>NC_090931.1:1315815499-1317055374 GCF_040938575.1 Ambystoma mexicanum | reverse complement strand
TGATTGAGTCTGAGTCAGAGTCTCACAATATAGTCTCCTTCCTCGCCCCATGTTCATCACCCGCTTCACATGATTGAGTCTGTGTCAGAGACTCCATTCTACTCTCCGTCCTCACCCCATGTTCATCACCCACTTCACATGATTGAGTCTGAGTCAGAGTTTCACATTCTGGTCTCCTTCCTCACCCCATGTTCATCATCCACTTCAAATGATTGATTCTGAGTCAGAGTCTAACATTCTAGTCTCCTTCCTCTCCCCATGTTCATCACCCGCTTCACATGATTGAGTCTGACTCAGAGTCTCACATTCTGGTCTCCTTCCTCACCCCATGTTCATCACCCGTTTCAAATGATTGATTCTGAGTCAGAGTCTCACATTCTGGTCTCCTTCCTCACCCCATGTTCATCACCCACTTCAAATGATTGATTCTGAGTCAGAGTCTCACTTTCTAGTCTCCTTCCTCTCCCCATGTTCATCACCCGCTTCACATGATTGAGTCTGGATCAGAGTCTCACATTCTAGTCTCCTTACTCGCCCCATGTTCATCACCCGCTTCACATGATTGAGTCTGAGTCAGAGTCTCACATTCTAGTCTCCTTCCTCGCCCTATGTTCATCACCCGCTTCACATGATTGAGTCTGAGTCAGAGTCTCACATTCTAGTCTCCTTACTCGCCCGATGTTCATCACCCGCTTCACATGATTGAGTCTGAGTCAGAGTCTCACATTCTAGTCTCCTTCCTCGCCCCATGTTCATCACCCGCTTCACATGATTGAGTCTGAATCAGAGTCTCACATTATAGTCTCCTTCCTTGCCCCATGTTTATCACCCTTCACATGATTGAGTCTGAGTCACACTCTGGCATTCTAGTCTCCTTCTTCGCCCCATGTTCATCAGCCGCTTCACATGACTGAGTATGAGTCAGAGTCTCACATTCGAGTCTCCTTCCGTGCCCCATGGTCATCACCCACTTCACATGATTGAGTCTGAGTCAGAGTCTCACATTCTAGTCTCCTTACTCGCCCCATGTTCATCACCCGCTTCACATGATTGAGTCTGAGTCAGAGTCTCACATTCTAGTCTCCTTCCTCGCCCCATGTTCATCACCCGCTTCACATGATTGAGTCTGAGTCAGAGTCTCACATTCTAGTCTCCTTACTCGCCCGATGTTCATCACCTGCTTCACATGATTGAGTCTGAGTCAGAGTCTCACATTCTAGTCTCCTTCCTCGCCCCATGTTCATCACCCGCTTCACATGATTGAGTCTGAGTCAGAGTCTCACATTATAGTCTCCTTCCTTGCCCCATGTTTATCACCCTTCACATGATTGAGTCTGAGTCACACTCTGGCATTCTAGTCTCCTTCCTCGCCCCATGTTCATCACCCGCTTCACATGACTGAGTCTGAGTCAGAGTCTCACATTCGAGTCTCCTTCCGTGCCCCATGGTCATCATCCACTTCACATGATTGAGCCTGCGTCAGAGTCTCCATTCTACTCTCCGCCCTCGCCCCATGTTCATCACCCGCTTCACATGATTGAGTCTGAGTCAGAGTCTCAAATTCTGGTCTCCTTCCTCACCCCATGTTCATCACCCGCTTCAAATGATTGAGTCTGGATCAGAGTCTCACATTCTAGTCTCCTTACTCACCCCATGTTCATCACCCGCTTCACATGATTGTGTCTGAGTCAGAGTCTCACATTCTAGTCTCTTTTCTCGCCCCATGTTTATCACCCGCTTCACATGATTGAGTCAGAGTCTCACATTCTAGTCTCCTTCCTCACCCCATGTTCATCACCTGCTTCACATGATTGAGTCAGAGTCAGACTCTCACATTCTAGTCTCCTTCCTCGCCCCATGTTTATCACCCTGCACATGATTGAGTCTGAGTCAGAGTCTCACATTCTTGTCTCCTTCCTCGCCCCATGTTCATTTCCCGCTTCACATGATTGAGTCTGAGTCAGACTCTGGCATTCTAGTCTCCTTCCTTGCCCCATGTTCATCACCAACTTCACATGATTGAGTCTGAGTCAGAGTCTCACATTCTAGTCTCCTTCCTCGCCCCATGTTCATCACCTGCTTCACATGATTGAGTCTGAGTCAGAGTCTCACATTCGAGTCTCCTTACTCGCCCCATGTTCATCACCCGCTTCACATGATTGAGTCTGAGTCAGAGTCTCACATTCTAGTCTCCTTCCTCGCCCTATGTTCATCACCCGCTTCACATGATTGAGTCTGAGTCAGAGTCTCACATTCTAGTCTCCTTACTCGCCCGATGTTCATCACCCGCTTCACATGATTGAGTCTGAGTCAGAGTCTCACATTCTAGTCTCCTTCCTCGCCCCATGTTCATCACCCGCTTCACATGATTGAGTCTGAATCAGAGTCTCACATTATAGTCTCCTTCCTTGCCCCATGTTTATCACCCTTCACATGATTGAGTCTGAGTCACACTCTGGCATTCTAGTCTCCTTCTTCGCCCCATGTTCATCAGCCGCTTCACATGACTGAGTATGAGTCAGAGTCTCACATTCGAGTCTCCTTCCGTGCCCCATGGTCATCACCCACTTCACATGATTGAGTCTGAGTCAGAGTCTCACATTCTAGTCTCCTTACTCGCCCCATGTTCATCACCCGCTTCACATGATTGAGTCTGAGTCAGAGTCTCACATTCTAGTCTCCTTCCTCGCCCCATGTTCATCACCCGCTTCACATGATTGAGTCTGAGTCAGAGTCTCACATTCTAGTCTCCTTACTCGCCCGATGTTCATCACCTGCTTCACATGATTGAGTCTGAGTCAGAGTCTCACATTCTAGTCTCCTTCCTCGCCCCATGTTCATCACCCGCTTCACATGATTGAGTCTGAGTCAGAGTCTCACATTATAGTCTCCTTCCTTGCCCCATGTTTATCACCCTTCACATGATTGAGTCTGAGTCACACTCTGGCATTCTAGTCTCCTTCCTCGCCCCATGTTCATCACCCGCTTCACATGACTGAGTCTGAGTCAGAGTCTCACATTCGAGTCTCCTTCCGTGCCCCATGGTCATCATCCACTTCACATGATTGAGCCTGCGTCAGAGTCTCCATTCTACTCTCCGCCCTCGCCCCATGTTCATCACCCGCTTCACATGATTGAGTCTGAGTCAGAGTCTCAAATTCTGGTCTCCTTCCTCACCCCATGTTCATCACCCGCTTCAAATGATTGAGTCTGGATCAGAGTCTCACATTCTAGTCTCCTTACTCACCCCATGTTCATCACCCGCTTCACATGATTGTGTCTGAGTCAGAGTCTCACATTCTAGTCTCTTTTCTCGCCCCATGTTTATCACCCGCTTCACATGATTGAGTCAGAGTCTCACATTCTAGTCTCCTTCCTCACCCCATGTTCATCACCTGCTTCACATGATTGAGTCAGAGTCAGACTCTCACATTCTAGTCTCCTTCCTCGCCCCATGTTTATCACCCTGCACATGATTGAGTCTGAGTCAGAGTCTCACATTCTTGTCTCCTTCCTCGCCCCATGTTCATTTCCCGCTTCACATGATTGAGTCTGAGTCAGACTCTGGCATTCTAGTCTCCTTCCTTGCCCCATGTTCATCACCAACTTCACATGATTGAGTCTGAGTCAGAGTCTCACATTCTAGTCTCCTTCCTCGCCCCATGTTCATCACCTGCTTCACATGATTGAGTCTGAGTCAGAGTCTCACATTCGAGTCTCCTTCCTCACCCCATGGTCATCACCCGCTTCACATGATTGAGTCTGAGTCAGAGTCTCACATTCGGGCCTCCTTCCTCGCCCCATGGTCATCACCCGCTTCACATGATTGAGTCTGAGTCAGAGTCTCACATTCTGGTCTCCGTCCTCGCCCAATGTTCATCACCCGCTTCACATGATTGAGTTTGAGTCAGAGTCTCACATTCTGGTCTCCGTCCTCACCCCATGTTCATCACCCGCTTCACATGATTGAGTCTGAGTCAGAGTCTCACATTCTGGACTCCTTCCTCGCCCCATGTTCATCACCTGCTTCACATGATTGAGTCTGAGTCAGATTCTCACATTCTGGTCTCCTTCCTCACCCCATGTTCATCACCCGCTTCACATGATTGAGTCTGAGTCAGAGTTTCACATTCTGGTCTCCTTCCTCGCCCCATGTTCATCACCCGCTTCAAATGATTGTCAGAGTCTCACATTCTAGTCTCCTTTCTCGCCCCATGTTCATCACCCGCTTCAAATGATTGTCAGAGTCTCACATTCTAGTCTCCTTTCTCGCCCCATGTTCATCACCCGCTTCACATGATTGAGTCAGAGTCTCACATTCTAGTCTCCTTCCTTGCCCCATGTTTATCACCCTTCACATGATTGAGTCTGAGTCAGAGTCTCACATTCTTGTCTCCTTCCTCGCCCCATGTTCATTTCCTGCTTCACATGATTGAGTCTGAGTCAGACTCTGGAATTCTAGTCTCCTTCCTTGCCCCATGTTCATCACCCGCTTCACATGATTGAGACTGAGTCAGAGTCTCACATTCGGGTCTGCTTCCTCGCCCCATGGTCATCACCCGCTTCACATGATTGTCAGAGTCTCACATTCTAGTCTCCTTTCTCGCCCCATGTTCATCACCCGCTTCAAATGATTGTCAGAGTCTCACATTCTAGTCTCCTTTCTCGCCCCATGTTCATCACCCGCTTCACATGATTGAGTCAGAGTCTCACATTCTAGTCTCCTTCCTTGCCCCATGTTTATCACCCTTCACATGATTGAGTCTGAGTCAGAGTCTCACATTCTTGTCTCCTTCCTCGCCCCATGTTCATTTCCTGCTTCACATGATTGAGTCTGAGTCAGACTCTGGAATTCTAGTCTCCTTCCTTGCCCCATGTTCATCACCCGCTTCACATGATTGAGACTGAGTCAGAGTCTCACATTCGGGTCTGCTTCCTCGCCCCATGGTCATCACCCGCTTCACATGATTGAGTCTGAGTCAGAGTCTCACATTCGGGTCTCCTTCCTCGCCCCATGGTCATCACCCACTTCACATGATTGAGTCTAAATCAGAGTCTCACATTCTGGTCTCCGTCCTCGCCCCATGTTCATCACCCACTTCACATGATTGAGTCTGAGTCAGAGTCTCACATTCTGGTCTCCGTCCTCGCCCCATGTTCATCACCCGCTTCACATGATTGAGTCTGAGTCAGAGTCTCACATTCTGGTCTCCCTCCTCACCCCATGTTCATCGCCCGCTTCACATGATTGAGTCTGAGTCAGAGTCTCACATTCTGTTCTCCTTCCTCACCCCATGTTCATCACCCGCTTCAAATGATTGATTCTGAGTCAGAGTCTCACATTCTAGTCTCCTTCCTCTCCCCTTGTTCATCACTCGCTTCACATGATTGAGTCTGGGTCAGAGTCTCACATTCTAGTCTCCTTCCTCGCCCCATGTTCCTCACCCACTTGAGTCTGAGTCGTAGCCTTTGGGATTTTGGTTTCATGCAGATTCCAAATGGATTGTTTTCAAGTTTTCCAATATCCTGGCGTGCACTAGGTTTGCGCAAGGATTCTACTTCAACACAGTAAAGCGGGCACTCTTAGAATGAAGGGGGACTGTTTCAGAGGTAGGCATCTGGAATGGCAACGTTTCAGCAAGTTTCTGTTGCACGTCCTCGCTAAGCAGAGCACCTTCCACCATCAGGTTCACAGGAGTATATATCGCTCATAAAGAGTAGCACAAGCTTGGAACACTCTTCCCTACAGACAAGCACTAACATTTCCCTGGATAATCGCTCTAGGTCAGTCAAGGTAATTGCCTTGTTATTCATCACTGTGAAAGGAAGGAATGGGAGAATGATCTGGGTGCAGATTCCAATGTAATGGAAGTGAGTCCCACACAGCAAATCACTGACATTTAAGATCAGAGATATCCACAATCAAATTACTTTGAGAAGGGAAATAAAAGCGTGGTTATTTTCAGGATTTTCCCACTCCGTTAGATCTTTAAGTTGGCTTCTTTGTTGTAGGACCACGAGGTTTTTTATGTAAATGCACTCTGCATGTCTCCTAATCAAATCAAATCATAGAGGATACAGTGACAAGTAACAAGCACAGTGTTATCCTGGATCACAGAGAGGCCTAGATCAAAGGGCCGCTTCATAATCCGGTGCGAGGCATAGGAGCGTCATCTACTCCTGCATCCTTCACATGTGACAAAGTCACAGCCGCGAGGTGAGAGGATGCCTTGGGGCCCCACAGGGCCTTCACCCGATCTGTAGCCTTGTGTGTTATGGGCCTCAAAATTCTCTTAGTTACCCCCCCTGGTATCATCTGCTTGATAAAGGGACAACCATCAGGACCCTGCAAGCCCCACCTAAGCCTGTGATTAACGCACTCTACAAGCTGCATGTCAGCGTTGGTGGAGATTGGGGAACAGAGCGAGACAATCACCTGAACATAATATGCCAGAAGACCCACGAGTCAGCCCCCCGGAGGGAAGAGACCCTTCCAAGAAACCAATAGGTCACAAAGACAAAAGAGTCGAAGCGCAGCATAGCTATGCATGGCCTGCGAGTACCTGGGAGTCGAGCGCACAGCCTTTAATGGCCTCAGTTCACAGACCACTAGGCCATCTGATAAGAAAGAAAAGTAATCACAGGGTTTTGTAGGCTGCCCCATTCCAACCCATTCCGAAAGCCGGCTCCTAATGATTGCACTCCTACTATGATTCACTCACTCGCAAGCCCAATTATACTCCCCTAGAGTACAAGAGGAGGACACACTGAGAGGCAGGTGGAGGAGTTAGAAGGTGGCTGGAGAGCACAGGGTGAGGGGAACATAGAAAAGCAAAGGAGAGAGGAGGGAGGTGTTGGAGCAGAGCAACAAAGAGGACGGTGAGGAAAGGAGTAGGACCGGAAATATCTAAGAAGAAAGGAGGGCAGAAGGAGGTGAAAGAACTAAGGAGATGTGAATAAGAAGAGGGGGAGACATTTAGTATTGATGGATTTGCTATAAGATTGATTACTGTGTACGGCTCCGAAACAGGCATTACATCCTTCAACTGAAGGGCCTGTGGCGCACCAGATTACATTCTATTTCTATGAAGAATATGCAATCCAATCAATGGTGCTGCCAACCCAGGTGTCTTGCAGTCTCAACATTCTAGCTTGGTGACATCTTCAGGCAAAAGCACCTCATCAGTGAGATCTATGGAGGTGCCAGGACTTTGAGAAAGTATGCGATGGTCGTCTTAGCATTCAAAGAAACCAAAACGTTCATGATATGGTCTTGCCGTTCAAGGTTGGCTGGGGTGGAGAGGAATAAAAGAGAATAAGTGGATGACACTTGTGTTTTTAGAAAATTCAGTACTTCAGGGATCCAAATTGAAGCATACACAGTACAAAATAAGTCCAACCTGTTATCTTTAAGAATGATATCAAATGGATTATATTACAAACAGGCACAAATAAATGAACTTTCTACCATTGTTAGAATATTATATAATGCTATCAAGAGTTTTCCAATGGCCCCTGTTGGTGTATTTGAAAATGCCAGTGTTTGAATGGCACCGACAACATCACTGCTACCAGAATTCACTTTTTGTGTTAAGCCGGGTGTGTCAAATCCGCTGCCTGACTTTGCCCAATGCCGAGGAAGTGGCTTGAGGGGCCAGGTGCTACCCAAAGGAAGTGATGTTGGGCTAGGGAGGAATGCAGGGTCTGCATCTTTTGAGAGCAGCCAGTTACAGCGCCTCGTCCCAGGTGAGTCCTGGGAGTCTGAACCCTCCCCAATGTAGCGGTCCACCAGGGCAGCTTCATTCTAAACCTGCCCAATCCCGTGGAGAACCCCTGCTGGGTAAGGGCAGAGCTCGCCCTCACCAAGCGAAAGCCTCTGAATCCCTTTTAAAACAAACCACCAGATCCAATGAAGAAGAATGGGATTTCTTTTTTAGGGAAAATGTTTCCCTTCAGCGGATACTGCTAGTGTCCATGGTAACATTGTTTGAACTTCAATCAGAGCATCAGGGAAGTTATTTTACGCTTGAATCAGAGTGTCCAGCCAATCCAATGGCGCATGCCAGAAGCGTTCTGATCACGCAGTGTATTATAGTGAATGAAGGCATGGAAGATTTGCTCTGCCGGAAATACAACATAACACGTTTTCTGAGTGTCGAAAGCTTACCCTGTCTGTCTGTTTGCAGTATTAAACTCCCACCCTGGGAAAGGTGGGGCAGGTAGCATCAGGGAGAGTATGAGGACGACTCCTAAAATCCAAAGTGGCCAATAGGCCAACATAATCACTGAAAATCCGCCCCAGGTTCGCTCAGGGATGCCAGCCAATCCTAGCTCTCGTTTGACTACTGCTCACAAGTGCAGACCCTCAGTGAAAAGCACACGCAGGGGAGGAGTTAACAAATATAAATGCAACCAGCCCCAGCTGCTGAGTCTGGGTTGTAGGAGCAAGAGGTTTGTGTTCAAGGAAGGCTAAGACTGAAGGGCGCTGGAGGAGGAGGCTGGGAGATGGAAAGATTTGTTTATTTATTTATTAGCATTTAAGCGCACAGCAGCCTTTAGGCATCGTGGTGCTGTTACAAAGTAGAGACTTGCTGGTTACAACGAGGGTGGCGAGCATAGTGGTTACATGCCACAGCTTAGATTAGTGGTTACAGGGCAGCTTCGCTTGTGGTTACAGGACATAATATACATGGTGGTTACAATGGTTTCAGTGGATATTAGTTGCATGTTTAGCTGACATTGGATACAGTACATGTTAAATACATGCATGGCCTAGTAGTTAATTGGGCAGCATAGGGGGATATTTACAGTTTTTGCTAGGAGAGCGAGAAGGGTTAGTTGACCAAAGTAGTTTTGAGTGTTTTGTGAAAGATGAGGAGGGCTGGTTCTGCTCTAACCTCGCTAGGGAGAGCATGCCATAGTTTGGGAGCTATGTGGGTGAAGCCTAGACCTCCAGCGTTGGCTCTTTTGATGAGTGGGACTTGCAGTTGGTTGGCATGTTGACTTCTTTTGGGACGGGTAGAGTTGACTCTGTTGATAGTATCAGTTAGATAGGTTGCTGCAGTGCAACTCATGCATTTGTGCATGATGGTTAGGATTTTGAATTTGACCTGTTCTTTAACGGGAAGCCAGTGAGCAGCTTGCCTGGCTTGAGTAATGTGAACTCTTCTGGGAATGCTGAGAGCTACATGCAGCGCATTGTTCTGCACTATTTGGAACCTGTTGAGATTTTTGTCTGAGGTGCCTGCAAGGATGGCATTGCAGTAGTCCAACTTAACTCTGATAGTGGCACGGGCGATGGAGAGGCAGTTTTGGGGAGAGAGTAAAGTTTTGATGGCATTAATGAGTTTGGTGGCGTGGGCTGAGACTGAAGCATTGGCGCTGACCTGTCGTGTCATAGAGAGGGTCGAATCTAGGTAGACTCGAGGGGGTTTTACAGAGGTGAAAACAGGGATGATGGTGTTGTTGATAGTGAAGTTGTCATATTTTATGTCGAGTTTGGGTAAGATTTCTTTGGGACCAAGGAGTATGATCTCGGTTTTGTCCCTGTTAAGGCAGAGACCACGTATTGCCATCCAAGTTTGTATGGTGGTGTAGATTTGGAGGAGGGCTGCTGCGTCTTGGTCATAATCCCCAGAGAGGGGGAGTAGTACTTGTGCGTCGTCGGCATAGTTTGTGTATGCTATGTCTAACGAGTCAAGTAAGTCAAACAGTGGCTTGGCAAACAAGTTGTAGAGGGTGGGGACAGTGCAAGATCCTTGGAGTACTCCGCAGTGAATGGTGTCAGGGGCAGCATTGGCTTGGTTGGAGTAGACCTTCATGGCTCTACCTTCTCAGAAGGAGGTTGTCCATGAGGTTTCTTCTGTAGAGAAGAGAGCTGTGTTGGAGAGGTGGGAGGTCAGAATGTTCTGATCTACGAGATCAAATGTGGCTGAGAGATCAAGGAGAAGCAGAAGGGCTGGTTTGCCCTTTTGCATGATGTTAGTGATTTGGGTTTTGAGATCTAGTAGGGTGGTTTCTGTGCTGTGACCTTTCCGGAAACCATATTGTCTATTACCCAAGATAGCGTTGGTTTCCAAATAGTGTTGGATTTGGGGGTGGGCAGCTTTGTCAAGGATTTTGAGGAAGAAGGGGACTGTGGTGATGGGACGGTAGTTGTTGGGGCATGAGGGATCAAGGGAGGGTTTCTTAATGAGAGGGCGGACCCATGCTTTTTTTTAGGCTTTGAGGTACAAAGCCTGAGGAAAAGGAAGCATTGATGAATGCAATGATGATAGGGGTAAGAGTGTCTTCGCACTCTTTGATGATAGTAGGTGGGCATATGTCACCTTTGCAAGTGGAAGGTTTGATGTGTTGGAGGAAGTCGAAGACTTCCTTTTCTGAGACGTCTCTGAATGAGAAGAATGGGGTGTTGGGATGGGGAGAGAGGGGAATGAAAGGGGGCAAGTTGCCCTGGTTGGGAAGGCTTTGCGTTGAGACTGGATTTTTCCTTGAAGAAGTTTAATTTTATTAAGGAGGGCTGATTGAATGCTTGAGCACCAGGCTTCATCTTTAGATATTTCGTCTGATTTGGTGGGTGGGGTAGTGAGATCTTTGAAGATAGAGAACATTTCCTTAGTTTTGGAGTTGGCATTGATTATTCTGAGATTAAAGGATTCGGATTTAGCTTTAAAAATAGCTTTTTTGTACGGAGTGGAGCAGGTTTTGAATTCAGTCAGGGTGGAGGGGGTGGGTGATGATTGCCACTTAGCTAGGGCAAGGCGTATGTTGTTACGTAGGACTGCTAGTTCATCTGTGAACCATGAGTTAGTGTACATGGATTTGTTTTCTTTCTTATCCTCTAGTGGAGCTATGGTCTCAATGGCATTGGAAAATGGTATCTGGAAAAGGGAGGTTTGAATTCGGGAATGTCAAGAAAGGGGAGGAGATTGTCTTTGGTGAGGTTTTTGGAACTTCTAACTTTGGCTGGAGGGGCGTACAAGAGTATTTTAGTGATGGGTTTGGTTGGAATAGTAAATTGTATGCAGTGGTGGTCCGTCCACGGTAGGGCTCAATTCTCGGTGATGGCAACTGTGCACGGAGACCCAATCAATGGAGGAACCTTTGCAGTGAGTGGGTTCTGAGACTTTATGGGAGAATCCTAGTTCATTGAGGTCTTTGGCAAATGATGCGGCTGATTTGTCATGAAGACCTAGATGGAAGTCTCAGAGTAGGAGGGTTTTTTTGGAGCTTTTTAGGTTGTTTCCAAGAATTTGTAGGATGTGCTTTTGGAAGTCGGGGCTGTGCCAGGTGGTCTGTAGGTGGTAATGATATTTATAATACAGTTAGGGGAAAGCGTGAGCTTAGCATAAATAAGGTCTGTGTTGTTTTCCCAATGTTGGTTGCAGAGTCTAATGGAAAGGAATTCTTTATTGATGAGAGCTACACCTCCACCTTTGGAAGTCTTGCTGTCCTGTCTAAGAATGATGTAGCCGACTGGTAGTGTGAGAGAGATGGCTGGGCCTGAGGCTTCATGTAGCTAAGTTTCTGTGAGGCAAAGCATGTAAAATGAGCGGCGATTTCAGCGGATGGGATTAAAATGGTGCCCATGCAATAGTGCGCCTCAGGAGTGCACCAAGTGTGTGGAGGGCATGAAATCAGTGTGGCCTCACCAAGATAAGAGGACGAGGCCGTCGTTAGATGTTGTTTATCGTCGTCCGCATCGGTCCGGGCAGTCTAACATTATCTGGCGACGAGTGGAGGTGGTCTCCTGCTCTCTCCTCCTAGTAGGGGAAAAGATGCCAAGGAGGGCAAAAAGGGCCTTATGCTGGCTTTCGGCTGGCTGGCTCCTTCTGCCTGCCAGCCAAAGGTATCTGCGGAGGCATGTGCAGAGACATCAGCAGGAGAGAAGAGGAGATGACATCTACACAAGAAAAAGGGGGCTGTAAAATCAGAAGGGTAGAAGGTAGTGATGGCATCAGGCGGGGAGGAGGTGGCGAAAGATAAGGAGAAGTTGGTAAAAAAGGCCATGGATTAGTGTGGAAAGAGGTGGTAACAGCAGAGGGAAGAAGGGAGGAGGCAAAACCTGGAGTGGAATGAAAGGAAGTACTAAGACCTGAGGAAAGAAGTACAATCTGGAGTGGAGTGGAACGAGGGGTTGGTAAATTAAGTTATGGTAGTTGGAGACCATATGCTGTGGAGGGAAATTGAGCACTTGGATACTCAAGGTGGCAGAGACCTGTTGGTTGTCAGCAGAGCAAGGTGGTAGAGAGGAGATAGTGGCAAGGAAAGCAGAACCTGGTGGTAGAGATGATTTGGTGGCAAGAATAGCAGAGCAAGGTCATAGGGAGGAAGTGAAAGTACGAAGAACAGTGTAAAGTGTTAACGCAGCGATATTAAAGGATAAAGATTAGGCTGTGATCACACATGCAGAGGAGTTTGAAGTGAAGCATATCAGAGTTAGGATGACAAATACTACTTTGTGGAATATCTGTTTTTTCAGTAATGTGGGAAGGAGGAGAAAGGGGAAAGCCGCTGACTTTTATTGAGGAGTTGCACAGTGAGGCAACGACCTCGGAAGAGGCTAGTCAGATAGAAGAGAAAGGTTTGTGTGACCAGGTCAAGACATTGGCAATCCTGGGGTGGAGAAGAAGGTGTCAGATGGGATTAGGGAGCTTCGTGGCAGCTCAGAGAGGAACCAGTAAGGTAAAAGAGGCTCTCAGGTAGCAATAGGGAGTGATCATGCTGCCTCTTTCCCAGATGAACCCTACGCTATTTGGAAGGAGACCTGAAAGGCCTTACAGAACATAAGGGGGTTGCTTAGCAATGGGTAATAGGAGCATGGAAAGACTACATCTAGCCATTCTAGAGCAAAAGGAACATTTTGGGATACCTTGAACCTGCAAATCCAGAGAGGAGTAATTAAATCCCTGTGAAACCTAAGGAAGTAAACCTCTGGGGGACTGCAAAGACTATAACAGTTGCTGTGGTTGCCCATAGGCAGAACTAGCTACATTGGGAGTGACATAGGCTGAGAGACATTTGATGAAGGTCATCCTGCTTTTGGGCAGATCACAGAGTTTATCTTTAAGTTGGCTACCCATGTACTCCACCGTGGATAACAATATCAAACTTAGAAAGCTTGGTCTTGGCGTTCTTCTTGATCCCAGGTGTTCGCTACCCGACAGCGGGCACACTTTGTGTATCTTCCATTCTTTTTCTGTTTCCTGCAAAATCTCATGGACAAAAGACCTGTCCCCTCCCAAAATTCAAGGGCAATCCCAAGAGTCCATTGAGCTCACCGGAAGAGGGTCACCATTCCTAAATGAATGTGCTTTACCAAGGAGCTCACATTGCAGGCTCTACTGTGCCAATAGCATATGGCAACATGGGAATGTACAACTCAGAGACCAATCAAGATGCCAGACATTCAGGAAAGAGCAAAAAAACAACATTCTTAAAACAAGCATTCCATAAAGATGGGTCCTGTCCAATGATGACTCTGATATCCAGAGATGTACTAGTGACTTCTTTAACAGGTTCCTTGTACATTACATCAAGTACATCAGGTCAGGTACACATAAGTTGGGGGCAACATGCAGCGGCACCATCTCTCAGTGGGTCTACATCTCCAACTGACTCTCACAGAACACATTCATACATCAACATTCTCTCAGGCTGCATTCTCTGTCCCTCACTCCAACATTCCATGCATTCTACGCAGGGCCCAGGGGAAGCTTAGTCACTACATATCACCCCCTTAATAATAACAACACCTATCAGCAAAAGATACACACTCACACACACACACCATCCAATACGTGTGCATCTCTTACCTCAAAACAGGAACACTCTGCACACACACACAAACCCTAAAACCGTCCTCCCCCTATGGGACAAATACTACTCCAAACAATAGCTCTCCCCTTTTCTACACAGTAAAGAAGAGACAACATCAACAAAGATACCCTTCCAAACTCCTCAACAGCATCAGGCATACCAGTCCCCCTACATGTTTACTCATCTCACAGTGCACAACATCACATCATTCACCCGGCTTCCTCACATCCACTCCATATGCACAACTCACTGGCTGCGCACTACACATGTTCCTTAAACCAGACTGGGTATTCCGAATACCCGGATAGCCAACACCAAACACTCAGTGTCACTATCCCACATGTGACTGTGTTATAAGAACACCTTCTACACCACACCTCTTCAAACTACAGGGAGCTCTTCATAACACCACTCACCACATCATACAACACCAGTCATCAAAACATACAACTATTCATCATAACATAGGACATAAGTCAACACTTTTCTTGACTAACACTTCTACATATCATGCAATTTCAATAACCTTGCATTTCTACCAACAATGAGTCCTATTCTTAAACTTCTAAATGTTCTATTATGAATAAAAGTCCCACCTGCAAAAGCAAAATCATTAGTGTGACAAAATTTCATAAATCACATTTCTGAACAGCATTTACTGCAGAACTAAACAGTCCACACTGCTTATTAATCTTTAAAGTCCATCTGTGGGGGAAAAAAACAGTTAAACACAACTGTTCCACATTAACTATAACAGTACTAAAATCATTTGCTAAATTACTACCATGTATTTTCTAACAGAGGCCAAAACATCATATTTTCCATTCAATGCACCAAAATTAATCACACATTTTAAATGTCCCTTTACCAAACAGGCCTCACATCACAGCCCTACCTTAATAACTAATAACCCTAACCATAACAAATAAACCAATTTGTCTTCATTGCTGCTCCTCCTGTCAGCACGAAATTAAAACAATAGTACCTCTGGGCACGCAGCCATTCTTCCCACTGGACTTTTGACCAGCTCATCTTCAATGTCTCTGCTAACACTCTTTTGTGATCCCTCGGAGCGCTGCAGCTGTTAGCCGGCATGCCCTTCATTGCCACAAAGCTGTTATGAAAACAGCGCCGTAAGCACAGGTGCCGCACCTTCACCTTCCTCATCATTCAGCGCTTTACTTTCCCTTTCAGCTGTACAAGGGCGCGCCGCCACTGCGGCTTAATAATACGCAGCATTTCCCACCTTCACCATCTTCTTGCTGCATGTGCCCGTGTTCTCATTCGCTGGCTCCCCTTTAAATTGCCCCGCGGCACTGATTCAGGAAATGCCTTCAACCAATAATGATCGGTCAATCTAACACATCACCAACTCATCAGATGTTGCAGGGTTCCCTATTTTCCCTTTAGACAGTCCCTACGCAGCTCTGAACCAACGGACTTCTCCAGAGTGACGCTTCCAATATTCTGAAATCTTCACCATCCCCCAGGGATTCTACACAATGTCATCAGTTCAAGTGAGGCATCAAGGAGAGACAGATCTCCCTGAACCAACAGTCACCGCATTCAGCCACTCCCCCTTGCCTCCAGGTACACTCTAGGAGGTATCTGTGTCTACTGTTCCTTTGCCACGCTGGGCAGCAACTCGCCCACAGTTACACTGCAGTCCCAGTCACACAGAGCCTCCTCTGCCAAGCTGGGCTGCTCTCTGTCTCCCTCGCCACCACTCGCAGCCACACAGCA
The DNA here is from genome assembly GCF_040938575.1 of Ambystoma mexicanum. Taxonomy (NCBI): domain Eukaryota; kingdom Metazoa; phylum Chordata; class Amphibia; order Caudata; family Ambystomatidae; genus Ambystoma; species Ambystoma mexicanum. Next base: position 1,317,039,813 of record NC_090931.1, on the reverse strand, counting down.
GCTCCACATAGCAATGGAGCCTTCAGATGCAAACCGGCCGCGCTCTGCCTCATGAGCGACACAAGCAGCCTCACAAGTAGCCGCAGCCCTTCTTGCATCATCTGCACCACAATGAGGTAAGGCTTCCTCTCCAGCTTGCACCTTCAGCCTTACAGTACTGAATCAAAATGCTGTGCTTTACTCCTGTAGTGTTTGCAAAGTCACGATTCGAGCTTCTAAGCTCCTCCAATGCTGCAATGGGCTCCAAGCCCCCTCAATGTTCTCCTTCGGCCACTATGCCTTCTGCAGTCTATATCAAACAGACCTCAGGCCCCTCCTTAGCACTGCAGTTGGCTCCATGCCCCTCCAATTTTTGCAATGGGCTCCAAGCCCCTTCAATGCACAGCCATGGGCACCGAGCCCCTCCAAGTGCTCTGCCAATGGACTCAAAGCCGCTCCAATTCGCCGCAACGGGCTCCGCTCCAAACTCCTTCACTTTATGTTAATGGGCCCTTAGCACCGCCAAAGTTCACTTTGCCACGCAGTTTCTTGACTACCACTGTCCTTAGCCTGCCTGCTGGCAGACCCACTGGCCCCAGACCCCGGCGCTGCCCTTTACATCCTTCATATCTGCATCCAGCGCTGCCCTGTATTGCGCTTACTGCCAAATGTAGTAAGCGCCCCTACCTGAGAGAGGATCTTCATTTTGAGTTGGGGGCGGTGCATGTCCCTTCCTTTGTGCTGTACCCCCAGCACAGCCAGCATCCTGGTCGCCATTGTAAAGATGGGTCCTGGCCAATGATGACTCTGACATCCAGAGATGTACTAGTGACTTCTTTAATAGGTTCCTTGTACATTACATCAAGTACATCAGGTCAGGTACACTTAAGTTGAGGGCAACATGCAGCGGCACCCTCTCTCTGGGGGTCTACATCTCCAACTGACTCTCACAGAACACATTCATACATCAACATTCTCTCAGGCTGCATTCTCTGTCATTCACTCCAACATTCCTTGCATTCTACTCAGGGTCCAGGGGAAGCTTAGTCACTACACATTCACTAAACCACGCTAATTAGCAAGACCACTCAGCCTATTTATTTTCTAACACACTGGGCCCAAACTGGGTATGGTCGATCAATTGGATGCATCCACTAGGTCCAGGAATTGACCAAACCCTTTAATGGAACCAGGGTGCACCATTAGCATTGATGAGTTAAAGGACAGCCATTGTATTGGTCTCCAGTATGTTGACCACAACATATTCCAAATTACACATTGGCTTAGTCAGCCTCCAAAATGTTTGAAATACAAAATGTTTACATGATACAAGAAACTTAAGTAAATCAATTAGTAAATCCTGGCATACCGATGCACTGTGTTCTGTAAAACAAAGAAGTTCTTCCCTGAGCTAGAAGGCAAATATGTCAGTCTCTTCACAGTCACTCAGTAGCTGCTGGTGGACATTAAAATGCTGAATCACAAAGGGAACATTTTGTAGAATCTATGCGTTTCAATCTAGTGCCCCCTCCTCCCTTTAAATGCGGGCAAGTTGTCCATGCCAGGACTCAGGGGAGACTAGTAAGGGCCAGTAAAATAGCTCAGTAAGTTAAGCGCTCACTTCTGAGATCTGTTTGCCATCTCCAGGGTACATTATCAGATCTCAGCCGAGCAAACTCAGGCATTCACCTTTCCAAGGTTGCTCAATTGAGTACCATGATAAATATTTCCATAACAACGCCTATTATTACAGCGTTTAGAAGTGATGAAGGAGAAGAACTATGAAAAAGGTCTATGACAAATTAGGACAACAATGATAAAAGAAGACTGGCGAAGGAGAAAACAATGGTGAAGCAGAAGGACTGTGATTCAGGAAAAGGACTCTGATAGCCATTACAAAGGAGAAAGAATCAGATGATGGAGGACTCTGATGAAGGGCTGTGATGAAGAAGGACTGGGATGAAGGACTTTGATGAAGGGGAGGGACTTTGTTGAAAGACTGTGATCAAAGAAAAAGACTGTGACGAAGAAGGGCTGTTATAAAGGATGTCTATAATGAAGGACTGTAAAGGAGGATTTATGAAGAAGTGTTGTTATGAAAGGCTGATGAAGGAGAATGTCTGTATCAAACAAGGACTGTGATGTGGAAAAAGGACTGCCAAAGAACAAGACAGTGACAAAAGAGAAGTACTCTACTAAAGATGTACCAAGGAGAAGGACTGTGACAAAGGAGAAGGATTGGAGAATGACTCTAATGAAGGGTGAGGGCTGTGATGAAGGAGGACTATGACAAAGATTGACTGTGACAAAGGAGAGGATGGGGCTGCAACAAAGGAGATGTATGTGTGATGAAGGACTGTTATAATGCTCTTAATACCCAGAGGCTTCTAAGCGCTGACCCTGGGATCGAACCTGTGTTGCTCCGCATCGTCTTGCTTCCAAGGCGAGCGCATTGCTCCTGAGATATCCTCCCGAGACAGGATGGCTTAGGAAGGAGAAGGTCTGTGACAAAGGGCTCCAACAGAATAGGACTGTAACATTTAAGGGTTGTGATGGAGGAGGATAACTGTTATGAGAAACTGTGATGAAGGAGAATGCTTATGATGATGTAGTAGGACTGTGGCAAAATAAAAGGACGGACTGTGAGGAAGGAGAAGGACTGGGATGAAGGACTGATGAAGGAATGTAACAAAAGTCTGTGAAGTAGCATTGTAAAAAAGCAAAATGACCCTGCACTGATGAAAGAGGACTGTGACGAAGCAGAAGGAAGGATTATTATGAAGGAGCTGGAAGGACAGGGATGAAGGACGGGGATGAAGGACTCTATCAAAAGGGAGGGACTGTGATGAGCAAGAAGGATTTTGATGAATAAGGTCTGTGACGAACTTAAAGGAAAGACTGTGACAAAGGACTATGATGACAGAGAAGGCCTGGGATGCAGGACTGACAAAGGTAAAGGACTTGTACCTAGGAGTGGGCTGAAGTAGACGAACTATGCCTCAGCCCACTTTCTGTTCCCTCTCTTCTCTGTAGCCCTGTTTTATCTCAGTGCCGCTTATATGTGCCAAAACCAAAAACAGCAAGATAGAATGCCTACACTGGGCTTGAATGCATGCGTCCCAGGAAGGAAAAGGGGAGCCAAATTACTATATTTCCTACAAATTAATCTGAATGCCCATATACAAAGGAATCCAAAACTAAACATACCTGGTGCTAATGGTGTTAATGGCTGTGGTGGCATTAAGTGGACCAGACTCAAATGGCCACAGGGCCATCATAGACATTCCTTGCTTCACTCGTGCCTATCCGCTTGGACTAGCAGGCCATTATCGGTCGGGTCTGACTGGGGTCTCAGCCATTAAGAGGCCTCCTGAAATGCCCTTCGCTATTTGCTGATAATGCAGGTATGCGTAAAGAAATGTGTAACTGCTTACTTTCACAAGCTAGCCACTTTAAATGGCTAGCAGCATTTGCAAATGCAGTCGAAGCTGCGATTGTGTCATCATTGGCTTTTATATTTTCATGAGACTTGTTTTCATAATGTGAAAGTACACAAAATGAGCGTAATGTAAAATCCCACATATAACGCTACTTTTAGTAGCAATGCATGCGTGCAGTCTTTATTGCACTAAAAATACTACATTGGCTACCAATAAAACAACTAATAAAATTCAAATCAATGTGCATCACGTACAGAGCAATACACAATCAAGGCGCAGAATATCTGAGAGATAAATTGTGCCTACACCTCCCAACAAGAACACTGAGAACAAGCAATGACATCTGCCTAGAACCAAAACCCAACAAACAAAAAAAACGTGGAGGATCCTCTTTCTCTCACCAGGCACCAAAAATGACCTATCAAAGAATATACAGAACACAAAAAACCACCTAGTATTCAGGAAACTGCTCAAATCCTGGCTCTCCGTTGCATAACTAGAAGACCACCAACAAGCACGCCCTTGCCGCTGAAACAACAATGAATAAAGATGAATGAACAACCAAACACGAACAGAATCCAGGGAAAACCCCACGGCATACCATAAGACACAATGAGAGATAACCACAAGAGGAGGATACTAAAGACTGAACACATAAAACAGACCAACACAGAAGCATGGCGACAAGTCATCCACCACAACCCGAAGTTCAGACACACATACTCACAAGACAGTAGAGAAGATGACACCACAACCCCTGCTGTGACTCCCAAGGAGGAGAAGAGAAACCCCGACATCCCAATACATAGCCAATCAAAATACAAACTACACATAGTTCTAGATTACAACAGGAGTGTGCCGCCCAAACAAACATTCTGTCAGGTGTAGGCCTTTATCCCACCGTGTAGGACGACAATTCCAGCAGGGCTTTAAGAAGCTACTGAATCATTCAAACTGTCTCTCAAATCCAGCTGTGTGTGGTACTATACTCAATTGGTCTGTTGGGCATGGGCCTTTCCAATTGTACAGGACCCAAATCTAGCCGTTTTCGCACCATGCAGGATTCCCGAAACCTAGGCAACTAGCCATAATGCGAAGATTAGATGCCTTCATATAACCCACTAACCAAAAGCTCAGACCTCTGCATACTTAACTCACTCAAAATCACACAACCACCTCTCGCACCTCAAGCCGCATGCACCTCACCACACTGCAACAACACATAAACTACCCCTACAGCACACAAGGACTGACATCACTCTGGCACTTGCACCAAAACTCGTCACATGGTGTATACCGAAATGAAGCTGCCAACAGGACACCACCACTCTCACTCCGTTGGTGATGGGGCGAGGTACCAATGCCCCTAACATTTAACATTTAACCTTTCCCACACTTGGATGGAAATGTGGACACTGGGCGGAGTTGCCTCTGGGTGGGATTGTGATGGCTGGTTGGTGCCGCTCTTGGATGGAGTTGTGGGGGCTGGCAGGTGCCGCACTTGGACGGATTGGTGAATGGTAGCATGTTAAATGTCATATAACCCACTAACCAAAAAAACTCAAAATCTCTGCATACTTATCTCACTCAAAAACTCACACAACCATCTCTCGCACAACAACCGGCATGCACTTCAACACACCACAACAACACATAAGACTCACCAACAGCACACGAGGACTAACATCGATCCGATGTGCACACCAAAGCTCAGCATCCGATATATACCGAGTTGAAGCTGCCAACACAACACCACTCCTCTCACTATCCTACTCCCTCTTCACCTTACTAACCCATCCCACCTTCTCGTTTACAGATCAGCCAGAGCGCCTGGGGACCAACTCCATTGGTGACAGTGCGCGGTACAAATACCTTTAACATTTAACATTTTAACATAATTAGAGTTCATTTGGAGGCTTTAACTTTGTGCATGGCAACTCATGAGCCCATCAAAAGAGTGACAACGCATTATCCTGCCGCATCTCCTACCGGCCTGGCTCGAGGCCATGAATCAGAGATAGGAAAAGAAAAGATGTCCCATCTGCTGGAGAGACTTTGCAGAATACATTCTTCAGAGATAATAGATGCTAAGTCCATTTCACTTCGAAGCTCAACAGAAAACCTTATTATTTCTGCTGTACTGTCAGAATTCTTGAGCGTCCCCCATATTATGGCATGTCCGGGCAGAACAAAAGAAATAGAAAAAACACTAGACGATTATGGAGACATATGGCCACCGAGTCAGGCGGCACATGTAGCCTTTGTATAGTCATCAAAACGCATTATATGCTTATTGAATCTGGAAGAAACAAGCACATTTATTGTTATTCCTTCGAGCAGCCAGTTGCCAGGTAAGCAGTTTTGAAACAAAAGGCATGGCTTGCTGATGCGGAGAAACAGAACTGTATGAAAGAAATTCTCCAGAAAAGTACATATGCATGGCATTTATAAAGCATCAGAACCTTTTTACAAAGGGGACACAGCCAGGAGGTTACAGGTAGTCTGTGGGTTAGCAGAAGTAGCTGGGATGGGTAGATGGAGCATGAGAGAGGAAGAGCTCTGCAGGGTAAGAAATTGGTTTGAGAGGAGCAATCAGGCATTGGCGAGACTTTCTTTTAAGATGAGGTTCTTCAGGTTGGATGGATGGGGTCCTTCTGATTCTTTTTGGTAACAGGGTGTGCAGCAGAAAGGGACGTGTTTGCAGTGTTTTCCTCTTGTTGATCTCTGTGTTCTGGCTTCTGGTGGTGTCATAGCCTAGCAGAGCTCTGGGGTTCTGTAAAGTAGATTTGGGTTTGTTTTGATTGCTGTGTAGCTGATGCAGGGTGTCTTGAACACGATGTGTGCCAGAATAGGTAGGAAGTGTAGCTCCTTGAGGATGGGGCGATGTGGTAGCATGTTGTTACTCCAGTGGTGAGGCGTGCTGCAGCGTGGGAAATGACCAGCATTTGGGCAACTGTTCTCAAAATGGGTGCAGAGATGAAGGGCTTGATTTGTGGAAGAGTGCAAGCTGGTACCGTGCTCTTTGGGTCTTCTTGGCCAGCAGAGTTTTCAGTGAGAAGTCACTGTACACCGTAAAATAACAATCAGATTAGCACACAGGCGTGCCAAACAGTGATAATTGATATTTGAATTATAATGTTGAATTCAACATCAAAAGTGAAGAAAATGTCATTGCAACCATGCAAATCAACTTTCTGGATGATGTTGACGAAGTAAATGACTAGTTTTTAGTAGCACTCTTAATACTTTGGTGTAGCCTGTTTCTAAGTGTTACCAACTTTTGCATACAAGGTCAGGGAGGCATAGGATGATGGAGTAATTTTCTGAAGATCCCACAATTTTGGCAAGATTTGAACTTAATTCTTCTGGTGTAAAGGGGGCCCCGGGGAAGATGACGCATCTGAAGCGTCTCCAGGTTGGGATGGTGCAAGGGCTGATGAGAAGGAAAGCCCAGAAGCTCGTACATGCGTCTCCAGGTTGGGATGGTGCAAGGGCTGATGAGAAGGAATGCTCTGAGGCTCATCTGCGCGTCTCCAGGTTGGGACGGTGCAAGGGCTGATGAGAAGGGATGCCCCGAGGATCATACGCGCGTCTCCAGGTTGGGACGGTGCAAAGGCTGATGAGAAGGAATGCCCCGAGGATCATACGCGCGTCTCCAGGTTGGGATGTTGCAAAGGCTGATGAGAAGGAATGCCCCGAGGCTCGTATGCATGTCTCCAGGTTGGGATGTTGCAAGGGCTGATGAGAAGGAATGCCCCGAGGATCATACGCGCGTCTCCAGGTTGGGATGGTGCAAGGGCTGATGAGAAGGAATGCCCCGAGGATCATACGCGCGTCTCCAGGTTGGGATGTTGCAAGGGCTGATGAGAAGGAATGCCCCGAGGATCATTCACTCGTCTCCAGGTTGGGATTGTGCAAGGGCTGACGAGAAGGAATGCCCCGAGGATCATACGCGCGTCTCCAGGTTGGGATGTTGCAAGGGCTGATGAGAAGGAATGCCCCAAGGATCATACGCGCGTCTCCAGGTTGGGATGGTGCAAGGGCTGATGAGAAGGAATGCCCCGAGGATCATACGCGCGTCTCCAGGTTGGGATGTTGCAAGGGCTGATGAGAAGGAATGCACTGAGGCTCATCTGCCCGTCTCCAGGTTGGGACGGTGCAAGGGCTGATAAGAAGGAATGCCCCGAGGCTCATCCTCGTGTCTCCAGGTGGGGACGGTGCAAAGGCTGATGAGAAGGAATGCCCGAGGCTCATACACGCGTCTCCAGGTTGGGATGTTGCAAGGGCTGATGACAAGGAATGCCCTGAGGCTCATACACTCGTCTCCAGGTTGGGATTGTGCAAGGGCTGATGAGAAGGAATGCCCCGAGGATCATACGCGCGTCTCCAGGTTGGGACGTTGCAAGGGCTGATGACAAGGAATGCCCTGAGGCTCATACACTCGTCTCCAGGTTGGGATGGTGCAAGGGCTGATGACAAGGAATGCCCTGAGGCTCATACACTCGTCTCCAGGTTGGGATGGTACAAGGGCTGATGAGAAGGAATGCCCCGAGGCTCGTACGCATGTCTCCAGGTTGGGATGGTGCAAGGGCTGATGAGAAGGAATGCTCTGAGGCTCATCCGCGCGTCTCCAGGTTGGGACGGTGCAAGGGCTGATAGGAAGGAATGCCCCGAGGCTCATCCTCGTGTCTCCAGGTGGGGACGGTGCAAAGGCTGATGAGAAGGAATGCCCCAAGGATCATACGCGCGTCTCCAGGTTGGGATTGTGTAAGGGCTGATGAGAAGGAATGGCCCGATGCTCATACACTCGTCTCCAGGTTGGGATTGTGCAAGGGCTGATGAGAAGGAATGGCCCGATGCTCATACACTCGTCTCCAGGTTGGGATGTTGCAAGGGCTGATGACAAGGAATGCCCTGAGGCTCATACACTCGTCTCCAGGTTGGGATTGTGCATGGGCTGATGAGAAGGAATGCCCCGAGGCTATCCGCGGCTTATGCCCCAGATCTGAAGCCACAGATTTAGGCCTTCCCACCCACGTGTTGAGTTTGACTGTAGCATTAAAAACAAGCAGTATTCCAAATGCTGCCGTTTTAACGTCCACCATTTTAAATTATGAGGTATTTACCTCCTAGGGTATTGCTTTTAGTAGACAGTGCATCAATATTAGATGTAATTCAGCATTGGAATTCCTCTAACTTACATCTATACAGAAAATGTGGTGGTAAACATTTAAGCCATACCAGCATTAAAGGAAATGTGCTGCACTTAATGTGAGCCTCCGTTCAGCTTTATGGACATTAGCACCTGCGGGTGAGGTGCCAGCCATGCCGGTGCCCAGCAACGCAACCTTTACTGTACGGTGAAGCCTGCCTTCCATGCCAGCCACTGTCATCAGTGGCAGAGGCAGGCTTTGGTGCCAGAGGGGCTTATGGTGGCTGCAAGGTGGGGTACGCAGCTCAGTATTCTACTATTCCATCGCAGAATAGTTCAACATCGAATTCTTTTAACACATTTCACGGCAATGTAGATGGGGGAATTAGGTTAGGATATTAGTTAAGGTGGAAGGGATGGGGGGTGGATGCAGAGGGTTTTATATAGGGGGTCTCCCCCTCATTCGATGTAATGGGCTTAGAGGAAATATTCTTGAAGAAATCACGTAGATCCAACAGCTCACAAGGGGCTATGAATGCAGTCTTGCGCTGGTGAATACAGGATGCATTCAGAGCACCCTCATTGGCTGAACACCCCATCATGGGTGCTAACATCCATTGGCCCTGATGACACAGACCTCTGACTTAAAGTTTCATCAGCCAATGACATTTACCAGCACAGGATATTCCCCTCTCAATCCCCTAAAAAAATGGAAGTCAGCGTCCCCACAAATTAGACCAGGCACACTCACTTCCAAATGTGTAGACTTCCGGATTTACAAAGCACAAGCATACTAAGAATCAGCGGGGTTTTGTAAAGCACGTGGACTCTGTGGTACAACCGAATAGGGGCTGGTGTTTGGGAACGAATGGCCATGTGCCACATTTATCAGCTTTCAAGACACTAAGCCTTCAAAACTTTGCAAAGGAAACAGAGACGATTTGGTGCCAGCTCTCACTACTCCATCAGATGGAGCCTTCCACACCAACAAAAATCCTGCCCTGGTCCTGTCTCATCTAGACATAAGAGATGTAAGCACTCTCGTCTGACATCTGTGTGCAAACTGCATGGCACAGGTTGGAGTCTGTCTCCTCCCTTTAGCCATCCAAGGTTAATGGATGGCTAAAGGGATAACCTTAAGTTGGGTAATAGTCATTTACTATAGTGCTTAGAAGCAGTCCAAATGTGGCATGAGGTTGTCAAACTAGAAATTATATCGTGCCTCCTATTGCTATGAATATATGTATATTGGCCTATGCCAAGCTGCTAACAAGCTGCTTATAAACTACATGTGAATAAACTCGCATTGCAAGGTCCTGACCTTAGAAACCATGTAAACTGTCATTTTGGGTCAAGCCGCCATTTTAGGTTTTCTTGCTCTATAAAGTCACCATGTGAGCTAAAATGGTAGCCTATGTTATTCAGAGCAGAACTCGATTGTCATGACCTCTGTACAGCTAATGTATAACTTGCCTGCAGGCCACTTGTTAGGGTCATGAGCTGAAACCTTGTCCTTCTGCTTACCTGTGTGCAATGGATTACCTGTATCACCGAAACTGATCTATAATTGAATGAGAACACCTGCTTAACTATATTGTATAAATTAAGTCCCGCATTGTAATGTTAGGCCTAGAGCATACATTATTACGATTTCTTCTTGTTAATGTATAAACCTAAGATGAACTAGATTTGACCTGGCAAGGGACCCTAGAGCAGTAACTTATTTATGAAATGGTTAACCTAAAGAAAGGCTGGACAACAGGCTGGAGAAATGTAGAAAAGCCTGACTGTTTCAATGAATATTTGCACTCACTGAGCACACCGAACCACGCCGGAGTTCGCTATGTTGTACTGAGGGTCGATAGCTATCTGAATTTTGTTCTGTTCTTTTGTAACTGGATTCAGTATAAAATAAGTACTTTGTATGTTCCTTTGTAACCTGTGTTTGGTGTGTTTCCTTTTTGGTTACCCTGCCTCATATTATTTCCTTGTTTTCACAAGGTGCTATATAAAAAATGTACCATTATTCATTCTTACCATAACATTCCATTCATTTCCCCCACTCCCCGATTTTGCCAGTATTGCATTCAACAATGCACTTAACTTGCGGGAGTGGGCGGAGCCTGCCAGGATTTCCTATGGGAATTCAGGACGAACATGCTTGCCCTTAGCAGTTATGTGCCTTGTGGACAAAGGTCAGCATAAGGTGGAGGTGATTAACAGAAGTTACCTCCTCCTTACGCTGATCTTTGTTCACAGGCACAGGCCTATTTTAATACGCCCACAGGCAAGCCAGTGCAATGACATGTCATGTCCCGGCACAGAATTAAACTCTTGTCAGGTTTTGCTATTTAAGGACGATTCAGCAGCACATTCTGTGTTATCATCGTGCAGTGGATATCTTAATTAGGGCCAGGCTGGCATCAACTATAAACTGAAGGCCTACAGCATTGCCTGTTGATCAAGTGCCAGACATGTCTGCCTGAGACACTAGCCATCTCTGGGGACAAATGCAACTTCATAATCACTCCCTGGCAAAGGAAGGGGCTGACCCCAACCTAGTTAAAACCAGGGATATCATCAAAGAAAATTCCCGCAGGCAATGGTGAATGTAGAAGAAGTATTAAACCACAATCATATTTATTAAGGATCAAAAACAATGCATAATTACAAACAACGAATTGACTGCACAATGCACAGGGCTGAATTAAGTACTATAAAAATGAACATTTAAATCACTTATAAACAGTAAACCTTTAAACAGTGTTTATTTTTTTATTGTATATGGTTTACATATGAAAACTTTACATTTAATAACAACCTCAATAAACTTCATCACAGAACATATTACAAATAGCATAAAATCAGTGAGTAGCGGAATAGATTCAATATCACATATTACAAATAGATCATTTCATATTTCGCAAATAGCAGGGTTCATATCTATGACCAATAATCAGAATAGCAATTTAAAATCTAAGCAAGTACATATACAATCCGCAATGTAAAGGGACATTGCAGAGGAAGGTAAACATATCAAAATCCCTTAAATTACCGGCATCTTGGTTACTCCAAGGCCACATAGAGATCTAATAATTTAATGAAACCTGCTACTGCAAGGTCTTCCACCGTATAACAGATTGATAAACATCTTGACCAGATGTAATTGTCTTCCCCCAAAGAACCTAGGATAGCAAATTTTCCCAAGTATAAGATTCTGGTACCTTTCAACTCAGTACAATCTAGGAATAAATGACGAATAGTTTTCAAAATCCCTAGTTTATGACAAAATCTGCATTGGGTGTTAGAATCTCCAATCATGTTCCTTCTCTTTAAAACCTCTTTAGTTGGTAGTACATTCCACCTAAGTTTTAGGAGGAGGGAACGATAGTAGCCATTTGGAAATTGTGTCATAATAAATGAGAGTGTCCCTCTTTTCCTATGTTCATATTTAATATCACTGAGGGAAGAGTAGGAAGGTATTCTTTCGGTTGTATTGTTCCAATCATATACAAATAAAAGTTTTTTAACTTTGTCTGGATTAGTCATTAATGTATCCCTATCAGTAGACAGATCTTTAAGTGTCTTATCACAGAGATCTCTAAATGTATTAAGATAAACATTCGCGACCAAACGTCCCTGAAAGGAAATAATTTTCCCAGAATCCACATAGAGTGAATCACCTTTAGGACAAAGAAAAGAACGAAATAGGGCCATAGACCGCCACAGGGATCTAGCTCTCAGCGAAACAAGGCCTAGTTCAAATCTAATTGCCACAACTAGGATGTTGTTGGGAAGCTTCGACACTTTTCTCCAGATTATTCGTTCTATGGTATCCCAGTAAATCTGGATATCCAAAAAGTGGAGCTCCATACCAAATAGCAGCTTTGGCACAACTTTCCCTTCATAAAAATCTAACGCTGGTTTAAGGGAAAATCTTCCACATTTTTTATCCAACTTGATGTTCTGGGTTATTAGTGGAATAGCCTTCTGTCTAAGGTACAATCTAAATTCAGAAACCGATGGTTGGGCCAAAATCAGGAAGCCCAAGTACAGAATTATTTGGCTTTTACAATGGATTCCCCTCCAATTTTCCAATCCAATCTTTTCCCCTTCTTTCCCTTCGAGATTACCAGAATGCGGGTTTTACTAGGATTAATTTTTAACCCATTAAGTTCCGCAAATTGTTCAAACTTGTGGATCAGCCGTTGTAATCCAACCATGGTATAATCAAACAGGAGGAAATAGTCAGTATATCTCAACCACGAAAACCTGATTTCCCCCAATTTAGAACTAACCAGTCCTGCGTCACTGAGGAATTCTCCTGCGTCTGCCATATAGAAGTTAAAGAGACATGGTGCCACGGAGCAACCCTGCTTCACTCCTATCCAAGTTCTAATTCTTCTAGATAGGCTCCCCTCCATATTCAGATGCACATGTATCCCTGAATTCTCATACATAGCCTTAATGAGTTTTAGTAGGCCTTCAGGGATGCCCCAATTGGAGAGTTTAGCCCAAAGTCGTGACCTAATAACAGAGTCAAACGCAGTTGACAAATCAATGGAGGCAACATACAAAGTACCGCTGTATTTGCTCCAGGCTGTATCTTGAAGGGCAGTAGAAATGAAACCATTTAGATTAGTAGAGTGCCCAGCCCTGAAGCCTGTCTGATATTTACTCAATATATGGTTGTTTGCTATCCAATTATTGAGATGTGTTAACAGAAAAGAAACAAATAGTTTGCAGTCTGCATCAATCAATGCAATCAGTCCATAGTTTTTAGCTATATTCCGGTCACCTCGCTTGAAGATAGGAATTATATGGGCTGCCAACTAGTAGGTATAGTACCGCTCCCCACTACATTTCTAAATAGCATAGGGAGTATATGGGCCCACATTGATTCCTGACAGTGTCATAAGCACTGCGAGGAGGCACAAGTTGTGCCACAAGCAGGCTCCCACCAGAACCCTGAGGGCCTTAAAACCACTGCAAAAGGGCTCCTGGAGCCAGTCCTGGCGCCTTTGGCGCCAGGCTCATATGTAGGAAGGAAGGGCTGTTCAAACTAGGTCCCATTTATGTACATGGGCCTTTAAATCCAACATGGAAGCACCCACACAGTCTAGTTCTAAGAACCAAGCCATGCGGTCTAGTGTTTTGGGTGTGGCAGGCCTGGAACTACTTTCCCTGTTACTACTTTACCTGGGCTATATAAACCACACCCTGACTGCAGAACATGCTTCGAGTTATTCTGCAACCCGCAGCGTGACGCTCACCGTGTCCAGTTCCTGGTCTTCAGCATCTTCCTGTAATCCTTCAAGAACAAGAACAAGATTATTCTGTCTAACCTGAGAAAACACCATCCAGCACTTAGCATCTCAACTGTGCTGCAATCTGTGGAAACAGAGAGAAGAAGAAACATCACTCAGCTGTGAGTACTAGCTTAATGAATTCCGGCGAACTCTACCACACACATTGTGACCTGCAATAACGAGAAAGGGAAAAACAATATTACAACGCGTGCTTCCAAAACATCGAATTCCAACAGTCTTACCTGAATTCCATCACGCTATGCCACGCTTCCATCCGGAGCATCACAGCAACATCTGCAAAGGAAAAGAGACATATTCAGGTTTGCTTTCAATATTAAACAACTGCACAGTGCTGTACTTACCTTAACGGATTCCAGGGGGCCTGTTTTTCATTGCGCTCTCATCCACTCGCAGCACCACAGCGGCCTTTGAGGAGAAGAAGAAGAAAGCACAGGTTAGCTTTAAAAGACAATAAAGGCGCTGCACTTTGCGCTTTCTCTTACCTAGAAAATGTGCCTCTACATCCGGCACGCCAGCATCAAGACCTTCACACCTGAAAAGAAGGAGATAAAGACATTAACAAATTCCCACCATAAACAGAACAAAGACTTACAATTAACAAACCTAACTTCCTACCAGCAGATTCGGGGTCACAGCAGGCCTGGGCCCAAGGAAGGCGAACTCTACCAGTGAAGCAACTCGGGCAGCTCGCCAACAAACATCAAGCGCCCCTCCACAAGAAATGCAGGATGGATAGCTCACCCTATAAATAACTGAGAGTCATTATTCAGCACTGGGCAACTACGCATCCAGGGTTCCATATCTCAGAGCCTCCAGACACCCCCAGGGATATCAGGTGAGCATAACAGACAGCTCTTTCAATGCATTATTTGTCAGCCCATTTGGGCCAGGATCCCTCGAGTTACTAGCTTTCATAATTAGTTTAAATATCTCCCCATATTCTATAATCGGTTCCCATGGAATAATATCTTCACCATCCCCTTTATCTATAGCATGGCAACCCTGTGCCTCATGTCCAAATAGTTCAGAGAAGAATTTGACCCATTGTACCTCTGATACACCATTCAGTTGATCGATTACTAAAGGATTATCTTGAGAATGAATAAGGCCCCAGAAAGCCCTAAAATCTCTTTTCACCAAGACACGTAATATTGACTCTGCATCATTTTGGAGCAAACTTTTTTTTTTTAACAATACCGAAATTCTTATATTTCTGTCGGATATACCTAATCCTCGCATTTTTATCTGGTTGGTCAATATTTAGTTTGCGAGTTTCGCTAAGCAGCTTCAGTTTATTAACAAAGCACAATATCAAGAAAGAACATAATAAGAAATAAAGCCCACACATAATTAAAATAACAATAATACTACAAGATGTGACAATCAAATTATATAGTGTACCACCAGGAGAACTCTGTGAGGATATAAGTTGAATGAACAGAAAAGTGTGTCAAACACCCTGTTTAGTATAACAAGATAAGAAAAAATAAACCTGTGAGAAGATGGACAACTCAAGTTTCAACTGAAAAAGGCCAAATGATCGCCCTTCTTCAGGACTAAAAGGGTTATATGTTTGTCTTGTGTTGCAGTGGTTGACACTTAAGAAGAGGGCATACTCTTTCTATTGTGTACTACAATTGAATGTGCATACTTGAAGCCTTTCCCATTAAACAAGTGTGTGTATTGCGTTGAAGACATGTCGAACAAGAATCAAGTGTCTGAACATAAGGATGGTAAATCACATCCTTGTGCAGTGAATTGGTTATAATCATATATTGTATTTGAAACTTAAGAAATATGATAGTTGTAACTAAGTTACTTCAGAATCTCTCATAAGACTACAGCTGATGAATTTCAATCATCAAAAGATCCAGACACAAGCATTCCTGATCTACGCCTTAAGATTGTGTATTGCATCCTTCGTCCTCGAAATCAGACTCACAACCAGATCTTTCTCCATTCTGGAAAGAGCTCAATAGTAATGCCTTGACGGAATTGTACTAACTGTGGTCCTATGCCAGGTGTCTAAGTGGGTGGGAGTGGTGTGCCTCTACTTTTTTTATTAAGTTTTACAGTTCCTATACTTGTATTTTTCAAAAGAAACCGTTCCTGAATGGTTATGTGTAGGAAGAAGTTAAAACTTGCACTTCAGCACATTGCACTGAACGTTCCCTTAAAAGGAAGGCGCGTTTGTTTGGGGGTTTGAATTTTTCGTTGTTCCACTACTTCTTTTCATACACTTCAACTACTGGGCTAAGAGTATCTAGGACCCCACTCATGGGAGTACAGCATACCACCCTGCAAAATCTGCATTCCACTCCCTTAAATCTCTGGTTCTAACAGATCTTTGTATTGTCCCTGACCCCTCCTCCCCCGCTTGCTTTTATTTTTGTACCAGCCCCTCCCCCCTGTATGTACAGCGCTGTACTGAAGCTACATAAGTATCCACGTGAATAACAGCAACATTTTCATTATACTTTACCAGTGTCAAGCTTTGACGTCTAGAAAAGCCTCACGTGCCATGTCTTGAATGCTGTCCCGTGGTTTTTCCGACAGTAATTACTTTGCAAACACTTCAAATTATGTAGGGGGTTTTGGGTTAAGGGATTAGATAAGGTGGGGAGGGGCTTGGGCAGGGGTTCTAGTGTAGGGAAATGGGGAGCTCGGAGAGGGTAGCCGCACCAATGTAAAAAGAAAAAAAACAACGTGATTTTTCAAAGTAAATTACTTCGAAATAATTACCGTCGGCAAAATGACAAAGAACCGTCTTGAACACATCAAGTAAGAAAACCCTGAAAGCATATATGGGAGTTAAGTGCATTTTTTAAACACTGAGGGGATCATTTTGCAAGGCCCGCCGGATCGAACAAAATATGTAAAGACCGGCGCTACACAGGAACACCTGTATTTACACGGGATTTTGGACTGAGGCAGAGTGAGGGCTTAAAACAGACTGTGTTTGTCACGTATCACTGCTGCGCCACAAAACAACACATGGTTTAACACAGGCATATATTTTCATGCAGGCTGGTGGATTCAGTAAGAATCCATTGCACATGCCACCTGCAATCCTAAATTATGGGAGGCCTTTACACTTTTTTTCCAACATGTAGTGGAAAAGACAGGGTCTAAGTTGATTTTAAGCCGATTTCGCCTGTTTGAACACCTTTTTTATGTCTATAGGCGTCATTACGAGGTTGGCGGTAACCTGCTGGTGCTGCCAGCGGATGGCCGCCAACCCCGTAACACTGAATCCACCACCTGACTTCCCTCTGCCACCGGGACATTACAAGTCCCGGCAGAGCGGGCAGTCAGGCAGCAGATTTTGTAAGTCTCTATTCCCGCGGAGTCCCATGAGACTCTGTAGGAATGGGGACTCAGAAGCACCGTCACTGACGGTGCTGGTGCTTCCGTCACAAGTCACAAGTCTGCCTGCAGGGGTCGGTGCGCGCTGGGGGTCAGACCTCCCGGGTGCAACGGCCCCTGCAGGCAGACTCTAAGCTTACCTGCACTCTTGTTTCCAGACCGCCACATTCGTAATGAGGCCCTATATTTTAGAAATGAGTACATTTGCTCAGAAGGGGCTTTTTGAATGGAAGTGAGCATGTGAGTGTTCTCCTACTGTGCTATTTACTCTTCACATTAAAATTACATAGAAGTAGTTTCTGCTGACAACGAAGTAGCCCTTCGCCCTTAAATCAGTTTTAAAGCCCACTATAATAATAATTGATATTGATATTTTATTTGTATCGCGCTCGTACACAAGTGTTTCCGAGCACAACCTGGCAAGGGAGGGGAACAGGGGAGGACAAAACAACGATCTTACTAGGCCCACTGACATTGAGAACCCGCAAGCTCATGGGAGAGAGAAAGGGGAAAAGTGCATGGAAGGGGGAAAAGTGGAAAGTGCTGAGCAAAGGAATAAAGATAAATAATAAATAAATACATAAATAATAAAAGCAACAAACAGTAGTAGTGCAGCCGGCAAGTGGCAAGTGTTGGGTTAAGGCAACAGACAGGGTCTGTCTGGTATGTTCCAAAAAAGGGAAGGGGGGGCTGTATAGTTACAGGTACAGACCCCAGTGCGAGGGATTGTCAGGCGGCAGTGTGGGCGGGCGACAGGGTGAGCAGGTACCTGAGCCCAGAAGTAAGGCTGGGTGCTGCATCAATAATGTGTGTGTAACTTGAAGGCCACTAATATGAATCCTAGCAGGGGCAACCCCGATATTCAAACTTCCAATGTGGTAATCGAAGTGCCATTTGGATGGGCAATATTAACCAATGGTATATACTTGTGAAGTGAGGACTCTGTTTGTGGTTAAACTGCCCTTGAATATTTTTCCTGTCCTTTAATATTTCGACTAAACGACTTCCCTTGTGTTTCCTGAATGCGAGCTGTAGTTAGCGGAGTTTGAGCAAGACTCCATCGGTGCGCTTCGATTGGCCTTAGCTTTTATGATTATGTTTTAAACAGTTTTACTATTCGGTGCTCGCTGCCGAAGACAGATAATGAAGGAAGATATATACAAGAGAGGGGTTCTGGTGTCAGTCAGCTGCTTGGCCATGCTTAACCAGTGCATCCTGCTCAAAGCTCTTGTAGAGAAGGGGCCATTGTGTAAGGGCCAGTGGAGCTGTTTAGCTAGAGAGTGCTTTCCTGAAAGCTGCTTTAAAGGGCTTTATTTTGTTTCCATGCTCAGTACAGATTGTTTCTTTAAACTTGTTTTCTGTGCCTAGTACTACCTGCGTCCAGGAGCGATATGTTGAATGCGGCTTTGAAGAAAATGTTTTGCTTCCTGCTTCTTGAGATCAAGGGGCAGATACGATCAATAGGTGGTGCTAGCCTTCCAACACTTTTGTCTAAGTGAAACATTCAGATATGAATCGCTGCTCTTTGCCTCCTTCCTCCCCAAGCTAACAGGTAACAAACAAAGTTAAATAGGGTGAGCTCATGCATGGGGGAGATGCATTCAAGCCCCCTGAAAATGTGCAAAACGGTTTGTGAAGGCATGGAATCAGCAATGTTGACCGTGTAGATTGGCAGTAGAGTTGTAAAATGCTGCCGTCAAGAGCTCTTGTAGAGAAGGGGCCATTGTGTAAGGGCCAGTGGAGCTGTTTAGCTAGAGAGTGCTTTCCTGAAAGCTGCTTTCAAAGGCACTAGGGACTCTGCCATCCCTAGTGCCTTTGAGAGTTTCTCTGCCTCTATGCTGCTTTTTATATGTATTATTCTTTTGTAAAGGGTATAGGCTGCACCCATATGTACGGCTAAACTGATTTTCTGAGGGGCATATTTGGACATGTGCAAGTAATGCGCCATTTTTATCTATGTACCATCATGGCAATGAGCAGTACTGTGGAGCCTGGCACCACATGATATCCAGCCTTGGGCTTTAATGTGCAGCATTGTACAGTTGGGCAGAGTTGAAGGAACAGAGCTTGCAAGATGGATTTCCAAAGCATAGCCATTAACAGAGACAGTTTATTGCATTACAATGCAATACACTAACTGCAGCATGTCGACTTCTAAATTTCAAACCTAACCTCTGCCGCTGAATCACACATTTATGCAGGAAAATTAAAGCTAGCCGACATATCGCTTTATTCTAAAAAAGGATGAGGTCACACATGGCCTTAGATGGTCTTCTCCCTTAGGGAGGTCCTCTTGAGCCGCCTCAAAACCGAGTCCCACTCAGTACGCCATTTCTTTCGAGAACCGTCTTGGAATGTCCAGATCTCAGCACTAACCTTGGGAGGACCTGAAGTTTTCCTTTCATCCTGGGTTAGCTGTACTTTTCTGCTAGTCCATGTCCCGTGCACAATCCTCTACTGTCCCAAAACCCAAGTCCTGTGATGCTTTCCAGCGTCAAGGCCTAATGCGGAATCAGTGATGTATCCTGCCAGCTGTGGCAATGGCTTTAGGCCACATGGCATCTTACTGACAGCTCTAAGGGATATGGGGGCCCATTATGAGTTGGGCAGTATTCTGGCAGTAAATCCACTGTAATACCACCCAACAGAATTACCATTACTGTCACTTGGTCCGGTGGCCATGCAGCTGGTGTACATGTGGTGATAGCAGAGGTAATCTGCATTATTTTAGAGTCCATTGGACATTTCTGGTGGAATTACCACCAGCAGAATTACCGCCATGGTAATTTCACTGATTTTGACGATATTCAACAGAAAGTGGGAGATTTACCTATGTCATTATGCTGGTGGTAAATCCCCCACTCCAGGGTCATACTTGTAGTATGGCCGAGCAGAAAAAGTGGCAGTAATTCCGTTACCACAATTTTCCCCCCACACCACCATGCTTGTAATGAGACCCATGGTCTCTTGTAAATGTACCATCAAGCCTAATGGCTGTGGTCGAAAGCTAATGTTTATCTTGTTAAGTCAATTTCAAGTATCAATACATGTCAAAGCTGAAAGATTAGTAAAAGAGCTATAAAATGAAGGAATACAATACATAAAACTTGAAACATAAGAAGGAGAATATGTTTCCAGGGTCACCCTTTTAGCACGTTATGTGCAACTACTCACTTTATTCATTGTTATTCTAGTGACTGGTTATATATGAGATTTGGTTTCATGGGAACCCTGTCAACATGGTCTGACTTTTATTCATCCCTTAATACAATTACTAGTCGTACATGTTCATCATTGATGTGTCGCTGGAGTACACCACCATCTTCAAAATGTTCCCATGGAAAAAGAGCGTCTTATTCTTGGGAGTCCCAGGCTGCCCGGCTGTGTAAACATTTTCCAACAGCCCAGTAGGATCGTTTGTCTGGTCCTCCCTTGTCTTGTGGAGCCTAGAAACACGTGTGTACAAGCGCGTTATAAATGCCTTATCATATCATATCATCATATCATTCGTGTGAACTTTGCAACAACAAAATATCACACTGTTGAGATAATAGTAAATAGTGTAAAGGCAGCTCCAATGGAATGAAAAGGTTTAGTTTTGATACCTTCTGTTACTACATACAACATATCTAAAGGAGGGAATGGCATGGCCTATTGGTATGCCTTGGCATAGGCCTGTTCCTCAACAATAAAGATGGTTTCTACTGTCTACTTATGTCAGAGACGGCTGCACCTTCAGCAAATTATGGGGTAGAAGGAACCACTTGAAGGGAATGTCTTAGATTTGACTTTCCAACCTTGTTATTCAGCTGGCCATTGCCACAGCTCAGCATGACCCCCAAAATCCATCATGAGTACTCTGTCCCAAGCGTGATGCTGCACGTCTGTGTATGTTCTTATGCCGCTGCGCATTGAGAAAGTCTGGGACTTCTGAACAGGGAATTCCCCATTCCAATGCTTCACCAGCTGCAATGACATTCCAGATCACGCTCGTCAGGAGACCCTTGGTGACAGTGCTCAGAGCAGAAATAATTCTGGGTTCTCAGACGCTGGCCTTGCCATTTGGCATCTGTGCCTCAGTTATAAGTCCAGCCGCCTTTGGTGGCTGACCCAGACATTCGTCCAGTGATTGTCCCTTGTATATGCTCCAAGCTGCAAGCATAGAATTTGCCACAATCCATACCTCATCCTCTGCATCCTGCTTACTTCTCATGGAGACCACTTCGTTCTGCTGTGCCAGTCATATGGCAGCATCTTTGGAACAATTCAGGTACTGGGAAGTCACCTAGAAGGTAGACAAACGCATTGAGAAACGGATAGTGTCTAACATGAGATTCAAGGAAAACAACCTATATCCTAGCCTGATTGCCGTCACATACCACAGCGCCTGACCTGCTAGAGTGGTAAAACAGCTGAAATCTTCTGTGCTCATAACATGGGAGATGGAAAATTGAATAAGAGAACATGATGCATCATTATGGTATGGTAATGTTTATTTATAAAGCGCCTACACACAAGGCAATTATTTCAAGCCGCTCATGGAGGTCGGGAACAGGGGAGAAAAACAACAGTCATTCAGAGCTCTTGAGATTCTGAACGATAAGCAGTCTGCTCAGGCAGATTAAGTACATATAATACAGTTAACAGTGAACGTAACAATACATAGGTCTGACAAGGATTCTGCAGTTTTCCCAAGAGCATAGACGTACCACAATTTGGGAGGGGAGACAGGAGGATAGGATACTGTAGTATCTTCGATGCATGGTATATCTGAATATACATGTGTGCAATATAGACATGTCTGTTAGAGCATAGTCTGTGGCAGTTTCATTTTTTGCCAATAGGTGTTTACAAAAAACAATGGGGCCAATTCACATTGTCAATATCCCTTCCAATGTCAGAAACCAGGAACTTCCACCATGCCCTCTGCTTCCAGGAGGGGACTTTAAGTAGAGTAGAATATTTGTGCACCTCCTTGATACCTGAATGGCACCATGTGTATCTCATCTGATGACCCACTCATAGAAACCTTAATTCTCTGTAAATTATAAAATCTTAAGATAATAGTAGACAAGATGGGTCATATGTAATGGTTTAGCCCACATAAATTAATTACGTTCAAAGAAAGTCATTTGAGTAGCGCCAAACACTGGGACAGAGGGATTAACGGGTGGGGCAGTTTGTGGCTTTACAGTAGTGATGGACACTGCATCGCCTTTGGATGCTCCCCATCTGAAATCCAGTTTGGGGGGTAAGAGCATGGAGGAATAACCAGACCTTCTTTGAACTTGACCGCAAATGGAATGAACCCCAATAAACGGTCCACTCCGCACTTCACAAACTCTGCTCATGAATAACCCCAATAAACGGTCCACTCCGCACTTCCCAAACTCCGCTCATGAATAACCCCAATAAACGGTCCACTCCGCACTTCCCAAACTCCGCTCATGAATAACCCCAATAAACGGTCCACTCCGCAATTCCCAAACTCCGCTCATGAATAACCCCAAAAAACGGTCCACTTCGCACTTCCCAAACTGCGCTCATGAATAACCCCAATAAACGGTCCACTCGGCACTTCCCAAACTCCGCTCATGAATAACCCCAATAAACGGTCCACTCCGCACTTCCCAAACTCCGCTCATGAATAACCCCAATAAACGGTCCACTCCGCACTTCCCAAACTCTGCTCCACACATCGGCCTTGAATGAATAAATAAACAGAACAAAATGGTGGTGTTTCTCTGTGCCTTCAAGGCCAGATGTGTTTTTCTATTTTGAGTGGGACACAACACCAAAGTATGCCAGTTTAAGAAGCATGATTGCTCTCAGAATTGTAGCTTATTCACATATTGCGTGATCTGCAATGACAATTTTAATTTTTTTTCTTCATCTGATACTTTTTGTATTACTCTTGACAACGCAGACAAATCTTTAGGCTCTCGTTATACATTAGGAATGTTATATTACGAACACTTGTAACGTGCACGTGTGCCCGAAGGCACCTTGGCGCAGAGTAATACATAGCAGTGTCACCAAAAGGATACAAAAAACAAGATCAGCAGAAAAATGTAGTCTTGAGTAGACGGCAAAAGGCTACATGCTTCTCAGTGGACTTAAGCTTAAGGGGGAGACTATTCCACAGCCTACCAGCCACTACAGAGAAGGCTCTGCCGCCCACTCTCTGAAGACGAAACTTAGGAACCACCACCAGTCGTTCACTACTAGAGCGAAGGGTCCGATTAAGGATGTGAGGCAAAAACTTTTTCTGGAGGAACTGCGGTCCAACCTGATAGACTGCCCCATGAACAATACACAAAGATTTAAACATGATCCGCTGCTGAACTGGAAGCCAGCGCAGATGACGCAATACCGGACTGATATGGGTGCCATAGGGGGTACGAGTAGAAATTTGCGCGCCTTGATTCTGGAGAAGTTGCAGGCGGCGAATCAAACCAGCCGGCTGAACCAAGAAGAGAGCATTGTAATAGTCTATCCTACTCGAGACCAATGCGGCCCCCACCGGCAGGCGTAGGCGGGCAGAGAGAAAGGGCAGGACTCTATGGAATACTTGAAACAGAAAATGGCCAGACTGCCACACTGCGCTAACCTTTGCCGCCATAGGAAGTGATGAAGACAGATGGACCCCCAGGTTCTTCACCACTGTCACCGGAATAGGAAGAGCGCCCAAAGAAGCAGGCCAGAAGGAGGAGGACCATGATTCAGGTGTAGCCAAAGAACACACCACCAGAACCTCGGTCTTGTCCCTGTTCAACTTGAGCCAGCTGGTACTCATCCAGTCACCCACGGCTAAAAGGCAATCATACAAACGAGACGACACACCATCCCGGTCAAGGTCTAAACGCACCAGGATTTGCATGTCATCTGCGTAGGAATAGCACCTAAAGCAGTGGGAGCGATTGAGGGCAATCAGAGAACGAATGTAGATGTTAAATAACATTGGGGACAAGGCAGAGCCTTGGGGAACCCCACAGAACAGAGAATGAACAGAGGATAGAAAAGGGGGAAGAGAGACAGACTGGCCTCGACCGGTGGAAAGGAGGTAAACCAGGCCAGCACAGGGCCCGATATCCCTAATGCCACCAGCCTAGGGAGGAGGAGGGCGTGATCGACAGTATTGAAAGCCACAGACAGATCCAGTAGAATCAGGGCTCCCACTCTGCCACTATCAGTCAGCCTAACAAGGTGGTCCATAACAGAGACCAGGATCAAGAATTGCAGATGACTCCAGAAAAGAAGAAAGAAGGAGAGAAATCAGGGCTTTAAGAAGCTTCATTAAGAATGGGAGTAGAGAAATAGGTGGAAAATTAGACAAGATAGAAGCGTCCAAAGATAGCTTTTTAAGCAGAGGAACTACAGTAGCTTGCTTTAGCTGAAGCAGGATAATCCCATGCTGTAAGCAATGTTCACTGCCTGGGTAACTAAAGGAATAATCCTAGGCAAGAGGTCTTGCAAACGGATAGAGGAACAGGGTCCGTCAGGGCTGCCGATTTCATACGTAAAATGGTGAATAAGACAGCCTCATCGGTGAACACCAGAAAAGTGTCCCCGCTGATCATAACTGGAGGACTGATGTCAATCAAAGGGGTCACAGACTGAGAGGTCTCAATATTATCACAAATGTCGATGATTTCTGAATGGAAGAAGTCTGCAAGTGCATCACAGTGAGATTAGGATGGCGAGGCCATTGGAAGAAAATGTGCAGTAGAGGAGAAAGATTTCACAACCGAGAAGAGCTCCTTGGACTGATTTAGAGCATCTTCTGTACTGCTTGTGATGAACTGCTGTTTGGTAGTCTTAATCAGCAAGTGGTAATTTCCAGATAGAGAGGAAAATATAACTTTATCAACTGGTTTATATGACAAGCGCCATTTGCGCTCAGCTTGACCAACAGTAAGCTTTGCCGCTCTTACTTCATCAGAAAACCAGGGTTGAGAAGGATGACCAGGAACCTTTACAGGCTCCAATGGAGAAAATAGGTCTGCAGCTTGCAGCAAGGATAGAGACAGAGTAGATAAATCAACAATACTCTCTGTGCTACAACTTGCCAAAACGGTAGAGGCAACGTGAGACATAGACTCAGATTGCGTGCGCTCACTCGCATTTTAAGCTGCAAGCGCTCTCTCGCATCCTAGGCTGTGTGCGTTCCCTCACAATCCTAGATTGCATGCGCTCACTCACATCTTAGGCTGCGTGCGCTCACTCACAACTCTAGGCTGTTCTCTCTCCACTTGGTCACGCATCCCCTGCATTCCCTGTGGGCCCTCTCCTTCCCCCTTTCCTAGCCCCTCCCCGTTTTCCTTACCCCATTCCCCTTTACTGCCCCCATCCCCCGACCCATTGTGACCTGCTCTGAGGTCTTGTTCACCACCGTTGTTGGCTATTTTGCATTGCCTGCATCCCTAATGTGTTCATTCTTTTCTTCTCAGTTCCCTGGTCGATTGTTCTGTTTGTTGGCGTTTTGTTATCCATGGTTGTTAGTGCCTGCATCCCTGCAGTGTTCATTCTTTTCTTCTAAGTTTCCTGTTCGATTGTTCTGTTTTTTGACGTTTTGTTATCCATGGTTGTTAGTGCCTGCATCCCTGCTGTGTTCTTCCTTACTTATAGTTTCCCTTAGTGACGGTTCAGTTCTTTCCGTTCTTGGTTCCCCATGGTAGTTTGCATACATTGTACTGCCTGCATCCCTGATGTGTCCATTCTTTACTTCTAGGTTCGGTTGGCAATTGACTTGGTCTATATATTGCATCTGATTTTCGGTAATTGTTCTTTCCTCTATGTGCCCCTCCTCCTTCTGTGTCCCCTCCACCCTAGTGTTTTCCCCATCTGCCTGCTCGCTAGCTCAGCCTCCCCTGCACTCTCCTTCCCCCGCCCCACTCTTCCCTCTGCACCCTCTGTGGTGCTCTGTTTCTCTCCTATCTTCTCTAACTACCTTTCTATCGACTATACTATCCTTCTCACTAAGTCTGGCAGGAAGAAGTTCAAAAGGAATATCTGGTTCTCCAACCCAGGCTTCCCCATCTCTAATACCTACACCAGTGCTTCCTCCAGACAGATGCTTACTGACATCCTTTTTGTCATTCCCTCTCCAGGCCAATGGACCCCCATATAGTCCCTGTTCTTTCTCCTTTTTCCTCTTCACCCAATAATGGTGGCACCCTATGGGAGGCCCTCCTGGCCCCATTCCACTCCTACAAGGCCATTGTTAATGTTTACCTAAATGTCACCGTCTTGATCCAAGGCCCTCAGGCCAACCTCCTCCTTTTTGATAGACGCATCCCGCACCTTATCAACTTCCTTTCTTCTCCTGCTGTCCCTTCTTTCCCCTCTCTGGCTCGTCTGCCTCCTCCATCTTCTGCCACCTCTATGGCTGTCTCTGCTGCTTCTCTGACCACCCTGTTGACTCTTTCCTCTGCCACCCTCTGACACACACCTCCTCATCCTTAGCTGCCTTGCCCTCTCCTCCTTCCTGCTATGCCCATCGACAGGCACCTACAACACTTCCCCAGGACGTACCTCTGACCTGTACCCTTCCATGGAAGTCCTTCAAAAGGGGCAATCTGCTCCACATTTCTACTCTCAACTCTCACTCAGCTGCCAAACACTCCTCTGACATCTGCCGTCTCCTGGAAGAACTCAATCTAGATGTACTCGGTCTGACCGAGACATGGTTTACGGCCAACTCTGTCACAAGCTTTGACACTCTCCTTCCTGATGGCTACAAGATCCTCTCCATGCCCAGAACCAGCCGTCCCAGTTGGGGTGTAGCCTTGATCTTCCTGGAGTGGATCCCTTCTTCAATCATTCCTATACAGGACTACTCCTCCTTTGAATGCCTGGTCTGCAGGTTTTCTATCTCTCATGGCCTTTCTCTCACTGTGGTCCTCCTTCGTCTCTGAGTGGGCGGACCTCTCCTCCTCCCTCCTCATCTCTACCTCGCAACTTCTCATCCTCAGTGACCTTAATATCCACTTGGATGCATCATGTCCTTCTGCATGACTTATTTTCCCACAATCTCTCTCTCTCTCTCTCTCTCTCTCTCTCTCTCTATCTCTCTCTCCCTTTCCCTTTCCCGTTCCCTTTCCCTTTCGCTTTCCCTCTGGCCCGAATCACTCTCCAGGCACACCCTGGAATGTTCTAATCTCCTCAGACCTCCCCCTCTCCAACCCTCTCACCGCTCCTCTCTCCTGGAGTGATCACTTTCTCCTTTCCTCCCATCTCTCTCGCTCTACCCCTCAGGCCAATCCGACTTCAGCCCTGCCACCTACCTTCTCGGTCATCCGACCCATGAAGGTATGTCAGTTGAGGCTTTCGCTGCTACTTTCTCTCCTCCTTCTGCACCTTTGGCTGACTCACATCCTGACACAGCCTTTTCTAACCTTCATCTTTCTATCTATGACACTCCTGATGTGCTTGCCCCTGCCATGAGGATCCGCTTGAAGCCCAAATCCAAGTGCAACTCTTGGTACGACTCTTACCTTGTCACCCTTAAATGCAAGTGCAGGGTGGCTGAGAGGAAGTGGAGGACTACAGGTGCACCCTCTGACAAACTGGCCTGCTGCCTGCCCCAAAGGCAGTACAGACTCTCTGTCCTAGCCATGAAGAGAGCACACATCCAATCCCGCATCTCTGCAGCATCTAACAACTTGGCGGAAATCTTCAAAACCTGCGTGGAGTTGGCCAATCCTGCTGCAGTCTCTACCTCTCCTGTTCCCTCCCAGGGCCTCTGTACAGCCTCGGCTTCTCATTTTATCACCAAAACCCAGGACATCCTGTCCGCCCTCTCTTCTTCCTCCTCCTCCACTCCTGGCCTGCCTGTTCCCACCTGTCCTCTTCCTTTCTATTCCTTTCCCTTGTTCACCCCTGACAACATTTCTAGACATGTCTGATTTATGAAAGTCTCATCAAAACAGGTTCTTCCCTGTTCATCCAGAACCATCAAGGACCATATCGACACCCTTACTCCAGCCTTGGCTGATTTCTGCAATCACTCTTTTGACACTGGAACGTTCCACTTCCCCCTTAAGCGCTCCGTTGTGCACCCCCTCCTAAAGAAGCCCTCTGCCGATCCTTCCTCTCAGGCTAACTATCAACCGATCTCTATCACTCCTATCCTGGGCAAACTCTTGAAAAAGCTGCCCATCTCCCAGCTTAATCTTCACACTGAATCTGTTGGTTGTCCCCATGACCACCAGTCTGGCTTCAGAGCAGCCAAAAGCATCGAAACTGCTCTCCTGAACATCCGTTAAGACCTGCTCTCTAACCTTGATTCTAGCCTTCCTTCTGTCCTCATTCTCCTCAATCTTTCTTCTGCTTTTGATATGGTCAACCATGCCATCCTGCTCAATTGCCTCTGTGATAACCTGGGTATCACTGATCAGGCCCTGGCCTGGCTGACCGCCTTTCTTACTGATCGACACTCGCAGGTCTAGCTTGAGTCCTTCCTCTCTTCTATCTCTCTCGCTACCTGTGGTGTTCACCAGGAGTTTAACCTTTCTCCCTGGCTGTTCAACCAATACCTGGCACCTCTTGCCCAACGCATCGCTGCTCTCTGCTCCAACTTTCAGTGCTATGCGGATGACATCCAAATCTCTTTCAGGCTCCCATCAGTCGTCTCTTCTCCTTATCTCATTCCAGACAGTCTGTCCGCAATTCAGGAGTGATTTGCCACCAATGATCTCTGCCTTAATGCCAGTAAGACTGAGATCCTCCTCATCGGAACACCAGCGCCCTCCTTTCCTCTCTCTGGCCGCCCACTCTTGGCCCTCTTCCTACTCCTATCTCTGAGGTTAAGAACCTTGGGGTCATCTTCAACTCCACCCTCTCCTTCTCTCTCCACATCTCTGACATCTCTAAGAAGTCAAACTGTCAACTGCACCTCCTCAGAGGTATTCTTCCTTTCTGCACTTTCGCCCCAGAAGATCACTGTCTCCAGAGCTCTGGTCAGCTCTAGGCTGGACTACTGCAAAAGCCTCTTTCTAAATTGTCCTGCCGCTACACTCAGTCCTCTACAATTTATCCATGACAGGACTACAAGACTTGTCCTTGGGCTCAAGCTCAGGGATCGTATCTCTCCAGCACTAAAATCTCTTCATTGGTTCCCAGTGGCAGCCAGGATCAAGTTCAAGACCCTCTGCATTGTCCACAAGGCTTTCTGAGGCCTCCAACTTTCTCTTCTCGATCTCTCCGCTCATCCACCTCCAACTCTCAGAGGGTCACTTTTCCAAGCAGAGAGTTGGGGGCAGATCTCTTTATTCAGCTGGGGCCTCCCTCTGGAATATCTTCCCTGTCGCTCTCAAACTTGAACAGAACCACCTCCGGTTCCGGAAGCAACTCAAGACCTCCCTCTTCGCTTCCGCTGTCTCTCTTCCTCTCCCCTACTGATGACCCATCTGGTCTACGTGCTGGTCACCTGGCCACTCTCGGAACTTGGGCCCAGGTCCCTGCATATCCAGTCCCACCTTTCACTGTCTCTTGGCTCCCCCAGCATTTGTGGTCTGTATCTTTAACTCTGCAGTTCCTTCTCTCTGCTCTTATGAGCCACCTGTTGACTGCACATTCTGTTACCTTCACTGAGCCACCCCGCTGGCTGCACTTTTTGATTACCTGCACTTCTCCACCTCCCCGCTCCCCGCCCCCTCTTTTTGGCACTTCTCCCCTTCCACTTCCCTGCACTTGCGTGATCTGAATGACACAAGGCCTAGTAAGATCATTGTTTTGTCCTTCCTCTGTTTCCCCCTGCTTGTCTTGTCACACCTAGAAACACTTGTGTACAGGCACTTTATAAATGTCATATCATCTGTAAACAACTTTAGATTAATGTGCTATATAAAAAAACTAATTATTATTAATCATTCAGAGTATTGGACTGACACAGAACGGGTATTTTTTTTTTTAATTGACTGATGTACTGGGTCAAGAAGGGCAGCCCCAAGCATTGCCACCTACTCCTTCTCCACCCATCCAAATGATAAAAAGATCATGGCAAAACAATATTTAAATGCATAATGTGCCACAAAACACGCCGGATCGGGTGGGATGCGCTCCTCTAGCAGCCAGACCATTGTGAGTCTTTAGAAACTAGCAGGCAAAGATAAAACCAGGAAGCAGGCCTTCTCTTGCTACTCTCCAGCCTACTGGAGCACCATCCCAGTTGCAAGCAGGGCTGCTCCAGGGCTGCTGAAGGACAGGAGACAGAGACATCTAGTGGCCAAACGATGGATGTGCCCGGAGCGGCTGTATCAACCCCCACCGTGGGGAGATTTTGGAGCAAAAGTAGTAGCGATATGTGGCATGAAACAGCTGACTAGGTCAAAAAAAATAGAGTACTATGTCCAAATGTCCACCTTACATACACTAGGGGCCTCATTACGAGGTCCCCGGGAACAATGGCAGAAAAATTGCCGGTAATACCAGCACCGGCATTTTTACCGAACCCGGGAAACCCGAGTTTGCCGGTGTGGGGTCTGATCTACCGGCAGGCCTGACCTGCCCGTAGATCAGGCCCCTACTGGTAAGGAAATTGCAGAATCACCGGCATCAGTACTACCGGTGCCTGTAATCCCAGCAATCCCACCCCAGGGAGTCCTACGGGTCGCCATGGAATGGGAATTTACCGGCGTCTCTGCCGCCCATAATATCCCAGTAATACCGGGATATCGGGCAGCGGATACAATAAGGCAGTTCTGCTGGTATCCCGCTGGTAATTCCGGCAGAATACCGGCGAAACTGTAATGAGGGCATAGGTCTTCTCTTCAGGCAGTTAGAAGAAGGTTGTGATTTTTTTTCTCAAGATTTTACATTGATTTTTACTTATTTGACCTCAGAATGGCAGTTGAAAAATGTGGAAGTATCGGGGTGAAAATATGTTTGCATTCACCCTGCCCTAACTACAATAGTTACTTGGTTTGCCCACATTTATAATGTCGACTGACTGTCTTCAACCACTAACACTATCTAACAAGGTGGCAATTCCTTTTAAATATCTTCCATCATCGACGTCATGTTAAAAAAAAAAAATCACAATGGTATTGCAAGTGAAATCCTAATGAGTGACCGACAGAAACAAACACATCCACCTGCATTTGTTACATGACTGCAACACAATTGCCAGGAGAATCACAGTGGGACAGGCCACGCCCTGAAAGTGGAAGCAGCCAGTCCCGCAAATCCCTGAGGAGTCTCTCTGGGGGCAGAGTGAGGGTCTACTGCATCAGCAGGTGCTTGGCCTCTGGGGACTATCAGAGCTTTATACAGATAGCAACAGCCAGTGCAGTGCCCCAGGGACCGCACAGGCACATCGATAGGGGTAAGTCATTAGACCCCGCTCCAGAGACTGATAGTGGATTATTATTCGGGAGGCGGGGGGGGGACTGTGGCATAGATTGCTAGGTCAACACCTCTGCTTCTAATGTGAAGCGGAGGAATGGTCAGCGCCCCTTCAAGGGGGTGGATACATGTCACAGTCACCTGAGGGAGGCAGAGTGCTTCAAATACGCAGCCATTTGTAATATTATACTTACTCAGTAGATATGCCAGTATTAATACATATGAACTGTGTGCAAGAATTAAAGAATCTTTAAGGGGTGCACATAATTCTCTGGATGATTTTTTCCAAAGAGAGCATGGCTGGGAGTTGGGGGAGCCAGTGAATTCATAGGTAGAGACAGAATCGAGCTGAGCGGAGCCAAGCGTTCTGGCTTGGCTCGAAGAGACAAAGACAATGCGAGCCAAAAAGTTCCACTGGTGTCCTCTTTACCTTCCTCCCCAACAATACCAAACCCATCCTGTAGCCCCCCACCCCTATCACCACACCAATAGCAGAAGCCCTTCCCTGGTGTCCTACCGCCCTACTAACTCAACACCAAACCAAACCCATATGTAGTGTCCTGATCACAGCACAAAATCCCAATCCAACATCCCCATGTTACAACCCATGTTGTCAGGGCACTGACATGTGCATTAAATTGTCAAATAGTACCCTTAGGGGATTGCCACCCAGAATTGAAAGAGATGATATAGAGTTAAAATACATGACACTAAACATACGCTGATGCCCATTTCATGTATACAAATAGAGAAATGGGATATCAGGGATGTTTGGGGGTCGCCAGGGGTCGCACGTGCGACCCCTGAGGTCTCCCTTGCTACCCCTAAAGAAAACATGTGTATTTGTAGAGTGCACGTTCACCACCCCCAGGGGGGTATCTTAGCGCTATTGACAGTCAAGAGATGTTTATTGTTACCCATTTTATTGACCTCAGAAGGATGAAGGGCTTAGTGCACCAGCCAGGATTCGAACCTGTGACCATGAGGTCAAGCACAGGCCCCTTTAGTGGGTGCATTAGTCCACTGAGCCTCAGACCCGGCTATGTACTCTTACAGTACTTTCCAAATGCGTGTTCTACTTGCACATAACTTGCATGGCTCACTTTCTCAGGCTGGAGTACTTCCATGGTGCTGTGTAATCACTCGGTTAGAAACATGAGTGCATCTAGGCACAAACTTCGGCAGCGGGTCGGGCGGCAGGGGCTATCACTTCAAATGATGGGGCGAGGGGGCCTTCACAGACTTTGTGGAGCCGGGGAACACTTGCATGAGCCCCCTTTCTGCTCTCCCACAAGGTAGATTTGTGGGAAGTAGCATACAATTACCAGCAAATGGGGCATTTTAAAAGACATTGGGCCTGTGACAGTGACCAAAATATGATGGGATTTAAAGACAACATGCACATGTGTACTTGTACCCGCCAGCAGTTGCAATGGGATGTCTAGTTGGCTTTATCACTTGCTGGGCGATGATGCATGTCTGTCTGCATGGTACCCTAACCCCAGACAACCTACAGGGCCAGTGCAGTTGGGGTGTCTTTGAGGTGTCAGTGGCCAGTCAGAAGGATGGTCAGAGGCAAGTTATTACAAATTGTGGGCTCTGAAATCGTGCCCCGGCAGAATTTAACCTCAAACAGTTGTATGACTTACCTACAACATCACATAATATATCATTTAAAAGCTGGAGAAACGAAGTTGTTTAAGGATGTAACCAAATAATGGATGATTAGCATTTTTGCTATTTTGTTTTATGGTTTTTCCCGAAACAAACAATATTTAAGTTAAGTAAGCAAATAAATGAGTGCCACCACTTGTTTACTGAGTCACAAAGGTAGTTTTTCTATATAAAGAAACACTATGTTTTGTATTTTTATCAACAACATTTTTATTAATCGGTTGGAACATGAAAAAGACAAGAAATACATAACATAGAGGCCATTGCATAAGAGTTAAGGTATTCAACATAGAACGTCCTGTTTGCGCCTAACTGGATGGACAATACACAAACGGAAAAAATCCCTCTACTCCCCGCATAGCTCGCTTACTCCGGGGAGTCAAATGTCACTTAGTTTCACCAGGGTGCAGATAGAGTCTTGCCAGCCGGGGTTTGAATGTTAATGCCGGGTATTTTAGATCATAGTCTAGTAGGGGAGCCCATATGGTCAGAAATTAGTGTATCTTTCTTTCCTTCGCAGCCATAACCTTCTTCGCCACCAGCACATCACATACTTTAATCCACCATAGGGAAAGCTCTGGCCCCTCTACGGATTTCCAGCGGCGTGCGATTGTAATGTGCGCAGGCAACAACAAATGCGTCAGTGGTTTCACCCGCACCCCAGATTTAGGGTATATCTCCTCACTAGGGGCCCCCAAAAGAAGAGTTTTGGGACACATCAGAAGTTTACTGCCAGTGATAGATTCTATGATCGCCACAATGCTTTCCCAGAAGGAATGAATCAGGGGACAGTCCCACCACATGTGGTAGTATGAGCCTAGTGCTCCACAGTTACGCCAACAAGAGGGAGGCGCTGAAGCCTGAAGTGGTGTATATGTGCTGGGGGTTAATACCAGTGAAATAAGAGTTTTAAGGCACATTCATTGTTGGTAACGCATCTGGAGGAGGAGTGACCCCTGGCCCAGCTATCTAACCACAATTGATCCTCCATCCGGTGGGCCAAATTCGCCTTTCAACCGCACATGTAAGCTGGTCGAGAAGCCAGCAAGTCCTCTCTCAGGAGTTTATATAGCTTGGAGACCCTGCCTGTCCCTGGACCCTCCAGGGCTGTTAATTCAATTGGACTCAGAGTTCGTGTAGCTTTTTGTCTTGTTTCTGGGTGTGTGATCCAGTGGCATAACTAAGCATATGCCTGCTTCTAAAAGTTGAAATGTCCTTTTACATTCCTCAGTTGGCCTACTTCGAATAGCTGGGCTAAGGTTTGAAGGGCGCTCGCTTCCAGCTCCCAAAAGCTTCTGAGTGCATACCCGGGAGAAGGCAGCGTTGCCAAAGATTGGAGATAGTGGTCCCATACCTCTAGTGATCTTTTTCCATTTCAAAGCCTCATCCCATGACTTCAGAGTTACCTTTGTTGATGAGAGCAGATTCTGCCATTGTTACTGTAGAGCATGGGGGGTGAAGGGCAGAAAACGAAGGGGGAGAGAGAGTTTGGGCTCTTCAATCTCAGCCCATTTTGGTGGAGGAGAGAGGGACATCCATGTTAGCAGGTGTGATATTTGTGCCGCCTCCGGTTATTTATGTAAATCGTGCACCCCTAAACCCCCAAACCGAGAACCTTCCATCATAACCTGTTTAGGGATCCTAGACTTCTTGCCCCACCAGATAAATCCCAGGATTTTATGTTGAAGGCGATCCAATAGGTTTTTCAGGATTTCCACCGGGAGGGATGAACAAGGATAAAGAAGGCGAGGGAGTAAGTTCATTTTGACTGCCGATATTCGGCCCATCAACGAAATCTCTTGACTTGCCCATTTCTCTAGGTCGCTTTCTAGTGTTTTAATGAGGGGGGAAAGTTAGCCATGAAGAGGTCATTCAGGGAAGCCGTGAGCCGAACCCCCAGATATTCAACAGATTTGGTATGCCAGCGAATTGGACAGAGGGATTGAAGAGATGAGACATCCTGTGGAGACTGCCCCAGTGCCACTGATTAAGCCTGCTATTTGACCAAAGGGTAGGAGCTCTTGAAGGGCTGCTTGGAGGGAAGGCTGAATATTAGCAATATAGAGTAACACATCGTCGGCATATAGGGAGACCTTGTGGGGAGAGTCCCGAACCATAACCCCTTGGATTGTCAAGTTACTATATATATGTTGTACCAACGGCTCCATGATTAAGGCGAACAAGAGGGTGAGGAGGGGGCAACCCTGATGTGTTCCGCATGTGAGGGGTACCGGGGATGATTGTTCCCTGTTTACCTGGAGTCAAGTATTCGGGGAGGTGTACTTGGCCGAGATCATTCTTCTAAATCAGGACCCAAAATGAAAAGCCTCCAAAGTTAAGTGCAGAAAAGACCAATCCACCTTGTCAAACACCTTAGTGGCATCTAGGGCTAAAAGGGTACATTTTCCTTGGTTCATGGTGGTCGTCTCTCTCACAGGTTCAGGGCTTGCCTAATGTTATCCCCGTCTTTCTTCCCAGGACAAATCCTGTTTGGTCTGCATTGATCAGCGTTGGAAGCAGTGGGGCCAAGCAGTTCGCCAATACTTTCAAATAGATATTCACATCAATATTCAACAGGGAGATTGACCTATAAGAGGCACAATCCCTCGAATCCTTACCGGGTTTTAATAGTAATATCATGGTGGAGGTTTGCATAGAGGGAGGCACACTACCCACCACTCTAAAAGAATTAAAGAGGGCCGTTAAAGGAGAGAGCAATTGGCTACTAAAGAGTTTATAAAATGTTGGCGAGAATCCGTCAGCGCTGGACTTCAAGGATCTAATTACCACCTCCACCTCTTCCTGCTGAATTAGG
Organism: Ambystoma mexicanum; assembly: GCF_040938575.1. Lineage (NCBI taxonomy): Eukaryota > Metazoa > Chordata > Amphibia > Caudata > Ambystomatidae > Ambystoma > Ambystoma mexicanum. Next base: position 1,317,003,711 of record NC_090931.1, on the reverse strand, counting down.
GCGTCTAACACCTCCATATCCTCCCGGGACAGGCGTGGCAAGAGTGGCTCCCACAACATACCTTTTTTGGGCCGAGGCTGATCTAACTGATGCTGACATCGTGTCTAGCAGGTGGGCCTTTGCTAATTGTAGTTTAATTTGTTCAAGTTGGGCTTGAGTCTGTTTTTATTCCGTTTGTGATAGGCCACCGTATGAGCTATTAAGACTCCCCTGATAACTGCTTTCATAGTGTCCCATGTCGTAGCTGGGGACATCAGTTCAGTGGGGTTCTCCCGGAAATAGTCTTGTATTGCTTTCACAACCCCATCTGTCAGTCATATTGCTTAAAATTGTGTCCTATAGTCGCCACTGCGGTATGGGAGGTGGGGCTGGATCCCAAGCTCTAATTTGCAGGAGGACTGGGGCGTGGTCTGAGAGAACCCTGGGGGCAATAGCCACCTTATCGATAAATGGCATAAGCTGGGGAGACACCAAGATCAGATCTATACGGGAGGAGGACCGACAGACCTGTGAGAAAAAAGTGAAGTCCCACTCTTCTGGATGTAATACTCTCCAAGAGTCCACCACTTCTAGGGACTTGAAAAAGTGAAGAATGCTCAGGGCGATTTTAAAATCTTTGGAAGAGGGGGTATGTGTTTTATCCATGTTGGGGTTGGGGACACCATTAAAGTCTCCCCCAATAACAACCTGGCCTTCCAGAAATGGAAGGAGAGATGACTCTAGTTCCCTAAAGAAATGTTCTTATGTTCTAACCCCTCATTAGGGGCGTAGATTGAGATTAACGAATATAGTTGACCCAAGAGCATAGCTTACACTCCAATATATCCACCTCCAGGGTCTCGTATAGTGCCCAACTCTTCAAACTGGGTGCCACTCGACATCAGGATCGCCGTCCCCCCTGTTTTAGTCCAACCAGAGGTCAGAAACTGCTTGGGGAAGTCTCTACTCCAAAGGCAAATGTAGTCCAACGGAAAAAGGTGGGTTTCCTGCAAGAGAATCACTGATCCCTCCAAATCTTTCAGCCGCCTCAGGATAGATTTCCGTTTTACTGGAGAGTTCAAACCTTTCACATTTAGCGAAACGAAGCTCAAGTTCTGGTGAGGTACAGCTGGACTTTCCTCCTCCAAAGCGGGGTGTTAGGTGGATTTCAGACACCATCCAGGATAAGAAGATTTCTGACATCCTGTTCCAACTGAGGTTTTAACCGAACGAACAGACAACAACAAAACTAGAGTCCCAACAATGAACCTCAAAACTTAAGGTTGCCAAAAACATAGGGAACAACACCCCAACGACCTTCAGGTGACATCCCATTTCAGGCCAGGCGTAGGCCGCATGAAGCCATCATAAGCACCGCCTTGATCAGCGCTTTCTCAGTGCCCACTGCCAGATCTTTAAATACCACTAGGAGAATAGGAGACCCCTTTAGTGGCAGCACATCTCTGGATCGGGTGTGCAGAAGAGATTTCCCTGAGTTGCAACCTTTTTGGACTCATGAACAAGCCGGAGCATCGTGACTTTGGTTGGAGGCTCTCAACACCCAAGGGGATGCCTGGTGGGGAGTCATCCCCCTTGTCCGGAGATGTGGCGTTCAGGATCACCTCTGCATCCTCCAGGCATGTTATCGTCTGTGGCACCCCCTTAAATGTGAACTGAACGGAAGTGGGAAATAGCCACCTGATCTTCTGGTCACACAAGAAAAGAGTTAGTGGCCGGAGAGCTCTGCATTTTTGAATAGTGGCAGTTGCTAGAAAATCTGTAGGGGGGGGAGCACTGGAAAGTTATCTCATCCCAGGTAAGACCCACCGCCAAGACCTCTTACCTAGTTTTGTAGAAGTGGAGTTTGGTAATCACATCGGGAGGGTACCCCGAAGCGAGCCCCCTGAGGGTACGCAATCTGTGAGTGCAGTCCAGTAAAAGCAGCGTTTTGTCAATATGTGGCAGGAGAGATTGGAAAAAATCCCCTACGTACTCCATCAAAGCTTGATCTGGGACTGATTGGGCCACTCCTCTGATCTGCAGGTTATTTCTTCGAGCCCTGTTCTTCACGTCCTCTTGTTTATATTCCAGGATCTCATTTCTGTCCTCCAAGGCTCAGATTTTCCCTTGAACCTCCAGCAGGGTGGTTGCATGGTCCCAGACTTGTTCCTCCACGTCCCCCAGTCTTTGTTGCATTTCTTCCACCCTCTGATCGGTGCGCTCTAATTTGGTAGAAATCTCAGCCATGCAACTACAGAATTCAGCTTTGATATAGAGCATGAAGTATGGAATGTCTTCCTTGCTGGCTAGTTGCCCCAAGGGGCCTTCCAGGACCTGAGGCTGAGACTTTGGAAACTCCAGTTTCCTTCCTTTATCTGCAGGTAGCAACATAGTGGAGATATCTGCATTCTTATGGGCCTTTGGATGTTTAGACATGATGACGTCGAATGGCGGGGGATCCCACTCTGGTGAAGTCACCATTGCGCCCGGTCCAGCGGGCGATTGGCTGCAGGACACTGCACTAAGTGTTCCCAGCTGGAGGCAGCACTTATAAGAAAAATCCCTCACAGGGCTCCTGTGAAGTCATGCACCGCAGAGGAGCCCGGCTTGAAATGGTATCGGGGGACAAGGGCGAAATCCCATGCTCTTGCAGATCGGGAGCCATTGAGCTCCAGTAGTTTCAAGCTCTAAGCAGGAAACGAAATGTTGCTCCGGGATAATGGTACAGAGTGGAGGATTTGGGGGGAGGAGTGTTTGTTACCGCTCCAGGCCACAGAGTTCAAAGAAAGCTCCCCCGCCCGAGCCCTGCCGCTCACTCCCAGGGAGAGGGTTCAGCGCAGAAGAAGAAGTATGTGTCCCCTGTCTGGCGCTCCAAGATCACTGCTACCTGGTCCGGTGGTGAAGAGGATGAGCGGGTAGTTCCGCATTCGCCGCTTTGGATGTGCTTCCAACTCTGATGGCAAACCAGCCTGTTTCACGGCTGTCTGTGCTTGGGCGTCCACGCAGGGCTCAAAGAGAGGTGCTTCAGCGCCATCTTGGGAATTCGCTGATACGGCCGTAGGGCCGCGGGCCTTGATTAATGCTCCAGCCTCGGGACAGCTCCGTTCCCCAGCAGCTGCCGAACCACGCCTCACTTGTTCCGGTTAACATTGCTGGGAGTCTGCACTGTAACACACAGCGGTAAGCGCCATATATTTCTCACTAATGATGGGCCTTACACAGAGGCCATTAGCAGAGTGTCTTCATCGACGGTGCTGCTAGCCACGCCCCCGCAACACTATCTTTTAATAAACATCGAGGGTTTTTTCCTCAAAAACTTGGAGGCAAGTGGCCGTTTCTAGGCACATACAGCGCAGTTAGATTAAATGATATTCACAGGATTATACACTTTCATTAAGCAATAAAGTCTGGATTTGAAACTTCTTCGCAATTTAGGCACTTGACCAAATGCCATCCAGGCTCTAGTTGGTACAAATATTTAGGTTTTGGTTTTCAAAAACTACAATAGTACTAGGTCCAGGGATTTCTTGCAAAGGGTACAAATCACACAGTAAAGCAATCAGACAATGTAGAAAAATCCCTATAGAAATATTTTAAGCAAAAAGAGTACGATTGTAGCTCTATTTTCTACACCGTGTCTGGAAGAATATAATTACCAGAATGCAAAGTAATGCAAGCCTGAACTTTACACACCCTGTACTTTCTGTACTTGAAGAAACATACGATAAGGCAAATCTATGTCTTTTGAGTGCTGAAAACAAACATTGTTGGGTAAACAATATTTGTATTCACTCACTAAGCACCCTTCCCAGCACATTTTAGGACTGGTGCAATTATATAATCAAACTCCAGTCCTAGCATGCGTGGGGAAAGTGTTGGATAGTGGCTGGAAAAAAAGAGCATTTACTCAGCAATGTTTGTTATTGGCGCTCAAAAGACAGCATACCGATAAGGCACTTAGCTATAGTCATTGTTTGGCAGACATTTCCAGCTTGCTGTGTTGCATGATGTTAAGAAGTTCCAGATTTTCCCAAAAAAAAAAACAAACAGACAGCATAGATGTAAACTTAGCTTTAAAAGAGGACATTGTATGTGACTCACATTTTCTGTGTTTTGTGTTTCAGTTGGAAATGTACTGATCATAATTACAAGCACATACAAATTAGCACAAACCAAGGGGTGTGTTTAAAAGGTCATTGCCAGTGCTGCCCTGGACATTGTTTCTCACCAGCATCTTGTCCTTCTCATGACATCTGTGGAGGCGAGCAAAAGACTGTGAGTGTCAGCCCAGAATTTCAGTGGGGTCTGAAGACCAATTAGCCCAATGGTGGTGTGTGCCTGGGTGGACGGGCACTCGAAAGGCAAGCAAAATCTATGCTGACGAGATAGCTCAGTGAGCTAAAAGCTGTTTATGCTGCAGGGCACATGTTTAAATCCTGTTGCATTTTTTATCAAACTTTTATTTTGAGTAAGAAAGCCTGTGTTTTAGCAACAACTTCCTCAACAAACTCAAGTAAAGCTCAATCCTCCCCTGCCACGCACAGCTTTAGTGTAGTTATTGACATTTGACCATTGTGTATTTGTTTGCATTGAATTCTTGAGTTGTGTAGGTACTGCCCTACTGTGTTTGTGCTACATGGGAAACAGCTGTGATTTGATCCACATATTTTTCCATGCCTCTTAATCTCATATAAAACCAGTTCCTATCTGGTTAATATACTTGCGTATGAAGTACAGTAAGATGGGGGTGAGATTTATAGCTGAATGATGTCTACCCACTGACTTCCTTGGCATACAGAATGGTGTAGGCAAGCTTGAAGTTGTTTTTAAGGTCGATGTCAGTGAAGTAACAATGTAGGGAGCTTTTGGGTCAATTTGATGACATGGTGATCAGTTTTTATAAATTATGTTTCCATCAGGGTCACATGTGCTTGTATTGTCACATCGACCTACGACGACTCCCAACACGAGCAGATTTAATATCTGCAAAGCGACCGTCATTGGGCCGCCAGAAGCAGTAATTCAGCTTATTTCCACAAATCTTCAACCTACGCTGAAAATCTTTTTTTTTAACTATTTAGCCCCATTTGGCTCCATGAGGCAAACGCCATTCAAAGATGGCCGTCTGAATCATTTTGCATCACAGCCATTGTCTGCATCAGGCTGTGTGTGCTGTGATTGGAGCTCTGCACCTATTTGAGCCAATCACATCGCCAGCAGGCAAACGCCGACCCTCCCACTAAGGCCTCCCAACAAGTCTTCCTGTCCTGAGCCTGTCCAGAGACGTTCAGAGGCCAGGGCCAAGACCCCTACTCGTTTGCTGCCTTATCTACCTATCCTGCTGACCGTTGATGCCTTTAACCAGTCATACTGGTAAGAATAATTCGGACTCAACTGCTTGAAAAACTGATCTTTCATTGTTCGCTAACTCTAATTGCATTCTACAACTGGTAATCACCATTCGATCACTTACGCTTTCCGCCACATGTCCCCCATTACTTGCCCATTACCTGCACTGCCTCCCGCCTCAGCATTAGCATCGGGACTTTCAGGTTTAGTTCAGGATTCTAGATCTGCCGTGCATAACTGCATCCCCTGCCATTCCATCTCAGCCGTACTGTGACGGACTCCTGTTATCTGCCCGTAATACCGTAATACCGTATCACTTCCTGCCTACACCAGCACCGCTGCTCTCCATCTGCCCTGCACTGTGCCCTGCCACTCCGACGTGTCTGTGTGCTGCATGCGTTACTTTTAACAGCCTGCGCACCTGCTGAACTCAACCCATAATGTCGCCTATGCCTAACCTGCTATCAACACACAGACGCTGAGTTGTGACCTCTCTCACTTCTCATTACTTATGCCACCTGTGCTACCAGTGCCTAGACTACGTTAAACTTATGACCTGTATGACCATCTCACATGCTCTATTCATACCTGCCTAGTATGTCACTCCTTTCGACCACTGCGACAGTACTGATTGCTCGATATTTAGTCTATGTCCCTAGGTCTGTGGCACTACTGTGCGAGCTTTGTTCATCCTCTGCCTCATAGCTTTGCTATCGTATCACCATTTCTACACCCAGCCTGTGACCCTATGTCCAAGTCGCTACCTTGACAGCACTGTTTATATATGCTTAGCCTGATTGTTCTGTGCTAGTACTGCCTGATCTATACTTAGCCTGTGACCCTCATACCAACACTATGCCAGCACTGCTTATCTATGCCTAGCTTCATAGCTCCACGATAGCCTTGCTTGCTCTACACTCAGCCGATTCTACTTAGCCGGCAACCCCAATGACCATATCACTACTGCCAAGGCCAGTTCCGATTAAATCATAGTTTCGCATGCCCTATTCGCAGGCTGCGACCCTAACGTCCACATCACCATTGAATTAATATTATTCTGTTATGCCCAGCATCGCAGTCTGGTGAACTTTCACTATATGTTATCCGCGAGTTCACAGCGCCTCATAGCGCCGTGACCATCTTGTCGCCACCTGCTTGTATACCCTATTAGACATCAGCGCCCCCTCGAACTCACTCCACATTTATGGTACCCCTGCCATTAGTTAGCCTACTATCACACTAAATATGCATCTGCCAGCCATCTATACAGTCCTATTGAGGACTATCCTACACTTACTCACCACAATAGACATCTTCAACATGCCTCACACTCTGCCTTCCTCGGTGTCTGCGACACCCTTGATTAACCCCGAAAACATAAATGACATGATCACTAGACCATGCAATCTTTCCCAAAGAAACCTTAAACTTCGTGCCAGACTCCCTAAAATATACGAACCTAAAGCTAAATCCTTACATCTCACTTCTATCAAACTGTCTAGAAACCGAAGAAGTGCCTAGCCCAATACTAAAATCTCTTCGCACAACCCTACTATTAGTCAGCACCCACTCCAGCTCAATAGCCGACTCTCTAGAGATTCCACTACCCACCCTAGACCCCCCACAACATTACGCCTATATCTACTGGGACTAGACTGCCTGATATGAGAGGAGCCTTAATAAATGCCCGGTCTCTGCTAGCACACGCTACAGAAATAGCAGACCTTATCACAAATGAAAAAATGGATTTCCTCGCTATTACGGAATCATGGCTTCATCCAGCAGACGGCCCAGCAATTATGCTAGCCATTCCGGATGACTATACTCTTCTAAGAACAGACCGCACCACCTCCCGAGGCAGTGGCCTAGCCATAATCGCAAAAATCAGCCTAGCACTGAGACTTGCTCCCACCCTAAAGGTAGACTCTTGTGAACTCCTAACTGCCAAACTAACTATCTCAACTACGCAAACTATATCTATCCACCTGATCTATAGACCGCCAGGCCCTCTAGGATCCTTCGAAGAAGATCTTACTAACATCCTGTCAGATATTCTCAAAAATACCACACCAAGTCTTCTCCTAGGAGATTTCAATCTTGGCTACAAAGACCCCTTAGATCCTAGTGCCATTCAGATCAACGATTCTATTGAATTAGGTTTCACCCAAAAGGTAACAGGAGTCACCCACACTAAGGGCAGAATCCTCGATTGGATAGCGGAACACCATTGTCTAACGTCCATCACTGCCATAACACCCTTGCCCTGGACTGACCACCACCTCATCTCTTTCTCCCTTGACGTCACAGCCCCCTCCCAGGTTACCAGTATAGCCCCCGCTATCCCTACCAGGAACATAAAGAACATTACAGCTGATAAACTTATCCCTCTGATCATCCCCACCCTGAACTCCCTCCTTGACTCTGCAGACCCACTCACCGTGGTCGAAGAGTACAATAAAGCAAGGCTATCCGCTCTGGACATCATAGCACCCCTGAAAATCCGAAAGTGCAAACAGACAAAAAACATGTTAACTCATGGTTTTCTCCCCACCTAAAAGCTATTAGACTGGAGAAACGTAAATGTGAACAGACATGGAGACTAAACCCTTCTGACACTAACAGAAACAACCTTTCTAAACTTGCCTCCTTGTACAAAAGAGAAATAATCCTTGCCAAACAAGAATCCTACAACCAACGTATCACCCAGGCCAATTCCAATACATAAGAATTATTTATAATCCTTAAAGAACTGGAAACACCTATCCAAGCCCCTAATACGTGTCTCAAGGACAAAACCTGATGCACCAGTATTCAGAGCACCCTAGTTAACAAAATAACTACACTGCAGGCTAAAATTAACAATAAAAAAGAATCCCTCCTCTTTGCATACAATCCTAACAATATCACGGCCCGCGCCCTTGAACATCCCATTTCCTACCCTCCCCGAACTGCCTAAACCCCTTTTCAACTTCAAGAAAGTATACATTCTAGAAGTTGAAAAAGTCATCCTCACTCTCAAACCGTCCAACTGCCACGGCGACCCTTGCCCTGCACAAATTATAAAGGATGCCGCACGAGACCTCTCCAAACTTTCATAACCAAACTTATAAATGCCTCATTCTCTACCGGTACCATCCCCAACAATCTGAAACAGTCGTGGGTCCTCCCACTTCTAAGAAAACAAACACTTGACCCGTCCATTCCTACTAATTATCGCCCTATCACGACAGTACCATTTCTGCTCAAAATCTTGGACAAGGTAGCATACCTCCAAATTCAACAATATCTGGAATGTAATCACCTCCTAGGAGTACGTCAGTCAGGTTTTAGACCACAACACGGAACTGAAACGGCACTGATAGACCTCAAAGCACAAATAGATACCCTGAGAGATAACAGTAACTAAGTATTATTACTGCTGCTCCACCTTTCAGCAGCGTTCGACTTGGTCGACCACAAGACCCTATGCCACCACCTGGACTCGGCCACCCACTTCTCACAAGAAGCCATATGCTGGATTAAATCCTTTCTGGACAATAGAACCATGAGGGTCTTTGCACCTTCAGCGGTTGCGGACCCTATCCCTATCACCTGCGGTGTGCCTCAGGGCTCATGTGTTTCACCTACTCTGTACAATAGCTCTACGAAGCCCCTTTTTGATGATCTAGATGGCCTGGGTATCACCTACACCAATTATGCGGATGATACAAAGATCCTCATCCCGTTGACGGGAGATTATGATAAGGATTTGGCCTTCGTGAACAGAGTATACCTCATCATCCAGGCATGGATGGCCTCTCATGGACTATGCCTGACTGATGACAAAACGGAACTCCTGATTTTGGGCACTACGGCAAATCTCAACAAATTAGTCCATTCATACTCCAACTTCATCATAGATAATAGCAACATCCCAGTAGCCAAGGAAGTGAAAACTCTTGGTTTCTACTTAGACTCCACTCTTACCTTCAAAAAACAAGTGAACTCCATGGCCTCAGCCACTGCTTACACATGTAAGTTTATCAGAGCAACAAATCCATTCATTACACCTAATAACTGTATTACCTTAGCAAGAGCGCTGGTATTATCGAAACTGGATTATTGCAATGCCCTATAGGTAGGCTGCAACAAATACATTATCAACAAAATCCAGCTCTTACAAAATAATGCCTTGAGAGCAGCCCTTAACATTCCCAATAAAACCCACATCTCTGATTTCAGAAGATCCAATAACTGGCTCTCCACTATAGATAACATTTTCCTCAAATCAGCCTCCCTAACTCATAAATGTATACATATGGACGCCCCCCAGTACCTCACGCCCAGATTCCAGAGACAATCCACCAACCGCCCCTCGAGGACAGCCACTGCTAACTTACTTCAAGTGCTTAAATTCAAACGCACGAAGACTGGTGACAGTAGTTTCCCGGTCAAAGCCGCCCAAAACTGGAACTCACTCCCACCTTCGTTAAGTGAAGACATGCCTTATCCACGTTTTAGATCTCACCTCATCCAATGGATCAAGGAGCATGATATCTGACCTTTCACCGCACGGTTTATACTACTGTGCATTACTTTGTACATAACTGTAGTTTGATGTCTTCTGTTACTATTTGTTCATTTGTATGATATTTACTAGTACTGTTTATTATTATTGTGTATTACAACCTACAGCAATGTAACCCAAGCTGGACAATCCTCTTTTTCTTTTTCTCTGCCACCCTAATACCCTCGGGTCTGGCGTGCATTATAAATAAATAAACAAACAAACATTGTTAGGTAAGAAGACTATTAAAGAAATAGAAACAGGGTTGTGGGTTAATAAATCAGAAGCTCCTTATGTTCACACAACAGGCAAGCACGCTCTTCAACTGCAACCCTAATTACAGTTAACTGTTAAGTCCAGTTAAAACACAAACCTCATCACGAGTGAGGTGATAAGTGGTAAAATTGGCAGTAACTGAGTTACTGCCACTTTTACCACTACGCCAAATTATGAGTTTGTGTTTTGAATGGAGGATTTACCTCGCAGAACCCGGGAGGTAAATCTTCCCACTCAATGCTAGAAAAACAGCAGAATTGGTGGGATTACTGCAACAGTAATTCCACTGCGGTAGTTCCACATAATAAGCCCCATTGGACCCAATGGACCCAAAATAAATGGGGAATTACACCGTCACCACCACTTGTAATCAGGCAGAAATTTTACCTGACAAAGTGGCAGTAACAGGTAATTCCTCAGGGCTATTTTTTGGAGAATTTCACTCCGATTTTCCACCTAACTCACAATGAGGCTCAAAGAAGGACTCGCCGAGAACATCAGTGTTGTTATGAATCAAGGACAGTACTCACAAAGGATAAGAAACACCACCTGAGGTGGCAGTTGAGTCTGCATACCTTTCCAATTAGACAGGGGCACAAAATACTGTAGCAATGAAGTGTGCTGAAGATTATACATGACAACGACAGACGAGGAACCAACTAGTAAGGAAAGAAGGCACAACTGCGGAAATGATACAGCTGCAATGAACCATGTCACGACAGCCAACATGCACAATACCATGTAGGGAGCCAAGGATGCAGTACTATGGAACAAGCAAGTAGCAATCCCCACGACTCCCTCATAATTCCCCATTCCTCATCCATGGAAGAACAGGAGGGAGAACGTGAACAGAAGCTGGAAAGAGCAAATGATCTTCAAGCAGGGCAAGCTAACAAAAACAGGCACGCAATGCAAAAACAGGCAAGCTAACAAGAACAGGCAAGCTAACAAGAACAGGCAAGCTAACAAAAACAGGCAAGCTAACAAAAACAGGCAGGCTAACAAAAAAAGGCAAGCTAACAAAAACAGGCAAGCTAACAAGAACAGGCAAGCTAACAAGAACAGGCAGGCTAACAAGAACAGGCAGGCTAACAAGAACAGGCAGGCTAACAAGAACAGGCAAGCTAACAAGAACAGGCAGGCTAACAAAAAAAGGCAAGCTAACAAAAACAGGCAAGCTAACAAGAACAGGCGTGCAATGCAAATCAGTATAAGTTCAAAAAACTAGGCACACAGTCAAAGTGTGCTGGCTCAGGAAAATTATGTATTACTGCACACTGCTGAACCAGGAAAAACAAGTGGCAAACAATAGCAAGGACATGAAAAGGCACATTCAGGATTTCAGGAAGTTTCAGAAGTCAGAATCTAGAAATTAAGAACACGATGGTGAGTCGCAGCCGGAATACTGCATCTATGAGCAACTCTAGACAAAGGTGTACTGAGCCTTTTCAAGCTCACTAAGTATGAGCAGCAACAGGTGTGATAACGCCTATGGCGTGCCCAATGGTAGATGGTGGCTCGCTTTATGGCTGCTGGAAGCAGGAAGAGAGTGTCATACGTGTCCAGCCTCTCCGGGCAGTCCGCCGCTCTATGTGATGAACCCAATGTCGGCCAGTGCAGGAGTCAGGAGAGAGTTTCATTTGGAGCAGCCCGTGGCTGGTGCAGACTCCTCGCATGTTAACACTCTGCTTATGAAGTTTCCTCAGGTACAGGATTTAGTGACAGAAGGCTAAGCCCTCTTGTTAGATCTACAAACTCTCAAGACTGAGAGTGCTGCTTTGTGTCAGGGAAGTCACCATTCATGAAACCATATCTTTAGACCCACCAACAGTGGGATTATCAGGCTGTGATAGTTATCCTACGTATCCATGGAGTACCTCAATTCCTGCACCATCCAATCTATGTTCTACCAACACCAGTACTGATCGGGCAGTGGCTAGTTAGATTGGGCTACTCCCCTTTTCACTGCAGCTGATACTTGTTTACATGACTATTTAGACATTCTAACCACATTCAAAGCCATCATTGAACATTTCAACCATGTACATACTGCATATTAGGAGCTGGTAGATATCCAACAAAGTGATGGTGATATGTATTCTTTGTGTCCCACATTAAACATAGGGCCTCATTACAAGGTTGGAGGTAGCCTTGCCGGTTTTACCGCCAAGGCTACCTCCAAACTCGCATCCGGGTCCGGCACCCGCGGATGGGCAGTTACTGGGCTATTCCAGCCCAGCCTGGTAATTGCCCTTTTGCCGGTGCCGGGCCTGGTACATCCCCATTCCCATTTCAACCCCATAGGGCTCAATGGGAATGGGGAGGGTGGTAGCACCGGTACTGTTAATAACAGTACCGGTGCTACCATCATGTTCTGCTTGCGGGTGCCGGTACGGCCACCAGGTCAGGCGTGGTGGCTGCAAGGGCACCCCCGAGTAGAACTCCTAGTATGGCAGTACGGTAGCAACGGTGCCGGTAGCGATACTGGCGCTGTTGTTGCCTTACCACCATACTTGTAATGAGGCCCATAGTCTCTGAAATAGGCTGGTTAGAGTCACTTAGCCTGGGTTCTTGTGGCCTACTAGAAGATGGAATCAAGAAAGAGTTTGCAAGGGTGACCTGGCGCACTACTCTACAAGTCATGCTCAATCTAGCCTTGCAGCGAGATGGCCTATTCTAGGAAAGATGAATTGGCCCTCATTATGGGTCCGGCAGTAACCGTAGTGGTAAAATGTTGATCACCATTCCCATAGAGTCCTATAGGACTCTATAGGAGTGGGGACCACAGAAGTTAATAAGGTGCTGGTGCTTCCGTGAAAGTCTGCGGGTGGGTGCCGTTCTGGAGGGCACCCGCCACGCAGACTTGTACTTTGCCGGACTGGAAACAACGGCTTATGGCACCATTGTTTCTGGACCGGCAAAGTTGTTATAAGGGCCATTGAGAGAAAGAGGGAACTGGCACATATGTACCATTTCCTGCAATTATGAAATCCCTGCGGCCTGCAAACACATGTAACAGTCAAATTCTATACATATCCCATAACACCCAAAGGTTAAGTGGGGTTACGCTTACCAGCATTTTTTGAAATCGTCAGAGCCCCTGGAGCAATACATAGGACTACCAAGTGACAACCTTTCTTCTACAAGGAATCACCGACCACTCTCACATGGGCAATCAAATGGTACGGTAAGGTACATTAGTCATAATAAACTTTTTCACATTCCTTCTTTAAATTCTATATTCATTACCTTGGGATTCTCAAAGGGATCCTCTGCCTTTGTAGAGGAGCAGGTGGACATGTTAGCCCTAGCTCATGCCCCCTCACCTCCGTCATACTGAAACAATAGGAGAAGAGCCCTATGCGGGACTGCAGGTATCATCCCAATACCGCATCAAGAGTATGAGAGGCGATATGCACTCAGACAACCGTATCGGATGTATCCTCGCACTGAGAGGGTGGAAGGATGTCTGCACAGACCATTGGACATAATAGAGCTATAAATGAAATCTGGCAAGAGCAGAACGACATCCTAGAGGAAAGATACTGAGACTCACTGAAACAATATGCAGACACTCAAAGAATGGAAGTAACAAGAGAAAAATGTCATTGAATATGAATAAATCGTATATGCAAGGAAGAAAAAGTAACCTGCGGACTAATAAATGTATATACATAGAAACTCAGGTAGATGTGACATATAGAAGCTTGCCGAAGAGGAAAATGTAACATGGCTACAGCGGCCATGATGGAAAGATGGACGTCAGACTTGTATTGAAACCAATAAAGCTACCTCAGTGACAGACCAGGCTGCAGAGTCTGGAGACACTGGAAAACAGCTTTGTGTGAGGAATAAAGAGGAGCCTACTGGCCTGGGGTCAAGGATGCTACTTTAAGGAATAATTGCATTGCACAAGGGGAATGAAAAGGATAAGCCATGTATGTAAGGCATATTTTTCATAAATTAAGCAAAGGAGAAAACATCTTCAAGAGCCAAGTATTAGACAATTAAAGATGCGGAACCCCCATGCAAGATGGAATCAGCAACTCTCCATAGGCCAAGAAAGCTAATGACACCCAGTTTAATTTAATCAAATAGCAGTAAACAGAAGCTCGAGATGGACAAATGTGTGGTCTTCTCACACTTGATTTACAAGTTGAAAACAAGGGTTATTCATTAAGCCCAAACGAAGATAATGGTGTGCCTACACTCCATTGAATGTCCCAGAACAGAGAGCAGGCTACGAGGTCAAATAGAAAGGAGGAGCTTTGGCTTGGGGCCTGACTGATGAGACAGAGCAGACTAACTGGGAACGTGGGGAGTAGTCTCACGTTGCTTGCAGCACCTGTGTTTCGTTTTGCTTACGTGCTGTTAACAGGCCAAATGTCCAAGGTTGGGGAGGCATGCCAACCAATCAGAGGGTCTATGTAGCAACATGCTATACAATGTTGCAAAGACCAACCCGTTGCCATTTATCCACTGTAATCAGTTCTACACGTATTCAGAGGTGGTTCGAGGCGTGCCTAACAGATAAAGGGCAGCCAATGAAGTTAGTAACACTTATATATAATATAGGTACATATGTTTCCTTAACCAATCCCCCCCCTTGAATAGGTTTTACAGTTTGCCACTTAGGATGATGTCATAGATGACGCATATTGATGTATAAAACCCTTGAATAGTCACATTTCAGTGTGAGCGTGTGAATTACTGCCTGTTATTCGCCAGATTGCCCTACTTTATTTTTATGCTGATAATAAGGTCGTATTTTGCCATGTTCTTTGAGTCTGTCTGGTTATTTATTTATTTGTTTCATTTTATTAAAAACTTTACAAATTTACATCATCAATTATTACACTGTTAAACTTTAAAACTTTTAAATGATTACTCTCTTATACCATATGATTTTACAAACGCATCATAATTTGGTTCATTTACATACACTAAATACACACAAAATACACTTGACTTACATCCAATTATTCTAATATTACATCATGTGGTCAGTCCATTAAGTCATTGTAAACATGTTCCTAGCGCACTCTACATCTATGTATCAAGGGCAAATTCTCACATTTATTTCATCATCTAGCCTTAGAACCTAATCAGTTTACCTTATTTCATCCTTAACATCTTGTTATTAAAACAATAAATAAATACCCAGCAGCTTAAAATCCTCTAAAACCCACTATTAAAGCACTTGTAATATGGGATTACATATTATAAGACGTCCTCTTATTCGTTAACGTTCCCACTCTTACCTTATGTTTACATTTCAAGTACTCATTAATTACTCAATACATTAAGAACACTAACTTACTGTGAATCCAAGCAGACGTCCAAGGCCAAATGATAATATGTTATTGTACAGTACTCACGCTTATGCTCTTTTTATAGAACAAGTATGCATACAATATCACCCAACCAGTGTTGGTTTGGTACTCATTTATCGACCTAAGAAGGATGAAAGGCTTTTTGAAAAATAAAATTGAAAAATCTAATATTTTTTCCCCCATTGTTCTTTCTTCCAAACCAGCCCAGGCATGGCCAGAAACCGGCCCCACTTCCCAGGGACAATTTCGGCCCAGCCACTGGCCAAAAGGCAGAGGGGCCAATCTGACCCTGGCTGCCATCTACTGAGAGTCATACCTGCGCTTCTGTATCTTGGTGCAAGCTTTCCAAAATATTGACCAACCAGGGTGGACATCCCCAACTCTTCAGTTTACCCCAGAGTCTCTGCCGATCTACACTATCAAATGCGGCGGAGAAGTCAATTAAGACAACATATAGAGTTGTTCCCGCTGCATGACGTGTTTCATCAATGATAGAATCAAGCATTCTTAAATGATGGGTTGTATCCGCACCTGTTCTAAACCCTGTTTGCGTAAAGTGCAAAATATTTCTATCATTTGCCCACTTCTGTAGCATTTGGCAGACACATTTTGAGAATAGTTTACCGGAGACATCGAGTAATGATAATACTCTATAATTTTCTGGAAGGTTACGTGCTCCCTTTTTGTATACTGGGAGGATTATCGTATGATGCCAGGTTTGACGTATTTGTTGGGTCTGGCACTCAGTATCATCGCCCATTCATTTGGGTTTTGTTTAAAAATAACATTTGCCAGGCCATTGGATCCTGGTGCTCTGGAGTCTTTCAGTTGTTGAATCACAATCTTAACCATATCCACAGTGAACCTCATGGGCCACTCTTCAACAATATATTTGCATCTACAATTCACCTCCTGCTTAGCTGGCATTTGCTGGATGTAGGCTACCCATGCACTTTCTTGAATGGGATTTACCATGGATTTTTTCACCTCTCGTTTAGCTCGCATATGTTTGGCCCATATGGTCTTTGTGTTATTAGTGTTAAGTATTTTAATCATCTGTTGCCAGCTTTGATTATGGATGGAATGTTTCCAGCGTCTTAACCACCCTTGGTAGCAACCTCTAATTATCTTCTTTTGTTCAGTAATCATGGATAAATCTAGCCCTGTGTTATGTAACTTCCGCAACTTTTTACGCATTTCGCGTTTTGCGTCACAGATCACCTCATCATATATGTAAGGGTTTTTGTTGCATACCACCTGCTTCTTTATGTTAATAGTGCCCAACTTCTTTGTTATATTAGAAAATAAGTATATCTCATCTACCGTGAGATGCATGCTTTCCCTCATTATATCTTTGTGGCAATCATAGGTCACCTTTTGAATTTTTTCCAAGTTGGCTCCTGTCCATCGAAGGGCATTTCCTGAGTGGTTCACACTTATATTTTATCAACCGCTAGGGCAGTTCTCGTATGTCTGTTTTGTTAATTTCAAGAGCCAAAATATCATGATCGCTATTTAAAGTGGGTGTTATCAACAGACTCTGTGTCCATTCTAAACACTCATTATTACCAAAGACGTAGTCTAGTGTCGCCACACTGTTATTTCCCTTCCATGCATAGGCTCCTGGTATATCACCCTGTGTCCTACCGTTCAACATTGTTTTAAGAAAGTTAGCCATCGGTTACCCTTAGGGTTCCCTTTTCCTTGTAACATGGCACTTTTTTTCATAATATTTTCATATTCTGCACATTCTCTGTTGTCATGGCATCTTGCATTCAGATCACCACGCACTATCACTAATTGTGGATTTCGAACCACATTTATTGGCAATAAGACACTTTCTATTCCATCATAGAGCTCTTCTAGATCGTCCATATTAGGGGGGGGCATATACATTTATCAATAACAGTTTCCAGGAATAGCCAGGAGTATCTTGCTCTATCTCAACTGCAAGTACATTTTTATTTGTTGGTTCAATTAACACCCGTTTTGAGCCAATTTTTCTTTCACCCCAATCTCTAACCCTCCATAGGGTCTGCCATTCTTACCTTTACTGGCTAATCCCTGGTGTATATGATACCACTCTATACGTAGTGGACAATCTAGCCATAGCTCTTGTAGCATAAATATATCACAGGTTTGTAGTAGTTCCACTGACTGGCTCTTATTTAACATGTGCTTATATCCTCTAGCATTCCAACTAGCCATGCGCAATGGTCAATTTGATGATGGTTGGCCATCTCTAAATGGCATCTGTTTATCACTTGTTTCCCAAGACACTGCTTGATATAGCAGGGCCATACCATATTGCTTTTGTGCACCATTATGTCTATAGTCATCAACTTGTTCATTACACACTGTAAGTAAAAGACCCTCATTTAGCAGTTCTTGGGAATTGGCCCACATAAGTGATACTGCAATAGGAACTACAAAACGAATCAACAGCACTACCAAATGTGGCAAGGTTTATCTGCGCAATATCTTCGCTCTGTATCATACATAGGCCTGGCATTGTAGACCATAAGTGTAGCAGTGTTGTCCGGTTTAGGAGTGGACTGGCATCAGATGTAGCTATTTCGTCCAATCTTACTGAAAGACCAAGTTTCACTGAAGCTTCATTCTTACATTGTGGTGTAACTTTCACATGTTTTGACAACACCGGTTGCAAATTATTTCCATGGTAGGGTTTTTCCACAAATGTAACTTCCCTAGCCTCAGCTAGAGGGGAGTCAGACAACTGTTGGACCCTGGAGACCCAACTAGTTTTATTTACACTCTCCTTCTGCACAGTTCTATGTTCAACTCTATCTCGACTTCAAAGTATTACCGCACTGTCTGGTAATATAGTACTCTTATTCTTTACTTCTGAAGGTAGCGTCCAACCCTGTGGGTCACAGTCATTTAACCCTGGTTTTTGTAAATGGACCCATTTATCGAGGGGGCCGTTCAAACAAACTGTTCCCATACTATATAATCTGGTTGTCGGTTTGAGATTATCCTTTCGGCATTATGCTTATATCCACTTTGTTTTGCACTAGTCTGTACTTGTTCATTACTCCCGATCTTACTTGATCTCGTTTCCTGCTGTTGCGGTGTGATACTTTGCTGACCATTTTTTGCCATTATAGAAGAAGATGCTGCATCCATCATGGAGATTTCTGCACATAGTGCATCGATGGCTTCTTCTTCCGATCTTGCCGCATTCTTCACCGAATCTTGTATTTCCCATGAATTGTTTGTATCATCAAGCTCAATTATATTATCTTCTTGTTTTCTTGGCTCATCATAGCTTTGTAATTTCATTTCGGCAGGTTTCCCTTTATCCGTCTTTCCATTTAAATTAGGCTTAGTCCAAGTGTTCAAAGGAGGAGCAACTTTAACTTGTTGTGTCATGATTCTCATAGTAACATCTTTATTTATTACCAATTTGGTCACTAATGTGTATAGTCTTTGTTAATCTGAGGCCAAAACAGAACAAAGCCAAAATAGTGTGTCTACCTTGTCAGTTAGTGTAAGTAAAATATCTGCTATCCCCCAGAGTTCACAGGTGCTAATTGGCTCTCAAAATCCCCCCTCTGTCTCTTTGTATATTTTGCCAGATTCCTGTTGTGTTTCAGATACATTGAGCATTTCTAAATTAGGGGTAGCAGATAGATTGATTGCTATACTGACTATCTCTTTTAGGTATTACAAAGTGTGCATCTATTTATTTTCTTCTAATAGAGTTGCATAGTTTCAACAATGATCCATTATTATCCAGTGAACAATCATTCATAGAAACTTGCTCATGGCTACCTTCACTATTATCGATTGCATTGTCCTTTTTTTCGACCTCTGCTTGTGTTGTGTCTTTGTTTATGTCCACCATTTCTGATCCTTCGGTCCCACTTGCTTCTGGGTAGCCGCTCCCGAAAAAAAGCCCAATATTTTGGGTTGATGCAATTCAGGCTTAACTATACTGCTACAGCCTTCTTTCTTCCCCCTTTTTCTTTTGGGGCCATCGTGGAATCATTTATTTGAGCAGTGGGGGCTGCCAGTCCTTTTTCCCTTTGAAACCACTTGGCTTCTTAACCTGCAACGCGTTACTTGTCTTAGTTTCATATTGTTGGGAGCGTTAAAATAAGTGCAACTATATAGTTAAAATTCAGGTAATTGACTACGACGTAGTTTGCGCTTGGCTTCCGACTCGATTTAACTTGCGTACTCTCTCACACATGTAGCGCTACTGGTTTCATATGTGTTGTTAAGTAAAAACAATAAGGGAGTGTCAGCTGTTTGTTGCACAATACTCACAATTGTTCCTTGGGAGGGCTGTTTACGTGTTACCAGCTTTTCACACCACAGTCTTCTATATGATAGGAAGGAGACGGTCCTCAGTTCCAGGATGTTCCTGCTTCCTTCCTCCACCGACCACCAAACACTCTTGCACTCCCGCTACGCTCCGAGGCTGTACAGGGGTTTTACCCCTTGCTGGAGCTAGCGGGAGGGGTGATAGAAAGAGGACTTCACTAGTTCTCAAAACGTGGATACTCCGGACACCGCACCAAACACTCTCGCACTCCCGCTAAACTCTGAGTCTGGACAGTTGTTTTAACCCTTGCTGGAGCTAGTGGGAGGAGTGATAGAAAGAGGACCTCACTAGTTCTCAAAACGTGGATACTCCGGGCACCGCACCAAACACTCTTGTACTCTCGCTACGCTCTGCGTCTGGACAGGGGTTTTAATCCTTGCTGGAGCTAGCGGGAGGGTTGATAGAAAGAGGACTTCACTGGTTCTCAAAACGTGGATACTCTGGGCACTGCACCAAACACTCTCGCACTCCCGCTAATCTCTGCGTCTGGATAGGGTTTTTAACTGTTGCTGGAGCTAGCGCGAGGGGTGATAGAAAGAGGATTTCACTGGTTCTCAAAATATGGATACTCCGGGCACGGCACCAAACACTCTCGCACTCCCGCTACGCTCCGCATCTGGACAGGGATTTTAACCCTCGCTGGAGCTAGCGGGAGGGGTAATAGAAAGAGGACTTCACTGGTTCTCAAAATGTGGCTACTCTGGGCACCGTACCAAACACTCTCACACTCCTTGTCTGGTTATTTGGGTGAGAAATGATTATTCAATCTAGCACATGAAGCGCTTCAAGGTGCTAGAGCCCACCTTTTTGTCTCCAGGGGCCTCCCTTGCGTGTAAAAATGTGAGCCTTGGAGGTATTATTCATTATATATTTTCATTACCCAAGTGTGCTTTGATCTTTTTATTCTCTTTCGTTTCTTGATATAACATGTGTACCTTACAATAGCACATTTCTACATGTCATTATTAACTTACATTATCATTACGAATCTAGTTCAAAGTACTGAGGCACTTCACCAAACATGCTAGGAAGAACTACAAACAACGTATTTTAATTTATATAGATTAAGGCCAATCAGCTTTCTTGATGGACATTTTAAAGTCTACACCTAAAACATTATCATGGGTAAACTAACAAAAACCCAAACAAACAACATTAAACAGGAAAGACACATCTTGTAAAGAGAGAGTCAGGTATTGAAGGCTCCTCTTTATCTCTCCAGCTCCACAGCTCAAATAATCGCTGGGGTCATTACTCAGATTCCAGGGCATAGCAGCTTGGCCAGTCGAGGTACAATGAAAGGTGTGTTTTGAGTAACATGTTCCATTATGTAGAAATATAGACTTCACGCAGGTTATGAACCGTTTCTTTCAATTGCCTCTTCCGAGTCTCCAAACTGCAAAGGTCTGGTTGATGGTTAACCAAATGCAGAACCCGGTGAGTCCAGTATGTACAATCATTTATTAAATGACTGCATTGCTCCAAAATGTGTGTCACATGTGTAATTGGAACAGGCTAACATTAAATTACATTTTTATTTAAGAGGGATTTTGTCTCCAAATCTTTTACAAACCTTTTACAAACCAGGCAGTGAAATGTACCATTAACCAGTGTTTGACATTAAATGAAAAGCTTGAAAGCAGAAATCTTAAATTGCCAATTTACAATTTAAACAAGCACATTATTCTCACACCCAGCCGAGAGTCGTTAAGAAGGGATACATGTATGTTGTTTTAAAATGCTGAATTCGGTGGGCTCTTCTTGAATTAGCAGATACATCAAGCCATGGTATCTGACCCACAAAATAAACAAGCTGCCTGTTAAATCAGGCACCTCTGTGCTTAGCAGGCGTTCCAACATGCTTTGAAAGTGGCAAGAACAGAGTGACGAAAACCACAGTTTCCACATGTGTTTACGAGAATCGCCATTGGCCTGCTGGCGATTCCACAGGCAGTCTATTATCTGAGCCAGAACATTTGAACATATGGAAATAGAAAGTCCCGTCAAGCAGAAGATAAGCTCCGCCCACGTTTACTGAAATGATTGGAATGTATCTCTGGGCAGCGTGATCTGTCAGATGTGCAACAGCCAGAGCCTGGGATTGGTATTGGCGTCACTGGGGTTTTTATTATAATTAGTAGTCCGCGCTCCTGCACTACAGAAAACATTGTCAGATCAGGGTCCTCGTCATGAAGTGACAGCAGCAGGAGATGCTGGAATGAAGAGAACTGTTCCTTTCATCCATAGGCCAGCCTAGCACTTGGCAGCAACCCATAGACCATCGCCCTGGGTTTGCCTGCGGCTACGCCTGTGTTGCAAAGGGGTGAATCCATCCTGTGAACGCACCTCGCCTGGTCAGGATCATTCTGGCCAACTTTCCACCTAAACCTATGCATGCCGTAGCTTCCGCATGCGGGCAGACGCTTTGTGAGGGTGAGAACTGTCGGGACTTCCTCTCGTTCCCAGATCTGCCTTCAGAGCTGGAGGCTACGGGATGCTTGGAGGCAGTTGGCAAGAAAAGCACAGGCAAACATCTGGAAATCTTTCATTTAACTCCTTTTCTGTTTCTTTTTAAATGGGTTTCACCGAACACCTCTGTTTCCTTCTCCTTTACTAACCTCTTACTAACCTCTTCAGTTGCTAACAATTCACTTTTGTTCATTTGTCAAACCTTTTCTACAAACCTGAACCTTAACCCTCCTGCTTAATGAATTCCTTTCTTTGTTGACATTTGGCCCTGACATTGTTATTGCAGGCTAACCTTTGCAAAGTTCAACTTATAGCATTAGCACACCGGATAGATAGCTCAGCGTGTTGAGCGCTCGCTGCTGCGATCTGAGCGTGATCTGCAGGTCGCAGGTTCGAATCCCGGCATGGCCAACTCAGCCTTTCATCCTTCCGAGGTCGATAAATGAGTACCAATTTCGGTTGGATGATGTTGTATGTAAATATGTGCTCTGTAAAGCGCTTTGGTTTAAGACACTATATAAATAACACATCATTATCATTAAATCAACTCACCACTGAGAGATTTCCTTTCCTACCTTCAAAGGATGCCTTGGCATGGACTCTCCATCTAATTACTACTGATATCTCATGTCTGCATAATTATGCGGCCTTTCAGATGCAGGGTAAATCCGTCTTTGAATGCTGCTCACACTGAACTTCTTAATATCAAACATTGACTATTTCCAGCAGCTGTTGACTCAGGCTAATAGCTGCCTTTCATCAGGGATTCGGGGCTGAATTAAAGAATGCCTTCTCGTTCGCTGTGTCTAGACCGAACGCCACAGCTGCATTAATTGACCTAATAATTCAAGCTGATTAGCAACAGAGAGATCGAAAGGCAAAGGAGGAGTCAGCGGGCCTGTACAGTACCTGTTGCTGGGGAAAAAAACATTAGCAACTAGACAATTAAAAAATATATGTTGTCAAAAAGACAGAGAGTGAGATCTCAGGAGGTTAATGTACCTGATTCTGACATCTATATGGAAATCAGCCTTTAAGTAAAGCTGGTGTGGCTGATTGTGAGATATCATGGCAGACCTGCACCTTTGTTAGAATTGTTCTGGGTTCATCACATGACCAGTCACACATATACCGGATGCGTATGAGTGCATCATGTGTCAAGCATGGATGGTGCAGATAGCTCTCAAGGTTGCTTAAATGCAAATGACAGAGGTTGGCAAGATTAGAACAGGCATGGATCTCTGCAGGTCAGCTGCAGCTCCAGTGCCACGTGGAGTGTCCATGACCCAGGCTTTGGTCATTCTGGGGCAGCTCATTGCTTCGGGTAACATTATTTTAGGGAGTACCTATAGCAGTTGTAGTAGTGCATCATTTGTATAGCGCTTTTCACCATTACTATGGTCGCAACGCCTTGGGGGACCGGAGTCCAGGTATGGGAAATTCGCGGCGCTGCTAGTACGCGTGTGTGCATGTTGGCCAATACGAAGACATGAAGGGGTGACCAAGTCCCTGCTAGCCACCCATATTGAGTAAAGACTGGACAGAGTGATTCATATGTAATTCATCCACCTGAGCTGGTTGTCATGACTACCATTAAGGGTGATAGTATTCCAACAGCTGCTTGGCGTATTCTTGGGGCAGAAGCATTCCCATGGATGTGCTCATAGAGCCGATTTCTGGTGTTATTGGAGAGGTTGGTAAGATTGCACGAGGAAGAGTTCATGGAAGGAATTTACCCCTGAAAGACTGAAGAGCTGGGGTAGAGACACTCTCAAATCAAGGATGCAGGATGCAATCATTCATCCTTCTGGGGTTGCTTACACATTACATAACCAACGTCCAAGACCTGGTGTTGGTGTGGACTGAGACGCTGTACATGGTTTCGAGCAGAGGCCTCAGGGCTCTGTGTGCTGCGATAAATGCAAAAATAAATACATGAAATAAATCAATTCATTGATATTAGTGGTATGATCAAATGTATATTTGCAGAACTGCAACAGATTTCCAAACTCGGAGAAACGAAAGGCATGGAAATATATAATCAATAAAATGAAATGGAAAGTGAAACTAAATAAAACGATTTAGAATGGAGCAGTTTAACACAGGATACTGTAGCCGAAAAAATATATATAAAGGAAGTCAGTTTAAAGAAAGAATATCAGCCAAGCTGCTGAAGGCAAAATAGCTTTTAGCGGTAGGCACGGACGAGACCGGGTAACCCTCATAAACAGCATAGCCTCCATCCAGTCGGAACAGCAGCAGCCATTGGGCACCCGGACATGAATCGAAAGCTTGATACAAGATTTTATTTGCTTCAATAAAGCGAATTGGTAGCGACAGGATTGGTCCAAGTGGGCATTCTGACATTTTAGATGTAGCCGAGTCAAAAGTGAAGCCAAGAGATCGTGCTTCGGCACAGGAGCAATATCAATCGACGAAAGAACGGGACGAGTACAGCGGTCTGCAGACAGGGCCACTGGGACGAACGAGCGTAGACTACACTTGACCATAGTCAAAGCCGGCAGCTATTGACGACTCCTTAGCTATTCTAGGGATAGACTTTGCAAAAGCTTGTGATTCTGTTCCGAGGTGCTCTTTATGGGCACTGTTGGCTGCATTGGGATTTGGCGATAACTTTTTACAATGGATCAAGTTACTTTATGCGGAACACACCTTCACAGCTCAGGTGAATGGGGGTTCCTCATGCGGTTTCCCACTGGAGGGGGGAACTCGCCAGGGCTGCCCTGTCTCTCCGCTGCTTTTCATTCTGGCAATCAAACCGTTGGCTGTCTGGTTTAGAAACGACCCTAGAGTGAAAGGCTTTATCTGGCCAAATGGATATGCAGACCGTGTAGCAATGTATGCGCTATGTCTTGGGAAACCGCAAAGATTTGACCTTTGAGCCATGGAGATCCTATAGATATTTGGGAGGAATTTTATATTTTAAATGATAGCGCTCCCCAGATGCCTATATGTTCTCCAATACTCACCATTTATAATCCTTGGACCTGAATTTGCAATTTGCAGAAATTGAACAAACGCTCATGTGACTGTTGTGGCACAACTCCTAACCCAGAATTGCACTAGAGACCCTGTATGGTTCAGTCTGTGATGGTCGAATTGAATTGACTGGCATTAAGAGGAACTACTAGGCATCACAATTAGTGGTAGCAAATGAATGGCTTCATGTGGAGCCTTGCCCCCCACATATTGCAATGGAGCATGCAGCAGATTTCTCCCCTTCGGGCACTTCATGGCTGGGGGAAGAACTACAGTTACCCTCGGCCACACAACAAATTATCGACTCTAATGAAGAGGTCGCCAAAGCCTCGGCTTGGGATACAAAGATCGCCCTCAAGGCACCACGGGAAATAATAGAGATGTACCTGAGATTAACAAATCGTGTGCATTCCAGATTTGGAGCGATAAGAATATCCTCCCAGTCCAGGATGTTATTTCCTTGGGGGAGTTATTATCCTTCAATGAACTAAGTTGAGCGTTTGCGTTACCGCAGATATCATTATCTTCAAGGTAGACATTTAGACACGCATTATATCCACCTCACGATAATGACCCCAACCCTGTTAAGAATTATGTAACCTAGTACACCTGCCTATGCAGTGGACTGGCAAGAGTGGGAGGAGGGGTTTCATAAAGAGGGATGGTGACGGGGCATCAGATAAAAAGGAGAGACTCTTTTTACCCAAAATTCTCAGAGGAAAGTAGGATATGTTGGAGAACATGGTGTTTGCAATGTGGGCAATAGACGGATCTCAATACACGGGTCTCTCTCTGCTGGACTTTCTCTGCCCTGCATTCCTAGGTCAATGGCTTTGCTCAGCTCTGTTGAAATGTCTCTACGAATCTACTCTGCCACCCAACTTCGCAATTCTTTGTGGTCTTCACATTTGCAGTAAACATTTCCAGCAAACATTAGCATTCAGAACACACTTCAAGTTCATCAGAATGGCGAAAACAAACACTTAAGCCACTGATATTATTTCCATTTGCAACTGTATGAAACATTTACAAACCGGAATCCAAATGTCCAAAGTTGGTTTTCAATACAGGTTGGTTCCCTCAACCACCCCCACCCCCGCCGACCCACTGACAGAACAGAACGCGGATTAGCGGGCGAGTATCCACCGCTCGATTCGCAAGCAGAGGGATGTGTGAAATCGCATGAAAGCGACTGGTCGCCTAGCAACTCCCACGCCATTTACCTGAAAGAGTCAGAGACGGCTGCGGAGCGTTTTGTGTTCCTAGCTATGTGAGCAGAACTTCTATCTCTTCAGCTTTTCTGGACACGCAGAGCTATTCTGCTTTCAGTAATTGCTGTGTTGCTTTTCGCCAATTTGTCAAGTGGCACCCACTTTCCCAGCACAGTGATTCCAGATTTAAGGTGTCCCGTGGGGATTAAGAACTAAACCACAAAAGGAATAGTACAAAAATTAGAAGCACATCCATTTGTAGGATTTGGCACCCTATCTGTGTTCTTTAAGGACCTCGAGTGCAAAAATCTAAAGTTTGGACAAAGAAACAACTTCTGTTTCTAACAAAATCTGAGGGGGTTACGACTTCTTCAACCCCCTGACCACAGTGTGATCCATATCTCTAGCTCCTGAGGAAGGTCATCCATTAAAAGATGTTAGAACTGAAACATGTCGAGCATTAGCCTTTGTAATATCCCAATGGCATGTGTATAAACTTTTCTGAGTGATGCATATAAGAAATCTCATATTTGGTGATCTGATATTAGTTTACAGACCCAAGCTAATTTAAGAAGTACTCTACAATTTATTAGACAGGAGTCACTACTGCACTTTATACTGATTGTCGACATTCATGGTTTATCTTGGACTTTTTAAGCATTAACTGTTGATTTTGAATTGTTTTTGTGATTGTGCATATCTCATTCTGTGTGTTAATCGCCTGTTGGTCTTTTAATATTTATTGATTAAAATTTTCTCGACTTATATTATTTTTCCCAGGTGTTTTGCTAATTGTTTCTCCACCTTTTTCTGAGCTATACACTCATTTTATGCAGGATTTTGACATCTATGGATACTGCCTATATCCTGATTTCATAGTTGTTTTTTGGTTTTTCAAAGCATAAAATATTTTCATGTTTAAAAAATGAGCATGCGTGGTCGTAGTTCCCTGACTGGAGAGGGCAGACTTTAAAGGAATGTAACATCTTTACAAGCCCCAGGAGGGGGAGAGCATCACTATAAGCCCTTCTAGCTGGGATGCCGGGTCACACCTCATGCCCTTCCAATTGGTGGCAGTCTCTTCTTCCCCTATGGCATTTCAGGTCCTTCAGCAATGTAGCAATGCAGTGGTGCTCTGCACCCTGGGGCATGGACTACACTTGATCAAATACAAAGTAAATGTGTTTTCTAGGTGACATGATTATCAGTGTCTCTCGCCCTTTATGAACAGGGTCCTCAAGATGTTCATACCGTCAAGATCAGGAGTGGCACAGGAGCTTCTGGGAAAGATCCTAGGGCTACAACGAGGCCTCCTCACTATCACCGGCCAGGCGTACAGCAGGGTAGACTCAATACTCGAGAGGTTTGCGTTTTCCATCTAGGTGTACAATTGCCTTCTAAGTGGCAGGATATCCAGCTATTACATGGTCTGGTTTTGAACATCATCGAACAAGGTTCAAACGTGCAAACGTGACGTTATATGAATTCCCAGGTACCCCATTCTCCCAGATTGCTGCTCCAATGTTCACTAAAAGCAGTGGCAGCTTTTTTTTTTTTATTCGAGTGGTGTAAACTTTTCCCATGAATAAGCCGGAGTGATGGAGCATCGCGAGGGATCCCGAACCAACCAAGTGGGTTAAAATGGTTCATTTTACAACACCATTAATGGGAAAAATTGGTATCCAGTGATTATGACTAATCCAAAATAAAGAAGGCATTTTTAACGAATAAAAAACTATGAAAAAATAGTGAATTAAAAACGATATATATATGTATGTGGGGGTGGGGTAAAGGGTTACATCTGGTGGGGAGGGGTTTGGAGGGGGTTAAACAAGGGGAAAGAGGGGGCTTTGAGGAACCCCCCCAAAAAGAAACACAAACTTTTGCATTTTTTTGTTCTTTTGGGCTCGGTAAATCAATTATTTATTTATTTGTTCATTAAAATCACATGTAACTGAAAAATTGGGTCTGAAGCCACACAATTGGTTTAGTGGGGTAGCGTATGAAAACATCCAATGGATGCTGAGTCGCCAACAATGCAAAGGAGCATTTCACTGGCTCCCGGTTGCTGCAAGGATCAAGTTCAAATCCCTCTGTGTCATCCATAAGGCTGTCTGGGGCCAGGGACCACGCTATCTGCAACTTGCTCTTACTAAATGCTCTCCCTCGAGACCAACTCTCTGTGTGTCAAGCGTTTTGCCAAACAGAGGGCCGGAGGCCCATCTCTTTCCTCAGCTGGCTCCCTGTTATGGAACAGCCTCCCCCTCCTCTTTGTCTTCAGCTGGACCTCTTCAAATTCCAGAAGCTCCTCAAGACTTTCCTTTTCACCTCCTCCTTACCTTCTTCCCTCCTCTGCTAATCTTATAGTCACTGTGATTGCTGACCAGGGCCCTTATGTGTACTTCGGGGCCCTGGTCTCCCACACCCAATCGCCTGCAGCCTCTGCCTACACCCAGCACGTGCCTCGCCACTGTAGGCCTGCACTTACCCATTTTTTGTAATTTTATTTACAGATTAAAGTTTCCTAGCACTTCCTACACTGGGCACTTACACCTGCTGCTCACTCACGAGCATGGGCACTCCAGCACTTTTCTCCCTCTCCCCATCTCCTCTCTCTGCACTTACATGCTCTGATTGCTCACAAGGGCTACTAGGTTTGTCTTTATCCTCCAGTGTATTAATTGTTTTCTATCCCATGTTCCTTCCCTTTGCCCTGTGGGCGCTTAGAAACACATTGTACTTGTTGTATAAGCACCTAACAAAAAATGCACAATAAAATAAATAAAAATACATTTTTATTTTGCCTTTGACCACAATATACGCCAATATTCTGCCAGTGAAGAAAAACCTGTACATGCTGGCTGTGCCATCCTGGCTGCACAAATGCATGCACGTATTCCCACGTAAGAACATACTCCTATTTGCTTTTACCAGTATTGATAGCAATGATACTATAAGAAAATATGTCCATGCTTGCTCTGTCAATGAATGCAGCATCCCAGCGCACCATGCACAAAGGAACCAGGGAGAGCTTCCCCTACACACACACACATTTGGTCCTGCAGTTTCCCAGCTTGCACCTAAATGGGCCATGCAAGGCTGGGGAAGCGAAACACTCCCGACCTTGCATGGCCCATTGGTCATGTAGACTAGGGTAATACTGTAAACGGGAAACCACATTTCCCTAAACATTAAATCTAGCCCAGCAGCACATTCTCTGCTGATTGCTCTTCAGTAATGGAGTGCGGGTTGACATCCCATCCCTCATTATAGATGAGCTGCCCCTGACTGTGTAGGTGATCAGGTTCCTGTGAGGCGTTCCAAAGGACTTCAAGATGGCTGGGACTTTCCTTGCTGGGATTTACACAGGCGTCGTGTATTAGGTGATCAGGCTCCTGTGAGGCGTTCCAAAGGACTTCAAGATGGCTGGGACTTTCATTGCTGGAATTTACAGGCGTCGTGTATTAGGTGATCAGGCTCCTGTGAGGTGTTCCAAGGGACTTCAAGATGGCTGGGACTTTCCTTGCTGGCATTTACACAGGCGTCGTGTATTAGGTGATCAGGCTCCTGTGAGGCGTTCCAAGGGACTTCAAGATGGCTGGGACTTTCCTTGCTGGGATTTACACAGGCGTCGTGTATTAGGTGATCAGGGTCCTGTGAGGCGTTCCAAGGGACTTCAAGATGGCTGGGACTTTCCTTGCTGGCATTTACACAGGCGTCGTGTATTAGGTGATCAGGCTCCTGTGAGGCGTTCCAAGGGACTTCAAGATGGCTGGGACTTTCCTTGCTGGGATTTACACAGGCGTCGTGTATTAGGTGATCAGGCTCCTGTGAGGCGTTCCAAGGGACTTCAAGATGGCTGGGACTTGCCTTGCTGGGATTTACACAGGCGTCGTGTATTAGGTGATCAGGCTCCTGTGAGGCGTTCCTAGGGACTTCAAGATGGCTGGGACTTTCCTTGCTGGGATTTACACAGGCGTCGTGTATTAGGTGATCAGGCTCCTGTGAGGCGTTCCTAGGGACTTCAAGATGGCTGGGACTTTCCTTGATGGGATTTACACAGGCGTCGTGTATTAGGTGATCAGGCTCCTGTGAGGCGTTCCTAGGGACTTCAAGATGGCTCAGACTTTCCTTGCTGGGATTTACACAGGCGTCGTGTATTAGGTGATCAGGCTCCTGTGAGGCGTTCCAAGGGACTTCAAGATGGCTGGGACTTTCCTTGCTGGGATTTACACAGGCGTCGTGTATTAGGTGATCAGGCTCCTGTGAGGCGTTCCAAGGGACTTCAAGATGGCTGGGACTTGCCTTGCTGGGATTTACACAGGCGTCGTGTATTAAGTGATCAGGCTCCTGTGAGGCGTTCCTAGGGACTTCAAGATGGCTGGGACTTTCCTTGCTGGGATTTACACAGGCGTCGTGTATTAGGTGATCAGGCTCCTGTGAGGCGTTCCTAGGGACTTCAAGATGGCTGGGACTTTCCTTGATGGGATTTACACAGGCGTCGTGTATTAGGTGATCAGGCTCCTGTGAGGCGTTCCTAGGGACTTCAAGATGGCTCAGACTTTCCTTGCTGGGATTTACACAGGCGTCGTGTATTAGGTGATCAGGCTCCTGTGAGGCGTTCCTAGGGACTTCAAGATGGCTGGGACTTTCCATGCTAGGATTTACACAGGCATTGTGTATTAGGTGATCATGCTCCTGTGAGGTGTTCCAAGGGACTTCAAGATGGCTGGGACTTTCCTTGCTGGCATTTACACAGGATACTTCTTGGCAGCTGATGGAGCATTTGCTGCTGATGTGTTCCTCCAAGTAGCAAGGAGTGCATGGTTTTTATCTGTTTTCTGTGTGATTTAAGAGTAGCCTAGGTTTTGACACTGTTGACAGTGTCTTCTAGGGTGTTGTTGAGTGGGTGTAGAAGGTTGTTGCATCATTTATCAGGCTGGAATTGGAAGCTAGAAGAATGAGTATCTTCTAATGCACTGATGAGAAAGTTCTTGAAGAAGTGATATCATGTTTGGGATAGCCTTGGTGGTTAGATTGCGCTCTATATCTGGGGATGCTGTGAATACTAGGTGGAGAATGTTACATTTGAAGCAAGTATGTCCTGTGTGACATTGGGGGTCACCAGGCAGGTAACTCTGTGGTCCAGGTACCACTCAAAGAAGTGGATGTTGGGCCCGCAGTGGTATCAAGGATCCATGCCCACTTTCCCCTGGTCCCCTTACCCTGGCAGGGGACAGTTACATTGCTTCACCAGAGGTCCACCATAGAGTTTAAGGGTAGACCAACCCTGAAGACCCGACTTCTGTTCTAATATGTAATAATAATCTGCTGGCTACTGGAGAAGATCCTCCTCGCATGAAACAGGTTAAACCTCACCCTAGCTAGGCACAGAAAGCCGCTCTCTCGGACTGACAAGGGTATTGCGTGCAATGCTACTGTTTCCAGTTCACCCAAAACTTTAAAAAATTGTAGTTGTAAGTCAGCAGAACCTGTGTCAAGCAATTTGGTCTGGTGGAAACAGCGCTTCAAGCCAGCGGCTTCCCAAACTCATGGAAATGGACTCTGAAGACAGGGCTTCAACTATGGTATCTCCCAGTAAGTGAAACTTACACTAGAGAAACAATGTTCCCTGCTCCCAACTATGGGTTTGGGAGCCCCTGGTAAATCTGCAATTTTGGGAAGGGCCAAAAGGATGAGCAGACCTGCAGGACATTAAACGAACAATCCAAGGTCAGGAGACCCAAGCCCAAGTATTGCAATGAACATTGTGGGCCACCATGGAGCCAAGGGGCCCAATCAGGAGGATCTTTCCTGGGTCCTAAGTGAAAAAAACGTTTTTAAAATAATGATCCCAAAAAAACATTTAGAAAGACCGCTCTGTGACTGCACAGAGCGGCCTTTCTAAATTAAACTGTCATTCCATGCAACGCACACAAGTGCACACAGGGGCTGACTGGCACTCCAGGACCCGGAAGTGGACTCGACGGAGAATGGGTACGTTTATGGACCCTTACTCACTGTGCTCAGAGAGGCACAGTTCCACCTCACCAATGAGGCCCAACATGGCTGAAAGACGTGTATGGGGTTGCTGTTGGTACTCTTGTTCAAAGGAGGTTTGCCTGCCATTTCGGTGCTAGACTGCCCTTGTGGGCGGGACAAAGACTGATATGCAAATAGATATTCCTCCTTTGTGAAAAGTACAGTGAGCAAAAAGCGATGGCTGCAGACTCTCAAAGTGGGAAAAACCACAGAACAGGTTATCATGCCATGTTCTTTCTAGAGAGGGGCGCCTGCTACCTATTTTGTAAGTTGATGTGTTTGTGTGTGTGTGTGTGTGTGTGTTGGGTGTTTGTTTGTGTGTTTGTATGTGTTATTGTGGGGGGTGTCTTGGGAGGAGAGGGAGGTGGCGCGGGCTGATGGAGGGTGGTTTGGGGGTGAAACCCCCCAGATTTAGAGAAAATGCTGCAAGAGAGGTTGAGCGTGGGGGGTCGAAGAAATTTCCTTTTTTCGATTTGTGTAGGCAGCTAAAAATCAGACGAAAATGATTGGTATTTTTGTTAGGCGACCTACAATGACATAGAACCCTTTCCTGTCCACTTGTTATTTTGTGCTTTCCCATCCTTTTATTATTTTGGGCCCATTCTTGTATCCAGGTCCCTAATACAAGCTTGTTAAGTCATACATTGGTCTTAGTCACTGGGTCGGTGACAGCGTTTAAGGGTGCTTTCCGGCATCGGCACACTGAGTGCAAACTCCTGATCAATGCAATCTCTTTTAATGCTGTAGGATTTTCTTTCGCCAATGGTTCGCATTCCAATGCTGAGCTTTTGCACTGGATGGGCACAGAGTATTCAGTCCCGATACGCGCATGGAACTGTCATCGGAGCCAAATATTCACATTCACATACTTCTTCCCTGTATATATGAGATCATTCCTGGTGTGAATTCTTCTGGGGTTTCATCCCCGAAGTAATCAAGGGGATCCCGGAACCCATTTCCAGACCCTCTTTTATTTAGTTGCAAAACCAAGATTTCTTATTGGGTAATGTAAGTGTCCCTGCTTGACCAAAGCGTCTGCTTTGGTCATACGAATGCCTAAGGGTGGACTAGGGGCTTCTGGGATGTCCTCATATACCACCGCCAAGGGTTGCATCATGAAGTTGGTTGCTTCACCTGGGCCCTAGAGCTCCCCAATCTCCCCCACTGGGTAAATAACAGGTGATATTGTCACAGAGCATACATACACCGAAACATGTCTCGTCATACTAGAGGCAGCTACAAGAAACTCAGTTAGGACCAATGCAAGAGAGAATGGGGCACATTTTGCTATTGGCAGAATAAATATCTGCACTGAGTTTGCATAAATATGAACATTAACAGCCTCATTACATGTTTGTCGGCCGGAAACAAGGGTGCCGGTAAGCTAACCGGCACCCTCGTTTCCGGACCGGCAAACTACGTGTCTGCCTGCCGTGGCCGCTGTGCCTGACATGTCTGACCATGCGCAGCGGCTATGGTAGGCAGACCGTTCACAGAAGCGCGGGCACCGTTGACAACGGTGCTTTCACTTCCGAGTCCACATTCCAAAGGACTCTATGGGAATGGGGACATACATTTTACAGGTGCCTGACTTCTCGGGCTGCCGGACTTGTAATCTTCCGGTGGCACCGGGAAGTCAGGTGCCGGTAACATTTTACGAGTTTGGCGGCAGCCCGCCGGTAGCACCGGCAGGGTTACTGCCGGACTCGTAATGAGGCCCAGCTCTTTTGAGGTCTACCAAATAGCTATTAATGCCTAAAGCAATATTTTGTCCAATCAACAACAGTTCAATTGCATCTGAATCATCTTCTGTCTATGTTGGTAAAATCGCCTTTCCGAGATTCCTGTGATTTTAATTTTAACTGGGAAGTGATGATCTCATAGAGTCATACAGCTCCAAGGATTCCCTTTGGGGGTGACACCGAGAGCTGAGCTATATATACTCAGAAATACACCTGTTTGTTTCCTATGTAGTGAGGACCTCAACTTTTGTGGCTTCTTCGGCGGTATTCATTCCTGACGCAATCAACACCACTTCCTGATTTCGACCGGATGAGGGCTTCTGTAGGGTATGTTTCCTGGGTGATGTCTTTTAGAGATGGCCCAGGAAATGCGGTCTAAAGATTGCATACGGAGAAGAATGGGGGGAGGGGGGGCTCCTGCAGGAGCCTACATATGTCACCTCCATGGGTTCTACCAGGGCCCCCAGAATTTTCAAGTCTCCATCACTAAGCAAAGAACAGGTGACTGTGACACACTAAAATATATAACCAAAACTTGCCTCCTTGTTATATCACAATTTTGTTAAAAGTAATGTCACATCTCACATTCAGCAATTGGGCACTGAAGTAGAATAAGAAACATCTTGTTTGCCCTGTGGATTTACTTTATTATTCATGTGGCGTGTTGCCCGTAGAAATAGGAACGTGAACTCTTTTAAGGCTACTAAATAGCTAATAAGGACGACACTAACACTGTTTTATAGTTGGAAGACACTTTGACAGACCTTGGTGCCCATTCAACCACACCTTTAATTGGATCTGAACAATGTGCTGTCTATGATGGTGATATCTGTTCTCGGATCTTTCTTCTTCAAAATCACATTTGCGTTTTCCTAGTAAGGAATACGCCTTCCTGAAGTGAACTCACGAGTTGCATCATCCCTAGAGTCCACTTGGCTTGGTGACAGTGTCCTGGGTGATTCCAGCCGCCTATGCTTGGCAAATTCTTTATTAAAGGTTCAAACAGGTACTTGCTATCATTACGGTGGTAGGTGCCAGTTGTAGGGAGCAGGCAACCCCTGTCCTACCCTCTGCAGATGATGCAGTATTAATATCATGAACACAGATTGCCATGAAGGCATTCTTAGAAGGTTTTACGGAGAACTGCAGGTAGACATTTGTTATCAAGGTTGGGAAAATGATCATGGGTTTGCGGAAGGGGGTCAAGTTGCCTCAAATGTATCATAGAATCAGATAAGAAGCGCTCCAAGAGGTTTCCACTTTCAACAATTGAGTAATTCCACTGGAAGAACATTCATCACGAGCACCACCATCTGGCCAAATATCCGAATCCTCTAAAGCAAAATGAATCCACGATTGTGATGAAGTCAGCTCACTGGTTTCACCAAAGAGGGGCGCTGCGGACTGGGAAAGCCGACCTTATATGTCCTCTGTGTCAGTGTGTTGAACTTACTAAAAGGGGAGACTTGAGATTGCAAGATCCTCCCTCTCTATTTAAGCATCTTGGCAGAACCCCAACAGGTGACCCCATTTATACAACCTAAGAGAACCCCTTCTAGCAGAATGTATTTTAGGCAGAATTAGAGCAATTGGATTAAGGATCCCCTCCACGCCCCCCACCCGAAGCACCTGCATGACTGGAGCCCGTACAGCTGCAGAGATTGGCTTACCTCGTGACAGCATGGTCTGCAAGCAAGCTGCTGGAGCAAACATTGCGGCATGAGCCCAAGGAAAGGGGAGGGAAGTGTTTCAGTGAGAAACACATTGATTGAAGCCATAGGAAAATCAGGTCTACCGCCCGATTTCCAGATTACACAGAGGACCTTTGAAGTTTTGCGGAGAAACATGGATTCATCAGCTGCAGGGAATTGCAATCACCTGAAAAATATAACAGGTGTACTTTCGAAAGGCATAAGTGTGGAAGTCTTTGGAGGAGGTGGAAATCATTGGAAGAGGTGGAGTTCTTTGTAGGTGTTGTGAGGGGAGCCAGAGAGACAACAGACGGAGACCCTGTTGAGACCTGGAGGAAGCTGCCAAGAGCTGGGGAGACAGATGGCGAGCAGCAATAGCAGCCAGGAAGTAGTGAGGCCGAGAGGCCGGGACAAAGACACATCTTTACAGTGTGCCAGGCACTACAACCCTATAGACTCAGGAGGAGAGAGCAGAGTTCTATATCCTTGATGGCAGAGTGAGATGGGCCCTATATCCCTGGCAGCAGCGCATATGCTGGCAGAGCAAACAGGGCCCAATATGCGAGATGGCATGGTGTGTTGGGCACTATATACGTGAATGTTTTGTGCTTGCTGGCAGAGCGAGCTGAACACTATACCACTGATGGTAGAGGGAGCTGGGTGCTCTAGAATATCACCGAGAGCAAGAGGGCCGCTGCAGGGCCCTACACCCTTGAGGCTATAGGGACCGGTGACAGAGCGTGCTGGGTGCATTTCCCCCGCAGCACATAATGATCTGGGCAGCAGATCCCAGAGAGTAGCAACCAAGCGAACTGAGCACTATATCCCTGAGAGAGTGAACTGTGCACTGTATCCCTGAGAGAAGTTAGTATCTGTGTGCTGGGCCCTATATCCATGCGATCAGAGCCAAGAATCATGCTGGGCACTTTATCATTGAGACGGAGTAAAGCCAAGAGGCTTGCTTGCTGCTATAATCCAAGGACTGAGAGCAAGATGTGTGCTGGGTGCTATGTCCCTGAGGCTGGTAAAGCCAAGAAGCACTGCTGGGCCCTATATCCCCAAGATCAGAGCCAAGAATCATGCTGGGCACTTTATCAGTGAGACAGAGTAAAGCCAAGAGGCTTGCTTGCTGCTATAATCCAAGGACTGAGAGCAAGATGTGTGCTGGGTGTTATATCCCTGAGGCTGGTAAAGCCAAGAAGCACTGCTGGGCCCTAGATTCCCGAGACTAAGAGAATTTTAGGCACTTTATTCCTGAGTATGAGAAGAAATGTTCTGGGTGCTACAAGCATCCCACTGGCAATACAAAGACAAATAACATCCCCAATGGGCATCGCAAAGTTACAGAGATATTTAGTTTCATGCCATCATAATAGTCTTACTAAAAACCTGTAGAAATATAGCTTCTGTTGTCAAGCGTGCTTTGATGATGCCAGACAATCCTGACGTTCCATAACACTTTGCAGACATGGTAATCACCCATGCCATTAGGGCCTATGACTCCAAGGCAGATGTGCAAGCTGCCCAAGGGTCAGATATCTGGGCCATATTTACACTGAAGCCTCTGGAATGCCCCGATGAATGTCTACACAGTATATATAGCCCAGCCTTGCTAAACCTCAACCCCTTGCATCTGCTAGAGGTTTGCAGTAATGTCCATAACAGTCCAGTCTATTCCATTGCATAAAGCTATGGTTGGAATCTGACGACAGTCCTTAACAACAGACTATAACAAATACGTTATTGTTACAGGCCACACCAAACTCAGTATGGCTGGTAAATATACAAAATGTGTTTAGGATGATCAAGTGAAACCAGTTCGCATTGGCATCCTTCTTATACAATGCGTTGAAACTTACAAGGAATATGGTGACCTTGAGAAGTGATCTTGTCCTTAAACGGGAATTGGGGGATGCCAGAAACATCATCACACATATGACAATATATTGATTTTGGTTATGGTACTAAGTATTGGTAAAACAATGGTGATCGGCATTAACGCAAGGGTGTAGGTCAACTCACTGTAAACAATTGAAATGTAGGGGGCACGCTGGAGTTGTATCACCCTGATGCAGGGGTTCTCTCTGTACAAGTAGCTTCCCAATAAATCCAGTTCCAATTGGCTCACTGAGCTGGAGAGCTGACCTACAGTGTCCAACATGGTCCTCCTGTGGGTGGGAGGTGATAAAACCTGCCATCCATTTTCCAGGAGCACTGCCTGTCCCACTATAAGAGTCTGTCCTCGAGTAGCCAGTCCCAGTCAAAGGTCTGGCCTGAGTGTGCCTGCGTGCTCACCACTGGAGAGGAAGGGAGTTGCTGCACAGTGCTGTGCATGTGCACTCCCCCGCCATTACCATAGGCCACTTGGCATCCACTCCTCTAATTCTCTGGTACATCTTAGAAAAGCACCTAAACTGTGGCATGTTGTCTTATCTGTGTCACTGGGTGGCCGCGTCTCCACTGCAAGGCAAAATGATTTCAGAACACATGGAATATGGTAATCTTGAGAAGTGTTGAACAAGTTGAAAGCAGCCTGTTGCTGTGCATGAACAAGATTAAAAGTGACCTGTGATAAGCCTTACCGGCCAATGTCTAACCAGATGTTGCTGTGAGATTAAACCGTGGGTACACCATATTTCTGCACAGCAACCTATCATTCCTGCAATCTTTCTGAGAGTGCTATCTGTGATGGGAAAATAATGTGATGAGGGTAAATGAGCAGTAGGTTAATGTGGTCTTCTCTACCACAGTCTGAGGTGGGCTTCCAGCCATTCGAGCCAAGTAGACTCTATAAACTGCCGGAAGAGAAATCAGAATGCACTGTGTTCCTGATCCCGCTTTGTTCTTGCTATCCTTGGGTCCCATAAAAGTGTAAAAGTGTTTCCTATACTATTTCACAGCGACTTGTTGTCCAGCCTTCAATGCAGATAGAAAGGCTTCTTTATTTAGGCATTGCCCGGGATTTATGTTACTCTCCTTCATCTAACGGAGGAGAACATGGGTACAGGAGCCCTGAATGAATTTGAGATTGCTGAAAACATGTTAGAGCTACAGTTTAACCCTAAAACCAGCATGATATTGGAGAGATATTACTTTGCCAAATGGGAGTAAGAGAAAAATGAGTCTGTGGAAAACTATGCCGCAAGTCCAAGCCATCTTGCATTGTCCGGTAATTTAGGAGACAAATGGGACAAGCGCATTATTGCCCAATTCATGGTGAGGTGCTCAAACAATACAGTAAGTGTGAGTTGTGGTTGAAGGACATCCCCTCCCGGGATGAAGTGGTGAAAGTAGCCAAAAGTGTGGAGCACTCTGTAGCGTGTGTTGCACACTGGGAAGAAGGTGCACAAAGAGACCGCTCAAAGGAGGTGTTTAAAGTGGATGTGGCGAAGGAAGGCCCCACTACCATAAACTAAAAGTGAGAGCAGAGGGCCTGGCACCACTTCTCAAGGGGACAATGATAAGGACTGTTTTAGGTTTAGATGTAGGTCACTCCTCGCCAATGGTAACAATTGCCCTGGTAGAAAGGTCAGCTTCAAAAAGTGGGAACATTTCTCTATGGGTTGTAAAAACTGCATGAGTGCACCCAAGGGTAAAGTCTTTAACAAGGTAACGTAGGGAGTGGAGTCTTCTCAATCCTCTGATGATGGGGCCTTCCTGTTTGCTGCTCTTTTTCCCTACTTAAGGACCCCTCCAGCCTCTGTTCCTTTGCAGATGAGGAGCAGGTGCAAGTGGATCTAGGTTACCTGGCCTAAGCCCTGCCCACCTGGTGCCTTCCAGATTGCTGCTCTTTTTCCCCACTTAGCAAGCCCTGCCCACCTGGTGCCTTCCTGTTTGCTGCTCTTTTTCCCTACTTAAGGACCCCTCCAGCCTCTGTTCCTTTGCAGATGAGGAGCAGGTGCAAGTGGATCTAGGTTACCTGGCCTAAGCCCTGCCCACCTGGTGCCTTCCAGATTGCTGCTCTTTTTCCCCACTTAGCAAGCCCCGCCCACCAGGTGCCTTCCTGGTTGCGGCTCTTCTTCCCTACTTAAGGAGCCCTCCAGCCTCTTTTCCTTTGCAGATGAAGAGCAAGTGGATCTAGGTCACCTTGCCTAAGCCCCGCCCACCTGTTGCCTTCCAGGTTGCTGCTCTTTTTCCCCACTTAGCAAACTCCACCCACCTGGTGCCTTCCTGGTTGCCGCTCTTTTTCCCTAATTAAGGACCCCTCCAGCCTCTGTTCCTTTGCAGATGGGGAGCAGGTGCAAGTGGATCTAGGTCACCTGGCCTAAGCCCCGCCCACCCGGTGCCTTCCAGATTGCTGCTCTTTTTCCCCACTTAGCAAGCCCCGTCCACTTGGTGCCTTCCTGGTTGCCGCGCTTTTGGACCCCTCCAGCCTCTGTTCCTTTGCAGATGGGGGGCAGGTGCAAGTGGATCTAGGTCACCTGGCCTAAGCCACGCCCACCTGGTGCATTCCAGATTGCTGCTCTTTTTCCCCATTTAGCAAGCCCCGCCCACCTGGTGCCTTCCTGGTTGCAGCTCTTTTTCCCCTACTTAAGGAGCCCCCCAGCCACTTTTCCTTTGCAGATGAGGAGCAAGTGGATGTAGGTCACCTCACCTAAGCCCCGCCTACCTGGCGCCTTCCAGGTTGCTGCTCTTTTTCCCCACTTAGCAAGCCCAGTCCACCTGGTGCGTTTCTGGTTGCCGCTCCTTTTCACTACTTAAGGAGCCCTCCAGCCTCTTTTCCTTTGCAGATGGGGAGCAGGTGCAGGTGCAAGTGGATCTAGGTCACCTGGCCTAAGCCCCGCCCACCTGATGCCTTCCAGATTGCCGCTCTTTTTCCCCCACTTATTTTTCCCTCACTTAGCAAGCCCCGCCCACCTGGTGCCTTCCTGGTTGCCGCTCTTTTTCCCTACTTAGCAAGCTCTGCCCACCTGGTGCCTTCCTGGTTGCTGCTCTTTTACCCTACTTAAGGAGCTCCCCCCGACCTGTTGCCTTCCTGGTTGCCGCTCTTTTCCCCTACTTAAGGAGCCTTCCAGCCTTTTGTCCTTTGCAGATGGGGAGCAGGTGGAAGTGGATCTGGGTCATTTGGCCTAAGCACTGCCCAATTGCGCCTTCCAGGTTGCCGCTCTTTTTCCCCACTTAGCAAGCCCTGCCGACCTGGTGCCTTCCTTGTTGCCGCTCTTTTTCCCTACTTAACGAGCCCTCCCACCTCTTTTCCTTTGCAGATGGGGAGCAGGTGCAAGTGGATCTAGGTCACCTGGCCTAAACCCTGCCCACCTGGCGCCTTCCAGGTTGCCGCTCATTTTCCCTACTTAGCAAGCCCCACCCACCAGGCACCTTCCAGATTGACGCCCTTTCCTTACTTAAGGAGCCCTCCACCCTCTTTTTCTTTGCAGATGGGGAGCAGGTGCAAGTGGACCTAGGTCACCTGGCCTAAGCACCACCCACCTTCTTAGCCCTGCCTCTTCCTTCTTGTTCTTAACTCTTAGATCAAGGGTGTCTCTTGCCCGGGCATCCAAAGTGAAGGGCGGACAAAGAAAGGGAAATTCATGTTTGGACCTGTTCGGACCAGGAGGACCCAGGGCCAGACCCCCTGCTCAGATAGCAAGTAAGCATTCACCAACATGTGTTAATTCCC
Source organism: Ambystoma mexicanum (assembly GCF_040938575.1). Classification (NCBI taxonomy): domain Eukaryota; kingdom Metazoa; phylum Chordata; class Amphibia; order Caudata; family Ambystomatidae; genus Ambystoma; species Ambystoma mexicanum. The sequence goes on along the minus strand of NC_090931.1, from coordinate 1,316,962,105 downwards.
TCTGCCGCCACAGGCCATCCACACCCTCTCTGGTCCCCCTGTGATGTTCCCTTGTGCCCCCCTCCCTTCTTGCACACAGGTGTTGCCTGTTTTGCTTGATTCTACTACCCTGCTCTGCCTCCCCTGGCCCCCTTCCAGCCTACTTTTGCAGGAGCCTGTCCTGATACATTCTGGTTTCACCATCACAGTCTTGTGGCCAATGCTGGATTTTACTTTTATGGACTTCATTGATTCACAGTGCATCACCCTTTCTCAACTTTCATGCTGGACTTCCTTTGCATCCTGTACTCATGGTGGCCTTGAATCATGCTGTTCAACTTGTATCCTGGCTTGCAAGATTATGTGTTACTACTGACTTCTGCAATTGTATTCGCTCTCCCCTCTTGCTTCTCCACTCTTTTTGACTGCTTACTCTCTGTTCCCTCCTCCTCTCCCTTTCTCCCTTTTCCTATCTCAGAATTGTCCCTGGACCGAGAATTATAGCAACCTTGTCTGTCTCCCCTCCAAACCTGTCAGCCCACCCAGCACTATCTGAAATGTCGTCAGGCCTAGTACAATAGTCGCTTGTTTTGTTCCTCCCCTCCCTTTCTGCAACCCTCACCCTCACCTTTTGTTTTCTCCGGCTCTACCAGAAATGTCGTTAGGCCTAATATGGTAGTCACCTCTCTGTTTCCAATTCCTTCCCACTCTCCCACTCCCTTCTGTATCTATGTTTTAGCTCTTGCACTATCTGAAATTTCATCAGGCTGAGTACGATAGTTAATTTCACATTCCTACTGTTCATGACCTGTAAGAATGTCATTGTATTTTCCCTTTTCCCTCCCTTGCCTTGAAGTGCTTTGAAACACATTGTGTATAGGTGCTATATAAATAAACTATCATATCATATCATGAAGAGTATGAGGGGGAGGACGTGCAGATGATAAATGTGAATGGCAAGGGCACTCTTGATGAAGAGGATGATTGCACGAGGAGCCCAATGGTGGGCGTATGTGTGAATGGGATTAAGGTGCAAATGATGGCTGACTCAGCTGGCAAAGTTTCTGAAAACATGTGGGAGCAGATGTTGGGAGGAAACATGTAAAGCCCAAATATAGTCCTTGGTGCATGCAATATGAAAAAGATGGAGGCACTGGGATCATTTGACACCACGCTGCTCTATAAGGGGCAGTAGCCTGATGTCTAAGTTGAATGTATCTGAAAAATTGACCTCTTTTCTCAGGTAGACGGAATGGAAGAAGTTGCACGTACTTCTAGATCCCTACTTGGGGAACCCAGTGCTGTAGTTGAGGGGTTGCAGTAAGGAATACTGTGAACATACCCTCTTTGAATATGTATTTGATGATGAAATAGGATGCCTCCACAGGTTTGTACACTACACACCCCTAAAGCATGTTTGTTGTGTGGCATCCAAAGTGATAATAAAAGGGCCCTCTTGATCTACGGAAGACTGTGAAAAAGCAGTTGCAGAAGTTGAGTAATGCCAGCATTATAGAGAGAATGAATGCAATAAAATGGATGTCCTCCTTAGTAGTGGCCCACCAGTTAAACAGTGATGGGAGGATATGTGTCGATCTGAGGCAGTTGAACAAGTGAGCGATGTATGGTAATATGGGAGAGATGTTGTGTTTGTTGGATATCTTGAAGATCCTCATTAAACTGAATTTAGCATCTGCTTATCACTAGATACAACTGCACCAAGTCCTACCACTCACAGTGTTCATGACCCATTAGGGTGTCGTCCAGTTTTGGAGGATTCCATGGTTTCGTCTCTGCCTCTCCGGTATTACAGGAGGCAATTTTCACGCTCTTCAAGGGTGTTGCCCATGTAGAGTGCTGTCCGAAAAAACTTCCTGTTAAGAGATAGAGCTATAGTTGAGCATGATGAGCATTAAAAAATGTCCTGGACATCTTGCAGCACTGGCACCTCACATTTAGGAATATTAGGAGTGAGTTTAGAAATGGGTGGTAGATTACTTGGGGCATAAAATCCATGGCAATGCGGTTTGGCCCAAGAAACATTTGGTGGATGCAAAAAGAAAACAACATGAGAGGTGAGAAAGTGTAGGAGTGAGCTCTGATGGTGCGAGAGGTGTGCCAGCAAATTTGTGGTCATAAAGAAGCATCTTGATCTGCCTGTTCCTCTGGCAGAGTTTCATAGTTTCATATGAGCTGCAGTTCTATAATCAGAGCTGAAGCTAGTGACAAAGGGATTTGTGCCCTTTTGGCACAGATCCAGAGAGGCCCTAAGGTGGTGATTTGTCCACCCTTTCTGCATGTAAAAGAAAGAAGTTATTCAGTAATAGAAAAGGAATCTCTGGCTAGTCACTGGGCAATAGAGACATTCTGAATGTTTGCATTGAGAACTTGATTTATTCTTAGGACAGTAGACAAGCTTTGAAAACAATGTTCAAGGCAAAGAAGTACAATGGTGTGTCTAGGCACATGGCAAGATGAGTTTCCCGGATGCAGTGTCATCGATTCAAGATTAAACATCTACCTGGAAAAGAGAATTTTTCCTCCACCAACAACATGTCGAGGATGCCGGTTTGATGTGAGAGCTCCCCAGGCGAGTGGTCTGAGATGGTGTATGTGGGCCATGTTGGCGTAATTGGGAAGAGCAAGCAAGAGTGCACCAAAACGATGATGTTGTGGCCAGGAAAGCATGTGTATAAGGAGGTTGGTCTAACAAGAATTGTCTGCTTAAAGGCCGGAAGGTGTTCTGGGAGAACAAGGATGAGTTAAGTGTTGAGAGCAGACTCCTGTGTCATGCTGGGAGGGCAATTGTACCTGTGGGCGTAAGGCAGAAATGTATAGCGATTGATTATTGTGGGCATGTTGGGGTCTCCTATACGAAACTGCTCCTCAGACTGGACTATTGGTGAGTCAGATTTGATAGATGATTCAACGAACCTTGAAGGAATGCTGGGAGTGCGAGAGTTCAGAGAAGGGTTCACACTTTATACAATGCTCATGGAGTGCCACAGTCTGCCCAAGGGGATGTGAGATGAAGTAACAATGCATTTTCTAGGTATTGCATTCATGGGATATGGGGATGGGTACTTTATAAGTGTGCTGATAGACTTTCACTTAACTTGGTTGGAGGTGCCATAGTAGAAGAGACAGGTACCTAAACGATTACCAGTTTTTAGATATGGTGTTTGGACAAGTGTCCAAACCGATAATGGTCCCCAATTTGTGAACAATGAGATCAGGAATTATTGGGAAAGATGCGGGGGGCAGCACAAGGGCATGGCACTCTATCATCTTGGAACTGTTGAAGCTGTATAGAGAGTGAATAGATGTGTGATGGGTGAGATACGCATGGTAAAGGAATGGGAAGTGAACAGGATAGAAGCTGTCATTGAAAGGGTTTCTGCTCTAAGGTTTTCACCCCACGTAACACGTTTGGCGCCCTTTGAGGTGATAAGGGAAAAGTAAGGCCAATATACGCACGTGTTCCCTATGGTTGGCACGCGCAAAGAGAATAAGTATCAACGAGCGGGTGTTACACAAAAAGGGACATATTCACATATATCAATCTATCTAAATGGTTTTTCTATCGCGCCACACGCCTGTAGGCTTCAGAGCACTCACAAGATACACAACAATAATCATAGGGGTCATCAGGAGGAGGGGAACGCTAAGCTGATCAAGGATTTAGCCTAATCCTTTATCAAACAGGAATGTTCTTAAGCACTTTATTAAAATGCCAGTTGACGCACATTCTCTGAGGTCCAAAGGAGTCATGTTCCATAAGGCCGGTGCGCAGTTTGAACCACCAATTCTTTTGTGGGTGGATAGTGGTTGATGTAATCTGAGAGTGTGATTTGAGCGAAGGGTGCGTCTAAAAGGGATCTTGTTAATTCTGGAGGAGAAACATGATCAATGCTTTAAATTGAATCCTTTGCTCCACCATGAGCGAGTGGAGTTTTCTCTGTGATTCAGACACTAAACCTTGACGTTTAAGGCCATATACGGCCCACACTTCACCATTTTGTGTAACCTGTAGCTTTCTGATGTTGGTCTGAGAGGTCCCTACTAGCAGGCTGTTGCAGTAGTCCACTTTGTGTTGATAATAGCGGCAGCAATCAATGCTCGATTATCCTCAGAAAGATAGGGCTGAATCTGCCACAATAGATGGACGTAGTAGGCACAGGAGGACTTAAGGTGCGTGACATGCCTCTTAAAAAAAGAGATGGGGATCAAGAAAGAATCTAATGCTTATACATGATTGGAGACTCCAATATTGTTGTCAGCAATCTTGATGTTTTTATATTGGGAACCTAGTTTTTTCATTTTTTTGTTGGGTCCATAAGATAAGCAGCTCTGCTTTAGAATCATTAAGGGATTCTCGAATTAATAGCCACCCATGATTGAATTGATAAAAAGACTTAATTGATCTTATAAGAGTCCTCTGTGTAGAATCCAGAGAGCTGCAGGGCAATCTGGGTATCGTCTGCGTAGTTAGCGAACAGTATCCCCAGAGAGGAGAGTAGATTACATAGTGGTCGGGAGTAGATATTGAAAAGCAGGGGGATAGGCAGGAACCCAGAGGGACTCTACACAACATATATATTTACTTGCAGCAGAGTTCAAAGTATTTACATGAGATTCAAACTGAACCAACTTCCTACTCTCGAATGTGAAGGACTGTAAGCGATATTCAATCAACACTACAGCTAAGTCAATGCCTAGTCTGGGATGCTGAGGAAAACCCTTATTGATGTATTTTTATATCCAGTTCAGTACTCTGGATGACAACCCTTGTATAACACCCCCCTCTTAGAATCCCCCTGACCCCACTGAGCCAAGAAGTAGGTTTGTTTTGCAAATTAAAAGGTTTATTTGGACAATTCAACAATATATATCTATCACACTTTATAATTAATTGATAACTGATATCACACTATGACCGTGATCAACAATGGATAATGTTACAGGGGTACACTGATTTGGTTACTTAGGAGTAGTGTAGAGGATGAGGTAGCTGAAATGCTTGATGGTTTCAAGGAAATGCAAGGTGGAATAAAATGCAGTACAGAAATAACTTGTTATGATTTTAGCAAAAGGTAATATGATCACTTTTTCTTCTGACAATTCACTCCCCCCTATGCAATACAAGAAATGGAAGGAGAGCACACAGTCTTCAAGAATCCCAACAAATCACACTTTATAATGCAATACACAGTTTCCAGTTCTCCCAGCAAGCTTAGGGAAAACAGGGATGAGTTTTAAACACAGGCGAATTAATTTAATGTGGTTTGCAAGGAAGTGAAAAGGTGCTAAAATTGCTTTTAATTCCCTCTAGAGGTTCAGGGTAGGTGAAGGTTACTTTATATTAGTTCAGGCTCACTTTAACAATGCTCTATGAGTTATTACCAAGTTGCAAACAGATTTTAACAAAAGAAAGAATGGAGCTGCTATTTTGACAAGTGGAGAAATTGAGCCAAAATCGCAAATCGCGGTAAATTTCGCGAGTGCGTGAATCACGATTTCAGTAAAAGTATAAGGAGTAGGAAGTCGGTTCTAGGCATGTTGTTGGAAAGCATAGATTCTAAGCTTTCAGAGGAAAGTTAAATCTCGTTCCTAGCCCAAACGGTTCCAGAGATACGGACGATTTAATAAAGGTAGATTTTCGGATTTAAAGTAAAACTCAAAATGACAGGTGACAGCTTGCAGCTGCAGAATTGACAGGTGACAGTTGTGCAGCTTTAAAAATGACAGATGACACGATTTCTAGGAGGCTGTTCTACTTAGGTTAAAATAGTTTGGATTAGATTATTTTAACTAAGAGATTAGTTCTGCACAGTTCTGCTAGGTACTCACAATATCAATTTGAAATAGGCCTCGTCACGGTCTGGTCAGGTTGGACGGGACTTTCGGCGGGTGGTTCTGAAGTCCCGGCTATCTGGGTCAGCTCTGCTCTCTGGGGCTGTCAAGCACCGGATCTGCTCACAACGGTCTGGTTTGTGGTTCTCTCGGGTTCCGGATACAGCACTGCTTTCTGGATACTGCTACAGGTTCTTGCAAAAATTCTTGGCAAAAATTCAAACAGCTTGCCCGGCTGTTGAATAGTTTGGTTGGTTTTGAGGCCTGCTGAAGAGGATTCAGCTGGTGGATTCAGGCCTCTCTGCTACAAATTCTGGAGTTAATTTCTGCTACAGGTTCTGGAGATTGATGGATTTGAAGTCTGGATCTCTGGATGTGAAGTCGTCGGTCAGCATGCTCCGCAGCAAATTGAATTCAATGTCTCTACCTGTCCCAGCAGTCTCTTTTTATGTGTTTTGAAAATGGGTGTGTGCCTGGGCCTAGCTAAGCCTGCCCCTCTCTACTTGTCATTGGCCCAATTTTCCTCTCTCCCTTGATTGGGGGGAAGAAATGGAGTGTCAGAGTGATGCTGTAGGTTTTATGGTCAGAGGAACCTCCCCTTGTCAAGTTTCACACAAATCTATTTCTGATCCAAATACATATTTATCTATGTACCATTTTTCTCATATTATAGGTCCAGTTTACATATTTTCTGTAGCACCAAACCATCCGATCCCTGTCTTTGTACGATGTTGTGTCCACTGATGACAGAATTCTCCCCTTTTCATCCAGATAACGACCTCTAAACCTTTCCAGATTTTACACAAATGTGCACCAGGGAGATGGGTTTCAGATGATAAAGTGTCAGATTTTTAACATGCATACATTTGGAGTAAGACCCTATTTTCCGCTAGCAACCCCCCAGAATACCCCACAGGGTCCTAACGCCTCTTAAAACGTGCACAGAAAAATCACAAGAATAATTATATTACTTATATAATTTTGACCAGTCCGCACTATCTTTTTAACTTATGCCCTGGTCAAAAAGGGGTGTGGCTTACCACATCACATGGTGGAATAACTGGTTTATCCACTTCCCCCAAGCTCAGTTAGCTGGAAGAGGCACTGCCCCTCCCAGTTTCCCCCAAGAGGAAGCCACTTTACGATGCCCCCAATATAACATTTGCCTGAGTCAAGGAAGTTGCATTGTTCTGTCCCTTCCAGTTCCCAGTTGCTCCACCCCTAATCTAATCAGAGAGGTGTCAACTCCTTTTGGTGGGGAAGCAGGATGCAGCTAGGCCTGGGAAGAGAGGCTGAGCAGGTTTCTCCTGTCGGGGGTAGTTGTCAGGCAGAATTCAGCTAAATGTCACTTTAGTTCCCAGTTTGAATCAAACTTACAATTCTTACCTATACATTAAATAATTACTTCCTTCAAGTCATTTCAGAATATAGTTTTACATTGTATCCACCTCTTAGCAAGTCTTTCCTTGGCCTGGTTTTGTTTCATTTGTTCAGTTTTACACAAAAGTCTGGTGGTTTTAAAACGCCGGCTTTCTGATAGTGGTGAGTACCGGTATTGCAACCATTTTTGGGATTAAGAAAATGAATTCCCCAGAGTTCTGAGTTGCTTTTTGGCAATCAGCATTGCCATTCCCAATGGTTTCAGGCCACTGTGTGTGTAGCCCAATGGTGGTTTTAGGCAGTGCCCTCCTGTGCTCACAACATAGGCAAAAATGGGTGGCAGCCTATTCTTCATGTTTTCCCTGTGCACTCTCTGAGGAGTTCTGGCCATCATGATGTTTTCCATACCAGTACTGCACAGTTTTATGGTAGGGCTTGGATGCATGAGTAAAAACATCCCACAGGACCCAGATGAGGCATATATAGAGAATGGCCAGGAATTGTAGACTTTGGAAAAAGCCTGATACATCAGAAACTCTGAAACACTTAGTACTGTATTGTGAAAAATCCGTGACTATAAGAAATGTGCACATTACTATTTTGAACATGCGAGTGAATCTCTCTGGTGTCGACTGATGAAAAGTAATTGTGCTAGTGTTGGCTCTTTAAAGATTTTTAATTGATCTTTGTGCTGCAATGCAGATACAAATCTGTTAAACAGAAGCAATATGGCATGATTAGCACGTTATGGAATGCACTTTTATTTATTTGTGTATGTATATGTGGGGGAAATTTTAATGTTAGGAAATGTGAGTATGTGCGGTATTGGTTTTAACCAATTTTGTATTTCATTGTTACTTGAATTTTTTATATCAATGAGATATGTTATGGGTTCTATAAATTATTGGATACTTGTGTAAGGTTTCAATTTGAAAACCGAATCACAATTAAAAATAAATAAAGGGAGCCTTCGCTCAGAACTGATCCAAACCACGCTTTTATTTCAGGAAGGACACCCAATGTGCGGGAGTAAACGTGGGTCTACATACGCGTGAGAAAACCTGTGTTTGCACGCAAAGTGACCGGCTATTTGGCGACCTTGTGTGGGCTGACCGAGTGTGGAGGAATGCTGAGCTAACAGTAAAGGGACAAGGGTGGAGCCTGTGCAGCGTGGTGAAAGGGTGGCAATCACAACAATACCTTTCCACTCCATCTCTGCATAGAGCAAGAAATAGAAGTTGTATTTTAAAGAAGAAAGGGAAAAGGGTGTGTGCATGGGCTTTCTGGAAAAGGAGAGCTCTCTACCAGCCCGGAAGGTTGTGGAACCGTAAGAGTGTGGGGATGCAAGAACCACAGGATTACATTTAGGGGGTTTGAGGTGGAGGAATCCCACATTTGCCACTTGCAGTGAGGGGTGCCTTTGGGTGACTGATTCAGGGGTTCTCTCTTTACAAGTAAATTCCCAATACATCATGTTCCAACGGACTCATCATGCTGCATGTTGATATATGTATTCTGCAGGTTTATGGACATTAGCTCAAAACACATATGGCATGATACAGGAGACATGAAGGCGTATTATACACAGGAAGGACTACATGTCCAAGCACAGCTAACTGGAAATCTAAGTGAGGCGCTTTAGGGAATCCTGCATCGGCAACCTCATGCCCACACATATCCCCTCCTTCTTACAGTGGCATAGTGCTTGGGGCCCCTTATCATGCAGGAATCCCACGCCTGCCATTTCTGAATAGTCAGGTCTACTTCCGGTTGTAGCTGACTGACTTGAGGGCAGTCAGAATGAATACACCACATGGGGGATAGTGTCTAGTGGATCACTCGTTCACTGGAACCCGCTTCCATCTTCTCTGAAAGGTATACAAAATTATCACAAATGTCAGAAGGCACTGAGAACTGTACTCTCTGCTTATTAGTCAACTTTCTGTATTCTGGTTTCACGTTATCGCTGATGATTCAGTGCTAGAAAGCTGCCTAGGTGCTGTTAGGGCGCTTAACAAAATGCTTATGACATAAAATGTCTCCCTTTTTCTTGCTTTTACTGGTCAGGTCAGTCTTTCTCGCAAAGTCAATACAACAGATACCCCTCCTCTTGGGAGGGAGGTCCCCTCTTCACCCGCACCCCTGCCTCAAGCTCCAACAAAGGGCGGGGCGTTCACACACCCCTTCACCCCCACTCACTATCCCCACAGCCGTCACCCCAACACTCACCGGTCCGACGCAACACGCCCCCCTTCGACACCCCAGCCCACTCCCTCCATACCCCATACTGCCAGTCTCCTCTCCACACACCCTCCCACACCACTCCCTGCCTTGCCGACCCGCTTTACTCAGAGCTGACTGAAATACCTTATGAAGGCAACACAAAGCAGGCCAACACTTTCTACATGACCAGAAAGCATGGGGTAGTTGGAAGGTGCCAAAGGAGGTGCTGTGCTGGGCTGAGAATACTGTGCTACTACAGAAGGAAGTTAGTTATTGTTAATGACGAGATTGATAGAAGGTACGAATTTCGTGACTGGAAACTCAACTGCAAAACAAAGCTGCCTGCAAGAATCAGCGATAAACATACATTAGCAAGGAAGGCATGAGTGCAGTCAGCCAGTAAAGGAAGCATCCTTTTATATTCCCCAAATAAATATTTGCTGGCTGTCCTCACGTAAATTTGTGAAAAAATCAATTTTCATATCCTTTTTCCTACCTACCAATCCTTTTCTTGAATTCTGGCATCGATTTTCTTCCTTGTTCTGGTTCGTGTTTTACGGTTTTCATTTCATGCTTTCGTGCACAGGGCTTTGGAGCTACAGGTTGTATATATTCAAGGAACCGCAGAAAGACGCACGAGTGGACCCACAGCTCCATGTCTGGTTTTCAGGAACTAGACAGCAAAGGGACACCCACCTTTCCTGAAACGTTTTGCACAGTACACCCATGCCTTTGGGAAAAGCTGATGTGAAGTTTCATTGACCACCATAGGCCTGGCACGAGCTATTTCTCTTCTTCTTTCGACCATCTTTGCTCCCAATTAAATCCATATTTTGTTTAAGCAATATGCCCTGAGCAGGGGGGCAATACCACTTCAGGTAATGCCCCGGGGCCCGAAGTTACGCGAGGGCCGTAACGAAGGCCCTGGGGTATCAACTGAAGTGGTAATGCCTCCTGCGAGGGGATTATTTCTGTTAGTACCCCGGCCCTTAAGGCCGAGGTACTAAAAACATTTTTATTTCTGTTCCGAAACACACTGGCGTTTTGGAACAGAAGCAAAACATGTAAAAAAAAATGGCTGCCAGGGAAGGGAAAACAAAGTCCATTTTCACTTTGCGTGGCGCCATTGAAAACAGTTGGCAAAAAAAATGGCTGCCATGGAAATGGGAGAAGGGACTATACGTAGTCCCTTCTTCCTTTCGATGATGCCCTATCGCAGATCGGGAAAGGACGCGCTGGGGACAGAAGTGTTCCCAGCGCGTCCTCTCGCAAAATGGATTGAAAAGAAGGTAAGTGGCGGTGGGGGCAGGGAGGGAATTCTGTGTATGGGGGAGGAGGGAGGAGTAGAGGGGGACCACCTTGATTAACTCGTTCCCCGGCAGGGGAAGATGGCAGCCTCCAGCCGTGAGATGGCTCAGAGCGGGGGATTACTGCTGGTAATGCCCCCAATCTGAGCCTCTTCATTGGCTGAGAGGCTGTCCTCCCTGCCCCGCCGCGGATCTTATCTTGCATCTAACCAGATGTGGCTCTAATGGCTTTGCTTGTGTTCTCTGCAGCAGCTTTTTGCTGGCCACCCCCTTTTTTTCTCCTTAGTGCCCCTTTTACTAAGGGCAATATCTGTCACTTTTCATTATCTTGCTGGGGTGGCAGATATTTTAATTTTTCTAATTTTCTATATGTTTGATAATACATTTGCTGGATAGGCTCAGTCAGTCACAAGAGCCATGTTAATCATTGTCATATTGCCATAACTGCATTGTCCAATGTCATTGTGTGCATGTCCTAACTGGAGAGGTGCTCCGTAGAATACTGCAAGATGCTTCCCACTTCTATAGTCCTCGCTTCTGACATATTTCTTATTTGGCATAACTAAGCGTGTTTTAGAGTACCGTCTCATCAGGCGAAGCAGTTTCAGCGGGTAGGAATAGCAACATTAGGCAAAGCTCCTCAGTATGAAACGTATGAGAACTGTAGAAGTAGCATGCACTGCAGAGTCACCCTAATGTATCATAAAATGTCTTCTGTTAGTTACAAAGTTTGCTCACCCAGGCGCAAGAACGCTGTGAATGTCTATGGATCTTATTCTGAGAGCCATGAATATCGTGCTGAAACATTGTTGCCTGTTAATACCTGAACCTCCTGTTCCATAGAAGAACGTGTGTGTTTTAATACATAAAAAAAACCTGCTCATCCTGGAGGGGGGGTTGATGTGCTGAGTCTCGTACAATCATTGGTACCGAACGCTGGTCAGATAGCACAGCGAGTTAAGCACTCGACCCTGCTATTGTACACAGCCTGGTGCGGCAGGTTCGAATCCCGGCAAGGTCAACTCAGCCTTTTATCCTTCTGAGGTCGATCAATTTAGTACCACTCTGTGGCATAATAGTGTCATCTGTTATTTCAGAGCTCTGAGACCCATGGATGTGCTGCACTATATAAGAAATAAATATTAGTATTATTACTCTGTCCTGTGAAGTCTCTGCATGCTGCCTTGCTGATTTGCCACTAAAGACATTTACCAATCTACCACCTGAAGAGTCTGTGGTGGAGTTTTCCACAAGAAGATTGGTGCCTGCGAAGTCAGATTCCCGCTGTCCTGCGGTAAACCCCCCGAGGTTGCAGGACGCGACTCCCAGTGATCCCAGAGGGACCAGGTAAGGCGAGTTTGTCTGCAAGTGGGGACTGCTGACAAGTGCGCCCAGGGGTTGAGGCAGAGCAGATGTGGAATAATAGCCAACTGGAAAACGTGGGTTGGTGAGCACAGTTAATCGCATTTGCGATCTGTCATGTTTTCTTGTGTTCCATGTAATGGGTCGGGTTAATGTTTGTCTCTGGTATGAAACGGGAATCTGAAAAAGTAAAGCAGTTGACCACTGCAGTAGTAAAGTTGTAGCATCTAAGTAGTTGTGAGACAGGCATGGAATTAAGAGAGACACAGACTCAATGTTATCATTTCAAACCCTTTATTTACTACACTGCTGGGGTTGGTGTAATACCTAACTGACCTTAACTCTGAAGGGCCTGTTCCCTCAACTGATGTTTCTAAGGGCCGTCGATGTCTGAAAGTCCAAAACAGTAATCCGTCTGTGTCTAAAGCCATGCTTGCCCTCACTCTCTGAGAAAGCGTGGTAGGAAGTCTATTTGGAGGAAAAATAGTGATTCAAAAAGAAACATATACCAAGGCTGGTTTCAGGGGGTCTTCTCACCAGGTGTGGCTTGGTTAGTATCCTCAATGTTTAGCACAATCAAAGAAAAGAAGTTGTTCGTCAGCTCTTCTCCACAAAGTTTGTATACTCTGTTCAACAAGTTCCAATGTCTTTAGTTCCTAGGGATTCCCTTTCCCAAGCTTCACTCCTTCCAAGTATTGAATCAAACACAAATATACTACAGTTTCTTCCAGGCTTCTCAGGGTTCCCTTCCCCAAGCATATGCCTCCTTGTTGCACCAAATAAATGTTCACCTTTGTTAGGCCTCTCAGGCCCCTTCAGTTTCAAACACAAGTTCAGTTTAACAACACAGTTTCCCTTAGGCCTCTCAGGATTCCCTTCCCCAAGTTTAGGCCCCTTCAGTTTTAAACAAAATGTTCAACTTGTCAAATATGTGTTCACCTTGGTTAGGCCTCTTGGGGTTCCCTTTCCCAAGCTCAGGCCCTTTCAATTCCCAAATACGAGTCCAATTTCAAACACAAAATTTCAACTGGTCAAGATGTGCCTTTCTACTATTTACAGTTCCTTTCACACACAACCTTCTCATCGGTTAATATCAGAGACTTTCAAAAACGCTAGGTTCTTGGCTCATCCTAAGCACTGTGGGATATATGACCCACTCAGCTGTGCTTGATCCCATCACTTGGTTGCATTGGTGCAAGAAACAGCAAAATGGCTGCTCTGGCTCCTGTGCGCGCCAGGATCTCAAAATTGCATTTTTACATTAACCATAAAAAAAATGGCTGCAACACCCTGCCACACGCATTCAGGCGGTGTGGAACAGAGTACACGCTGCAAGAATGTGCCAGTGTGCTCTGCAACATTTAACATGGAATTAAGTAAATAGGCAGCATTGAAAACCCCAAAATTCCTTTCAAAATTAAAGTTTTTTTTTCACCCTTTATAAATGCTGTTTTGAGGCTAAATCCATCAATTTACTATGAAACTGCTGTAATTGAAAAGGGCCTGCCATGCCCAGGAGAAGTCATTGTGCATTATTAAGAATAGGCCTAGTTCCTGAATGGCAGGCCCAGACATCTTTGGAAAGAAATCAACAAGGATCTTTATTTTCACTAACACAGCAACGCACGTTTATTTTCTTTACAATGTAGCAAACATCAGCTGTCTTCAAAAGAACTTTAACCATCTCAGCCTGGTCAGTTTCATACCCAGTGTTCAGATAAAACTCATGCTTCAAAGAAAAATAACTTCAGCTTCAAGGACATTGTGGACATCTGAGTGAGCTGCCAAAACCAAATTTAAAGAAAGAAATGCTTGCAGTTTTAACACATGTGGAAAAATAGGCTTTGCTGACTGTAAGAAAAATGGCCTGTTTTAAATAAATTGTTGAATCAAAGCCTGCTTACTTAGCAATGTAAAGGAATTATGTTAGTTGTGACAATGCACACATAGGATATCTTCTGTCATAGATTTGTTTAATTCAAGACCCAAAGTAAGAAATTAAACAGTTTAAAACACATAGGATGGAGTTGCAAGCTCTCAGGAAAACCTGTTATTCCAGTTGCCAGCTATGAAACTCCTCCAAGGAAGGGAGATACACCCTAAATCCAGGACACGTAGGTGCGAGGTGCCAGCCTGACAAACTTTGTATGGGACAGGACAATGGATGTTTACATGCTCATCAGACATTTGTCTGTGCTCCAGGCTGGGACAATAGCAGTCCTGGGACACTCACCTGTCAAGTGTGAAGGGGCAATAAAACCTTCAATTAAGACTGGAAACTCCCTTGCCTGGAAGGAATTGACAGCTGCTTGCAGTTGGAGGAAGAAACATAAACCAGGATCAAGTAACAAAGGGACTGCCTTTTGGTGCCAGAGACTATGTTACAAAGAAACTTTAAAGACTTTTATTTCTGTAGCAAGAATTAGCAGAAATTTAAAAGTTCGCAGTTTTTAAATCTAATTTTGTGGGCTATCTTTTAAAACTTGGTAGAACTCATTGCCACATGGGGAACATACGTTCCGAAATATGATAGATTCCCAGGAAAGTATTAATGTGGCAAACATAAGATTTTGTACATACATCCCTGGGGACAATTTGCATTTGTATATAAAATTGTGGAATTTTAGGCCAAATCTTTAATGTGTAAAACTACGAAAATATGTCAGAAAGATGAAACAAGGTCACACAGATTGCAGGTTTGGATTGAAATGTGAGGAAAGAAATATGTAACGTGTGTATCTGATTTACTAAAAGGTTGAAATTGTGTAAATATGTGTTTGTGGCACTGTAAAAATCACCCCATAAACATGACATCATTTTTCTGAGATCCAACCAGCGAAGAGCTAGGCGGAGACTTCTACTCTTGCCCAATCCTATTGTTATAGGTGTGTGTAGTAAAGCCTGCCCCTGTCATATACTGTGATGATGTCACCTGGAATTATAAATAAGAGACCCTGACAATACACAACACACTGATTCCTGACTGATTCCTGATTAACTGCCCGGCGTCCTGTCCTGTTCCTGTCTTCATTTTACATTATTCATCTAGATTCCAGATCCCAACCACAAGGCCAAAACCTTGCTGATCTTGCTTCAGCTAGGCCTCAATTCTAAAAATCCAAATAACCAAGGGAAGTTGTGGTGTTTTGGGGAAGCATCCTAGATTAACATGGCTTGCTGCTCACTAAATGCATGCCTGCTGCAGACCTGCCATCCAGCTGATTCATAGTATCCAGTGACCAGAGTTGCCAGTCCAGTGCCAGTCCAGTGCCCTCCAGTAACCAAACTGTCTAGCTATCTTGCCAGGCGCTTTGTCGTGTAGTGACCAGAACCCTTGAGGGTCCAATATCCTAAAATAAAGAGGACTATAGCCTAACTTACCTTGCTTTGTTCCACCTTAATTTCTAAGTCATCCCCTCCTTATCCTGATAACTTGGAATATTGTCAAAATCACTCTTGGCACCCTGTCATTGATTTATTGTGATAGCACCAACATCTTTCATAATTTTGTCTTGTAAATCCTAACACTGAGGGAGGGGAGTGTTACCTCGTTCAGTACCGAGATGTCAATCGGTGTCACAGGGGGTTCATTTAGGGTTCATATAGGTCTGTGTAGTAGGAGGCAAAGCCTTCCGCTATGTCTCTGTCAGTTACCAAAGACTCAGCGTTCTCTGTTCTGATCGTTCTTACATGGTGACTGCCCTCCTCTCTCTTCTCCAACCACACCAGCATTTTACCCGCTTTGTCACCTGTTTCATAGATCCTAGCTCTCATCGTTCTATGGGCCTGCCTTGCACAGTCTAGTGCCACATTTTGAAGGTGTTTCTGGGCTTGCATTAATGTACGATGGGATTCAGGTTGGCCACGGTTCAGGCGGTCTGCCTCAGCTTGTGTGACCTGTTGCTCTGCTTCGGCCATACTTTGTAAATGTTTTTTTTGTGTGCTGTGGTCCAAGAAATTATCTCGCCCCACAGGACCGTTTTGTAGGCTTCCCACTGCATGCCCGGGTCATCTACTGATCCGGTGTTCAGTTTGAAGTATTTTGTGGTAGCTGCTTGTGCCTGTTCTACTAGCTCAGGAAAACCCAGGCAATAATTATTGCGGCGCCATGTGGGGGGCGGGCGTGGACTGGTTGTGCTTAGCTCAATCAGCAAAGGGGAGTGATCTGATATGCCTCGGGGTAATAGGGTCGCCTTGGACACTCTGTGCATTTCTGGTGTCGGGAGGAAGAAGTAATCTAGGCGGGACAGTGAAGCGTGCACCCCAGAGTGGAATGAGTATTCCTTCATCCCGCCACACATCACTCAGACCTAGAGCCGTAGCAAACGTAGCCAGTCTGGTGCAAGTGGTTGGGTTTCTCCCTCTTAGGTGTGTACGGTCTGCTGTTATGTCCATGACTTGTGTTAAAGTCCCCTCCAATAATAATAAAATCGGGCTCATCTCTGGAAATCATTGGCGTGATATCTTCTATTAGCTCGGGCAGTAATGCTGGGGGGCATAGATCACTAGCATTGCGATGGTCTGGTTCCAGAGTGACCCAGTGACATATCCGAATCTACCGCTAGTATCCTGTGTCACTTTTGTAAGAGTGAGGGGTAGTCTTTTTTGTACCAGTACCAGAACGCCACGGGAGCCCATGGTGAAGCCAGCATGTATTGCCTGTTTGTAATTGCTACATTTAAATAGATTGCATGTGGTGCCGGCCAGGTGTGTTTCGGTCAGGAAGACTATATCCGGTATGTGTCTGTTTAGGAACTGAGTGACCAGTCGTCTTTTGATTCCCCCTCCTAGCCCGTTAACATTCCAGGTCATGATTCGGAGGGGCTTAGTATCAGTGTTTATGGGGGCCATTTCGTACGATGAATGGGACAGTAGATGTGTTGGTGTGCCTCGCGCGTGAGTGTAGCCATGACTGTGTTGACATTTGCAGGGTACATTCAGTGTGCATAGGAGACTTCTTTCGGACCAATAAGTTAACAAAACTGTTCATTAATAACCAACCCATCCCCCACCCTATACTCCACCCAACTAGAAGTATCTGTCACTGAATTGTTCACAACAATAAGCACTGGCCATTGTGGCCAACAATTAAACTAACAAGTTCTCGTCGCGGCACAGGGTTCCTACTGCGCCACGTGAGAGGGGAGGGTCGCTTCCTTGGCGGCCGCCAGAGTGTTTCTTATCTTTTGGTCAGCATGCAGCGTCATGTAGTTTGTGTACGATGGTTATCATTCACTGTCACCCCATCTCTTAGTTTTGTGGATCCAATGCTGGTTGTTGTGGACGAACTGGGTCTCTCTCTTGTCGGGCACGTAGATTTCTCTGTCTGTTGTTTCTCAGAGCTCTCCAGTCTCCTTCAATGTGGGTGTCAGCCCATCTCCAGGCTTCCTTTGGATCAGTGAAGTGGACTGTTGTTCCATTGTGGTATATTTGGAGTTGGGCTGGGAAGAGGAGCCCGTACTTGACATTGAGGACGTGTAGTTGTTTTTTCAGGTGGTCAAAAGATTGCCTCACTTTCTGGACCTCCCTCATATAGTCAGGAAAGAAAGCGATTTTGGCGCTGTTGTATGTCAACGTTCTTTTGGCTCTCGACCTCTGCAGCAATGCATCCCGATCTCTGTAATTGAGGAGTTTCACTATCACGGTACGGGGAGGTGCCCCAGGGATCAGTTTTCTGGATGGAATGCGGTGTGCTCTCTCGATCGAGAAAAATTTGGAGACGGTGTCAGGTTCGGACATGTCTGTAAGCCACTGTTCAAGAAATATCTCCATGTTAGGCCCTTCTGTCTTCTCTGGTAGGCCGAGGATCCTGACATTGTTGCGCCTGGATCGGCCTTCACTTTCATCCATTCTTTCAGCCATTGATTTGAGCTCTGTCCTGACCCCTACTAGTTGCTGTTGCATTTCTCGTATACCTTCCTCAGCATCAGATATGCGCTGCTCCGCCTCCCCTGTACGGGATGTCAGCTTTTGTAGGTCATGGCGCAATAGTGACACGTCCATGCTTATGCCGTCCATTTTTTGCTCCCTAGAGGCTCGCGAGTCAGCTATGGCAGCCATGGCATCTTTCAAGGACAGTGTTGTTTCTGCGTTGGGAGCGCCGGCGTTCATCTCTGGCTCGTCCGGGTTTTGTGTGGACAGGGTAGTGTATTGGTCCATTTTGTGCTACACAGCTTTTTTTTCACTTTATCTTTTCCCATTGTGGCCGTGTTCACCATCCCCGGTATCTAGAGGATAGTGTTTCTTGAGATCAGCGCAACTCAGGGCATGTACACTTGTCCACAGCGTTGTCTTAGGTTTGGTAGGGTTGGATCTTTTCCCTCGAGGAAGCCAGTTCCTTATTGGATATAGAGGGATTGTGCTGGGATCATTTACACCGCGGTGTTGACAGCATCACTTTGTCACTGTGTGCAGCGTGTTATCCAGAGTAAAGTGTGTTCCTTGTGGTGAGCAGTCCCCAGCAGGTTCGGCAAACTTTTCTCCACAGCCAGCTTTGCCGGTGTTTTATAGTAGTGTTGGCGACGAGGATCGCAGTTTAAGGCGGGTGCACTGCCACTACTAGGTTAAGGGTACATCCGGAAGGATCATTTGAACCACATTAATGGGTGTGTTGGCAGCTGTTCCGTCATCACACTGTAGCTCCTCTGTTTCCGACCTCTCTTTGGTCGAGGTGACTGTAGTCCCGACTCCCCGGGATCACGGCAGGGTTCGGGGGCCCGCTAGGGCAACAGTTCTGGTGGATTTGGCACCCTCCGGGTACAGGCTATGCACAAGTGCCAATGGGGCATGTAGGCTGGAAGTCTATGGTACGGCAGGGGCCCAGGCTATGATGTTTGGTTAGTGGGCTTCTGGCGAGTTTCGCTTTCTGGTGGGGCAGGGCGCCGGGCCACCTGCCGGAGCCGCTGGGCCGTGGAATCATCAAATCGCTGTCCACTCAGGACAGTCTTGGGTGGGGCATTGGTTTTTGCTGTGTCTCGCTGCTTAAGTAAGGTATGTGGCTTTCACAGAGCGCTTAAAGGCTGCAGCACCAGTGTGTTCTCTGCTGCGAGCCACAAAGCCAGCTCCGGCAACAGGGTGCACCGCCGCCCACCGTCGCCAGCCTTGTTGGTGTCGCTGTGCTGATATCGGCTCGAGTCTCCCACCTCCAGGCCCCACGGCCATGGATCTGGCGCAGTATGCGCGCTGCCCCAGGCAATACCCGGTGTTACACTTGACTTGGTGTTTGTGTCGCAGTGGAGCCACTCGTCGGGTGCGGGTGTATGGCCCCCCAGGCTAGCCTCCCTCCGGATGGTGTTCAGCCTTGTCACCGCTACGGTTTCCCGCTGGGGCTCTGGAGTCGGGTGTGTCCTGCAGTGTGGCCGCCTAACCTGTCGTCCTGGCTCGGTCCGGTGTCAGGATTGGTGTGATGATTCCGGCTCGAGTTGCGCTCTGCCTCAGGCGGCCCGGTCTCTGCTGTGGTGCTCCGTTGGGGCTCTGGAGTCGGGTGGTGAGGTCCCGGATACTGCGGGAGTTCGCCATCGGGCGTTTCCTGCAATGTTTATCTTATCATCCTGGCTCGGCCCGGCGTTCGTATTGATTCCGTTCTACAGTGGGTCAGGGAACACTTCACTCGAGTGCAGTGCTTCGCCCACTAGGATGCATCCAGTACGGGCCCATCAGTTGTTTTCTGTTGTTCGTTTCGCTCCGTCTGCCATTTTGATGGTCTGCGGTGTGAACGGGCTGGAGCTTTCCACCGGCGAATCTCGATCAGCTAGGTCGGTTTTGGGGCTTTGCCTTGGTCATCTACTTCTACGCCTCATGTCTGTCGCTGCGTGCTTTCCGTTTAGTGGTTTGTTAAGTGTAGGTAGGATATTATTCAGGATGTTTAATAGCGGCCGCGGGAGCTCACAGACTTCATGTCCGCATTGCCTGCTGGCTGGCCACGCCCCCCGGGAATTGACATTTTTGAAAAGTTTTACATGTGTGATTTTTATTATAAATTAATTTAAATTAATTTAAACCTTCCATTCAATTTCGAATTGTATGCTTTTGCTCAATCTATTGCTTATGATTGCTAGTCTCTTTTCAGTGTTGCTCCAGTAAAGAATTGTACTTACTTAAGGATTTTTGCACACATTCATTGTTTTGTTCAGCCATTTCCGAGTGTTATTTTAACACTGCAAGGGTTTCAAATCCGTTTTTCACTCTCATTTGAGGGGGGAAGGTTGGATTCGAATTTGTTCCCTATTCCTTATTCCTGATTACATTCTGCTTCTATATATCCATTCAGATTTGATTATTTGTGGATTGAGGGATTTTTGCAGGGAGAAATCCTAACTTGAGTGCTATCTTTCAGAGAATCCCCCTATGCCCTGGTGTTTTCTATCTGTGTTGCTAAAGGGTTGAATTAAGTGCATTGCCTACCTTCCTATTTGTTATTGTCACCACACTGATGATTGCTGCCCCATATATTAAAAAGTGTG
Source organism: Ambystoma mexicanum (assembly GCF_040938575.1). NCBI lineage: Eukaryota > Metazoa > Chordata > Amphibia > Caudata > Ambystomatidae > Ambystoma > Ambystoma mexicanum. The sequence goes on along the minus strand of NC_090931.1, from coordinate 1,316,941,539 downwards.
TGATTTTCTTGAATTTCGAAATAAATAAATAAATCTTACCTTTACCTACCAGTCTAGTCCCTGGTCCATTGTGACCTGGGATATTTGAAAAGGGTGTGTGATATGAGTGGTGTATCTCTCAAATATTTAACCTATATATAACACAATAAGCATTTCAGTTGTGCGCTGCATACTAGTCTGAGACCAGGGTGTATCGCCTGATTGAAATCCTTAACAAATTTGGGGGCTTGTCTGGGATTGAGTTTGGGTACCACCCGTGACTGTCTAACAGAGCAGACTAACCTGCAGAGTAGTAATACTTTGTGTGGTTGGAATACTAAGCTACACTGTACAAGCGCCTCCCAAAACAAATACTCCAAAACCAGGCATGTCTGTAAAAGTAAAATCAAATCAAATCTCCGAAATAATTAGTAAAGAAAGAACATCTCCAGTAGAAATCAGCATGGCTAGGGAGCACAAGCTTTTTGTCAGAGGTGAGTGGCCAGAACAGGATGAACATGTCTGGCTACAGGAAATCACACAACAGGTCACTGCCATGAACCTGGATACATGGCAGGACAATGGCCTATTACACCAAGCTCTTAGTGAATTATACATGGCCCCAAAAGTTAAAGAGGAGCAAAGCAAAATTGCCAGAATTGCAGCCTACCTATACCTCCACATAGGAGTGATACAGGAAAAGCATGCTGATAACACAGTTCTGGCACCGAATCAAATTGAATCATTAGAGAAAATCCAGAATGGTCTAGACTCAGCAGAAGAAAGGCTACAGAAGAGCCAAGAACTGGAGGTAGAATCTAGGGATCATGTCACAAACTTAAAAGAGGATTTGGCTCTTCTACAGCACAAGAATGCAGACCAAGACACCCAAGTACAGGCATTGAAAGAGGAGTGTAAGGAAAGGGTTGACTCTCTGCAAGAGAGTCAACACAAGCTGGCACAACAATGGCATTTTAATAGAGCCTGCGCAGAGCAGATAGTTATCCTACAAGACCAGATAGACAAACTGTAAGAGTAAAATAATAAATTAATTGTGAAAGACCTCCACTCTCAAGAGGAATTTGATCAGGAGTGCCAGAAATCTAATATTATCAAAAAACAAAGGGATGACCTGGCAGAGCAGAGAGGCACCCTAAATGAAGAGAAAGATGCCCTAGCCCAGAAAAATAGCGAGTTAAAAAACGGGTTACAGGAAAGCAAGTTGGCCCTCCAGGAGCTTAATGAATTAAAGACAGAGTATGGGAAGCTACTGGGGCACGCCAAATGGGTAGAAGTTGCCCTGAAAGAGAACACCCAAGCCAAAGATACACATAACCAGGAGATGAGTCTCCTGCAGCAGAAATTGTCCCAGTATTCCCACACCATACAGGAAGCACGGAGAGACAATGAGGCTCTCTGTGAAAAGAATGACGGGCTCCACCAGCAAGTGGCAGCACAAGGACGGATCAATGAGACCAGTAAGGCCTTGATAGATGAACAAAAGGCTCAGATGTTTGCTTATTACCAAGAAATAGGGGCTGAAAAAGAAAAGCTAGCAAGGTTGGAGACAGAGGCTGCTAGACTAAATCCTAACTGGCGAGACCCATAACAGGTAGAGAGGGACAGGGTAACCCCTTATCAGAGCATAAGGACTTCTGTACTCAGGGACTCCAAACCCTTTAATGCCCTGAACACTGCCAACTTCATGTCTACTGGCTCACATGAGCCGGGAGCCATGGGGCAGGCAGAATTCAATAGATTTGGTAAAATGGGACTGACGGATCAACGCTCCCCAGATATTGATGGACGAGCGTCGCTGTACAGATACTCAAATGTTAGGGTTGATATCTCTGACAAGGAAGACTCCTATGAGGGGAGGGGAGGGAAGGGGGATTAGATCCACTAAAATACTGTCTTCCAAGGGACCAGTTGGTTCAATTTGAAGGGGGACTAAATGGAATAAGGCCCAAAAAGAGCATCCTAAAGACCTCTACCCAGTTAGGGCAGTGGGGGGATACTCCTCCAACCCTGGGAGCAGGGGAGAGTCAGAAGACTCTTCTGAGCACCACAGGAGTATGATAACTAGGCCCCAACATTCTGCGATCCCTTCTCAAGCTCGCAGAATCCAGTAGTGCCTAGAGGATCAAGGAGGGACCTCCAGTAGCAGCACCTCCGAGTCTGAGGGCGGGTGGATGCGGGTGAGTAAAACAAAGAAGGCAAACAAACTTAAGGGAGCTATAAAAAAAGACCCCATTAGGCAGATTAAGACCATTAGGAGTATAATAACTCCATATCATAAGAATGCAAAGTATTCTGTTTGGGAACACTTAGAACTATATGAGCGAATGATGGACACCTTTCATATGAAGGGCAGCCAGAATCATATAGAATATGTGAAATGGACCTTCTCCCCTGAAATACTCCAGTTTCTTTGCGGGGCTTGAGGACCAGAACCACTCCAGATGGTCCACCTACAAGGAGGCCATCTTAAAAAATTTTCTGCTCACAGAAACCCCCAAGAGGCCTGCTAGGCAGCCTGCAGTGTGGGGAAGATCAGGTCCCCCAAGAATTTGTACAGGAGCACAAACGCGCCTTTGCACAGACCACCAGGAGGGTACGCGCAGATAGTCAGGAGTTCATCACCACCTTCTTTCATGCACTCCCAAAATATATAATCACCCAGTTGGTGAGGGATTTTCATGAGAAAAGATCGCTGGACTGGTTCATAGAACCGGCGACCCGCATTTATGAGGTAAAAAACCCAGCGGATAACAAAAATCCAAACAAAAACCCCAAACCAACCAACACCATGCTGCTGCTAAGGTGGCGGAGGTGAAGGTTGCCCCCATTTTAGATCTGGAGATGGGGGGCCTACAAATATACCTGTACCAAATCAACCCAATCAAAGACCCAGAAGGCCCTCGGGCCAATCCCAGACAGGTGGTAGTCATGGAGGTAATTCCACAAATGGGGCCCCTGACTCCCCTGATTACATCAGCCCCAAATACAAGGGTAACAGAACAATTTTGGGGTATGTTTGGATTCCCCCAGCCCAAGGGAGGGGATCCAACCAGGTAGGTACTGTCCAAGGAAACTTCCCTCCTAATTTCCCCCATGAGGGCAGCAATTCCCCAAATGCTGGGTTGAGTTTCTTTCCCCGGTGCCCGCAAAACCCCAGCCCAATATGGGAGAGGGGAGGCCAAGGGTGGAGGGTTACCAAAATTCTCAATACCCATGGTAGTAAGGGAGAAGGGATAGTTACCCTTCCCGTGACTCACATAGGGTTGACCAGAGACCCCCGTACCTGCCAGAACGGATGTCACAACTAGAGAGACAGGTCCAGAACCTGCCCCAGGATCTGGGTCACATGTTGAGGGCTCAACAGAACCCTCAGATGAACATGGCGGCTCCGGACCCCACCAACCAAGAGTATGGTACTCCAGAACAATGACGGGGAGAGCACCCCGACAACTCACCGGTTCGAGAGGAGGAGGCACTGGCGAAGGGAGGTGTAAAGCCCTAGGGGAAGCTTCCTTCCTCACCCGTGAAAAGCCACTGGACACCCAGGAACCAGAACCAAAATCTCCTGCCCCCGAAAATCTGCCACCCAAGGAACAGAGGGCGGGTAGGAGAAATAAAGAATCGAAAAAGACCCATTTTGTGGAGGAAGTCAGTGTCCTCCAATTTGAAGGGGAAGAATCCTTAGAGGATTCTGGGGAAAATATCTTCTCCCTCAGGGACGGGGGAACTCCTCCCAAAGAAAAATGGGTCCCAAGAGATCCAAATGAAGACTGGGGGGATGTGGGGACTGATTCAGAATCGCCCATCATTGAACCCCAGAATGAGCATCAAGGAAATCAAACTGTCCAAACCAAGTCTGGTGACTGTCTCCAAAAAGAGGGGGGGTGGGGGGGCGCCAGAATCAGAAAAAGGGGATCCCAAAACTCCACACAAATCCAAATGTCAAATGTTCCTGTCTGATCCCTAAACTCCAATATAGAATCATGCCCAAACTACCCCTGTGTCAGAGTCAAAAATAAGGAAATTGACCACCCAACTTGCCCAAAATGCACATTACCTTTGTCCACTTGAGGAGAAGGAAGGTAGATTGTATGCCCTGGTCCAGATGCAAGGGCAGTGTACATTTTCAGCACTGGTGGACACTGGATCCCAGGCTACTCTTCTGTCAAAGAGGGCCTTTGATCAGCTAAATTCAGGAAGGGGGGAGAGATACCAGATCTCTCTCACCTCCCTTCCTGGCCAACTTCAGAACTTCAATGGGAATGAAATTCCCGTCAAGGGGATTGCGGATTTGGAAATAAAAATTGGGCGACACCAGGTGAAACACCCTGTCATAGTCGTGACTCCAGAGGGCACACCCTGTCTACTGGGGAATGACATCCTGCGTAGGTTGTCCCCCCTAATAACCTGTGTGAACAAGGTCATCTGGACCCAGACTAACAGACCAATAAAATTAAAACATAGTGTCAACCATGTTAGTTTAAATGGCACATGCCACATGGTTGAACAGAAACCTGATCATATTGAGTTCCATTTTCAGAACAACCAAATCCCTGATGTGACAGTAATTGCTGTAGGACAACAAAAGGGTGAAGGGAACTCCTCTCCGTTTCTGAAAATCAACCTTCCTTCCAGTTTCAAGTGGCATTTCACACTGGAAGGAAATACTTTGAAATTCTATACCAATTCACAATCTGAAAGTCCCAATTCCATAGTCAAGAGTGATGTGAAACCAACTCAAAGTTTAGCTGACATTCAGAAAATTAGATAACAGCTGTTCATCCATATTCAGTTAAATGAGGGGAAGGAATCTGTTCTCGTCCGAGTGTGCGTGAACAACGGTAAGAGCTTCATCAGCGAAGCCATGGTCCGACAGCTCCCAAAAGATCCAGCTATTCCCACATTTAAATTGATCAATAAGTGGGAAATGGGCCTGGAAACTCCCAATTCCAAACATTTCCTGCCTAGCAGGTGTATGCTCAAATCTCTATCGGAAACAAAAGCATAGTGCATAATTGTTGGGTCGTGCGAGATGTCCCTGCGGCTTCAATTTAGGCAGTGACATTCTCAATCAGTTTGCCATTAATTTGGACCTGATCAATTACAAAGCCTGGTCCCGACTAGGGGGCAATCCCATGGACTTTGGTGATTCAGAAAAAGCATTTAGGTCAGCCCAATTGCTGCTGCATGCCGTTGAAGTTCAAATTGGAGAGGAGGTCACCATCCCAGGACGGACATGACTATTCTCACTTGAATTAAAAATTAAGAGGCCAGAAACTGCAAAATCCTGATGCCTATGTTCACCTCAACGCCCATCTTCAACAGCAAAGGTTGGGGTTAAACCCAACACCATTAGGCAATGTAGAACACAACACCATTCCAATATTGATTGATAACAGCGACCTTAGGAGTATCACTCTGGGCGCAGGCACCATTATTGGAGTGGCGGTTGATGACCAACATTTTTCCATGAATCTAGGTAATTAACTGGTAGGACCAATCCCCAATGACTGTTTTGACAGTGATAGTGACAACGACATATCATCAGACAGGATCTTCACCCGGCATGGGGGGAATTTCCTGGTGTACTCTTCCTGCCCTTACGGTGAGGAAGAGGTGACCTGTGACATCAGGCGGGATGAGGTGATCTCCAGGTCCACAAGGACTGCCTCCCTTGCCTGAAACCCTCTGTCTAAGTCAATACTTTAACCAGGGACCTCTCCACCCAGCTGGAGGAGGCCGCTGAAATAGCAAAACCAGAAGTCTTTCCAGGCTTCAGGCAGATGGTTGAAGATCGGGTCAACCTAGCTGATGCCTGTGAGACTCTGGAGCAAAAGCAAAAGTTGAAGCAGGTGTTCTTAGATTTTGAAGATCTCTTTGCGGTGGACTCATATGAATGTGGTCGCACCGAAATCCATACAACAACAATTCCCACAGACCCTGGTATGACTCCAGTGTTTGTGAAGCAATACCGCTTGCCTCTCGCATCCATGGAGTCCCTGATGGAAATTATCAAAAACCTTGAGTCCCATGCCTTCATTTCTGGATGAAGTACCCTTATATAACGCTCCTCTCTTTGAATCCCACTGGTCTCACTGAACCAAGAAGAAGTATGTTTTGCAAATTAAAAGATTTATTTGAAGAATTGAACAATATATATATATTACACTTTTATGAATATGAACAATATCTTAAATCACACTATTATGAATATGAACAATTATCAGCAATGGGTAATATTACAATATCAACAATCTCTTTAATCAATTAGAGTAGGAATAGGAAGAATAATGTAGCAGAGAATAATTTGTATGGTTCAAGGAAATGCAATGATAGGAAAGAATGCAACACAGAAATAAAACTTAATATGACTTCAATCAAAGACAATGTGATCACTCTTTCCCCCTGTTATTACTCACTCCCCCCAATATGCAATATAAAGAGATGGAATGAGGGCACACGGGTTTCAGGAATAACAATCAACAATGGCAGTTTCAATCCGATTCCCCCAGCAAGCTTAGAGAGAACAGTAATGATTTTAAACAGGTCAATTGCTTTGAATTGTGGTTTGAAATGAATGGGAAAATGCTAAAAATGATTTTAATTTGCTAAATAGGATTCAGAAATAGTGAGAGTGGCTTTGGATTGGGTCAGGTAAACACTAGAAATGATTGTAGAATGATTAGCAGATGGAAAACGAAAATTCAAAAGTTGAGAGCAAGAAATAGCTGTTTTTACATGTGGTGAAATTGAGCCAAATGCAAAATCGCGGCAAACTTTTCAGCGCACGTAAAAAAATATTAGGAATTGGAATGTGGTTCTTAGTTCGAAAGCTGAGAATGTTATTTAAATCTCGTTCCTAGCATGTACGGTTCAAAAGTTACAGAGGTTTAAGTCAAGGTCGATTTTTCTCAAAAGCGTCAAGATTTCAAAATGAAAGATGCACTGTTGAAGATTTGGAACAAAGATCTCTTAACACTAGGGAGTCTATGGAGCCACAAACTACACGGACAGCACAGCCACCGACCCAGAGGCGCCTCCGGATGGTTTCTATCTGTCTGAGACGATTGCCTTTCTCCAGAAAATATATATTAGCGCCAAGATGATTATCACTACAATTATCACAGGATTATGTGGATGAGAGAAGAACTCAAGATAGACAAAACAGATTCAATAATGCAGTTATGGATGTGTTGGAATGGTTTGGATGGGATTACTTAAGCTAAGAGATGACTATGGACAGTTCTATGCTAAATACTCAATACTATTGATTTGGAATGGAATGGGCCCGTCAAAAATCTGGTCAAAGGTTTGGCTTGGACTTCACTCGCCACCGGACAGGATTCTGGGCACCTGGACTGTGCTCTCAGCAAGGCACTCTGGTCTGCACGGCCTCTTGAACTGGATCTGATGGGTTCTGGGTTACAGCTCTGCTGGACTGATCTGAATTTTGGGTTCTAGCAAGAGTTCTTGGCCAGAAGCAGCAAAACAGCTCAGCCAGGCTTTTGAATGGTTTAGGCCCCGTGGGAGTTTATGGGTTAAAATCAGGTTGCTAGATTTTCAAGGCCTGCTGAAAAGGATTCAGCTTTTTTGGGTTAGGCCTCTGCTTCAGGGTTCTGGAGTATGGTTCTAGAGTCTAGAGATGGGTTCTGGAGTCTGGATTCTCCCTGCAGAGCGCTTCACCGGTAGATCAGTGATGAGTGAAATGTGTGTGTCCTTCTGGGTCCTCAACAGTCCCTATTTATCCATCTATCTTCCAAAGGGTTGGGGAGGCTGATTATTCTATACCCAACCCTCTAAGGATCTGATAGGTCAGAGAATTCCCCCTCTCCTGATTTGAGAAGGGAACAGTGTGTCATCATGTGTCAAAGTGACACTGCGTTTAGGGTCCAGAAAAATCCCTGCCCTTTGTTCTTACCCAGAAATTCTATTTTTCCCAAAAAACATATTTCCAATATGCACAACTTGTTAATAATACATATTTACCTGACAGATTGACTAAGGTACGTTTCTGTCCAAGCCTCATCTTCCTACAAGTTTTGGTTCACAAATGACAATTTTTCGTGCTTTTGAGCGGTTACTCAGTGTCAGTTCTGTACCAATGTTTACACATGCATACACATACCATCTGGGCATAATCCTGGAAATGTTCAGGTTCCTAACATAATCACAATTGCTAGAATATTAACTTTTTCCTGGTTCAGTCTCTGAATATCGTTTCTACTTTTGAGCAATATTTTCATTTTAATAATCTCTACATTCCATATTTTTTCAGTTCGGTACAATATTTTATAAGTCTTTTCCCGAAACAATATTTCTGTGCTCTCTGAAAACACACAATGGTTTGTCTCCGCATCCAAGGTCTTGGCTGGGCTAGAGAGTCACATGGGCTTGTCTTCCTAGGCAGTTGGTGTCAGTCACACCCAAATTAGCATTTTCTTTCAGTTCAAGGAACCCATTGTCTCTTTCCCAGAGCAGCAGAGGAAGTCACCTCCCCTTCGTTAGCATCCCCATGAGATATCTCTCCCTTTGGTGGGAATGAACAGGGTGGTGTGTTCTCAATGGGGGAAAACCTCTTTGAAGTTTTAGCTGAATCCGGTTACCTTATAGTCAATTGTGACATTGTTCCTTGTGAACAATTACAGTTACAAATTGAAAATAAGCAAACATATCTTCAATTCCAGTCTTTTTCAACATGAAAATCAATGTGTGGCACCCTATATTGCATTTGATGGAAGTCCCTTCTTTGGCATATTTAGCTTTTGAGACACAAGTTTCACCTGACAGATTAAGAGATCGCCAGTGTCTGACAGAGGCGAGTAACGGTATTGCACCCATTTTTGACATATTTCTTTCCAGCAAGCATCTTTAAAAGTGGATTTAGTTCTGATAAAATATACTCCTGCTGACATATTTATGTGGATTCTTGAAGTAGAATGATGTTTAACACCCAACAAGGAGGTTGGATCTTTTGGGTGGTTTGTGAGCCATGATTTTTGCAAATTTGACAACCAAGAAAAATGGGTTTCCACACAGCCCGGTGTTTCTTTTGCAGTCATTTTGCTCTGTGGGCAGCCAAATGATGAGTTTTGCCAGTGGTCTCCTGTTTTACCACAAACATAGGCAAAAGTGGATGGCGGCCTATTTTTCAGATTTTTCCTGCGTACTTCTGGGTGATTTTAGCGAGCAGAATGCTTTCCGGTGGCCATTCTGATGTTCCTGATGCAAGCAATGCACAGTGATGTGGCAGGGCCTGGACTAGTGGTGTAAAAACATCCCACACCTGTCAGTAGGGAGGACCAATACAAGCTGGCCTTTACCTTCGGGGGCAGCAGTACACCTGGACCCGGACTCCCTTCAGATACATCAACTCCGACAAAAAATTTAACATCTCCTTGCATAAGGCCATGCCCGACTTGGGTGAAAGGGGTAACCTGGCCTATGTAGATGATGTCCTGATCAAAATTTCAACTGTGGAAGAACACATAGCAGAAAACCGTTATGTTCGACACAGTTGAGGGCTACTGGAGCAAAAATCTCCTTTCAAAAGGCACAGTGGTGCAGAATCTGTGTCAACTTCCTGGGGTATGAGATAACCCTTGAGGGTCTCTGTCCCCAGGAAAAGAAAGTGGAAGCACTCCTGAAACTAAAAGACCCAACAACTCTGCGTGAACTAAGAAGCCTCCTTGGATTGACTAATTACAGTAGGAAGTTCATTGAGGATTACGCAGAGATCACAAGACCCCTGAACCATCTGTTGAATGGGGGGTCAAGTTGGAGTGGGGTCCAGAACAAGCAGAGGCAGTAAAGCAACTCAAAAGAAGCCTCTCACAAGCGCCTTGTCTAGTTTATCCTGTCAAAAACAAGGAGTTCTTCTTGGAGACAGGGTTCTCGAATACATGCTTGACAGCAGTATTATATCAAAAGCATGACAAGGTCAATAAAGTCATCTCCTATGCAAGCAAGACTTTATCCTCTGTGGAGGAAAAATTCAACGATTGTGAGAAGGCACTCCTGGCCATGGTATAGGCATTGAAAAATTACCGCCCGTTCATCCTTGGGGAATACATCATAGTGGACACTTCACACCAGTCTTTGAAATATCTCCAAAGTGACGGAATACGTGCTGGAAATGTGAGTAATTTCAGAACTACTTCCTGGATTCTGTCAATGCAAGGCTTTCCTGTGGAGGTCAGATATGGCCAAAACATGAAGAGTCCCCTCGCGCAAGGTCTGGCTGACTTGCATGATTGTGCCAGAGAAAAATGTCTCGAGGACGAAAGTCTTAAAATCCAGGACAACATGGAGGCGTACCTGAACTCCCCGCACAAAGTCTATGAAGAAGGCAAGTGCGAGGGAATGCCCACAGTCTATGTGGACGGGTGTTCCTACCATGTTGACAACAACAGGGAAAAGGAACTGGTGGCCGGCGTTGGGAATGCCTGGGTGAATGATGCCCCGCAACCCTCTGCTGGGTACAAAATTGGTCCCCATAGTAGTCAGGTGGCAGAGTTGATGGCAGTTCATCAAGCCATCCTCACTGCTCTCCAACACCACAAGTGGTGATAAACACTGATTCAGATTATGTCCGAAACGGGTTCGTGGAGCACCTGGTTAATTGGAAAACCAGAGGCATGCTATGTGCTAACAATAAACTGCTTAAACATGGTAAACTTATCCAAAATATTGATGATCTGGTCACCTCTAGTGGGATGACCATCTATTGGAAGAAGATCAAGGGTCATTCCAGAATAGAGGGACCAGACAAAACTTGAAATGACCTAGATGATCAGCTGGCCAAAACCAGAGCCATACAAGTGGATCTCCTTGAGATCGAGTCCCTGTCGGGGGGAATCCAGGTCACTGCAATCACTAGGTCCCAGACAAATACTCACAATGAACTCTCAACTGCCCAGTGGAGTAAGGATACCCCAGATGCTGATTTAATCATGGCTCAAAAAGGGGATCCAATCATTGGTAAATTTTATCAACACATTGAGGATCCTGAGAACTTTCCCCTGATGGACACAGATTGCATTGGGAAAGAGGACCTCAGGGTGTTGATGAAATGTACAAAAATGTTCTGAATCCAAGACGGTTTGTTGGTAAGGAGATCCATATCTGGCTGTGACCAGTGGGTAGTCCCTACCTCATTCCGAAGCATGATGCTAAGTCACGGCCATGATGCGGCCACAGCCGGTCATCGGGGGTTTCATAATACATTAGAAATCTTGTGAGAGGTTGCATACTGGCCATACATGGGGCAGGACCTCGACCAATGCTTGAAAGGGTGTCTTGTGTGTGCACAATTTCAGCCAACATCACTCACACACTGAGCTCCCCTCCAAAAGAGGGGGATGACACTGCCTTGGTCAGATTTACAAGTAGATTTCTTCGGGCCCGTGATTTGCTCCTCTAGGGGGAACAAGTACATGTTAATCATAACATGCTTGTTTACTAAATGGGTGGAATGTCTCCCGGCCCCAAATTGCAAGGCAAAAACAGCAGCTGCCCCAATGATCAATCACATTTTCTCGCGTTTTGGACTACCCCAAAGGATTGAGTCAGACCGAGGTAGTCACTGCACCAGCGAAGTGATGACAAAGATGTGGGAGATACTTGGGGTAAAAAGGAAACTACACATTGCATACCGCTGTTCTCTAGTGGTGGAGGTGAGAGGTACAATAAAACCATTGTGAGCATACTAAAAAAGTCGATTACCGCTGGTCCTGATGGCCATCAGATCTACCCCTTCTTCTGCAACTAAGATGTCTCCATTTGAGCTGATGACTGGACGAAGGATGGTGCTACCCCAGCTTCTGCTCTATAGAACCCAAGATCAGACACTGATAAATGCCTCCACAACTCATGAGTATGTTGAGAATCTGAGAAAACACCTTCAACATGCTTTTGCGTACGCTCAGCGAAATTTAGAAAGATCTGCAGACAGCAAGAAGACTCATTTGATCTAAAGACAACCAAAAAGGAATACCAAGTAGGAGACAGGGTCTACTTGTACAATTTCCAAAGGAACCACACCAAAGAGTGCATATTTTTGCCTAGCTGGCTGGGACCTTTTGAAATTGTAGACACAATCTCACCAGTCGCCTAGAGAATCCACATCCCCAAAGGTGAGTGGACAGAAAAGAAATAGGTCCACATCAGTCAGCTAAAGAGTTACCACCCCAGGCACACTTTGCAACAAATAGAGGAACCCACAGAAAACTCAGAGGGGGATGCATCTGAAACATAGGACTAGTTTAATTGTAACTGAATGCCTGTGTATACCATTGCTCTCAACCCAATTGGTGGGCAGTTAGTGGGAAAATTGTAATAACCTGTTTGTGCTCCATTTCTAGATTTGTATTGATTGCACCATCATTATCAAGGAGGACCTCCCTGGGACCCAGAAGGAGAAACCCAAGGAAATCTGGGGTGTCGCTCCACACCAGAAAAGAAAGACCCAAGAGAAGGCTGTGGGTATTGTTCCACATTCCAACCAGAGGCAGCGAGGGGAGGGTGTTGCATCGTTCGCTGATGGACTCATACCCGACTGAACCTGCTTTTTCCACAAAGAAATCCCACTTGCCCGACTCCCCCTCGACTGAACGTCCAGAAGAAGTCGGAGGGGGTGGGATATATTGACCCACTCAGCTGTGCCTTACCCCATCACTTTACTACATTGGTGCAAGAAACAGCAAAATGGCTGCACTGGCACCTGTGCACGCCAGGATCTCAAAATTGCATTTTTACAACAACCATCAAAAAACAAAATGGCTGCAGCACCCTGCCACACGCATTCAGGTGAGGTGGAACAAAGTACAAACTGCAGGAATGTGCCAGTGTGCTCAGCAACATTTAACATGGAATTAAGTAAATAGGCAGCATTGCCTTGCTGAAAACCCCAAAATTCCTTTCAGAATGAAACTTTTTTTTCACCCTTTAAAAATGCTGTTTTGAGGCTAAATCCATCCATTTACTATGAAACTGCTGTAATTGAAAAGGCCCTGCCATGCCCAGGAGAAGTCATTGTGCATTAGCAAGACTAGGGGCCTCATTACGAGTTTGGCGGTAGCCATGGAGCTATTAGCTCTAGGGCTGCCGCCAAACCGGGCTCCTTTACCGGGTTCCCTGAATGGGGAATTACCGGGCCATTCTGAGTTCGGAGGGCCCGGTAATTCCTCCCTCAGGGAACCCGGGCCCGGACCTTCCCCATTCCCATTGAGCTCCCATAGGGCTCAATGGGAATGGGAGAGGGAGCTAACAACGGCCCGATTACGACCGGCCCATTGTTAGCTCCCTGGTCCCCTCGCAGGACCCGGTAATGACGCCTGGTTTTACCAGGCGTCATTACCGGGTCCCACGAGGGGACCTCGTAATTTCAGGGAACAGGTTTAACGGGTCCGCCTCCATTAGCAGAGCCCGTCAACCCGTTCCACAAAGGTTATAATGAGGCCCTAGGTCTAGTTCCTGAATGACAGGCCCAGTCATTTTAGCTTGGAAAGAAATCAACAAGGATCTTTATTTTCACTAACACGGCAATGCGCGTTCATTTTCTTTACAATGTAGCAAGCATCAGCTGTCTTCAAAAGAACTTTAACCATCTGAGCCTGGTCAGTTTCATATACCAGTGTTCAGTTAAAACTCAAGCTTCAAAGGAAAATGACTTTAGATACAAGGACATTGTGGAAATCTGAGTGAGCTGCCAAAACCGAAATTAAAGAAAGAAATGCTAGCAGTTTTAACACACGTGGAAAAATGGGCATTGCTAACTGTAAGAAAAATGGGCTGTTTTAAGTAAATTGTGGAATAGAGGCCTGCTTACTTAGCAATGTAAAGGAATTATGTTAGTGGTGACAATACACACATAGGATATCTTCTGTCATAGGATCGTTTAATTCAAGACCCAAAGTAAGAAATTAAACAGTTTAAAACACATAGGCTGGAGTTGCAAGCTCTCAGGAAAACCTGTTATTCCAGTTGCCGGCTATGAAACTCCTCCAAGGAAGGGAGATACACCCTAAATCCAGGACACGTAGGTGCGAGGTGCCAGCTTGAAAAACTTTGTATGGGACAGGACAATGAATGTTCACATGCTCATCAGACATTCGTCTGTGCTCCAGGATAGGACAATAGCAGTCCTGGGTCCCTCACATGTCAAGTGTGAAGGGGCAACAAAATCTTCAATTAAGACTGGAAACCCCCTTGCCTCGAAGGAATGGACAGCTGCTTGCAGATGGAGGAAGAAAATAAAAACAGGATCAAGTAACAAAGGGACTGCCCTTTGGTGCCAGAGACTATGTTACAAAGAAATTTTAAAGACTTTTATTTCTGTAGCTAGAATTAACAGAAATGTAAAAGTTTGCAGTTTTTAAATCTAATTTTGTGGGCTATCTTTTAAAACTTGGTAGGACTCATTGCCGCATGGGGAACAGAAGTTACGAAATATGATACATTCCCAGGAAAGTATTAATGTGGAAAAAATAAGATTTTGTACATACATCCCTGGGGACAATTTGCATTTGTGTATAAAATTGTGGAATTTAAGGCCACATTTTTAATGTGTAAAACTACCCAAATGTGTCAGAAAGGCGAAACAAGGTCACACAGACTGCAGGTTTGGATTGAAATGTGAGGAAAAAAATATGTAACCTGTGTATCTGATTTACTGAAGGATTGAAAGTGTGTAAATATGCGTTTGTGGCACAATCAGATTTTAGTTCCAGTAACTCTGGGAGGTTTCTGGACACTGTAAAAATCACCCCAAAAACATGACATCATTTTTCTGCGATCCAACCAGCTAGGAGCTAGCTGGAGACTTCTACTCTTGCCCAATCCTATTGTTATAGGCGTGTGTAGTAAAGCCTGCCCCTGTCATATACTGTGATGATGTTACCTGGCATTATAAATAAGAGCCCCTGACAACACACAACACACTGATTCCTGACTGATTCCTGATTTCCTGCCTGGCGTCCTGTCCTGTTCCTGTCTTCATCTTGCCTTATTCATCTAGATTCCAGATCCCTTCCAAGTTTTTCATACTTTCAATATTTGTTTCAATGCTATCACTACGATTCTATCAATCCAAGTTCCATATAAACAAGCCGTAAAACAGCGCCCAGTGTTTGCTAGTAGCAAGATCTGCGACGGCCCTCTTGGGAATTTAATGGACATCATATCTAGTCTATCAAGTACCTCGCACCAAAAGGTAAGAACTCTGGGGCAATACCACAACATATGAAGTATTGTTCCTGTTTCCTTCTGACACCCCCAGCATAAGTCGTCCGTAATTAACCCTAAAGTATGCATGCGTTCAGGCGTCCAGTACAATCGTCCCAAGACTTTCTGATGGATAAGTCGTAGCTTAATATCCAATTTGCTACTGTGTCCAATTTGCTATACATATTTCCAAATCCCATCACTAATATCACAACCCAAGTCAGATTCCCATTTCTGTTTCAAATTACCCCAAGACTCTAACACTAAATCATTCTCTGGCATGAGTTTCAAGTATTTAGAAACATTACGTGGAGACAAACAAGATATGTTCCATCCTGCTGGTTCTTTCTCTATCGGTACAGACAACATACCGAACACTCTGGTCATAAGACAAATTCCCTCTACCTATTCTTCTCCTTTACACCTAGTTGGTACTTTCGTTGAAGCTCTTGGAAGGACATCAGGTGTCCATCCTGCATTAGGCCCCCTAATGACAAGATCCCTTTTAAGGTCCAACTCCGCCAATACAAAGTCTTATTTCCAATTTGCAATGCAGAGTTACACCAGATGGATGCTTTATGGTTCAGAAACACATTCCCATAAAAGTTAAGTAGCCCCCATAATATTATGCTCTTAGCCACCTTAACAGTTGCTAATTTAACCAAGCCCTTTGGTAGTTTCTCCATAGAAAAGATATTTTCTAATCGAAATTGTAACAAGGCATCCCTCTCAATTGCTAACCAAATTGGTTCCTGCTCTGTCTCCGCCGTCACATATAGAGCTGCTTTCTTCAAGATAAATCCCCATATGACACTTTTCTAAATTTGGATATCTTTCTTGCTTTCTGTTTCGTGCTGCTTTCAAATTCTGTCTTTTCTCCCTTCCCGCTCTAGCTAGCCGCACGTTCCCAAGTTTCCGATCACTTTTCCCTTTGAAACTCACTGGGTAGCATTGCGCTGGTGAGCGGTCCTCTCAGGGCATATGGGATCGAGGTCAGGGTCTCACCACCTGCCCCTCATACCCCCTTGAGACCGACACATGTCCCAAGGGAACAAGCACTCCTCCACACGCTGCCAGCAGGACACGGGATGCCTCAATCTGGCTCCCTGCAGACATGGCTCCCTAGCCACGCTGCAGCCCCTCACAGGTACCAGGCCAGCCTTGCGGCATGCTGCCCCCCTCTGGATCCTCCAGGCTCCTCTCCCTTCAACTCCCTGCTCCCTAGCTTCTCGGCTTCCTTCGGGATTCACAGCTCACTCTCCTGATTGTGCAAAAGCACACATTTTATTCTTCACATAAGAGTCAATTGGAGTCAGGTGTGAATAGTCAGTGTGAAATGCCTGACCCTGCCTGACCCTATTAATGGGACAACCTAATGGTATTAGGTGGCAGTCTTCCTTTTGTTTCTCAAGGTGTTTCATGCAGGTAATCCTCACTACTCTCGGTTGCCTCTTCTTCTTCCCAGTATTTGTCGGAAATGGGGAGGGGAGATGGAATGGGATTGCAAATATCCCATGAAAGCTGAAGAAGGGGTTTCGGATGGGAAATGGATAGAGGGGGAATACCATATCTGGCCCTCAGGTATTCTCTGCCCAATCCCACAGGACCCTGCACTCAGGTGATCCTTCCTCGTTTGTACCCCCCCCCAGGTCAGGATCCAAAAGTGATGGCCCTTCCCAGACCGCCTGAATGGAAGATCCTGGGGGAGTAGGTGGGAGAACACTGTCAGGTTTCTCACACAGTGCATTCATGTATCATCCTGAAATAGATAAATAAGGCCAATGGCGATCAGAGTAGAGTAGTACAGACTAGGGTCTTGAATGCATGCCCCTAGTGTGAATGTGAAGAAAATTCCAGATTCGAGCCCAACATCATGTTCAGTCGAAACCCTTTTCCCTTACCCGGAAACTCTTCATGTGCAACACTGCTGCAAAACAAACTGTTGTTTCTCTTTTCCCTATCCTGGTACGGCAGCTGTAACAAGCTTTGTTTCCTCTATATATGTGTCTTGTCTACAACGCTTCCCTACCCTGTCTCTGGAAAAGCTAGACTGCTCTCTAATTTGGGTAACGTAACAGGGGGTGTGCACTCTGATGGATTGCCTCGGCATAAAGCAAAGCTGTTGGGATATAGATTTTACCAACACTGATAGGTGCTTTTGAAATTTCTGTAACGGGGAAGGAATGGAGCTTGTGTGACAATCTAGAGAAGTGCCATTTCCTCTGAAAAGGAAGTCCTGCACACCTTATGTATACACACACTTCTCGCCCAAAAGCTGCACATTTCTGGATAAATGGCACTGTTACCCAGACAATTCCCTCCGGGAGGTACATTTGACATAGATAAGATTACAGCACTGCGAAAAGCCTTCTAAAACAAAGGGGCACAAGTGCACCAACAACAATGGGGTATCTATTTAGACTGGTTCACTGAAGTCAAAAGAGTCAAAGTGCTAAAAAACCGAGTACTCCGACCTACCAGCACCCAAGCATAAACCTAGTTGTAACCGCTTGTAACCACTTGTCATCAAAGGGGTACCCCCAATGAAGGAATCACCTGGGGACATTCTCGATACCTATAATCCTGCTACCTTGAACCTTGCACCCAATAACCTGCCAAGACAACTGTCATCCCAATGTCTGCCTCTGTCCCACTATAGGGTCGTCAGCCCTAATTCAACTCTGAATGAACTGCCTGTCTATGATCAGTCTACCCCGATATGCATGGCTGTTAACGCAAGCCAACCATCCACTGTCCCAAATACAAAAATAAATCTTGATTGTGCATATAGTTTTAAAACTTATTAAAACCTTACACAAATACATCAAAAATGTCATAAAATACAACACATCAGTACAATACATATGAAAAACAGTGAATATAAAATAACAAAATATAATCTTAAAACCATATGGAACAGCCACATTATTTTACCTTTCTCAATCTTTAAAACATATCCCAATAAATAGAAATAAATACAGAGATAGAAGCACCATCAAACAGGTGGACCAAATGGATCTTGTGGACATAATTTCATTCCCAGGCTTATTCTGATTCCATTATTCTACCAATTTAATCAGACTTAAAAATTGGAACTTCGGTTTGCTCAAATAATACGACAGTTTTGACCATCAGAATTTCCATAATACTGTCCCGGTCTACTTTCCATAGATATTAATACATTTTTTGAAACATCCTAGTCCTTGCGACTTTAAGGCCTCATAATGTCGAAATAGATGTTCCAAAGTCTCTCTACTTTCGGCACAAAATCTACATAGAACGGATGGGTTTTTCAGCCTTTTCCATTTAACGCTGTTTGCCCTTGTAGGAAGAATATCAAGCCTAAATCTAAGTAACGTATATCCAACTTTCCATGATGGATATTTACAGAGGTATAACCACCCCTAACCTTTTATAGGTCAAGTTGATATTGTGAAATATATAATAACCGTCCACCATATCACATGTGTAGCACCAATTAGTTATATTTATCTGAAGGACACAGGAAACCCCACACTCTGGGTCAGGGTATTAGTACATTACTAATTACGAAAGAAAACCAGAGGATACAATTTTGGAGACAGAAGGAATCAAGAAATTTAATTGAACCTGATCCATTATTTAAATATCAAATTTTAATTGAGAATTAATCATAGCACTCAATAATTTTACATCGCAGGAAAGGAATTAAGAACACATAATTTCACATAGTTTCACATATAGTCCATCTCATTCGTACACAGGCATCCAATAACCATTCATACATCCATCACAATAATACATGTAAGGTAAAACTTTATCCTAAAAAAGTCATAACAATTGATTTACTTATTGTCTTCATAAAAAAGAGAAAGAGATATATAATAAATATATATGAAAAGCCACAACAACAGATAGTTCAAGTGGTCATCAGTTTAGGATGGGTCACATCGATGTCCAAAGTTGACCTCATCACTGGTTTCTCAACCGGTTTCGGCGTATTTAACTTTAATTGAGTTATGCCTTCATCAGGAGAATAACAATTCAACTCTTCATGAATGAAGAGAGAGAAGGAGAGACAGCTGAAAATTCCTGATATGAAGAACAGGAGTACCAGCTATACCAATATGCGATGTCCCAACACGTCTGTACTGCGTAACCGTCAGCTGGAGATATGGGAATGGTTCAATCCTGCAGTGGCTGTTTTTCATGCAGGCAGCACCATTTCGGAGGAAAGGATCAATCCTCCAATATAAATTTTCATAGACTCAAGGGGTACACCGAGAGATTCACAACTCTCCCGTTCCTATTCCGGGACGAGCTGTTGAAAATATGCTCGGTCGCAGGGTCTGTGTGGTCCGTAACCCGACGGCACCAATTAGTTTGCCATATTTTTTGTTTATAGCTTCTAAGAGGGGTATTCCATGAGTCTCATTCCATCCCTGTGAGAAACCTGAAGGTGTCTCACCTGCTAATTCCCTGGGATCTGGGATCTGTCATCCAGGTGGCCAGGACATGGCCATCACTTTTGGATCCAGTTCCTGGGGGTGGACCAGTTTGGGAGGATCACCTGGATGAGGGGTCTTTGGGGAGTGGAAGTGGGGAACTGAAGGATGAGACACAGTTTTCCCTTTCTTATGACATCTTTTCCCCTTACTACCAGGCAGGATACCTGGGAACTGAACCCCCCACCCCCTTTACCGACACAAACACTTTCTCACGGACAGCCCACCGTGAGCGACAATGGATTAACACCAGAGCCGTATACCTGACATGTCCCAACACCATGGTCAGGCAAGGTCAGGCAATTACAGATCATTGCACACACCTGACTTCCATCATACTTCGCCATACAGATTAAAGGCGGAGCACGCAAGCACAGGCTGAGCGGGGGAAACCACACGAAGAGACAGCCGTTCCAGGATGGCAGTTTAATACAAGGAGAAATACGGCGAGACCAGAGGGTCATAAGGAGGGACGTACCCTTGGACTCTAAAGACTGTTACTTTTGTGAACCTTGTAATGTAAGAAACCAAAGACCAGGAACGAAGGCTGAGCAAACCTGTGAAGTGTGTCGGAGGTACCCAGGGCTCTCACTCGTCGATAACCCAGACGGGGAGGAGCGATTGCTGCCGTGGTACTGTCCTTGGCTCCTACAACAAAGCATCGTCAGAAAAGACAGCACAGCTGATGAGTTGGAGGGACTGATACCGAACCAGCTTGTGTTTTGAATCAAGGTTGCAAGCAGCAACTTTGTATAAAGAGAACAGTGTGAAAGGCGACGAGCGACGCAAATATGTCCCGGGAGGATAGCTCAGCAGCAACGTCCATGCCTTGGAAGCAAGACGATACGAAGCAACACAGGTCCGATCCCTGGGTCCGCGCTTAGAAACCTCTGGGTGTTTAAGCGTGTTATAAATACGCAACTAAGACAAAAACAATTACACAACTTTTAAAAATAAAAACAATTCCTGTAACAGCGCCTCAATGCCTGCGCTTTAAAAATGCAAAACAAAATATAATTGGAAACTAACAAGAGTAATTGGACTTTGGGAGGTCAAACCAAAAAACCCTATATAGAGTGGTCTGGGGCCACATGGGCACTCATTCGAAAGTCTCTGTTTGGTTTCTAACTGATGCTGAGTGTAAGAAAAAGAAGATTGAGATCGAACTGGTCATGCATTGGTCAAGCTAAACCCTGTGCATATTCAAAAGTCTTTGATAGTTTAAACGCCATTGGTCCGAGCCCAGCTGAGGGAGACTCATTGAGTGGGATCTCAGCCCGGCAGAGGGGGATCCAACTTGGAATTTATGAGTTAACCTTTTGCTTTGAAAGGGCCGAGCCCAGCTGAGGGGGATCCAGGGTGAACACACCGAACTGTGTACATGCAAAATACTGAAGGGGAAAGAACGTTTCCTTATTGTTCTATGCAGCAGACCCTCTGAGTCAAGAGACTTACAAGAAGTAAAGAGGCTTGAACAGAGAAGGTCTTGAATTGTGGAAACTGAACTGTATCCTTGTGCCGCAGAAGCCAGAGTGTGTGCTTTGCTCGAGTGACCCACCTTGCCCCATGCTGAAAACATGGGGAAGGGAGGCCGAGCATCCTGACATATCATTTTGTGAACACTTCTTTCTTTTTCATGAACATTACCCCACACTATTTGTAAATTAGTGATAAGGATTGCCAATAGTTTCTTTTAGTATAAGCCCTTTTTATTTGACAAGACTCCACTAGGACTGCATTAATATTATTTGATGGGGTCGTGGCTTGCCCCATCTTAGATTTAGGTTTAGATAGGCATTTATCATACCCTTGGAAAAGTTCAATAAACACCCTTGAACTGTGGTCACTTGTGTCTGTCTTACTATTGCCACCATATGTTCCTTACATCCCCCACTCTCCCAGTTTTTTAATTGTACTGGCGTAAAAACAATTTGGTGGTAGCACCTCATCCTCACTGAACTCCACAAATATTGTGTTTGGAGGACAGGTTTTACATTTTTCACATAGTAGTACTCTTCTCCATATGATTTGGGCCTCCAAAGATAGAAGTCCTAGCTCCAAACTAATAACACTAATCGGGATAGATTTAGGAAGCCTAAGGACCTTCTTCCAGAGGAAACCTTCCAATTGGAGAACCTTTTTCTGCAATGGACAAAAATGAATTCTAGCCCTGTAGATCAGCATGGGAATCATCTTTGATTTATACAATTTTAAAAGAGGTATAATGGAGAATTTACCAAACTTAAAATTAAAATGTCTCATTGGGGCCGCTGCCATTAATGCCTTTACATAAAACCCCTCCATTATTCCCCTTTTTCTTGGGGTACTCTGCATGTCATAACCCAGATACTTCAAGCTGTTCATCTCTGTGACTTTATCTTCCCCCAACCATAATGATTTATTTTTCATACACTTCTCTGCTGTTAGGGTAATTAGGTGGGTTTTCTGTTTGTTTATAATTAGGTTGTTTTCTTTACAGTACGCTTCAAGACTGTTCAGCATTCTCTGAAGGCCCACCTGTGTATAATCAAGGAGCATAATATCATCTGCGTACATAACCCAATGTATTTTAGTGCCCAACACCTTCGGGCAAAAAAAGAAGAGGACTTAAGGTGCTCCCCCATGTCCGCATTAAACAAAAATGGTGCCAATATTCATCCTTGGTGTAAACCATTATTCGTCTCAAACTTTTAGGACAATGCTTCTTCACAATTCAGCCTAATTCTGAGAGTTGAGTGGTCATGCAAATGGATAAGGGGTGCCAACAGTTCATGAGGTAGCTCCCAGTCTGATAACTTCTTCCACAATTTATTTCGATTTACCCGATCAAAAGCTACAGATAAATCAACAGAAACTATGAAAACCTCCTTCAAAATCCCTTCCCTGACCAGATGTTGTATAGGATTTATAAGCAAACCTGCTACGTTAGTGCCCACATTTGATCGAAAAGCCCAGTTGGTTGGGTTTAAGGATGTTATTTCTGTTTGTCCACTCTTCAAGATAGGAGAGAAGTACTGATCCAACAATCTTTGAATCCACATCAAGGAGCGCGATTGGTCTTTAATTTTCAGCCTTTTCACTTGCACCCTTCTTAAAGATGGGTACAATATAAGCATTATTCCAAGAAGCTCGTAAAATTCTTTGTTTGATAATACACTGAAAATATCCGGCCAAGATTTTTGCCCAAGCTTTTGGATGAGCTTTGATACGTTTGTTACAAAGGCCATTTGGCCCGGGGCTCTGAAATTACTAATTTCTCTGATAACTGTTTCTATTTGGTCTACTGTTGAGGAAAGAGACCAGGTCCCAGACTTCATATTTTCCCAATTTATTAGAAGGTCAGCTGCTCGATTATATAAATCTGAGAAGTGTAGAATCCACTCCTGTTCCGATATTAAGTTAGAATGAAAATCCTTTTTTTGCGTTTCTTCTTTTTGCTTAATTCATTTCCAATAGCTGGCATCTTTCTTCCCCAATATGACGGCAACATTTTTTTACTTTTTCTTTGATAAGCTAGTGACTTTATTGCCTCCTAAGGTCACTCATTGCCTCGGTTACTGGTCATTTGGTCGAAATAAAAAGGTTGACAGGACAAATGGTCAAAGCAATTTGGTCGAAAGACAAATGGTCGAATGTTTTTTTTTGTATTTTCACATTTTTTTATTTTTTTTGGGGGGGTCCCCCCTAATCCCCTTTTTTTGCTTAAAAACCCTTTTTTTTCCTAAACGAAAACCTGAAAAATATATATAAAAACAAAAAAAAAATCGACCATTTGTCTTTCCACCAAATTGCGTCGACCATTTGTCTGTCGACCAATTTTCTGTCGACCAATTTTCTGTCGACCAAATGACCGGACAGCCATTGCCTCAGGAGCAGCAGGTCCCATTCAGGTTAATATTCTTGCTACTCTCCTGTATTTTCTTTTTACCTGTTGAATAATAGGATCAAAATTAGGCCTACTCGAAATATGATTCAAATTTCTTGGTCTCAAGGATCTCTCTATGAACGAGGGGATAAAGGGTCCAAATAATAATTTATTTCTCCCTGTTCATTGAGAAAATCCACTCCCAGTTTTTCATTAAAATCACAAATATCTCTCTCAGCCCAAATTATCCTATTTTTTCCTGAGGAAACTGTAACTCACACATTCTTTTCCCAGTTAATCGGGATTGCTTTGTGCTGAAGAAAGACACTGTTAGTCATTCATGGTCACTAGGGACTCCACTACTAATCTCAAAACTATATTCCATCTCTCTGAAGTGAATATAAAGTTGATCATTGAAGATTTGGACCCACTATTCCAGGTATTGCAATAGGATTGTCCCTGACTTTTTTTATTAGCCAAAACATCTAAATACCAGCTATGAAAAAAGGACCACAACTCTTTGCTTTAGCATCCTGTACATTAGACATGTTTGTGGAAGTCTGGAGCTCGGAGAACCTCGAGGGATCTAGGCAGTTTGCATTAAAGTCATCTGCAACTTACATGCCCCCTGCCGGCGTTAGAGTCATCCATTCACACAAAATCCCATCAATATGGTCAATCAATCTCATTTGGGGCTTGTTCCCATAACTGTAGTATACATGTATTACTAACACGGGGGCCCTCTCACCCTTCATTATAATTTGTAGTGCCAGTACACCATACAATGTGGCATCAATACACTATGGCCCTCATTCCGAGTTTGCCGGTCTGGAAACAATGGTGCCAGTAAGCTTCCATTGGGGGTCATTCCGAGTTGGGCGGTAAGGGATACCGGGCACCGTTAAGGAGACTGGTGCCGGTAATTCCTTACTGCCCAATTCTAAGGTCCCTTAGCGGGAGCCTCAAAGAACGTGTGGTCTGACCACACGTCCTTTACGGGTCCTGCTTAGGGACCAGGGTGCTAATAATTGGCTTGCTAGTCACAAGCCCGTTATTTGCGCCCTCCCCATTCCCATTGAGCCCTATGGGGTCTCAAATGGGGAATGGTTTGTTCAATGGGGACTTACTGGTCCCTCCAGGGTCGGAATGGACCAGTAAGTCCCCATTGAACAAGACCGGATTCGGACACGGTATGGGAGGCAGGGATGGTGCTAATAGCACCATGACTACCGCCCATCTCGTAATGACCCCCCATTATTTCCAGACCGGCAAACTACGAGTTTGTGGGCAGGATAGTGTTCCGCTCGCCAAGTCTGCCATGGCGGGGGGGACAGCACCCGCTCGCAGACTTCCACTTTAGTGATCCCCACTCGCATAGAGTCCTATGGGACTCTATTGGAATGGGGAACAACATAGTTAACGGTGCCTGACTTACTGGCAGCCGGGGTTGTAATACCGGCAAGCCAGGTGCCGGTAACTGTTAACGGGTCTGGAGGCAGCCTGCCGGATTTACCGGCACGGCTACCACCAGACTCGTATGAGCTATGTGTCCCAAATACACTAGAAGAGTAGCCTCTTTGGATCTCCATCCCAGGACACATCCGGCACCTTCAAAGGGTTCCCCAGGTTCCCAACATCCAGTAACATAACCACGTT
The DNA here is from genome assembly GCF_040938575.1 of Ambystoma mexicanum. Classification (NCBI taxonomy): domain Eukaryota; kingdom Metazoa; phylum Chordata; class Amphibia; order Caudata; family Ambystomatidae; genus Ambystoma; species Ambystoma mexicanum. Next base: position 1,316,916,315 of record NC_090931.1, on the reverse strand, counting down.
CCCTCTCAGGCAACTCCCAGGATGAGCAAACACCACAGTCACTGTGCATGCTTCATGGTGTGCCACTGATCTCTTTAATATTGTTCAAACATTCCAAAAGATTTGAAATGATCCTGGCAAGTTCCAAGAGGAGTTGCAGGTTATTATTGACTTTTATAGAGCCACATGTGATGACCTTATCCAGAGAGCGGTTCTCCCCACCAACACATTGCGTTACTCAAACAGCGGTGCAACTGGCCAGATGAAGATATCCAACTGATGGGTAAATGGTTTTACCAATAGATTAGTACAGTCAATCATCAAATTCTGTCCCCAAAAGACAGATTAGGCAAAAATAAAGGCTGAAAATCCAGCGAACTATCTCGGAACGATTGAAACACTGTTTTGAACAATATTCTTGAATTATAGATGTGACTTCTGTGGCTCCACAGGCTGTAGTATCACAATTTGTAATGAGTCTGCAGCTGAGGGTGGCTGACAGTATAAAATCGATTTTGATTGGTTGGGAAGGAAAGGATTTGGCTGAGGTTTTGCTGGCTGCACAACACTTTCGTGAAAAGTCAAAAAGAGAAAAGGAAAGTACTGAAGCTAAAATGATGACATAACAAATTTATTTAGCAATTACAGCCCTTCCAAGGGAGAGGAGGCTCCTGGTCAATGTCTGGGGAAGAGGAAGGGGAAGAGGCTCCTCACAACAAGCTGAACCTGGGAATGGTAAGGACGTGCATAATGTAATGTGATCAGTGTAACTATTGTAAAGAATTTGGGCACTGGAAAGCCAAGTGTCCTAACAGACCTCAGTATGATGGATGAGTTGGCAGTCAACTGCTCCAATTGGTCTGCCTCTACCTCCCCCATCACCGCAGAATGCTCATTAGTACTGCCAAGTTAATGGTCAAAATGTTTCAAAGTTGATACTGAAGCATCACGCTCCACCTTGAAAGCCTCTGAATTCCCTCATGTTATGCATTCTGATGAAGTTGTCAATGCTGTTGGTATTTTAGGTACTATTTCTGACAAACACACCTTCTTGCGTATTCCTTGTTCCCTGGTTAGCTCATTTGGATTAGATCTATTGTGTAAGCTACGCTGCACCATCTATTGTTCCATCAATGGCATTGTTCTTGATATCCCAGCACATAGAGAACTTGAGGTTTTGGCTGCATTACAGGAAGAGGCCCATTTGACCCCAGGCACCTGGAACACCTCTCCCTCAATGCAATAGGGATAGGTGGACCAAGTCCCTTCTAAATTGTGGGCTACCCACAGAAATGGTGTTGGGTGCATGCTCAATGCTTGACCAGCCATAATTACCCTGAATCCAGCCAAACCTCTGCACTGTGTACCTCAGTACCCCATTTCCAAGCAGGCTGAGGAAGGTATCGGCTCTGTCATTAAATCATTGCTTGTGCAGGGAATCATTGACCCCACATGTAGTCCCTGCAATAACCCAATTCTTCCTACAAAGAAATCAGCTAAAGAAGTCTACTGTTTCATCCAGGACCTCAGAGCAGTTCATGCTTAAGTCCTACATACCTTCCCTATGGTTCCAAACCCTGTGACTATCTTGTCCTGCACCCCAGTCTCTGCCACTTACTTCACTGTTGTTAATCTGTGTTCTGTGTTCTTTTCCAAACCTACCCTGCCGGATAGTCAGTATTTACTTGCATTTATTTGTAAATCTATGCAGCACAAATTCACATGTCTTCCTATGGGGAATGTAGAAAGCCCCACCATGTTCTCCCAAATTCTGAAAAACGATCACAATCCACTAGCGGTCCAAGATGGGTCTGTCCTAGCGCAATATGTGGATGATTTCTTGTTAGTCTCACCCTACATGGAAGCTTGCAAGCAGGCCACTCTTGTTTTACTGACAGCTCTTGCCGAAAAAGATCAGAAGGTGTCCAAAGAAAATGTACAGTTGTGTTTACCCCGTTTGCAATACTTGGGCCATTATATTTCTTCAGGGCAGAGACAATTGTCCCTGGGTCATATTAAAGCGATTCAGCCGGTCCCCAAACCCTGGACGAGAAAGCAAATTAGGGTATTTCTTGGAATTATCAGTTACTGTAGGCGGTGAATACCAGGGTATGGGCCTCATTACATGGTTGCCGCCGGTATTTTACCGTGTCCGCCTTGGTGGATGGCGGAATTACCGCCCTACTCCAAGGTGAGCGGGGGCGGTAATTCCCCCTTCACCAAGGCTCTTCCCCATTCCCATTTTTGACCCCATAGGGCATAATGGGAATGGGGAAGGTGCTAATTACGGTACCGCAAATTGCGGTACGGTAATTAGCTCCGAGGTCCCTTTGCAGCAACCTACTTTAACGGCTGGTAAAACCAACAGTTAAAGTCGGGTCCCGCAAAGGGAACTCGTAGTAAGGCGGTAGGGGTTTACCGGTACCGGTGCCCTTACCGGTACCGGTAAACCCTTACCGCCTACCGTGTAATGAGGCCCTATGCCACTATAGTTAAGCCCCTTCAGGTCCTCACACACAATTCGAACCTTAAACCCCTGCCATGGTCCAAGGAAGCTGAAACACCTTTGTCATCATAAAGCAAGAACTCTCAACAGCTGCCAGATTACCAGAAACCATTTATATTATATTGTGATGAATGCAATGGGTTTGCGCAAGGAGTGTTAACTCAGCTGCACAACGACAAGCACTGGCCCGTGTCATATCACAGTGTGGTGCTGGACCTGATGGCTGCTGGTTTACCAGCTGGTCTGCACACTGTTGCAGCAGCTGCATTATTCATAGAAAAGTTCCTGTCATAGTTGTTGCACCCTATTTAGTGTTAACGCTTTTACTAAAAATAAAACTTCCTGACTAATCATGTATGAAAAGTTGCTAGTTTCAGCTGTTAATGTTACTCTCAGCTGATGCTCTGTTTTAAACCCTGCTTCCTTGTTGACAATCCCGCACGACAGGGATCCCCATGATTGTTTGCTGGTTGTGGAAACTTTACTATCCACCGGAGCTGATTTGAAGGATATTCCTCTGCATAATCCTGAAATGATACTCTTTGTGGATAGACCATGGACCTCATTACGAGTTTGGAGGTAGCCATGCCCTTAATAAGGGCATGGCTGCCTCCCAACTCGGGTCCGGGTTCCCTGAATGGGGAAATGCCGGGCCATTCCGACCATGGGAACCCGGACCCAGTACATCCCCATTCCCATTCGAGCCCCATAGTGCTCAAAGGGAATGGGGGGCATGCTAACAACGGGCCCGTTAATGACGGGCCCTTTGTTAGCATGCTGGGCCACTCGCGGGACCCGCTAAGGACGTCTGGTAAAACCAGGCGTCCAGAGCAGGTCCTGCGAGCGGACCTCGTAATGAGGCGGTATGGGGTTAACGGCGCCGGCAGCTCTACCGGCGCCGTTAACACCATACCGCCAGGGTCGTAATGAGGCCCCATGTCTCTGCAGTCAGGGAGGCGGGGATTGGTGGCTTGTATCTGAGCATTCTGTGTGTACTCCTCATGCAGTCCTTGAAGCTTATTGTTTACCAAATGCCAAATCTGCCCAGATAGCTCAACTCATGGCTCTCACTCAAGCATGTATCCTAGCGAAAGATAAGTTGGCTACTATGTCTAACAACTCTGACTATCCTCACAGAGTAGGGCACGACTTTGGTGTTCTCTGGAGACAGAGAGGCTACCTAACCTCAACATGTGCACCAATTTCCAATGGAAAATATGTGTCTTCTCTTTTACGTGCCCTGCAACTCCCGTTAACTCTGGCTACAGTCAAGTGCCGTAAACATGATCCTTCAGTCCTTTACAGCTATAGCCAAACCTTTCTTTGAGAAAGCAGCTCGCTCAGCAGCCTTGGATGGGCCCTAATGAATCTATTGTTTGTATTTCAGTTCAACTGACACTGATTGCCTCCCTTTCCAGCCTGTCTGTGCTCCGCAATCAAGCACCCAAAATAGAAAAGTAGTCTGGATCCTGTCGTAACTTTAAGTAGGATAATGATTCTCTTTGGCGCTCCCCAGACAGCTGTGGCACCCAAAGCCCTCCTGCCCTACCTAGCCTGATTGGCGCATTCCGCTGCCCATTCAGTTAAAGGGGCTATGACTCTGTGTGAACTGTGAGTGGTATGACCCCGCCTTTGTGAAAATTGCTCAAGCCTGTTGTGAAACCTCACTATATGCTTAAGACATACTGTAGAGCAAGCTGTGAAAACAAAGCTGTCTGCACGACCGGTACCGAAAGGTCCATTCCTGAATGAAAAGCCAGGCTGCATACAACTCACTTGATGTGTGCACTGTGAGTATTTTCTTGTTGTAAATTATGTTTTCTCAGGTTGGATTGAAACCTAAACTTGCAAGAAAGCAGATGCTGTGACTGTTGCCAAACAACTGTTTCCTGAATTCATACCCTTATTTGGTCTCCAACTCGTCATAGAGAGTGAACAAGGTACCCATATTACTGGTCAGGTATTCAGGGAAGTGTACACAGTATTAGGGATTTCACAGGATGTCCACTGCACCTACCACCTCCAGTCGAGCTGGACAGTGGGACACAGAAACGGTGACCTGAAGCTTTGGCTCACTAAGGTGTATCGTGAAATTGGACTCAAATGGCCACAGGCATTGCCATTAGTATTGTATCCCATGTGCAATAACCGACATCGCAAGCCTGAACTGTCTCTGCATGAGATCCTTGTGGGCCTCCCCATGCACCTAGGAACTACACCGCTAGTAGCCCCACACTTTCTGAACTTGCATCGGGAAGACAAAACTGTCCTTAATTATTGTTGCGCATTAATCAAGACTGTTCATTATCTCCACACACAGGTCTGGGCTTCTCTACAAAAATCAGCAACCGCCCCTGCCATACGCTACAGCTTTGAGACTGTATTTACATCTGAGTGCACCAGCGAAAGTTGCCATTCCAGCCCTGGTGGCGTGGCCTGCACCAAATCCTACTGACGACACAGACATCAGTCAAGTGTTCTGGCCTGACCTCGAGGACACATGCTGCCCACTGGTGCGAGGTCCAGGTTCCGGGAGCCAGCACCAAACCAAGCTCTTCAGAACCTCACTATCACGAAATAGTCAGCTCCACCAGACAACACTTCTGCCTGAGCTCCAGCAACTGCCACAGCCCTGCCAGTGCCAACCCAACTCAATACTCCAGACCACCCTCGAGCAATGACAGAAGCCGACTCCACCATTTCCTTTGCACCTGTATACGCAGGTACTGAGCCAAGACCCCAAGCTTCACAGTCTATTCGCCACGGCGGGGTCTCTTTAGAAGCTACTGTTCAAACTCCTTCATCGGTCAACCGGTGCTCTGAAGGGGACTAACCAATCCGGTCCCCCTCCTCTCCTACTACCTCCAGCGCTTGACGCTGTTGGACCTCACCACCCAGAGCTGAGAAAATACATACTACAGCCCTGCAGAGCCCACCCCGACCCCAGGGTCAATAACTTTGATAATAGTGTCTGTGTGAACAGCCGCTCACCCTTGAAAATGTCCACTGGTCAATGATGCACCTCCCTGATGTGGTAGTTTACTGGCAGAAATTAGGGGTTGCATCTGTTGATATGCACGTGTCAGTTGGATTTGGACCATGACTGTATCACTCACTGGTCATTCTCTTTCTTTTAATGGCCTCATTGTTTCGGTGGCTCTGGTACTATGGTTACATTTGACTAAACGTATTGTGGCAATAAGACCCGAGGCGGTGGCCCAATACCGCCCCAGGTAATGCCCCCGGGGCCATAGTTACAAGCCCGAGTGTAGCGAGGGTCTTAACGAAGCCCTGGGGGTATTACCGTGGGCGATATTGGCCCAGCGCCGACGGTCGTATTGCCATTAGTACCCGGGCCCGTTAGACCGGGGTACTAATGGCATTTTCTTCTGTTTCACGCGTTTCGAAACAGAAAAAAAATGGCTGGGAAAGGGAAAATGTAGTCCGTTTTCCCTTTCCATGGCGGCCATCGGGAGTGGACGCACTGGGAACAGAAGTGTTTCCAGCGCGTTCGCTCCCAAGACAAGAAGAAAAAAGAAGGTAAGTGGGGTTGGGAGGGCGGAAGGGAATGGAAGAAAAGAAAAAAAACAAAAACAAAAAAAAGTACCGCGGTCTCCGGCGGGGGATGATGGAAGCCTCCAGCCGTGTGATGGCTTGGAGCACGGATGGCCCCGCTCTGAGTCTCCACACGGCTGGAGGTTTCCATCGTCCCCCGCCGGAGACCAAGGGATCGAGGGTAAGTGGGGTAGGGAGGACAGGGGGAAAAAAATTTCTTACATGAGTCCCCGGCAGGGGACGAAGGCAGCCTCCAGCCATGGGAAGGCTCGGAGCAGGGATGGCCCTGTTTCGAGCCTCCTCATTGGCCGAGGGCTGCCGCGTCCCTCGCCGGGAACAGAGTACCCGGCACGCACGGCGTACAAGGGAATACCGTGTGGTAGGGCTCGCAAAAGAGCCAATCACCACATTGTATTCCCGGTGCGCTGCGTGTGCCAGGTACTAATGTGGCAATAAGACCTGAGGTGGCGGGCCAATACCGCCCCAGGTAATGCCCCCGGGCTGTAGTTACAGGCCCAAGTGTAGCGAGGGCCTTAACGAAGCCCCGGGGGCATTACTGTGGGCGGTATTGGCCCACCGCCTCAGGTCTTATAGCCGTTAGTACCCCGGCCCGTTAGACTGGGGTACTAATGGCATTTTTTTCTGTTTTGAAACGCTACTGCGTTTCGAAACAAAAAGAAAAAGTTGAAAAAAATGGCCACCGGGAAAGGGAAAACGTAGTCCATTTTCCCTTTCCATGGCGGCCATGGGGAGCGGATGCGCTGGGAACAGAAGTGTTTCCAGCGCGTTTGCTCCGAGAAAAGAAGAAAAAAGAAGCTAAGTGGGGTTGGGAGGGTGGGGAGGGGATAGTTTGCGGGGAGAGTTTGGAGGGAAAAAAACTTACATGAGTCCCCGTTTTAAGCCTCCTCATTGGCTAAGGGGCTGCCACGCCCCTTGCCGGGAACAGAGTCCCCGGCGCACACAGCATACACGGGAATACCGTGTGGTATGGCTCGGAAAACAGCCAATCCACACATTGTATTCCCGGTGCGCAGCGCGTGCCAGGTACTAATGTTCATTACTGTTCCTGAAATCTGAAGACCTAGATTTGAGATTGTTAACACACCATGTCTGCCTTTGTGACCACTGTTATTATTGTTGTTAGTTCATTGGTATATCCTCAAATCACGGTGATTGCTGCTTTAAGAGCCATCTGCCATGAACAAGACATTCCCTCTGCTCACTCTTTGGTTCACAGTGAGAGCACTTATCTACTTCTTACCTGGCAGTACTCCTGTATTTTTAATGTGTCTGATTATTGGCTGTGTCCACATCTCACACACAATGGGGGTCATTACGACCCTGGAGGTAACCATGCCGCCATTTGCGGCATGGCTACCCCCATTCCAGGTACTGGGTCTGGATTCCCTGAATGGGGAAGAACTGGACCATTCCAACCTTGGTGGGCCCGGTATTTCCCCATTCAGGGAACCCGGACCATCCCCATTTGAGCCCCCATAGGGCTCAATGGGAATGGGGAGCATGCTAACAACAGGCCCGTTAATGACAGGCCCGTTGTTAGCATGCTGGGCTGCTCACAGGACCCGTTACGGATGCCTGGTTTTACCAGGCGTCCTTACCGGGTCCGGCAAGCAAACCTCGTAATGCGGCGGTAGGGGGTTAACGGGGCCGGCAGCTCTACCGGCCCCACTAACCCCCTACCGCCAGGGTCGTAATTACCCCAAATGTGTCTTTTAGGGTTCCTGTTAAACTCATTCTGTTCAATTGGGATGATGTCTGCCTGGATCTAAATTTGGTTACCCAATCCTGAAGACTCAGAGTCTGTGGTGGTTCTCATTCCCAGGAGGGGTTTACTGGTCCTCCAAATGTTCCCACCCCAGAACAGGTATCATGAAAACCAGCAGTGCGTCACCTTTCCTGTCAGCCAACTGGCGTAAAATGCTGCACCAATCAGTGTGTATTATTCATTGTGGGATGTATTTACCCATGCATCCGAGCCCTACCTCAAAACTGTGCAGTACTGACATGAAAACATCATGATGGCCAGAGCTTCCCAGAAAATGCACAGGGAAATGCATGAAGAATAGGCTGCCACTCATTTTTGCCGATGTTATGGGCACAGAAGGAAACTGCCTAAAACCACCATTGGACTACCCACACAGTAGTCTGAAACCATTGGGAGTGGCAATGCTGATTGCCAAAAGCAAACCCATAACTGTTGGGAATTCATTTTCTTAAATCCCAAAAAGGGGTGCAGTACCAGTACTCACCACTATCAGAAAGCCGGCATTTTAAAACCACCAGATTTTACTTTTTTGTAGAAAACTGAATAAATGAACCCAAAGCAAGCCAAAGAAAGACTTACTGAGAGGTGGATCCAATGTAAAGTTATATTCTGAAGTGACTTGAAGGTTTATAACAAGACTGGCTGAGCTGTGGATTTCAGCAGTTTAAGTAAATTTGGACTGAAAGACACTAAAAATCTAAGTGTTTAAATTGACTGAGTGACCTACTTTGAGTGTCACATAGGTTGCAATTGTTTAAATGTCATAGTTTTAAACTTAGAATCAGCATTTTAGCTGCATATGTAAACATTGTCTTGACTTAAACTGGGTAACAAAAAGTGACATTTTATCTAAAAACTGGCTTAAAGAGATTCCAATTTGCCTGGCAACTACCCCCATCAGGAGTGAAACTTGAGTCACAGCTGTGTTCCCAGGCCTAGCTGCCCTTTTGCTGCTCACACCAAAAGGGATATGACACTTCCCTGATTGAATTACCTGGGCTCTGCAGGAAATTGAACAAAGCCCTGTCTTGACTCAGGCAAATGTTTTATGGCGGGAGTCGTAAATGGAGATTTCTCCTGGAAGCACAGGGGAGGGGCACTGCCTGTGAGAGCAAGCTGGCTTGGCAGAACTGGAAAAACCAGAAATTCAACCTTGTGCTGGAGGAAACCACACCCCTTTGGGGCCAGAACATAACTCTAAAAAGATGAATAACTCATAGTACGGACATGTGAAAATTTTATAAATGATACCATAATTCTTGTGATTTTTCTGCCCACGTTTTAAGACGTGCTAGGACCCGGTGGTATGTTCAGGGGGGTTTTAGCGGAAAAGAGGATATTACTCAAAATGTGTGCATGTGAAAAATCTGACACTTCATCAACTAATGTCCATACTCCTTGCGCACATGTGTGTAAATTTGGGTTAATGTCCAAAATTGCAAACCAGTTAAAAAGTGCAAAATATTGCCATTTCTGAATGCAAGCCCCCAGGAAGAGCAGAGTTTGAACAGGAGATACCTCCTGTGATATGTGAGGGGTGCAGATGATTTTAAAACAATATGTACCTCTGCAAATATGCATTTGGTTCAAATCTAGATTTGTGTGTAAGTTGACAGGAGGAGTGGACTTTCTGCAGGCTGTAAAATGACATCACTCTGACACAACTTAGCTCCCCCAATCAGGGGAGAAATGAAAGCTTGGCCAATGACAAGTGGAGAGGGGCTGGCTAGTGATGCTGCTCACACACACCCATTTTGAAAACACATAAAAGCAGAGAGACAGGACAGATAGGGACTTTCAAATCCATTTGCAGCTGGAAGCTCTGCCGGGAAAATCCATACTTTACCTCCATCAATCTCCAGAGAAAGCTGTGCAGAAAAATCCAGACTTTAAATCCCTCAATCTTCAGAATCCAGAGAGAGAGCAGACCCAGATCACTGTGAAGTGCAGAGACCAGAGTCCCGTCTAAAACCTGACCAGATCCATGGCGAGGCCCATTTCACTCAAGAATATAGTGTGAGTACCTAGAAAACTGTGCAGAACCAATCTCTTAGTTAAAATAATATAATTCTATCTATTTTAATCTAAGTAGAACTGCCTCCTGTCACCTGTCATTTGCAAAGCTGTCACCTGTCATTTTCTAGTTGCAAGCTGCACTTGTCTTTTTGAACTTTAAAATTTCAAATCTGAAAAACGACCTTTATTTAATCGCTCATATCTCTGTGACCGTTTGTGCTAGAGACTTGCAGTAACTTTCATCTGGAAGCTGAGATCCTAGGCTTTCCTAGGACCCCAAAACGATATTGCTTGCCCTCTGTAATCGCACCTGACGCATTCGCGAATTTTACCGCGATTTGCAAATTTATCCACTTGCAAAAAGGTAGCTGCTTTTGCTTTCCTCTGAAAGAAATTCGTTTGCCTCATAAAAATTACTCCTAGATCCTTGCTAAAGTGAGCCTGGACTAATATTAACTTGATTTCACTCACCCTGAACCTCTAGAGGGAATTAAAAGCATTTTAGCATATTTTTTCTTCATTTCCAGCACATTTAAAAGCATTTGGGCCTGTGTTTTCAACTTCTGTAGGCTAAGTTGCTGGGGTGAACTGAATCACATTTGATTGCATTTCTGAGAACTGTGTGCTTCCCTCCATTTCCTTGCATTGCATAAAAAGGGGGGGTGAATTGTCCAAGAAAGTGATTACATTGTCTTTTGCTGAAATCCTATCAAGTTATTTTCTGTACTGCATTTCATTCCACATTGCATTCATTTGAAACCATAAAAGTATTGTTGCTATCTTATCCATTTCATGTCAACTCCTTAGTGATTATAAAGAAGTGTGCTAGTGCCAGATTCTCCGTTGTTAATCTTTATCATATCAGATTAAGTGTGCTATTCAATTATTAATTTATTATAAAGCGTGATATATATATATTGTTTAAATTATCAATTAAACCTTTTAACTTGCAAAACAGAACTACTTCTTGGCTCAGTGGGGTCAGGGTTATTCAAAGAGAGGGGTGTTATATAGGGGTAGTCATCCAGAACGCATGAACTGGACATAAAGATATATTAATAAGGGTTTCCATTCAGTATCCCAGACTAGGCATTGACTTAGCTGTAGTGTTGAATTGAATCCTCTTACAAATTGGGGGCTCGTGCCGGACGTTTGGGTTAGATCTACCATTTGTGCAGATTAATACAGCGTGCCAGCTGACCAGATACACATATCCGGTTGGATCACCACGCTGTGTTACGCTGTAAAGCACTCCTCAAAGGAACGCTCTTAGGAAAAGGTCTGTTTTGCAAAAATAAAATACAAACTTCTGTAAGTCAGGACAGAGACCAATCTCTGGAATGACGACCTTAGTAGACATGAAAATAGCCAGAGAGCACCTCTTACATAAACTATTTGTGAGAGGTGAATGGACTGAACAGGGCCAGGATGCCTGGTTGCAGGCCATCACGCGACAGGTCACTGAAACAGGGTCAGACCTATGGAGAGATCAGGGTCCATTACATGTGGCCCTGAGTGAACTATATATGGCTCCTAAAGCCAAAGATGAACACAATAAAATTGCCAGGGTAGCGGCATATTTATATTTACATATGGGAGCCATGCAGGACAAATGTGCTGAAGGCCAAGATCTGGCGAGTAGGCAACTGCTGGCATTACAGAAGGCCCAATCTGAGCTGGACTCTTCTGAGCAGAGGCTGCTCAGGAGCCAGGAGTCAGAAAATGACAGTAGGCAGTATATCATTAAAATAAAAGAGGATATGGATATACTGCAACAGGAAAAGGCTGACCAGGATACTAGATTTCTGGCCCTGCAGAAGGAGCACCGAGACAGTTTGGACTCCTTACTGCAGAGCCAGAAAAAGCTGGAGCAACAATTAGACTTCAACAGGGTATGTGCTGAGCAGGTAGTCACCCTGCAAGGCCACCTAGATAGGGAAAAGGCAGAAAGCAATAAACTGATTCTGAAAGACCTGGATACCCAGGCAGAGTTTGATGAAGAGCGCCGGAAAGCTGGTGCCCTTCAAAGGCAGAGGGACGACCTGGCAGCACAAATGCAGGCTCTTAGTCAGGAAAGAGACACTTTAGGCCAGGAAGTCTGCCACTTAAAAAAGCGAATTGAAGAAAATCACCTGGCCCTCCAGGGGCTGGGTGACCTCCAAAAAGAAAACCAGAACTTGGTAGAGCACACCAGAAGGGTGGAAGATGCTCTGGCAAGAAAGGAGCAGGCCGGTAGGGATGGGACTCAGGAGGTAAACCTCCTGCAGCAAATACTGGCCCAGTTCTCCAGGACCAACCAGGAAGAACAGAGGGAAAATGAGGCCCTCTGTCAACACAATGATAGGCTCCAACAACAGGTAGCGATGCAGGAGAGACTGATAGAGTCTAGTAAGGCCTTGACTGAGGAACTGAAAGCACAAATGCAGGCTCTTGCATTGCAACAGGGAGCAGGGGCGGATAGAGATGAGGTCCGCTGGGAAAGAGAGACTCCTGACCATAACCTCAGGAGCCCTAACACCAGGGGCCTTCATCTCTCCCAGTCCCTGGACTCTACCACCCCCATGTCCCCTGGCGCACATGAGCACAGGGCCACAGGGATGGCAGATTACTATCCAGCTAAAAGTATGGGGCTCATAGGCCAGTACCACTCAGGAATGGAGGGGTGGGCATCCGGGTATGGGCACCCAAGTACAGTACAGTTCAGTGGGGAACCCCAGGAGAGTAGGCCCATTAAGGGCATCCTGAAAACCTCTGCCCAGTTAGGTCAGTGGAGGGGGTACCCATCAAATCCTGGCAGCAAGGAGGAATCTGAAGACTCCTCTGAACTGCGCAGGACACAGGAGACCAGGTCCCCACATTCTGCCAGCCATTCCCAGGCTCGCAGAATCCGGGAAAACCTGGAAGAGCAGACAGGAACCTCTGGGAGCAGTGCCTCTGAGTCAGAGGATGAATGGACAAGGGTTACCCGAACCAAAAAGGTCAATAAGGCAAAAAGGGCCTTGCTTAAGGACCCCTTAAAGCAGATTAAGGCGATCAGGAGCGTCATCACGCCTTACCATAAGAACGCTAAGTATTCTGTTTGGGAGCACTTAGAGTTGTTTGAGCAAATGATGGAGACTTTCCATTTGAAGGACAGCCAAAGCTGTATTCAATATGTAAAGTGGACCTTCTCCCCGGAATACTCCAGTTTCTTTGCGGGGCTGGAGGACCAAAATCATTTAAGATGGTCCACCTATAAGGCGACCATCTTGAAACATTTTTCCATTCATAGAAATCCTCAAGAGGCTCGCAAGGCAGCCTACAATTTACAATGTGGGGAGGATCAGGCCCCACAAGAATTTGTGCAGGAACTGAAACGTGCTTTTGCGCAGACCACCAGAAGGGTGCGCACAGACAGTAGAGAATTCATCAATACATTTTTTCATGCCTTGCCCAAATACATAATGACCCAGCTCGTGAGGGATTTTCACGAGAAAAGATCTTTAGACTGGGTCATTGAACAGGCTACCCGGATCTATGAGGTGCAGAAACCGGTAGATAGCAAAAGTAATGCCCAGAAAAACCCCAAAGCCAACAGCACCCCTGCTGCTGCCAAGGTGGCAGAGGTAAAGGTCACCCCCGTTTTGGATTTGGAGATGGGGGGGCCTAAAAACCTACCTGCACCTAATAATGCTAGGCCCAGAAGGTCCTCGGGCCAGTCACAGACAGGGAGCCAGGGAGGCAGCCCCACAAATGGGGTCCCTCGCTCTCCTGATTATGTAAGCCCCCGTTACAAGGGAAATCGACCCATCCTGGGTTATGTGTGGACTCCCCCAGCCCAAGGGGGGGGATCCAACTGAGCACCGAACCCAGGGAACTTCCCTCCAAACTTTCCACAGGAGGGCAGAAATTTACCAAACCCTGGGCAGAACTTTTTCCCCAGATATCCACCCGACTTTCAGCCCCAAAACCATCCATCCTTCTTTCCCCAATTCCCTGAGCCCAGACCACTGAATCCGGGAGAGGGGAGGCCAAGGGTGGAGGGGTACCCAAATCTTCCCAACCCGGGGTATTACCAGAGGAGGGACAGCTACCCTTCCCGGGATCAGCCCAGGGGAGAAAACAGGGCCCCGTATCAGCCTGAGTGGGTTTCCCAGTTAGAGCGCCAGGTTCAAAACATGGCGCGGGATCTGGGTCACATACTGAGGGCTCAGCAGAACCCTCAGATCGGCATGCCGGCACAGAATGCACCCAATTCTGGACCTGGTGCCCCAGAACAATGACGGGGGCAGCACCCCGATAACTCACCGGTTCCCAGGGAGGAGGCACAAAGGGAAGGGGGTTGTAAAGCCTTGGAGGAAGCTTCCTTCCTCACTTGTAAACAGCCCCTGGAAAACCAGGAACCGGAAACAAAATCTCTTGCCCCTGAAAGTTTGCCTCCTAAGGAGCAGAGGGGGGGTAGGAGAAACAAAAGACCCAAACAGACTCAGTTTGAGGAGGAGGTACAGGTCTTCCAATTTGAGGGAGAGGGATCCTCAGAGGATCCTGGGAAAAGGATCTTCTCCTTCAGAGAGGGGGGAACTCCTCCCAAAGAAAAATGGGTCCCTAGGGATGCAAATCCAGACTGGGGAGATGTGGAGACTGAGCTACCGCCGCCCACCATCTCATCCCAGAACCAACCGCAAGAAAATCCCCTGGTTCAAACCCATCCTGGTGACTGCCTCCAAAAAGGGGGGGGCGGCCCAGAACCGGAGCCAGGGGAACCCACAATGGCTCTGATCTCCAGTTGCCAAATTTTTCTTTCAGATTCCCAAGGCTCTCCACAGAATTCTGCCCAAATCTCTTCGCTAGCGATGTCCAAAACCAGAAAATTAGCCCACCAGTTGTCCAAAAATGTACATTATCTGTGCCCCCTTGAGGAGAAGGAGGGAAGATATTATGCCCCGGTACAAGTACAGGGGCAGGGTACAATTTTGGCACTGGTGGACACTGGATCTCAAGCTACCCTTCTGTCCAGAAGGGCCTTTGACGAACTGAATGCAGGAAGGGGAGAGAATTACCAAATTCCTCTCACCTCTCTTCCTGGGCAACTCCAGAACTTTGACGGGAAGGAAATTCCCGTCGAGGGGACGGCAGATTTGGACATTAAAATTGGGCGACACAAGTTGAAACACCCGGTCATAGTTGTGACCCCAGAGGGCACCCCTTGTTTACTAGGGAATGACCTCCTGAGAAGGTTGTCACCCCTAATAGATTGCGTAAACAGGGTCCTCTGGACCCAGACTAGCCGACCAATAAAATTAAAACAGAGTGTCAACCATATTAGTTTAAACGGCACCTGCCACATGGTTGAACAAAAATCTGACCAAGTAGAATTTCACTTCCGGAATAGCCAAATTCCAGACGTGCCAGTAATAGCAGTAGGACAAGAAACTGGTGGTGGAGGGTCCTCTCTATTTCTGAAAATCAACCTTCCTTCCAGTTTAAAGTGGTACTCCACGCTGGAAGGAAACACTCTGAAATTCTTTACAAATCCACAATCAGATATTACCACTCCTATAGTCCAGAAAGATGTGAAATCAGCTCAGAGCCTGGCTGATATTCAGCAAATTGGAGAGCAGTTGTTCATCCCTGTCCAATTAAATGATGGGAAGGACTCTGTTCTCGCTCGAGTGTGTGTGAACAACGGTAAGAGCTTCATCAGCGAAGCCATGTTCCGCCAACTCCCAAAAGATCCAGCCATTCCCACATTCAAACTGATAGACAAATGGGAAATGGACCTGGAAGCGCCTAATTCCAAACATCTCCTGCCAAGCAGGTGTATGCTCAAAATCTCCATTGGCAACAAGAGCATAGTCCATAATTGTTGGGTCGTGCGAGACGTCACTGCCGCCTTTTACTTAGGCAGTGACATTCTCAATCGCTTTGCCATTAGTTTGGACCTAATAAACTTCAAAGCTTGGTCCCGATTAGCGGATAATCCCATGGGCTTTGATGATCCAGAAAAAGCATTTAGGTCAGCTCAATTGCTACCTTATGCAGTTGAAATTCAGGTTAAAGAGGAAGTCACCATCCCAGAAAGGACCCGACAATTCTCCCTGGAAGTGAAAGTTAAAAGGGGACAAGAGTTGAAAAACCCTGATGCTTACATACATCTAAACGCTTCTCTCCAACAGCAAGGGTTGGGGGTAAACCCAACTCCATTAGTCAACATAGAACATGACACCATTCTAATAGAGGTGGATAACAGCGACTTAAAGAGTATTACTCTAGCCGCAGGCACCATTATTGGAATGGCGGTTGATGACCGACATTTTTCCATCGACTTAGTAAATGAACTGTTAGGACCAATCCCCAAGGACTGTTTTGACAGTGACAGTAATGACAACGCAACACCAGACAGGATTTTTACCCGGCATGGGGGAACTTCCTGGTGTACACTTCCTGCCCCTATGGTAAGGAAGATGTGACTTGTGACTTCAGGAGGGATGAGGTGATTTTCCAGGTGCATGAGGGCTGCCTTTCCCACCTGAAGCCTCCGGTCCAAATCAGCACTCTGACCAGGGACTTCTCCACCCAGCTGGAGGAGGCCGCGGAAATAGCCAAACCAGAAGTCTTTCCGGGCTTCAGGCAGATGGTGGAAGAGAGAGTCAACCTAGCTGATGCCTGTGTGACTCTGGAACAAAAGCAAAAGTTGAAACAAGTTTTCCTGGATTTCCAAGATCTCTTTGCGGTAGACTCATATGACTGTGGTCGCACTGACATCCACACAACAACAATCCCCACGGACCCTGGCATGACTCCTGTGTTTGTGAAGCAATATCGCTTGCCTCTCGCATCAATGGAGTCCCTTACTGAGATAATTAAGAACCTTGAGTCCCGGGGAATAATCCGTCCAGTCCACAGCACCTTCAATAATCCGGTGCTGGGAATATTGAAGCCAAACGGCCAGTGGAGACTCTGCGCCGACCTTAGGGAGCTCAACAAACGGGTCCATACTTCCCGATGGCCTCTGCCCTACATTGACCAAGGGCTGGCCCAGATCCAGGGGTCACAGGTATTCACTGCAATAGACCTGACCAATGGATACTGGACCTTGCCGGTCAGTAGGGAGGACCAATACAAGCTGGCTTTTACCTTTGGGGGCCAGCAGTATACATGGACCCGGACTCCCTTCGGATACCTCAACTCCGGTAATGAGTTCAATATTTTCCTACATAAGGCCATGCCCGACCTGGTTGCGAGGGGTAACCTGGCTTATGTAGATGATGTCCTCATTAAAAGTTCATCTGTGGAGGAACACATAGCGGAGATCCGTTATGTTCTGACCCAGTTGAGGGCCGCCGGAGCAAAACTTTCCTTTCAGAAAGCACAGTGGTGTAGAACCTGTGTTAATTTCTTGGGGCATGAGATTACTCCTCAGGGTCTCTGTCCCCAGGAAAAGAAAGTGGAAGCACTTCAGAAACTGAAAGACCCCACAACTCTGCGAGAACTAAGGAGCCTCCTTGGACTGACTAATTACAGCAGAAAGTTCATTGAGGGCTACGCAGAGATCACCAGACCCCTGATTCATCTCCTGAAGGGGGGGTCAGGTGGGAATGGGGTCCAGAACAAGCCGAGGCAGTAAGACAACTCAAAAGAAGCCTCTCACAAGCGCCCTGCCTAGCTTACCCTGTCAGAAACAAGGAGTTCTTCCTGGAGACAGGGTTCTCTAATACGTGCCTGACGGCAGTATTATACCAAAAGCATGACAAGGTCAATAAAGTAATCTCCTATGCGAGCAAAACTTTATCCTCTGTGGAGGAAAAATTCAACGATTGTGAGAAGGCACTCCTGGCAACGGTGTGGGCATTGAAGAATTACCGCCCGTTTATCCAGGGGGAACACATCATAGTGGAGACTCCACACCAGCCTCTGCAATATCTCCAAAGTGACAGAATCCGGGCCGGAAATGTGAGTAATTCCCGAATTACTTCCTGGATTCTGTCAATGCAAGGCTTTCCTGTGGAGGTCAGATATGGCCAAAACAAGAAGAGTCCCCTCGCGCAAGGTCTGGCTGACTTGCATGATTGTGCCAGAGAAAACTGTCTCGAGGACGAAAGTCTAAAAATAAAGGACAACACGGAGGCATACCTTAATTCCCCACACAAAGTCTTGGAAGAGGACAAGTGTGAGGGAATGCCCACTGTCTATGTGGATGGATGCTCTTACCATGTTGACAACAACGGGGAGAAAGAACTGGTGGCTGGCGTAGGGAATGCATGGGTGAATGAGTCCCCAGAACCCTCCGCTGGATACAAAATTGGTCCCCGAAGTAGTCAGGTGGCAGAATTGATGGCTGTGCATCAGGCCATCCTCACTGCTGTCCAGCATCAACTCCACGAACTGGTCATAATCACAGATTCGGATTATGTACGGAACGGGTTCGTGGAGCACCTGGTTAATTGGAAAACCAGAGGCATGTTATGTGCTAACAACAAACCCTTGAAACATGGGAAGTTGATCCAAAACATTGATGATCTGGTCACCTCGAATGAGATGACCATCTATTGGAAAAAGATCAAGGGTCATTCCAAAGTAGAGGGACCAGACAAAACTGGAAATGACTTAGCTGATCAGCTGGCCAAAACCGGGGCCATCCAAGGGGATCTAATTGAGATTGAGTCCCTGTTGGGGGAAATCCAGGTCACTGCTATCACTAGGTCCCAGACAAATGCTCACAACGACCTTTCAATTGCACAATGGAGCAAGGAGACTCCTGATGTTGATTTGATTACAGCTCAGAAGGGGGATCCAATAATTGGTAAATTTTACCAACACCTTGAGGACCCTGAGAACTTTCCCCTGACGGATACCGATTACATTGGGAAAGAGGACCTAAGAGTGTTGATGAAATGTCCAAAAATGTTCCGAATCCAAGACGGTTTGTTGGTAAGGAAATCCAAAGCTGGCCACGATCAGTGGGTGGTTCCTACCTCATTCCGAAGCCTGATGTTAAGTCACGCCCATGATGCGGCCACCGCCGGTCATAGGGGGTTTCACACAACACTGGAAATCTTAAGAGAGGTTGCATACTGGCCACACATGGGGCAGGACCTCGACCAATACTTGAAGGGGTGTCTTGTGTGTGCACAATTTCAGCCATCATCCCTCACGCACCGTGCGCCTGTCCAAAAGAGGGGGATGACACTGCCATGGTCAGATTTACAAATCGACTTTGTAGGCCCTGTGATTCGCTCTGCTAGGGGGAATAAGTACATGTTGACTGTGACATGCTTGTTTACCAAGTGGGTGGAATGTCTCCCAGCCCCAAATTGCAAGGCAGAAACGGCAGCTGCCTTGATGATTAACCACATCTTTTCTCGTTTTGGTCTACCTCAAAGGATTGAGTCAGACAGAGGTAGCCACTTCACCAGTGAAGTAATGACAAAGATGTGGGAGATACTGGGGGTCAAAAGGAAGTTGCATATTGCTTACAGGCCAGCTTCTTCTGGGGCAGTAGAGAGATATAACCGGACAATTGTGAGCATATTAAAAAAGTTTGTGGCAGATTCTGGGCCAAGTTGGGATATCCGATTACCTCTGGTCCTAATGGCCATCAGATCTACCCCTTCATCTGCAACCAAAATGTCACCATTTGAGTTGATGACTGGGCGCAAGATGGTGCTTCCCCAGCATTTGCTCTATAGGACCCAAGAACAGACACTGATAAATGCCTCCACTACTCATGAGTATGTGGAGAATTTAAGGAAACACCTCCAACATGCATTTGCTTACACTCAGCGGAATCTAGAAAGATCGGCTGATAGCATGAAGACCCACTATGACCGGAAGACTTCCAGGAAGGAATATCAGGTGGGAGACCGGGTCTATCTATACAACTTCCAAAGGAACCAGGCCAAGCAGCGCAAATTCTTGCCTACATGGAAGGGACCCTTTGAGATCATCGACAAGATCTCCCCTGTGGCCTACAAAATCCACATCCCCAAAGGTCCTTTGGCAGCGGGGGAAGACAAGTGGGTCCACATAAACCAGTTGAAATGTTGCCATCCCAGGCACACTCTGCAACAACTGGAGGAATCCTCTGGAATCCTAGCGGGTACTGTCTCAGACTAATTCAGTCCAACCATAAAACATACCACATCTAGTCTCTAAAATATTGTGATTTGCATGAAACTGTATCTTAGTTATACTGTTTTTTTTTTCAAAATAAGAATGTAATGTTTCGTTATGATGAAATGCATATGCTGCCCCACTATCTCAACAGTGGTGGAAAAATGTCTATGAATAGGTATTGCCGCTCTTCCTTTGTCGTCCTAGGAGAAAGAAAACCTGGAGACGGGCCAAGGAGGATGATCCGGAGACTGGGAGGATGACGCAAGGGGGCCCGGGGTACCGCCCAATATTCCTATCAGGACCGGCGAGGAGAACCGATCGATCAGTACCGGATGGAGGAAAAGATGCTGAACTGTGCCATCTATTGGAAGAAGATGAGGAAACATCCCAGATCTTGCGGGTCCCACCAATGAAGGATCAGATGGCCACCGCAAGAAGGGGGGCTTGTGGGATGTATTTACCCATGCATCCGAGCCCTACCTCAAAACTGTGCAGTACTGACATGAAAACATCATGATGGCCAGAGCTTCCCAGAAAATGCACAGGGAAATGCATGAAGAATAGGCTGCCACTCATTTTTGCCGATGTTATGGGCACAGAAGGAAACTGCCTAAAACCACCATTGGACTACCCACACAGTAGTCTGAAACCATTGGGAGTGGCATTGCTGATTGCCAAAAGCAAACCCATAACTGTTGGGAATTCATTTTCTTAAATCCCAAAAAGGGGTGCAGTACCAGTACTCACCACTATCAGAAAGCCGGCATTTTAAAACCACCAGATTTTACTTTTTTGTAGAAAACTGAATAAATGAACCCAAAGCAAGCCAAAGAAAGACTTACTGAGAGGTGGATCCAATGTAAAGTTATATTCTGAAGTGACTTGAAGGTTTATAACAAGACTGGCTGAGCTGTGGATTTCAGCAGTTTAAGTAAATTTGGACTGAAAGACACCTTTAAATCTAAGTGTTTAAATTGACTGAGTGACCTACTTTGAGTGTCACATAGGTTGCAATTGTTTAAATGTCATAGTTTTAAACTTAGAATCAGCATTTTAGCTGCATATGTAAACATTGTCTTGACTTAAACTGGGTAACAAAAAGTGACATTTCATCTAAAAACTGGCTTAAAGAGATTCCAATTTGCCTGGCAACTACCCCCATCAGGAGTGAAACTTGAGTCACAGCTGTGTTCCCAGGCCTAGCTGCCCTTTTGCTGCTCACACCAAAAGGGATATGACACTTCCCTGATTGAATTACCTGGGCTCTGCAGGAAATTGAACAAAGCCCTGTCTTGACTCAGGCAAATGTTTTATGGCGGGAGTCGTTAATGGAGATTTCTCCTGGAAGCACAGGGGAGGGGCACTGCCTGTGAGAGCAAGCTGGCTTGGCAGAACTGGAAAAACCAGAAATTCAACCTTGTGCTGGAGGAAAACCACACCCCTTTGGGGCCAGAACATAACTCTAAAAAGATGAATAACTCATAGTACGGACATGTGAAAATTTTATAAATGATACCATAATTCTTGTGATTTTTCTGCCCACGTTTTAAGACGTGCTAGGACCCGGTGGTATGTTCAGGGGGGTTTTAGCGGAAAAGAGGATATTACTCAAAATGTGTGCATGTGAAAAATCTGACACTTCATCAACTAATGTCCATACTCCTTGCGCATATGTGTGTAAATTTGGGTTAATGTCCAAAATTGCAAACCAGTTAAAAAGTGCAAAATATTGCCATTTCTGAATGCAAGCCCCCAGGAAGAGCAGAGTTTGAACAAGAGATACCTCCTGTGATATGTGAGGGGTGCAGATGATTTTAAAACAATATGTACCTCTGCAAATATGCATTTGGTTCAAATCTAGATTTGTGTGTAAATTGACAGGAGGAGTGGACTTTCTGCAGGCTGTAAAATGACATCACTCTGACACAACTTAGCTCCCCCAATCAGGGGAGAAATGAAAGCTTGGCCAATGACAAGTGGAGAGGGGCTGGCTAGTGATGCTGCTCACACACACCCATTTTGAAAACACATAAAAGCAGAGAGACAGGACAGATAGGGACTTTCAAATCCATTTGCAGCTGGAAGCTCTGCCGGGAAAATCCATACTTTACCTCCATCAATCTCCAGAGAAAGCTGTGCAGAAAGATCCAGACTTTAAATCCCTCAATCTTCAGAATCCAGAGAGAGAGCAGACCCAGATCACTGTGAAGTGCAGAGACCAGAGTCCCGTCTAAAACCTGACCAGATCCATGGCGAGGCCCATTTCACTCAAGAATACAGTGTGAGTACCTAGAAAACTGTGCAGAACCAATCTCTTAGTTAAAATAATATAATTCTATCTATTTTAATCTAAGTAGAACTGCCTCCTAACTGTCACCTGTCATTTGCAAAGCTGTCACCTGTCATTTTCTAGTTGCAAGCTGCACTTGTCTTTTTGAACTTTAAAATTTCAAATCTGAAAAACGACCTTTATTTAATCGCTCATATCTCCGTGACCGTTTGTGCTAGAGACTTGCAGTAACTTTCATCTGGAAGCTGAGATCCTAGGCTTTCCTAGGACCCCAAAACGATATTGCTAGCCCTTGTAGTTCCTCTGTAATCGCACCAGACGCATTCGCGAATTTTACCGCGATTTGCAAATTTCTCCACTTGCAAAAAGGTAGCTGCTTTTGCTTTCCTCTGAAAGAAATTCGTTTGCCTCATAAAAATTACTCCTAGATCCTTGCTAAAGTGAGCCTGGACTAATATTAACTTGATTTCACTCACCCTGAACCTCTAGAGGGAATTAAAAGCATTTTAGCATATTTTTTCTTCATTTCCAGCACATTTAAAAGCATTTGGGCCTGTGTTTTCAACTTCTGTAGGCTAAGTTGCTGGGGTGAACTGAATCACATTTGATTGCATTTCTGAGAACTGTGTGCTTCCCTCCATTTCCTTGCATTGCATAAAAAGGGGGGGTGAATTGTCCAAGAAAGTGATTACATTGTCTTTTGCTGAAATCCTATCAAGTTATTTTCTGTACTGCATTTCATTCCACATTGCATTCATTTGAAACCATAAAAGTATTGTTGCTATCTTATCCATTTCATGTCAACTCCTTAGTGATTATAAAGAAGTGTGCTAGTGCCAGATTCTCCGTTGTTAATCTTTATCATATCAGATTAAGTGTGCTATTGAATTATTAATTTATTATAAAGCGTGATATATATATATATATTGTTTAAATTATCAATTAAACCTTTTAACTTGCAAAACAGAACTACTTCTTGGCTCAGTGGGGTCAGGGCTATTCAAAGAGAGGGGTGTTATATAGGGGTAGTCATCCAGAACGCATGAACTGGACATAAAGATATATTAATAAGGGTTTCCATTCAGTATCCCAGACTAGGCATTGATTTAGCTGTAGTGTTGAATTGAATCCTCTTACATCATGGGAAACAGTAAATGTTGATATTACATTTCGACCAATACAAGTGTAGTCATCAACAATGTCACGTTTACCTTTTCTCCAGAATTCTCTTTCACCCCATCCGTGTATGCCACAAATCCGGGGACCAATTTCATCTGTGACGACAAAGCATATCCTTTGATACCCAATAACTGGGGAGGAAGTGGTTACATGGGTTATGTTCTGACTGCCATTCAGCACACCCACACATTCCTGTCCCACCCATGACAATGAGGAGCTCTGAGTGGGAAGGCTTTGTCACAGGAATGGGTTGTCTCATTCCTGCCCTCAGGGTTAAACTGAACCGAGATTGTTTGTCTCAATTGTAACTACTAATTGAGGACATTGCAAATGCAATTGCTACATCCTCGACCTTCCTATCCTTTAAACATGTGGCCATCCAGACAATGGTCCTCCAGAACCGAATGGCTCTGGACACCCTCTTAGAATGTAAGAGGTGTGTGTGCTCAATTACGAAGAGTAAATGTTGCATGTGTATTCCAAATTACGACCGAAACATTACTGACATGGTTACCCACATCTGCCACACCCTAAATGATCTTCATGAGAACCAAAAGTCAGTTGGGCCATCGGGTCCTGGGTCAGAAACATTCTGAGATCCCTAGAAACCTCCATTGTACAGATCCTTCTTATTATGAAGGTTCTGCTCCTGAGTTTATATCACCTCATGGTCATTGGTAAATGGTTCTACAAACGTATTCATGCTCAGTGCCAGAGAACATCTACACTCAAATACTGTACTTGAATACCATTCAAGAAGTACACTGTCATGATATGCCGTTCTGCACATTCCATTACCCTGAAGGTGTAATTGATGAGACTGCAGTGAAGGCATCATAAGAGGGGGTTGTGGTGGCAGAAATGTTCATTTTTCGAAATGTTTGATAATCCATTTGCTGGATAGACTCGTCAGTCACAACCGCCATGTTAATCGTTGCCATAACTGCATTGTTCTATATCATTGTGGGCATGTCCTAACTGAAGAGACGCTTCATAGAATACTGCAGGATGATGCTGCTTCTATAGTCCTCGCTTCTGACGTATTTCCTATTTGGCATAACTATGTGTGCTTTAGAGTGCGGCCTCACCAGGCGAAGCTGCTTTAGCAGGTCAGATTAGCAACATTAGGCAGAGCTCCCCAGTTTGGACTGTGTGAGAACTGTTCAAGTAGCACGCACTGCAGAATCACCCAAATGCATCAGAATGTCTGCCGTTAGTTGCAAAGTTTGCTCACCAGGCGTGAGAACCCTGTGAATGTCTGTGGATTGTATTCCGAGAACCATGAATATCAAGCAGAAACATTGTTGCCTGTTAATACCATGCAATGCCTGAATCTCTCCGTCCATAAAGGAATGTGTGTGTTCTACTGTTAAAACCCCTGGATACACAGAAAGGGGGGTGGCTGCGCCGAATATCGTAAATCGTTGGTAGCGTACCACCATGTTTGTGCATGCTGCCTTGCTTATTTGTCATTAAAGACGCTGACCAATCTACCTGATGAGTCTGTGGGTGACTTTGCCATGACACCCCCATATCCTCGATGTCTACTGAGTGTTAAGTAACGCTTCCTCTGTCTCTGTTAGTGCATTGCCTTTCCTTTTTCTATTGGTCCTTCACAGGAGAGGTTGTGTACAGTCCTCCGGATTGCTTTCCTTCTTCCCTTCTTCCCTTCTTCTTTGTTCCCTGTACTCTGGCCATTTTGTGGTTCTGTGAGTGCCCCAGGCTGGCCTCAAAGCTGTATCTTACGCACCCAAACCATACTAGTGTGTTCCTGCGGAATTCATCTAGGCTTCTACTGCAAGCTGGCTCTTCGATGACCTCTCCTATCTCCTCTGAGGTATTCTTGATGCTGTTTGCATCTGTGGTCCTCTTCTTTATTTCCATGAGCATGGACTTGTCTCATCCTCTCCTAAATCTTCTATGCTCTTCCCGTCAATCCCCCGTTATATTTTCAGTCCCTTCTCTTTTTGGTGACCATCCAACCCCTGCTTCTGCGGGCATCCAATGTAGCAGAAAGGGAGGCAAGGGTCAGGGAGAGAGTCACCCAAATGGGATGGTACTGTTCAATTGTAAATATGTCTTTGCATTTATTTTAATTCAGAATGTGTAAAACCCTGAATGGCTTACAGGCATCTAAGCGCTAATAGCAGGACGGGTAGGTTATGCTTAGACGTTAACGGTCAATTTACTCCTTCCACAGCACTTTGCTTCAATTATGTATCAACAGCAGGTTTGGCTGAGATAATACACATTTAATGAGTGGAAATGGCTACCTCAGAACAGCATGAAGCATATTTAGACGAAAATGGCAGCTGTGATGGGCTGTACCTGCTGGAGATAATTTTGCTGGCAAGTACAGGCTGCCACCATGGCCATTATCACCATTAACACCCCCAACATAATGTCAGCAGAACTGATGGTGGACGGGGGTCTCCTGTTTCTGAAGACCTGCTAAACGTGTTGATCCACACACATTCAGTATGTGACGCGTTCTTCAAAAATGATCAAAACAGCATGTCCGCCTTGAAAAAAAGCTTTTCAAGAACAAAAAGAGCCCTCTTTCTATTTTCATGGTGATGAAGGCGCATCTGAACAGAGGTCGGATGTGAGGGAAGGCAGACAAAAGAAAAGTTGCAGCTAAACCTCATTTTGTAAAAAATGAAGAAGGGTGAGTAGGGTTTGGGTAGTGTGGTAGGCAAATGGGAGGTGCAGTTGGGTGCAGTAGTCAGAGTTCTTGGAAGAAGAGGCTGCTACTGCTAGATGCAGCCTCCTTTCCTAGAAATCTGACTGACTGGCTGACAATAATGGTGCTGTAGTGGTTTTTGAAATGGCACGGCTGTGAAAAATGTGTTCAGTTTTCAATATATCACACTGCAGTGGATGCAACGACTGTCTCTTAGAAACTAGCTTATTACCAAAAAGCCTGGAATTTTCATATCAGTTTTACTGAGGTCGGGGTCTTGGGCTTTGAAGTGATAATACCAACCCACTAAAATAGTTTGCAGGTAAACTATGCTGTACAATAGGCAGCACCTGTCCTTTGCAAACACAAGCAATTTCATTGTTCATAAACTGGGATGCTTTTCAATAACAATTGCTATATTTAGTCAAAATAAATGCAAGATATGTTTAAAAATAATAAGTACATTATTAATAGTGTGGGCTTCATTCCGAGTTTGGAGGTAGCCATGCCCTTAATAAGGGCATGGCATGGCTGCCTCCAAACTCGGGTCTGTGGTCCCCGCAAAGGACGTCTGGTCTGACCAGACGTCCTGAGCGGGTCCCGCGAGGGGTCCTCGTAATGAGGCGGTACAGGGTTAACGGCACCGGCACCTTTACCG
This sequence comes from Ambystoma mexicanum, assembly GCF_040938575.1. Lineage (NCBI taxonomy): Eukaryota > Metazoa > Chordata > Amphibia > Caudata > Ambystomatidae > Ambystoma > Ambystoma mexicanum. The sequence continues at coordinate 1,316,889,568 of NC_090931.1, read as the reverse complement.
GCGCCGTTAACCCCTTACCACCTCACTTGTAATGAGGCCCTGTGTAACAATACTGGAGACCTATACATAAGCAGATGTAGGATCTGGCTGTCCTGATGCATTAAACATACAAAATTCCCAACATATAGAGACTTCCGATATCTTGTAATAAAACATCAAGCTTATGTGGGAAGAACATATTTTCATAAGCCATAGTGTTAGCTGATTATCTTAAACTATCTGTTTCCAGCATAACATATGCCGTTCTAGCAGATCTAAAAGGTCAATATCAGTCAGTAATTCATAGGGTCACCTCTAACCCCATTCCTAAGTATCGGAATTGCCACTGATGCTTCCTGGAAGGGGGCGTAGGGCCCTATGACTTATTAATGGTCTTTGAAAAGGCTACATTTATAGGAAACCGTCTTATTTTGAATTTGAAAGGCATATTTTTATCAGATGGAATGAGATGTATGCACAATATAAGAACAGTATCTAGGTTCCACCGATTACACAGGCCTTTATGGTGTGTCTTTGTAGATGCCTAATTGTCAACCTTGTTCCATTGCAAAGTCCCTGTGATGGCATAAGTTTACGTAGTAGCATCGTTACAGCACCTACTTTCAGTTTTAGCTTGTGGGGGGGCATTTGTCCTACAGTGTTTCACTCTTTGGAGACTGCAACATTGACCCAGTAATTGACTTTTAATTGATAGTGGAACAGCTGTACCCTGTGTGAAGAGGACTGGGGTTGGAAATAAGTACCTTGAGATTATTTCCGAATGTTTGCGATAGTGGAAGGTTAAAGTGACCGCCTAGAACTGTGCTTTCTGTTTGTTAAAATGATTTCTGTTGTTGAAGTGGGAGGGCACACAGAGGTGCGATTTGCCATTTGGACAGCAGAGGGCAACCTAACACTGATGAATTGCATCAGCTGAGTACAGAAACATAACTCAGCATTTTATATATAGAGATAGATGTTTAACTTCCCACTTGTTTAGATGCAGATATGTACCCTAGATATGGAAGTCGACATGGTGAGATAATGTTCTAGACTGGACCAAGTTATAATGAAACAGGTTAAGGAAATCAGGTATCTAGGCAAGGAATACTCTATTTTGTGGGTAAGGCATAGGGCCTTCCACCCAGCTTTGAAGGTAGGAGTGTATTTTTGTTTCCAGAAATGTGTGATACATTGCTAACAGTAGCCAGCATGAACATAGTAGAGTAAGGCAAATTGGGGCGTTTCTGTTTTAGACTTTTAGTCAATAGTTTTTAAGTCTAGGATTTAGGATTGTAAGTATGCACCCTGAAATCTGTGACCAACGGGGCTGTAGTTAAAGATAATAAATTAGCATATGTTGCAGAATCCCAGTGTGTGGTCACTCTCAAATCATCAACATACCAGATTTTCTATGACATTGGGCCTCATTACGACCCAGGCGGTCCGGAAATAATGGTGGCGGTAAACCCGCCGCCACCGTTGTTTCCGGACCGCCTGAGTCCGACCCCTGCAGGCGGGAGGTGATGTTCCCGCCAGGTCTGACCTGGCGGGTTTAACACCGCCCGCCTGCAGGTGGACGAGGAAACACCGGCAGCATTACGAGATGCTGCCGGTGTTTCCATGATCCCCATTCCCATCGAGTCCCATAGGACTCGATGGGAATGGGGATTAACACCATTCCGCCTCCGTGATTCTCGGAAAACCGGGGTTGTAATGCCCCGGTAATTCCAGGAATCACGGAGGCGGAATGGTAATACGAGTCCGGCGGTAACCAGGCGGTTTTACTCGTAATGAGGCCCAATATCTTTAAATAATTTTCCTTGTGTTCAGAGATCGCTATGTAGAATGAACAGTAAGGTTCGAATTTTCCTAGCCCCGAATGGAGGCTCTAAAACATCTATCATACATTGTTTGTCCATATTCAGTCAGGAGTTCAATATGTAAGTTTCTTTCCCAGTGTAATTCTTGTTGAGTCTTGTTAAACGGATATGTGAGTTTGGTACAGTTTAATAAGCAATAAAGGTTGCAGCTCTAATGTATTTTCTCCAGAGTAGATCCTGAAAGGAGTCTCTGTAGGAGACCTATTCTGGTCTACAATCACTTTCAATGATTTTCCTAATTTTTAGATAATTATTCAGTTCAACATCAAAGAGGCCACAGCCCAGTTGAAGTTCATCAAAGTTCCCTTTTATTGTAAACGTGTTTTCATCTAGTCTCCCTGAAGAGAAGAACTGCAAGGGTGACCAGGTTTCTAACCTACCCTTCACTTTCTTGATTAAAAAGTCCTGCAATCTTTCAGATATCACTTTAAAAGTGTTAGTAAATTCTAACCCCAGATAGCTAATAGATTTGTTGCTTCAGCATAGGCCCATTTTGGGAAAGTTGCTTTTGATGCCTGTCGGAGCTAGTTTTTGTTTTTTCTTTATTAAGTTCAAAGCTCGAGATTAATGAAAAACAGTCGAGCAGTGACAGGATTTCCTTAATGGAGGTGGCAGGGTTGGGTAAGAAGAGTACATCATCGCCTGCATAGGCTGCCAGCTTATATTCAGTCTACCAACATCTGATACTTTTTCATATATTAGTGTCTTTTAAAGGTTTCCAATAGGCGTTAAAGATCCAGCATAAAACAATATAGGTGAATGATGACAGGTGCATTCTCCTTGTAATGATGCATGCTCCTTGTAATCCTGAAAGAGGTTGATACTGGTCTATTTATGAGAAGAGATGCTTTAGGGGATGAATACATCAGCTTGCTCATATTAATGAAGGTGTCGCTCTGTGAGAAACCAAAGGGTGTCTCACCCGCTAGACCTCAGGGACTTGTCATCCAGGTGGCCAGGACACGACCATTGCTTTTGGATGCAGTTCCTCGGGGTGGACCAGTGTGTGAGGATCACCTGAGTGAGGGGTCTTCAGGGAGTGGAGGTGGGACAGCAGATGGTGAGACGCGGTATTACTCCCCTTCCCATACCCATAAGCCCTCCTATTTCATAGGATTCTCCGATGCCCCCCCTTTTTTTACACAAACATTGGGCCGAGGAATAGGGTTACTGAGACTAAGACTGAGACTAACAATGCTAACTCTGACACATCGCACTAGACATGACCCGCTAATAGGGTCAGGTAAAGTCAGGCACTTGACTTTAAGTGCATATGTCTGATACCAATTAGCTCTCCTCATACGGATAAAAGGCAGAACATAGAGACACACTCTGGGCAACGAGTAAGAGGAGAGCTTCCAGGGCAACAGCAAACCTACTGGAACAGAGCAACAGACCGAGGGACGAGGGCCATGGGCCAAGGCTGCGAAAGACGCATGGAGAAGGCCAAAGCCCAAACAAGAAGGCTGCATTCTGTTTCAAGGACGCCAGCGACCCTTGCGGGTGAACGGCAGAGTTGGAGAGGCAAAGCCAAGCCTGTGGTACTAACATTGACTCGCAAAATAGAAGACAGTAAAGACAAGAAAGAAACACACACCGCTGGTGAGTTGGCCAGCGACATGAGAGACCGGTGTGTCAACATTATATCGCACAATTGAAGGCTGAACACATCTGGGTGAGACGTGAAGAAAAGCAGACCTACGAATGAACATTGAAGTAGCGATAGCTGTAAAGTCAGCGATACTGAGTAACAGAGTGGTCTGTTGAAAGGAAGTAGCCCACTTGAAAGTCTCAGTGAAAGGTTAAAAGTTTGTAGCGATGAAGTGAATGAAGGGAAAGTAAAAAGGTGAGCATTGAACTTTGATACATCAGACAGTGAACTACCCAGACCAGAATGCACTCCGGAAAATAACATAAGAGTGTGAGTTGAAAGCTGGAAAGTCGAAGTGGTCCTGCGGAGGTCTGTAGAAAAAGCCACGCACAGTCGAAGCTCTTTGACATCAGGAAATGGTCGAACCCGACTGAGGGAGACCGGAAGTGTGATAGGTTAGGGGAAGGGAACGTCTAACAAATGTGAATTAAGCTTGGGGAACGGAACCCCTGTAAGTGCTGTGATTGCGAGGTCCGAGCCCGGCTGAGGTAGATCTACGTTGAATCAGGTACTTTTTATGGAGAAGTCCGAGCCTGACAGAGGGGACACCTATGTAAACTTTTGCTGTGAAAGGTCTGAGCACGACTGAGGTAGACCAAAGTGAACTTTTGCTTTAAGAGGTCTGAGCCCGACTGAGGGACACTCACGTGAAACGTTGCTTTAAGAGGTCTGAGCCCGACAGAGGGGGACTGACATGAACTATATGGTGAACTGTGTTTTGGAAATTGGAAAGTAAGACTTTAACATGGAAGGCCAGGCGGGTCTCGATCTACTTTTTGAACTACATTGAAACTGAGCCAGAGTGTGTCATCGTGCCTACAGGGACTTTCATACTCTGTGCTGTCCAACGTGGGGAGAAGTGCTGACTCAGCCACATTTATTCTTTACATTTGATCACTGGCTTTCCTTTACATACATATTCCCCTTTTCACATGTTTTGTTCAAGATATAGGGCAGGCATTTGGTTTTACTACTATATGCATTTTGATTTGACATACTCAACTAGGACTGTTTTATTAATTATTTGATGGTCGAGACTACTCCCATCTTAGCTATAGGGCAAAGTAGGCATTTCTCCAACCCCATTGAAACTTCAGATAAAGGTTTTACAAATTGTACCTTTTGTGTCAGTGTCATACATGTGATACCATGCCTCCCTTACAGCTCCTACCATGCTACTTCAAGATGGCAACGAGAAAAGGCAACTCCAAGCGATCAAATGCCTTTCCAGCATCAAGAGTTATTACCAAATACTTTAACAGGGAGTGTTTATAGAATTCTAAAAATGTTGGATAGTAGTCTAGTGTTGGCCAAGCACAAAGTTCCTTTGACAAAGCCTGTCTTGTTAGGTTTAACTAATTATGAAAGTATCTTTTCTGGAAACAAGGGGTTTTGCATACATTTTGCAAACCTCATTTATATTGCTAATAGGTCTGTAATTGGTTATTAGGAATTAATCCTTGCCATTTTTATAGATAACTATGATAGATCCCTCTGTAAATTATCCTATGGAGGTATTTGTTTGGGAAAAAGAACAGAATGTTAGTTTAGGGGAGATGAGATGGTGAAAGGTTTGATAGAATTTGTCTGGAGATCCATTTGGGGGCAGGCGATTTCTCCTTGTTCACCCGATTGATATCTTTGTTGATCTTTAAAGTTTTAGTTGGTGACTCCAATAGTGTCGGATCACATTTGTCATAGTTTAGCCTTGAATTTAAATAGTTGTGAATATCCTCTTTGGAAGTAGGAATGTCTGATTACAAAAGGTTTTTTTATAGAAATCTCTAAAGATTTCCAATATATCAATGTGACCACCTTTCTGGCTATATTCTTTGACTTTTCTTTTCTAGCCTTAAGATAAGCCGGTAGTTTGCCCATTTTGTTTAACCTCCATGGTATTTCGTTTTTATATTTATTAATGTTACATTGGCATGAAGCATGTATTTTTTGTTTAAAAAAGTTAGCATGTGCCCTCTCTCGAAAGAACATGGCATGATAACTTGTTCTATGGTTTTTTCCCACATTGAGAGTCCGCAGCCATTGCTTTTTGCTCACTGTATTTTTCACAAAGGAGGAATAACCATTTGTAGAGTATTTGCCCTGCCCACAAGAGCAGTCCAGCACCGAAATGCTAGGCAATTCTCCTCTGAACAGGAATACCAACAGCAAACCCAGACACGTGTTTCAGCCTTGTTGAGCCTCACCAGTGAGGTGGAGCTGTGTCTCTCTAAGAACAGTGAGCAAGGGGTCCACGTCTGGGTACCCCCAGGTAACTTAGGGTGAACCCCAAAGTTACTTAATATGCAAAACGGGGGGTGCTGGGGGTCCCTCTACCGGCACGAACACGGCCTATTGACCTGTTCTTAGGTGGATGGCCCCCGGGAGAGTCTGAACCAAGTCTTACATTCACTATCACTGTCCCTTTCGCAGAGGAGAGATATCCCTGCATATTAGTCTTTGTCCTCCCCAAGGGCAGTCCAGCACTGGAATGCCAGCCAATTTTCCTCTTAACAAGAGTACCAACAGCAACCACTTTTTTTCTGAGAAAAGACAATATTCTAGTGGGCTTTTTTCAATTTGGTAGCCTTCACTTCTGATAGGTTGGTCTCTTGATATAGAACTATATCCCCTCTTTTCACATGAGTAAGTATTTTCAGTGATCAGGCTGATTATCACCTTGATGTTCCAAGATTGAACCTTAAAAGACATTTACGGTTTTGTTATTATATTGCCATCCTGGAGTCCCTAATTTTGCACCACCCCCACCCTGCCGAAACACATCTGCTTTTCTTACAATGTTGTGATTATTTGCGTTTACCATGACCCAGTCGAAGAAAAGAAGATCACGTTAAATAGCCGCAGTGAAAATAGCTGTGATTAAAACACAATAACCGGTTAAATCAAGAGATCGAACAGTCATAAATAAATAACAAGCAGCTACAGAAAAATATATGACACAAGGTTCATAAACTGACACATGAAATAAACATTTTATTGCAGGTCTATTAAATACAGTCATGCAGTCAGTAGGAATTAACGATAGCAGTGGCGATATTCAAACAAGAAGACCCATTGGCAATATATCATCAGGGCCCTTTGAAGTGTTACCACTGCTAAAATCTGGCAGATTCTGTCCTTGGCCGAGGGAGAAAGAATGAAGTTGATCCTGAACCCCATCCAAAAAAAAGAGTGGCTCCACCACCTTTAGGATAGAACAGGGTTGAGCCCTAAAATTGAGCGAGTGGAACCTTGGCCAGGTGGATGGCCTTTGACAATAACTATTGAGAATATTGAAGGGATAATATTGAAATTAAAGAGGTCTAGGGCCCCGGGTCCAAATGTGTTGGCTAGTATAGTCCTAAAATAGGACCTGGGGTATGGGCAAGCTCCTGTTTTCCAGGGTATGCTTTGATCAGAATATCCCTGATTCATGGCGACAGTCGATACGCCTACTGATATATTAGGGAGGAGATAGGCTATTGCCGTGTTATTTTAGACTATTGTCCCTCTTGGTTGTCACTGATAAGATTTTTCTACCCTGGTGTTGAGACAGTTACAGTCTTGGGTAAATGAGAATGATCTTCTCCACTTTACACAAACCGGCTTTCAGCCGGGTAGTTTTACTACCCACAACTTGCAAACCCTGGACATATTAGTTTGAGATGCTGCATCTGTATGCTATTTTTGTTGATTTTTATGCAGCTTTTGATGGTGTTTGCCGGGCTAAGTTAGGGGCTAAATTGGAAGGGTGGGGCTGCCCATGGTGGTTTTTTTGTATACTGAAGAATGTGCACTTTAACCCGTCAGGCCAGGTAAGCTTGGATAATAGGCGCACTATGTCCTCCCCCTTTCCGCTCAATAGAGGTGTTAAACAGGGTTACATCCTGGCCTCACTGTTGTACAAGCTATACTTGGCAGACTTATCCACATGCTTCCGCAATGTTGTGGGATGTTGCCCAAGAATTGGAGGGGTGTCTATCCCAGGCCTCCTGTATGCTGATGACATGGCTATTTTTAACCATACCTACAGTGACATACAAAACATGTTTCAAATTCTGGTTGCGTATGCTGCCAAGATTGAACTGGTGGTTAATATGACTAAGACAAAGGTTATGTTGGTCTCTGCCTCCAAGGTAAACCGTCCCACCCTTAATACTAACTTGGGTTATTTACCCAATGCCAGCAAGTACCCATATTTGGGCTTCGAAATGAGTCAGAATTTGTCCTACACACATATCACAAAGACTATTATTGTTAAAGGCAGAGGGCTGACTACTTTAATAGACAAGTTTGCCTGGAACACTGCCGGTTACTGACTGGAGGGTATTTTGACCCTATATCGGCAGAGTTTCTGTCTGATGATTTTGTATAGTTTAGAGGCACTCCAAATTACTAATCTGAGCTGGTCGGACAGAGTGGAGGGTTATTTTTGGAGGCGGGTCTTGAACCTCCCTAGCACAGCATCAGTCGAATACCTGCGATTGGAGCTGGGGTTGGTCTCTCTGAGGGGCCAACTGTTGCTTAGACAGGGAGGTCTTCATCTAAAGGATAATTCAAAGCCAAAATGCCAACTATTGGCATTAGTGAGATCTGATAAGGGGATTGAATGGAAACGTGGAGGAGGGGACTTTGCCCGTTTGATATACCAGCTTTACAAGATTCTTGACTGGGCCTTGAATTTAAAGGGGTACAAACTACCATACCTTAAAAGCATTGTTTAAAAGGAAGCTGGAATGTTGGGACTGGTGCAATAATTATACCCGACTATCGACTTTGAGATCATACCATTATGTGTCCAATGTGTCCCGTACTTACCTAGGCTTACAACCCTACCTCCGACAGGGCCCCAGCTCTGCGGTTCACAGCCTAATTCTCAGACTGCGAACTAATCAATTACCCCTATTGGTCTTTCAGGGGGCTCAGTTAAAAATTGCTCTGTACCAACCTGTTTGCCGATATGTAGATCAGTAGGTTTTATTGAGACACCTAAACATGTGTTTACTGAATGCAGCATTTTGGTTCCCATTTATATGACATTTCTTGGGTGTTACGTTCACAGTTACGACTCAATTAAAAGTGAGGCATTTTGGACTTACTGTTTAAACTCCGATTTGGAGTCCATTCATAATTCACTGTATTGGCTTTCGTGATGTATTGAAAAATGACTCCCAGTAAAAACGCTCTGCATATGTGTAACTTTATTTTATTGTGCCGTTATCCCTGAGTTTTAGCTCTGTTACTTCAACTCTCTTTTCTCTTCAATAGGAAAGATAACAACATTAACATAGTGTCAACCCTTTGGCCTCTTAGTGACAGTACTTGAATTCATTTTCCAATTGATAGTCACTATCAGAGATAGAAAGCATTATTAATAAACTGAAACCTTCATACTGTCAGGGTGAATCTTGCCCCACCCCAATCATCAAGGAATCTGCACATGAACTGGCCCCATTCATCACCACCTTCATTAACTCCTCATTTCACTCGGGTATTGTCCCTGACAACCTCAAGGATGCCTGGGTCATCCCACTGCTAATAAACCTACTCTTGACCCCAGTATACCTACCAATTACAGACCCATCACTACGGTCCCATTTTGGCTGAAAATCTTGGACAGGGCAGCATATCTCCAGATTCAGACGTATCTGGAAACCAACAAACTATTTGGCACGAGACAATCTGGTTTCTGACCTAAGAACAGGACGGAAACAGCCCTATTAGATCTCAAAACACAAATTGAGGATTTAAAAGACAATGGTAAAATGGCCCTATTATTACTCCTCGACCTAACACTGGCTTTCAGTAGCACAAAGAATCTTTTTGAAATCTCTCGCCCTTACACACAAATGTTTGAACAATCAGGCCCCCATCTACCTAGCCTCCCGATTCTCTCATTACATGCCTACTCGGTTACTCAGATCAGCCCAAGCACACTGCTTGACCATCCCCAGATACAAACTGCAGAAAGCAGGTGGTGCACGTTTCCCAGTCCTTGCTTCCAAACTTTGGAACTCGCTTCCATTAGCTATCAGGTCTGAATCCTCTCCTTCCTTATTCAAACAAAAAACCAAACTCTGGTTAACCACCCTACAAGACTAAACTCTACACCACCACCACCTCAGAATTACAGTTCGCTAATTTCTTGTGTGCCTGTATTCAAATTCTATATGCAGATTGTAGATCATGGTGTATATTGTATATTGCGCATATTGTGGTTTGTGTATATAGTGCTTATTTTGTATACTATTGACTATATTGATATTGATAAGGTTGCATATTGTATATTGATTATATTGTTTATTGTGTATATAGTGCTTATCGTGCCTTCTACCCTTTCGTCCTCACTGTAATTCTAATCTACATGTGTGCCTTGAGTACACTGCCCTGCACGATTATATGTAACTTTCACCATCTGTACCAATGCTTTCTAGTACCAAGTGATGCGCCCTGATGCCCTTGGGCCTGGTGCGCTATACAAATAAAATAAATACAAATACAAATACTAACTTGGCCAACGCATTCATCATTTATTATTATTACTTTATGTGTGTTTTGTGCTCTATACAATAATACGCTAAGTAATGTAATTTTGTGTGATTTTGCATAATTTTGTGTCACTTGGGTACATTTTATGTAATTGTATGCACTTGTATTTACTTTTATGTAATTTTATGAAATGTTAAGCTTGCCCTATGGGCTGCACTGTTATCTTCCTGAGAGTAATCTTCCTGTGAGTATCCCAATGATCCTACTCCAGGAAATACTCCTTATGAAGCTGCAAAGCTAGACGTTTTCTATGATATGAATAATGAACTTGTGATTTTTAAACTCACATGTTAAATTGAATCAAATGTTTTGTAAAGATTCTTCGGAATACTATACAAATAAATCAATAATAATCATTAACAATATTATTAGGGACATATCGAGCTGAGGAAATGGAAACTTTATTGTTATGAACTATGCCATCCAATGAACAATTGCTTGGAAATTGTGCCTTAATGAAAACAATTTAGGAACAGACTAAAAACAATTAAAATATGAATTGAAAAATAAACACAAATAAATAAATACAGCCCAAATCAATTCATCTTTGGCAAAATTAAACGGACCCGCCCACTTGGTCGCAGCCGTTTCACTGCATTTGGTGAAACCGCTGTTTTTCTGCTTTTCTCGAAGCATTTACTTACGGAGGTGGAGTAGAAACCTTACATATTGGTTTCTATGGTAGTGGAACTGTGGAAGGGGTGGGGCTTTGTAAAAAGTAAAAGGGGCAATGCAATTAGATATCCGTGATCCAATTTAAACTGAGTCGTTTACAAATAAACTATTCTATGCCTGCAGTTTGCAATGAGATGTCAATTATAAGTGAACCATGAAGATAGCTAGGTGAGTTGCAAATAGTGGCCACCTGATGTGGTTGTGTTTCCAGTGTGAACAGGATCATTGGATTATAACGTAAGGGCTTATGGGTAGACCAATCAGAGAATCAGGCGTACCCAGATATAGCACCATGTAAAATATTGCGGTTGGATTGTCTGGGTAAGTGCTGATGAGGGTTGTAAACTGAGAGGTTATAACATCATTATTAAAAGAAATGTGTGCATTTTTGACGGTACATGTTGGTACCTGTATGAGAATAAAGGGAAGGGTACGTGGAGTATAAAGAACGTAAATGGAATATGTATGTAGACGCATCACGTTAGGAAGTATAAGTGTCTCAATTGCAAAATGAAAAAATCTGAGACATGTGATGTCTCAGTTATTGGATAAGGCGGGAGAAATCCTACAATCTTGAAGTAAGTGATAGAGGCAAACTGAAATAAATCTGCTGAACATTTTACAACATCAATAACTTGGTTGAGCCATTTCAGGGATTATCGTCACATGGTGAGACTTGTTGGCTGGGTTGATGAGGTTGAGAGGCTTCCAGTTACTCTGGATTACGGAAGTCGAGGAAAAGATGTCAGAATCTAGATGATAGTTCAAACATGATAAGGGATCTTGCATTTGCACGAATGTAGAATGCCATCTGACATTTCGCAATTTTTCTCAGTTGTAGAAAGTACTTTTGCTTTCCAGGAGTAACTTGGGATAGGTATAGCTTATGGGACTTCTATGAATGATTTTCCACTTAAGACGCCTCCAGAATTTGTCTGATTTCTTTATACTCCAGAAAATACATGATCAAGCCACATGGTTTCATAGTCCAGAGATTTTGGAAAAAACCTTTGAAGACATCTGCATGGATCCTCCTTCTACACATCCTCTGTGAGGCCGTATAATCATAGGTTATATCTGCTGCTTCTGATTTTGTTATCTTGGTGATGGAAAGGGACAGCCTTTGAATCTTACATTTCCCTTTTCTAGAAATTGTTTTATATTAATGAGTCGATACCCGAGGTTTCCTTGCTGTTTTTCTTATTCGATCACAAAAAAACAATCCTGAGAGGATGGAAGACAGCAGAATCTGTCGATATTGCCCTATGGCTTGTGGAGATGCATAATTAAGCAGAGATTGAAAGAGTACTTTAGCGCAGAGAGAAGAATGTTGCATTGTTTGAAAGGATTTCGGGAAAATTTCTTACATTATACTGAACAATTGAATTCAAATGTGAACTTTAAACTTTGGTGGGGGAAGAGTTGATTTTAAAGTATTACCTTTTTAAGATGTATATGAAATGCGTTTGTTCACTATGTGTTACTTTGTATATAGTTAAAACTAAAAGAAAATTTTGAAAAAATAAAACAAAGTATTACAGTTCCGGGCTCGTCAAGTCATCGCAATACTAGCATAAACTGATAACCTCCACCGAATCTACCCCCGCCCGGACGCATGGCCTCCCCACCGGTACCCTCTCCAAGCACCAGAAAAAATAATGGGTTAAAATGGTGTATTATATAGCACACTTTATGTGAAAAATTGGGTAGAAAGTCAGTTTTGTGGGTCGAAAATGCGAGGCAGACAACTTGTGAAGTCTTTAAACCTCTGCCATTTCCTTAAATAAAACAGGTTAAATAAACGCCTCACTATCCCTACCCTAATGTGGATTTTCCTGCCTATGGTAAACTAAAAAGAAAAACTCCAACCAAGGGCTCTCTAACCCTCACATTTCTACAACAATCAAAAGAAAAAGGTAGAATATGGAATCTAAAATTCACAAATGTATACAACATATAACCTGATTCAGAGTGTAATCAATGTCTCTTGTCATGGACTGGGCAAACTCCCCTTCCCCAGAGCCAAACAAGGATTTTCTTCACAGTTCAAAGGAAATCCAAGGAAATCCAACTTTAACACAATGTTCTGTTGTTTCAATGAAGTAACTTGTCCAAGTCCAAAAGCTCTCACTCCTGGCTTGGGTATTGGTGGTATGCTTGGGTTTCTAATACCACCTACACAGCATTGCAATTCTGCAACAGTTTGGTATTCATAAGGTGTATTAATTTGTCCTTTGAAAAGGTGCAATGGTTCAGTACAGTATTTGCAAGAGATATTATCTTGCCTTTGTAAGTCTTTGTAATGCTCTTTAGCTTCTTTTTGTACATTAACCACAGTTCAGCATTTATACCATTGCTTATTCTGCCTTTCACTCACTCATGAGTGACCCCGCCTGCTGTGAACACGCGGCCTGCACCAGCGCACCCCAGAGACCCTTGTGTGGCTTAGACTCACCGCGTAAGTTGCTTGCAGGTGCTCCTCTTTGCGTTTGCAGGACCGCTGCAACTGTGGCTCGTCCCGACCAGGCGCACCTTCTCTCTCCAGTCGCCGCCACCTTTGCCACATTGAATTGAAGTCGCTCTGATTCCCGAGAGTCTCCGGTGCAACCCTGACACCTGAGACCTCTCGACTATTCACACTATGCCTGCCTTCCGCTGTGACATATCAACATGATGCAGTCTTCTTGGGTTAGTGGCTCTTCCACATGCTTTTCCCGCTGTGCAACCTCTGCAGTTCAGGATAATAGATGCACAGACCCTCTCAGGACTTGCACTGGTCCTGGCGTCTTCCAGCTTCTCTACTCCTCTCTCCTGCAGCATACAGGCCTGTGCTTCTCCTGCTTCTGAAACTGCTTCTGCTTCTTCTTTTCTACTACCAACACCTAAGGAGACCTTGTATGCCTCCCACTCACCCTCAGGTGTATGTCATTCCTGTCAATCAGCTGACCACTATTACATCTTTGTTCCTCTGTATCCCTCTTCCTCGTCTCAGTACTGAGGGAATTCTGAGACTTGACGTCCAGAATGAAAGTTTGTTTTCCTTGATTTTTCTACATTGCTAATCTGATTTCCACATTCTACAACATTTAACAAAAGATTATTACCAGAGCCAATCATAAAGCAGGTTTGAGAAGAAGAATACAGTTCTTCACTCTTAAAACTTCCATTATTATACAAAGTCCTCTTAGTACGTTTTTGGGAACTTGGAGAAGTTATAACCGCATTAATTTTTTGGGTTATAACAGGATATTTGTTACTTTTACCACCACAAAGTTCATTAAGGATTTTGTTCCCTGTCGTATGGTGTACTTAAGGTTCAATGGAATTATGATGGCAACAAACCATTACATACTGTGGTAGTGGTTGAATATCCCCTAGGAAAGAGGCTAAATACTGTCTCTCATCCCCTAGTATCCGTCACTCTCCTGACCTTTTTCTCCTCCCGAGTGATCCTCTGTCATGACCCTCATCCCAGATCCCCACTGGCAAGTCTGTTTGCCAGGTGGAATCAGGACTTGGATCTTAAATAAGACCTGGCACCCACTTCCCAGGCCCTCTTGGGGCCAGTCCTGGCGCCTTTGGCACCAGGCTCATACATCGTGAGAGACATGTGTTCAGGAACTACTTTTTAGGCTATCAGCCAACATGGAGGCATCCACATAGCTTGGTTCTAGGAACCAAGCTATGCGGTATAGTGTTTTGGGTGTGGTGGCCTAGGGACTACTTTACCTGGACTACTTTGATGGGGCTATTTCAACCACACCCGGATAAGACCATACGCTTCACGTTACTTTGCAGTCTGCAACGTGACGCTCACCGTGTTCAGCTAGCTTCCGAGCCTGGGGAAAACCAGAACCTGCAGAAAGACAAAAGAACATCGTTAGCAGCAGCATCTTACCTGCATTTTTCATCTTCATTCGCTCTCAGCTCCTGGAGAGCTCTGTTGGATCAGCGCGCCTCCCGTACTGAAGGACCTGAAAGAAGAGAAAAGACAACAATAAAGGAGGCATTAGAGACATAGCAAGATACAAACTATTCGAAAGACTTACCTGGCTGGTCGCCTTCCGGTCCGCATCGCTTCAAGAATCCACACTATTTGAGAGCACTCCGTGACCTACAGAAAAGAAGGAAATAACAGGTCAGTGAATAAAGACATTGCAGCACAGCGCAAATCGCTTACTTACCGCATCGTAGCGCTCGTTGGGCATCATCATCACCGGCGAGATCCAACTTAGCCAGTTCGCCTCACGGACGCTCCGCACACCTAAGGGAGAAGAAACAGAGACATTACCACACAGAAAAGGCATGCAGGAATAACAACTCAAAACAGCAATAAGACCTACCTGAAAGACATTTAGCGGGTTGCTGTCAGTGAAGTAACTAGATTGCACTCGCCCACGAAAGACAACGCTCCCCTGCCAAGAAAGCAGGACGGAGAGCTCACCCACTCCTATAACAAGGTGAGGAGGGGGGCGTGGCCAGCGCGCATGGAGTGAGAACGTGCTTTCCTCGCGCACCTGCCCGAGATCCTACAACGGACCGAATCGATCGGCCAACTTAAGCTGAACAAGCACACTTGAAGTAGCTACGGGAAGAAGAACCGTTTTCCTACCCTCGACGAAGTTTCTGCATGAAAATCGGACTAGGATAACTGTTATTCGAGGCGAACAGAGAGGAGGCCCCCGCCCAACAAAATGGCGGCACCCGCGGTCCTATCTGAGGTGCACTGTTGGAGAGCGGATAGCCTCCGGAGGGGGGAGAGAGAGGCCCGCTGCAACCGACCCGGCGATCCAGCGACACCCTGGGGAGGACTGACCCCCCGCTGCTAGCTGCGGCCCGGGTCTCTGCCTCCGGGACCGCGAGCCGAGAGGAGGAGACGGAGGAGAGGACCCTCCGTGCGAGACCGCTGGCTGCGCCATCTCCCGGGACCCCGTGCACGCAGCGTGGAAGAGGGGTCCCAAACGATGCCCGCTGGCGGGAGACCGCGAGAGACACGGAGAGACACGGAGAAGGAAGAAGACGACGGGCGGTTCCCTCCGGAGTATCCACGAGCTGACAACTCCCCGTTTGCGGCGACCACCCTCACAATCGACTCTACATAAACATCCCCGCAGAACGTGAAAAGGCCGCGGAGTACACCCAAAGACAAGCGATGTCGCCCCCCAAAAGCAAACTAAAAACTGTGACCATGGACTCCTTCACCACGGTCAGGGCTAAATAGCAACAGGGAACAGAAGCAGCAGACGACCCGACGGCCAAGGAGGACGATCCAACAAATATGCAAGTGCTACAAGCTATAGCAGCGCTACGAACGTCCATCGAAACCAGGATTGATGAAATCAAGTCGGACATGCAGCTGATGAGACAGGATGCCCGTAACCTTACTGAAAGGGTGACTACAGCAGAGAACACGCTGCAAGACAATGTTAACAACACCACAGAACTTAAATCTAAGGTCCAAGACCTTGAATTGCAAGTAGCATGGCTAGAAGCGCGATCAGAAAATGCAGAAGGACGCGCCCGCCGCGGCAACATTCGAATCCTGGGGGTACCGGAAGACACAGAGGGCCCAGACCCGACTAAATTCGTAGAAATGATGCTATTGCAAGAAATTGGGGCTGGCAAACTGACCCAGGGCTTCTCGATAGAACGGCCCCACAGGTCACTACAGAAAAGGCCCCCCCCGGGCTCCTGACCGCACCCACTAATTGCAAAAGTCTTGAACTTTCGCGACAGAGAGACTATATTGAGATTCTCAAGAGAAGGAGGGGAAATTGAGAAACATGGCGCCAAAATAGTCATTTATCCAGACTATACCCCCGCGGTACAGCGGGCACGGAACTCATTTGTGCCGGTGAAAGCTAGGCTACGCAAGCTAAACCTTAAGTACATGCTAATGTACCTGTCCCGCCTTAAGGTACTATACAAGGGGAAAGCTATCTTCCTTGAGACCCCGGCAGCGGCAAATATGTGGCTTGAGGACAACAACCTTGCAGATGAAAAGGAAAGCACTGCGCAAGAAGTCACAGGCCATTGAAAGCTCCAAGCAACAGGAAAGAATAAAGGTTCGCACAACTGCCGAATGAACACCGGACCGCTTGAGATTTACAACTCCACGAACGCTAGGACGGGCAGGAGCGCACCGACCCATGCGTATAACAACAAAGCCGACGCACCCCCCTGAAACACGTGAAGGCCGACTGCCGACACAACACCCGCACCAGGAGGCCCGGAAAGGCCTGGAAGGATCAGGTGCCCCCGAGCGCTGCAAGTCTGAGGCAACTGCTGGGGGCAGTTCTGAGTTAAAAGGTTTGTTGCCTTCATTCACTAGAATGAGGATTGTTAATGTTAATAAGTCTCCAAGTGACACTGATGGGGGAGGAGGAAGGGAAGGAGGAAAGGAGGTGGCTCGTGCCCCAACCCCAACACAGACTGACCCCTGGATAGCAGGTCCAAGCCCGGGGGCGGCAGAGGTGGGGAAAGGGGGGGACAACGGATCCGTTACTGAACCCCTATGGCTGCGACCACCATAAAAATAATGACATGGAATGTAAGGGGTCTGAGGACTTATCTCCGAAGAAACAAGATTAAAACCTACCTGCACAGAAAAGGGGTAATGATAGCATTACTACAGGAGACCCACTGCACAGCGGACTCTGTGACCAAGCTACAAACACATTGGGGAGGACAGGGATTTGGCACCACTTACTCTAAATACGCAAGAGGGGTCTACACCTGGATCCACCCACAGCTCCCATTCCGGGTGGACAAAACAGAGATAGACCCGGAAGGTAGGTTTGTCGTAATTTGGGGATTCATTGAACAGGAAGCAGTATGCATCATGAACTCCTATCTCCCTAATAATAACATACCGTCCTACCTGAACACACTGTACCCCAGAGTTGCACAGTATAGGAACAATCTCTTTATTTGGGGGGGGAGATTTTAACTGTGTGCACGACCCAAGGCTAGAAAGGTCCACACCACAGTTGGGAGGCCCATCGACCGCTATGGCAGCACTGTCCGCCATGTTGGGGAGGCTGGACATGACGGATATGTGGCGGGAAAAGCATCCTGAAGCACGCGAATACTCATTCTACTCATCTCCACATAAGTTACACACAAGACTAGATTATATACTCAAAGACAGGGAACACTTACCCCGGGTGGAGGGAGCACAATACCTGGGGAGGACTATCTCGGATCACTCCCCGCTCCTGTTGACATGGAATCACAAAGGGCCCAGACCCCCCATTCCCATGTGGAAAATGCCTACAGACGCCCTGAAGGACCCAGCCTTCCGGGAGGAATTACGTGATTCTATTGATGCCTACCTAGAGGTTAACACCGGTAGTGTAGCTCACAATATTACAATGTGGGAGGCTCTAAAGGTGGTAATCAGGGGAGAAATCATTGCAAAGGCGGGAGGTATTAAGAAGCTGCTCAGGAAAGAACTAGACCTAGTGGAGCCGTAAATTGAGCGACTCGAAACAACCCCCGTAGATACACAACAGAGAGAAGAGGAGCTTGTAAAACTAAGAGAGAGGAACATAACCGTGTGGAACAGGCTGGAAAAGTTCGACTATACGGCCAGAATGAACAGAGCACATGTTGAGGCGGACAAACTGGGCAGATTACTCGCCTGGCTCTGCCGAAAAGAACACCCCAAACACCCCACCACCTCACTACAAAATGAGGATGGAAACACACACTACACACAGCAGGGTATAAATTATACTTTCACTCGCTTTTACACCGACCTGTACTCACATGAAGAGCTGGTCCCCCATGAACGGTTGGTAGAAACATTAGAGGAGATAGGGCTCCCTAGGCTGTCTCCTGAACAAGCCGACTCCCTTGAAACAGAAATCACGCCCGAAGACATTACCGATGCAATTAGATCCCTGGCCACAGGCAAGGCACCTGGTACTGACAGGTTGCCCACAGAGTTTTTTAAAATGTATGAGTCCTCCCTAACCCCCCTATTACACGCAGTGTACCAGGAGGCATACGAAGAAGGAATACTACCCGAAAGCATGAGGGAGACGCTCGTGATTCCGATCCTCAAGCCCAACAACCTGGCAGACCAATGTGACTCATATCGCCTGATTGCAATGTTAAATTATGATGTTAAAATCCTGACTACGATTTTAGCAAAGCGGCAGTCTAGAATAATAGGGGATATAGTTTACCCAGACCAGTGCGGCTTCGTGCTGG
Organism: Ambystoma mexicanum; assembly: GCF_040938575.1. Lineage (NCBI taxonomy): Eukaryota > Metazoa > Chordata > Amphibia > Caudata > Ambystomatidae > Ambystoma > Ambystoma mexicanum. The sequence continues at coordinate 1,316,870,617 of NC_090931.1, read as the reverse complement.
GCCGCAATACATCCAGGAACCTACGCAGGCTACAACATATTATAGTGCAAACCGATAAAGACAAGGACTCATACGCACCTCTGTCTCTGGATGCAGTTAAAGCGTTTGACTCCATCTACTGGGAGTGGCTTATAGCAGTGCTCAGGGAGTTTGGCTTTGGCCCTGGGTTTATCAGGTGGATTAACATCTTGTATGCTAAACCTAGGGCAAGGGTGAAATCTGGGAAGTATGTGTCGAAGGCCTGGGATATATGCAGGGGGACTAAACAGGGCTGTCCGCTATCCCCAATGCTTTATATACTGGGACTAGAACCGACTAGAACCCGTAGCTGTCTACTTTAGAAAGCAGTTTTTCGATGCAGGCATAAGGCTGGGAGACATGGATCACATTATCTCACTCTACAATGATGACGTTCTCATATAGGTCAGGGACCCACGTCTCAACGTACCAACCATGCTAGAAGTATTGGACAATTATTCCAAGGTCTCTGGGATAAGCTTTAGCAAGTCGAAGTCTTGTATGTTCCCACTGGCGGCCCTGAAAGAAGGGAATTTGGAGGCACCCCCTGAGGTGGGGATCCAGTGGCTGAATACGTCATTCCGCTACCTTGGAGTGCACATAATGCATACCCCCAAGTTAATGCACGAACGCAACACAAAGGCAGCACTCCCAGCTCTACGCAAATCAATGACGTTTTGGGCAAAACTCCCCCTTTCAATGATGGGCAGAGCTTCGATAATCAAAATGATCGTTCTCCCACGATTCCTTTATGGGTTTCAAAATGTACACTACTATATACACAAACCCTTCTTCCGACTGCTCGAGACCATACTGCGAGAGTTCTTATGGGGAAAAGGAAGGCGCGGGATAGCGTTGCAGTTGCTAACCCTACCATATAGTCAAGGCGGTATTCAACTTCCGAATCTGGAAAGATATTACCTAGCAGCACAGCTTAGTTTTGTGACCAAATGGCTAGATGATGAACCCACATCTGAAACACCAATGCTACAGGCCATGCTGCCCCAATTCCATCTGAAAGAACTGGTCTGAGCGCCGTCCAAACTGCTGGGAACTTTACCCTTTTTGAATGATCAAGGGAGGAAAATTTGGCGCAGGGCGAAAACGCTCACTAACTCACGGAACCCCTATGCCCCAGAAGTTCCCCTGATCGCAGACTTATGCACAACACTTTCTGACTTGAAACACACCAGGCTCTGGGAGAGGAAAGGGGTCTACACCTGGGGAGATCTGTATGATGAGGGCACTTTTAGGGAGTTCATCTCGCTACAGGAGACGGAGGGCATACATACCGGCCAATTTCTATGGTATCAAAGAACCCGTGCTGTGGCCCGACGCAAATGGGACTCGTGGCCGGAACCTATAGATAAAGATCCCATTGATAAGATTCAACAGAATTTGGAATATATACTAGACCTAGCAGAGAGTAATAAATGGATTACAGAAAAGACCAGACGTTTCTTAACAACTACTAGTCCAAGAACACCAGTGTTTTACACTATCCCGAAAATCCATAAAACACTAATAAAACCACCAGGCAGACCTATCGTATCAGCTACCAACAGTATTCTACAACCCCTAGGAACATACTTGGATTATTTTTTGCAACCAATAATACAAAATACCAATACCTACATCAAGGATACTAGTAATTTCCTGAATATTCTTACTAACATATCCACAAACGACAACATTATTTTATTCACTGCAGATGTACGCAGTTTATACACCTCAATTCCACATAACCAAGGACAGGAAGCAGTGGAATGGCTCCTATTAAATACCAGAGGGGTAGAAGCATTAAAAGAATTCCTAATGATTCTTCTGGATTTCATTTCACAAAACTCATATTTTAAATACCGTGATCAATATTATTTGCAGACAAGGGGCACCTCCATGGGAGCCACAATAGCGCCAAGTTATGCTAGTAGCTTCATGTACAAATTTGAAACAGAACACATCCTAAATCATGATACTTGGAAACAACATCTTCAATATTGGGGAAGATACATCGATGATGTATTCGGAATTTGGCAGGGAAGTGAAGAAGAGTTTATACAATTTACAAGATTTTTTAACACTATTGACACATATACAATTTACGACAACTCACAGCAAAAAGGAAGTTCATTTTTTGGATGTTACCGTGTCACATCAAGATTCCAAGCTTGTTACCACTTTATATCGCAAATCCAGCGATGGCAACAATTTGCTACATCGTTTGAGTTTTCACCCTCAGAACACTCTTACTAGTCTCCCTTACAGTCAAATGCTAAGGGTCAAGAAAATAGTACATGACGAAGTAGAATGTCGAAATCAAATACAAGAGATGGCAATGAGATTTTCACAAAGAGGGTATCCAACACAAGAGATCAATGAATCCATTTCTAAAGTGGCAACAATGGATAGACAAGAGATTCTTGCAAAATCCCCAGCAATTAAAGAAACTCCGCTCATCTATGTGACTAAATATTCTATAGAAAGCAACAAAGTCAAGAAAATTATTTTGAAACATTGGCATTTTTTATCAGAAGACAGGACATTGGGATATCTCTACACTACTCCACCAATGTTTGCTTACACCAGAAGTAAGAACATTAAAGGTATGCTCATACGTAGCGATGCTCAAGAACAAAGACAAAGATCAAAGAAAAAGGGAATTCATCCATGCTTAAATTGTTCAAATTGCAACATGGTTCAGAAGGGGGATGTTGTGTTTCATCCAAACACAGGTCGTAAAATCTATTTGAAAAAATGTGCAACATGCGATACCATGAATGTTATATACAGTATTAAGTGCCCATGTGTCAAATTTTACGTGGGAAAAACTGCTTGCAAAGCGAAAATCAGATGGAACGAACATCGCTCGAATATTCGTACAGGCAATATCAAATCTCCAGTAGCGAGACATTTCAAAGAAGCCCAGCACCAGATAGCGCAAATGAAATTCCAAATTTTGGATGTACTTGAAGTTCCCCAAGGACAGAGAGTGGACATTAACAGACTCTTAAACCAGAAAGAAACCTTTTGGATTGAAAAGCTTAACTCCATGCAGCCGGATGGTCTCAATGAGGAATGCAATTTTGCGTGTTTTCTTTAAAGTACATTTAAAATGATTAAGTTGAAATTATATGTTGCATGCTGGAACGTGAGTATGCTGTTAACTATTGAATGTCTAACAATATGTGTAGAAGGTTGAACCATAGGGTAAATAGAGTTTGAACAAGTGCGCAATTGGTTTGTATTACCAGGAGTTTATATTGAAGAACGTCAAAAGTATTCTGTTGTGCTTTAATGATTTAGAAAACACATGTATAATTTTATGTAAAATTTTAAGTTGAGCTATAACAGTCAACATAATTACCAGACTATGGGCCTCATCACGACCTCGGCGGTAGCGGTGGCGCTATTAGCGCGGGGGCTATTAGCGCGACCGCCATAGCCCCCGGCGCTAATAGCACGGGATCACGAGTTGGGCGGACTTGGAAGTCCCCATTCCCCATTGAGCCCATTCGGGAATGCCCCATTCCCCATTGGGCTCAATGGGGAAATTTCGCGCTCATACCGCTGGCGGATTTCCTGCCGGCGGTATTAGCGCGAATTCTCGGCGGATTTCACACCAGCTCAGAGCTGGTTTGAAATCCGCCGAAGCCCTGATTCGGCGGACCCTTAAATCCGGCGATAATAGCGCTACCGCCGGATTTAAGAGTTACCGCCGAGGTCGTGATGAGGCCCTATATTCTTAATTTGAGTTTATTCACATATTGAATTGTCAAACATGATATTTTTAGCTGGTTTTCGAGCTTAATAATGAGAAGTTCTTATTTAAGATGTTTAACACATGTGTAAACAATGCATGATCATAAGTACTTATATGAGATCAGGTAATGTCCAATTGACGTTTTTTACCAATTCAAAATGGCGGCCGGCACGTGATGACATCATCATGTTGATGACGTCACCACGTTGCGTGCCGGCGCCATTTTTTCAATATAAAAGCAAGCGGGGCAACCAGCAACGCGTTTTCACGCGAGCAAGGTGCCCTGCTGCTACTACACTGCTTTACACATCAGGTAAGACTCCCCCTGTGGGGAGGTGAAACTGTAGCTGACAGAGTAATTTGTAAATAACATTTGTCAGAATTACAACCCTTATTGGTTAATGTTTTTCATTACTAGGAAGTAAGAGAAGCCATATTAAGGACATGCAACAACTAACATAAACTAGCATGCTTGAGTGAAGAATAATTAGGTAAATATCCAACAAGGAAATATAATAAATAAGGCCAAAGACTTAAAGCAACGTTTTATACAGGTACCTTTCTTGTAATATGTATAGCAGAGCTGATTCTAAGCATAATTTAAAATACAAGATCAGTTTATTTGTGAATGTAAGGTTAATTTTTATTTATTATTTTTTATTTCTTTATTATCAACAGTTCCTGATGAAGGTCTAATAAAGACCGAAATGCATTGAACAATATAACGTATGCCAAAGGCCTCAGAAAGATGTACATTGTCAAATAAAAATATCTTTTACTACAAATTCATCAAAACTATTAGCACTTTTTCAAGAATTATTGGAAAATACAAAACACTTTCAAAAGAAATTTAGTGGGTTACCCACGCAAGTCCTTCCAGCAGACTGGTGATAATTAACCAGTCAATAGCATATTAGTATTTCCTACCTCCCTAAGCAACGGGGAGGAATCTGGGACAGGACTAAATATCTTCCCAAGTATAGATTACCTTAACAATTAACAAGTAGTGCCCACTCTTCTCTTTTTGGACACTCGTGGCCGGAAGAACCAGCTACAGACCCACTCCTCACTCTGATGTACAATTTAGGAGAGGGCGGTAGACCCATTTCGCAAATATATGGCCACCTGACCGACATACCAAATCCTCGGAGCATGGAAATGAAAAGCAAATGGGAGGTGGACATAGGCCGGGAAATGTCTGAAGGGGAATGGAACAGAGCTCTTACATTCCCCAAAACAGTGTCCAGGAATCATAGATTCAGACAGATTCAGCTAAACATTCTACATAGAACTTACCTGACCCCGTGCTGCATAGCCACCTTCAATCCCCAGAAACAACCGACTTGCAACTGGTGCATGGGGGAAAAAGCGGATCTGATCCACATGTTATGGGAATGCCCCAGAACAAGGGCTCTGTGGGAGAAAGTCCAACAAACCTGCGAAAAAGCAGGCCTGAACAAATATAACTGGACACCCGATGAGTGCCTCCTGGGAACCTACCCCAGACCAACGAAACTCAAGCATGCGACAAGACTCATGGACATATCGTGCATACTGGCCAAAAGAACTATCGCAATGGCTTGGAAAAAACCCATTGGCCCTCAGTTCAAACTATGGCACAAAGAGACAGAATGATGGGTGCTAGCCGAGACCGTGGCATGGGAGGACTGTGTGGCCAGATCCACGGATGATTCCAGTATGACACTCGAGGCATGGAAGGAACTCACCAGACACATGTTCCACCCTTCGGAATGACAAACCCCCTTGAATTGGAACTCAAACTAGGCCCATGTGGGACCTATCATAAAGCCAGTAGCAGCAGAGGTGCTGCAGACGATAGAGACCCTTCGGAAGCCCTCCCCCTTTTGAAGTTGCCAGATGGTTCCCCTTCGCTCCCAACCTCCCCCGTAGCAGATGACGATATATGAAACGGATAGAATATAGAGACAGTTATGGTTGTTTGTTTTGTATTTGTATTTTCTTGACGTTAAGTTAAACATATGACTATTGCTATTTGAGAAAGGCACTGTCGCACACAACTTGTTTGATATTATTGAAAATGCCAATAAACACATTTGAAAATAAAAATAAAGAAGGATGGAAACACCCCACTCCTCCTGTCGCAAAAAAAAAAAAAAAAACAAGGTGAGGAGAGGGCCCAGAGGGGCTGCGGTCACATGGGAGGTGGGGGGAATACTACTTGGGTCAACCCACCCTAAACACAGCCCACCTGTAATTCCAGGCAGAATCTGCACCGCGGACCACACCTGGGGACCATAGAGAAGGATACCAGCGCCCAACTGGCTGGGTGGCGTCCCCATGGATTCCAGGTGAGCGTAACATCCTCTCGCAGAACACCGACCCCAGGATCAGATTCAGGAAGCATCTGCCTTTCCTTGGCCTCCCGGGAGGATACTTAAGGTAGGGTTGCAGTCCTTTTGCTATGGTATCCCATGAGAAAATGCAGTAGAGGCAAGTCACCAACAGTACACAAGAGCATGTCCCAATGCATTTTCATGCTTCCATTCCCCACAATATATACCACTATAAAAGAAATGTCATGCCGGCTTTGCCGATACAGTTCCATGCTGGCTGTAGCAAAATGTCAGTGTAGCCACAGTAAGATATTTTAGCTAGACTGGCTGCGCCGATATGCCACTATAGCCACATAATTACACTTATCATTGCTTGTTTTATCATAGAGGTCCAGCAAAACAAATGCCATTACTCAGTAAGATATAGCTATACAAAATGCCAGCCTAGCGACGCAACACATCATGATTGCTTCATCAGAGATACCCAGTACAAAATGCCATGCCATTAAAATCATTCTTTTCCCAACATGCCCTCCCACACCGCCTAAATCAGCACCCCGGGCCTGGCATAAACACAAGCGCACGAACATTCACTCGCTCATTCACGCACACATTCACTTGCGCACCCTTACACCATACAATTGCTCATTCACACACGCATAAACGCATACACACACATACACACACATAACATACTTATTCTTAATCTGTTGTTACTTTCAGCCACGGCCCAGATTCTGCTCCTCACCACCTCATAAGATGAAGGCCCTCTGGCCCCCACACCCAAGAACACGCATAAGGAATTACAGACCGCTTCCTGTATATGAACAGAGGAGCAGCCAGAGGCTTCATCCGCAACACCCTAGGCAGTCTGAATGTGTGGGGACTTGCATGAGTGCCCCTTGCACACATTCAGACATGATGTTCCCCAGCCTGCATCCTCAATTGGCCTTGCAAGGCTGAGGAAGCAAAACCCCCTGGCCTTGTGTAGCGGGGTGATGCTCCAACGCCCCTTATAGGGAGACAGGTGTAGACGGGCACACAATATACAACTTAACCCTTCACTTATAACTTGACCCGCCTCTTACCTGTTTCAAACCCTGCTCTCCTGGGTTCAAGATCACACTGGCGTACTATGATAGGAAGAACGTAAGGGTAGGGAAGATCAAGAGCTTAGGGCAGGTCGGTTCCCCAAATACCCCTAAGGAGGAAACACAAGGTTAGAGTAACTGGAGCACAAAATGAGAGGCAGACAAATGGAATGCTGGTGTACAGTTCTTTCTAGTTGTTTTAAGCTTTCTTATATAGTTTTCCAGTACACCAGCATAGTTTTGTGAGTTTTTTGTTTTTACAAAAGAACAGAGCACAATCCATTATATACAGATTACACTAAGCCTAGCAGCTGCATTACTAAAAACACACAAATACAAAAAGAGTCCTTTAAAAATATAGAATGTCTTAAAAAATATATACAAAGTCTAAACAGTGCACTGTATTAAAGAACTATTTAAAAATACCTTACTTGTAAGTCAACCTAGCCAGGGCTGTCTCAAGGTCCTTGAGGCACGCTTGATCTTCCTTCCTTCTTCTTGTGCTCTTTGATGGTGACTCTCCAGTCAGTGAGCGGCAGGAGGCAGCAGCAGCAACTTTGTGTGGGGGCCCCAAAATCTTTAAGTCTTTATGTAGTCTGGGCTGCGTATGTCAGATGAAGCCCAGCATTCAGAGGCAGCATTGGGCACACTACTCACTCCACCTGAGCCACATCTGCCAGGAGTGGCCCAGGGAGTTCTGCTGGGCCACCTACAAGGGAGGTGGCCCTTATTTTTAAATTAGGCCCCAGGAGGGCTAAAACACATCAAAGGCACTCGCCTGATATGAGGAGTGCCAGTAATTAAATGTGCCCCAGAATGAGGACCAACTGGGGGGCAGCAATCCTTATAGGTACTCCCCTGCTAATCAGGGGATTGCCAATATAAAGGCCTGGGCTGTGGCGGTGACCGTTGCTGAGCAGAGCGCCTCTAACCCTGTTGAAGGGTTTCTCCAACTTTCAACCGCGCTCCGCTCGTGCCGGTGACTGTTATTTCTCTCTTTATAGCAAAGGGACCCTCACGTGCCCACGTGCGAGAGTCCCTTACTCTAACTCTTTCCATACTTCTGGGTCCCCAGCGCGGCTTGCGTCAGGGACCCAATTCTCTTTTTTTATTTTTTATTTCTGGGTCCCCGTCGTGGCTTGCATCAGGGACTGGATTCTCTTTGTTTTTATTTTGGGATCCCAGCGCGACTTCACGCGCAAGGGAATCCTTTCTTTAATCCCCCGACCGGTTGCCACTTAGTACCTTGAATCTCACAGTACCCCTGAACTCCTAGGAACCTGCTCTAAGGAAGGAGGGATGGAAAACCGAGAGAAAGGGTCTGGAACCTCACACTGGACTCCGTGTGCATCATATGTTAATTTCATAACAGATCTGTTTCCCCTGGTGGTATGACGGAGAGTAGGCAGGGCCTCATATAGGGTTTCCCCTGAATTTGGCGCAGTGGATCCAAGTCGGGATCCCTATCTTCCAGTGGAGGAATGGATAATGGTTCCTCTACCACGTCCACAGTGGCAGGCATGATAGGAACAGGATTGGGAACAACCTCTGAAGGAATACTCTGAGGATGGGATTCATGTTCACTAGAAGTGGGATCTGGATTAGCGGGTGTAGGGACCCACATTAGTGTCTGATATAATCCTTGGTCTTGGTAGATGCCAAACTGATCACTCTCGACATCAGCATCTTCACTTGCTTCCGGCTGACCTTCAGATCTCTCTGCCTCAGTAGCTGGAGAAGCTTCTGGGTATTGAACCTTTGAAGGATCCTCTTCGGGCCTTTCAGTGCAGAGTCGCTGCTGTCTCGTCACTGGCCCCTTAGCCGGTGCTTCATCTGTCACCTCCGGTGTCAACGCAACCTCTTCCCCAACTGGGAGCAGGTGATTCCAATGCAAGGTCTTGATGTTCCTTGGCCATCCTACCACATGCAGTCATAAGACAGGCAGCTCTCCCAGCTGATGCTCTACGATGAAAGGCTGAGACTCCCACTTGTCATCTAGCTTGTTGCGTCCCCTCTTTCCCAGACTGTGGATCAACACATGATCACCAGGTTGAAGAGAGTGAAACCTGACTTTGGCATCATAGCAGCATTTTTTCCCTTCTGCGTCTTCTCCCCAGCAGCCTGGGCGAGCTAATAGGATTGCTCCAGTTGACGCTTGAACTGTTGAACATAGCTGGCGTAGTTCCTGCTGCCTCTTCCATCTGCGGACACTCCAAAACACAGGTCTACACGCAGCCAGGCATCCCTGCCAAACATCAAGAAATATGGTGTAAACCCGGTGGCATCATTCTTCATACAGTTGTATGCATGGGTCAAGGTGCCACATGCTGACTCCATCTGTTCTTCTCCTCTGGCCTCAGAGTGCCCGGCATTGTCCAGAGGGTACAATTAAACCTCTCCATTTGTGCATCATATGAGGCTGATATGGAGATGTGCGGGTCTTCTTCATGCCAACGACCTCCAGCATGTGCTTGATGAGTGTTGATTCAAAGTCTGGTCCCTGGTCGGAATGAATCCTAGCCGGCAAGCCGTAGTGCATGAATTATTTTTCCCACAACACGTGGGCAACTGTGATGGCATGCTGATCTTAAGTGGGAAACGCCTGCACTTTCCGACTGAAGTTGTCTGTCACCATAAGGATGTTTTGCATACCGTGCCTGTTCATCTCCATCTTGTGGAAGTCGATGCAGACGAGGTCCATGGGCCTGGAACTCTGCAGATGGTGAAGATAGGCTGCAGGATGAGCCGCTGTATTCCTGGTGACACACCTGGCGAAGTGCTGGCAATAATACTTAACATTTGCTGCTAGTCTGGGCCATAAAAACCTTGAGCGGACCAGCTCGAAGGTTCTATCACTACCAAGATGTCCGTCCTGGTCGTGGAGTGCATACAATACAGCTTGGCGGAATCTCTGTGGCAAAACCAGGTGATGTTGAAGCCGGTCTCCAACTTTGCTTTCCTTGTACAGAATTCCACCCTTCTGCACGAGCGTATTCCACTCCTTCAGCATTGCAGCTTGCTCTGGGTCATGAAGGATGTCTCATCTGCTCCTGTGGTCTTGGCTTTCAGAAATGGAGCGATGCCAGGATCCGCTAGCTGTGACATACGGATCTCATCTCCGCTTAGACGCGGTAGCTCAGATACCTCCAGACTGATAATGTTGCAGTAGATGGCAGGTACCGCCCCAGCTGAGGATCCCAAGCAGTCCATGCTCCAGGCTCTGTCTGGCTCCTGCTGACTTGCAGCCTGGCAGATAGCTCTGACGCCTGCTGAAGACAACTCCTTCCATGAGATGGATCCAGCTGTATCATCCAGCTGAGCATGAGGCCTCAGGGAGAGGGCATCAGCATCAATGTTAGTGCTCCCAGGTCTATACTGTAGACTGAAGTTGTTTGTGGACAGTGCAGCGAGCCAACGGTAGCAGGAAGCATCCAGTTTCGTCAACTTCAACACATATGTAAGAGGTTTGTTGTCCATCCTCACCATGAAGATGCCGCCATAAAGGTAATCCTGGAACTTCTCTGTAACGGCCCACTTTAATGCCAAAAATAAAATTTTGTGGACTGGTTAATTGCTTTCTGCTGCATGCAGGCATCCGCTGGCGAAAGCGACCAGAATTGTTTCACTGTTGGTCTCCTGGTACAAAACAGCTCCCAATCCCTCCAAGCTTGTGTCCACATGCAGGATGTAAGGCAACTGCAGACCCCCACATAGGCCAGGACAGGTGCTGTGTTGAGGGGCTGCTTGAACTCCTCGAAGGCCTGCTGGCATCAGTCAGCCAAACGCTCACCAACGGGCTCCCGTGGATGATATAAATGGTCTGCAGAGTTTGCAGTGTTCTTCCGGCTCCTCTGGGTAGGTGGGTACCCTTTGGTGACATCCACAAGTGATTGGGTAATGTGACAAACTGTCACGTCCCCCGGTTTCTTAGGGTATTCTTATGCCCAGGGAAGAAGCCCGTGGCGTTTAACTTGGCGTTTGAGGCAACGCCGACGCCACCGCCGGTAATCAACTACATCTCCCAAGAGGACGATGCCCGCCAGGAACCTTTGGAACGTTTTTTACTTTCTTTTTGCGTGCGTTCCACGCCTCGATTGCATTTCACTCCCTATAATTGGCCACGCCCCCAGTAAGCCGGTGCTCCTAAACCATTGCGTTACGCGAGCTACGCTCTTGGAATAAGTTCCTTCTCCCCTTTTCCTTGCCTTTCTGGTTCCTGAATTCTATGCTTACCTTGGACCTTGGACCTTGTTATCGTCTCCTTGGTTCTGCCTTAGACCTTCGTTTGATCAACTCCCCTGCTCGACCACGGAATACACCTCGGACTTGTTTTGGATTCTGCTTCTCATCTCTGGTTTCCGGCTCCCTTCAACCCCGTAGTCTTCAAATCACTCCTGGCCACCCGCTCCCCGAGTGGAGAAACCTCACTTTTTGGTTATTGTTGGGACGCTTTGCTGTGCTCATCACTTGTGGGATTTTTTGGGACGCTTTGCTGTGTTCATCACTTGTGGGATTTTTTGGGACGCTTTGCTGTGCTCATCATTTACTCCGCCCCCTTGGATCTTGAGACACTTGGCTTCACTCCTTGGATAGTGGGACGCTCTGCTGTTTTCTTTTGCCTACTTGCTCTTGGAACATTTGATTTTGTTTTCACTCATTGGAATGGGGGACACTCTACTGTTGACATCACTAATCCATCATTGAGGGAAGTCTATGGTCCCCCTTCATTCAAGCAAGAAAACTTCCCCTGACCTTCACGCACTCCCATTCTTGTGTATTGTCACAAGTAGGTATTCCGCTGAAGGAAAAGAATACACAGGTAAGCTTGTGGGGCTCGGAGGGGGTAGAGGGACTGGAATTGTCAACAAACGGTATGTAATATTTGCTTTGTTTGTTTTCTTCCCTCTAGCTCCGCTGTGCGTTCTGCCTTTTTGCCTGAGCCCTTGGCCTGACAGGTGTTTTCTTTTCCCTGCAAGCTGTGCTCTCAGGAAGGAAGTCTGAATTACTTTAGCGGTATCTAACCCAAGTGATTCCTCAGACTGATCGTGGAACCCTCGAAACGCGACAGATTTAGGAGCCCAATACTGTCTGTCCGAGATGGATCCTAATGCAGACCCTATGGCTGCTATGATGCAAGCCTTTACCACGTTACGCACAGACATGGCAGCAGCACATGCCGCTTTGCACCAACGCATGGATGTCATGCAAAGCTTTGTGCAACCCTTGCCGGTGGATGAGGAGTTTGGGGATGTTCCCGCTCCTGTACCACCACCAGTTCCTCCGACACCCCTAGCCCCTGTGGTGTTGCCGGGTCCTTTTCCATTGGCACCACCGGAACGCTTCACGGGAGACCCAAAAACGTATAGGACATTTGTCAATCAATGTCGTTTACATTTCCTATGCCGTCCCTTGGCATTCCCTAATTCTGAAACAAAAGCAGCTTTTGTGCTCTCTCATCTAGGGGGTATGGCTGCGGCCTGGGCGAATCCGTTGTTGGAGTCCAATGACCCGGTCTTGTACGATTTCGATGCCCTACTAGTCGCCATGAATCTGGTCTTTGACACCAGATATAAGGCTCAGGCTTCGGATTTAGAGTTTTTGGCAATATCCCAGGGGAAACAACCTCTTTTGGCGTATTTAGCCCGATTTAATCAGCTAGCCGCAGAAACCTCTTGGCCTGAATCAAAAAAGGCGGCAGTCTTTTATAAGGGGTTATCAGACGAACTTAAGGACGCATTGTCCGTTGTCCCTTCTATCCCTTCAGTATTTCCTGAATTGCTTGATTTGGTATTACAGGTCGATGCTCGGATGCAACAAAGGCGTGGAGAACGCCGTCACCTTGATCCTCGCCCTGGCAAATCCGAATTAGGATCTTCTCCAACCTCTGGAGAGGTAGAACCCATGCAAATTGGGGCAGTAAAAGGTCCCCTCTCAAAAGCAGAGAGGGAGAGAAGAATGCAAAACAATCTGTGTCTGTATTGTGGACAAACGGGACATTTCATTCGTGTCTGCCCTAAACGCCCTGTTAAACGGGCGGGAAACGCCACGACCCGTCCCTAAATCGAGCCGACGTGACGGGTCAGCCTTCCAATGGCTCATTCCTTCAAACAGCTGCCGCGCACATATATTTAGATATGTCTTTTATGTTGCCCAACTCTCAAGTCTTTTCTAGTCCAGTCATGATAGATTCCGGGGCAACAGGTAATTATATGGATGAACATCTGGCAGCAACCTATGGTATCCCGGTAGACCCTAAGGAGTCACCAGAACTTGTCTATGCAGTAGACGGCTCCTGTTTGGTTTCGGGTCATGTTGTAAAACAAACACAACCCTTGCGGATGAGCACAACGGAAGGGCATGCAGAATACCTGTCCTTCGATCTCATTTCCACACCACAATTTGGGGTCATCTTGGGCCTCCCATGGTTGCGTAAACATAACCCTATCATCAATTGGGTGGAGCAAACAGTGCTTTTTTCTTCTCCCCTGTGTTTGAGGGACTGCTTTCCACTTCACGGGACATCTCACCCATCTCTATGTAAGGCTCTGATTTCAAGTATCCTCACTTGTAACGCTACTACTAGGATGACGGTGGAAATTCCTTCTGCATATCAGGACCTGATGGAAGTGTTTGACAAAGGTTTGTCTGAACAACTGCCGCCACATCGGGAATATGACTGTCCGATTGATTTGGTACCCAATGCCATTCTCCCCCACGGAAGGATATATTCTTTGGCACGGCCTGAGGAAGAACTCCTAAAGGAGTACGTTGAGAAATCTCTGAGATTGGGCCATATAAGACCTTCCCGCTCTCCAGCTGCTTCTCCGATTTTCTTTGTCCCAAAAAAGGAAGGGGATCTCCGGCCTTGTGTAGATTATCGTACACTTAATGCTGTGACAATAAAAAACCAGTACCCATTACCCCTCATTTCGGAGTTGTTGGATCGTCTCTCTACCGCCAAACTCTTTACGAAACTAGATCTAAGGGGGGCCTACAATCTGGTGAGAGTGCGTGCGGGCGACGAGTGGAAGACTGCCTTCAAGTGCAAATACGGCCTTTTTGAATGCCTAGTAATGCCGTTTGGTCTATGTAACGCCCCCGCAACCTTCCAACACTTTGTCAATGACATCTTCCGAGACCTGTTGGATGTTTTTGTTGTGATATATCTGGATGATATATTAATATTCTCGGAAACGTTATCACAACATGAGAACCATGTCCGGACGGTGTTACTCCGTCTTCGGGAACATGGGTTATATGCAAAGGCTGAAAAATGTGTCTTTCATGTTTCCTCTGTGGAGTTTCTAGGATTCGTGATATCCTCTCAGGGTGTTCATATGCATGATGCAAAGATACGAGCAGTCCTTGATTGGCCTGCTCCTACTTCGCTTAAGGGTTTGCAATCTTTCCTAGGATTTGCTAACTTTTATAGACGCTTTATTGCATCCTTTTCAGCCATTGTAGTCCCATTGACACGCCTTACCAGTCCCTCAGTTCCCTTTTGTTGGGACATTCAGGCTCAGGACGCCTTTCAGGCCTTGAAAGAGGCGTTCACTACGGCTCCGGTCTTGCTACATCCAAACCCCCTATTACCTTTCATCATCGAAGCTGATGCCTCTGCCCTTGCCCTTGGGGCGATCTTATCTCAAAAATGCCCCACGACTCGGCAACTACACCCAGTAGCCTTCTTTTCCAGGAAATTGACTTCTCCGGAGAAACATTATACTATAATGGAACGTGAGCTATTGGCTATTCGAGCTGCTTTTAAGGAGTGGAGACACCATCTACTGGGGGGTCGACACCCTGTCACGGTTTACACGGACCACCGTAACCTACAAGCTCTATCCACGGTGAAATGTACCAACTCTAGACAAATCAGATGGCATTTGTTTTTTGCACAATTCAATTTCACGGTTTCTTATCGACCGGGCCCCTTGCATGGCAAGGCCGATGCACTTTCTCGTATCGGAGTTGATATCCCCTTCGAGGAGGCAGTCCTTCCTGTTTTGCCACACAACACGGTTATGTGTGCCTGTGCTGCAACCGGTTCCTTATTAGAACGGATCCGTCACTGGGCTGCTGACCATGGGGAGGTACTTCAAGGGCTAAAAGCACAATTGATATCGGGATTACCTTACGTACAGGAACGTCTATATATCCCTGATGCTCGGACTCGGTTACAGGCCCTAAACTGGTCCCATGATACTCGCCTGGCGGCCCATCCAGGACAAACTAAGACAACTGATCTACTCCTCCGGTGGTGTTGGTGGCCCAATATGAAACGGGATGTGGCAGACTATGTATCTAAATGTGCCGTCTGTACACAATGCAAAACGGTACCTGGAAAACCGGTGGGGCTTCTCCAGAAAATGCCCATCCCATCACGCCCATGGCACACTGTGTCACTTGATTTTGTGGTAGAGCTACCACCAGTCCAGGGCTTTACCACTATCTTGGTGGTGGTAGATGCCTTCACCAAGATGGCACGCTTTGTCCCCTGCAATGGTGTTCCTTCTGCTCCTACATTGGCCAAGTTGTTCTTCGAACAGGTGGTTCGCCTATTCGGCCTCCCTCTGATCCTTATCTCAGATCGTGGATCCCAATTCACCTCGCGTTTCTGGGTGGCTCTCACTCGATTTCTTGGCATTGACGTTCGCCTATCCTCAGCATACCATCCTCAGACGGACGGGCAGACAGAACGTCTCAATGCCACAATGGAGCAGTATCTCCGATGTTTGTGTCTACAATATCAATCGGACTGGCTGTCTGTATTGGGGGCTGCGGAATTCGCTTACAACAATGCCTGCCATGCATCGGCTGGTTGTTCACCCTTCTATGCCATGTATGGTTTACATCCTCGAGTTCTACCATCCACCCTTCCTTCGGTGGCACGAGTACCCGCAGCTCAGGCAACAGCCCAGTCCTTACGATCTATCCATGCCGCTGTGCTTCAGCATCTACACCAAGCACAGGATCGCACGAAACGAAATGCTGATAGGCATCGTAGGACAGCCCCGGAGTATCACCTGGGGGACAAGGTCTGGCTATCCACTGTGCACCTTCGCATACCAGGCAAACGTAAGCTGAATCCCCGCTACGTGGGTCCCTATACCATCACGCGATGCATCAACGCAGTGGCCTATCGTTTGGGCATACCCTCGGCTTGGAAGATCCACCCCGTGTTCCACGTCTCCCTATTACGGCCTTATGTTGCCGGTACACGTTTGGGTGATCGTCCCGCTCCCATTGCGATTCAGGGGGAAGAAGAATATGAGGTTCAGGCCATATTGGATACTCGAGTAATCCGGGGCACCCGGCATTATCTAGTAGACTGGAAAGGCTATGGCCCCGAAGATCGTACCTGGGAACCCGCCTCAAATCTTCACGCTCCGCGTCTTTTGCGGGCGTTTCTCCGGTCTAATGGTTCGAGACCCGGGGGAGGCCCATCTTTGAGGAGGGGTACTGTCACGTCCCCCGGTTTCTTAGGGTATTCTTATGCCCAGGGAAGAAGCCCGTGGCGTTTAACTTGGCGTTTGCGGCAACGCCGACGCCACCGCCGGTAATCAACTACATCTCCCAAGAGGACGATGCCCGCCAGGAACCTTTGGAACGTTTTTTACTTTCTTTTTGCGTGCGTTCCACGCCTCGATTGCATTTCACTCCCTATAATTGGCCACGCCCCCAGTAAGCCGGTGCTCCTAAACCATTGCGTTACGCGAGCTACGCTCTTGGAATAAGTTCCTTCTCCCCTTTTCCTTGCCTTTCTGGTTCCTGAATTCTATGCTTACCTTGGACCTTGGACCTTGTTATCGTCTCCTTGGTTCTGCCTTAGACCTTCGTTTGATCAACTCCCCTGCTCCACCACGGAATACACCTCGGACTTGTTTTGGATTCTGCTTCTCATCTCTGGTTTCCGGCTCCCTTCAACCCCGTAGTCTTCAAATCACTCCTGGCCACCCGCTCCCCGAGTGGAGAAACCTCACTTTTTGGTTATTGTTGGGACGCTTTGCTGTGCTCATCACTTGTGGGATTTTTTGGGACGCTTTGCTGTGTTCATCACTTGTGGGATTTTTTGGGACGCTTTGCTGTGCTCATCATTTACTCCGCCCCCTTGGATCTTGAGACACTTGGCTTCACTCCTTGGATAGTGGGACGCTCTGCTGTTTTCTTTTGCCTACTTGCTCTTGGAACGTTTGATTTTGTTTTCACTCATTGGAATGGGGGACACTCTACTGTTGACATCACTAATCCATCATTGAGGGAAGTCTATGGTCCCCCTTCATTCAAGCAAGAAAACTTCCCCTGACCTTCACGCACTCCCATTCTTGTGTATTGTCACAAGTAGGTATTCCGCTGAAGGAAAAGAATACACAGGTAAGCTTGTGGGGCTCGGAGGGGGTAGAGGGACTGGAATTGTCAACAAACGGTATGTAATATTTGCTTTGTTTGTTTTCTTCCCTCTAGCTCCGCTGTGCGTTCTGCCTTTTTGCCTGAGCCCTTGGCCTGACAGGTGTTTTCTTTTCCCTGCAAGCTGTGCTCTCAGGAAGGAAGTCTGAATTACTTTAGCGGTATCTAACCCAAGTGATTCCTCAGACTGATCGTGGAACCCTCGAAACGCGACACAAACCTTCTGTAGTAATTACAGAATCCCAGGAAACTCTGTAACTCCTTGAGGGTTTGAGGGCTTGGCCAGGTGAGGGGGACATAAATCTTTTCCGGATCCACGGCGATGCCATTCCCTGAGACGATGTGCCCAATGTACTCAACACTTGTCCGGCAAAACTGCCCCTTGTCCACACTGACCTTTAGCCCTTGCTCCCGCAGGCAATCCAGCACCTTCATGAGCCTCCTGTTGTGTTCCTCCAGGGTCCTCCCGAACACAATGATGTCATCTAGGTACACCAGTACCTCCAGGAGGTTCATGTCACTGACGGTCTTCTCCATGAGGCATTGCAAAGTCACTGGTTCACCAGAGATCCCCTAAGGCATCCTGACAAACTCGTGAATACCCAAGGGACAGATGAAAGTGGTCTTCTCACGATTCGCTGGATGCATCGGGATCTGGTAGTAGCCACTCCGCAAGTCCAGGACCAAAAACCACTTACTCCTGTCAGGCAGTCCAGTGCTTCTTCCACCCGGGGCATGGTGTACTGGTTTGGAATAGTGCGGGTGTTGAGTCGATGGTAGTCGATGCACATTTGGACATCCCCATTTTTCTTCCAGGAGGCGACAATGGGAGAAGCATAGGGGCTCCTGGACTTCTGGATAATCCCTGCATGCAGATCATCATCCACATGGTGGCGTACATCCTCTAAGTCTCCTGGGGCCAGGCTTTGGGACCGCTCCCTGAAGGGAGTGCCTTCAGACACCCAGATGTGATATTCCACTCCATGGTCCTTGCCAATATTCCAGTAGCTTGTGGAGAATGCCTCGGTGTGCAGGGCAGGCAGCTTCTTCAGGTGGTCCTTGTCCCTCTCCAAGATCGGGAGTATTCAAAGTCCAAGGTCTTCGGATACAACGCCATCTCGGATGAGCTGGTGGCGACATTCGCTGGGGCTGCAGATGCAGTCAAGTGGAACTGTGCGATGATGGTGCATCCTGGTACACGGATGGTCTTATTAGTCACATTAATGACCGGTACCTTGATGGTCTTCAGGTCCGTTCCATCACTGTCACCAGGGTCAGCTTTACCATTAAACCCCCTGGGAGCTCTCCACATTCCAGTGCCTCCATCACCAGACATCTTGGTTGTTGCTCCCCGCTGAATCACACTCTGCCAGGAACGTGTAGTGTGTGCTGGGATTGTGATCTGCCCAAGCCGGGTGGTGTAAACATTGCCAATGGGTCCATCAAGTGGAGCTTTGGACCGGCTGTCTCTCTGCCTGTTGGCACATGGGCTGCATGGACAACGTGCTGGCATATTGTGGTCCAGCCATCTCCTGACATAATGCTGCCAGTGCATCAAACATTGAGGAATTTGTACCAATCACCACCAGTGTTGTGGGATCTTCACTTGGACTGTTGGAGACCAGAGCCAGGGTGTCGATAGGAGCATTGACTCCAGCTAAATCGCGTGGAAACTGCAGTCTGACCCGGATGTACCCCAGATATTTGCAAGGGTTGTCTCCCATGACGAGAAGGTTCAGCCCAGCCAAGGGCTCCAATGGGATATGCGCCAAGTGTTTTCTGTAGAATGGCTCATAAATGATGGTCACTTGTGAGTTGCAAAAATGCGTATAGTGAACGCTCACAACCTTCCTTTGTTAGATAATCCTTATAGTTAAATAAATATTTATTTAGAATTCAAGAAGGGTGCAAACCCGCTGGAAAGGTGCCTCCGTGGAATGGCACACAATGAAAACAGGGGGTGAGGACCAAGGCTGTTAAGCCAGTGGTGCGGGCTGCACTCCTAAACACCACTCGTGGTGTCTCAATTCAATGCAGTTCAAGCAAAAAGTAACAGTTTAGTGTTAGTTTATTGCAAAAAATAATAGTTTAATTCTTAATTCTTAATTTTTTTCATCAATTTCAGTAGTTGTACATCGTAGAAAAAGCAGATGTGCAGGTTGAGCTCAAACAATTGGCCAATGCATTTCGGAACAGTGTTCCTTCATCAGGGCCAGCTCTTTCAAAACTTAATTAGATTCGAGTGCTTTAAAAGTGAACAAACGAATCTGTAGGATAACCCACAACAAGTCAGCAAAATTGGTTGATTAAACATACAACAATCATGAAGCAAGTCCACATGAATCATAACAAAGCCATCAACGTATACATCGTCGTGATCGTGATTTTTTGGAGTTTTTCAAGTATGCCGGGTATGGATACATCATGCCCAAAATGGCAGTATGGATGCACAGGTTCAATCACAAAAAACACATATCAGGAGAAAAGTTATAAACAATAGAGAGTACATATATGTTATGAGCCATAAAAATCCCAACGAATATCAGTGTTAAAAAAGTAAAAATAAAAAATACATACGTGAAATCCCATGATATGTGCGTGATGATAGAGCGTGGAATCACTGCAAAGAAGGAAAGAAAGAAAAAGGTAGAAAAAATGACCACCAGAATGTCATATATCATTTCTCCTTATTGACATCTAGTTATCACGTAAATATTACTACACTAACCTTGCCATAAATACAGTATGGACTTGAATCTCAAACCAACACTCCAAAGTGAAGATTCTTGACAGGCGTTTCAATATGTGTGCAGGCGTTTCAACATGCGTGCAGACTCTTGTCTGAAAGAGACATGCAGCGCAGTAAGTAGCGTGTCAAATCATTATTCTATCAGAAAAGCTCAGATGCCTACACGCACCGCAGCTCATGAAGGAGACATGCAGCGCGCAACGCGGCGTGTCAATACATTACACTATTAGAAAGGCTCACTTGTGAGTTGCTATCCAGAAGCGTGTGTGCCTGTCGACCAATGATGCCAATTGTCACAGTGGCGGGTGGTCCTACGAGTCCATCAGATATCGCCCATGACATTTGAGTGCTGAGCTTGCTGGTAGTTTCACTACAAGTGATTTTCCTCTTGGGTGGACTAGCCGGTCTGGGAGAATGCTGGTTCCCAGATGACTTGCTCAGCAGTAGTGTCACTGCAGTCTTGGGCCCATCTGGTTGCGCGGACTTGTTGGTTTTCACATCTACTCGATTGCAGCGTAGTAGTATTGAGGATTCAGGTGCTCTGTTTCCTGGTCCTCACTGACGTTTCACACCATCGCGTGTTTTGGACTATTCAAGGCCTTGAATCTTGCCGCAACTTGATTGTAATCTGGTAGATTTGTGCACATACGGAAGGTGTGGCCCTCCTGTCCACAGCTATGGCAGAACTGCCAAAGATGGAGCGGTGCAGTACACTGTTGATTCACCTGGAGCTGCCATGGCTCTTGAGTGTGCCGGAAGAGCTGGTGTTCCCTCTCTCAGGATGGTTTTGTAGAGCCTCTCCTGTGCTCTGGTGTCACGGATGTCATTACAGGCGGTTGCACCCTCTGCTGCTCTATCGCCTGGATGGTTTGGCGCAATTCCGGGGCAGCATATGGAGACACCAGTTGACTTTGTAAACTGTACACTGTCTCATCCATTATCGCCCTCCAGAGTATGCACCTTTCGTACCAGTTCATCAAAGGGTGGTGGTCTCTGAGTACGTTCTCTGAGTCGCAGCTGCAAAAGTAACAGCAGCAGGGATTTGGCACTGCGCATGACCTGTTGCAGCCTAACCAGGTTCAGGCTGTTCGGCTCAATCCCCTTTTGTTGCAAATACCAGCTGAAGAATCGGCTCGGTCCTCGCCAGATATTCATAGAGACGCTCACCCTGTTGGAGGCAGGTGACGTATACTCCACCATGAGCTCCACACCAGACTCAGTGGCTCCAAACACTCCGTCCAGTCTGTACCTGATGTCCATCGCAGTGGGGTCTGGATGCATGGCACGGAGCGCCTGAATGACTCTCAATTCAGGACCGTGAAGACTCTCAATGACGCAAAGCCTCTTCTCCCGGTTGGTAGACTTCCAGTCGTGTATCATCTGGTTGGTCTGGTCCACCCAAAGTTGGTACTCCTCTGCACCCCTCTGGGTTGGTTTCTCCCCAGAGAAGGGTCTCAGGCAGACATAGGGGCCATGCTCAGATGGTGTTGCAATGGCCTCGTGTAACACGTCCTTGAAAGCATCCACCATGGAGGAAGTGATCAGTTTGGCGCCTCTATCCTCTAGTGTTTCACTGACACGCACTCTAAGCCCTGGTAGAATAGGGGTGTTTACGGGTGCAGCCATGAGACCATGTACACTGGGTGCTGCAGGATGATGGGGTACAACACTGGGCAAGGCAGGATTTGGGTTAAGCATATCTGGTGTGATTGGTGCACTAGTCTGCACCCTGTCCTTGTGTTCAATGCCCAGAGAGGATAGGACACTATTGGGTCTCCCCATGGATGTTAAGGGGCAATGTCTCAGGATCAACTTCCTTAGGCTCATAGCAGACCAGGATACTGGTTCCTGCTAGATGAGAGGCTTTACCAGTCATTTAACCTTGCCAGTGAGTGACTATAGGGACTATGTCAACCTGAGCACCCAGTATAGAGGTGTGCTCCAAGGGACATCACCTATGATAAAGCAATGGTCCGGCTTAATACCCTCACCATCAGCCCAGCTGGCTACCTGAAGCCAATCCATGAGGATGGTACTTGTCTGTCAAATAAAGTGGCAAATCCAGTAAAATCAAAAAACACAGTGATTATAATACTATATAAAAATCCCTATTCAAAATTTGCACAAAATACTGATTGCAAAAAAAAGTAAAACGCACGCTAGTGAACTATACACTACCCCAGGAAGGGAAAAGGGTAGGTATATGGTAAGTAGTTAGGATAGGAAGTGTATAGGCACACCAATGGTGATTTCAGCAGTGCCTCCAAAAATGTAGCGGGGTGATCCTCCAACGCACCTTATAGATAGACAGGTGTAGGCAGGCACACAATATACAACTTAAACCTTCACTTATAACTTGACCAACCTCTTACCTGTCTCCAAACCCCGCTCTCCTGGGTTCGAGATCACCCTGGTGTACTTTGATAGGAAGAAGGAAAGGGTAGGGAAGATGAAGAGGTTAGGGCAGGTCGGTTCCCCAAACACCCCAAAGGAGGGAACACAAGGTTAGAGTAACTGGAGCACAAAAGGAGAGGCAGACAAAAGGAATGCTGGTAAAAAGTTCTTTTTCGTTGTTTTAAGCTTTCTTATATACTTTTGCAGTACACCAGCAGCGTTTTGTGAGTTTTTTACAAAAAGGACAGAGCACAAGACATTATATACAGATTACACTAGGCCTAGCAGCTGTGTTACTAAAAACACACAAATATAAAAGAGTCCTTTAAAAATATAAAATGTTTTTAAAAATATATACACATTCAATACAGTGCACTGTATTAGAAAATGATTTAAAAAAGACCTTATTTGTAAGACAACTTGACCAGGGCTGTCTCAAGGTCCTTGCTGCGTGCTTTATCTTCCTTCCTTCTTCCTGCACTCTTTGATGGTGGCTCTCTGTGCAGTGAGCAGCAAGTGGCGGCAGCAGTAACATTGTGTGGGGGGCCCAAAGTCTTTATGTTTTTATGTAGGTTGGGCTGCGTATGTCAGATACAGCCCAGTACTCAGAGGCAGCGTGGGGGGACACACTACTCACGCCACCTGGGCCACATCTGCCAGGTGTGGCCCAGGAGTTCTGGTGGGCCACCTATAAGGGAGGTGGCCCTTATTTCTAAATTAAGCCCCAGGAGGGCTAAAACACATTAAAGGCACTCCCATGCTATGGGGACCACCAGTAATTAAATGTGCCCCAGAAGGAATGCCAACTGGGGGGCAGCAATGCGTATAGGCACTCCCCTGATAATCAGGGGATTGCCCGTATAAAGGACCGGGATGTGCCCTGTCACCGGCGCTGAGCGGAGCGCTTCTAACCCTGTTGAAGGGTTTCTCCAACTGTCCCTGGCACTCTGCTCGCGCCATTAACTGTTTTTTTTCTCGTTAGAACAAAATGACCCTCACGTGCCCACGTGCAAGGGTCCCTTACTCTAACGTGTTCCATACTTCCGGGTCCCGATTCTCTTTTATTTTTATTTTGGGATCCCCGGCGCAGCTTCACGTGCCGGGGAGTCCTTTCTTTTATCCCCCGCATGGGGGTAACACTTGCATGGTCCATTGGACATGCGCGCTGTCGAAAGGCATTCTATGAGTGCTCCCGGTGCTGCAGCAGGTAATCACGGGAGCGCAAAGTGTTTCACTCAGCTGGCTCAGGATGGCTCCTCCAGAATGTTCGCCGGCCAAGACGGGTCTGCTCCCTGCTGCCTATTATAGACAAGCCGCAACTAGTACAGTATCAGCAACTAACAAACCACACTTGGATTCTCAATTTGAAAACAAACTGTTGCCCACTGATAAAAACCTTCACGGTTAAGAGACATATTTTACAAGTTTCATGCATTGGCTCCGTGGTAGACACTGGAATGCTACACTGTCCCAGATGCATTTTATACTTTGTGGCTTCACTTTGCTTTGTCATTAGGTATTCAGTGTTAACCTGGGTGGCAGTGCTGGTCTCGGAGACAAAGTAGGTCTCGTCAAGTCCACTGATAACAGTGCAAGTTGCTTATCTATTCTTTACTTGAATAGATACACACAAGTATCAGGTTGTGACGCCAAGTGAGCAGAAGTAGCTGCTCCGCAGTGTGCTGTAGTATGCACAGAACTTACCTGGTCGCCTGTATCATGGGCTGATTTCGGAGGGAGGCTGTGTATTCTGCAGCCCTTACCCCCTTGTGACTTTGCCATTTCCTGCCTACACTTATATTACCCTTCATATTATAACTTTTCTATATGTAATGACATTCGTATAAAATGTGCTTGCATGTAAATTTCTTTTCTTATGTCTAGTGCAAAAGGTTGAATTATTTAACCAAACGCACATAATAAAATAAAACATAACACATAAACGACCCTCTACTCCACACACACCAGCAGTTCCCCTTCCTCCATACTTGTATTTACTGTTTTGCTCTGATCAATTACCACGAATCTTACTGACTCCCAGTCCTAGTCTTCCACAGTCTTATGAGGAACCAACCTCCATGACAGGAACACCGTTTAT
The DNA here is from genome assembly GCF_040938575.1 of Ambystoma mexicanum. NCBI lineage: Eukaryota > Metazoa > Chordata > Amphibia > Caudata > Ambystomatidae > Ambystoma > Ambystoma mexicanum. Next base: position 1,316,845,785 of record NC_090931.1, on the reverse strand, counting down.
TTCACTTTTAGACGTCCCACTGTGACAGGGGTGTGCAACACTAGGAGCAATTATTTTGTTCCATGTGTCAGTGTGCACCAACCAATCTCAGGTGCTGATGCTTTGTTGAAATCCAAATATAGATTTGTATAATTTGACTGAGACTTTTTCTATAACTTTCCAATGTTTAAGAATAATGCTTTTATTTTATATGACATGTCTGATGTAAACGACGCATTCTTCTGTAGGTTTTGTCTTTTTCTTTTAGAAATGGCTTCCCTCATGTTGTTGAGGGCTCTTTCATGTCTTTTTTGGTGAGCTTAGTTGATTAGCCTTTCTGTGTTTATCTGTGTTCAATGACCTGAGCTTCTTGACCACAATCAGTTATTTTAGTGCTATTTCTGTACAGTCTCAGTAATTGTCCATATGGCAGATTCTTTCTCAAGGATTTTGGATGGAAGCTGTTAAATGTAAGAGCCGAGTTACTGGTTGAGGTTTTGCTATACTGGCGGATAAATAGAAATTGGGCCTCATTACGAGTGTGATGGTCCGGAAACATGGGTGCCGAGTAGCTTACCGGCATCAATGTTACCGGACCGCCACACTATGAGTCTGCCTGCAGGGGGCATTGCGCCCGGCAGGTCTGACCCTGCCGGGTGCAATGGCCCCTGCAGGCACACTTGTCATGGAAGCACCGGCAAAATCACTGACAGTGCCCGTGCTTCTGAGTCCCCATTCCCGTGGAGTCCTATAGGACTACACGGGTATGCGGACTTACAACACCTGTCGCCTGACTTCCCGCTCCGCTGGGACTTGTAATGTCCCGGTGGAACCGGAATGTCAGGAGGTGGATTCGGTGTCGCAGGATTTATGGCAACCCGCCAGTAGCACTGGCGGGTTACTGGCAACCTTGTAATGAGGCCTATTGGGCTCATTACGAGTGTGCCGGTCCGGAAATAAGAGCACCAGCACCCTTGTTTCCGGATCGCCACACTAGGAGTCTGCCTGCAAGGGCTGTTGCAGCCCGGCAGGTCTGTCCCTGCTGGGCGCAATGGCCCTCGTAGGCAGACTTGTTACGGAAGCACTGGCACCGTTAGTGATGGTGCTTCCGAGGCCCCATTTCCGTGGAATCGACTCCACGGGATTGGGGACTTACACAATCTGCCGCCTGACTTCCCGCTCCGCCGGGACTTGTAATGTCCTGCTGGCATCGGGAAGTCAGGTGCCACAAGGACATTACAAGTCCCGGCGGAGCGGGAAGTCAGGCGGCAGATTCAGTGTTACATGGTTACCGCCAACCTCGTAATGAGGTCAATTGTCCGAAAAGATGACAATGTCTAAAAAGTTTATCTCCATCTCCTTGGTTTCACATTACATCATGTCAAGTCCACTGCACCAATCATAATGAAAACCAATGCACAGGGAGTTGAAGTGAGACCCTTAAGATTATAACAGAGAATCATCTTCAAAACGCAGTCATGTCACTGAACTTAACGAGGACATTCAATAGTTACAGCGTAAAGAGGGGGAGCAGCCGCTCTAGACAACCACATAAAAACACCATGCCTTCTTGTACTACTACAATGAAGGAATCACATTATTAGTGCACTCGCTGGGTGCCATTCTTATGGGGAATATGCTGCTACATGAATCGAAATGTCATTCTGTATACCCAGAGAAAAGGACCCCTCCCCTTGATGCATTTACTATTTGTTGCCTCTCTTTTAAGATCATGTACGCAGGTGGAGTCTTGTTGTGTCTTGTCTTTCCCTGCACCCTGCCCTGTATGCATGGAATGACAGGTGTGACTGACATGGAATGCTCTGTGTGAGAATGTTATGTTCTGAATGGTTCTGTGAATGTTAGTTGAGAAGATGGGTTGACTGAGAGAGGATGCCCATGGATGTCTATTCATGTAACTTGCCTGATGTGCCCTAAATGTATTCCTATGTCTTGTACCTGGAGCTGGAACTCAGTAAGGATGTTTCCTGTTCCTATACCAGTGTCAGTGTCGTGCTTGGCCAGGTCTTCAACTTAACAAGTCTCATCTTGAAGATACATATATCCATAACTTTAACTTGACCTCAGAATAATGTGTTCTGTTGATCAGATATCACTTTACAGACATAAAACCTGTTACTTTAATACTGGGTAAACTAAATAGGCAACTGAGTTAGTAAATTAAATGTTTTATTTTGTACTATTGAAATAGCCTGGTAGTCCTCATAAATTAAGCACTTATTTTTTCTTTATTTTTTTATTTTGTTTGGCTGAATTATTCAACCTTTCAAAAATTGTTTACATAATACAAATAAAATTAGATTATTCACAAAATTCATTTTTTCCCCATCAATGGGGCATTAAAAAAACAGAGAAGAAGGAAAGCAAGAGTCTTCAAAATCCTTAAAACTCATAAATGAACAAGCAGGAACAAAAATGTTCAATTGTGCCATTGTACAATTTGAACCTCAAGTTCCCATTATATGACAGATATAACCATGTAGTGTTCAACAAAATTTAGTTCTAAATTGACTGAGATGGAATAACAGTGCTAACAAATAGTACAAGTGCATTCTGAGTGGCTGTTGTCGTATTAGTTAATAAAAAATTCCATATTTCTTCTCTAGTGCGTGAGCATAGAAATTTACAACATTTGTTAAAGTGTCTGAACCGAATAGTGCTCAAAGCAGGACATTCGACTACCAGGTGGCAAAGAGCTTCACTTTGATGTGGGTCATTACAATAGCAACAAGCAAATTGATCCATAGGAATCCGATGTCTTTTAACCAGAATCTGCCTCGTCAAACATAAATTCAGACGAATGCATAGCATTTGAGATCTAATACATTTTGATGGCCATTTTACTAGGTGGGATTGCATGGTACGAAATTCAGTAAGAAGACATCCTAACACCACAGTCTACATACTCAAGACATTGTTTACAAGTGATTATCCAATCAAAACTATACAATTTCATTTTGGCCTTGGTAGGATTCAACAAAAGGAGTTTGATTGTGATGTCAGCATCCAATAATGCGTCTAAAACATGCTTTGTCCATGTCTAAGGGAATTTGAGTCGAGATGTGAGAAGGTAGTTCGCAAGAATGCCAAGAATATTAGGAGACGTTTCACGTATTAGACATTTTCTATATAGGGTACACAGTTTCCACAATACTTGGCTATAGATGGAAATAGTGCCTAATTCGTAGCGTAGTAAAGGCAGCGGTGTGCATTTCGGTAAACCCAATACTGACTTCCAAAACTTTGCCTCATAGCGATCCCAGAAAGATCTGGGTTTAGGTAAATTTGTTTCTGCTCCATAAATAATTATCGGAATGACCTTTTGCTGAAAAAAGGTAATTATATGGGATGATGTAAATTTTCCATATTTATATAGCAGGATTCTTGCTTGCGAAATTAATGTACCAATTTAGGCGTCCAGAATCGCCGTGTACATGGAGTCATTTAATGCGTCCGTGAATGGAAGTCCCAAATATTTTAATTGTGAAACAATAGATAACCCTTGGTTTTGTAGTGACCATTTATAGTTTGAGATTTTTTTGGTTTGAGGTTTTATGACAAGTTACTATCTGAGTTTTGTCAAGGTTAATAATCAAATTATTATCAGTGACATACTCTTGGAGTTTGTTCAAAAGATTTTGAAGGCCACAAGTTATCCTAGATAATAAAACTAGGTCATCGGCGTATAATAGCTAGATGATCAAATGATTACCTAGTTTCGGTGCATCTGAGAGAGTGTCTTCAAACTTGTTACCTATGTCCATCAGAAATAGATTAAATAGGGTAGAGGCTAGTATACACCCCTGTTTTAAACCCCTTTCTGTCGAGATAGTGGCGGATCATAAGCCATTGAGAGTAAGTCTCACTTGTAAAGAAGTATTGGAATGTAGCAACTTAATTAAAGTGAAAAGCGATGAGGGACATCCATACTGTTGTAATTTCGTGAAAAGTAATTGCTGATCAACCAAATCAAAAGCTATGCTAAAATCAACAAAAGCAAGATACAAATTTTGGGTTTGTTCTAAATACTTGCTTTTGAGTAAGTTAAGAATGAGCATGTTAGGAGATGTGCCCATTCCACTAACGAAACCAGATTGGAATGGATCCCTTTTGGTCTCACGCTTTGTCCAATCGTTTAGCTCCTGAAGTATGATGCAGCTGTAGATTTTACCTGGCGCATCCAGCAGGGCTATAGGCCCATAGCTTTGTGGTTGATGGCAGTCACCTTTTTTTGAAAATAGGGATGGTAATTGAATGTTTCCAAGTGGGGGAAATACATTGCGTATAATTAATATTTTGAAAAATTTGTAACAGTATGTCGTACCACATTTCCGGATTCTGTTTGAATATCTTATTGGATAACCCATCAGGACATGGAGCTTTAGAATTGCTTATTGAAGAGATATAGTGAAGTATATCCGCCCTTACTATATTAAGATGAAAATGGGTCAATTCCTCAAAATCATAGGCATATGTAACAGTCAATCGTTTGGCATAGATTCTTGTAAAGTGTCCATGACCAAATCCTTAAAGGTACATTGTGAGTCTGAATCAATATTTGGGAAGTGACAGTTGCTGCATTCAATGTCGACCACATTTGTGCAGTATTTTGATTTCGCATAAGGGTCAGCATATGCTCCCAATCTCTTTAACAGAGGGTTGAACGATATGAGCGCATCCAGTTTCTATACGATGTATTAGCTTTAATCAAGGCAGCTGGTCGTTGGTTTTCAGGAAGTAAGAGAGCTTTACGTTTGAAAGCACGATATTCTGATTTTTTGTTTTTGACTTTTATGTCAAAAACGTGAAGTCTTGGTTCAGTTTTCTTTTTTTTGCGTGTTTGCAATATGTTTTTGCATAAGGTCATAGTAGGATATGTCACTATGTACGCCACTATGTCATGAGTGAGCAAAGGCAGAGAAAAGATTGTTGACAAACTGGGTTAAAGTTCCCTCAGTCCATTTTATGTGATTTAGCTGTGCATTAACAGTAAGAATACCAGAAAAGTGGGGTTGCAGATTAGGAACTGTTGCTTAAGGAATAGACCATTGAGTTGTAAACATTTGGTGATCGCTATCTATAACAGGTAATATTCGGAAGAAAGCCACACGCGAGAGTAATCTATAGTCTACATAGATGTAATCAATAGTAGCTTTGGAATGACCACATTTCCAAGTGATATTCGGTGGCATATCCCCCGTGCATGACCCATTAAGCATGCATAAAGCACGCAATGACATTATGTGTTCCCATTGGGTTATTCTAGCCTTTTCTTTTGCATGTCCAGGATTAAAACAATGTAAATTAAGATCTCCTGCTATAACAGTATGGGCAATTTCCGGAATCATAACAACATAATCCAACATACATGATAGATCATACAAAAACTTTCGGTCTTCAATCCCTTTTGAATTCCAATATGCGTTAACTAGAGCATACAGGACCGAACAGACTGAAACAATGGTCAATTGGTCAAAAGCATTCGGGGCATAAGAAAACACCATCCTGAGATCAGAACTGGTTTTAATACAGGTAATTAAACCAGACATGGGACGACCCTTTTCGCCTTGTAATGCAGGAGTTAAATGCATTACATGATAATGCAGAGAGGGAGAACTAGTTAACCATGTTTCTTGAAGCATGATAATGTCAAACTGGTTTATTTTAGAGTCCTTGTTATTAAACAAGTGACGGTGCCCACAGGTATTCCAGGATACAATGTTTACAAGTCCGTCCACTTGCTGTTGCTCCAGTTAACTGTTCGATTCACAGCTACAAGCGCATGTAGAAACTGAATGCAATGGGCGATCAACTGGGACAATATTACATGGAGTCCCTGTGACAGCATGTATCTAAGAGGCGCATTTCTGTTGGTCAGCAGTGAATTAAGGGCCTAATAATAGCAAAAAGCCCATATCAAAGAGTTGATCTTTAGCAATTCAAATGATGTTACGTACCAACCATGAGCGTAATCGTAAGCATATAGTAGTCAGGGCATTTTCATTCATGAATTCAACCTGTTCAATGTCTGCCGTTCCTACATCCTCTAATTTGTTAACATTAGAGAACAGTTCAAAAACGCTATGTCTATTTAGAACATATTGAGGATAAGGGGCAGGTCGACAACCAAGTATTAGAGTGTTAGCATAAGTATCACATCTTGGACCATTTGCTTGCAACTTTGAATGTTGTTTAGATTTTTGTATGTCTGCTGTAGGCAGAGGTGTTTTTTTAGATTGTGGTTTAGGAAGAAGGGACTGTAGCATTTTTGCAATCTCTGCACCACGTCCTTCATATTGGTCTTCTGCTATGTGCGCAGGACCAGTAGTACCTAATGGGGACGTGGTTTTGCATTGATTTGATAAAATGTTGGATTGTAATGCAATGTGTTCTGTAAGAGACTTGTACTCGTTAGGAAGGAGGACAAGTTCATGAGCTGGTCTGGCAGCTCCATTAGTGGTACTTACAAGTCTATTATCAGTTGAGTGCTGGACTGCAACAGCAGGCCCAATAGAAGAGACACGTTGTCCTACAGGTATAGTTAGTGGAGCTCCTATGATCGGCAGGTTAGTAAATCTGGCCATATAGGTATCAACTTCCTTCCTAATTTCCTCACGCCTGGTGGCTTTGACAGTTTGGTTATCAATTGTAGTACAGGTGGCAGGTGTTTTTTTGGAAGCATTGTCAGGTATTTTAGAGGCTGAGCGAGGTGGTGGCCTTTGGTGGTTATGAATCTCATCAACAAGGTTATCCAGGGGGGCATAAGATATAGTATCAGGCTCATTTGCGTTTTGCACCCGCATTTTGAGTTTACGAGTCTGGCTCAGTAACGTATATTTTTTCATAACAGCTGCAGAAGCCATTGTTGAGCTTTTTGTCTGAGTTTTTAAGGCTTTAATAAATTGCTTAGTTGGTCCCGACATAACATTTTTCTTTGATTTTATGTTCTTGGACATTTTGCAGGACTCATCCACTGTGGTAATCTTAGTTCTTCTTTTTGCCTGACAATAGAGGATCACCTTTGGTGGGCTTCCGAAATGATGGTATATGATTGTTTGTCGTCATTATCAGGTAATGTTTGCTGTAAAGACGTTTCCATGTTATGGGATGCTATATCATCAGTAATTATACCTTTAAAATGTGGTAAAGAAGATAGTACAACGTTATTTGTTGTACTTGGATAGGATCGCTCTGGAGTGACATTAAAGTTCACTGTTGAGGATGCTCTATCCGTGGAGAGAAATCCCATTGGAGAGAGTGCTTTGGACTCCAGGCATCGGATGTCTTTCTCAGGTGGCGCCCTATGTAAAGATTGCCATGCTAGAATAGATGCAATTTTGGTACTCTGAACGTTCATTTTTATCATTTAGGGTTTCAAAGAGTTTCACAATTGTGATCATAGTCGTGTTCATTGCCTCCAGCGCAAGACCCATGACTCTGCCCCCACTTTCTGAGGATAGTTAAACATCTCTGGTTGGAGTTTGCCTAGGTGTAGGCGCAAGGAATGAGGATGCCACATTAGATCTAGGTGGGCTAACATCACAGAACATGTTAGGAGAAGAGGAAAGCTTTTCAGAAATTGTGTGTACAGAATAATCAGTTCGCATAGAATCTAAGTCGATAACAGCTACGTCTGTGTTCATTTTTGGAATATCTACACCACCCGGTGGGAGATCAACCACCACTGATTCGACCTCTCAAGACAGCACTGTCTATTAAAGATATATTACAGACTATTGTTTGAACTGAATGACTGACCGTACTAGATGTGGTCCCGCCAACTTGAATATCCAATGCTTAAGGTGCAGTGGGTATGGCGGTTACTCAGGGCCCCACCGGTGGCGCAGGGTAGAAACAACGTATGTGCGCCATTGAAAGTTCCTTAGGTGTTTTAGAGTCTGATTTAGTAATTGTGGGTTGCCGTGGTTTCGGGGTGGAGCAAGATTTGTGATCAAAGAAACTTTTAGATGAAACTGTATGTTTCTTTTGAAATGTGGAGTTAGATTCTCGCGCTACAGACAGCGGAGGCATACCTCTGCGTAGTGTATAGAGGGACCGTTTCATTTTGGTGAGTGAATGGGATATGAATAAAACCCCACAATAATGGGACACAAAGCAGTGTCTAAGACCAACCTTGGAATGACGAGCCACTACCGTCTCTAAAGATCGGAAACAAAAGACAAGCAGGAAGAAGACACCGGTGTGGCACTAAGCGACGCCACGGTGAAGCAGCACTTCACCGGTGCTTCCGCTTGGTGCGCTCCTTCTTATTGCGTCATAGAAAAATGGGCTGAGCTTCAGTATATACGATCTAAAAATGCAAATTGAAAGTATATTACATGCTATAAATAGTATACTCAAAGTCCATATAGCTCCTATAATCCAAGGAGGTGAATAAATGTCCAAATACCAAACAGTGACAAAGTCCAGCAGCACAAGTAAAGAGCAGCAAAGCATCAAGGCAGCGGTCCGGTGTAAAGCAGTGCTTCACCGGTGCTTCCACTTGGTGCACTTATATTGTTAACTTGTATGACCTGAAACAGGTTTAACAAGCATGCATTTGGTGTCATGTAAAAGTAAACGGTTTCTCGAGAAGAAATCAAAGGCATGTTACTATGGTTTAGCTTTCTCTTTCCTGTGTTACATAGGATGTTGTAGGGGAAAATAATCTTCTCAGAGAGTGTCTTATTGAAAGAAATCTCACCTGGAAATTGCATTGTTGATTCTGTCTGCTTTTGAAGACAGAATGTGCAGAACACAGTCACTACCAGTGGTTATTGACTGCACTCTAAACATTCTGATTGGCTGAGAGGAGGTCAGTCTTGATCTCCATGTGCTAATATTCTATAATTATGATCTTAGTATGGTGCCTTTACCTTTTTAGCAACAAAAACTCTTGGGTATACGCCTGCAGCATGCATCATTCGAATACTAGGGAGACCCAAATATCTATCTCATCCTAATGGATGACAATAAAACAGCAGTTATTCGACTATACAGCGTGTTATCGGTTGAACAAAGCAATCTGTGTGATACATGTCAGTGCCCATTCCATCACAGGCATGATCAAAAGTACCTATGAACCTTAGCAATGGTAGAAGGACTAATAACTGTATTGCGTGGACCAGTGGCAGGGCCGGTCTTTGCATCAGGCAGTTCAGGCGGCTGCCTGAGGTGCCAGGCTCTAGGGGGCGCCAGTCTGACTCCAACAACACTGTTGTCATCATGTGCTTTTTTTATTATTTTTTTTTAAACTTTTATGTATACAGTTGGCGATTGCAGGTACAACAGAAAAAGGGGGTCACCCTTTAGACAGAGGTCTTGTATATTAATATCCGATTGCATCGGTACAGACGTCATCACACATAAGGAGATTACATCAGTAGAAACATTCAAAGTGCATGGACAGTTTCATTCACACCCGTCTTCTCGGGCCAGGTAGGAGCGGAAACTGCACAGATATCACAGAGTCTGGTCACAGTGAAAAGAGAGTTGGCATAGAGATTCTCGCTTTCTTGTGCTCATGTCAGTGCGTTCATCCATTCGCCCACGGTGGGGGGGCACCTATTATTCCAAAGGAGGAGTATTGACCTTTTGCCAGCATGCAACCAATGTTGGCAAAGGCCTGGTCGTCTCTACCCAGGGGTCCAGACCACAAACCAAACAACGCGCCCAGAGGGTGTTTCTCTAATGAGGTGCTTGTTATGTCAGAGAGAATCTCGATGATTCTTGACCTAAACGTTTCCAGTCGCAGGCATCCCCAGAACATATGTAGCTGGTCTGCTGCTGTTGCATCTCATCTTGGACAACCATGTAGTGTAGGCGGGGCATTTTGGATAGTCTGGCGTGGGTATAGTGTAGGAGATGTAGAATTTTAAATTGCATGAATTTAAAGTGAAAGTTGAGGGAGACCCGTCTGGTGTGTGTGCACATTTGTGCCCATTGGATATCGGAAATGGCAGTTGCCAATTCCTCCGTGAGCATGCTTTCCGGGATGGAGGGGCCTTCCCATCCAATGTCATTTTATATAGTGAGGACACCACGTGGCTACTATCCCCCGAGTTTGCAATGTAAGTTAGAATCTGCGTTTCTGGAGGTTCCTGTGGGTATGCGGGCCAGTGAGCTGCAATCGCAGCGCGGATCCGATAGTATTGTAAGAGGTCACCGCCATTATCTCTGTGGCCCGTTTTCTAGGTCTCAGGTGTGATGAATGCCCCGTTTGGAAACAGGTCAGCAAATGCTCTGTCCCCCAGCGCTTCCAAACGGATATGAATCGCCTTATCACAGATCAGCTGTAGCCCCGGGAAGTTCCAGATTGGGAAGCCATTTATAGAAAGGGCGTGTGGCCCCCACCTGGGCAGAGAGCAGCCGCCAGGCCCTCAGTGTAGAGGCCACCGACTCCAACGGGGAATCATCCCTGTAGTGGCTATCTACCATGAGGGTCTTGAGGTCGGTGCGACCAGCAGCGAGCGATTCCAGTTTGACATGTGGGGGGGGGAGAAGCTCCACTATGTACCAGTATGACGCATATTGTGCCTGGGAGGTAATCCAGTACAATTTGGTGTGCGGTGCAGAGAACCCCCCCTTATCATTTGTGGGAGTCAGTTCGGTCCACTTTTTCCTGACCGCACCAGAGTGCCATAGGAACTGGGCGAAGAGTGAATGTAGTCTGTTGAAGTAGTCTTTACCGGGCCAGATCTGGACATTGGAGAACACATAGAGCAATTTAGGCAGCAGAGTCATTTTTATGAGTGAGAGCTCAGATGGGGCGGACAGGGGTGGTTCTGCCACCTACGCATTTTGTCCTCGACCACCGCCCTGCCTGAGTCATAGTTGTCTTTCAGTAGCTCAGGGCATGTTCTGGACACAGTCAACCCCAGATATTTTATATGGTCGGCCGACCAGCGAAGAGCGAAGTGGCCCTGGACTACAGGAGTATTTTTTGTGAGCAGAAATACTTCCGAGTTAGACGGGTTAATCGTGAAACCAGAGAAATGTCCGATATGAACGATGTCCTGCAGAATGGGGTGTAGGTTGAGGTGTGGGTCACGGACATACAGAAGTATGTCATCTGCATATAGGGACACTATCTGCGGGCGGCCTATTAGGCAGAGACCGCAGTGTCCATGTCTCTCTCTAATGAAGTCAGCCATGGGCTCAATGGCCAGGGTAAACAGGATGGGGGAGAAGGGGTATCCCTGGAGGGTGCCTCTAGCCAGAAGAATTTCTCCAGACATGAAGGAGTTTACCATCACCCTGGCCACCGGCCGTGTGACCATTGTCATCGTTTTAAGTACACTTTAACCTAGACATGAACTGCCCTTTCTTTGTCATGCTCTCGGTGTAGCACAAGGACAGCCATTTATAAACATCAAGTGTTTTCTTTCCAGAATTACGAGTGTAAAATAACCTAAAATAGCTTATTTTGTATATTAATATTGTGCAACCAATGTAAACACTATAGAGGAATGGACGTTCGGAATGTAGTATTACACTGTAATACAACATGGTAAGGTTGGGTTGCAGATCGCAGAAACAACAATCTATGTTTTAGAAGTCCATAATTTACATTTCAGCCTAGCCATCCGTGTTGTCACTGAACTAATGCAATCAACTTGAATATTAGTGAATGTCTGTATGCTAAAATGGCCCTGCAGAGAAGTGATACAGCACACATGTGCTTATATATTTTGTGGCTTGCTTCCTGATCACTCTGCAATCTGTCACAAAGGTGGCCCAGGCCAGGCTTCCCCATGTTGCTGGTGTTTGCTAAGAGGCTGCACAGGGCACACATAGACACAAAGCTTCACCCATCATTGTGTTGCACCTGGTCACACACCGAGGTCCATACAGACACTGGAGAAGCACCAGGTCAGACACTTGAGAGGGTGGGGATAAGACGGCATGGGGAGGGGACAGGTACCAGTTAGACTGCCCATTCACCTCTGCCACCCCAACTGCCCACCTCGAGTGAATTAAGCAAAGCCTTGGAAAATACCCCATATCAGCTTCAGTGATACAGATCTGACACCTGGAACCTTAAGCAAAATACATGAAACCCAATGACCCCCCCCTTTCCTTTTCTTACTAAGACATTTCAGACTCCAGCAATCACCCCTCTTCCGTTCATCATGTTTAGTAAGAACACAGCTGTGGCTGCACAGTTCACACATGCCCGGCAATTACTAATGTAAAAATGTATATTGTTAGCACACGCATTTGTATGCATACATTTTTAGGCAATTGAAATTGAATGGGTGTTTTTACTTGCATGTCAGGTGAGTGATTGGAAGGGTAAGGTTAGGGAGATCATTAATTCTCACAGCAGTGCTTAAGAGTGTGGTTTCAGACGTGAAGGAGACAGTTAACTGATTGTAACATTGAAGCTGCACTAGAATATTTGCATTACAATGTGTAAAGAAGTTAGATTCCCCCACACAAGTAAGCCCCCCCATATCTTCTCTGAAATTAACACCTCTCCCAACATTTGGGGGGGCACCAACCATGCTTCCCGTCTGGGGTGCAAACTGGTCTAAGACCGGTCCTGACCAGGGGCTACATATGGCGAGTCCAGAATGTGCCTCACGTCTTAACAATGATGCTGCTGCTTTGCTCTTAAGTTCGAGGTTTAGTACTTTTTTTAATTGTCCTGAAATGTTTCACATTGTTTTACAATCATCCCTTCTTTCACCTTTCAGGGTAAAACACAAACTTGTATGGCTAACATTAGGCCGCTCCAACTTTAGATCCACGTTCCACGTTCAGATCTGAACAGCGAAGAACCAGCCTTCAGAAACATAAGGCTCACTCTGCAGGACCTCATCTTAAATTCGTTTTTACACAGAAATGTAGGGTGGTCCCTGCCCGACTGTGTGCTCGCTGCAAGTTTACCCCTTACCTTAAAGATCGCATACACAAATAACAACACTGTTCCCTTACCTCATTCCAATATAAGGTAAAAGTGGAGCCAAAATGTCTCACCCCTGTTTCTCTAACATACAACAGAAAGGCCTCCCATTTATTCATACGCCTACTTCCCTGTTCTGTATCTCCACAGAGAGACATACCGAGAGCAGCCACTGCAAACCTCTTCCTCTGAAAGTGGGTCCAATACCTGTTGAAGATGGTCGTAGGTCCAAACACGTTAGAAAACCCCGGGAGGATAGCTGAACAGCAACGTGCGCGCCTTGGAAGCATGACGACACAAAGCAACACAGGTTGGGTCCGCGCTTAGCAGGGGAGTTGCTAGGTCTGGAAAAGACCCGGGGCTAGGCTGATGTTGGAACTGTTGGGACTGGGGGCTTGCTAGTCTTTTGGCTGTAGCTCCTGAGATTCGATCAGGGGCTACAACCAAAAGATCAGGGGCTATAGTCCCCTTAGCCCCCCCTAGCAACGCCCCTGGCGCTTAGAAACCTCTGGGTGTTTAAGCGCGTTATAAATACGCAACTAAGACAACAACAAAAAACTATTACGCAACAAAAAAAACGAACAATTCCTGTAACAGCGCCTCGATGCCCGCGGGCTGTGTGAGCGCTTTAAAAATGCAAAATAAATAAATAAATAAATGGTGCCATTTTAAATGCTGATTTGGCTTGCATCAGGAGATTTATATCTTCTAACACTGGAATACTGCTGAGCCAATGTAGCTTACACATGCTCTTTTGTATAGGCTGCCACACTTGACTGTGTCCAATTTATGCTTTCACAGTAGACAGCAGAATTCTTAATTGACTCTATCAGGAACTGAGTACAAAACTTGTTAAGTCAGTGTCAGAATGCATCATGATTAAAGATGTCTGTGGAGATGGGCGTAGCATCCACACTTTCTGATCATGTTATGATATCATTTATCGCACATTATTCACTTAATTTACTGTGTTGTCTGACATTGAGGTTCTTTCTGGGCATATAGTTAAGGAAGATACCCAGGCTAGTCTATTGTCACAAACCCGGGTTCCACCTGATGTTTTAGTGCTTGCATGGCCACCCGCTGAGCCCTCATAGTGGGAACTGCTTAGCCCGCATCAAAGCCCTTCTGGGGCAGTTCTGCGTGCTCAATGACAAGTAGCTCTGAAGCGCTTGGAATCGGCTCCTACCACACCAGGAGCTCTCATATACTGTCAGGGTTGCTGGTCCTCTGAAATTGTGTACTGCCATGGAAAGTAAGTGCGGGCTTAGTCCTTGGCTTTGCCTTATAGTTGCAAACCCCCACTGGGGGATCTTGGAGATCCGGACATTGGAAGTTGATTAGGGAAACATCGGGTTATAGCCAGTTCCATTAACAGGATCTCACGGGCAAAAAAGGAACCAGCAGAGTCATCCTGGATGATGAGTCCCTGATTCTATCATCACCGTGGCTATTTATTTATTGGATATTTGTAAGGCGCCTGTACAACAAATGGTGTTTCATGGCGTGTTAAAGGGTGCTTCATAGGAAGCCAGTGCAACGCATACAGCAGACCTTCCTGCCATTGTAACCAACCCCACACTACCTGGAAGAATAGAGAGGACGCTGGGAATTCTGAGGCGCGGCATCTTTTGGATGGGGTTTTGAACCGTGTGTATAGTTCCCAGCGGGCCGGGCCTCGTTACACATTTGGCGATATTCCGGTGGATTTGCTCCCCACCGAATTTACCGTTACCGCCCCTTGGTCTGGTGGATTAACCAACAGATTACATGTGGTGTTAGGTGATGTTAAGTCCCCATTTATTGAAGTCGATAGGACTCCATGGGAATTTCAATGGAATTACCACAGGGGTAATTCCGCCAATATTGCTCATTTTCGGTGTTAAAGGGGCGGATTTCCCTACAGCTTTTTTTCTGACTTCAGAGGGCTGCCATTCTAGCTGTTCCCATGCAAGCTCAGCACGAGAAGGCCTTATTCCTGGTGTGAAGATTATTGAAGATCGTCCTCTATTTCACATTCGAACTTCGGAAATGTAACTTGGAAGTATAGGTAATTTTTTCACTATAAGCATTGTCCCCATGTTATTATTCCATTCATGAGCTGTGGGTATGAGTTTTGACTACCAATGTGTCGCTGCTGCAAGTCAGCCTTTTAAAAAAAAACTAAATAGGATAGTTACCTATCGTTGAGTCCAATGCTGTTGTCATCTTCCGGAAAGTCTGCTTCTGTCCTTCTTATAATTATTATTTATTTATTTGTATTTATTTGCATTTTTAAAGTGCACAACTACCCTCGGACATCGCAGCGTGGTTACAGAAAGCTCACTTGACATAGGTACAATATGAGGACACAGTAAAAGATTTGTTATTAAATTATATTTACTTGGGAAAGTGTTGTTCCAGTGCTCTGTCATTGGTGGACATGTCCACCATATATGTATAAATGTAATGTGCCTGCCACTTAATTCCTCCAACACAAACCTGACCTAAACTAACCTTTTAGAAATGTTTGGTGCAGTCAGGTACCATTTTGTAGGCATTTTGAATGTTTGTTCTAAGTGTTGTACATTGACTGAAACTCGCTTCACCCTTCCTCCAAATCCTTGCCACCCTTGCATATCAATAGAATTTTGGGGATTGTCATGCCATCTCTTTATGTAGGACAGGTGTGTGGCTAATAGTCTGAATATTATTTTTGAATAGTTGTGAAATTAATGCCCATGATGATGTGTTCACAAATACTTGTTTTTGAAATGCAGTTAATTGTAATCGTTGTGTTGTCCCTTTTTTTGACAGTCTTATGGGCCTCATTAGGACCCTGGCAGCCGCAGAATGAACGGTGCCGGTAAGGGCTGCCTCATTACGAGGTCTGCTGCGGGTCCCGCTCAGGACGCCTGGCCGGACCAGGCATCCTTAGCGGGACTCGCTAGCAAACCAGGATGCTAACAACGGGCCCGTCATTAACGAGCCCGTTGTTAACATCCTCCCGATTGCCATTGAGCCCTTTGGGGCTCAAATGGGAATGGGTATTAATTTTTACCGGAGCCCAGAAAAGGGCAATTACTGGGTCCGCCAAGGTCAGCATGACCCGGTTATTGCTCTTTTCTGGTCTCTGGTAAAAAATCATTACCGGCGGCAGCCGTGCCCTTAATAAGGGCACGGCTACTGCCAGGATCGTAATGAAGCCCATTGTCGAAGTTTATAGAATTGGTTTCTACTGTCTTCTTGAACTCAAAAATCTTTCTTGCCACCCTAAAATGATTTCATATTGTTGTCTATAAATAGACTATAGATATACTCACACCCAGTGTTCTTCCATTGAGGGAAACTAGACTCGTTGCAAGCTAGGGAGAAATTAGTGTTATCATGTATTGGTGTCATAAGGCCAGGTAACATGCTAAATTCAATTTTCCTGCTATTTGGTCTCTGATTTGCATTTGTACCATCAAGGATTGTCATTCATGCATAGCTATTGATCTGTGCTTTTATGCAGACATGTAGTGTAACATAATGGTTGTCTGGTGACCTTATCTTCTATTGTTTTCCCGTCTTTAATTTAGTTTAGTTGCATCCAGCCATTCAGCCATTCAAAACCTGTAATTGGGATGCTTGATAATATTTGAGCAGGTGTGGACGCATCATGGCTTCTTTCTCTCTGGATCGATAAAGGTCAGAGTTCAATAATCTATGATTAGTTCCCCTCCAAATAAATGAAAGGATATGCTCTTGTAGTTGTCTAGTCATATGAAATGGAACCTTTACCCTATCGGTCTTGAATAAACATTGCAGTAATACAGCCATCTTATTGGCGGCTACTGTCCCAAACAAACACATTGCTTGTTTTTGCCAGGAATGCAAGTCATTTCTTAGTTTGGCTATCATGGATGTATAGCTCACCTGATACAAATCTGAATTTCAGGAGTCATATAAACTTCTAGATATGTAATGTTCCATGTAGCCCAGTGGGAAGTGTCGTCAGTCTAAGTTTAGTTTCCTCTTTTTAGAGGAAATGTAATGTTTATGGCATCACTTTTATCAAGGTTTATTTGTAACCCTGATGCAATCCTACATTTACCCAAAATCTCCAAGAGGTTAGAGGTTGATAGTTTAGGATGAACTAGCATTGAAAGAGTGTCATCTGCAAAAGTGCATAATCTTGTGTGATGTGCCCAAGTACCCTTATATTTTCTGCATTCCTGATTTTTGCTGCCTGTAGCTCCATTGCCAGGGCAAGAAGCAGTCAGAAAAGAGGACATCCCTGCCTCATGCTCAATGTGAATCCATTGAAATGAAAACCGTTCTTAGTGATCCTTACCATGAGAGCTGCATACAGTGGAAAGGCTTCATATCCAGAATGTGTCCTAATCCCAAGGCTTCAATTACTGGGGTGAGGAAAGGCCACTTGACACAGTCAAATGCTGTCTTTGCATCAAAGGCAAACAGAACAGCAAGCTAGGGGATTTGGCAGTCATGTCATTAAAATAAACAACTCTCTAATTGTATTGTCCAGAGCTCCTTTACTCTTCCAGCATCTAATTCTGATTGGCCCAACCTCATAATGTGTGGAAGTACTTGTTCAGTCAGTTAGACTTTGCTATAGAGGTCTGTGAGGGGTCAGAAATGAGAGGCAGGCACAAAGTGCTAGTATTCTCAACATCAGACATCTTTATTAAAAGAAAAGGGGTTGGATAAAGGCCTCTCTATCCCTATAGGAGAGACTCCCGAACTAGGATACTACAACTAAAGATCAGTCTGAGTCTTGTCAAAATTCAGTAAACTGTTATTGTGTCCATAATATATCTGACCCTCACACTAGAAATTAAACAATTAAAAAGTGTAAGGTAAATAGTCTCTGATATAGATTTAGCCAAAAAGTGCTCAAATGTAAAGCAAAAACATGTATCTAACAAAAAGTGGTTTCTCCCAAGGAGACGTCCTTGGGTTCAGAGGATAGTTACCTTCCCCTGGATTATTTCATGAAGGATGGCAAAAGTGTCTTTTCCAAAGAAATGTTCCTTTAAGAATACAACAACTTGGTCTGTTACGTGCTAACACATGTATCATTATTAATATCTTGAACAATAAAAATCATCAAAATTAAAAAAAGAATACAACAACTTTGCAAAATTGGCAAAAATGTCTCTTTTATGCAACAAACACTTCAAGGATGGCAAAAGTGTCTCTTTCTCGCAGTATCTTTCTAAGGATAGCACAAGTGTCTCTTATATCACAACTTCTCAAGGATGATTTTCTGGTATACTCCCCTGCCAGGAATCCTCAGTAGATTCTTTAAATCCCCTGGTATACTCTCCTGTCAGGTATCTCTTCCCCAAAGGCTCACTGTCTGATGAACAGGACCTCTTTTAAGGTTTTCTTATTCTTTCAGTATAACACAGTTGGCCTCCTGACATGCCTATACTTTATTGGCTTTAGATACTACTTGTTCCAATATTCCTTATATTGGCATTTCATATATGGAGACTTGTTCAAGTTAACCTCTTCACCAATGTTCATTTGCCTATGGCAATGCTTGTTCCAACCTTCCCCATATTGGCTTCTCAGATGTGGAGACTTGTACAAAGTGTGCCTTTCAACTTCTTCATTAAACTTCATCTGCTTGTAATAACCTTCCCCCATCTTGACATTTCATGCATGAGGATTTGTGCAAATTCAGTCTTTCTGCTTTACTTAAGCAGTATTCAACATGATCTTTCAATTGTGTCTGTGCCTGTCGGTACACCCTGGAGTTCCCACAAACATTGGGCCAACTCTCCAGTGTTCCTCGATCCGTGGCACACATTTGCTGCAAAGTCCTCCGTCAGAAAAAATGTCTCCCGCTTTGAAGACCTTGCTCCAGATTCCCCGCCAGCTATGCGTTCACTTGCCATTGAAGCTGCTGTTTCCCGGCACGATCGCTCACGGCACAGCAGCTCTGATGCTGCCGGTTTTGGTGCGGCTCTTCCCTGGTGCCTGCCATGTTCCCCTGGGTCTCCCACCACATCGTTAAGAAAGGCTAACAAGTGGCAGCCTTCCGCTACATGGAACAATCCTGTGTGTCTGCCTTCACTCGCGGCTCTGCTTTCCGCTTTGCTTCTGCTGTTCGCTCTCTGACGCAACTCAAAAATTCAAGCCATTCTTAAATGTCCCACACAGCTGATCTCCTCTATAACAACTAGCCCACATGTTTGACTTGTGGTTTCTTTCAGTCCTTATTAACTCCTTCCTTGTCTTCTTCATCTCAGTACTGGAGGCATTGTGGGAGTTGTAGTCCACAGAATTGTAAAAAAAAGAACCATCAGAGTAACAAGATATTAAATGTGAATTGTGTGCATTTGAAGTGTCATTGTTATTCTGCCCATAATGACAGTATGCCAATAGTACTTTAGGTGTCATAGAGCTCTCCTCCAAAGGAGGAGGAGGCAAATACAGCAGTTCTCCTAATGAAGTCACCACCTCCTCCCGGTAGCTATCCCCTCCCACATTATCCTACCTCATAATACCAACCCCCAGTGTCAGGATCAGGTAGCAGCTGACGTCCACTGGCCAGGTGGGGGAGATCACCACCGGGGAATCAGTGAAACTCTGCAAGATTCATCACAGGTCGGTGTCTGCATTGAGAAGACGCACTGGATGACAGGTTGAGCAGCACATTGAATTATTTTCAATTTGGGGGAGGACTGTTATTTCTGCATTACCCATAGTCTGGGATACCTCACCCCTCCACATTTCATTAAATAACTCGTGTAAAGGGTTTTTAAGATGTGTCGTAAAATGTATTCAGCAAGACAGCATGGGGCTTCATTTGTTTTGGTGGAAGTCAGGGATTTTAATATTTCTCCTTAGACATTGAATTATTAACCAAGGTTCTTTCTTTGTCTGTTATAACCAATAAGTGACAATCCCCTCAAAATTAAGCTATATCCTGTTCCAAAAGTTCTTCAGACCTTTAAAACGGGCATAAAATGAGCATAACATCTGTGATCTCTGGCAGTTTTTTCTGTCTTTGCATGGTATGGCATCGTATTTCTTTTGTATTTCTCTCACATAATTAGCCTAGAATCTTATTTTAAGTTTGAAGGCTAAAATTTGCCTGTTCTGTTACCATACTTGCATCATTTTTGCTTAGCTTGAACTAATGTGAGTTTGACTACATCAATTGACAGTGTATTCATTTTTGTTCTAACTAGATAGAGTCTATCAAAGGCTTTTCAAAGTTTGTTTCATGTTTTGCATGCTATTATTTAAATTTAGTTGCTTTCTCTATTAGTCAACCCAATATTGTGGCTTTAAAAGCATCCCATTGATCAGTTATGTTATCAGCGAAATTCTCAATTTCTTGGAACAAATTTGCAATATTTTTTGCTATATGTTCCTTCAGTATTGGGCCTCCAAGTAAGACCCCATGCCCTTGTAACAAGTGACCGGCCAAAGCTAATCCTTGAATACAACCTCTGAGTGTGCAAGAGTACTCTAGAATACTTGACCATCGGGTGCCAAGCGTCTGACAACCCTGCAATCCAGAAATGCCTGTGTGAAGCCTTTTGGAGCCATCTAAACTGGTGTCCTTAATAACATAAGTATCTTACGTCCTTTTCCATTTTGCAGACCAGTGGAATAAATAAGACATTCTGGCTGATCAGAATGCCTAATCATGTCTTCTTTTCCTTAGCAGATGCAGAATATTGTGTAGTCTAATGATATCACATTTAAGCTCACCGGCACCCTTGTTTCCGGACTGCCACACTACGAGTCTGCCTGCCGGGACTGCTGTACCCGACAGGTCTGAACTTCCCGGGCGCATCGGCCACGGTAGGCAGAGCCGTCATGGAAGCACCAGCACCATTCGCAATGCGACTATGTGACTCTCTGGGAATGGGGACTTACAAAATCCAGCGCCTGACTTCCCGCTCTGACTTTTAATGTCCCGGTGGCACCGGGATGTCAGCCACCAGATTCAGTGTTACGGGTTGGCAGCAACCCACCGGTGGCACACGCGGGTTACCGCCAACCTCGTAATGAGGCCCCTTGTCCTGTAATGGACAACATAGTCTGTCCAAAGAAGTGACCAACAGAAAGTTCCAAATTCGAATGTTAACAAGTCCTTAGTCCCCTGCCACAGTATAAAATGGTACAAGAACTGACCACCAGAAAAGTGCAAGAATCCAACCTCCATTTGTAAAACCCTAGTCTAACATAACACAATGGGCCTCATTACACGGTAGGCGGTAAGGGTTTACAAGTCTGAAAGGAGTGATAAAAATATGGACTCCAAAGAAACACACGTTCACACCATCATATACAAACCCAGAAGACGATGAACAAGATACAGAAGAACCAAGTAAGACGAAACCGAAGGAGGAAGCAGAGTGGTCAATGAACCGACCATAGGGGGAGTGTAGAGGAGGTCCCGGATGTGGCCACCCATTTTGAGATACCAGGAACATACTCGCCAAGATATGTGACGTATGAGGAGCAAATAAACCAACAGAGAGCAGCGCTAGGGCTCTGCCCAGTGCCCATCAGAAGAGCAATACCTGTTGACGTGCTTATAACCATACAACCGTGGGCAGCACGGTACCCATTGAGACAACCGTACCAGCAGTTAACACGAAATTAAGACTACTTACAAACTGTCCCCGAAGAGACCCAAAGGGCCTTAATGGAAGGCGAATGGTGACGACACAAGGGCCTTGACAGGTGTACTAATGAACGAAACAACGAGCAAAGAACGACACTTAAAGACGAAATATAAGGAATAATGATGTAATAGACTTAAAAGAAGAAACAATGTTGCAACACAAAGAACTTAACCATGAAAGAAGGATGAAAATATGCAACTGGCTAAATGCCTGTAAATAGGCTTGGAATGCAAGAAGCTAAGGAAACAGTACTGCTTGCAATGCTGAGCAGAAGGATAGAGCGGCAAGCACCAACTATATATCTACCTCAAGAAGCACATTATACAAGTGTTACTCCATTTTCATAAAAGCAGAATTAAGCCCTAGATGGTGGAGGACAAACAGGGCAGGATGCAGATACTAGCTCAAAGCCAGACGAAAGAGCAGAATCGAAACTCAGTAAGAAGCAGCTCATGCCTAGGAATTCGAGGTTAACTCCAGGAAGGGAAGAGAGCAGCAACTTCGAAGAAACGAAACTTAAGAGCATAGCAGCCAGCCAGTGAAGTTCGAGATAAAGAGGACCAGGCAGGTGGCAATGCTAAAGGAAGAATCAAATACACAAATAGAGGGAAAATGAAGCAGATTCAAAGTGAACTAACACATGACCAGCAAAGCGCGAAGCGGTACCAACGTCTGATATCACCCAGAACCTGAGGATGCCATAACTTTTCCTGATAAGAAGCTACAGTTTCCATGCCATCCACAGCCAACTAATTTACACATAGCCCATAGGGAGGCAGGGTGAATCTTGGGGCACACCGCAACTGGGTGTCCATTCTGCATGCTGCAAATTAAAGTGGAGATTTATGTTTAGGGGTGTAACCTACCCAATCACAATGGACCAAATAATCTAGGGTCTTATAGCAAGTAGAACCAATGAGACGTCGTACTTTTAGTAACGTCGGTCACAAGTGATGTAGGGGGATGGGCGTAGACGCCCACCCGATAAGAATTATCGAATCCTCACACTCTGTTACTATATACAGATATAGCACCTATACTTACGTTACCTTTTCCGACCAATAGAATTGCATGACAACTTTGGAGTGTTACACGTCAATGATGATGAGAATGTACTATAACTATGGCTGTTGGAATGAAGAATGCGAAGTGGAAGCGAGACGGGCGATCGCATCACTGTTGATTTACATTTGTTTCCCCATTTTTTGTACTTGTCATTAAACATACTTCCCTTTGACAAACCATTGACTTGCCCTTATTGATTGGTGTTGAGTAAGAGAATCCTGCACCCCATCCTCCTCAAGGTGCAGCTATCTCGTCTAAAGGTGCTTGAGGGTGAGCTCTGATCCCATGGGCCTGTCAGAGGTTGCTCCGCCCTCTTGTACACTTCATAGCAGAGGATGGTTAAGATCCATCAACTATTGAATATTGATTATTGATAAGACACCTATTGACCATCGACACGAAGTAACTCTAGGTCTTCGGCAATATCACAAGTCCTTCGCCATTTTGGCCGAGTAGACTGTGAAGCTTTCCGTGGACAATGATAGTATAAACGTGTCCAAAAAACTGCAGTGGGTTTGAAGGCACCCATTTTACAAACATAAACCCTTCCATTCCTATGGGCAGTGGATCAGATGAAAGACCAAAAAAGGCGGTAATGGAGGCGGTGATCCCGAGGGTCCAGAGAGGAACGATGCGAGCAGTGAGTGAAACAAAAAATGGATGCTTTGGCAAATGTCTTTAGGCAATAGAACAAGTATGGGAAAAGGTAACGGAGGGAGGTGGAGAAAAACAAAATAGTCAGAAGTAGAGAAGACTGTATATATATATAAAGGGATAATGACTCTAGAATAACTGAATAAAATAGTGAATACCGGGGTGGACACCCAAGAAGAGAGAAGATACCGGGGTTAACACCTGAGATAAAGAGAGAGGACACCGGGGTAGACACCCGAGAAGAGAGAGGATACTCCTTGTTCCTGCGCTTTAATATAGCGGTCAGAAGAAACGTGAACTTATAGTCCCACGTAATAGGGAACAACTAGGCTACTACGACGATTAAAGATGTCGTAAAAGGAGTTCGTTTAAACTCCATGTCGGGGTATTTATTATAAGGCAGAGATATCTGTGTCCAGTTGGTGTCTGTCTAGTCTGTTTGATGTTTGTCGTACATGTTATATTGATGTGTCACACGTAAGGAAATTTGTCTCCTTGTTGTTTGAAATTGATCAAGGGATTTTACGCAATTCTATAGTTGAGAGGGAATCGCACATGAATTGATGTTCTTGAGTAAACTGGTGATATAAAATTTTGGCGGGAAAAGATTGGATTGGAGCTTGCGGTATTGGTGCTCGCTCATATTATAAGGAATGGTGAAGTTACATGGAAGTATTGTTAGAGACAGGCTTAAGCATGGAAGATATTACTCCACTAGCACACTTATGTAAGCAACTGCCTATACATGCACCCAAGCTTAAGAAATACAGTACCGAGTGGGTTAAGGGTACCGCCCACAAGATGTTTATGCCGTGGCCACAGAACGGGTCCTTATCTAAAGCCGTTTTACAACACATGACAACTTATTTGCATGCCACATATACAGGCAAGAAACTAGAGAAACGACTCGCTGTTCTAGAACTTTGGAAAATGTTCGAACAGTCAAAGGATGAAGAGCCACCTGCTGACTGGATATTAAACGTATGCACAGAGAGGGGTGAGACGCCTACCGCGCCACCAGCCCCGCCCGAATTAGAAACCGAGGGAAGTAAGCCTGAGGGACTCTACCCATTAAGGGAGCTTAAAGCAGCCACAGGGTACAGCAACCCCGCATATGAGTCACCTACGTACAGTAGTGACGACAATAAAGGGAAGGATCAGGAAAATAATCTTACCTCTGCAGTCCAGAGGGACAAGGAGAGAAGCGATGATGAGAGGAGGGGCCACGCACAGATTAGTGCATCTCTCGATAAAGAGAGAGAGGGAAAGAAGTGGAAAGGAAGTGAAGACAGAACAGATGAGATAGCATTCGCAAAAGACGAATGGCTGGGAGGACAGATATTGTTGAAACTCGATGGTAAAGGAAGTGATGAAGTGAGACTGAGAGAGAAGTCTGATGAGGCACAGAAAAGGGAAAAGGAGAAGGAAAGGGAGATAAGGGACGAGAGAATAAGAAGGAAGGCTGAGGCGAGAACAGCTATATCTCGAAGAGCAAGGAAAGCAGCTCGATCGCAAACAAAAAGCAGCCTATGACCAGTACAGACAGAATCAGAAAAGGTTGGAAGAAGAGCAAAGAGTATGTGAAATAAGAATAAAGAGACGAGAAGATGAGGAAGTTCGAAGAGCAAATGAACGTAGAAATGAAAGGAGAAGGGAAGAAGATAAGGTCAGAGAAGAAGCGAGGAAGCGCAAAGAATTCGATGATGATATTGAATGTAAGCGTAGACAGAGGGCACGCGATCTCGAATATCTGGAGAGGGAAGTTAAAAAACCCAATCCTGTTGTAGAATGGGAAGACATTGAAGAATTTTTTCCTGCTTACGATTCAGTACCAGGCACTACTGGGGCTAATATTGAGGATGACTTCGACACCAGAAGCATTGGGGAAACGATCAACAAAGTATATGATGAAATGGGGTTAGAACCAATATCCCAAGTGGAAGACGAGCGCTTGGAAAGCACACAGCTGTATGACACTGAAGACGTCACCCGAAGTAGTGGGAGCAGGAGACTGTCCCTGGATAGGCTAGAAATCAGTAAGGACGACGGTGATGCAAGGAGTTGCGTGAATTGAGAACAATCAGTGTCTGACTCCGGAGAGGAGACGGAATGTGAGACCAGTGAAGAAGGGAGACGGCTCGAAAAGCAGCTCCCAAGGGACAAAGGGGTACGATGGTCAGATGCTAGCGAGTCTGCACCAAGGGCATCAGAGTCTGCCACACAGCCTGACCGGCATGAAGGAACGGATTTTATCACATATTGTGCCAGGGATTGCCAGAGCCAGTAAAAAACCAGCTTAAGAAATTGGTAGGAGTTCACGCTAAACCTTGGGCCGAAATACAGTTGACAATTGCACATTACTGTATTTTGTTACAAGAAAAGAATCGGAAAAAGGAGGCAACTTGAAAAGGTGAGGAAGCGAAGCTGGTGCAGAAGAAGTTATCAAAGTATGCTCTTGAAGGAGCCATGCTGACCAACCCAGACAAACAGAATGTACAAAAGGTGGCTAACCCACAGCAGAACAACCAGGGTATCATAGGACAATACCCAAGGGGAAGGGGATTTAGAGGAAGAGGATGGCAGAGTAATCAGGGAGGTTTCCAGAGTAATCAAGGAGGCTTTCAAAAGGTGCAGATGGGCAGTCCAGATGTGTCAAATGGACAAATAGCCCGACCACCGCCAGTGTGTTGGCTGTGTGGTTTGACAGGGCATTTGACACGCTCGTGCAGAAGCCAAGGCGCGTGGCAAAATGGCCAAGGAATGGGAGCAGGCACGGTGAATCCGCCAGCAATCTCCCAACAGGGCGATGCACAGAATCACACAGTGCAGCAGCAAGCAGCAAGCATGCAGCAGGGTGCGCAGCCGAGGGTTCAACCCCCGAGGATGGGGAATTTGCCACAAGGGCAATTTCAACAGGCATGACCGCAAATGTCTCAGGGCACAAACTCTGCTAGGGGAGGCCAACCCGGGAATGGAGAAAATCCACAAGTGTACAGTAGACCGAACTTATACATGAACTAGGACAGCTCACTGGGAACCCTGATGTGCTCTATCCTATCAGTGACACCAGACCCTAATAGGGAACCTAGGGTGAATGTCGCCATAGGGGGTAAAGAATATTCCTTCTTAGTTGACACGGGGGCAACACGCTCATGCATACGAGAAGGCAAGTTTTCCTTGTCTGGCGAGGCTATAGATACTCAGAGTTTTACAGGAGCTCAAAGTCGAGTTCCCTTCACAGACGCACTCCCAGTCTCCATAGGGGAATGCAAAATGAATGTACCTTTGTTGTATTCGCATCAGACCCCAGTAAACATTTTGGGTCGAGATTTAATGACAACATTGAATATGACCATCTCGTTTACAAGGAGGGCATAGTATGTTCTACTCCGGGAATGCATTATTTGAACGTGTGCGATATGATCAGAACCTATTCAGGACACAGAGCCATGAGAGCTATACCGCTGGAACCTGAGGTTTTCGCATATGGCATACGTGTACTTATGGCGGCATTACTAGGCCTTGCGGACAAGGTCAGGAGAACCCCTGACGAATTTCTATTCAGACCGAGAATACCAATGCATGAAGAGGAGGGACAAATATTTCCCTTGATGATACATGCTGCAGCAGTGCGAGGTAGGATAGAATTAGTTGAAGGCCACGATCATGAAGGCAGACAATGGTTTGTGATTATCGCATTGAAGAAGGGTATCGAGTGACTGGCGTCACCGATGATGATCTGTTTGAAGAACAACCAGACTCAGAAGAGACAAAGGTGGAAGTGAGTCTCATATTTTAGGTAAAAATTATTAAAAAAGAAGTGCCTCAGAGAATGATGTTGGCACTAGTACGTCCAGAATACTTTGATGACAACATGGCCCAAGTGCCTGCTGTCTCAGTATGGACTACAGGACCATATGACGTTGATCTCCTGAAGGGGGTGGGAGAAGTGAAAATTAAATTAAAACCAGGAGCAATTTTACCCAAAGCGTGACACTATCCCATGTCCAGAGAGGCGGATGAAGGGATCGCAAAGACAATTTCCGCCATGATAGGTCAGGGCATCCTAGTGACGTCAGAGTCACCCTGTAATAAGGTGATTTATCCCGTCAAGAAATCAAAAGGTGGATCTTGGCGTTTAATCCAAGATTTAAGAGCATTAAACGATATTGTTGAAGCCGAGTTCCTTCTAGTCCCTAATACATCTACAATCCTATGTAACATACCCATTGAGGCAAAATATTTCACGGTGATTGACTTGAAAAATGCCTTTTTCTCAATCCCATGGCGCTGTGACTCTCAAGAACTGACGTCCTTTACAATCAGACAAATGCGTCTGAAAAGCACGAGGTTGCCACAGGGATACTCTGAGTCCCCGTCCATATTTAACAGATGGACCTAAGCAATATTGCAGTGGATAATGTCGTCTTGCAGTATGTGGATGACATCCTAATCTGCAGCACCACTGAAGAGCATACTGGCTGAGAAAGGATATAAGGTTGACAAGGAAAAGCTACAGTATTGTCAACAGGAAGTGCTGTACATAGGCCAACTCATCTCGCATGAGGGTAAAACGGTGACCGCAGAAAGGGCTGAAGCTATCATGAACACGGCAAAACCACTCACGATAAAGCAGATGCAGAGCTTTTTAGGCCTATGCAATTATGTTAGAGCATGGGTCTTCGATTACAGCTTGTATACTAAGCCCTTGCTCCAGACCCTGAAGAAGGCTCAGGTGACAAAGGAAAAGATGGAATGGACCGAGGCAATGGAAAAGGGGTTTATGGAACTCAAGAGAGCAATTTGCACAGCTCCAGTTCTCGGGATTCCTAATTATGCAGAGGAATTCTACCTATTCTCACACACAGATGGCAGCGTTATGACGGCAGTACTCGCTCAAAGAACCTCGTTGGGGTATAAGGCCCTGGCGTATTACAGTGGGAGCCTGGACCCAATCATGAGAGGCCACTTCCCATGAGAACAAAGCTTAGCTGCCACAGCGTTCGCCATAGAGAAGGTGACAACCATTGTAATGGGATGTTCCATGACGTTACACGTCAAGCACTCATTGTTGCCATCTTAGAGAAACCAAATGGTACGTTGACATCTCAAAGAGCTTCCGCCTATGAAGTGATCATATCTAATCCATCGATCAAAATAGTTCTATGTAAAACAGTGAACCCAGCACGTTCATAGCTGAGCCAATCACTGAAGGGGAGCCGATACATGACTGTGCAAATTATGAAGAATTTTATGATGAAATTCCCAGAGTGAAAGAAAATGCCCTGGTGGGAGGTCAGATCGTTTTTATTGATGGTTCTTCGAGAATCGACGAAGAAGACGGACAAAGATAAACAGGCGTTGCTGTAATGAAACACATAGCAAGCGGGGAATTTCAAGTACTCGTCAGTACACAAATACTATCTCATTGTCCAGCACAGGCTGCAGAATTATTGGCGTTGATACTTGCCATTGAGAATCATGCAGACCAGTAAGTCACGGTGTACAGTGACTCCGCCTATGTGACGTCTACAGTGCACGCAGGCCTAGCACGCTGGAAAAGGAGGGGCTACCTCTGAGCAGACGGAACGTCAGTGCAGCACGCAGCCTTATTGGACAGGCTGATAAAGGCACTACAGCTCCCGATGGGCATAGCAGTCGTGAAATGCGCCGCCCACACCAAAGAGACAGATTTCGTGTCGTGCAGAAATCATGCAGCAGACACGGAAGCCAAGCGTATGGCATCCAGAAGTGAGACGATCATGGAAGTAGAAGTGGCATGCACCCATGAACGAATGATGATAGCACGAGCCACACCAGAAGCCTATTGCAATATGGGGCAGACACAACTAATGGAGCTTCAAAGGGAGGCACCTCAGGACGCAAAGAACCTATGGAAACGTCAAGGGTGTTCTTTAAACCCCTCTGACGAATTGTGGCGGCAAGACAGCACTGGTAAACCAGTAAGGCCTGTGGCCCTACTAAAGAAAGCATTGGAGCAATTGCATTACCCATTTCACATGTCAAAAGAGAATCTAGCAGCAACGCTCGCAGAAGACTGGTTTATACCGAATTTAGCTGAGAATGTTGCATTCTTTATGGTGAACTGCATAATCTGCCAGCAATTCACCGCTGGGCACACATTAAAAGTAGTGAGAGGAATCATCCCCCGGCCAAATGGGCCTTTTCAGCACTTACATATCGACTATGTTGACATGATTCAAGTGTGTAATGGGTACAGGTACTTAATTGTAGTGGTGTGGCCATTCTCTAGATGGATAGAAGCAGGTCCCTGTACACACCCAGACTCAACCTGTGCTGCCAAATTCCTGGTGAGGGAAGTGTTCCCTAGATGGGGGTATGTGAGGTGATGAGATAAGACAACGGGGCTCATTTTGTTAGCGCAGTCTTTGAGCAGATCAGCTTGCTGCTTGGTATAAAGCACAAGTTCTGGTTGGCATATCATCCGGAAGGTAATGGTATTTGTGAGAGGCTCAACGGCTTGCTAAAGGAAAGGATAGCCAAGTTGAAGCTTACTCTAAAGAAGGGATGGTTGCACTGCCTTCCACTGGCATTGTATGCTCTTCCGAACCAACCAGGCTCCGACCATCATCTTACCCCGCACGAGATAGTCACAGGAAGAAGAACAAGTACCACCTTTATCCCCCGAAATAGAACTAGATGTGATGCCCAGTCAACCCGAGAGGTCCTGGGAACCGAGTTACAAGAGTACCTGAACTGCATGATATCCAGCCTTAGTGTAATTTCAGACCAACTACAGCAACGACGAAAAGGGAGCAGCGCAGCACAAAAC
Source organism: Ambystoma mexicanum (assembly GCF_040938575.1). Taxonomy (NCBI): domain Eukaryota; kingdom Metazoa; phylum Chordata; class Amphibia; order Caudata; family Ambystomatidae; genus Ambystoma; species Ambystoma mexicanum. The sequence continues at coordinate 1,316,815,706 of NC_090931.1, read as the reverse complement.
ACAACAAGAGATGCTGAAACAGACGCAGTTCAAAGTCTACGTGTTCCACTCATCTTCCCTGGAGACGCCGTGTTGGTGAAAAACTACACGAGAAAAAGGGGGGACGAGCCAAGATTTAATGGCCCCTTCATCGTAGAGGACTGCACTCCTTCAGCTGTCAAACTGCAAGGCAGAAGAGCATGGATCTTTCTCAATGACATTAAGCCCTATATCGGAGAAAGCCCCCAAGCTGCACCCCACCATGAAGAAATTACAGACAACGGGGAAGAACCTCAGCACGTGCAGACAAGATCCATGACGAGGAAGAAGGACGCATGAGCAGCTATGCAAGACAAAAGAACCCTTTTGCAAGTTGTGGCTTAAACTGGACATTTCCTCGAAGCAAAAAAGGGAATAAGGACATAACGGACACTCTGTGCATCCTAGTTGCAGGGTGAAGAAGAAAACTGTGCATCTAAGACGCAACATGTATGTTGACACGAACTTGTAGATCAAATCACACTAAAGCGTGTTGAGAAAAAAGTTTTACAAAAAAAAAGACTCTAATAGACTGAAATCGAGGACTTTTGCCCTAAGGAGCTAACACAGTATCCTAAAGCAACCAACACTAAGACCTTGTTTTGCAGAACTTATGGTATCTCCCAGCAGAAATCTCACAAGGGATGTGCTTACCTATTTCCAGTTAGTAGTAATAGCATATCCGTCACTTGTAGGGAGAGTAACCTGTGTCACAGACTTTATTCAAGATCCTACCAACAAGAAAGTAATCCGGCAACTGCTTACTGTCATCACAGAAGCCTTCATTGTGTTACCAGAATACAGCGATAAGGACACAAATGCTTCCACCATAGGCGATAGTAGTTGAACTCACAAATACGCTTTTCTTTTGCATCATAGAGGAGTGCCCAGCAATTTTCAGGAGAACCACTGATACTCTTACGTTTATTAGAGATCCTATAAACTCTGAACATTTGAGCCAACTGTGGACTAAACTAAATTAATGAGTTGCAATCCACGCAGCAGGAAAGTGCAAGGACTGTTCACGTCAAGGGAAGGGCCTGTGATCCAGAGCCCAGCAAAGCAGGACAAATGTCCCTGTCGCCCGAGGACAGCCAACTGGCGCATAACGTCCTGTTTCGCATAGTCACTGACTTTCCAGAAATGGTGGGGAAACCTATCGAGGTTAACGTCATCACCTTCATCAGAGATCCAGCTAATGTTGCTAATATGGGAACCCTCCTCCATGGAATTATGCTGCAAGTGAAGCTATCCAACTTTCAGAGAGATTATATGAGGAGATTCCAATGAAACCTTCCGCCGAGGGACAGATCGGAGAAGCAGAGGCAAAATACTTCATCTTTCCGCCGAGGGACAGATTGGAGAAGCAGATGCAAAATACTCCATCTTTCTGCCGTGGTACAGATCGAGGGAGCAGTGACGAGAACTTCACATTTTATTCTTGATTTTGATAAATTGTCATTTTTTCCATTTTTTACATTGAACAGGTTCCAGCATTCCCTCAGGGCTGAAACAGATTCAGGGGGTGGACTGGGAACTCACCTATTTTGAATATGCACAATTAATGTGACTCACCAAATGTGTTAGTCTAATCTTTTTTCCATAGTCTAGCAAGGGAACTGTATCCCATATCCAGAGACAATCATCACCCGCAAGAGGGGGGACACTTGCGAAGCACCAGACACTTTATTATACAAACTTTCTGAGAAACAATAATGGAGTAAGTGAAAACAATAAAACATTGACATTTGTTATGATTAAGATGGGGGCCCAGAACAGTAACCTGGCCCTCCCACACACAGAGGGGTGCCCCCGCTTCCCTGGAAGGAAATGCTGACAATTTTCATACCACACGATTATGTGTATATGTATAGTGATTATCCTTGTCTTTCTGTCATTATCAATCAGAACTGCATTCTTTATTGGTGCACGAAGCGTTCCAATTTCAGTGCACCCACCGGATAATGTACACATAGGTCCCACAAAAGCACCCAGACCCTATATTGTTATTCCAGTCCCGAGAAAGTCTGATAGTAAGGAAAACAAACTAAAATTGAATGTAATTAGAAGTGATACATACACACTTGAGGAAAGGAATGAAGAGAAAAGCTGGAGACAGGGTCAGCGCGGGATGAATGAAAACGTAGCACTGACCACTAAATGCACACACACACTGAATGCACACAAAACAGGGCAAGTGTCAATGGCCACAGAACCTCAAGTGAAGACGACAGAGAGCACAAGATTGCCTACCGAACAACCAGTCCCTGTAAATAATGAAAGAGACCAAGAAGAATCCAGTAAAAGACCAACTAAAGCAGACATAGCAAAAGCCCTCAGAAGACAGAAACGGCTACGGGAGAATTCACTGCAAGGACACAAATGTTGATAGATCATTTATTCCCGTTCATAGCTAGAGCAAAGAAACTACATGAGGAACTGAAAAATAAACCCGCAGAGACTTTACTGACAAGCACACCAGTTCCAGCAAAGGGAACAAGTACCAAGCCCACGATGCAGCCTTACGTTGGGCTGATGACAGACAGGTGGTGGTTAAAGGCACTTATAGAGGGCAGGAAAGAATGCAGGAGGAGAGGAAGAGATTTGCAAAACCTCCACCTATCACATCGATGCAGATAAAGAAATCTGCTCCACTGACCAGCATGCCCGAGAGAACCCCAGCAAGCAAAAGTCACACAGACGCATTTAGAGATGTAGTTATAGCTAACTACAGAAAGACACTAAAAATCAAGAGAAGCCCACATGAAGATAACAATGAACTAAACGATTACCTGGACAGCACAGCACATCTAGGAAACAACATTTGGTACCAACACATGAAAGAAGTTGGGAGAAGGAAACCAGCAGGAGACTGCTTCGTTTGTGCGCTCCTACCGTACAGCATGGGAAAATCCAAAATCTTTGTGGCAGTAGAAATTGATGTCCCGACAGCACATTGTCTTTCACACGTAGCAATGTGCAACACCAGAGGACAGTTTATGGGGAGGGACGCCTCATTGATATGGGCAACTGAAACGGATTACCTCGATGAAGATGGACATTTCCAGGACATTAAGACAAGAAATAGAGCCCATACCAGGAATCACGTGATCAGGTATGAAAACCCTGAAGTTAAAGGAACAGAAATAAGATGGGAAATAAACCCAAGACTGAACGTCCAGGGAAAAACCACAGAAGAAGCTCAAATTTGGAAAAACAGAGGCCAAATGCAGATTTGGGGAACAGTGGTTTCCCCAAATGGATGGGAAGAAGGAATGGTGGTCTGCCGAGCTTGGATGGCCCTTGGAGCCTGCAAAGAAGCAATAGAAAACTCACAAAGACTGTGCAAACCTCTATGGCCGAAGTTGGTAAAGTTACTAACATGGGTCGAAGACAGAGGAGGACCCTTGCAGATAGTGCCACTGGAAAGCCCAAAATTGTGCTTCAGGAACAACGGCACTAGGAAGATGGGAGAGAATCAGAACTGCGGATGAATCTTCGAGGCCCAAGGAATGACGCACAGAACTGCAGTGATTATGGATCATTATTGGGCGTGTGGATCCAACCCATACATCAGACTGCCAAGAGACTGGGGAGGCATATGCACAATAGTGAATATCCACATTCCTGCGCTGCTGATCCCAAAAAGTGACCTGAAAATTGACAGTTTCCGAAAAGCAGATGCTCACCTGAGGAAAAGGAGATCAGTGGAGCTGGTATCCCGAATGAAGAGAGAAAATTACTTTTCTGCCAAATCAGAAGAAGCATTCCATGCGATCCCATATGAACACAGGCTGTTCAGCCTCACCTCATCAGTGTTCACAACAATCATCATGCCAAGATTCCAGGTTGGAGCAAACACTAAGTGGTTGCAAATAACCAGATGGGAATTATTACAGACCATCAACACCACCATAAAAGAGAAGAACTGGGAGCAATCCGATTGATGACTCTCCAGAACAGATATGTACTTGACATGATCACAGCGATGGATGGAGGTGTTTGTGCAAAAATCGGAGAATCATGTTGCACATTTATAGCTTCGCATGATGAAGAAAATGGAACCTTAACAGAAGCCATAAGTATGCTGACAAACCTGCAGAACCAGATGATCGATGAAACTGACGAAGTTGATGATGACAGCTGGTTTGGAACTCTATTTTCATGGGTCCCACAATGGATGGCAACATATTCAAGTTTGTGGGAGCCCTGCTATTGATGATACTACTAGGATTTTGTGTTATCAAGATAACCATCGCACAATGCCAGAAAACTGCGAAGAAAGCCATTGGGATGAAGATCATGATCGATGTCAAACAAGGATGGAAGCCCAGAGACCTGACTGATGAAGAAATAAGAGACTTTGTGAAGGCCAGCGAATTTGCACCAGAAGGAACAAAGTTTGTGTATCCCAGAAAACGAAGAAAGTATGAAGGGAAATTGATCTATTGCAGCCCAAATGGACAGTGCCAGTTTATGACCCGGAACAAGGACCAACATGTAAAAACAGCAGGAAGTCTGAAAGGAGTGATAAAAATATGGACTCCAAAGAAACACACGTTCATACCATCATGTACAAACCCAGAAGACGATGAACAAGATACAGAAGAACCAAGTAAGACGAATCCGAAGGAGGAAGCAGAAGTGGTCAATGAACCGACCAGAGGGGGGAGTGTAGAGGAGTCCCCGGATATGGCCTGCACTCCAGCCACCCATTTTGAGATACCAGGAGCATACTCGCCAAGATATGTGACGTATGAGGAGCAAATAAACCAACAGAGAGCAGTGCTAGGGCTCTGCCCAGTGCCCATCAGAAGAACAATACCTGTTGACGTGCCTATAACCATACAACCGTGGGCAGCACGGTACCCATTGAGACAACCGTACCAGCAGTTGACACAAAATGAAGACTACTTACAAACTGTCCCCGAAGAGACCCAAAGGGCCTTAATAGAAGGCGAATGGTGACAACACAAGGGCCTTTACAGGCGTACTAATGAACAAAACGACAAGCAAAGAACGATACGTAAAGATGAAATATAAGGAATAATGGTGTAATAGACTTAAAAGAAGAAACAATGTTGCAACACAAAGAACGTAACCATGAAAGAAGGATGAAAATATGCAACTGGCTAAACACCTGTAAACAGGCTTGGAACGCATGAAGCTAAGGAAACGGTACTGCTTGCAATGCTTAGTACAAGGATAGAGCGGCAAGCGCCAACTATATATCTACCTCAAGAAGCACATTATACAAGCTTTTATGAACGTAGAATTAAGCCCTGGATGGTGGAGGACAAACATGCCAGGATTCAGATTCTAGCTCAAAACCAGACGAAATAGCAGAATCGAAACTCAGTAAGAAGCAGCTCATGCCTAGGAATTCAAGGTCAACTCCAGGAAGGGAGGAGAGCAGCAACTTCGAAGAAACAAAACTAAAGAGCATAGCAGCCAGCCAGTGAAGGTCGAGATAAAGAGGCCCAGGCAGGTGACAAGGCTAAAGGAAGAAACAAATATACAAATAGAAGGAAAATGAAGCAGATTCACGGTGAACTAACACGTGACGAGCCAAGCGGGAAGAGGTACCAACGACTGATGTCACCCAGAACCCGAGGATGCCATAACTTTTCCTGATAAGAAGCTACAGTTTCCAGGCCATCCACAGCCAACTAAATGACACATAGCCCTAAGGTACTGATTGATGGAAGGGAGGCAGGGTGAATCTTGGGGAACACCCCATCTGGGTGTCCATTCTGCATGCTGCTAATTAAAGTGGAGATATATGTCTAGGGGTGTAACCTATCTAATCACAATGGACCACATAATCTAGGGTCCTATAGCAAGTAGAACCAATGAGACGTTGTACTTTTAGTGACGTCGGTCACAAGTGATGTGGAGGGATGGGCGTAGACACCCACCCGATAAGCATGATCCAATCTTCACACTCTGTTACTATATACAGATATAGCACATATACTTAAATTACCTTTTCCGACCAATAGAATTGCATGACAACTTTGGAGTGCTACACGTCAATGATGACGAGAATGTAGTATAACTATGGTTGTTGGAATGAAGAATGCAAAGTTGAAGCGAGACGGGCGATCGCATCACTGTTGATTTCCATTTGTTTCCCCGTTTTTTGTACTTGTCATTAAACGGACTTTCCTTTGTCAAACCATTGACTTGTCCTTATTGATTGGTGTTGGAGTAAGAGAATCTTGCACCCCATCCTCCTCAAGGTGAAGCTATCTCGTCTTAAGGTGCTTGAGGGTGAGCTCTGATCCCATGGGCCCGTCAGAGTGCGCTCCGCTCTCTTGTACAACAGAATGTTCATAAGGCAGTCCATATCATTTGTTATTGGCTGAACATTTTATTTTCCCATGAGTGACCTAGGATTTTTCATGAAAAGACAAAAATATGCGCAAACTCAGCCAAGTAAATGCCTAAAACAAAAAACGAAAAGACAACATTCATATTATTTGTTTGGATTTTATAGAACAAAATTGGCAATGATTTAATTTTGACACTTTATTGCCTAGATATTTGCAATTTAAAGACGTTTGAAAATGCAGCCTAACATGCATTCTTTATGTACGTCTTATACTGTGTCACAGGGTGGCATCTGTGTGCATCTTAAGTTAATGTGCAATCAAGTGCACTTGATTAGAGCTAATTAAAAGACCAATTAAATGTATCTTAATGTACCCTTAAACCGAAAGTGCGCCTGTCCTCTCCTAAACTTTACGTGTGCTGGCAGATTCAGTGCCATTGGCAATTGTTCAGTGCAATGTTGAACTTTTTATGAGCATAAAAGCGGCAGACATGGGAATGTGGGGGGGAGGTTATCGCGATGCATGTGGGTGGCTTGAACCCATATATTACATTAATTGGCGTCTTTTTGCTCAACAACGGAGAGCTAACAGTGCGGCTAGAACCAGTAAAAGAGGTTTCCGGAGAAATAAATGGGTCCCAAAAAGCCTTAAGTCAATGCATTTTCCTTAACGTGAACATTCAGCTGTATGCAATGCACGATGCAGGGTTTCCTTAATGTGAACATTCAGCTGTATGCAATGCACGATGCAGGGTTTCCTTAATGTGAACATTCAGCTGTATGCAATGCACGATGCAGGGTTTCCTTAATGTGAACATTCAGCTGTATGCAATGCACGATGCAGGGTTTCCTTAAGGTGAACGTGGAACATTCAGCTGTATGCAATACACGACGCAGGGTTTCCTTAATGGCATTGATTTCTTAACTAATTTGATTGGTGTAAATTTAGAAGACGGTTGCATGTCTCGGTGCACTGGAAGGTATAGATGTTTACTCGACTCAACCCCACTCCTCCCGTTGAGGAGCCGCCAACCCTCCCCTGCTTCCTCTACCCATCCAAGCTATCTCAGCACACTCCTTATAGCAGCCAGTGGCAGAGCCAGGGTGGGGCAGAGGGGGAAGCCGCACCCTAACCCCGCCCCCGTGGTGTCCAGTGCATGCATAGTGCACCCCCATCCTCCCGCTGGTGCCCTATTATCCGACCCCTGGGCCCAAAAGCTTCCTCTGCTACTGGTAACACCCTTGGGAGCCCCCAGATGTAGGCTTCATTGCTTCCTATCTGGGCTAGCGCTTTGTAGATGCTGTACTTTACATAGCACTTTCCATTCAGCTTCACAAGTTGGTCACTCAAAGTCAAATGATGACGCAAAAGAGTGTTCCTCCTTATATTTTGTGAGGAGGTTATGTGAATTTGGCATCCTGGATTGGAGAGTTCAACTGAGTTATATATTCGACATTTCAGAAATCATAATAGTCATGATTTTATTATTATTATTATTATTAGTGTTTAGAGCTGGTTTCAGACTCTCCTTCAAGGAGTATGGATAGGCATAGAGCCTAAAGATTCCAGCAATGACCTGGGTACTTTATGCTTTTTTTCTTACACAATTAATTTCTTGACACGTTAAAGCACACATTGTGGAACCTCGGTTGTACTCCTGTAGGGCAGGCTCAGCATTTGCTTCTTCGTGGATAGACAAAATGGCTACCAATCTTTCTGTGTAATAGAAATATATATTCTTGAAAGCACTGTTTAAGGCTCGACAGGTTAAAGAAGCCACATGTAATACAGTTGGTGCCATCTCTGGGGTTTTTCCACACTGTCATATGGCACGTCTGCCCACACTACATATCGAGCAGACAGCAGGGCATAACGCATTGGAGTTCATTTGGTCCCGGAAATTAAATAACACCGATGGAAGGGACATAACCAGTCTAAGGGAATGACCCTTCTGACTTCATGGAGGTTGGAAGTCAAGGTGACATGATGAGGTGCATACACTGTTCAATAGGAAACACCCGATGAAGGGCTCAGCCCGAAACATGTGTTCTGAACACTATAAGAATTTAAAACAAATAATGAATTATAAAGAAATATCCTTAACTGTTTTTTTTGATGCACTGCAATACAACTGTTGAAAATGGAAATTGATTTATACAAATGCTTTTAATTAGTGCATGTCCATGGAAGCCCTCACTCACCTCAGGCCTATCTGCCGAGTGGTCCCATGTTATTAGCGGTTCAGTCAGCCAACACCCACTTTTTAGCCAAGCTCACTGCTTGAGGGTCTATGCTCACAATGGGAAAAGTGGAATTACAAGTCATGCGCCTAGAAACACTTGTGTACAGGTGCATTACAATTGACTTATATCATATCATGCAATGCGTGGCATCTGGCATTATGACCAGTGGGTTTCTGGAGTCATCTCAGAAATCTTCTGCTCAATGCATCATCGCTGGCACTGTGTCGTAATGTGCACGGGCTCTATTGGAATGTTGATGCCAGAGGAGGCAGCTGCTTGTGGGGTCTATGCGAATAAAAGAGACGTTATACTTACCTCTGTGTGGGGAGACTTTGTCACACTGCCTTCTTTTTAATTGAAGCTCAGAGTGCACGTTTGTATTTTATTGATATGCTTCCCATTCAATATTACTTTTTTTTAAGCAATTTGTACATCTAATTTCTACATCTCTGCTGTAATCCAATCAAATGAGAACAGTGCAATGCTTGCATAGTATGTTCTTTAATAGAAACTTTCTGGCCTTCTCTAGGCTACAGCTGCCATGAGCCCCAGAGCAATAATATTTGCTTTGAGGCACTTTGTTCCCAGTGGCCTCATTGTCCTGCCCTGATGAAGTGTTAACAGAAATAATAGATGTGGACCAATATTTGCAGTCCCATATAATGTGTCATTCCCGTTACTGTGCCAACAGGTGGGACCAAATTCTGCCTTCTGTATTGAATCAGGGGTAAGACTCGGACACAGGGGCATTGTGATGGTTGCTATAGACTTTATTAGAGTAAAAGAAGGGTTTGAGAAATACCTCTCTCGCCCTATCACTATGAGGGGTTTACCTGCATCAACGAAACTAAAGGATGTCAGTGACAGAATGTCTAAAAATAAAGAGTTCTCCATCCTATGTCCAAAATCCTACCCTGACCCTTACAAGCTAAACTCAACTCAAAGAAATGTGTAAAGGGATAAAGTCTCTCAACTGGCCATGTATAGCTTTTCCAATGTTCCAACTCAAATTTCCAAAAAGGAGACAAAAATAAACAAATGTTCAAAGTTACACAATCCTCAGCAATGAGGGTGAGATTTCGTTCCCCCTGAGTTTCTCCCTTCCTTGTCTGCTCACTCACGATTTCTCAGGATGTGTTCCTCCTCTAGTAAGCTCTTTACACTTTATAAACACAACAATAAAAGGGGTATGTTTCTTCCATTTATGCCATTTCATCAATGTGCTATTTTCTCATCCAGGCACTGTGAGTCCATTTCCCCTCGGACTGTACAGATTCAAGAAGTTGATTCCCACATACTATTAGATATTGGGCTACAGGCCTCAGATTTGTAATCAATCCATGGGGAGTATTCACTTGCCAACTGTTTCTTTTTATTGTTGCTATTCTCTCAGAGCATTATTTTCCAAACACAGGGAGGGTTCAGTTCCTCCCTCGGACTTCACACACTTGTGGGGTTTCTTTTTCTTACTGTTCCAAATCAGGGGCTTCTCACAATTTGTCCCACTTTAGTCAGCACAGATGTGGTTCTCTTCCCCTGGTTTTCAGACAGTCAAGGAATTTCTCTTGTTCATCGGCAAATTTAAATTGTAAATCCTTTCATCTGAGTTTCCCACATTCATAACATTTTAAGTTCATAGCCTTGTATATTCATTTAACCAAGCCAGGGGGTATGACTCCCTTTCCATAGATCTTACACACTCACTAGATTATTTTCTACTCCGTGCTTTCTACACTTTATTCACCTTTCCACCCCAAGAGGTAGGATTCCCTTCCCATGAGTTTCCGACTTCCCATAGGCCTGCCTGGTATACTCTCCTGCCAGGACTTTTCAATGTTTACTGTATTTGGGGGCGGTCCCAGACTTGCAATCACGCTGCCTGGTTTACTTCTCCGTGTTTGGCTTCTCGTCGGGGTGCGAGTGACTCTGACTTGCTGCAGAATGGTCTTTGCCTGATGTTCTGGCTTCCCTTGCTGGCGCAAAGCTTCTCCACTGCCTCGCGTCCCGGTCGGCATCTCCGGTGCCCTCTGGGATGCATCTATTGGCCGACCTCTGTCTTCCCTTTTCTCCATCCCTCCGCTCTGCCTTGCTGGCCACTCTCTGGGTGCCCATCGTGAGCCAGGGAGATTTATCTGCTCTCGTTTGGTGTCTCTGTGCTCGACTACCCGGCTGAAGTCTTGGCTTCTCTCTGCTTCCTGACCTGCCTTTGGTGAAGTGAATCTCCTTCCATTTTGATGCTTCCTGCTTTTAAACATCGCACCACCTCCTAGGCTCCACAAACAACTAGAGAGCATCTCCTTTTCGGTACTCTGTATTGCTCCCATACTCTTCCTTGTCTCAGTGTCTTTACAGAAGATGTTAGAAAGAGTTCTACTATTGATGTAAAGTTGTTGGAGTGGGTCTACACCACAATAAGCCATAAAGGTATGGGAGTTTGGGAGGGTGTCATGTTCTGAGTGTAAAGGGGATGCCATGACCTTATAAGTTTGTCGCCTTCTCTCCCCCCATTTGATCCTCCCTTGAACAGCCACCCCCAGCGTTGGGATCAGGTAGCGGCTGCCGTCCCCTGGCCATATGAGAAAAATGTTTCCCCTAAGAGGGAGTGATAACATCGCTAGATTCATAACACTTCATTTGGATGGACTTTTGAGTTCGTGTGGTCTAGGCAGCACTGCAATAATTTCATGGGAATGTTAATTGTCATGAATAGCCAGGTTTTGTTGGATGTGTGTACATGCCATGGAAGCCACATAAGCCCTGAACCCTGCCTGTGTATGTTTGGCTTTGTGATTGATTTTGGAGAGGCCAGCATCTTTATATAGAGTTCGGCATGTACTGAACAAGGAACTACAGGACTGGTCCTTTGTTTTCAGTGGAAACCCAATCACTACCTGCTCCACAGCGAGTTGCCAAAATAGATGCCTGGATTGAAGAGGCTGACCACTTCTAGTTCGGCTCAACCTCGTTGGAGGACAATCTATTTTAATGCCCTTATGGCTGGGTATGCCCAAACAAGCCTTGCTGAGGGGAGCACCTTGATTGGGTGTCCGGTCAGGTTGGGATGGTGGAAGAACCTGTGATATAGCCACCCCAGCAGAGGTGGAATTCTCAGATTGGTTTCCAAGGAGGAAGAGAATGTTCCAATTCCTCTGTCACTTAGACAAGCCAGCTGGGCCGCAGTGAAGATGAGTTTGTTTTGAGGGTCAGAGCGTTTGCTGATTGCATCATTTACTTAATGTCTTCTGTTCATTTGTGTGGTTTGCATAATTATCTTTATCAACAAATACAGAGTCATTTAGAATCGCTGCCTCTTTCTCTGGCTTTTAACGTATCACAGAAAGCCCTTAAACTTGCTTTCAAAGTAGTCCTTGAAAGGAAGATCTCTCTAGATTTTGAGGGGAAGATGAAGGATGTGGGTTAGGAGAATAGGAGAGGCCCAAAGAAACATAGCTTTCAAATGGAAGAGAAAGCCCTACATAAAGGTAGAGCGAAATGCCTGATACTAACTTGGTTTCAGATATGGCATACACACAGGGTACAAAATATAATAAGAACCTGGTAATCTACAGCAAGCATCAGCAAAACTAAAAGCTTTTGGTGCTTGCTACTGTCACGACTCAGCATTTCTGCCGCTGTGTGGAGCTGCCTGCAGACCTGCTGGAGGTTGCCAACCATCAACAGATATGACCCCGAATCATTATTCAACCTCTTCTGGCACAATTCTGTATTTTCAGACACATGGACTACAACTCCTATAATGCATCTGGAAAACCCAGCATCCTAATCCAGAAAACTCTCATGAACAGAAGGAAAGCACTTTTCAGTGGACTGCAACACTCAAATGCTACGGCCATTAGTGTGCCTTTTCCCCTGTACAAAAACTCCTGTAGTTTCTCAGCACTACCCCCTCTCCTAAAGTCCATACCAGGGATTTCCAATATCTACACCTGTGACTGATTGTGTTCAGCCCAATCATACAGCTCCACCCTTGCTTTCCTCCCTGCTAGCACTGCTTGTAGGTTGCCTCACCCTAAAGGTGTCTGTTTGTGCATTAAGCTCTGAGCCTCGTGTAGTTGGGGCCCATTTGGAATCTTTCTGCTTTCCTGACCATTCTGCTTGTGCTTGACCTGTTGCTTATCTCTGCTCCTGTGTTGCCTTGCTTCAGTTTCCAATTCCACAGCCCTTCCTTGCAGACTCTGTCCTTTCCCCTCTGCCTCTTTGTAGAAGCATTTCTGGCAAAAAACTGAACCACTCAGAGAAATCCTTACAGATAAAGCACCTTACCCGTGGACAGCCTTGTGGCAAAACGCCTTTGGTACAATCAAATTCAACATACTCAGTCCACCCCGCTCTACGTCCATTCGTCCCAGGCAAGCACACACTCATTACTACAGACGCCAGGGCATACGGGCTGATCCCTACCATGATGCAGAAATAGCCAGACAGACATTCCATTGTAGCTTTCACGCCTACAGCACTAACAGAGTCCGAAAAGAACTACTCGGTCATCACAAAAAGAGATATGTCCATAGGCAACCAATCACTTCGAGAATTATATATGAGGAAGACAAATCACACTCCATACCGATCACAAACCCTTCAGCCATATCTTAGCACCAGGGGGAACTCGCAAGGTCATGTCATGACTAGCTCAGCGTGCTTAATGGTTTATGTTCAAGGTCGAGTACGTACCAGGATGGAAAAACTCTCAAGCGAATTGCCTGTCCAGACTCCAACTGCCTCATAAACACAATGAGTGGGATTCAAGTGATTCCATATTAGCGTCAATTCATGATGCAGAAGAACACACAGCACACAGCATTGCAGCACACCAATGGGTACAACACACCAGAAAAGACAACACTTTACCTCGATAAGCCACATTGACAAAGACAAGGTGGCACAGAGAAAACAATCTTCCACCAAACCTGCGTCCTTTTAGCAAAGTCCAAACAGACATCACAGAAGAATACAGACTGATATGTAGAGCTCCAAAATGAATACCACCCACAAATCCTATTGAAGCCCTGCTCTCCTTGGCTCTTGAAGGCCACTTATGCAGCATACTGTCCAAAAGCACTCTACCGGAGCAATACTGGTGGCCAGGAATGGAAAGTGACATGGAAAATCTTGTAGTGTTCTTTTTAGCTTGCAAGAAAGGTAACAAACGCCTCACAGCTCTCACACTACCTATAGAGAGAGTGAACTATATGATAAAAGAGGCAGTGCAACAGGACAGAACAAATGGCACTGCCAGTCTCAGAGCTGTCTAGAAAACACCATGGTCTCACAGAGTCACAATCAACTCCACCAGAGGGGTCAATCCCTTCCAATTAATGAGAGGACGAAAAGCGAATACCAGCCCAAAGCCAGCATGTGCCCATCCAGGAAACACACAACTAGGGTCATTTAGGTAAGGAATTCAGAACAGAAGGCTGGATGTTCAACAACGTCAAAGAAAGCTTTTTGACAGACCAAATGTTATAACTCCCATGGAGATCAATATTGGAGATGTGGTGAAGATGAGAGTGCCTCAAATAGACAAGGACACTTTGTGGAAATACAGCAGTCCTCTAAAAGTCACAGGGATACACCAGGACACTAACTACAGAAGGAGGCAGAACATGGAACGTGTCCAGAGTAGCTGCGTATCAGAGAGCCAAGTGCTGTGATACAAGGAGACGAGAAAACAGATGATATTTGCCAGAATGATTCAGTCAGTATAAACTTTATTAAATAACAAAGTGGCATCATGTGGCGTTACATTACTGCTTCGGCGCCATGCCCCTTCGCTGCGCAGACCACGTGACAGTGCAATGCAGGGTGCAGAGGCTGGGGGCCGGGGATGCAGAAAAGAGCAGAGCACAGGGAGAAGAACCCCTCTTCCCCACGGTTGTATACGAATTGACCGAGTTACAATTGTCCGAATGACAATTGACCTTTGCACAATTGACCGAATTTTAAAGGTCAATTAGTACATATATGCGGGGGGAAACCCCCCGCAATCCCCCACCCAATCCAAAACCCCTGCAACCCCCCACCCAAACCCCTTGTATTATTTATAATACTAAACCAACCCACTATATATATAAAAAAAATAAAAGGTCAATTGTGCAAAAGGTCAATAAGGACCATTAAAATTCAACCAATTAGGTCATTCGGTCAATTGTGTTCGGTCAATTTGGGTAATACCTTCCCCACACCTCCTTCAACAAAATAATAGAATCACAGATGCTTATCTAGGCTATCATTATCATTTGGTGGGAAGGAAGCAAAAACGTTCCCATAAGAGGTAGGAGGCGAGAGGATGTGAAGAGAGAATGAGAGAAAGATTGAAGTGTGAGAAAGGGACGTTGCAAATGAGGTTGAGCAAGTGAAGGGTTGAGGGTGACAGTCGGACAATAAGTGTGTGTAGGAGGGTGTGAGAAAGGAAGATTGAGGAACAAAGTAAGGGTGCAGAGATGTGTGATGCATGAGTAAAAAGAATGATGATATGATATGATGTGGCATTTATAACGCACCCGCACACAAGTGTTTCTAGGCCCGACAAGACAAGGAGGGGGAAACAAAGGGAGGACAAAATAACGATCTTACTAGGCCTTGTGTCATTCCGATCGCGCAAGTGCAGGGTAGAGGGAAGGGGAGACGTGACAGGGGGAGTCGACGGGGGAAGTGCAGTTAACTCACAAGTGCAGCCAGCAGGTGGCTCATAAGTGCAGAGAGAAGGGACTGTAGGGTTGCAGATACGGACCCTTAAGTGCTGGGGAGCCTGGAGGCAGTGTGAGGGCATCTGGACATGCTGGAGCCTGAGCCCGAGTTCATAGGGTGACCAGGTGACCAGTGCGCGCAGCAGTCAGGTGCATCAGTAAGGGAGAGGAAAAGAGAAAGCGGAATCGAAAAGGAAGTTCTTGACTTGCTTCCGGGAACCACAGGTTGGTTCTGCTCAAGTTTGAGAGAGGCAGGGAGGATGTTCCTGAGGGAGGCCCCAGCCGAGGAGATAGAACTGCCCCCAACTCTCTGCTTGGAGAAGCATCTGACCCTCCGAGAGTTAGATGTGGATGAGCGGAGAGCTTTAGAAGCAAGAAGTTTTGGAAACGAAAGTTGGATGTAGAGTGGTCCCATAGGCACCAGAAAGCCTTCTGGACGATGTAGAGGGTCTTGAACTTGATGCTTGCAGCCACGGGGAGCCAGAGAAGGGATTTCAGAGCTGTAGAGATACGATCCCTGGGCTTGAGGCTAAGGATAAGTCTTGCAGTCCTGTTCTGGATAAGTTGTAAAGTTCGAAGAGTAGAGGCAGGAAGATTTAGAAAGAGGCTTTTGCAATAGTCCAGCCTAGAGCGGACCAGAGCTCTGAAGACAGTGAGCTTCTGGGGAAAGTGAGAAAAGGAAGAATACCTCTGAGGAGGTGCAGCTGGTAGCTTGACTTCTTAGAGATGCCAGAGATGTGAGGAGAGAAGGTGAGGGTGGAGTCGAAGATGACACCAAAGTTCTTAGCCTCACAGGAAGGAGCAGGAAGAGGGCCCAGATGGGGCAGCCAGAGAGAGAGAGAGGAAAGGAGGGAGCGGGATGCCTGCAAGGGTGCCACTAAGAGAGGATGGGAGTGACTTTGGATGTGAGCAAGGGAGAAAGTGGGGTGCACACAAAGAATGAGGGTGTGTGAAGATAAAGAGTGGGTGGGTGTAATTGCATTTCGAGAAAGTGCATATGGAAGGGGAGAGTGTGGGTGCAAGTAGAGCGCCAAGGTATGAGAAGAAAATGAGAGTGCTAGGAGAGTGGATGATAGTTCAAGAAGAGTGATGTTGCTGGTGAACTCCAATAGATGCAAAGTCACAAACACATTTTTAGGATGGCTGCACTCAAAGAAAAAACAAGGACTGGCTCTTCTCTATACGACAGCATTGCCCCATACAACCCATCTTCGTGCTGCCTGTTCTCAAATGTATATCAGTATTAGAACTGTGAAACATTTAGAGTGGACCTTTTTTCACCATAATAATGTAATACTGTTTTCGTGCTGACTTTGCATTGCATTGGCATCAGGAAGGCTTTATTAGAGCTAATGTAAAGACTAATTAAACGTGCCTTCGTGTATTCTTAAACAGCATGTGGACCTCTGCTAGCAGGATGCATGCCATAAGCAATATTTCAGTGCACTGTTATCTTATTAGCATGAAAGTGTGCATGAGCCTTCAGATGTGATGTTATCGAAGTGCACGTGTCTAGCTGCAATCCATTTAAATATTCCGAAGAAATACACTTTCATGCTGGCTGGTTCCCAGTGGTGGAAATGGGAAAAACATGTGTAGGGGATCCCACAAGAGCCAGTGCGGGGGCGGAGTTTGGACGAGGGGGCGGAGTTCTGAGGATGCAGAGTTCAGAAGGGGCGGAGCTGTCAGGTGAACTCTGATCAAAGGAAATGGTAAAAATAATATTTTTAAAATGGCGCAGTTTCCTTCATTGCTTGAATAGTGCATAAACCATAGTAAGCTTACCTTGCTATGCTTTGTGGACTTTTCAAGCCAGCACCGTCCGTGTCAATATTTATTTTGACATCCCAAACTACAAATACCAGAATTCATTTGGGAAAGGCAATGATCACCGAGCCCACGAAGCTGGGAGCTCAGTGATCATTGCGTTTTCCAAATGGATTCTGCTTTCTGCTCAGTCACAGGTTCTTTCACCCTCGGAGCACGGCTCGCCTCAGTGACGTAATCTGCTCTGTGCGAGCACACTGTGCAAACAAGCTGTGCACATTGTGCTTGCACGGAGCACATTGGGTCACAGTGGTGAGACCCCAGGTTTGTCAAGGGTCTGCCTTGGCTCCTGTTGCCTGTGACAAAGGTAGTGGGGGTGGAGCCAGAAGAGCGCTCATGGTGCCAATGTGCTGTACGCGGCTGCGACCCCCACTCCAGAACGTAGCGTGGAAAGCACTTTGTTTTTTCGTTTTTTTCTCCTTTCAAAAGCCCCTTTTTATATGTGATGGGCTATTTGGCGCTGAGGTTCGCCGGATCCCGAGATCTGGCTACACATCTGGTGCCGGATCCGGAGAGACCCGGCCCATTGGCCAGCGCTGCTGGTGCCAATATAGGTCTGCATTGCCACCATAATAACACATTTCCTTGTGTGCTTCTGTGCCCTATACATGGTAGAATACTATTGGCACTACAATTGCGTCTGATATAAGGCTGCCACTGTAAAATAATGGTCATGCAGCCCTCCCGCCAAACACGCCCAACACTCATGCGCGCGCGCACGCACGCACGCACGCACGCACGCACACACACTCTCTTCCACACTTCCACAAGCACATTCACACACATTCGCTCACTTACTCATACACACAATCGCTTTTCGTTTAACTTATCTTTCTATTTGGTGACAGTGTCCTTTCTTACCCTAGTCTGGAGACCTGAGCTCCAGTCCTCTTAATAGGAACAAAAGCAGCAAGTGTGTTGCCCAGAGAGGCTGTGAGCTTAAAGAGAAACATATAATGAATGTGTGGTGGGGAAGCTACATGTAGCAACATTCAGAAGACAGGGTTGAACTAAAAAGTAGAATGCGTGGTGAGGGGTGTGGCAGCTCACTCCGGCCCGCAAGGGGTGGGGGGTCAGAGTACTCCTGGAGCAGCATTAACACCAAACACTCAACCAGTAGTTTACCTCTAAATTTCTAAAGGTATCCAGGGGTAGAACCATGGTACCAGGGGGCAGACTGCTACAGCAGCCAGCAGGAGCCACTTTAGGGTCAAGCAAATGTCACTGTATGGAGGCGGAAGGAAAGGACCAGTGAGGCTCATATGCTCCTCAGGAACCTTCTCACAGGTGGCTGAGTGAAATGCATACACCTTTGAGGAAAACAGTCCACTCCTGTATCATAACTCGCGATTGGCACCCATTTAATAAAACAACGCCTCATTGGCTGATATGGGGGAAAACACTAATAATATTCAGTGCTGCAGCCATGCATGTCACAAGCATTACCAGTCTCCTTCTCAACACCCTTTTCCTTCTCTGCTACATTGTTTCAGTCACTGGGTGATGCTAAAGCGTGTCCATAAGTGCCCAAACCAAAGAAAAGTGGCACCTTGTGTCAGGGGGAAAAGAGCCATGAAATGTCTATCATAAGGCATTGGCAGGGAATGCAAAGCATATATATGGTATCAGAGCACCCCTCAAATCTCCCGGAGTCTTTCCTTAGCTGAATACAAAGTTAAATAGTTCCAGTGCTCCCCATGCTTCCACGTGGGGATACGCCACGCCAGGCCACTCAAGAGGCAATATGTGGGAGGGAGGAGAACAAGGGGAACTATTTTAGCTCAGGGGACAGTTTCCATTCATGAGGGCAGAAACCCTGAGAATACGCATCCCAAAACACATGTTTTATAGGTTCAATGCAAGGAAGTGGTTTTCTGAGACCTGCTGACTCTGGTTGTGCTTCTATGCGACACATTTGCTTGTTCAGTGGAGGATTACAGAGCTGGGTCTGTACTTCGCCATGATTGTGCCGCCCAATCTTGCATAACCTAGTGCCCAAAAGATACTGCAAAGGCCCATTCTGGTCAACTTGAATGTAAAACGCCTCGGGCTAAACAAATTCACAGGTGACATGATTTGCGAGGAGGTAGAACCATAAGGATAGGCTCAATCATGAGGGAGAAAGCCAATGGGGAATAGACACATTGGGTTGAGTAGAGAGAAGGAAAGATAGTCAGCAAAGCAGAACCTGACTTGGTCACACCTAGAAGTCCAAGCAGCCCCACGGAAGCTAAATAGCAAGAGGGAAAGAAGAGCAGAACTTGAATAGCCCAGCCAAAAAAGCCCAAACAGTAGCTGGAACAAGGAGAAGGCCTTGGCTAGCCATGTGAGGTCAGACCTTGAGAGAAGCCCGCTTGAGGAGTCACTCTAGCATTGAAAGCCTGCAGTCAAACTGCACCGAATGATTGACAAAGGCTGACCCCTAAAGAAGTATCTGGAGTGTAGCCAGCTGGGGGTTCTTGCCCACACTCTAATAGGAGTGGCGAGGCCACCATCCCAAATAAAGAAGTCTTTGTCAACCAACACAACCCAGCACCAAGACAAGACCAAGACAAAGACTGTGGAGTTGAACAGGTCAACGACCACAAGGAGGACCAGGAAGCAGGATTACAACATGGGCATGGTTAAAGAAATGGATGGGGATACTTTAAATCCTTGTGACTGTTATTTACTTGCAGAACACTGTCTGGGCTGGATGCTCAGGTGTGTGTTTGAACCGAGACTATGGTCAGCCTCTGGACCAAGGAACTCAAGGAAAGGCCCTGATACAGCATATGATGTATACCTCCTTCCTCTTGCTGTTTGTGTAGTTAATTTCCCTTTGAAGTTGTTCCCCATCCTTTGGGTTTCCTCCAAACTAGCCCCTGAAGGGGGGCGCTAGTGAGTCTGCAACTAAGATGGCTGCCTTATTTTGAGCTCCGAGCGGACCGCTTGAAGGGGGAGCCCAGTAATGCGCCCACCGGCCTGAGCAGCTTACTCTACCAGCGGGGGCTCTCATCTGATACTATTGCCCATCTGACTGCGAAATTCGGAAGCAATCTGAGACTGCAAAGGGTGCCGATGGCGAGGAGGAGGCCATGGGAGGCTGAGTGTGCAGAGCGGCTGGCGTAGAAAAGTAGCACGACTCGGGTGCCGTGGCGGTTCGGCGGCTGGACCCGGTCTGGTGTTGTGACTGCGCTGCAAGTGAGGTACTGAGCTGGGGGAGCGGGTCCCCTGGGGTGTGCCAGCCTGGGGCCGTCATGGCTGGAGAGAGGTGTGCGGCTAGGGGCGCCAAGTACTGCCTCTGGTGAGAAGGCAAGACCTGGTCGGATCGGCCTGTGACTGCGCTATCATGCCAGGGCAACTGCCAGAAGTGCCCCTGCAGGACCTGCTGGCTGTGCATTCTGGAGCCCGGGAGGCTCCTCTGACTGCACCCAAAGTGGGGCCCTGGGTGAATGCGTCACCCACGTGATCCTCCTGCAATCAGTGCTGCGGGCCGGCTAGGGTGAAGTGGCTCGCTGCATATGGCGGACAGAAGGTGACAGAATGCCCGGCAGCAGAGGCGGTACCAGCAGTAATATGGAACAAGTGGACCCTATAACTCCACAGAGCGCTGTAAGTGAGTTGCGCGGGCCACCAGAAGTCCATCGGATACCCCTCTGATCACGGGGGATGCTACTGAAACAACAGTGGTGAGCTCTGGTATGGGGCGCGACGAGCCATGGACAGAACTTATGCTTAATTGGTGCTGGGGCAAAACGGTGAGAGAATAGGTGAAGCGGCATTGAGGAGAAACATTGCACTTATGAAGCATTGGGAAGCCGGCACAAGCCCCTCAGGCTGCATAGACCTCTCCCCCTGAGTCTCTGGATCTCCTGGGGCCACTTGCTCTGGGTGCAGGGCGGCCCCAACTACTGGGCGGAACTCGGGAAAATCCTGAGGCCTTTGGCGGCTGGTCACTGCGAGCGGGACAGGCTTGGGACTTGCTGCAGGATTTTGGCCCCCATAAAGGCGAGCCTGCCCGCTTCACAATGCTGGGTGGAGACGGAGCTTACAGCACTAGCTATCCTAAAGCAGAACGGTAGGCAGCTGCAACATTAGCGCCCTGCTTCACCGGCACCTCCTGGAGGCGTTGGCACAGTCCGTTGTACCTAAATTCTGCGGGTCTGGGCAGGACCGTCACCTGACAATGCCTGATATTATCTCAGCCCTGCTGTGAGGCTTGGGCAGGGTTCCTGGTTCACTTGTGCCTGGCTGAACTGAATAATTCAAATGCTGGCCCTGCACCCCAGTTGGCCCTGACCGCATGACGAACCTCGTAAGCCCCTGAGGTGGCCCTGGAAGGCTGATTACCACTTCTAGTATTCCCGTTGGCACTAGCCGGGGAGCGGAGTGGTGGCACCACTGCCAACATAGACATCTGGGATACAATACTGGCTGCTGATCCCCCTGTGGGTGAGCGTGAAACCACTACTGCCAGGAGGACTGTGGACTGAGCTGTTGCCGCATGGCAGCCGAATGCCTTGGTCCCTGGGGCGCGGGTGGTGTACTGGGGTGAGGTGCCCTGGCTGCGGCTGCTTGGGCCGTCAGCAAGGTGGAAGAGCTGCATGGCCAAGGGCAACAAGCAGCAATCTGGATTGCCTTTTACCCAGAAGGAGGGCCTTGGTGGAGGAGTGAGAAGATGCTAGCATCCTGTGACGACATAGGGGAAATCTAGCCCGCCTGGACAAGGGGAAGCCCCTGCGGAGTCTGCTGGGGGAGCACTGACCTCAGAGCTGGGCCTGGTACTGACACAGATGAGGTCCGGCTTTGCATCTCTCTAAATGAAACTCGACAGCATGGCGTACAAAGTCGACCGCATACAGGAACGGATCGAGAAGGAGAGTAGCCGAATCTCTGGTGGGCCATGGTGGGGTGTGGGCACCGGACGTACAGCTCTATTTCATCGCTGCGCAGCTGTACTTCGTGTCCTACTGGATGCCGGGTTTTAGGCAAAGTTTGAATGCAGTATCCTCTGGGAACACTACAAGAAACTATGATTACAGGTATAGGCAACTCAACCTTTGGTATAAGCTTGTACTACACAATTTTGGTAGCGTGTTGAACAGCCAGGCTTATCTCAAGAGGGGAAATGTGAGCTGTAGTGGAGTTACACAAAGGTTCAGTTACAGGTATTCAAATAAACACACTCAAGGCTTCTTGCATAAACAATAATTTATTTCTCAGTCAGTTATAAAGTCTTCTTGAGAAGGGAGCAATAGGATAGTAACACACAAATATACTTCAATACTGTACACTCTGACTTTCTGAATCAGACCAGACCCTTTTGGGATGGCCCACAGACACAACCTACACCAACAGGTGACTTCAGTAACAAGGGTGCTGCAGACATTAATATCTTACTGTTGGCATTCAGAATATTCTTAAAAAGTTGGTAAAAGTCAAAGGTTATTAGAACACAAAAAAATACAAATATCCCTAAGCAGGGCAATTAACTTTAGAGTTCACTAGAAGAGTCATTCTATTCAATTTGCTAAGCCAAAGTCAATGGGCAAAAGTCTTGGCTAGGATAAAGCACTTCTGGTAAGTAATGGAAAAGTCTTTGCACAAGTTCTTAGGAGTCTTTGAAGAAAAGAAGAATCAATTGTAGGGCCACAAGCTGATTAGGCTTGTGAGTTGCAGAAGTTACAAGCACTTCCACAGCAAGAGGTAAGTTCTCTTAGACTTGTTTTACAGTACCTTGGTAAAGAAGAAACGATGCAGCTAAAGACTTCTGTTCCTGTGCAGCTCTGCAGATCTCACTGTTCCTGGGCCTCAGTCATGGGGACAAGAGGGAGAACGTCGGGGGACTCCTGCACTGCACTGACACGGTCAAAGCTGGCAACCGGCAAACTTTACTTTCAGTGGCTATTTCACGTTTCAGCACCTTGCAGTACAGCAAATAGCAACAAGCGTGATTCCTGGCTGTCAAGGAGGACTTTCCTCGCATCTGAGGTCCCTCACTCATCTGAGGGGGACCAGGCTTGGTCAGACCTGCTTAGTGGGAGTCCGGAGGATCTTCCAAAAGCTTTAGGCCACCTTACAAGCAACGCACACATTCTGGTGACCCTCTCCCTGGCTCTACGGTTTCCTGCAGCAACTCTGAGGAAATTCAACCAGCTCCGAGATGGGTGTCAAGGTGGCTTACTTGGTAGTTGATTGGTCCCACCAACTCAAAGGGAGAAGTTGTACTTGCAGGGCTTCTCTGTCGATGCGAACATGGCAAGTAGTCACTGCGGCAGGACTTCGCCGGGCAAACCAGCGGTCCAGGAGTTGCAGCAGGCGTCCTCGTCATGCTCTTCTTCGGTTCCTTCATGCAGTGGTCGTCTCTGCCTTCCAAGCCAAAAGACTTGCCTTTTATTCAGTTCTCTCCCATTCATTCCAGCCTAGCTGTCACTCACCCAGCAGGGTGGCTGTACTTGCCGGACAGTAAGCCAGCCAATCACCACAGAGTGCATTTGGTCTCCTAGGAGACTAAGCACAGGGAGTTTGGGCACCTCCCTCACTTTCTGCCTACCCCAGACACTCTGGAGCCAGAGGCGGGTTTCACTCCTGAAGCCCGCCAATGGTGAATGAACAAAGAGACCAAACCTGGTTTGGTGCGCAGAGAAAAACTCGAGAAGGACCTTTCCACAAAGAAATGATGAAAAAAGAAGATTGGGGACGATTTTAACAAAGGAGGCTCAGCGCCATTTTGAAAAACATGGCTCCCGCGATTTAACGTTACCAGAGCTGCAAACAGTTCGCAGTCGGGGTAAATCATGGTAGTTCATTACAAAACCACTGCCACCAGCCATTCTAATAGGAAAGGGTAACATATAAATGCTACATGAGTAACTAGACAAAGGGGATTCTAAGTAACCCCTCCAGCACGCTATTGTAAGATAGGGTGTGCTGGGTCTAGAATTTTACAAGTCTAAGTGAAGTCAATTTCACTCCACTGCTCCGGGAAACAGTAGTTGATCCCAGAGAAGGTATTTAAATCCTCGGAAATCTGGAAGAGTTCCCTGTGGCACTGCACTGAAGGGGCTGTGTGACACAATTGTAAAAGATGAGGCCTATGGAGTTGGTTAGACTCCACAACCAAAAAGAAACACAGTGTATAAAATCACATTAAAATACATGAGAGAGTGGGAAAAGGGTCTGACTCTCTCCAGGTAAAAAAAAATCAAGTCCTCAAAATCCAGCAAAGTTCCTGGGGGTCTCTAAGGTGTAAGGAATTAACACATTTTTGTGAATTCTCCCTAACACTGGGGGTGCCCGTTACCCCCATGTGTGTATAGAGAGAGGATCAGTGCACCCCTACACGCTGCATGGGACCCTAATTTTGCGGAAAGTCACGGACAAATGTAAGTTTGATCCGGTAGCGTGCACAATTCATGCAGGGAACCAAGCTTCGAAACGTCCCCGCATCGACATCCTGTTTCACCCGGGCCTCCGCTTATGGAAGATAGGGAGCATCCCCTGACATGTGATGAGGCAATAGTATGAGATTGAAAGGGGGTGGGGATCGAAAATATGGCCGACCTGTACCCCGGGAGAACGTTTGTATGATTTGACTTATTCACTGAGAAAATGGGGAGGGGGGCTCCACTGCGCACTGCAGTACCATCGAATGCGGGCAGTGTTTAAAACATGGTCCCCTTTGTTCCCAGCTATTCCGGGGACAACCCCGATAATGCAGGCCCTGGCCGGTTCACCGATGTTGAGGCGAATGGTTCCTATATTGTGTGGGATCCTCCAGAAAGACATCCCACGTGAACCCCTCAGATGCAGGCGGCAATGGGAGGGAGATGCAGAGACCCCCTTTACGTACAAACAGTGGCCACTTATATGTGAGCGTACACATAGTGGGGTATTCAATAGACAGTTGCAACTAATTCAGTTTACAACCCTCCGTAGGGTATACCTTGCACCTGATCGTATCCACAAGTTTGAATGTACCAAGGCGAGCAGCTGCCCGAGATGCAACACTAAGGGCCTCATCATGAGTTGGGCGGTAGACCTTAAATCCGGCGGTAGCGCTGTTAGCGCCAGATTTAAGGGTCTGCCAAATCACGGGTTCGGCTAATTTCTCTGAGCTGGGGGGAATTCCGCCGAGAATTTGCCGATTTTCATCACGCCGGCGGTAAAAGCGAGAAATTTCCCTATTGAGCCCAATGGGGAATGGGGAATTCCCGAATGGGCTCAATGGGGAATGGGGATTTCCCGTTCCGCCAAACCTGTGATCCGGCGCTAATAGCGCCAGTGGGTTTGGCGGTAGGGCTAATAACGCCAGCGCTTTTAGCGCCAGCGTTACCGCCCAACTCGTGATGAGGCCCTAAGTCTGCGAACTTTATCCCCATGATGTGGCTGTGCCGCATGCTAAGGGAGTTCTAAGGGAAGGTGGTGGAAACGGTATCTGCTATGGTGGGGAATGAGCTCCCGTGTGATTTTCTGTGCTGCTTGTTTGGTTGGCTGCCCGATGTGCCTAAACGTACCCGTAAATTGATTACAACATGTATGATAATAGCTAGATGGTGCATCTTGATAAGATGGAATTGTGCTGCTCCTGCCGATATCCAGAGTTGGCTCAGGGACATGATTAGGCTCAGGGACGCGGACACGGAATATGGGTTGCTTTATGGACGGCAGTCCAAAACTAAGAATATATGGGGCCCCTTTGTCTCTTACCTTGTGCCCCAGGATGGAGAGACGGTCGGAAGTGAACTAGCAACCGACTCACAGACATTGGGAAGTCACCTGTGTGTTGGTGAGATTGGCACAGTAGCCCACAATGTTTGATATGTGTTAATGTTTATCTTATACGGTTAATCGTGATCTCAAGAAGCCCTGTTCCTCGTCAACACGCTACATACATCTTTCCGTGTCCCGCCCGTTGCATGCTATTTGAATAATGAAAGAATTAATGTCTTGTGATGTGTACCAACCAATAAAGAAAGTGTTAAAAAAAAACTAGCCCGTGAAGCTTGGGAAGACGGAACCTGAGTCTGAATATCTACTTCTTGGGTGGGGACTGCTTAGGACAGCTTGAGAACTGTTTGAATACTGCTTCAGCTAGAAAACCTCCATGGGGGATAGGCTGGGGGAGATACCTTTGCCACTGAATCAACAGACAATGCTGAATAGGCCCACCCTGTGTTATGTTCATCCCCCCCTCCCCCTTTAATACAGTAAGATCACAGCCTGGTTGCCAGAGTGTTCTCTTCCTCCCTCATCATGACACTATGCAAAGGGTTGAGGAACCAGTTCCCATTCTGATGGGGGCTGTAAGAAGATTCAATCCAGCACTACAGCCAAGTCAATGCCTAGCCTGGGATACTGAATGAAAAACCCTTATTGATATATCTTTATGTCCAGGTTCAGATTCTGGATGACAACCCCTGTATAACACCCCTCTCTTAGAATCCCCCTGACCCCACTGAGCCAAGAAGTAGATCTGTTTTGCAAGTTTAAAAGGTTTATTTGAAAAAAAATTAACAGTAGATATATATATATATATATAACACTTTTATAATGAATTAATAATTAATATCACACTTAAAACATGAGCAGTAATCAATAATGGATAGTGTGGCACTAGCACACTTCTTTATAATCAATGATGAGTGGGTATAGGATGGATAAGATAGCAACAATACTTTTATGGTTTCAAACAGATGCAATGTGGAATGAAAATGCAGTACAGAAAATAACTTGATAGGATTTCAGCAAAAGACAATGTAATCACTTTCTTGGACAATTCACTCCCCCCCTTATGCAATGTAAGGAAATGAAGAGTAGCACACAGTTCTCAGACATGCAATCAAATGTAATTCAGTTCACCCCAGCAAGCTTAGACTACAGATAGAAGTTGAAACACAGGCCCAAAATGCTTTTATATGTGCTGGCAATGAAGTGAGGAATATGCTGAAAATGGTTTTAATTCCCTTTAGGAGGTTCAGGGTGAGTGAAAAATACTTGGGATGAGCTCAGGCTCCCTTTAACAATGCTCTAGGAGGAACTAGCAGGTTAAACGAATTTTTGGCAAAGGAAAGCAAGGAAGCTTCTGTTTTCACACGTGGCTGGATTTTTAACCAAATCGCGAATCGCGGCAAAATTCGTGAATGCGTGAATCACGATTACGGCAAAAGTATAAGGAGTAGCAAGTCAGTTCTAGGTTCGTTGAAAAGCTAAGATTCTAAGCTTTCAGAGGAAAGTTAAACCAAGTTTCTAACCATTTTGTAAACGTCGTTTTTCGAATTTAAAGTAACTCAAATTGACAGGTGACAGCTTTTAAAAATGACAGGTGCAGAATTGACAAGTGACAGTTAGGAGGCAGTTCTTCTTAGATTAAATAGATTGAATTATATCACTGGAAACTAAGAGATTTGGTTTCACACCGTCCTAGCTGTACTCACAATGTATTTGGAAGGTCTAGGTCTCACGGATCGGGTCAAGATGGCTTCGGTTCTGGTTTCGCCCCGGACGGTCTCTGCGCACAGCATCTGGTCTCTGCTCTGCTGGTCTGGTCTGACACTGCTTCTGGCCCGGCTCCTGGATCTCTGGGTACAGCGTCTGTGCACAGCTCCTGGATCTTTCTGCACAGCTTTCTCTGGGCACAGCGCTGATCTGCACGGCTCCTGGATGCTGCTACCGCTGTTAGGTTTGCTGGATGCTGAGGCCTGCTAAGAAGAGTTCTCAGTTTGTGGGTTTAGGCCTTTGCTTTGAGTTCTGAATCAAGTTCTTTGGAGTTTTAAAGTCTAAGTGTTGGATCTGGTATCTTCTGGATGTTGTGTGGTCCGGCAGAGCGCGTTGCAGCAACTGGATTTGAATGTCCTCTCTAGCTTCCAGTGGCTCTTTTTATGTCTTTTGAAAGTGGGTGTGTGTGCAGCATCACTAGCCAGCCCCTCTCTCAACTGCCCATTGGTCAAGCTTTCCGCACTGCTTTGATTGGGGGAAGGAAATGTGTGTCATGGTGATGCTGTTTTATGGTCTGCAGAAAGGATACTCCCCTGTCAAATTGCACACAAATCTATATTTGACCCAAATACATATTTGCACAGGTACACATTTGTTTAAAATTACATGCACCCATCAGATATCACATGAGGTATACTCTGTTCAAACTCTGCTCTTCCTGGGGGCTTGCATTCAGAAATGGCAACATTGTGTGCTTTTTAGTGGGTTTTGCAACATCAGATTTTTCTCCAGATTTATACACATATACACAGGCTGTCCCTACCTACTCCAGTAAATTCCCATATCTCTAGCTTAAACACAGAGTATTTGGTGTCAATAAATAGCAGGGTTTTGCCCCAGAACATCACACAAATTCCCAACACGTCTTAAAACGTGCACAGAAAAATCACAAGAATTATGGTATCATTTAAATAATTTTGACAAGTCCGCACTGTGAGTTATACATCTTTCTTAGAATCATATTCTGGCCAACAGGGGTGTGTCCTTTCAGGTCACATGGTGTAGAAACCAGTTTATCCAGTTTCTGCCAAGCTCAGAGACCCTGCCACTCCCAGCTTCTGCCAAGAGGAAGCTATTTTACGGCCCCCCCAATAAACCATCTGCCTGAGTCAAGGAAGGGTTTTGTTCATAAGGAAGCCATTTACGACCGCCCCAATAAACCATCTGCCTGGGCCCTTTGTTTAGTTTCTTGCAATCCCCTGGTAATTCAATCAGAGAGTGTGTGACCTCCTTTTGGCAGGAGCAACAGAATGCAGCCAGGCCTGGGAATGTATTTGTTGGGCCAGCCCCCACTCCTGTCGGGGGTAGCTGTCTGGCAGAATTCCAGTTTCCTTAACCAGGTTTCAGCTAAAATGTCACTTTTTGTTCCCCAGTTTAAGTCAAGACAATTTTTACATATGCAGCTAGAATGCTGATTCTAAGTTCAAAACTATGACATTTCAACAGTGACAAACTATGTGACACTCAAAAGTAGGTCACTCAGTTAATTTAAACATTTTCGATTTTTGGTAGTTTTAAATCCAGTTTCAGTTAGGCTGCTGCAGACCTGCAGAGCTCAGCCAGTCTTGTTATGAACATTGTTTTGGGGCTCTTCAACTTCCCAGATTTTGTATGCACTCATACTTCATTCTGCCAGATGTCTGCTGGTGTTCAGTGAGATTTTTGGATATGTTGCAATGTTTGAAATAGGCATTTTGAGCTGGCATTCAGGGAAACAAAAGGTGATTTTAAAGTGCGGTTTTTCCTTTGGCACACATTTCACTCATGGCACCCCGGCCCATCCTGCTCGCACTGGTGGGTGGCAATTTAGGCAACCATTTTAGTGTGCACAAACTGCGTGGTTCTCCTGGATTCGGGCGCACATGTGGGCTTTTTGGCCATCTTGGATTTTCTAAGCCCACAGCACCAAATGTTGCAGCATGATAGCTCAAACGTGGGTCAGGACACCCAACAAGGCACCCCTACCCAACTGCACTTTAAATCTGAGTCGATGGGGAGTCGGGTGCAAAGAGTGTTTTGACCCACGTACTGGTATGTCCGCGTAATCTTCTCCCAATTCTGCAAATGGCACAGTTCAGCATCTTTTCCTCCATCCGGTACTGATCGATCGGTTCTCCTCGCCGGTCCTGATGGGAATATTGGGCGGTACCCCGGGCCCCTTGGGTCTCTGCTCCCGGTCTCCAGATCGTTCTCCTTGGCCAGTCTCAAGGTTTTCTTTCTCCTAGGATGACAAAGGAAGAGCGGCAATACCTATTCATAGACATATTTCCCCCACCATTGATATAGTGGGGTGGCATATACATTTTTATCACTCAACAGATATGAACATGCACATTTTTTTAAATTAAGAAACAAGGCCCCCACATGGAGAAACACCGAATTTGATAGGTTATATGTAGAATATTTTAAGTTAGAACTGAATTAATCTGAGACAGTACCCCCTGGGATTCCAGAGGATTCCTCCAGTTGTTGCAGAGTGTGCCTGGGATGGCAACACTTCAACTGGTTAATGTGGACCCACTTGTCTTCTCCCTCTTCCAATCCACCTTTGGGGATGTGGATCTTGTAGGCCACAGGGGAGATTTTGTCTATAATCTCATAGGGTCCCTTCCATGTAGGCAAAAATTTTCGCTGTTTCGCCTGGTTTCTTTGGAAGTTGTATAAATAGACCCGGTCCACCACCTGATATTCCTTCCTGGAAGTTTTCAGGTCATAGTGGGTCTTCATGCTATCAGCTGATCTTTCTAGATTCCGCTGAGCATAAGCAAAAGCATGTTGAAGGTGTTTCCTTAAATTCTCCACATACTCGTGAGTTGTGGAGGCATTTATTAGTGTCTGCTCTTGGGTCCTGTAGAGCAAATGCTGCGGAAGCACCATCTTGCGTCCAGTCATCAACTCGAATGGTGACATTTTGGTTGCAGATGACGGGGTAGATCTGATGGCCATTAGGACCAGAGGTAATCGGATATCCCAACTTGGCCCAGAATCTGCCACAAACTTCTTTAATATGCTCACAATGGTTTGGTTATATCTCTCTACTGCCCTAGAAGAAGCTGGCCGGTAAGCAATATGTAACTTCCTTTTTACCCCCAGTATCTCCCACATCTTTGTCATTACTTCACTGGTGAAGTGGCTACCCCTGTCTGACTCAATCCTTTGAGGTAGACCGAAACGGCAAAAGATGTGGTTAATCATCAGGGCAGCTGCTGTTTCTGCCTTGCAGTTTGGGGCTGGGAGACATTCCACCCACTTGCTAAACAAGCATGTAACGGTCAACATGTACTTGTTTTCTCTAGACGAGCGGATTACAGGGCCTACAAAGTCGATTTGCAAATCTGACCATGGCAGTGTCATCCCCCACTTTTGGAGGGGTGCACGGTGCGTGAGGGATGATGGCTGAAATTGTGCACACACAAGACACCCCTTCAAGTATTGGTCAAGGTCCTGCCCCATGTGTGGCCAGTATGCAACCTCTCTTAAGATTTCCAGTGTTGTATGAAACCCCCTATGACCGGCGGTGGCCGCATCATGGGTGTGACTTAACATCAGGCTTCGGAATGAGGTAGGAACCACCCACTGATCGTGGCCAGCTTTGGATTTCCTTAACAGCAAACCGTCTTGGATTCGGAACATTTTTGGA
The DNA here is from genome assembly GCF_040938575.1 of Ambystoma mexicanum. Taxonomy (NCBI): domain Eukaryota; kingdom Metazoa; phylum Chordata; class Amphibia; order Caudata; family Ambystomatidae; genus Ambystoma; species Ambystoma mexicanum. Next base: position 1,316,784,457 of record NC_090931.1, on the reverse strand, counting down.
CATTTCATCAACACTCTTAGGTCCTCTTTCCCAATGTAATCGGTATCCGTCAGGGGAGAGTTCTCAGGGTCCTCAAGCTGTTGGTAAAACTTACCAATAATTGGATCCCCCTTCTGAGCTGTAATTAAATCAGCATCAGGAGTCTCCTTACTCCATTGGGCAGTTGAAAGATCATTGTGAGCATTTGTCTGGGACCTAGTGATAGCAGTGACCCGGATTTCCCCCAACAAGGACTCAATCTCAATTAGATGCCCTTGGATGGCCCCGGTTTTGGCCAGCTGATCAGCTAAGTCATTTCCAGTTTTGTCTGGTCCCTCTACTTTGGAATGACCCTTGATCTTCTTCCAATAGATGGTCATCCCCTTCGAGGTGACCAGATCATCAATGTTTTGGATCAACTTCCCATGTTTCAAGGGTTTGTTGTTAGCACATAACATGCCTCTGGTTTTCCAATTAACCAGGTGCTCCACAAACCCGTTCCGTACATAATCAGAATCTGTGATTATGACCAGTTCGTGGAGTTGGTGTTGGACAGCAGTGAGGATGGCTTGATGCACAGCCATCAATTCTGCCACCTGACTACTTCGGGGACCAATTTTGTACCCAGCGGAGGGTTATGGGGTCTCCTTCACCCATGCATTCCCTACGCCGGCCACCAGTTCTTTCTCCCCGTTGTTGTCAACAGGGTAAGAGCATCCGTCCACATAGACAGTGGGCATTCCCTCACACTTGTCTTCTTCAAAGACTTTGTGTGGGGAATTAAGGTATGCCTCCATGTTGTCCTTGATTTTTAGACTTTCGTCCTCGAGACAGTTTTCTCTGGCACAATCATGCAAGTCAGCCAGACCTTGCGCGAGGGGACTCTTCTTGTTTTGGCCATATCTGACCTCCAGAGGAAAGCCTTGCATTGACAGAATCCAGGAAGTAATTCGGGAATTACTCACATTTCCGGCCCGGATTCTGTCACTTTGGAGATATTGCAGAGGCTGGTGTGGAGTCTCCACTATGATGTGTTCCCCATGGATGAACGGGTGGTAATTCTTCAATGCCCACACTGTTGCCAGGAGTGCCTTCTCATAATCGTTGAATTTTTCCTCCACAGAGGATAAAGTTTTGCTCGCATAGGAGATTACTTTATTGACCTTGTCATGCTTTTGGTAAAATACTGCCGTCAAGCACGTATTAGAGAACCCTGTCTCCAGGAAGAACTCCTTGTTTCTGACAGGGTAAGCTAGGCAGGGCGCTTGTGAGAGGCTTCTTTTGAGTTGTCTTACTGCCTCGGCTTGTTCTGGACCCCATTCCCACTTGACCCCCCCCTTCAGGAGATGAATCAGGGGTCTGGTGATCTCTGCGTAGCCCTCAATGAACTTTCCGCTGTAATTAGTCAGTCCAAGGAGGCTCCTTAGTTCCCGCAGAGTTGTAGGGTCTTTCAGTTTCTGAAGTGCTTCCACTTTCTTTTCCTGGGGACAGAGACCCTGAGGAGTAATCTCATGCCCCAAGAAATTAACACGGGTTCTACACCACTGTGCTTTCTGAAAGGAAAGTTTTGCTCCGGCGGCCCTCAACTGTGTCAGAACATAACGGATCTCCGCTATGTGTTCCTCCACAGATGAACTTTTGATGAGGACATCATCTACATAAGCCAGGTTACCCCTCGCACCCAGGTCGGGCATGGCCTTATGTAGGAAAATGTTGAATTCATTGCCGGAGTTTAGGTATCCGAAGGGAGTCCGGGTCCATGTGTACTGCTGGCCCCCAAAGGAAAAAGCCAGTTTGTATTTGTCCTCCCTACTGACAGACACAGTCCAGTATCCATTGGTCAGGTCTATTGCTGTGAATACCTGTGACCCCTGGATCTGGGCCAGACCTTGGTCAATGTAGGGCAGAGGCCATCGGGAAGTATGGACCCGTTTGTTGAGCTCCCTGAGGTCGGCGCAGAGTCTCCACTGGCCGTTTGGCTTCAATATTCCCAGCACCGGGTTATTGAAGGTGCTGTGAACTGGACGGATTATTCCCCGGCACTCCAGGTTCTTAATTATTTCAGTAAGGGACTCCATTGATGCGAGAGGCAAGCGATATTGCTTCACAAACACTGGAGTCATGCCAGGGTCTGTGGGGATTGTGGTTGTGTGGATGTCGGTGCGACCACAGTCATATGAGTCTACCGCAAAGAGATCTTGGAAATCCAAGAAAACTTGTTTCAACTTTTGCTTCTGTTCCAGAGTCACACAGGCATCAGCTAGGTTGACTCTCTCTTCCACCATTTGCCTGAAGCCTGGAAAGACTTCTGGTTTGGCAATCTCAGCGGCCTCCTCCAACTGGGTGGAGAAGTCCCTGGTCAGAGTGCTGATTTGGACTGGAGGCCTCAGGTGGCAAAGGCAACCCTCATGGACCTGGAAAATCACCTCATCCCTCCTGAAGTCACAAGTCACATCTTCCTTACCATAGGGGCAGAAAGTGTACACCAGGAAGTTCCCCCCATGCCAGGTAAAAATCCTGTCTGGTGTTGTATTGTCATCACTGTGACTGTCAAAACAGTCCTTGGGGATTGGTCCTAACAGTTCATTTCCTAAATCGATGGAAAAATGTCGGTCATCAACCGCCATTCCAATAATGGTGCCTGCGGCTAGAGTAATACTCTTTAAGTCGCTGTTATCCACTTCTTTTAGAATGGTGTCATGTTCTATGTTGACTAATGGAGTTGGGTTTACCCCCAACCCTTGCTGTTGGAGAGAAGCATTTAGATGTATGTAAGCATCAGGGTTTCAAATGTTGTCCTCTTTTAACTTTCCCTTCCAGGGAGAATTGTCGGGTCCTTTCTGGGATGGTGACTTCCTCTTTGATCTGAATTTCAACTGCATAAGGTAGCAATTGGGCTGACCTAAATGCTTTTTCTGGATCATCAAAGCCCATGGGATTATCCGCTAATCGGGACCAAGCTTTGAAGTTTATTAGGTCCAAACTAATGGCAAAGCGATTGAGAATGTCACTGCCTAAGTAAAAGGCGGCAGTGACGTCTCGCACGACCCAACAATTATGGACTATGCTCTTGTTGCCAATGGAGATTTTGAGCATACACCTGCTTGGCAGGAGATGTTTGGAATTAGGTGCTTCCAGGTCCATTTCCCATTTGTCTATCAGTTTGAATGTGGGAATGGCTGGATCTTTTGGGAGTTGGCGGAACATGGCTTCGCTGATGAAGCTCTTACCGTTGTTCACGCACACTCGAGCGAGAACAGAGTCCTTCCCATCATTTAACTGAACAGGGATGAACAACTGCTCTCCAATTTGCTGAATATCATCCAGGCTCTGAGCTGATTTCACATCTTTCTGGACGATAGGAGTGGGAGTTTCTGATTGTGGATTAGTAAAGAATTTCAGGGTGTTTCCTTCAAGTGTGGAATACCACCTTAAACTGGAAGGAAGGTTGATTTTCAGAAATAGAGAGGACCCCCCATCACCAGTCGGTTGTCCTACTGCTATTACTGTCACGTCTGGAATCTGGCTGTTCTGGAAATGAAATTCTACTTGGTCAGATTTTTGCTCAACCATGTGGCGTGTGCCGTTTAAACTAATATGGTTGACACTCTGTTTTAATTTTATTGGACGGCTAGTCTGTGTCCAGAGAACCTTGTTTACGCAATCTATTAGGGGTGACAACCTTCTCAGGAGGTCATTCCCTAGTAAACAAGGGGTGCCCTCTGGGGTCACTACAATGACCGGGTGTTTCACCTTGTGTCGCCCAATTTTAATGTCCAAGTCTGCAGTCCCCTCAACGGGAATTTCCTTCCCGTCAAAGTTCTGCAGTTGTCCAGGAAGAGAGGTGAGAGGAATTCGGTAATTCTCCCCCCTTCCTGCATTTAGTTCCTCAAAGGCCCTTTTGGACAGAAGGGTAGCTTGGGATCCAGTGTCCACCAGTGCCAAAATTGTACCCTGCCCCTGTACTTGTACCGGGGCATAGTATCTTCCCTCCTTCTCCTCAACGGGGCGCAGATAATGCACATTTTTGGACAACTGGTGGGCTAACTTTCTGGTTTTGGACATTGCTAGCGAAGAGATTTGGGCAGAATTCTGTGGAGAACCTTGGGAATCTGAAAGAAAAAGTTGGCAACTGGAGATCAGAGCCATTGTGGGTTCCCCTGGGTCCGGTTCTGGGCCGCCCCCCCCTTTTTGGAGGCAGTCACCAGGATGGGTTTGAACCAGGGGATTTTGGTATTGTGGGTTCTGGGATGAGATGATGGGTGGCGGTAGCTCAGTCTCCATATCTCCCCAGTCTGAATTGGCATCCCTTGGGACCCATTTTTCCTTGGGAGGAGTTCCCCCATCTCTAAAGGAGAAGATCCTTTCCCCAGGATCCTCTGAGGATCCCTCTCCTTCAAATTGGAAGACCTGTACCTCCTCCACAAAGTGGGTCTGTTTGGGTCCTTTGTTTCTCCTATACCCCCTCTGCTCCTTGGGAGGCAGGCTTTCAGGGGTAGGAGATTTTGTTTCCGGTTCCTGGTTTTCCAGGGGCTGTTTACAAGTTGGGAAGGAAGCTTCCTCCAAGGCTTTACACCCCCCTTCCCCTTTTGCCTCCTCCCTGGGAACTGGTGTGTTATCGGGGTGCTGCCCCCGTCATTGTTCTGGAGCACCAGGTCCAGAGTTTGGGGCATTTGGCGGTGGCATGCTCATCTGAGGGTTCTGTTGAGCCCTCAGTATGTGACCCAGATCCCCTGCCATATTTTGGACCTGGCGCTCTAACTGGGAAACCCGCTCAGGCTGATACGGGTTCCTGTTTTCTCCCCTGGGCGGATCCCGGGAAGGGTAGCTATCCCTCCTCTGGTAGTACCCCTGGTTGGGAAGATTTTGGTACCCCTCCAGCCTTGGCCTCCCCTCTCCCGGATTCAGTGGTCTGGGCTCAGGGAATTGGGGAAAGAAGGATGGATGATTTTGGGGCTGAAAGTTGGGTGGATACTTGGGGAAAATGTTCTGCCCAGGGTTTGGAGAATTTCTGCCCCCCTGTGGGAAGTTAGGAGGGAACTTCCCCGGGGTGGGTGCCTGGTTGGATCCCCCCCCTGGGGCTGGAGGAGTCCACACATAACCCAGGATTGGGCTGTTTCCCTTGTAGCGAGGACTTACATAGTCAGGAGAGCGAGGGACCCCATTTGTGGGACTACCTCCTCGACTCCCTGTCTGTGACTGGCCCGAGGGCCTTCTGGGCTGTGAGTTATTTGGTGCAGGCAGGTTTTTAGGCCCCCCCATCTCCAAATCTAAAACGAGGACAACCTTTACCTCTGCCACCTTGGCAGCAGCAGGGGTGCTGTTGGTTTTGGGGTTTTTCGGCACGTTATTTTTATTTTCGATAGGCTTCTGCACCTCATAGATCCGGGTAGCCTGTTCAATGACCCAGTCTAAAGATCTTTTCTCATGAAAATCTCTCACGAGCTGGGTCATTATATATTTAGGGAGAGCATGGAAAAATGAATTGACAAACTCTTTGCTGTCTGTGCGCACCCTTCTGGTGGTCTGCGCAAAAGCACGCTTTAATTCTTGCACAAACTCTTGTGGGGCCTGATCCTCCCCACATTGCAAATTGTAGGCTGCCTTGCGAGCCTCTTGAGGATTTCTCCTTATAGGTGGACCATCTTAAATGATTTTAGTCCTCCAGCCCCGCAAAGAAACTGGAGTATTCTGGGGAGAATGTCCATTTGACGTACTGGATGCAGCTACTGCTGTCCTTCAAATGGAAAGTCTCCATCATTTGCTCATAGAGCTCCAAGTGTTCCCAAACAGAGTACTTGGCGTTCTTATGATAAGGCGTGATGACATTTCTGATTGCCTTAATCTGTTTCAATGGGTCCTTAAGCAAGGCCCTTTTTGCCTTATTGGCCTTTTTGGTTCGGGTAACCCTGGTCCATTCATCCTCTGACTCAGAGGCACTGCTCCCAGAGGTTCCTGTCTGATCTTCCAGGTTTCCCCAGATTCTGCCAGCCTGGGAATGGATGGCAGAATGTGGGGACCTGGTCTCCTGTGTCCTGCGCCGTTCAGAGGAGTCTTCAGATTCCTCCTTGCTGTCAGGATTTGATGGGTACCCCCCCACTGACCTAACTGGGCAGAAGTTTTCAGGATGCCCTTAATGGGCCTATTCTCCTGGGGTTCCCCACTAAATTGCACTGTGCTTGGGTGCCCATACCCGGATACCCGCCCATCCATTCCTGGGAGGCACTGGCCTATGAGCCCCATGCTTCTGGCTGGATAGTAATCTGCCATCCCTGTGGCCCGGTGCTCATGTGAGCCAGGAGACATGGGGGTGGCAGAGTCCAGGGACTGAGAGAGATAAAGGCCTCTGGTACTAGGGCTCCTGAGGTTATGCTCAGGAGTTTCCCTTTCCCAGTGAACCTGGTCTCTATCCGCCCCTGCTCCCTGTTGCAATGCAAGAGCCTGCGCCTTCAGTTCCTCAGTTAAGGCCTTACTAGACTCTATCAGTCTCTCCTGCATCGCTACCTGTTGTTGGAGCCTATCATTGTGCTGGCAGAGAGCTTCATTCTCTCTCTGCATTTCCTGATTGGTCCTGAAGCACTGTGCCAGTCTTTACTGCAGTAGCGTTACCTCCCGAGTCCCATCCCTACCAGCCTGCTCCTGTCTTGCCAGAGCCTCCTCCATCCTCCTGGTGTGCTCTAGCAAGTCCTGGTGTTCTTTTTGGAGGTCACCCAGTCCCTGGTGGGCCAGGTGATTTTCTTCCATTTTTCTTTTTAAGTGGCAGACTTCCTGGCCTAAGGTGTCCCTTTCCTGACTAAGAGTCTGCATCTGTGCCGTCAGGTCGTCCCTTTGCCTTTGGAAGGCACCAGCTTTCTGGCGCTCCTGATCAAACTCTGCCTGGGTATCCAGGTCTTTCAGTATCAGTTTATTGCTCTCCTCTTTCTCTCTGTCTAGTTGGATTTGCAGGGTGGCTACCTGCTCTGTGCATGCCCTGTTGAAATGCAGTTGTTGCTCCAGCTTTTTCTGGCTCTGCGGAAGGGAGTCCAACCCTTCTTGGTACTCCTTCTGCAAGGCCAGAAATCTGGTATCCTGATCAGCCTTCTGCTGTTGCAGTCTATCCATGCCCTCTTTTATTTTAACGATATACTGCCTACTATAATTTTCTGACTCCTGGCTCCCCTGCAGCCTCTGCTCAGAAGAGACCAGGTCAGATTGGACCTTCTCTAACGCCATCTGTCGCTTATTCGCCAGATCTTGGCTTTCAGTACATTTATCCTGCATGTCTCCCATATATAGGTACAGGTATGGCGCTATCCTGGCAATCTTATTGTGTTCATCTTTGGCTTTAGGAGCCATATATAGTTCACTTAGGGCCACATGTAATGGACCCTGATCTCTCCATATGTCTGACCCTGTTTCAGTGACCTGTTGCGCGATGGCCTGCAACCAGACCGTTTGGTCCTGGTGAGTCCACTCACCTCTCACAAATAGCTTATGTAAGAGGTGCTCCCTCGCTATTTTCATGTTTACCAAGGTCGTCATTCTAGAGATTGATCTCTGTCCTGACTTACAGAAATTAGTATTTTATTTTTGCAAAACAGACCTTTTCCTTGGAGTGTCCCTTTGAAAAGTGCTTTACAGCGTAAAACAGTGTGGTGATCCGACCGGATGTATGTATCCGGTCAGTTAGCACACTGTATTAAGCTGCACAAGTGATAGATCTAACCCAGAAATCCCAGACGAGCCCCCACTTTGTAAGAAGATTCAATCCAGCACTACAGCCAAGTCAATGCCTAGCCTGGAATACTGAATGAAAAACCCTTATTGATATATCTTTATGCCCAGGTTCAGATTCTGGATGACAACCCCTGTATAACACCCCTCTCTTAGAATCCCCCTGACCCCACTGAGCCAAGAAGTAGATCTGTTTTGCAAGTTTAAAAGGTTTATTTGAAAAAAAATTAACAGTATATATATATATCACACTTTTATAATGAATTAATAATTAATATCACACTTAAAACATGAGCAGTAATCAATAATGGATAGTCTGGCACTAGCACACTTCTTTATAATCAATGATGAGTGGGTATAGGATGGATAAGATAGCAACAATACTTTTATGGTTTCAAACAGATGCAATGTGGAATGAAAATGCAGTACAGAAAATAACTTGATAGGATTTCAGCAAAAGACAATGTAATCACTTTCTTGGACAATTCACTCCCCCCCTTATGCAATGTAAGGAAATGAAGAGTAGCACACAGTTCTCAGACATGCAATCAAATGTAATTCAGTTCACCCCATCAAGCTTAGACTACAGATAGAAGTTGAAACACAGGCCCAAAATGCTTTTATATGTGCTGGCAATGAAGTGAGGAATATGCTGAAAATGGTTTTAATTCCCTTTAGGAGGTTCAGGGTGAGTGAAAGATACTTGGGATGAGCTCAGGCTCCCTTTAACAATGCTCTAGGAGTAACTAGCAGGTTAAACGAATTTTTGGCAAAGGAAAGCAAGGAAGCTGCTGTTTTCACACGTGGCTGCATTTTTAACCAAATCGCGAATCGCAGCAAAATTCGCGAATGCGTGAATCACGATTACGGCAAAAGTATAAGGTTTCACACCGTCCTAGCTGTACTCACAATGTATTTGGAAGGTCTAGGTCTCACGGATCGGGTCAAGATGGCTTTGGTTCTGGTTTCGCCCCGGACGGTCTCTGCGCACAGCGTCTGGTCTCTGCTCTGCTGGTCTGACACTGCTTCTGGCCCGGCTCCTGGATCTCTGGGTACAGCATCTGTGCACAGCTCCTGGATCTTTCTGCACAGCTTTCTCTGGACACAGCGCTGATCTGCACGGCTCCTGGATGCTGCTACCGCTGTTAGGTTTGCTGGATGCTGAGGCCTGCTGAGAAGAGTTCTCAGTTTGTGGGTTTAGGCCCTTGCTTTGAGTTCTGAATCAAGTTCTTTGGAGTTTTAAAGTCTAAGTGTTGGATCTGGTATCTTCTGGATGTTGTGTGGTCCGGCAGAGCGTTTTGCAGCAACTGGCTTTGAATGTCCTCTCTAGCTTCCAGTGACTCTTTTTATGTCTTTTGAAAGTGGGTGTGTGTGCAGCATCACTAGCCAGCCCCTCTCTCAACTGCCCATTGGTCAAGCTTTCCGCACTGCTTTGATTGGGGGAAGGAAATGTGTGTCATGGTGATGCTGTTTTATGGTCTGCAGAAAGGATACTCCCCTGTCAAATTGCACACAAATTTATATTTGACCCAAATACATATTTGCACAGGTACACATTTGTTTAAAATTACATGCACCCATCACATATCACATGAGGTATACTCTGTTCAAACTCTGCTCTTCCTGGGGGCTTGCATTCAGAAATGGCAACATTTTGTGCTTTTTAGTGGGTTTTGTAACATCAGATTTTTCTCCAGATTTATACACATATACACAGGCTGTCCATACCTACTCCAGTAAATTCCCATATCTCTAGCTTAAACACAGAGTATGTGGTGTCAATAAATAGCGGGGTTTTGCCCCAGAACATCACACAAATTCCCAACGCGTCTTAAAACGTGCACAGAAAAATCACAAGAATTATGGTATCATTTAAATAATTTTGACAAGTCCGCACTGTGAGTTATACATCTTTCTTAGAATCATATTTTGGCCAACAGGGGTGTGTCCTTTCAGGTCACATGGGGTAGAAACCAATTTATCCAGTTTCTGCCAAGCTCAGAGACCCTGCCCCTCCCAGCTTCTGCCAAGAGGAAGCTATTTTACGCCCCCCCCAATAAACCATCTGCCTGAGTCAAGGAAGGGCTTTGTTCATAAGGAAGCCATTTACGACCGCCCCAATAAACCATCTGCCTGGGCCCTTTGTTTAGTTTCTTGCAATCCCCTGGTAATTCAATCAGAGAGTGTGTGACCTCCTTTTGGCAGGAGCAACAGAATGCAGCCAGGCCTGGGAATGCATTTGTTGGGCCAGCTCCCACTCCTGTCGGGGGTAGCTGTCTGGCAGAATTCCAGTTTCCTTAGCCAGGTTTCAGCTAAAATGTCACTTTTTGTTCCCCAGTTTAAGTCAAGACAATTTTTACATATACAGCTAGAATGGAGATTCTAAGTTCAAAACTATGACATTTCAACAGTGACAAACTATGTGACACTCAAAGGTAGGTCACTCAGTTAATTTAAACATTTTCGATTTTTGGTAGTTTTAAATCCAGTTTCAGTTAGGCTGCTGCAGACCTGCAGAGCTCAGCCAGTCTTGTTATGAACATTGTTTTGGGGCTCTTCAACTTCCCAGATTTTGTGTGCACTCATACTTCATTCTGCCAGATGTCTGCTGGTGTTCAGTGAGATTTTTGGATATGTTGCAATGTTTGAAATAGGCATTTTGAGCTGGCATTCAGGGAAACAAAAGGTGATTTTAAAGTGTGGTTTTTCCTTTGGCACACATTTCACTCATGGCACCCCGGCTCATCCTGCTCGCACTGGTGGGTGGCAATTTAGGCAACCATTTTAGTGTGCACAAACTGCGTGGTTCTCCTGGATTCGGGCGCACATGTGGGCTTTTTGGCCATCTTGGATTTTCTAAGCCCACAGCACCAAATGTTGCAGCATGATAGCTCAAACGTGGGTCAGGACACCCAACAGGGCTGAGAATGCACGCGCACATTAGAACTCTGGGAACATTAGGAGATACCACTGAGAGTCATAGCATGAATATAACATTTCTGTGAGATTTCATTCAGCAGGTGCTTGCATCACCAGCTGAAAACTGGCAAGCTAGCTCTACTCTGAGCTGTCCAATGTCTAGTGCATGGATCATCATTCCCTAGACTGCAGTAGCCCATTCATGGGTGTGTGGGTTTGTAGTTTTGGGAGCCACTCCGCATTCAAAGAAGAAATGCACCGCCCCTGCAGCAAGCTTAACCCTATTTTGGAGCCAAAACAAATAGACCTACATTCCATTTGCCACAGAACCAAAAAAATTGTCTTTGTGCAGGGGCCATGACAAAATGGAGACTTGCTATGATACAACAAAAGAGCATAGAGAAGAATATGTTAGCTCTGTTAGCTAGCATTCCTATGAACTGCTAGATTAGACTTCATCGGAGCCGGTATGCCTCCGGCCCACTTTGGTTGCGCCTTATAAATAAATAAGGTAAAGTAACATTCCACCAATTAAAAAAAATATATATATGGACATTCCTTTTTCTCCCCTCTAGAGTTGATTCATTTCTTGTTTTCTTCTTTTTCTTTATTATCGATTAATTCTTTTTTTTATATGTGTGCATTTAAAGTTTTTTTGGAAACTAATTGATGCAATAAAAAATTAAAACATTAAAAATATATGGACATCAATAGGCGGTCTAATACCTTATTCCAAGCCCATCCAGAAATTACTCAGAAAGACCCGCTCTTATCACTCCTCTTCAAGGAAGCACAAGCTCAGCTTCCGAATCCTGAATCTTGGTAAATATGTGTTTAGCACTTCTCTCTTTTGTTAGAAGTACCACATTTCCAAATTTGGTAGATAAGCACTTACCCTAAGCACTTCTCCATGAGCATCAAAGCACCAATCCCTCCCCCCATTCCCCTCTGCACTTTCTTAACACTCACAAGGCATAGCAGGTTTGTCTCCCCTTCCCTTTACTCTCATTATTTGTTTGTCCTATTAATTCAATTATTTATCCTTGCTGTAATTCATTGTCTATCTCCCCTGGCCCCACCCTGTTTGCCCTGTGGGCGCTTCCAAACAGTTTTGATAATTGTATAAACGCCTAGCAAGTGACCAATAAATAAATAAATAAATAAATAAAATTTCACAACAGAATCAATAATGTTCTTCTCTTCATCATTGGCAAATATGTTAAAGTATACCAGCCCTAATACCAACGACTGCTGCATTGTTTCTGCTATCTTAGCCTAGTGTCAAACTGCCCAGTCCCAGGGTCCACAGAGGTACACCACAATCCCAAACACACAGAGCACCGAAGCCTCCAGGAGATACGTTAGTGAATGGAGAAGCCACTTCCTGAGGAGGTGGCAAAGATCCAACACTGCCTCAGGGCCAAGCGAATCCTAGAGCATCGGAGTCGAAGGATGTCCAAGAGGAGATGCAGAAGTCATTTTAAGTCAAGTCAAAATACGATCAGGGGGTTGAAAAGAGAAAACGGCTCTAGAAGAATAGCGTCTACGCCAAGCGAAGATCATGGAAATACATAGGTGGAACGGGCAGGAAATAGGTAAAGTGGATTTAGAGCATCAGACACCGGGGCGGCGCGACTCAGGCAGTGAAGATGACTTTATTAGTGTGCAGTGGACCTCATCTTGGACCTTTACTTTTCCATGGCGGCTGCATGAACTCAGTCACTTCCCATCTGGCCGAGAGTTGGAGGGATGGATATACATGGCACCACTCTGCAATGAACTCCAGGCTTATGAAAAAGCTGTATTCAGTTTTATTTTCTTAAATGGAAGTGGTTAGTCTCCATGCAAATGGTCATTGGGAATGTTTCCATATCTTAGAACCATATGAGCTCATTTCAGTTACATTTTATGAGCATACGTGCCACTGTATGCCCTTGTAGTTACTGGATCCCCATACGCCACGTTGATGTGATGGGCGAGCCCGTGCCTCGGGCCGCCCTGTACTAGCACACACACGCACACAATCACTGAGACATGACACATGCGTCCGTGCTTTCCAGGGTCCCGGAGGCAACTGCCGCACGGGCGTTCTTTATTCAAAACGCGCATGCGCGACCCAAAACGAGGCTCGCGCATGCGTCGTGCACACTGACGACGTCACAGTTGAGGAGGTGGCTGGGTGGTCAAGGGTAACACATCAATTTAACAATGTCAACGCTGCAGTGCACCCACCGTGATTTTATATTTCAAGGCCGTCATCCTTAACCATTTTGATTTGGCTTGTTTACATACAGTAACTCTGTCTTTGCAAAACGGTTCACAAAATCTGGCACATCTCCTTCCAACAAAGGATAATGGCAGAGTCTCCCTCTCATGTAAGGTGGCGTTACTGAAGATGGAGTGTGAGAGAGTGGAAGGAGAGATATTGATTGGTGGGGTTCGTGTAAGATGTGTTGGGTTCCTGTAAAATAATGTAATTTTGTGTCTTATATACTGGGGCCTCAGACATGTACATGGCTTCTTGGGCCTTCAGAATTAGATAAGTTGAGGGGTGGTTGACGGGATAAGAGAAGGGGAGCAAAGTCACTTTGGTGAAAGTGGTGATATGAAGCAGATCAGAGAACCCACGCTCTACTTGGGTGAGCAACTACATGTTATGAAACCTGCAGTGATGCGTCCATTGCAAGGTGATGTCTGTGGGGGTACAGGTTGCAGGCAGCCAATAGGCATCTGGAGTCGACATTCTGGTCTCTGTGGGCATAAAGACTGGTAGGGTGTGGCCTGTTGGTCCGTGTGAACTCTAAGAAGGTGATGGAGAAGATGATGGTGTATACATGTATACATGGAAACATGCTATGTGTCATGGGTTGACTGGCGGGAGGGGATCAGTGGTGCTAGTCTACAGACACGTGGTGCTCGTTTATGGCACGAGGTTGATCGTTATTTGTTAGCCACAGAAAAATAAATTGCAAACATGACATGATGTGGTAAGCTTCCCATAACATCGCCGTTCCTGCATACGCGTGTGAACATCCCATGGTATTGTATGGCATAATATAACAAGGCACTTCACAACCAGGCAAAACATTGAACACAGGATGATGGGTGGCGCTTCATCCATGTAAGGTGGCCATGCACATATATTCAAGGCGGTCAGGGCCAGAAATGCCCAGGGGCACTGGCACAGAGAAGGATATGTGGGAGGTTCGACTTGGCAGTGAAGTTGGCTATGAACAAATGATGGTTGATCTGGCCACTAAGGGCCTGATTTGCAAAGCTTTCTTCAATGGAACTTCCCCACTGAAATATGCTTTTGTAAATCAGGGCCCAAGTCTTTCAGTACTGAATATGCCTATTCTTGGCTGTATCGCAGGCCCACTGCGTCACATGTTCCCTCGTTTCCTAGCCACACACTCCCCTGGGTTTACCTGCCGGGACATTTAAGTCACCGGATCGCATACCTAGAACAGCACGTCTATGCAGAGTCGGTGGCGAGGACTTTTTGGAAAGTGCCAAACATTTAATGACGTTATGTGAACCCTTAAATCGCCGCCGTAGAAGTGCCTGGTCGACATGTCATAATCGAAACATTGACTCGATCAATAGTACGCACTTTGGGAACCGTTTTATGTCCCGCAACGACATTAATTTAATTTACCATGCTACCAAAATGATTGGAGGAATATGACTTACTTGTGGGACAAATGTAATGTGTTTTAGTGCATTAAAAGTGTAGTTGTTTTTATAGTGCTGTACATATTTTAATGTTTTATTTTCTCTTTTGTATGGTTATCCCAAATGTATAAAACGTCTTTGACTAAATTATACTAACACATTTAAAAAATAAATAAAAAGAAGTAGCGATATATCGAAAAGAAGGGGTCTGATAAGAAGGTAGCATCTGACCAAGAGAAATGGAGCAGCGCATGACTGCATTGTAGATCCAGGTTACTATGCGTCATGTGGGTGACTTCAGTGGGTATCTACGGCGAGTTTGAATAAGAGTGCACCATGGATTGGTGAGGTGAACGAGGAGAGCTATCAATTAGCAATTCTTGCTCACATGGATAAAAAGCATTGGCAATGGCAACAGTGTGGGCTTTTGTTTAGGCATGTGTGAGGCATTTGCCAGGCATTGCTATAGTGCTATTACCTGTCCATCGATGGTAGCACCTGGAAAATGGTGTGAGTACATGGGAATATGCATAAGCCAGAACTGTTGGCTTTGCCAATGCTTCTTTTAACAGGCTGTCAGGGAAGGACACACGTAGTGCTTATAAATCGAGTGGCTGAAGGCAGAACTTGTTAAGACATTATTATTACACCAGTGGCAGTTTACCGCTCCAAACAAGCCTCATTACAAGTTGGGTGGTGTGGGTTAAATGCAGCGGTATTGCTGTATACTGCTGCATTACTGCAGCGCCCAACTATAGGTTTGGCGGAAAGTTGGAGGATTCACCTGTAGCCATGAGCTGGAGGTAAATTTGCCATTGTTCTGCCAAATTTCGGCGGAATTACTGCTACGTTAATTCCGGTGAAAATACCCCATTGAGTCCAATGGACTGAAAAAGAATATAATACTGCCGGTCCAAGTGGCGATTACAGTAAGACAGTTTGGTGCTATCTGGGCGGATTTATCAACCAGATACCACCAAATTCGTTATGAGGCCCATTAACTCTCAGAGACTACTTTGAGAAAATACTGGCAGGCACTTCGAGCACACATTTTGATAGTAAGGCTTGATAAAGCTAGCTCAAAGAGATCCCAAGAGGATGCTTTTTGAGCAAGGAGGGGCAGGAAATCGGTGGGGATGGCGGCAGGAGTTATCATGACACTGGGCAGTCAATGTATGGGTAAACACCTGCAAGCTTTGTGTCCCTCCTCATACCCATTTTCTCTCCAGCTGCACTCTAATGCAATAGTTTCGGTGCCACCTAATAGTCAAAACTAAAAAGAATACTCTTTTGACCTCGGACTGAGCTGTGGCAGGATGGGGCCAAAGCCCCACCTAGTCTCGGGAGGGGAAGGAAGATGACACGGAGCAAGATAGGTTCGGGTCCGTGCTCAGAAACCTCTGGGTATTAAGCATGTTATAAATAACTTATCATATTATATTATATAATACACACCTGTTAGCCGTGCAAGAGCTCAGTTTACAGTCATTGATCCTCTCTTCTTCTTGGCTCAACGCTGTTGGTCGTCGTTATGGCTTCCCTCACTGACATTGCTGGCTCCAGACCGGCTGGACTCTGAGCTCCTGACCACTGAACTGCAAGAGCAGACCCAATGCCCGCTCTCCCCCGGCCACAGCTTCAGCTTCATTTGCCCCTATGTTCAGGAGAACACTGGGAGGTGGTCGGGATTGCGTTGCAGTGCAATGGTGTGATCTTGGGCAACACCCTCCCACGCAAGAGTTCTTTATGAATACAGTACCTGCTATACTAACCCCATTATTAATTCATATTTAGTGATGTAGTATCTTGCTTTATTATTTGCCAATGTACTAAGCGTGTGTGGGCGGCTCCCTTCTTTGTTTTAGCAATATTTTCTAACAGTAACCCTTAGAGTTGGGCACCATCACACAACTTTTCTGAACCTGGCCTTTGTGCTTGTGGCGGCAGCTGCTGCACAGTGTCCTTTCCATATCGGCTTTTTAAATATGATCCGCATTGTGATCTACTTTTTGTCAAGAAAATCATTTCAGAATAGTACGACGTGTTCCAGAGAAGATATCTGTGTTTTCCTTTAATTGTTATCGATCCGTCTATGCAAATAGCGAGCGTGCATCCCGCAGCAATATGGCTGACTAAGCAGTGCCCGCTGCTGCGCGCGCGGCTGAGCAAACATTTCATTCGGGCTGCCAGATCATTACGCTACAGCTGGGCAAAAGTAGAAAGCCGGGACGGGGTCAATTTGCCCTTGCATTCCAACAGAAAAATGCAAGAACGGGGAATTTGAAAGGACGCCCACCCGTATTTAACGACATGACAGGTGGCGTCGGTTTCACTTGAAAAATGGGGTAAGCGCACATGAGTGGAGTCGCTTCACAAAATTCCCGTCCTGGCAAAGACGAGTCCTTGAGCTTACTCTGAAACGCGTATTGACTGTTATGTACACAGAACAGACAGTGATCAAACCCCGGGAAAGCAGACACAAGCAGAGATGAATCACCCCCTATAGGCCGCATTATGAGTATTGAAGTAATGTAACAAACATGATGTTTTAAATACCTATTATTTTTTTAAATACCTTGTACTTGGGATAACATGGGCTTTTACGCTGTGGCGTATACAGAGAGTATGCCATGAGGTCCATATGGCACACTTAGACCATGTACCACTTTCTATGTAAAGCATGCAGTACATATCATGCAATCCCATCGCAAAATCAGGGGTGTCAGGGAACTTGGGAAGGAACACCGAAATGACTGGACTGCGAAAGTGTAGCTCACAGTCTTTAATTTCCAGCTTGCACAAAGCAGTATCATACAAGAAGGCGATACTTCAAAGTCAGGGGTGCTCTGGTAGAAGTCTCTCACCCTGCCATTTCGGAGGAGGGAGGGGACAATCACGGCTCCTGATTAACTGGCTAGATGCAAACATTCCAAGGAACCGTACCAGGGGCTTTCTAGATAGCCCATAGGAACTCCACCACAGGGTTAACAACTCCAGCACTCCCACTGACCCACCTCAGCGTGTGCTCCAACCAAACGTAGATACAATGCAAGTTTCTTTAAGGGTGGCAGTGGGGGCCAGGAATCCCCGCTATCAATCTCTACTTGTCAGCCCAACATCCAACCCCTCAACCAATATTCAGGTTTTCTGCCCTTGGACCCCTTTTCCTCTACAGCTACACTCCCTGCCAACAGCGCATAATGGGTGCGTTAAAACCTTTCTTCTCTCACTATCT
Source organism: Ambystoma mexicanum (assembly GCF_040938575.1). Lineage (NCBI taxonomy): Eukaryota > Metazoa > Chordata > Amphibia > Caudata > Ambystomatidae > Ambystoma > Ambystoma mexicanum. The sequence goes on along the minus strand of NC_090931.1, from coordinate 1,316,766,936 downwards.
TCACCACCTCGTCTTATTTTTACCCCCTCCAAGATCTCTATGCCACCTACTATTACCACTTTCTCTAACTTCCACAACCTCCTCCAAAACCTCACCACCTACTCCTCACATTATCACCTCCTGTTTGTACAACCTCCTCCTGCAACAACCTCCTCCACCAATCTCTCTCCCCCTTCCTGAGGTCACTGCATGGCCAAGTATTCACCAATCCCTGCTGACTCCTTAGCCCCTCACTGCATGCTTCCATTATCCTACATTCCCATAAAGTCATTGTAACACACTCCAAAACTCTCTGCTCTTCCAGACTCCTCTCCCCACCACTCTCCAGTTTCCATTTTTCTCCAAATGCGAGCCTCCTGCAACCACCCCTGGGCATGGCCACCACTTTTTATCCATGGTTAATACGACTTCTAGGCGTTCCCATAGCAACGCTATAATAACATTGCTACTCGCAGTGCAACGCACGTCCCCGCGACTTCACAGCCTCTCACTGCGAGTCTCTGTGAGACACTAAGTAAGATCAAGATTATACTAGAATTCAGCAATCTGCTCATATTGATCACACAAAGTGACCGTCCCCCGTACTTATAATACTTTCATATCTTCATCGCGAGACCGCGCTGAATGCCTACGGATGCATTAAGCAGCACCCAGAGTATCTTACACACACGTTACACGTGCAGAATCCACGCTATTAACAATAGCGGTCAGTCCATACTGCAAACAACTTTTTTACTTTATTCGTGACAGACCTAAGTGGCAAGTGTAATATATTATCTTTTTCCCTTATATGTTCTTGCTAACGTCTTGCCATTTCCCTTCCTTATATGTTCTTGCTAACTCCGTGATCACATCACTTCGACTAATTATCCAGACCCGTATGTATATTTACCATTCTCTTTTAATTATAATTGTGATGTATGCTGTTGATATTATTTTTTGATGGTACATCTGATAATATGGAACTGACGTTTTTGACCCATGGTGATGAATTCACTCTTGTAATGTCAATTAATGGGATGTAACTACATTGGTTACCATAAATGTTTAATTTTCGGAATGGAATATTTACGTGGAATGAACATGGTTATTATGGTACTTGTGCAACTCTAATTCATGGAATATGGTCATTTCAATATTGTCTTACTTTGGTGATTACGAATTTGTGTTATGATTATTGAAACCAGATAAATAAGGCCCTGATGAAGGAAGTTATTCCAAAATGCATTGGCCTTCCTTATGGCACCTGCATGAATAGAGACTTTACAATCTCAGAATACTATGAATAAAAACACAATAAAAACAGATGAAACAGACTGCATATACTATTCTTTCTACTCTGGATACATATTTACAATAAAACAAGAGAAACCACATAGTAGTGGACAAGGGAGTACAGCCCGCACCGCTGGCTTCACAGCCAAGGTCTTGGAACGATAGTCTATTATAGTGCTACTTCACGGAGGCACTTTTTTTGTGGGTTTGCACCCTAAATATTACAAACTTATCAAGAAAAACATAACGTAATTGATTTACCACTAAAGGTAGTGCACACTCACTTCGGCTTCAGTGGGAGTGCATCTACCCATCCTAGGGCACTGCTAGAACAAATCTTGGACTGCTTATTTTTTACAGTGGAGTTTGTTCTCTCCCAATCCCGCTGCTTGGGGATGATAAACTGTGTGGAATGTCTGCTGTATCCCTAATGCTTTACACACTAATTCCATTGTGGTATTAACAAAATTGACACCATTGTCGCTCCAGACAGTGTGAGGCAGTCCAAATCGGGGTGAATACTCCTTTTATGAGAATTTTAGCAGTACTTAATGCAGTATTCTCCTTTAAGGGGAATGCGTCTACCCATTTGCTAAAAATTCATACTATCACTAACACATATTTTTTTCCTTGACAGTGAGGTAATTCAATAAAATATATTTGTAATGCTTAAAAGGGAAATTCATGTGGCCGGAAATGTCCTTTTGGGTTTCCCTCACTCTTCCCAATGTTATAGGATGCACATACTAAACAGTTTTTATAATAAGCAACCGTGGCTGAGCAACTTGTACATTCCGTCTGCACCTACATGAGACGGCCCACGAGCATAGGACAACATTAAAGGTCAATAGATATGTGGTCATTTCCATTTTCCCTCATCTTGCGTGTCCAGCCAACAACCATTTACAAATTCTACAGTCTATTTCCATTCCTCTAATTCTTGGGCATTAGCCTCAGACTGAATGAGTTTTACCATCTCTATAGTGTTGTCAAATGTCACAGTGTCTTCTTTTCATGCATGGCAGACATACATAAGCGATACAGAAGACTGAGCAGTTCCTTTGGCAATCTGATCAGCAAAGGCATTGCCTTCCCCTATATCTACTGTTTTGTGTGCAGTGCATTCAATGGTGGCAAATTTCTTTGGTAATGTCAGGGCATTCAGTAATTTCAAGGTCAAAAAACCATGTTGTATTTTTGTAACAAGTGAAGTCAGGAGCCCTCTTTCAGCCCATAGCTAATCAAAATTGTCTACTACTCCAAAAGCATACAGGCTATCTGAGTAAATGCTTACCGTAAGTCCTGCACTGAGTTCAGATGCTCTGGTAAGGGCAATACTTTTGGCTTCCTGGCCTCAATGCTGAGGAATCCTACAGGTTTCAACTATTGTTTTTGAGGTTGTAATAGCATATGCAGCTGTCGAGGTGCCATCTGGTAATTTAAAACAAGAACCATCTACATACAAAGTACCGTCCGGCTGTTCGACAGTGTAATGCATTTACAAAATGTCATTTCTTTGATTCCAATGTGGAGTCTAGGTGAAATGCTCTGGGAACACAAATGAACATTTGGCTGCAAAGGTGAAATAAAAGCCAATTTCTGAGCACAGTGTGCATTTGCTGAAGCCATGGAAAGACAACTTGTTTTTGTGTGCAGACCAAGTTTGTTGTGCATTCCACAAGAAGCTGACGACAAGATTTGTCGGCTCTCATGAGAAACCAGGACTTTTTTTCAAAACAGTGAGGTTCGATGGCTGCACCGGCCGAGCAGCTGTGGAACTTTACTGACAGTGAACATGAAGTGGGAGAATGGAAGAAAAGGCTCCCACCAATCCCCTCTCTCCCCTGGCCTAGAGGATCGCGGCCCAGGCACCCGCCACGAGAAGAGTTTGCCCATCTACCAGACGACCAAATACCCTGGTACAAGAACATACGGATGTGCCCTCCCGCGTGCCCACCCGCGTGCCCGCCAGCCTGCCATACCCTTGCCGATGCCTGCGGCATGGAGGGACTCGACTGAATCATCCAGCACTAACTCAACACATCGTTAGAGATGCCATGATGGCCTAGCCAACGGTCAGAATACCCGTGCAACATACACACTGGACACTCCCACACCAATCCACACGAAGAACATACTCAGTGCTACGACATAGGTGACGGACACACCCACAGACGCGCATCTTTATTATTTTTCACATAGGCCTCTCAAAATGCAGAAACGCCAGACGCACAATGAACGCATCTAAAAAAGTTTGCTCACGCTTCTCCTAAAACCATGCGCAATAATGAAAAGTATAATGAAGACACGATACTGGAGATAAAGCAATATGATACCATAACCTAAAGCGCCTGTGTATCAGATGGCTCCACTTATACACCAGGCCCAAGTAGGCCTCAAGCAAGAGTCCCTTGAACATCGAATGAGCCAGAGTTCAGTTGCTGATCCCGCAGAATGAGCCCGGCGAAAGCAGACAGTCAAGGGCACAATGTTGCTAATTCGCATGCCACAAGCCGACGTCAAGGTCACACCTGCAATCAAGCCAGGCATACAGTGGAAAAAAAACAATATTAATCGTGCAGAATTCTGCCTCAACCACGGTCCCACCTCACGTGATCAAGCCAAACCTGACAGGGTGCCAGGCCCGGGAGGAGGGAGACGCCTGGATTCCCCGCTTCAAGACTCAGGCAGATACTATTAAGCGTCTCAAAGGACATCTGCAGCGGTGGGAGTAGCCGGCCTTCCAGCACATGAATAAATCTCACATTGTCTGTACATACCCATAGTGAAACATTGTTGCAAATGACAGGTGCACCGCGAGCTGGGAACAGCGATGGTCCCTGACTGGGGGGCTCGTGTGTGGACCAATCAGAACATGGGGCTCTTATCACTGACGCCACTAACATTGACCAATCCTCAGGGGTCTCCATGTAACAATTTTCATGTATCAATTTGAAGGGACAACCCAAGTATACCACCTGACTAACCCTCAACCACTAACAATGCTCTCTATATGTATGCTATACTAACCCTACCACTCGAGGAGCCAATCCAGAGTGGCGATAGGTTTCTTGCTAACTTTCCCAGGTGACGCAAGTAGCGCGTCATACTAAGATAAAAAGGGCCTGCGAGCCCATGATGAAGAGTGTGTGTCAGGACGGACGCGTACGATCCTTGACCCATCCCTGCCGTTTGTTCAATAAACAGCAGAATCACCTTGCTTCTTGCGTGTGCCTCATACTCATTTTTGGGATACACGGGAGGAGTTGGGGCCTCCCTGCCCGGAGGTCCGCAGACGGCTCAGCCGACCCCGGGAGAATTTCCCCCCGACAAGTTGGAGGCACTGCTGAGATCTGTTTGAGGTCTACTTTTATTTTTATCTTTTCCGAGTGCTCCCGTTGCGAGGAGGCCCGGCGGCGCAGCCCTCTCTGCCGCTGCCCCCTTTTGAGGACTACAGGACCATCGCGGAACTGCGAGAAGACCGGACAGCGCAATCCGGATATTGGCCTTCGGGAGCCGGTTGAGAAGTATCCCGCCCGCGGTTGGCGAGTGTCCAGACGTGGTCCAGACGAGGGGAGGTGGCGAGCCGCTTGGAGGGGTGCACGCAGTTGAGTGGCCCCGCATCAAGAGCACTTGGTGAGTATGCCACGCACAACAAGCAATGTGAAATTGTGAGGGAGGGGGAAGGAATTGAATACGGGAGGTGGGAGGTGTTGCACAGGTGCGCGGCGAAGGTTTGACAAATTAGTGTTGGCAATGAAATGAATGGTAGCCGGACAAGTGCGAGAGCAGTCCGCTACGTTACGGGAGAGAAGGGGGCGGAGCACGAAAACATCACGTGCGACCGCTCGGAGACACTGATTGGCCTAGGTCGCGACCACGTGTAAGGGTGTGTGTGCATGCACGGTTTCCTACGATTTGGTGATTATTGATCAATGAGTAGATGACGATCCCTATTGATCGAGCAGGAAACTCGATAGATAGATGACGGTTCCCTGTAGGCGGTAGCTAGCTGGTTGCCCAATACGGAAGATAATTGGCTGGTTAAGCCCTCCTGTCGAGGGGCGTATCACACGCGAGGCGACGCAGCGTGCGCAGTCCGATTATATTGTTGATTACCTTGTTCCAGGCGTGACAGGAAGACAGCTGTGGGGTTAACGGGGGTGGATTGAAAGTATATTTCGAACTTAAAAAAAAAAAAAAAAAACATGTGAAGAACTTACCAGTAGTTTGAAGAAATCGGTGACGTCACCAGTAGGGTTTTCATAGGATATCTCGAGCACAAGGCATTTTTATTTTTGAAAGTGGAGGGAAAGAGAGTTGTGGTAGGGGAGTGGAAACAAAGGTAAACGGTAGTGAATAGACCGGGGGAAAGACGGAAACGGGGGCGTGGCTGCGCACGGAGAACGCCGGCCACGGCAAGTGTAAAGGAGAGAGGAGGAGCAAGTGGAAGTGGGGCGGCTGTATAAGAACGTAATAAGGGGCACGCAGCCGCAGGGGGCTACGTGCGCCTCGGCCGCAGGGGGCCGTAAGGGTGGAAAAGAAAGAAAAGAATATACAAACGTGAATGCTATATTTTAATAATTTTGGTTATCGGATTATCACAAGTCCCCAAATTTACGGGGCCAGGTAAGAGGCTGTATATTATAAACTGTCAGTAAGATAACGGCTACCAAATAGAGGAAGGACAGCAAGTAAAGAGCTACCATGTCATACAGGGCAGGATCGGGAGGGTGGGGGAACACCCTTACTACCCCGCTACAACACATATGTAAAACATTGTCGCCCCATAGGGAGAAACTGATCAAGTATAGCATTGAATGGACACAGGGGACGGATAACAAAATGACGACACCATGGCCACCTAATGGTAGTTTCAATCCATATACCCAACATTCGCTATTGACCTATCTGCATAGCACATACAAGGGGAAGAAGTTGACACACCACGTGGAGGTGTTTAATTTATGGAGAATGTTCCAAGGGTCCCGACCAGGACCAAACGGAATGTTTATTATGGGTGGAACAACGGAGGGAGAAAAGATTAAAGAGGAAGGAGAGAATGGGGAAAAAGAGAGTGAAAGCCCACAGAACACGGGGAATGGAGAAGAGGGAGAGAAGAGCAACAACATAAGTGAAAAGGAAATAAAAAAGGAACAGACCGGCGATATACCCCTAGCGAAAGTGGTGAAAAAGGAGGAAGGGGGGTTATATCCTTTAACAGAACTACGGGACATGGTTCAATTGAGGGCGGCTGAGGGGTACTCAAACCCGCCATACAGCCCGCCACCATATATAGCCTCAGTTAGCCACACAGGAAGGAAACAGAATAGCACGACGAGATCCGCCTGCACGAAAATGCCCGCAGGGGAAGGAGGGATTAGCCAGGAACGGATCGCAGGAATAGGACAGGATGAGTAGGTAGCCGCGCAGATATTATTAAAATTACGAGGTTCATTAACAGAAGAGGAGGAGGAGGTAGTGAGGAAGATGGACGAGGATGACACCAGGAGGAGCAATGGGAAAGGGGAAAAGGGGAAAAGAAAGGGGGAAGAGCTGTTAAGACAGACGGAAGAGATCTTGGAAGAACGACTAGCAGGATTAAGGGATGAGCAGAATACACTGATCAAGCAGCTCGAGAAAGAGGAAAGAGAGAGAGCACGAAAAAAGAAAGAAAGCAAGGATGAGCTGGACAAAATAAGGGAACGAAATGAGGAGAAAAAGAGAGAAACAGAAGGGTGAAGGCAGTAGCAGAAAGGGTATCCAGAGCAGCACTGCGTGACAAAATGAGGGAAGAAGAAGAAGAAGAAAAGAAATTGGAAATATATAGAAGAAAATTACTATCAGAAACGACAAGGAAATACGAAGAAAGTAGAATGATAGAGGGCATATTAGAACAGGAAAGAGCGAAATGGGAAAGAAAGAGAGAAGAAGAAAAAATAATGGAAAAGATGTGTATTAAAGCAATGGAGGAATTTATAAAGAAAAGAGAAGAAATTGGTAAGGAAATAGAGAAAGAAAATGAAGGGGAGAGAGAAGAAAGGAAAGGGGGGAGTGAAGTAAGAAAGTGCATATACAGAGACACAGAAGTAGCAACAACATCACAACAAGGGGGAACAATTGGCAAAGGAGGCAATGAAGGAATAGACTTAATAGACTTACAAACAGTAACGATTAAGGGGAACAAGACAGAATGGGGGTTGCCATCAATGGAGGATTTTTGCAGTGAGGAAGAAGGAGGAATAGAGAGGGAAGGGAGAGACAGTGGAAGGGAAAGCTTAGATAAACTATACATCACTCGGACAAACGGAGGATCACCTTGGATATGCAGGAGAAAGGAAGAACTGGAGGGAAGTGAGGAGGAAGAACAAGGAACAGTGGAAAAGCAGACACGTGCAGCCACACCGTCACCATCCCATCCTACATGCTCCACTACCTCACGCTCATTACGCGCGGCGTGCCCATCTAAACTAGCGCCCTTCCCACACGAACTGACACCCTATGCAGGGAAACAATAACAAACACATCACACGATGGGGCACCATTCACAAACTGCAGGCATGCATTATGGCAGGCACTGAGGGTACAGTACCCGGACACATCAGACATAGGAGCAATTACCTTGCGCAAGATGCGTGACAACGAAGATCCTGTTGATTATATCTAGGAAATTCAAGAGAAGTGGCGCATGGAAACTAGAGAGCAATGGGACAAAAACACCAGCAATATTCTACCATATACTAATACAAGGGCTCCCAGAAGCAGTTCAGAAACAACTGAAGAAGGTAGTGGGGATGGAAGCAAAAGCATGGCCAGAAATACAACTGACGATAGTACATCATTGTAGGACATGGCAAGAAAAGATGAAACAAAAGGAAGAGGATAGAAAAGCGGAAGAGGCTAAATTGGTACAGAAAAAACTTAATAAATATACGATGGAAGTTGCACTAATAACCACACCTACAACAATGACTCAAAACCCCACACAAGTAGTGGCTGCACAAGATCCCTCTCAAATACAATCATCACAGATCATAACACAACAGCAGCCGCCACTCCCGCCATATACAACTAACATGGGAGGAGGATACTCAACACCAGGAGCTGGGTATTATAATTACAACAGGGGGCGGGGAGGAATAATGAGAGGGAGAGGATACGGATATAATACACAACAGCAGGTGGGAGGACTTAGAAATTACTACCCCACCGGGCAACCAGTATACCACGATAACACAGGAAACTTCCCATGGCAGAACAGGGAACCACCGGTGTGTTTGATCTGTGGATTAGTAGGGCATATGTCACGCACATGCAGAGTGAGAACAGGCACACCATCATGGAGTGAACAGGGACAACAAGGACACACAGAGGAACAGCAGGGCATCCAGCAACAGCAGACATTGCAACGGGGAAATGGACAACAACAACTGGTAACACAACCACAGCCAAAGGTATATCCACTACCACAACAACAGGTAGCGATAGCACAACAACCCCAAACACAGCAGGTACAACAACCCGCACAAATCCAAGATAATAACATATCGTCTACCAATACACAACTACAGCAAACACAACTGGGTAGGGTGACGGTCTTGGGACACAACCCTTACACAGGAAGTGGTCAATCATTATACCCCCAATAGGACAGCCCACAGATGGCCTTGGTGTGTCCCATCCTGTCAGTAACACCTAATAGTGCGGAGGAACCACGCATAGAGGTAACGATAGGTGACAAAAAATTATCATTCCTTGTTGACACTGGGGCGACCCGGTCCTGCATAAGGGAAGGTAAGTTTAAGATGTCAGGTGAAGCCATGAACACCCAAGGATTCTCTGGGGCTAGAGGGTTGGTTCCCTTTACTGATAACATTCCCTTATCTATAGGGGATTATGACATGTCAGTCCCACTTTTGTATCATAGGGCCTCACCAGTAAATATACTGGGGAGAGACATCATGAGCAGACTGAATATGACGATCTCCTTTACGGAGGACGGCATAATTTGCTCAACCCCAGGAATTAACATGCTCACTGCACGACAAATTATGCAAGCATACTGTGGACAGACAGTGGTTAGGGCTGAGCCAGTGGATGGTGAACTGTTCCAATACGGGACAGACATGGCATTTGCATGGATGCCAGGGATTGAAGGAAAAGTTTGGAGGAGACCAGCAGCCTACTTGTTTAGACCTGAAACGCCCACAAATGAACCAGAAGGAAAGGTGATTTCGGTGAACATAGGGAGTATAATAGCAACTGCTGATTACATCGCAGTACATGCCCAAGACAGAGAAGGAAGAGCATGGAGGGCGGTGATAGCACTAGCAGAAGGATGTAGGCTCACCCAGGTGTCAGATGAGGAGCTCTTCTCGGAAGAAAAGGAAGAAGGAGAAATGGTATTTATGATGAGTGTAGAAATATGGCTAAGAGTGACGTACAAACAAGTGGCACAAAAAATTGCAATGGCACTTGAGGCACCCACGTCCACCCCAGTTCCCTTCCTCGAGGAGGATATGGCAAAAGTACCCACATCATTATGGACCACCAGTCCCTATGACGTGGGGTGCATAAAAAGCATTGGGGGAGTAAGGATAAAATTGAAAAAGGGCGCAATACTACCCAGAGTGAAACAATACCCACTATCAAAAGAGGCAGATGAGGGCATATATGAAACAATAACGGCCCTTATTAACAATGGCACATTGGTCCCATCAGAATCACCATGTAACACAGCTGTATACCCAGTGCGCAAGGCCAAGGGGGGGTCCTGGCGCTTCATACAGGACCTCAGGCCTTTGAACAACATAGTGGAAGCAGAATACCCTATAGCAGCAAACCCGGCCACAATCTTGTGCGGCATTCCAGCAGAGGCATCACGATTCACAGTGATAGATCTCAAAAATGCTTTTTTCTTAATACCCCTACACCCAGATTCACAAGACCTGACAAGCTTCACTTACAGAAACACAAAGTGGAAACACACCAGATTACCACAAGGGTACTGCGAGTCACCCTCAATATTCAACAGAGTAATACAGATGGATTTAGGTAACATTGAAGTGGAAAGCACAGTGTTGCAATATGTTGACGACATAATAATTTGCAGCACCAGTGAGAGGAGATGCAGAGAAGACTCAGTGAAGATGCTGACAATACTGGCTGAAAAGGGTTACAAGGTAGACAAGGAAAAATTACAGTACTGTCAGGAACAGGTACTTTACATTGGTCAGCTCATATCCCAATACGGAAGAAAGATTGCACCACAAAGGGCACAAGCCATTTCGAAAACGCCCCTGCCACAAACAGTAAGGGAACTACAACAGTTCCTGGGACTGTGCAACTACTGTAGAGCATGGGTATTTGACTACAGCTCATACATAAGACCCCTACTTGAGGGATTGAAAGAAGCTAACAGAGGGGAGAAAAGGTTGGGGTGGACAATGGAAATGAAAGAGGCTTTTGATGAACTAAAGGATGCAATATCCACTGCCCCGGTACTGGCCACCCCAGATTATGAACGACAATTTTTCATATTCTCACATTGCGACTCAGCAGTGATGAAAGCAGTACTGGCTCAAAAAACAAGCATGGGCTACAAACCAGTAGCGTTTTACAGCGGCCACCTGGATCCTGTGATGTTAGGACATTTCCCCTGCGAACAAGGTCTCGCCGCAGCTGCCTTTGCGGTAGAGAAAGCATCAGCAGTTACCATGGGGTGCCCAACCACACTGTTTGTAGAGCATGCACTATTTGCTATATTGAACAAGCCTAAGTCCACACCGACCACGCAGAGGGCGTCAGGTTATGAGATAATTTTATCCAGACCAGAACTATCTATTGTTAGATGTAGCACTGTTAACCCTGCAAGGTTCATAGCAGAAGTAATTGAGGAAGGAGACTATGTACACGATTGTACGCAGACTACTGAAATATACTCATGCACTAGAAAGGTTGACGAGAACGCACTAGATGGAGGTGAGCTCTTGTTCATTGATGGGTCATCAACAATTGACCAAAGTGATGGTATAAGGAGAACTGGGGCAGCAGTGGTAAAAATGACGGAGGTACCGGTGTGTGTGGCGATGAAATGTGTACAATTACCACAGCATTATTCTGCTCAAGCAGCAGAATTAATTGCACTGATCTTGCCGTTGAAGGAAAGCTTTGACAAACGAGTGATCATATATTCTGACAGTGCATATGTCACATCCACAGTCCACTCAGGTTTGTCAAAATGGAGGAGAAGAGGGTTTAGGAGAGCAGACGGCACTCCAGTACAACATGCCCTCTTGTTGGCTGAACTAATTGAAGTAATAAATGACCCCCAAGAGTTAGCATTGGTCAAATGCACCGCACACACTAATGGAGAAGATCATGTCTCAAAAGGAAATGCAGCAGCAGACGCACATGCAAAGTATGCTGCATATTTTGGTGAGATATGGAACCCCCCAGAGTCAGAGAGAGGAAGAGGGAGGGGGATAGCTAAAGAGATGTTGATAAGAGAAGGGTACACACATCTCCCGGCCACACAGATAATGGAACTACAAGCAGCTGCACCAATGGCAGAAAAAGAAATATGGGTAAAAAGAGGATGTACAATGTCACCAACTGACGCACTATGGCGCCAGGGTAACACTGGAAAGATGGTAATGCCACTGACACTATTGAACACCGCCCTGAGCCAACTACACCACCCAGCCCACACAGGGAAGGAGGTCATTGCAGCACGAATTAGGGAAGACTGGTTCTGCCCCGAGTTAAACTCCCATGTGACAAACTTCATCAGCAATTGTCTCACACGCCAACAGTTCACGGCCGGTCACACACTGAAGGTGATTAAAGGTAATATACCCCGGCCAGAGGGACCCTTCCTACACATCCATATTGACTATGTTGATATGATTAACGTATGTCAAGGAAATAGGTATATGATCGTAGTAGTATGCCCATTCTCCAGGTGGATTGAAGCTGGACCCTGCTCACACCCAGATGCATTCAGAGCAGCTAAATTCCTAGTGAGGGAAATCTTAGCCAGGTGGGGAGTGTGCGAGGTACTGCGGTCAGACAAAGGCCCGCATTTCGCCAATGAAATGTTTCAGCACATCACATCCTTACTGAATATCAAGCATAAATTTGCATGTGCATATCACCCACAGGCCAACGGTATATGCAAACGCCTGAATGGCCTACTAAAGGAGGAAATTGCAAAAATACAGCAAACAACAAAGAAGAGTTGGTTGTATTGCCTTCCACTAGCCCTATTTGAGTTGAGGAATAGACCAGGCTCCGACCACCACCTCACCCCTCACGAGGTGGTGACCGGACGTCAAATGCGCCTTCCTCTGACGCCAACCTCAAGAGCATTCACTGACTATGAAAGCACTGCAGCTGTTCTTGGTGATGAAATGTACCAATATGTGTCTTCTTTGATTACTAGTGTAGTGTTTGTGTCTCAACAGCTCGAGCGCACGCGGGGCGGGTCTAAGAGTGATCAACCAGAAGACGAGGACAGAGAACAAGAAAAAGAAAAACTGTGCAAAATTGCTAAAGGTGACCACGTATTACTCCGCAATTTCAACAGGAAGTGGAACAGCCCACATTTCACTGGCCACCACCTGGTAGAGGAAGTATCAACAAGAGCAGTAAAGCTACAGGACAAACGTGCCTGGAATCACCTACACGACGTAAAGACCTGCAAACTCCAGACCCGCCCTAGCGTCACCAACAGGGCCATTGGAAGAACAACAACAGCGTCACCGACGGAGGAAGAGATTTCTACCACAGCCAACGGCCCAAGTGTCTCCCTACCCCACCACCCCCCAGATTCCCCAGAGACAACTACTGGCATAGAGAAGGGTAATTCCCACACCGCCCACCCCATGGTCACACGATCAAAGAGTAAAGAGACTTCCGCCAGTTGAACCATAAACCCCCTGCCTATCGACGTCCCTCTCACTGCAGCAGTAACCCAACTGAAGGACATTATTTTTCACATATACACATGTAAACACTTGAATGTTCTCTTTTTCTCTCGCACATGCAGGTACCGTGTATTATTATACTGCTAAGAAAATAAATAACTAACAAAGTTCACTGCTCAGGAGTAGATGCTACCATCAGACGATAACTACCCTGAAGAATTATCACACCAATTTGTCTATCACATAAAAAGGCCAAAGTACCTAAAAAGAAGGAGGGTACGTGTCTACTACAAAGCATTTCTCTTGGCCATAGAACAGTCGATGCCCCATCTCCTCCCTTACTTGCCTGTCCTAAGAGATAGATCACTTAGATTGGCGTGGGAACAGCTCTTCGCCTGGGCACTGAACGACTACTTGATAGGGAGAGCTTGAAAACAACAACTAACACTAATAACGAGCATATTGAGAATTTTCAGGCGGGCAACTTTAACGTCGCAAGAATTAGCTGCCGGACTGCAGCAAGGTAAGAGCAAAATGCCGGTGTGATTAGCATCTGTAATAAAAAATTATAGGGATTTTGATGATCACCGGGTTCTTGGCTGCCTCTGTATGGCAGAACAGTTGTGCTATCCATATTTTGGCTGTTCCCAAATCTAACATACCCCCACCCCCGGCTGCAACAGGTGTTACGTCAGGTGGTACTAGCAAAATCCCACACAAGGGAAATAGAGTTAAACGCAGCACATACTCAGACAACAAAGGTATTGACGACTACATACAAGATTCAGCACACGTCTCGAACAACATGTGGTACCAACACATGACTCAAATAGGTAAGCAGACAACAGAAGACAGCTGCTACGTCTGCTCATTGATCCCATACGCCATGAGCGCTTCCCGAACTTTCGTTGCCACGGAAATTGATGAAAAAACAACACGATGTATAATATATTTGGCACTGTTCCAAACGAAAGGGAGATTTCAAGGGAACACGGCGCACCTGGTATGGAAAACACGAGACACATACCCGTACGAAAACAACTTCCTCAAGGATTACTTGAGTTACCACAAGGCCAGTTTGCACACTGAAGCATTCAGATACATAACAAGCGGTCCTGAAAAGGAGAAACAAAGAAAGTAACATTACAGTACCTACCATGTGATTGGTACGCCACTGATGTTCCTGGTAAACAAGGATGTTGGGAAAGACCACTGATAATAATAACAGGGAAGGTGTACCTGGGTGACAAGTGGGACATAGGAGTGGTTGGCAGCAACATGATAACGAGAGAGGATACTAAGAGTATTGCTGAACACAACGACAGATGTTGGATGACCTGGGTCAAGTACGTACCCCTGCTAACGTGGATAGAGAAGGATGAAGACCCAATAACAATACTGCCGCTGACTGCGCCTAAATTATGCTACCAACATAAAGGAGAAGTGGACGTGGGATACAACACCAACTGTGCAAGTGTGACGGAGTTACCTGAGGGGGGAGCAGGAACAGCAGTGGTGATGGACCATTACTGGGCCTGCGGAGACAAGGCATACCACACACTGCCCCCTCTGTGGAATGGCATATGCACAATGGTACACGTCAATGTACCATCACTAGTGGTGCCCCAGAAACATGTGAATGTGGCAAACTTTCCCAAAATGGATGAAGGAAACAAGAGGAAGAAGAGATCTGTACACTCCCAGAAGGAGCCAGAAAACCAAAACAGCAGCAACAACACTGTCTTGAATAGAAAGAAAAGACAAAGAGAACCTTTGACAGGAAATTACCTATGGGGACGGTCGGAAACAGCACTCACTTCAATCCCGCCAGAGCACAGACTATTCAGCAGAGCAGCAATGTTCTTCTCCTCAATAATACATCCGGGACTACAGGCTTACGCAAACGCAAAATGGCTCCAGATAACTAGATGGGAACTAATGATGACAATTAATTCTACAGTAAATGGATTCAACGCAATAAAAGAAGAACTACGAGCAGTGAGGATGGTAGCACTACAGAACAGATATGTACTGGACCTCCTCACAGCAATGGAAGGAGGAGTTTGCGCAAAGATAGGACAATCATGCTGCACATTTATTCCTGCTAACGATGCTGACAATGGTACACTGACGGAAGCAGTATCACAATTGGCCCAGATGCACTCCAAAATGATGGATGAAAGTAAAGGCGTGAAAAAGGACGACAGCTGGTTTTCGATATTATGGTCGTGGATGCCATCTTGGCTGTCAGATGGACTGAAGATTATAGTTGGATGCATTATTTTGGCTGGAGCTGAACTGATCTTGATAAGATTTTGGAAGGCCCGGAAGGCACGAACCACTGACGAGATGATCGAAATGGTTGGTATGCACCCCTTGATGCCAGCAGATGACGGTCAACACACAGGCATAATAATAAAGGAAAGAGAGAAGTTGCGCAACCAGATCATCACCAACCATCTGGACCCACCATCTGTGAAGCTCGAAAACCCAAGAAACCCAAGGAGCTACATAGGGAAGTGGGTATACTGCACACCTGGAGGAACGTGTGTATATATGTATTGGTCATTCGAAGACCCTGTGAACCACTATGGACATTTGGGAGGAGTAACTAAAATATGGAGAGTGAGAGGAGATAAGGAAAAGGATATGTTTGTGGTCGACAAGTCGACCAGAGGGGGGACTGAAGTGGGAGAATGGAAGAAAAGGCTCCCACCAATCCCCTCTCTCCCCTGGCCTAGAGGATCGCGGCCCAGGCACCCGCCACGAGAAGAGTTTGCCCATCTACCAGACGACCAAATACCCTGGTACAAGAACATACGGATGTGCCCTCCCGCGTGCCCACCCGCGTGCCCGCCAGCCTGCCATACCCTTGCCGATGCCTGCGGCATGGAGGGACTCGACTGAATCATCCAGCACTAACTCAACACATCGTTAGAGATGCCATGACGGCCTAGCCAACGGTCAGAATACCCGTGCAACATACACACTGGACACTCCCACACCAATCCACACGAAGAACATACTCAGTGCTACGACATAGGTGACGGACACACCCACAGACGCGCATCTTTATTATTTTTCACATAGGCCTCTCAAAATGCAGAAACGCCAGACGCACAATGAACGCATCTAAAAAAGTTTGCTCACGCTTCTCCTAAAACCATGCGCAATAATGAAAAGTATAATGAAGACACGATACTGGAGATAAAGCAATATGATACCATAACCTAAAGCGCCTGTGTATCAGATGGCTCCACTTATACACCAGGCCCAAGTAGGCCTCAAGCAAGAGTCCCTTGAACATCGAATGAGCCAGAGTTCAGTTGCTGATCCCGCAGAATGAGCCTGGCGAAAGCAGACAGTCAAGGGCACAATGTTGCTAATTCGCATGCCACAAGCCGACGCCAAGGTCACACCTGCAATCAAGCCAGGCATACAGTGGAAAAAAAACAATATTAATCGTGCAGAATTCTGCCTCAACCACGGTCCCACCTCACGTGATCAAGCCAAACCTGACAGGGTGCCAGGCCCGGGAGGAGGGAGACGCCTGGATTCCCCGCTTCAAGACTCAGGCAGATACTATTAAGCGTCTCAAAGGACATCTGCAGCGGTGGGAGTAGCCGGCCTTCCAGCACATGAATAAATCTCACATTGTCTGTACATACCCATAGTGAAACATTGTTGCAAATGACAGGTGCACCGCAAGCTGGGAACAGCGATGGTCCCTGACTGGGGGGCTCGTGTGTGGACCAATCAGAACATGGGGCTCTTATCACTGACGCCACTAACATTGACCAATCCTCAGGGGTCTCCATGTAACAATTTTCATGTATCAATTTGAAGGGACAACCCAAGTATACCACCTGACTAACCCTCAACCACTAACAATGCTCTCTATATGTATGCTATACTAACCCTACCACTCGAGGAGCCAATCCAGAGTGGCGATAGGTTTCTTGCTAACTTTCCCAGGTGACGCAAGTAGCGCGTCATACTAAGATAAAAAGGGCCTGCGAGCCCATGATGAAGAGTGTGTGTCAGGACGGACGCGTACGATCCTTGACCCATCCCTGCCGTTTGTTCAATAAACAGCAGAATCACCTTGCTTCTTGCATGTGCCTCATACTCATTTTTGGGATACACGGAAGGAGTTGGGGCCTCCCTGCCCGAAGGTCCGCGGACGGCTCAGCCGACCCCGGGAGAATTTCCCCCCGACAAACTTCTCTGGAAAAATACCAGGTTGACAGAGTGAAAGGCATCAGACAGACCAGAGTAAAATCAAGTCACTCTCACTCCTTTTGGACTTTGGCTGGGCTGACAAAAGCAGACGTGCTCCTTGAGCCTGTTCCCATTGACAATTTGCTCTCTTCCAACATGGGGTTTCCAGTGAAGTGTTTGGCAGAGATGAAGTTTTTCAAAACAACGCTAACGGTGATGTATTACATTTCTATTTTCTTTTAATTTGTATTTTGCTTCAGATTTTCTTAAGTTTGTAATATTTAATTGAGATAATAAAGAGAGCTGAGAAGTGTCTAATTCAAACTCTAAATGGAATGAATGAATTCTTGTGTTCCAAAAATGCACATTGCCTTGTAGGCTTTTTTTTAAGTGCAATGGGGACCCCATAAGTAAACAATATATCTAAATGACTGATATTTGGGAAGGCAAAACAATTGGCATCACGAACAGTGACCATGAGCTGTTAATTCCTTGGCTGGCTGTAATCTGAAGTTTGGTGCTTTGGAGTGTGAGCCTTCATTAATGTGTGCTTTGAGTTGCAATGTTTTAAAGGGTTTGTTTTGATTTTTATTTCTTCAGCTTTGCCTTTTAAGTGAAAGTTTTGCTCTGTGTGCTGATCGCTTCAGTGTGCGACTGTTTACATTAGCTTCTTAAAGCGACAGCAGTGATTTATTCACTGTACTTGAATGAGTGCGTAGTTTTGTGGTAATATGCATTTTGCATTCAGGAAACATGATAAGGGTGTACCTGCTGGCAGGGACCCATGTGAGTTACTGATTCCTGGTTGGAATTGTGCTCCGCATGATGCTTTAGCTAGAGAATTTGCATGCAGCTCTGGTTTATGCGAGCAATGGGGAGAGTTTTTGGCTAGTGTACAGTCTGATGATGTGATTGCCTTTTTACAAAAGGTCCCAGTGATTGAAGGGGGTGAGTCTGCTGCTTTGAGTAGAAGAGGTTGGATTGGTCTTGAAGCTTATCGTAAGGTACATCAAAGGACTGTTCATTTAGAAGAGGAAGTAAGGTGTTTAGAAAGAGAATTGGCAACAGAAAGACAGCAACAGTTGCAGTTGAAAATTTGGAGTGATATGACCTCCAGATTTCAACGAACTGCAGAAAATGCTATGATTAGAGTAGCACAATTCAGATATAAAAAGCGCAGAGGAAGGATTAATGAGCACAAAGTGGCAGCTGTCATGCCAATAGCGGATGTAAACTGGGACATTAATGATTAGGATGGAAACATGGGATTTCTCTTCAAGTAACACTGATTCTGACCTGGAAGTGCAGGCAGAATCTGCAGTGAAACTGGATGGTAAAAAGGTGACTTTGAATCCGGTGACCAGGCACAGAGCTGGGCCTCATCCGCATAACCCAGCGGGAGGCATAGTTGATTTAACCACACTTGAGGATTTCACTCAGCAGGAAGTGGGTGAAATAATCACTAGATTGAGGCAGAAGTTGGGCAAGCCGTTATTGGCTTGGATGCTGAGAATGTATGATGGAAGCGGAGGATGTTTGTTAGTGGACCCTACAGATTTTCCACGCTTCTTACCTTTGTCCACTGATACTAATATTCAGGAAGTGCTGCAAGCTGACCCGCCGCCAGATGCGAATGGGCAGGCATCTCAGGTGTCATTATTGTACCTTGCAGCTCAGGGATGTAGTAGAAAGTACCGTATTACCACTGAGGAAAGGAAATGGTGTACTTTGAAAGAAGCAATTCAAAAGATTAGGGAACATGCTATGAAGGAGATGATTGATGTTGATGAGCAAGGACACATGGGTGTAGAGCCTCTGTCAGTATCTACCAGGAATATGGTTATCAGAACTGCTCCTCCAGCTTATATAAGTATCATCATGACTGTGTTATTTGGTATGACGGGCAAACCAACAGATGAAATGGTAGATGCCATATAGCAATTGTCAGATTTGGGTGAATGGGACAAAACTGAAGATAAGCCCTGTGAGAGGAAGGGGCGCAGTGAGAGAACAGAGGGCAGGGGACAGGACAGCAGAGATTCCTGTGTGTCTAAAAAGGACATGTTTTTGGCACTATTGAAAGATGGTGTACCACAGGAAGAAATAGATGGTATTGAAACCAGAGAAATGTATCTGTTTTACAAGAAGAGAGGGCTTGCTGGGAAAGAGAACTACAAGCAAGTCAAAAGACAGGTAGTTTCTAAGCAGAAGGGTGACACTTCACCTTTTATGCCTCATGAGGAGGAGCAGGGAGAAAGGTCTATGGGAACTCCTTCTCAGTACAAGACAACATATGCTGAGTTGAGAAAAGCAGTGAGTGCAATGTTGAAGGTTGAGTCTGGGTATGCTCACTCAAATTTTGAATAGGATAATGGCCAAGTCCCGGTGGTGTCAGCTTGCATAAAAACTGACAGATGACCTCATGTTGATATAAAGATATTTTGGAAGCCTGGAAATACACAGGAGGGTCCAGCTTTGATTGACACTCGGGTGGAGGCCTCATTTATTTCATGGGAATCCTTTGAGATTTAAAGGTAGACACTCTACCATTACTGGACTGGGTGGAAAAGAGACACCCGCAGTACAGACAGGAGTAGAAATGAAGATTGGCAGTTTGAAAAAACAAAAATATGGCATATTGGTTGTCCCGATATCTGAATGCATTATTGAATTTAACATTTTGGAAGGGTTGACTTTAGGGATAGGAGGTAAAACATCAATTTGGAGTCAAAGCATTGATTTGTACACCAGTGATAATAGGCAGATTGAAAATCCCTCTGGTGCATGTGCCTTTGGCCACAAAGCGTGTGTCAATGAAACAATACCGCATTCCTGGGGCTTTGAGAAAACTGAAGGTGTCTCACCTGCTAGTCCCCGGGGATCTGTCATCCAGGTGGTCAGGACACAGCCATCACTATTGGATCCAGTTCCTGGGGGTGGATCAGTGCAGGAGGATCACCTGGATGGGGGTCTTCGGGGAGTGGAAGTGGGACACTGAAGGGTGAGATGCGGTACCCCCTTGCTTATGACCCCTTTTCCCATCCTACCCTGTAGGATAGTTCGAAACTTTACCCCTTTCCTACACAAACACTTTCTCACACTGCAAAATACGATGGACTAACACCAGAGCCATTTATCTGGCATGTCCCAACAAAAGGGTCAGGCAGAGTTAGGCAATTGCAGATAACTACACACACCTGATGGCCCTTTCCCTTCCCTACAGGGATAAAAGGCGGACCAGGAGAGCACACTAGGAGCAAGGCTGAACGCATGAGGAAGCAGCTATTCCAGGATGGCAGTTCAAACGCAGGAAAAAGGTGGTGGAAACCGAGGAGGGAAATGCCCTTGCCCTTTTCAACCCAGAGCCGCGAAGTCTTTGATAAAAGAACAGTAAAATCGGGAAATTTAGCTGGCGATTGGTGTGACAGATCTCAACTGTGCATGGGGCCCTCCCGCACTGAT
Source organism: Ambystoma mexicanum (assembly GCF_040938575.1). Taxonomy (NCBI): domain Eukaryota; kingdom Metazoa; phylum Chordata; class Amphibia; order Caudata; family Ambystomatidae; genus Ambystoma; species Ambystoma mexicanum. The sequence goes on along the minus strand of NC_090931.1, from coordinate 1,316,746,051 downwards.
AGCAAGGGTGGGGAAAAGACCTTGCCGCCGTGGTACCATCCTTGACTGAAGCGGAAGAACATCCAACGAGTTCAGCACAGCCACTGAGTCCGAGGAAACTGATAGTGGACCAGACTGTGTTAAGCACAAAGTTGCAGTGGCAAAATTTGCAGAAAAGAAAACAAGATAATAGACAAAGGTCTTTCGTGAACAAGCAAGCTGTTATTTGGGTTTTAGTGGTCCGGCGCCACGTGGGTGCTCATTTGAAAGACTCTAACGAGTACCCCGCTGCTGAACTAGGAGGATATGTTGAGATGAGAAAACGACAAGAACCAGGAGGCCCTAGAGGAGGCCAGCGAGAGATGTCAAAATGGTCACACAAGAGTCGAGTCAAAACCCCTTGTACAGTTGAAAGTCTTTGACACGTTGAGAAAGATTTGAAAAGCTAAGTGAACTGCATTGTGGTGACAAACGTGAACCCGACTGAGAATGTCCACAGTGAGCTGTTGGTCTGAGCCCGATTGAGGGAGGCTGACATTGTGAAGGTGAATCGGAGCCCGGCTGAGGGGAATACTCGGGTGAAGAGTAATCGGCCGACGTGAAGATTAGTAGAAGGAACTTTTGTTTGTTGTTTGTGATACATCAGGCCCTCTGAAGCAAGAGACTTTGCATGAAAGAGTCTTGGACACAGAAGGCCCTGATATTGGAAAAAGCAGCTGTAAACTCGTACCAGAGAAGCCCAGAAGTGTGCTGTGCTCAAGAGTACCGCCTTGTCCACTGCTTCAAACATGGGCAAGGGAGACCCCGGCCATGACACCCTGACTTATCATTTTGAGAACACTTCTTTCTTTTTTTTGTGAACATTATCCAACACTATTTTGTAGCATAGGTAAGGATTGGCAATAGGTTTTTCTTTGTTTAGACCCTTTTTATTTGACTAGACTCCACTAGGACTGTATTATTATTATTTGATGGTCATAGCTTGCTCCCATCTTAGATTTAGGTTTTGATTAGACATTTATCTCAACCATTTTTACAGTTTAATAAACACCCTTGTACTGTTATCACTTGTGTCTGTCTTGCTTTGATACCATGCCTTCCTTACATATGGTGTCAGAATAGGATGAGACTCAATTGAAACACATTGGGGAACCCTCTGATTTCAAAAACGTGGTCATAGAGCTTCTAGGCCCTCTGTTGCCACGAAAGAGTCAATAGGTTTCGATATCTGTGGTAGTAGGGAAGCTGTTATTCCCCCTGGGAAAAATGGAATGATTCCTACCGATTTGGTTTTGATACCGCCTATGTGGTGTTACATAAGGTTGGCCCCAAAATATGGCCTAGCATGGAAGTTCGGTATAGCACTTCTAGCAGGCGTCATTGATCCCGACTTCCGCTGGTGAAATCCCATTTGAAGTACATTGTGGGGATCAAATTGCTCAAGGAATTCTGGAAAAAGTTATATTTCCTCAGTTTAAGAAAAGTTAACCAGAATAAACAGAAAGAGGTAAACTAGGCTTTGGGGGAGCTGATAAACCTGTTTATATTCAAGAAAGGAAGGGCAAAGAGCCTACGATCTATACCGACCTAGCGTTCGCCCAGCAAAATGATCCAGCTCTCGCGGAGGCTTTTCTACAATCTATACCTGAAGGAGAAGGTATGAAAAAGGTTAGCCCCTTTTTATTCTTAAAGCAGGGGTTGCTATATAGAAGAGAAACATCTAAGGAAGGCTTAATAAAGATGCAGTTAGTAATCCCCCAGACATACTGAAAGGTTGCCCTGGAAATTGCACATTCCCATTTTACCGGGGGGGCACTTAGGACAATCTAAAACCCAAGTACATATCTGTGGGAAATTTTACTGGCCAGGTATTCACGACGATATAAAGACCTTTCTTCAGACCAGCGAAATCTGCCAGAAAACCAGCATGCACATCCCATTTCCTGCCCATCTGAATCCCTTACCAATCATAGAAATCCCTTTTTCAACAATCGGGATGGACATCATTGGCCCTCTAGAAACATCCAGATTAGGCAACCAGATACCCCAAAGTGTTCCCAATGCAAAATAATACCACACAGCAAATCCTTAAACACCTCCTACCGTATTTCTCCAGTGCACCCTTATGGTCCTTTTAATTGACGTAACACTTCATACGATGGATGGGATGCAGAATAACTCTTACACCAAATAATAAGACAGAGTCAGAAAGTTGGCAAAATGTCTGTTTTATTCTCAATTATCTAAAACAGAGTTACAACGGATGTCGTACAGCGTAATCTCAAAGCATTTCATACAAAAGCATCCTTATATGACACAAATTGGTCATATGTGATGTCTTACTATGAGGCAAACTAAGAAAATCTACGTGAGATTGTGATAGAACTAATGGGAATATCTAAGTATACTTTCTATAGGGATTGAATTGTGATTGGGTCTCTACAGTCAGTTGGACAACTTATGCCCTCCCCTAGTGCAAGTCATCTTCAACAGTTATTAGAAACACAACTCATCATTCAGCGATTTTGGGATCCCGCAAAATACAGCGAAAACAGCCGTTTTGCGCAAATGCAGCAAAAACTGCCATTTTGTGCAAAATCAGCATCTTTTAAAAAAATAAATAAATAAATCTGCAAAAACTACTGTTTAAAAAAAAAACACTAAGGGTTCCAGGTTCTCAAAACTTTTTTTTACTCAAGAAAAGAAATGCGCTAACACATCTCATCACTTGCTGAGCAGCCCAATCCACAAGGGACACCTGAATGGGCACATTTTATATGCACGCCCTTTCAGATGGCCTTTTTTAGCTCCTTGAGCAAATCAGGGGGCGTATCTATCAACTTAAAAGCGCCTCCCACATTTCAAAGCAAGATGCACTTTTAAATGTGCAGAAATTGTAGGCAACCACACGCGCACAGGATGTGGGGCTGCCACTGCATGACTGGGTCTTTCCTGACCTTGTCATGCATTTCTTTTAAGGTATGACCTGCTGCTGTGTCGCTTGCATTTCTGTTCCTCAAACAGAATAAAATGTGTTTTTTGGGTTGAATTTTATAGTGGCAAGACCATGAATGGCCTGTCCATGTGAAAGGCGCTGAAAGCTTGCAGAACACAGTCGGGAGAGCGCTTACTCAGAAAAAAAAAAGAAAATAACTAAAAAAGGACCATGTGGAGTCGGATCCGACCGGTGTTAGAGGGACAGATCTGACACCACAGGGTTGCAGGAGAAGCGGCAGCGACCAAGCAGTTAAGTAGGGGAGGAGGTGGGGTGGTGGTGAAAGGTACATTTTGGGTTGTTTGACTGAAGTGAAAATCAATTTGCAGCGAAATTGACTATGGTCAATTCCACCGCAAATAATTACACTTCGGTCAAACAACCCAGAGCCCTATTCAAGGCAGCTGGCCAGCGCACAATTTGCGCTTAAGCTCAAGCCCGTGGAAATGCGCGGTCACCTTTGAGAATAAGGTGACCTGCTCATTTCCAAAAATGGGTTGTATAAAAATAGCATATCCTCGGCTCTATTTTTAAATGCCCCATTTTTTGAGGATCTGGGTCAAAATCTACATTTAAACAAAATAAAAGAATTGTCACACTATGAGAAGGAAAGGAGAGAGAGGGAGAGTGATGGGTGAGATGTGAAGTGATAGGCAAGAAAGCAGAGGGAGACCAGTGGGTCAGAAGAGGAAGCGGTGCACAAGAGAGCAGAGGAAGCAGTGATGCGGTGGGCCAGAATTCTGAGAGCGAGCGGAGGTACAGAAAATAGAGGGAGCATGTGGTCAGTGAGCCAGAAAGCAGAGAGGAAGCGGTTGGCCGGAAAGAGGCAGTGAGCTGCAGATTGGGAAAAAGGATGAGGGAAGAGTATGATAGAATGGGAGAAAGGATGCAAGACGTAGAAGCAGCACAAAAGAATGAATGACTGTATTGTATTGGACCTAATATGATAGCAACCTCGCCTGTCGCTCCCCCAACCCCTTACTGTTCACCCCCTCCCTCCAGCAATATCTGAAACGTTGTCAGGCCTAGTATGATAGTCGCTTGTCTTGTTCCTCCCCTCCCTTTCTGCACCCCTCTCCCTCACCTTTTGTTTTCCTCCGGCTCTACCAGAAATGTTGTCAGGCCTAGTACGGTAGTCACATGTCTGTTTCCATTTCCTTCCCACTCTCAGACACCCTTCCTTATCTCTGTCTTAGCACTTGCACTATCTGAAATGTCATCAGGCTGAGTACGATAGTTAATTTCACATCCTTACTGTTCATGGCCTGTAAGAATGTCATTGTATTTTCCCTTGTTCACTCCCTTGCCTTGAAGCGCTTTGAAACACATTGTGTATATGCGCTATATAAATAAACTATCATATCATAAACTATCATATCATATCATTATATTGTGGGAGGAATTGTAGGGTGTAAGGTGTGAGTTGGGAGTATGATTTGGAGTTTGGCTGGGGCTGGAGGGGGTGCAAATTGTGACTTGACAGTGTGACATCGCGCATGAGTATTTGTATGGCAAAGAGGTTCAGGAATGCAAGTTGGGATGGGGGTTGGTAAGATGTGTGATGTGTGTTGGTGAGAGAGGTGTGTTAGTGTTTGGGGGATTAGAGAACATAGAAGAGGAATATTTCCAGCATTAGAACAGATAATGATCAATTTAGTTAATACTATTAAATAGGCATGCACAGTAAACCAAAAATGTAGCCAAATAAAACACTGTTCTGCCAAGCCAGAGACATCTGCGACTCCTCCTATTAAATTAATACAAAAGATACAAAATAATGATACCTGGCTCTCTTTTGGTTTTGCACTCTGCCCCTTTCCTGCAATGTGGCAATCTTACACCCTCCAGTTCATAAAAAATGTCCAGCAAAAATGCCACAATAAATAAAGGTTTGTTCCGCAATATTTGCCATTTCATGCCGCAAAATCCTGGAAGGTCTGATCATTGGCTCTCAAACTATAAGACCCTTTGTTATATGGCCCACTTCAATGGGGTGGCACGCTTATACCCTTCTGGAACATTCAATTCTCTATCACCATGTATTTATTTATTTATTTATTTAAACATTTGTACAGCGCAGAGACCACTGACCCTAAGGCTTAAGGGCGCTGACAAACATGTAGCATACACGGGTTAACAATTCGGCAAGAAAGAAGTGCGTGAGTAGAAACATTTTCAAAAAGCCAGCAGATGTTTACTTAAATAGGTGTGTCTTCAGTCCTTTTCTGCAAACACGATTGGAGTGTTCCACAATCAATTTCAAGGGAAGATTATTCCAAGCCACGGGAGCAGCATAAAAAAAAGGCGCAAGCCTTAGTTTGCGATAATCTACATGCTGGGACAATAAAATGAGATTGATTATTGGATCTGAGATTATGGGCCTCATTACAAATCAGGCGGTCCGGAAATAACGGTGGTGGTAAACCCGCCACCATCGTTGTTTCCGGACTGCCTGATCCCGACTCCTGCAGGCGGGAGGTGATGTTCCGCCAGGGCTGACCTGGCGGGTTTAACACCGCCCGCCTGCAGGCGGACGAGGAAACACCGGCAGCATTACGAGATGCTGCCGGTGTTTCCATGATCCCCATTCCCATTGAGTCCTATAGGACTCAATGGGAATGGGGATTAACACCATTCCGCCTCTGTGATTCCCGGGAAACCGGGGTTGTAATGCCCCAGTAATTCCGGGAATCACGGAGGCGGAATGGTAATACGAGTCCGGCGGTAACCAGGTGGTTTTACCGCGTCGGTTACCGCCGGACTCGTAATGAGGCCCTATGTTTGCTCACCTTAGGCCTTAGTTCCTCATTGAGATAGGTAGGGCCAGAATTTTTCAGACAATTGAAAGAAATAGATAGGAGCCGAAAGAGAATTTGTTCTTTAATAGGGAGCCAATTAAGTTCCCTTCTAGCCTCAGAGATATGGTCTGACCTTTTCTTGTCCAGAATAACCCTAACTGCTTTGTTCTGCACCAACTGCAGTCTATTCAGATCGCAGTTTGGGAGACCGGTCAGCAAGCTACTACAATAGTCTATCCTGGAGCTTATCAATGCTCTTGCTAGCATTTCCCTACTGATTTGTGAGAGGAAAAGGCAGGCATGAGAGAGTAGTTTATTATAATAGGAGGACGAAGCCACCAATCTATCAGCCTGTGCTTTCATGTTAAGGTTGCTTTCAAGATAGACACCAGAGATTTCACTTTTTTCTTAACCACTATAACACATTCATTGATTACCAATTCGGAGTATTGGCCTTCAAGTTTACGAATCTTGGGATCAGTACGCACAAGCATAAGCTCTGTCTTGCTTGTGTTAAGAGCCAATCCATTGGAGCACATCCAAATTTGGATGAGCAGGTAAATCCTGTTGATATTAATTTCGCTGTCCAGTCATTTGGTCGACTACAAACTGGTCGACTGCAATTTGGTCGACGCCATTTGGTCGAAAACCAAATGGTCGAATTTTTTTTTTTTTTTATTTATATATGTGTTTTGTGGGTTTTCGTGTAGAAAAAAAAAAGAAAGAAAAAAAGGGGGTTGGGGGGACCCCCCCCCAAAAAAAAACAAAAAAGGGGTGAAAATAAAAAAAATAAAAAAATCGACCATTTGGTTTTCGACCAAATTGTTTCGACCAGTTGTCCAGTCGACCAATTATTTTCGACCAAATGACTGGCAACCATTAATTTCATCATCCAAAAAGACACCAGTGATAGGTATAATACACTGAGTATCGTCTGCATAATCTGTAAACTCAATGTTATTACAGTCCAGAAAATCAAGGAAAGGTGTTATAGAAAATGGGAGAAAGACAGGCTCCCTTAGGGACACCTTGAGTCAGCTCCTTGATGTTAGCATCTGTCAGATTGCTGCTCACTCTCCAATGGCGATCTTTCAAAAAAGAGGTAACTCAATCAGCCGCCAACGCTGAGAAACCCGCAACCTCCCTCAACCTGGAGACCAATACAGTATGGTCTATCAGGTCAAAGGGGGCGGATCGGTCCAACAGCATTAGCATGCTAGGGTCGCCTTGGTCCATATGTCGGAGGAGCCTAGATTTCAAATCCAGCAGAGCCGACTCTGTGCCATGCTTTTCCCGAAAGGCGGACTGTCTCTTATTCAAGATGTTACCATTTCTCAGATGAGCCAATAGCTGAATATAAGCAACTTTGTCCAGAATCTTAAGGAGAACTGGGGAATTAGAGATGGGACGATAGTTAAGTGGGTTATCAGGGGAGAGATCAGGTTTTTTTAATAAGGGGCTCATTGAGGAGTGTTTTATACAAGTGGGCACCACACAATCCCTGAAAGAGGCATTAACAAATTTACAGAGGGTGGGGATGAGCGAGTTTGCGCAAGCTTTAATTGTTAAGGCAGGCCAAACATTTCCCTTACAGTTAGAAGGTTTAAGATTTAGGATTATTACTGTAAAATCCTCCTCAGTTATGGGTTTGAAAGAGAAGAGTTAATCTTCCATCCAACATTTGGGGGGGGTAATGGTGTCTTTGAGACCCTTACAAGATAAAGAAGCTCTAGCTTCTGTGATACCTTTATTGATTTTATTAAGTTTAGCATCCATGGCCTCCTGTACTTGGTTGCACCACCTGGAATCTTTTGTAATGGTGTCCTTCATGGTGTTCTTTTTTGTTTCCAATTCTTTGAACACTTTTAAGAGTTCCTTGGGAGTGGACTGGGCTTTGACAATCTGATCTTCAAGGTAAGCTCTTATTGCAGCAATCACTGCTTTTTTATAAGCTCTGACATGAGTATTATACGTTCCTTTGTCAGCTTCAGACTGAGATTTTTTCCATTTATAAAGAGCTTTGGTTTTCGCACTTTTAAGTTCTTGAAGAACATGAGTAAGCCATAAATTAGGTTCCCTGATAACTATTTTTTTATTAGAGATAGGTGTTAGGGTATTAACTGCATCTTGGAGCATAACTTGATATGCCGCAGTGATATCTTCTATCGAGGAATCGTCTTTAATCATGCTATTAAGCATATTGATCCATGGATCAAGAGATTCATGCATCAATCATAGTGCTGAGAGCAGGTTTCTTATGGTCGACGATTTTGTCTGAGGTCATCTCAAAGTAGATAAAAATGTGATCCGACCATGGGCAAGGACTCACATTTATATTGGTAGGGGTGGTATTAAGACAACCCAACCAATCAAGAGAGTGTCCTTTCACATGAGTAGGCACGTTGATAAATTGGGAGAAGCCTAGATTAGATAGAGCACGGTGCAATAGTTTGGCATAGGGGTCAGTACTGTCTCTTAAGCAGTAATTCAAGTCGCCCAATAAAAGAACATTAGATAGAGGTTTTAGAAAGGCTAATAGCACATCGGATAGCTGATTACTAAAATCCTTCATGGATTCTGGCGGCCGATAGACAAGAATAATATTTAATGTGTTCTCTGCATGCATTCTAATTTTCGCATGGAGTATGTCACAGTTTTCAATATTACAAATATCAACTTTCCACACAATTAAGGAGTCTTTAAAGATAAGGGCCACTCCACCTCCAGTCCCCTCTTTTCTGTCTTGGCAGAAAATATTATAACAGTCAGGTATAGCCAGGGCTAGGGTGGGGCCTGAAACTGGATGATTCCAAGTCTCTGTGATAGCACAAATATCTATATTATTTGAAGAAATATAAGACGAGACTTCAAGCGCATGTTTCATTAGGGAGCGTGTGTTAAGCAATACGCATTTTAAAGTGCTTTTGCATATAATATTATTTTCTGCAAGGGGTATGGTCCGTACAAGGGGGGGGGTGAGAGTTTTGTCCTGTATAGTGTCATGTTGTACCGACAGGCTTGATGTGGTACTAGTTGCAGTCAGGAGCCGCTAGCATTGATAGCCGTATCATCAGCAATGACAACATCTCTGCCATATCTATATGTGGCTTCCAGTTTAGAGGCGGTATCAAAAGAAATCAGTGAATCAACTTGTGATTGCCCAATCAGGGCAGATGCATATATGGCAGACATCTAGCTGCGGAGGTGGGAAGACCTCAATTCTGAGTCAATTCGCTCCTTAGCGATGAGAGCTAAAACATCTGTGATCCCCATAACGCTCACCTTGATACTGGACCAACAGAGAAACGGCCCTGCAGCGCCACGGACCGGCACAGACCGCATAAACGCTTTTGCGCCGGCGCGTTCACGCCGAGATTGAGATTAAGTAGGCAGGCTACAACTACACGGATGCTGGGTAATGTAGTTTATCTTACCCACGAGAGCGTGCAGAAACACTATGTTTCTGATTCAAATCGCTTTTGTGTCCCATTAGAAATGGTGAGAAAGGCTTGTGCAGTGCAAAGTAGCACAGGAAGCAATATAAGCAGTCACAAGGCAATTCCAAGAAAATAAAACAAAATGTTAAAAACATACGATATAAAATCAGAGAGCAGAACTAAAACACAATCAGACCAGAAGTGACCAGGAGGTACTCTTATATACCGGCACAGACTGGTTAAACACTTTCGCACTGGCGCTTTTGCGCCGAGATTGAGATTAAGTAGGCAGGCTACAACTACACGGATGCTGGGTAATGTAGTTTATGTTACCCCTGAGAGCATGCAGAAACACCATATTTATGATTCCAATCGTTTTCGTGTCCCGTTAGAAATGGTGAGAAAAGCTTGTGCAGTGCAAAGGAGCACAGGAAGCAATATAAGCAGTCACAAGGCAATTCCAAAAAAATAAAACAAAATGTTAAAAACACACAATATAAAATCAGAGAGCAGTACTAAAACACACGCTGGTGGGTGGACTTCACCGTACCTCCCCACCCAATTAGCCCAACATCTCTCATCGCTCATGCCTTCTGCCATTCAGATTGTCTTTGAACTTGGCCTTGTAACAGCTTTTCTTCTCTGCGAATATAAGGGAGTGTGAGTGTGTTCTTATCAAGGTTCGGTCGGCATGCCCACTTCTATTTCCATCCTGGACTCACATGATAGGAGACCGTGAATCGGCCCATATTATAGCATTTAATTGTCTCGAATATAGAAACTTGGCACTCATGGTGTTCTCTCTTTGCAACTTAACCTATAGGGCTCAAATGGGAATGGGGAGCATTCCATTCTGGCACCCATGAAAGGGCAATTACAGGGTCTGGCAAGGGCGTAATGACCCGGTAATTGCCCATTCGCGGGTGCCAGAAAAAATGGCAAGTTTGGTCGACGATTACCGGCAAGGCTACTGCCAAACTTGTAATGAGGCCCATTGTTTCTCAAACACAGAGCTGCACTGGCCAAAGGCACTATCTGCAATGGTCCTCCTTTATCGTTGACCCATGTCAACAACTTCACAGTTTTCGGCCAGTGGTGCTTGCATTCATTCTCTGCAGTATGTATAACTGGCTCATAATATCCTGTTAGTGCTTCTGCTTTAGACACAATCAGGCCTTCCACCCATCATTATGGAGTCAACACGTTTCCTTTGATTTGCAATTGACCTCTTCCTTTACACCACAGTATCTCTTCTTGATTGTTGCCTTGACAATCTAGCATCTTGTTTTCTTCCCATCTAATTTCTGCTCTGTTCATTCCAGGCTGTTCAGATCTTATCACTAAATTCAGTGGTTCTGGTTTCTCTCTTGTTTTCAGATCTTTCACGTAGTTATCTTCTCTTTGGGATGTCTTTTCAGTTTTCCATATCAAGGATGCTGTTTGACGCTGTAACTGTCCTTGTGTCTGGCACAGTGTGAGATGCATTTGGCAATGAGATCTTTGCACTGGCACCTCTGTAGCTATGAATATGTCAGAGTTTCCCATAGCATATGGTATGAAAGCACAAACATAGCAACTCTCCTTGGAAGGTCTCTCGCCCACCTTTTTCATATGCTGATACCACATGTTATTACCCAAGTGTGCTGCACTGTTTAAAGAGGTGTCAATCCCATTATCATCTTCCTATGCACTTCACCTATGTTTTCCCCTGAAATTGTTAGCAGCCCATGGAAACAACTCTAAAGCAGCTCTATTCTGGGAAGAAAACACTCAAGACCTTGGCTCATCGGTAATGGGTAAAATCTACACGAGTTACTGGAGTGGGAAGAATCAAAGGGACTTCTACTTTGCTTGGACCAATAAAATAAAGAGTGTGAACCAGAAGAAACAGGAAGACAAAGATAGAAACTGAGCATGCATATATTGCACACCAGAACATTAACCCACACCATTTATGACATTCTGGAATGTATTGGGCTTGCTCATTCTCTAAAATCATAACATTTTCAAGATTGCTAATTTTTGCTATGGAAGGAAAAACATTACTCCGATAAATCTATTATAGTTGGTATTTGTATTAGCTCCTCTACGATTGCTATAAGTAACCTCCTTATTAAAGGGCAATTTTTAGCATCCTGTAAAAACGTTTGGATATCCACATCTCTTCTAACAAGGGCAGGAGAAGCTTGAAGAATAAACACAAAAATAGCAAGCACGATACAATGCACATTACTTTCGGGGAGAACCATAAACTCAGTCAAACAAGAATTCAGTAAGAAATGAATCGGGGTACTGCTCCCTCTTCCAATTGTCGAAACCGAACTCGAAAACCAGTTCAGGCATATTTGTGATGCATCAACAACTTTCTAGTGTTCATTTTCAAAAGAGTTCTGTGACTCAAGCAACAAGTTTGCACGCCTGCTATAATATCTATAAGGGATGTCTAAGGAGAGCCACAGTCCAAATGCAAATCTGCATTTATCGGTCAATCTGTTGGTTTATGGTCCTTCTTCTTTGTCATGGCGCAAGTCTGTGCTCGCTGAAATTCTTCTTCTTGTCTTGCTTCTGTACTGATGGCTGGGGGTGCTGCGGCCTCGCCGGTGTAGAGCTTGACGTCGGTCAGATGGATCAAAGCTCGTCTGTCTTGAACCTTTACTGCTGAGGGAGTAGTGTCCTCCACCACATAAGGTCCAATGAATCTTGGCTCATGCCACTTCCTAGTGAAGTTTCTGATCAGCACAGTTTCACCAGCACACAGTCTCGGTGCTGATAATAGTTCTGAAGATCCGGTTGCTGAATTGTCTTCATCTGTGTTCTGAGACCGACCCCCCTGATGCTTGAGTTGATCTGAAATGACAGAGATCCTAGCAGTCATACATGTCAAATATTTACTTAATTAATTTCCTGACATTTTTGCTGTACTCTGGGCATCACTTCTACTCCTCGATGGAGGAGTTAAAGGCATTCTCATTTGTCTTCCTTTCACCAGCTCGTGGGGTGTGAGGTGGTGGTCTGACCCGGGCTGATTCCTTAGGGCATATAAAGCTAGGGGTAGGCAATACAGTCGTCCCTTTTTAGCGTCAACTTAAGCTTGGGGACCCTTTCCTTAAGAAGGCTGTTGAGTCTCTCACATATCTTGTTCGCTTGCGGGTGATAAGCAGGAGAAAACTTGTGTGAAGTCGTAGTGCCTTAATAAGCCTGTCCAATAACGATGCGTGCTGCACTGGAATGCCGTCCACTCTGAGGTAGCCCCTCCTTTTCCAACGCTCTAGCCCTGCGTGTACTGTTGTCATCACATAGACGGAGTTACTGTATCACTTCCTCCACTTCATGTTTCTCGAGCGTGACAATAAGTGCTACCAATTCTGCCACTTGCGCTGAAAAGTGAGATGTAGTCTTGCACTTGCTAAAACCTCAAATTCACTATTTGCTTTATGCCTCACTACAGCTGCCTCAGAATGCCTTTCTTCACTTGTTTCATCAATTTTCAAAGAACCATCAATAAAGAGAATTTCCCCTCCTGACAATGCGTTCTCTTTTACGCGTGGTATATCATCATAAAACTCTATATGATATGATATTGAATTTAATGTGTGCCGTCATGCACATGCTTGCCTTCTGCCACTGGCTCAGCTACAAAGGTGACAGGGTTCACTATTTTACATCTGACAAGTATAATCGCTAGATTTGATATTATTACTTCATATACAGAAGCTCTTTGAGATGACAATGTACCCTTGGGTTTCTCCAAAATGGTAAACAAAAGCATGTTCCACAAAAAGCGTCATAGAACAACCCGTTACGATACTTGTAGATTTCTCAATATCGAGCGCGGCTGCTGCCAATGACTGTTCACAAGGAAAATGCCCTTTCATAACTGGGTCTAAAATCCCACTGTAATATGCCAGAGGTGTGTACCCTAATGTAGTCCTCTGTATAAGCACTGCTGTCATAACTGTCCCATTTGTATGTGAAAACAAGAAAAACTCCTCCACATAATTGGCAATTCCTAAAACAGGAGCTGTACAAATTGCTTTCTTCAATTCTTCAAACCCTCCTTCCATTTCCTCAGTCCATTCTATTTTTTCCTTATTCACCTGTGTTTTCATTAAAGCCTGCAAAAAGAGGCTTGTGTATGAACGATAGTCAAACACCCATGCTCTCACATAATCCCAAAAATTGTTGCATCTGTTTCACCGTGTGCGGTTTTGCAGTTTTCATGATCGCTCCAGCTCTTTCAGGTTTTACCTTCTTTCCCTCATGTGAGATCAACTGGCCTATGTACAACACCTCTTCTTGACAGTACTACAACTTCTATTTGCCTACTTTGTATCCCTTGTCTGCTAGAATAGTCATTAGCTGAATCAAGTCTTGTCTGCACTCATCTTCTGTTGTGCTACAAATCAAAATGTCATCTACGTACTGTATCACTGTGCTTTTCAAATCAATATTGCCTAGATCCATCTGTAGGACTCTGTTAAAGATCAATAGGGACTCATCATACCCTTGAAGCAACGAAGTGCGTTTCAGATGGATTTGACGGAACGTAAATTAAGTCAGGTCTTGTGAGTCCTTGTGCAACAGAGTTTCGAAAAATGCATTCTTCAAATTAATCACCATGAAATATTGCACTTCTAATGGTATGCTGCATAGTATTGCTGCTGGATTAGGAACTAAAGAAAACTCTACCTCTACAATCTGGTTAATTGGTCTCATATCTTGAATGAATCCCCATGACCCTCCCTTTGATTTTTTCACTGGGTACACCCTGGTATTGCACAATGATTTTGATGGTACCAGAATACCTTGCTCGATCAGTGCTGAAATAGTCTCAAATATACCCTCATCTGCCTCTCGAGACATGGGTATTGTCTTGCTCGAGGTAAAATTGCTCCTGGTTTCAGCTTCATTTTAACCTCTCCTACTCCCTTCAATAGGGCTACATCATAAGGGCCTCTAGTCCATAAAGCACTTTGCACTTTCTCCGAGTCTTCATCAAAAAATGCTGGGCACGGCCGCATTTTCTCTCTTCTAATCCAATATGTAATGGTGATAAAGAACACTACTTCATCATCTGTTGGATCATCTCCAAACATGTCATTGTCAGTGTCATCAGTCAATCTACACCCTTCCCCAATGGCAATCACTGTACTCCATGGTCTACCCTCATCATCTGTTCCTTTGAGCATTGCTATTTCCCCTCGTACTATGGCTGCATCTCACTCTATGGGGATGGTCTGTGCCCACTCTTCATCCATAGGTATCTGTGGTGTAAATAAAAATACATCAATTATCCTCATAGTCTTTCCCACCAAGCCAGGTAGCTATTTTAACAGAATGCTCACCCCATAAAGGCAAACTCCTGGTTCTATAGGCACACCTCACAGAGCCATTTGCCCCGTAAATGCCAATATAAATACACCCACATTCATATAGTGTATCCCAGGAGTGGCGCACACTATACTTTCATCAGTAAAAGAAATCGTCATGTTAAGTTTTGTGATTAAGTCTCTTCCCAAAATAGTTACTGGTATCTGTCATGAATAAAACAATGGAACAGACATGTACAACTCTCCTATAGAGATTGGAAATTCATAAGTAAAAGGAACTCGACTCGTAGCTCTAGAGAACCCTTGAGCATTCATGGCAATTCCCAAAATTGATATTTTCCCTCTCGCATACATGAATGAGTTGTACCAGTGTCTACTAGAAATGAAAAAGATTTGCCTTGGTTCCTCTTGAGGGTCTGGTGTCAAAGATAGTACTAAACACATCAAATCGCCCTGTGAGCTGTCCTATTGTGGATACATGCATACCCCTGTACCTGTGAAAGGATTTCCTCCTACTATAGTACACCCCTATTATAGGTGTCCATAATTGTCCTGTGTTCGCACTCTGCTGTATCTGCATGGGGGAGTGCTGTGACTGCCCTTGCAGTGGATTCAATGGTGGTTGCTGTGCCTTTGGCATTTGCAGCGCTTGTGACTGATACACTGTCTGATCTTGGGCATACCCTTCACTAGCTTGTGAATTATATGCTGGAGGATAAGCTGTCCCCGCTCTTGAGAACTGGTCATTTTGTACATACCCTTGGCTTCCACATACACACGCAATGTGCCCTGTCATCCTACATGTCCAACATATAGGAGGACCCCGTATGACTAGACCCCCTTTGGTGAACCTTCCTTGTGCATTCTGATTCTCATTCTGTGTGTTCTGAAACTCACTTTGATTATTTTGAAATCCACCCCTTCCTCTGTAGCCCATGCCTCTACCTCATGATACAAACCCATTCCCTCCTTGGTCCATCGGGCGCTGATTACTCGCCTGCGATGTACCAACTGCTTGCCGTACTTCTAGTCCTCTCTACTCCTACTCCTTCTCTGCTTGTCAATACCGCCCCTTCTATGGCATATTTTGACAATTTCTTCTGAACTAACTTGGCTTCCTCAATTTTTCTAGCGTCTTATTTCTTCTTATTTTTCTCCTGTAACAGCCGACAATGATGCGCTATAGTCAACTGTATTTCAGCCCATGGCTTTGTTTCCATTCGCACTTGCTTCTTGAGTTGCATTTGTAGCTGCTCAGGCAGTCCATGACATAAAATGTGGTAAAATGCTGCCACTGTTTTTCCCCACGGCTCGCGTGTTTCAAGAGTCCAGCGTTCCTAAATGTCCTGAATGTAAGCAGCGGACCCTTGTCCTCTTTCATCTTACGTGTCATAATTGCACCCATGTTTGATGTGTCAGGATACTAGCCCTGAGAGCTCTCCAGACATCTGCCCTATAATTATTGAACAGCGCTCCATTGTGCGCTATGTTCTGTGCTGTCACACTTCAATAGCCTGCTCTCTTCCATATGTCATCTGCTCTTTCCACACGAACTGCTGCTAGGAGATTCTTAATATCCCCTACTGCTAACGTATTTCATCCTGTCATTTTGTCTAACTCATAAATCCATTTTCCTGCACCTGTCGTTAAACTGGGGAGTTTGCACCTTAGATTATCCTTATTCATCTGTGGCCATGAAATATACTGTGGTCTTGCTCCTCCTTTTTCCAATAAGGGAAATTGCGTAAATCCTTATCCGCAATCGGCTCCCATCGTCTGCCTATCCATTGTAGGGATGATGGTTCCAGATTGATTTCTTCCAGGCAAAAACCTTAACCTGCTTACATATGGCGGTGATTCTCTCTTCTCGCTATATGATCATCCTTTAGGGCGCTCTGGATATGCTATAGGATCTGGCATCCTTTCTTAGGTTGCTCTAGATCAGACCATCTTACTTACTTGTCTGCCTGCAGGCTTCCCGCAGGGGCACATGCACCTCCTCCTTCTCGAGTGAAGGATTCTCTCTCTTCGCCTGTTTTGTAAGACCTTAAAGATCTCCTCTTTTCTCTTAGTCTCCTCTGGACTATCGTCACTACTATAAGCAGGCTGTTCGTATATCGGATTCCTATACCCCGTCGCCGCTTTCAGTTCCTTTAATGGATACAATCCTACATTTTCCGTACTCTCGTCTTTTACCTTAGACAAGGCCAGGGGAGCAGAAGGCTTAACACCTTCCTCCTTAGACTGGTTAAGCATCCACTCCTCAGGTGGTGGATCCTCTCTCTCTTCTTGATACATTTTCCAAAGTTCTAAAATAGCTAACCTTTCCACCAATTTCTTTCCCGTGAACGGAGCGTGCAAGTGTTTGGTCATGTGTTTCAACACTGGTTTCGACGTTGATCCTCTTTGTGGCCATGACATGAACATTTTAACTGCCATGCCTTCCACCTATTCTGCACTGTACTGTTTGAGCTTGGGCATGTGTTTTGGCAATGTCTTACATTAATGCATCAGAGGAGTACTATCTCCCATTGTGACAAGTCTCAATTGACTGTCAATACTTACCAGTGTTTACAAAAATACTTTTATGAAAACAACAAATATGAGCGCTCTCCAACAATCACCACTCAAAACCTCTATTTTTCAATAATCTCAGTCTACCTCTGAGTTGGTACCGACAGTTTATCTAGATAGAGACTATGTCTGCTTGACCTTGTCTCAATTTTCCTTACTCAATTGTCACTCATCGACACCTTAATTTACTACAAATAGACAGCCAGGCTAGTCGACTCTTCATATTAATCCTCAGTGATCACTCTTCATCTTCACCCCTAATAATACCCTGATCACAGGATTTAAAGTGTTATCTTATATGGACCTGTCCTACACGTAGCCTATTTTATTTCAACTGAAGTGTATAACAATTTCTTCTGAACCCCCTTGGGTTAGGACTCTCATGCTCTCTCTATCTCATTACACAAACAAAATCTCCTGGGTTCCCCCCACCCCTGATCAACAGGGCGGATTCAGCTGAATGGACTGCAGGAGTCCAATGAACTCCCCAATGCCATCACTGCGGGAGTTGACCTGTCGCCTGCAGCGCATCGAACAACGGCAGGACACACTGGCCACACTGGTGGAGCAACACCTGGAGGAGTCCAGGCTCCAACGCAAAGAGTCATGGTTGCAGCTGGAGAGCAACGAGGAGTCAGTCCGCAGGTTAGCACGTGCCATTGGCCGTTGTGCAAACTCAAACCTGTTGATTTCCCAAAGGGTCCGTGAGGGCAACAACGTGCAATCCAACATTGCAGAAACAATGTTGATGGCCATGCAGACCTTTCTGAGACGCATACCACCACAGAATCCCGCTATGCCCCCCACTAGCACCACTCCATCAAGCTCTCAGGCAGGCAGCCCCAGGAGGAGGTCCACGTGGCTGTCTGGGCCAACTCCAAGTGACATTCATGGGCCCAAGCGTGGGAAGAAATAGAGTGTACTCCGAGATACCAAAGTTTCACATGTCACCATATTGTGTCTTGGGCCTGGGAGGTGGTGGAAACGTTGGGGAAGTGGGGTGGTCCATAGTGGGAATAGCTAGTTGGAGCCTGGGCAGTCGGTGGGTATGTTGGGGAGGTGGGGGTCGTCCATAGTGAGAATAGCTAGTTGGGGCCTGGGCGGTGGGTGGGTACGTTGGGGAGGTGGGAGGGTACGTGTATGCATGCTGTATCATTGAACCTGTTCCCATTTGTTGTTTTCTTAATACATTGGTTTGCAAATTTTAATTACAAGTGGACAAACTTCTTCCGTATGTGTATCAATCATTTAATGTAAGTGTTTCAAACTGATGTGCACCATGTGCATTTGAATTTAATCAGAAGTAATTGTCAATAAGTGCTCCCCGTGCATGTAGTCCATCAATGGCCCGTTATACACCCATCCCATCATCATCGTCTACATCCTCTTCATCCTCATCAGCTGGCTCCATATTCGGGGGCAGTGGAATGTTCCTGCATATACACATATTGTGCAACATGGCACATGCCAGCACAATTTTGCATACTTTCATGGGGCTGTACAGCAATACTCTGCCAGATCGGCTGAGGCAGCGGAACCTGGCCTTCAGCAGTCCGAAGGTCCGCTCTGTCAGGCCCCGTGTCTGTATGTGTACGCGGTTGTAGGCCTCCTCATGGCTGTTCTGTGGCCGTCGGATTGGTGTCATGAGCCATGGTGTGAGTGGGTATCCGGCATCACCTGCATGGGAGTGACAATAAGGTGATATGTTTGTGTTTGTGGTTTGTTTTTGGCAATGATAGGATGTACAGACTCTCAGCATAAGATCAGCACAGAACAAAGCACAACACACAGATGTGAATGTGCTATCTAGTATATTGACTTTGATGAACCTTTCAATTTTGCACACTTGGGTCACAAATTCCTAAAGAGACTGTTTTGTCTGATGTCTCCATTCGTGATGTGCTGGTAGGCAACTACATGTCTTATTCATTACAATTTACACAATGGTGTGTTCAGATGTACTGGGGGCCTCATGCATTGTAAGGTGCTGGCAAGATCTGTCTCTTCCAGATGCAGCCCACATGATTGAAGAGAATACTGCGCACAGCACGATGAGTATCCATTGTGCATATGAGTGTACCTACTATTTATTCACCAGTGGAGATACTCGCACCCACATGTTGGCATTGCATGGTGTGCCACTACATGGCTAGGGTTTTTTTCCATTAGCCAGGGTATGTATTCCCGTGATATGGCATACTGGCATCTGCCTGTTGCAGCGGTAAACTGGGTGGAATGCGGTGAGTGTCTATTGCCCCCACCCACAGAGATAATGCATTGCTTGTTCTACTCACCCAAGAGCCAAGGACGCTGTGGCGAGTGTCTATTGCCCCTCCACAGAGGTCATGCATTGCTTGTTCTATGCACCAAAAAGCCAGGGACACTGGTGAGGGTCTATTGCCTCCCCCTACAGAGGCCACGCATTGCTTGTTCTACTCACCCAAGAGCCAGGGACACTGTGGTGAGTGTCTACTGCCCCCCTCCACAGAGGTCATGCATTGCTTGTTCTACTCACCCAAGATCCAGGTCCTTTCTCCCGCATACCGTGGCATGTACCCTGGCAATGTGGAGTTCCGCAATTCCATAGAGTCGTGTGTGACCCCGGGAAACATGCATAGCAATGCGTGAAGAGTTGTTGTGCATCACAGACCATCTGCACGTTGAGTGGGTAAAATTTCTTCTGATTGTGATAGACCGCCTCAATTGCATGTCTGACAGTCAACCCCACATGCGTGCAATCTAATGCATGGGCATGCGAGGGCATGGAAGGCTGCTTTGGTGGCACTGACCTGTGCAGGGGTTAGGGGTAGGGAAATGTGGTCTGACACATGGCATAGCAGCGCATCCAGTACCTGAAAGAGTATCCTTGAAAAACAGGGTGTGACAGCCCCTGCAGCTCTCCAACAGTGTGCTGATAAGTTCTGGTGGCAAGGAACCGAGGTACCGAGACTACCTTCAGCAGAGGTGGAATAGCAGTCCGGATGTTGATTATGCTGCTGATGTCTTCATTGATGAGGGTCTGTCACTGAAAGGCACAGGAGACCCCACACTCTAGATTGGAGTATTACCGTAATAATTCATCTCAGAAAGAAAATCCAGAGGAAACAATTTACAAAAAAGCGTATTAAGGATTTTATTGTACCCAATACATTTTTCTCTGTGAATTTAATCACAAATTAATCTGCACTGTAGCAATTTTTATTTTACATAGCAGGAATATTTTAAAAGCATCACAATTTGATAAAAATCATCCTATTAAATCATTCAAACATTTAACCGCATCCATACAACATCCATCCAAATACTCATACAACTCATACCACTCATCAATAAGTACAAGATAAAAGCATATAACAAATATAACAATTCATCCACAATTTCATAGTTATACAAAAAGTTTTTTGTGCAAAACAACGCATAGTGCAAAGCCACAATGGGTTTTTCAAGTGGTCAGCAGCAACAACACACAATGCATGACCACAGTAGATTTTAGAAGAGGTGGTCAGCAATCGGGATAGGCCAAAAAGAGACTTCATAAGTGGCCTTATCCTAGGTTTCTCTCAACCGGTTTCGACGTGTAAACGATGGTTTGGTACGTCTTCATCAGGAGATTAAGGGTAGTTGTCTACAAACAAAACAAATATATGGGCCCATCAGTTCCCTATCCAACACTAAGAACAAGTGAAAAAGAGAGGCCAAGTGAAAGGAAGCGGAAAAGAAAGTGCAAATACATGACTTCACGAAGCTAGATTGCAGACATGAAATTTTCTGCTGTTGTCCTGCTGGAAATGGCCCAATCTCTACATATATTGGGGTTAAGACTCAGGGCGTCATGCATGGAGTGCTACCAAAAAGAATCAGTGTCCCTAGACCAGGCTGGTGCAGATCATAAGTATGGCAAAGGGTGATGGAAAGGTTTAATATACATCAAATGAAAAAAGGTCAAAGCCCACATGCAATTGTTTGGAAAAGACTTTTTGAAGGGAAAACTTGCAAACCAACCTTGGCAACTGTAACAGGAGTCAATCTGTTGTATACATTTAATATGAAACAGAAAACACTGTCATGCGAATTGGCAATGTTCTGGTTAACAATCCTGCATGGCAGATGGCTGGATTTTAGGCTCCAATGTGTGAGGGTTTCAAATGAAAATATGTCAGGAACCCTGGCCAAAAATGCACAGAGGTGATTCGTACCAAATTGGTACATGGGTGCCTTTTACAATATCCATATAGGAAAAGAGGTCTAAGCCTCTACACAATACCCAGAATTAAAAACCCAGAATTAAAAATAGAGCTCCACAGGAGACTAAAGCCTAAATGGCCAGGCTAAAGGTCATTATGTGCAAAAGTTGTCTAATCATTTGACAATTAGGAAAATCACATTTAAATTGATTTTGGTCAAAATCCGAGATATCTAGTCTAAAATGAAAAAATATATAGAGAGAATAGAGAGAGAACCTCCTTGTAAAGACCCAAATGTTTCATTTGACAGAGGCCGGAAAAATGCCTTATGGATTATCCTGTACCTAGCTCCAAAGAGCTACTTACCTGCGGATAGCGTCCCACGAAGTTCGTAGCCGCAGCTAGAACGGGAACCAAAGTCCACGGGATCCGCTACTAGCTCCGGTCATATGTGACTCGTTGAGACGGGTGGGAGACGCGCATCTAACCTGCGTCTACTTACCAACACGTTAAAAGCAGCTGGCTACCTATCACGTGAGTACCCTGCGCCGCGTTGATAGGATAATGCACGACCTAAAGGGACACGTGATTATTGGTCCGCATACCACGTGCATACGACAATCGTAAATACTGAGTGACGTATTCACATTGAGCCGCGTTCATGAGAAAACCGATCCGCCCGAAATGACACGTGATCGTTGGTTCACATAGCGCGCACAGCAATCCCCCGTGAACACTGCGCAACGTAACCTACGCGTAAACACCAAACGTTACCACGGCAACCGGCCGCTCGAACGGAATCGCGTAGTTTATCTTGGGATGGCAAATACCGCAATCACCCGTGGGTATTGGGCAATGTAACTTATGCACAAATACCAAACGTTACCACGGCAGCCGGATGCTCGAACTGAATCGAGTAGTTTATCTTGGGATGAAAAATACCAAGGCATTAACCAAACCCAGGTGAATGTGCATTTTTATAACAAACATGCAAATGGGTGATCCCCGCTCCTACGTGATGCCTGCACACATGGTCCACACACTTGTGGTGGAACGGCAGTTCACAGCAACGCAGGTTACCATAGCAACACCACAGCTCTAATGTGTACCGGCATCTGACCCAATGTATCAGTGAAAAAGAATATTGGACAAGGAATACTATGTACCTACATGCCAGGGTTCCAAAGTATTTAACCCCTGGGTCAATGTTTTTAAATTGAAGATCCATAATTCTTCTTTGTAGGCTAGTGTCATGATCTCTGCTTCCAAAAGGTCAGGGTTTTCCAAACTCCCTTGGAAGCAGATTCATAACCCAGGTTCCGAGTGCCAACCAGTCCCAATTGGGACCTTTTGGACCCAGTCCTGGCGCCAGTGGCACCAGGCTCATAAATATGCCCAGTCCCAGCGCTGGAAGAGCCGGGCTCATAATGCTTGGGTGGACTTACCAGAAGCAGACCATGCTGCTTACTTGCCTGCCAGTTGAGCCTCTGATCCTCTTCTGTTTGGAACTACTTTTCCTGTTGGGTCGGACAGGAGCCACTCCCTAGGTTCAGAACACTGGAACTCTTCTGGAAAGCAGGAACTATTTTCTTACCTAGGCGTGGCTGTGGAAGGAGACACCTAAGCACTACAGGAGGCTATTTAAACCACACCCGATGGATGAATCTTGCTTTGCGTTATTCTGCATCCTCTGCAGCAGAACGCTCATCGTGTCTTCTGCATCTGATCCTGGGCCTAAGGAAAAAGGCTTACCATCCTGAATCCAGTCTTCAGCAACACCTATAAAGACAAGAAAGAAAAGGTTAGCATTACGGTCTTCAGTGACAGCTCTTCACTTACCTGGGCCATCGGCTGTCACCAACGCCTCGCGCTGCATTCTGAAAGACAAAGGCTTACCTACTCTTCGTGCGCTCCGGAGGTCTTCACACTGCATTCCGGCATCTGAAAGACAAAAGCTTACCAACTCTTCGCACGCTCCGGAGGCCTTCGGCGCTGCATCCCGCATCTGAAAGACAAAACAAGGTGCGTTTAAAGACATTGGGGAACTTTAATACTCACATGCCATTACTCCTTTCCACATCTAACCCAGTGGGTATTCCGGCACCCTGCAGCCGCTCCGAACTTGTACCTGCAAAATAAAAAGACAGTTAGAGCGCATCGTGAAGCAGGCAACAAGCGCTTACTTACGTGCTTCCAGGCGCTTCTATTCATCACACGGGCTCCATCTTCAACTCACTTCAGCCCGTCATCCACCATCGCCGGAACCCTGCAAAACAAGAGACATCATTACCAAAGACTTTAAAGACATTAGAATTACTCGAAACTTACCGTTCGTGCAGTAAACGACGGACAGCAGTCCTCTGAAGTCAAGAGGCCTGCTCCCCTTATCCAGTGAAGAAACTGGTTACAGCACCCTGCCCCGAGGCAGATGGAGAGCACGGCGTTCACTTACCTAAGGTGAGAGCGTTAACGTTTGGGGTTCTACAGGAGAAGAGAAAGGGAAGAAGAGAGAGACATTCAATAACCCAGTTCAGTAATCCCATATTTTCTATCTGCAGACATCTTACCCTTCGAGTCAAACATACAGTGCACAGAGGTCCAGCCCAAAGAGCCAGCCGTGTGTTACACGTCACCTTTGAAGATACGGTATACGCCCAGTCAAGACCGGCGCCTCTACGGGAATCAGGTGAGCGTTACAGCTAGGTTTTTTAGGATTTGAGTGGAATTATTACCAAAAACCTTTTCCACACAAAACCATTCCATTTGATCTACTTTGTGGCCCCTCTCAACATAATGAATCACCATTGGGGCATTAAGGTTACGAGTTTTTATTTTCGAGCGATGCTCATTGATCCGTGTACTCACTTCCCGGGTCGTCTTGCCAATGTACATTTTTTGACATGGGCACCGGATTGCATAAATGACATTTTTACTTTTGCATGTCGTGAAGGTGCGAAGGTCCCATTGTTTTTGTTGCATGAAGAACAAAGTTTTTTTTTAGAAAATCTACAAGCCACACAGGTGGTACATGGATAATGCCCGATGACCGGCTTTTGATTTAGATCCCGTATCATCGTAGGTTTGTGATTGCTTCTACTGGCGCGTGTAATCTTCTTTTTAAGATTTTTACTATTTTTAAATGCAAAAAGAGGTTTAGGTAACATAGTTCCTGATGCATTTAAAATGTGCCAGTTTTTAATATGATGCCTTTTATGGCTTCACTATATTGGCAAAAAGTTGATACGCATATTAGTTCTTCTTTTTTCTGTAGTTGAACTTTAGGTAACAATAGGGCCTCTCTATTTGCAAAACGGGCTCTTTTTCTAGATTGTTTTATGAGTCTTTTGGGGTAACCCCGTTCCAATAGTCTTTGTTCCAAAACAAGGGCATGTTTTGTAAAATTGTTAATGTCTGTACAATTGCGACATAGTCGCAAAAACATGCCATAAGGCAAAATACGCAAGCGACTTGCCGGGTGTTGACTCTCATATTTTAGTGTTGTGTTTTGTTCAGTCGCTTTTCTGTGTAATTCGGTATGGAGGACACTTCCATCAGTAAAAATGGATAGATCCAAGAATGCAATTTTCGACGTGGAGTTTTCAAAAGTGAAATGGATGTCTATGTCCACTTTATTGAGCCATTCCACAAACGCCAGCAAAGATTCCATAGATCCCTCCCAGATCATGAATATGTCGTCGATATGTCGACGATATATCTTGATTTTTTCTCTAAACGGGTTGGAAGTGTGCAGAATTTTTTCTTCCTTGAGTAGAGACATGAAAATTATGGCCAAGTTTGGGGCAAAAGTACACCCCATCGCTGTACCTTTGCTTTGTAGAAAAAATTCTTCCTTAAATTTGAAGAAGCTATTGGTCAAAACCAATTGAGCTGCGTTACACAGAAATTCTGTAGGTACATTGTGGGGGGGTGGTCTCCTATCTAGGATTGTTCTTAAACTAAGAATTGCTCTGTCTTGAGGTATATTTGTATATAACGCCTCAATATCTAGGGAGACCAATATTTGTGTAGATGAATCGAAAGATCTTAGTTCAACAAGATTAATTATGTCTCGTGAGTCCAGTAGAAAGGTTGGGGTGGCCGTCGCCAAGGGTTTTAGGAAAAAATCAATATATTTAGATATTGGTTCGAGTAAAGAGCCACACCCAGAGACTATGGGCCGATCTGGAGGGTTTTCAATATTTTTATGTATTTTCGGCATGATGTAAAACAGGGGCGTACGCTATTCTGAAAAATTAACATATTCAGATTCTTTTGGTGAAAGGAACCCTGCATGGCTCCCTTCCTCTGTAAGTGCCAGAATCTTGTCCTTGATGGATTTTGATGGGTCATGAGCAATCCGAGTATAGTGGCCTGGGATAGACAGAAGTCGCAAGACTTCTTGATCATATTTACTTGCTTCCCAGACCACTATCCCCCCACCCTTATCTGCAGGCTTGATTACTATAGAGGGATCATCAGCTAATGTCTGTATTAGCTGGAACTCCTGTAGTTTCAAATTAGGTCCTGTTTGCATTCTTGGGTAACAAATTACTTGTTCAATTTCTTTTAACACCAATTTTTCAAAGATGATCACCTCTGAGGGCAAGTCATTCATATTGGGAGTAAACGTGGATGGTCTGGATGAGGGTGACAACTGATATTATTGTGGCCCTGTCAAGCCAATATAATGTGTTGATATGACTAGGGGTCAGGTTCCAGGGAGAGGGCCTGATGCGGGTTATTGGTGGCTGCCTGCGGGATGGAATCTTCTGTACATTTATGTTTGGGATGGCCATTGGTTCCTCATTTGCCTCCTGTGCCTACGCATCCTCCTCTGCCTCAATGCTGCTTCTAACTCCACTGCTGCTTGCAGGTTTCCCATCCCAATTGCTGCTAGGCTGACTGCCAGCATGGTTGTGTTGGGAGGTGGGTTTGGTGTTGGTGTGGCCCTTTTGTAGGTTCCCAGTGGACAATGATGTGCAGCTGGCCTAATTGTGCACACCTGGGGCTTGTTGCTGCTCATCTGGCACTGTTTAACGGCTAGAAAGCGGTGGCAGTATTACAGGCATGGTGTTCA
Organism: Ambystoma mexicanum; assembly: GCF_040938575.1. NCBI lineage: Eukaryota > Metazoa > Chordata > Amphibia > Caudata > Ambystomatidae > Ambystoma > Ambystoma mexicanum. Next base: position 1,316,719,677 of record NC_090931.1, on the reverse strand, counting down.
CAGTGCTACCGCCATTTGTTTGGCAGTGTTTCCGTGTACATGGTACTTGTAATGTACCCAGTATAACGCCAAATTCAGGGAGGTCCGGCGAGTCATGGGACTGCTGGGTTTGGTAACACCGTGAGGGTTACTTTATGCTGACGGTGTTTACGCCACCGAAGGTCTGCATGTGCCAGTCCGGTAAACGGTGCCGGTACCATGCTACCAACACCATTGTTACTGGACCAGCACACTTCTAATGAGGCCCAATAAGTCTGAAGAACAGACGGTGGATTGTATGGATGTATACATATATGTTAAATGTTAAAGGTATTTATACCGCGCACCGTCAACAACGGAATTGGTCCCCAGGTGCTCAGGCGGATCTGTAAACAAGAAGGTGGGCGGGTTAGGTTAGTTGGGTAAAGAGGGAGTAGGAAAGTGAGAGAGGTGGGGTGCTGTTTGCGGCTTCAGTTCGGTTTCCACCGTGACATATATACCAGTCTTTTACCAAAGCCCAACCTCTCCATATTCAGGGCAGAGTTGATGGGTTATGCGGTGTGCCCCGATGCGCCCTTTATTCTGTGTGGGTGGACCGCTCAATCGTCCCCATCCATATTCATGCTGTCATTCATATTTTGCAAATGCAGACTATTAAATGAAGCTGTGCATCTCTGACTCAATTTCTCATATCTAACTCCCTGTCACATTACATTCATTTGCACCAAGGTAATGGGCTCAAAACGTTGGACAGGTTGATTTTACTGGGTTACCCAAAAGCTCTGAGAGGAAGTAGATTTGCCTTTGTTTTGCTTTTTTGGAGATGCTTATCTTTATTGCTATTTCTGATGGTTTTAGGAAATCCACCAATTAGTCTCCTTTTCTGGGCCAGGGTTTAATGAAAACAAAACATGCATAAGCAGATATCGTATGGTAAGTAAGCTCATTTAACAGATTACTAGATATGGGTCTAATGTGTTTTCCTGTTCATCAGGCAAGCTTACACAAAATAAGAAGTGGCTTCACTTATATTTAAATAAGGGGCTTTCAATCAGGTGACCATTTAGCCTCATACTTTGTCATGTTTCATTATAAGCATATAAGCATAAATAAAATGTTTTTCATAAAAAGAATTTTGAAGGTGCACTTATTTCTATTATGAATAGGAACGCCTATTTGTGTACTCTTGCAATGGGTAGCATTTTGCAGTGCTAGGTGGTCCACGGAGGCCTGATTCCCGCTACCCGCCTCCTACTACATCTTCTGTATTGCCGCTGCCACATTTCTCATCTCCTCATGTTCTATAGTCCCTTCTTTCAGAGCAGCACCCTGCATGGTCACCAAATCCCTGTGCTGGGGCACATAAAACACCCTGAAAAGGGGTCTAGAAAATGGATTGAGGATGTTAGGTGCCTTTTTGATAGGCCCTTCATTGGATTATGTGTATGCATCCATCCAGACAGTTGTCTTTGGACACTCCATTTTGGGTTGATTCCAATGCAAAAGGTATTCCTTATTTTGGACAATTTTTCCATGATACAAGACTCTGGTCTCGGTGAGCAGCCACCCAAATATTTACTTATTTTTTCCCAGTTGCCATTAGGCCCAAAGGCAAACTAACTACACAACACCACTGTATCCATGGTGTGGTGCTAGATGCAAACCGGTTTTAGCCATATGCACTATGTGGCATTATCTATTCTCCGACAAAGCAGGCACTCGTTGCCATACGCACAATGGTGTTCAGGGCATAGTAATGTACCATACTAACCTTATGTAAAGAAATGCCATCTGGCAAGGGTGCAAAGCCCTGGCGTTTTTCGATTTTTATTAGATAATAAAATGATGTGGGTAATTCCATTTCTGGAAGGGTGCTCTGCTGATCGGATTACCCCTTTATATGCCCCATGGCAAAAGCATACTATGTATCTGTGTCCTGCTGCATCAGTATCCTGATTTGCAGCACCTGCTCTACACGTAGCACAAAGCAGGTTCAGAGGTCCCAGCTTCCCACTTGACAGCTGCAGTGACAGCTAAGTCTTTGCAGCGCAGGGGCCGCATTTAGGATATGCACCGCTGTACCAAAACTACAGTGATCATATGTTACCCATGATGGTGGCAGGAGAATATCTAAAACAAAGCTATGCCTGAGTTTAAGCATAGTACATGGTACGATTTACATCCCAATTGAAATTGTATGTGTCAGCTCTTGTGAGTCAGCTATGCTGTGGAAGGTGATGTGTTTCCTGGCCCACCGGGTTAAGCCTGCCAAATGGCAGGACAGGAACCTGGAGAGACGGACCGCTTCTATGATCTCTTTGTGAGGGTGGATAACACCCTCTGCCCGAGGCAGCCTCACAGCAGTCAGCTGTCCTTGGCCCAGGCATCAATAGAGCACACCCATTTAATAGGTGTAGCCTCACACCAGGATGCTGCATCTCTAAAGTGCTTCCATCACGGCTGCCATATGTCTACAGCAACAGGGACTTCCTCCTTCCTGTCCTGAGCCCGCCTCTGCTGTATGCAGATTGGCTGAGGCTCGATTTTCTGCACCGTGTCCGGGATCCGGCAGGCGACGCCGGACCCCTCGAAGGGCCCCCTATAAGGGCCTTGGTTTTTACCCTGTCTGGGCCCTCTTATCAGCTCTCACCCAACGTTTAAAAGACGGCCTGTTCACCTCTTATCCACTGCTTTAGCCGCTGCACCTTGCTAGTAAAACTTTCCTTGCCTTTGTAAGTGGTTTCAACTGGTGCCCAGTTAAAATGTCGAATGAATAATTTGGAATGCATTAATTTCTAAAAATAAAAGTCGAAATCTTTTTTGCCGAATATTTATTTTTTTCTTTTATATGTTTTTTTTAGGTTTGGCTAGTAAAAAAAAAGGGTTATTTAAAAAAGGGGGCTTTGGGGGGAACCCCCCATAAAAAATAAAAACATTTTTAAAAATGCAACATTTTTTTAGACATTTTTGATTCGAAATTAATGCATTCGAAATTATTAAATTCGAAAATGTCACTATAAACCGTTTCAACCCAGCACTCCACCTAAGTCAATGCTTAGCATGTGATGCCCAGCTGGAACCCTTAATTATATATTTTTATGTCTAAAGTTCTTTTATTTCTGAATGATGTACCCTTATATCATGCCCCTCTCTTTGAATCCCCCCCGGTCTCACTGTTTAGCAAAGTTAAAAGATTTATTTGATGGATGTGAATAAGATATACATATGTCACACTTTTATGAATTTGAACAATATCTAGATATCACACTATTAATATTTATACAATGATCAGCGTTGGGTGATATTACAATCAACAATCTCTTTAATCAGTAGGAGTATGGATGTGAAGAATAATGTAGCATAGAATAAAACTTTGTGTGTGTTCAATGAAATGCAATGATAGGAAAGTAATGCAGCACAGAAATAATACTTTTGAGTGTTCAATCAAATGCAATGTAATCACTTTTCCCCCTGATACTACTCAATCCCCCCTAATATGCAATATACAGATGGAAGGAGAGAAAACAGGTTTCAGGAATATACAATCTCAACCAATACAGTTTCAATCCAAGTTCCCCCCAGCAAGCATAGAGAGAAACAGGAATGATTTCAAAACAGGTCAAATGCTTTTGAATGTGGTTTTGAATGAATGGGAAAAATGCTAAAAATGGATCTAAGTCTGTAAATGGGATTCAAAACTAGTGGGAGCCACTTTGGATGGCTTCAGGTAAACACTAGCAATGAGGATTAAATGACTGGCAGATTGGAAACTGAATTCTGAGGTCGGATTTAAGAAATAGCTATTTTACATGTGATGAAATTAAGCCAAATGCAGAATCGCAGCAAACTTTTCAGCACGCGAGAAACGCGATTACAGAAAAACTATAATGTTGGTTCGTATGAAAGCTGAGGATGTTAGCTTCCATTTTACACTTCAATTCCGTTTCTAGCATGTACGGTTCAGAAGTTATGAAGGTTTTAGTAGAGGTTGATTTTTCTCAAAAAGAGTCAAGATTTTCAATGAAAGATGCGCTTTGGAATATTACAGACAAAGATTTTCTTGGCACTAAGGAGGCTATGAAGATGCAAGATACTCAACGGTACAGCCACCAGAACAGGGCACCTCCGCTCTGACTTTTGCCCGCCGAGGCACTTGTCTTTCTTCAGCAAATATATTAGCGCAAAGATGATATTATCACTACAATTATCAAAGGACTATATGGATGAGGGAAAGATTCAGAACAGACAAAAGAGATTCTACAATGCAGTCTGGATATCATAGAATGGGTTGGATAGGATTACTTAAGGATAAGAGATTGGCTCTGGACAATTCTATGCTAAATACTCACAACTATGGTTTTGGAACAGGCCCGTCAGGATCTGGTCAAAGGTTTTGGACTGGAATTCGGCCAGCCCACCAGACAGGATTCAGGCACCCGGTTCCGCACTCAGCACGGCACTTTGGTCTCTGCACGGCACTCTGGACTGGATCTGATGGGTTGGTTCTGGAGTTTACAGCTATCTGGTTACAGCTCTGCTCTACTGGTTTGGATCTCTGGGTTCTGGCAAGAGTTCTTGGCAAGAGGCAGAAAACAGCACAGCCAGGCTGTTCAATTCTTGATGTGCCCCTTGGAAGTCTGGGGTTAAAATCAGGTTGCAAAATTTTAAAGGCCAGCTGAGAAGGTTGGGGAAATACACTGACCTCACAGACTGCGCACTTTCCTCACATATTCCTTTATACGTTCATATAGTTCATGAGATAATGTCTCAACAGAACAGTAAAGAAAGAAAGATGGACACTTGGTTCCCGTTAAGCATATGTTTTGTCCCTATTAAGGTGCATACAGGTCAACATATACTGTTCTGTATTATTTGTTCATACAGATACACATTTCTTCAGAAAACATAACAACACATTTTATAAGTAACACAACAATATCATTTCTTCAAAAGGCATAGTAGCCCATTTTGTGAGTGTCACAATCAATACCATAGGTTTGGAAACTATAACGCACATAGTGACACGCCAAATTATAAAAAGCACCACGACACGCCACACGTATTTCGACCACAATCGATAGGTCGTCCTCAGGGCATATGTTCAATTGGTGTAACAATTATGACTCAAATTTTAGTCCTGCAACAAAAAAGTGCAAGCATTTTCTCATTTTCATTTCCCAAATATAATTTATATAATTTCAACACAAAATCATTTCATCAGATATAGTTCCCAGGGAAGTGGGAAAACAAAACATAAAAGAGAAAAAATCATTAGAAGTATAACACAAAACTTGTGCGATTGCACCATTTAAAGTTACCAAGAATGACTGTTCGAGCAGCATCTAGTTAGTAACATATATCCAAATGCGATCAATTGGTTTAGTACTGGTAGCACAGCAGGTTTAGGTGTAGGGTAATAATTATAATTACCTATAAGTGGGGGAGGTAATTCTTGATAACTTTAAATGGTGCAATCGCACAAGTTTTGTGTTAAAGTGATTTTTTTAAAAAAGGGTCATACTTCTAATGATTTTTTCTCTTTTATGTTTTGTTTTCCCACTTCCCCCCCTCCCTTTCCTCTTTTGCCTCCTCCATCTGTATCATAGGCAAATGAAAGAATATAGCGATGGAACTATATCTGATGAAATGATTTTGTGTTGAAATTATATTTGGGAAATGAATACGAGAAAATGCTTGCAAATGTGTATCTGTATGAACAAATAATACAGAACAGTATATGTTGACCTGTATGCACCTTAATACAGACAAAATGTATACTTAACGGGAACCAAGTGTCCATCTTTCTTTCTTTACTGTTCTGTTGAGACATTATCTCATGAACTATATGAACGTATCAAGAAATATGTGAGGAAAGTGCGCAGTCTGTGAAGTCAGTGTATTTCCCCGATCTTCAATTGTTTATAGGCGGTAGTGGAAAATCGCCTAACTTACCCCACGGCTGCAGCGAGCCTTAAACTTACCTGTACACAAAACATTGTGGTCACTTTAAAGTTTAGATGTGCACACACCCATGAAGGAGATCTTGTGTTTCCACAATTTACAAAAAGCCAGCTGAGAAGGCTTCAACTTTGGAATGGGCCTTCTGCTTTCAGAGTTCTGGAGTCTTGGATCTGGGTTCTCCTGCAGAGCGCTTCGCCAGTAAATCAGTTGATGGGTGAATGTGTCTGTGTCTGTCTAGGTCCTAAACATTCCCTATTTATCTATTTCCCAAAGGGGTAGATAGGCTGATTATACTAAGCCCACCCTCTTGGAATCCGATTGGTCAGAGTATTTTCCCTCTCCTGATTTGAGAAGGAAGCCTAGTGTCATAGTGATGCTGCAATTTACAATCCAGGGAAAAACCTCCCCTTTGTTTCTACACAGAAAATCTATTTTTCATAGAAAGCATATCTACAATATCACCAACTTGCTAATAATACATATTCACATCACATATTTAATAAAGCACTTATCCATCTGAGTCCCATCTTCTTGAGAGTTTCGTTCCAAACTGACAGTTTTTCACGCTTTTGGTTGATTACCCAGTGTCAGATCTGTACACATTTTTCCACATACGTGCGCATGACATCTGGGCATAATCCTGTACATTTTCATATTCCTAGCATGATCACAATTGCTACAATATCAACATTTTATTAGTCCAGTCTCTGAATATCGCACAGGGTTCAGAGTAGTTTCAAAATGTGAGCAGCATTTTTATATTAACAACCTATAAAACACAGATTTTTCCAAATTTTACACAGTCTTCTATGAGTCTTTTTCTAAAAGGATATTTCCTTGAAGTTTCAGATACAGATATCAGTCTAGCTCCACCTCCAAGGTTTGGCTGGGCCAGAGCAACCTGAGCCTCACTTCCTTTGGCAGTTGGTTTCTGTTCACACCCGAATTTGCATTTCCTTTCAGTCAAGGGAGTCTTTTGTCCCTACTCAGAGCAACAGGCCAACATCTCCTCCCACTTCCATTAACAACTCTATGCCAGTTACCAAGCAAAGAGCAGGAGGAAGATTCCTTTGTTTGGGGAGAAGCTGTAGAATGTCTTTGAAGTCCAGTGCAGATGGCATCATTTCACTTTAAAACACTGTTTAAAAATGGGTTTTTCTAAAAATACAATTTACATTTCAACAAATATACACACAAATCTCTTCATTCCAGTCTTTTTAAAACATAGAAATTGAATTGTAGCAACCCATATTGCTATTGATGGCAAGTCTCTTCTTTTCTACAATTTGATTTTAAGACACAAGTTTTAAACTGACAGTATAAGTAATGACAGCTAGGACGCAGGCGAGCGACGGTACTGCGCCCATATCTGACATATTTTTCCCAGGGAAGCACCTTTTGAATGTGGATTTTTTTAAGATGAAAGGTGTTTCTCCTGACATTGTGCTTATGGGGATTCCTTAAATAAGGTGATGGTGAACACCCCACAAGGATGTTGGATCTTTTTGGATGATTTTGCACTTTCCACAGCCAAGGAAAAACGGATTCTAAACACTTTTCCTGGCAATGCAGCACTGCCTTTTCAAGCAGTTCTATTCCACTCTGTGGGCTGCCCAATGATAGGTTTTGGCAGTGTGGTCTCCTGTTTTACCACCGACATAGGCAAAATGGATTGGCAGCCTATTTTTCAGGTTTTCCTGCGCACTTCTCACAGATTATTAGCGCGCTTTTTGGCGTCCTTTCTGTTGTTTTTGATGAAAACAGCACACAGTAATGTTGCAGGGCAGTGCCAGCGGGTCAGAACATCCCACACCTTGCTTCCCCTCTGTCCTTATTCAGCTTCCCATCACATCCCTTTTCCCACGCCATGCCTCCTGTGACGGTTGTACATGACCACTTTATCTGCTGCCTCTGCTGCTTCCCTGTGAAGGTTGTACATGACCCCTTTATCTGCTGCCTCTGCTGCTTCCCTGTGAAGGTTGTACATGACCACTTTATCTGCTGCCTCTGCTGCTTCCCTGTGAAGGTTGTACGTGACCCCTTTATCTGCTGCCTCTGCTGCTTCCCTGTGATGGTTGTACATGACCCCTTTATCTGCTGCCTCTGCTGCTTCCCTGAATTCACTGTGCTTTGTTTGTGCTGTTGTTACGTTGATCTATGCGGTCTCACTCTGGCCGGGTCTCCTGTAAAGTTCCCTCTTCCAATGCAGCCTCTCTAGTCGTCCACCTCGCAGTTAGAGTCCTCCGACATCGCCTGTTCAAAGCTCTCCATCTCCATTCCTCACAGCCCGCTGTTCTTCCTCCTGGGCTCCTAACAGCCAGTGATCTGAGCTACACAACATCTGACTGCATTACTGTTTGCAAAACCTCCCCTTCTCGTTGCCACTACAGACCATGCATACTGGCCTGCATCAACCTTTTGACTTTTTACCATACGTGTTGCCCCTTCATCCTATCCTGTGTTTTGGTTTTTATCTGCTCTCATCTTGCATTTGCTTTTTACCTGCCTTCATATACAGTTTGTGACTCTGAATGTTTCAGCCTTGAACTGCATTGTATCTCTCCTGTCTGTAACTACTATGTAACTACTATGTTTACACTGTTTCGTACTGATAATCAAGTTTAATATTTCAGACTTACATGCTCCACCTTCTTCTTCCTCAACATGTTCTTGTCTCGCATGCTTTTTCTTGTCTGATGTTTTCAGCCGAACGTTGCTGCTGAGGTGAGGCTGTCCCCTAAGGTGCACCCACCCCAATCCTCTCCATCATTGTTCCAACTTGACCCTGCTCACTCTACTCCTACTGTACCTTCTCCTCCCACCTTACATCGCTTCTTCCTGCATCCCCCTCATGCCTGTCCCAGACACACAGAGGATTGAAAGGTTCTGTTTCTGCCAAACACTTTTTCATCAGATAGGAGCCTTTCCATTTCCCATGATTTTGCTGCGGCTCAGCAAAATGATGCCTCCTTGCGGAATGCCTTTGACCAGGTGATTCCAGTGGATGAAGTAGCCCTTCTTTGTCGAAAAACAGGGGCTTCCATATGGTGAAGAAATTCATTTGAAAGGTGACGGAATGACCCATTACCAGCTCTTGGTCCCACCCCTCTCTGACAGACACTAATTAAGCTGGCACACTCCCAACTGATGGCATAGTAAAGATATAGACAATTTCCTTAGCTGATTCTTTTGGCCAGAGAGTTTCAAGACACTTAATATATTTTGCAAAGGCTGGTGCATTTGTCTAATAATCTCTAGTAGAGATGTGGGTCAGACCATTGCCTTGAGCCCCTGTCAATCACTAAAGTTCCATATGCTAGGGTGTGGATGGATTTTGCGGGTCCCCCGATTCCCTCCTAGGAGGCAAACTAGAGATGCATCACCGGTTACGTGGAGGCCTTCGCAATAAAATCACCACCCCAGCAGATCCATAAGCATTTGGTTTCCTTCTTTTTGAGGATGGACGTACCAAAGAAGATCTTAACAGACCAAGGGTCCACTGTATGTCCTGCCTCACAGGAAAGTCAAGGCATTACTAAAAATGTGAAAATCTGCCCTTCTCTGATATGATATGATATATGATATGACATATGGCATTTATAAAGCACCTATACACAAGTGTTTCAAGGCGCGACGCAGCAAGGGAGGGGAACAGAGGGAAGACAGAGACGACAATTGTACTAGGCCAGGTGTCATTCAGATCGCGCAAGTGCAGGGGAAGGGGGAAGAGGAAAAGTGCAGAGTGGGAGGGGTGGTGGGGACAGTGCAGTACATGGGGTAGAAGAATAAATAAAACAATGAGAGAAGTAGGGCCAGCTGCTGGCAAGTGCAAGGGTAAATGCAGACATCAGGTGCCAAGTGCTGGTGGGGGACTGTCGGGATACAGAGAACAGTCCCTAAGTGCGGGGGTTGCCAGGGAGGCAGTGCAGGTGTGTAACTGGCAGGGGAGGGAACCTGCGCCCGAGATCAGAGTGTGGCCAAGTAACCAGTACAGTTTTAGCCAGGAATTCAGCAGGGGAAAGGGGGGGAGAAAGTTGAGCAAAGAGGAAGGTTTTGAGGTGCTTCCAGAACCAGAGCTGGTTCTCCTCAAGTTTCAGGGAGGCAGGGAGGCTGTTCCAGAGGGAGGCCCCAGCCGAAGAAAGAGATCTACCACCAACTCGCTGCTTGAAGAAGCGACTGACCCTGAGGGAGTTGGATGTGGATGAACGAAGAACTCGAGAGGGAAGATATTTCGGAAGTGAGAGTTGGAGGTCGAGAAGGAAGATATTTAGGAAGAGAGAGTTGCTCTCAAATGGATAACTTAGAACAAATGGATAACCTAGAAGCTGGTAGATGAAGATGGAGCACTGGGATAAGTTGATCACATGTGCCTTTCATGCGTTATGGAATGCCCACAAGCCTCTACTGGATTTCCCCCCTCAAACTGGTCTACAGAAGAGAGCCCTGGCATATTCTGGAAATGCTAAAGGTAAGTTGGGAGTACAAAGATGAGCCAGCTGTGAACTCTAAGCAGTTTGTCCAAAAAACATGGGAAAGAATATCACTTGTTTGTAAGGTTGTGAATCGGTTTCATGAAAATTCTGCTCAGGCCACTATTGATGAGACCTGATATCCTGAGCCCGGTTTTGGCACTGCAGGGAATTTGGTTATGTTCCCTATCTCTCCTCAAGCCCTCCTATTGTGCAGTATGCACCACCCAGCTACTGACCATCTTTCTCTCCCAACGCAACCTCCACCCTTCTCCTTTGCAAGGGGCACACCCACAAACTCCAGAGTGCCCACCCCATTTGCTGTCCCCTGTGTCCTCTCCCCTTATGAACCTCCACCTCCCACAAATACCAGCCCCACTCCATACCTTTTACTGCTCCCCCAGACCCTCCAACCGATTCCTGCCTCTCCCCATTTGTGCGGCCAAAGCACATGCAGAAATTCCAACGGGTCGAACAAAGCAGCCTGATGGGAAAAAGGACACAAGTAAAATGGCCATTTAATGTGAATCAACTAATGCAATAGGCTCAGGACAAGCAGAAGCAGCTTTAAAATCAACAAGAGCATCTATGTGAATTCAAACTGGGAGATACGGTCCAGGTCCTACTACCAACATCTGCAAAACAAATTGCTAGTCCAGGAAACAGATAGCCAGAAGCCGCCCCATGTTTAACTGGTGAAAAGAGTGGAAGAACATGAATAACTTGACTAATGTGGGAGTTTCAAACTGCAATCATCCAGAGAAACCCATCCAGTCTGTCATGGGCGCTACTCCCGAGGGGCCAGGACTGGCCCAGCGCCCTCGGAAGCAGACCCGTCTTCCACTACTCCGGACCCAGCAGACCCCTACAGGGGCCCTTTGGACCGTGTCCTGGCGCCTTTGGCGCCAGGCTCATGAAGGGTTTCAGTCCCGGCGCCATAGGCGCCGGGCTCATATTGATAAACAGTGTAATGATGCTTGGGTGGACTTACCTGAGGCAGACCATGCTGCATATTTACCCAGAACAATCCAGTCTGGTTGAAGTCCCCAGCCATTAGGGCTGGGAGGAACTATTCCCTCCATTCAGGAACTCTTTTCTTACCTGGGTGGAACCAGTGGAAGAACACACACTGGAAGCACTTCTCTGCTATTTAAACCACGCCCGATGGAAAACACGTGCTTCGCGTTATTCTGCAGCAGCAGCAGGACTCTCACCGAGTCGGCTCCTGCATTCCAGGTCCAGAGTCATCTTCAGCTTCCGCGCAGCAACATGTGGATGAAGAAAGACACAGAACAATACTTACCAGATCCCGGAATCCAGTCACCGGCAAAACCTGCAAAGAATAAACATAAGGTTAGAAAAGTGCAACTCGCTCGCAGCCGCGCCCGCTTACCTGATCCATCCGTGATTGCAACGGAGCTAACCACAGCCTTCTCTTCGGCAGCTTCTCTGCACCTGAAAGGCAAAGGACATAATTAAAAAGGGGTTCGGGTGAAGGCAGTCGCATTCATCTTAACTTACCAGTTCTTGCACGCGCAGAAGCGGCCGCATCAACCTCAGCATCCCGGCACCTGAAAAACAGGAAAAAGACATTATTTGAGGTGCCATTAAAAGCGGCCAACGAACATTATACTTACGTGCATCGGCACGTGCAGCGGCAACGGAAAACTACACCCACAGCATCCAGAGGCCTGAAACAAAGGAAAAGGGACATTATTGAGGTGCCCATCTATTAAAGCCTAAAGACTACAGTATACTTACAGGCATCCGCTCGTGCAGTAACGGCGGCATCGCTCTTCGGCATCCCAGCAACAGTGCCACAACTAAGGGCGCAAAAGACTTGAGCCTCAACACTGAACTCATCCAGTGACGTAACTGGAATCCACGCACCCCTGCACCAGACGCAGGATGGAGAGCTCAGCATTTATATGCCTAAGGTGAGAGCTAGCCGAGACAAGTAGAAAGCTAGGCTGTAGGAGAAACTGGCGATTGGTGGGAGAAGGAATCCCATCAAACGTTGATTAACTCTTTTTCTTCCACCTTCAGAAAACTTACCCTGCAAGTCAGACATTCGATAAGGGGAAGCCCAGTCCTGAGAGTCGTCCGAGCTCTACGCTTCTCAATTGAAGAAACGATAGCAGCCCAGCCGAGATCAGTGCCTCCGTGGGAATCAGGTGAGCGTTACACAGTCTCAGATCCATATGATGTTACTCAAGGGCAGGAATCCTTGTTCTCTTTAAAGGTGTCTTTTCTAAAAAACAGGATGAGGGAAAGGTTTCTTCCACAACATAAACATGTCTCCAGGTACATCAATATGGCTTCTGGCTCACCACCTATCGTAAGTGTGAAACCAAGGCGTCACCCTTCGGTCTTGGTGCCCTCCCGAAGGCACTGGGCCTCTCTGAGCATCAGTGTGGTAAAATCAGATGGGAGATGCCTAGACTTCTAAAAGGTCAATGAAATGTCCCACCTCGATGCCTGTCCAATGCCACGGATCGACCAGATGACTTAGAGAATAAGCACCTTTGTTGTGGCTGAGCGCCTGTTGTGTGAAATATTCCCCTTTGCCCATCCATGTTTTCCACTAACATCGGGGCAAGCCCTGTTGATCTCCATTGTTCCAAGAGTTACCCACTGTATGCCTTTCCCTGGCATGTCTGGAGTTACATTCATAGATCACTGTACTCTCATCCATGAGGAGGGTGCCACAGGCAATCAACCCCACGTGCCTGCCCTTGTGCCTCTCAGTGATGGCATGGAGGAGAGTGAGCGCAAAAGGGAAGTGTATTTTGGGCCGGAAAACAGGTGGCTGTGCTGAGATTGAGCTGTGAAATGTACGCTCTGTCTTTGACACTTAAATAAACTACCACGGTTTTGTGTACTTACCTGGCCACAGGTCCCCACGAACAATGACGCAATGTCATACGTAATCCTGTTCCTCAAGAATAGCCACGAAGAGAGTTTATCATCAGAGCTTCACTACCCCTCCTGGCAATGCAAGTAATGACAGGGTGTTATGTAATCCCATATAAATAACTACAATCACAACTGCCCATCTTAAGTTACACATCTTAGTAAACTCATAGTGAAGATAACACAATGTGGGTGATCATGAACAATATCCCAGCCCCTTCATTCTCTCTGCCTGCCCCAGGGGACTCTGTAATGGAAAGATTGGAAAGAGGATTTTCTCAAATATATTTTAGCTATTCATTTACCAAATTATGCCAAAGAATCTGGAGCCACATGGAAATGATCCCCAAATGACTTGGCCACCTTTGAAGAAAGTTTGTTCAAGCAAGATAAATACTACACCGCCAAAGATAAGAACATTCTAGCTAGACACCACTTTGCAACCCTGGAACAGAAGCATAGAGTCAGTTAAAGAATGTATCACAACATTGACGGGTTTAGCTGTCAAATGCAAATGTAATCATTGCCAGGTGGAACACATCTGCAGTCCAAGCATGGATAGAAAGAGACCTCACGTTAGAGAGACCCATTGAAATCAACAAAGACTTAGAATTGACTGAACTCACTCCAGACCACCTGAAGTCTCAAGGTGAATTTAATTGTCACATCCATGGGCAGCAAGAACACCAGAGAGAAGCCTTAAAGCACCGCCAAGGTTTCTGAAGATACAACTAAAGACAGCAATCAAGGCCTTATTAGGGGCGCACACTATATATAGAAAACTCTTTCACTCGAGTTGTAAGAAGATGCCTTCGATATGGCAGCACGACACATATGGCCAACAACGAGGAAGGCTTTGCCATAAATAAAATTTGTTGAAAATGTGGTAGAAAAGGACATTTAGCAAAATGCTGCAAAAAGATGGAGAAAATCAATCCAGAAGTCACAGAGATGTCAGAGGACTATTACACGAATGCTAGGGGGAGGTAGTGATGAGGTGTTCTCAGTCAGCACTATAGATGGAAGTCCAAAATAAGGAATCCAAATGCCCAGATCAAGGTAAACGGTATAGAGGACAAGGTTATGATTGGCAGTAGAGCAGAATATATGTTAATCAATGTAGCAACCTGGATAAGACTCTACAAATGATGCACTTTGATGGCGGCAGCTATTGAAGCTTGTGTGTATTGGGAGGTGTCCATCAACATCACAGGATTATTTCAAGCAGTGTTGAAATTTAAAAGACGCTTTGCCCAATGTGCAGTATTTTTTTTAAAAAAAATTGTAATTGTATTTGGTTATCTTATAAACCTTTACAATTTAGAATAGACATTCCAATAAAATATAAAGGATATTTTTCCTTTACAAACATAGATAATTCCAATTAATAAATTGTAATATAGAATACATATACATTTTCGATTAAAGACTACTAAAAAACTAAAACGTAATTGATCACAACAGATATACGTTTCAGCATACCAAATATTCCATAAATCAGATAAACAAATATAGCTTAATTTTGAAGACTGTTTGAAGCCTGCACGTTAGCAATTAATTTCCTTCAGTTGAATGTCAAGTACAGTCAGCAGCATAGTCAGCTTAATGACCAGCTTAATACTATTACCCCACATACACCTGTACCATAGAGAATCTCTACACAGAGTAGACCTCGAATATAGATGATTCCCAAATAGATAGATTCTCATATGCTCAAAGTATTCACAAAGCATAACCAGATGTTTAAGGGACTCGACAACATTATCTTTTCTACAAAATCTGCAGGTTCCAAATTGATCCAGCACGTTGGATCTCCCCCATTGAAATAACCTTTCATTAGTGTGGAATTGGTTAAGCTTATATCGCAGATATAAGTTGCTTCCAAAAGAACAGGGAAACGGTAAGATATATTTTGGGCAATCTCCCCATTTCCTTCTAACCAAGGCCAACTCACGATATGTTTTATAAGAGCCAATTCGATGTGAATGGCAACTCCAATAATAAAGTTGCATTCTCTGTTTGCAGCTTGGGAGACCTGCAATTTAGTGTTCCTTAGGTATGGCCATCAAACGTAAATACATTTCATTTTTTATGCAAAGGCTGATAGGGAACTCAAGCCCCCTAGAGTTAGCTGGGTGTGCAGATCCACATAGAGAGAATTTGGTGGCGGCCTTAATATCTTCACATAGTTATTTAAAGAATGCTAGTGCCATTTTGCTGACAGTGGTAAAAGTCCCAGTTCGTGTCGAATAACATCATTCGGAATTGAGGTGGCCAAGCCCAACACAGTTTTCCAAATACCACCCTGTAGGGTATCAAGTAGATTTTCAATCTCATAGAGACAAATATCCAAGATATACAAAATACAGGGTTCAACTTTCAATAGATAGAATTGAATGACGGGTAATAAAGAGAAGCTGCAATATTTCCGCATAATTATTCTAATTTGTGAGATTAAGGATCTTGTTTTCTCTTGCAGCCTTTCCTACCACACACTCAAGGAATATAGGTCAGACAAAGCGTAACCAAGGTATTTAATAGATTGTCCCGTCTCAATATTCACTCCATCCATGGACCAATGAAATCTACATACCCTTTTTCTCCCATCTGCAAATACAATTACATTAGATTTGGATTGATTCTCCCTTAGGTTGTGTGCGACTGCATAAGAGGAGAACAGGTTAATTTTAGTCTGGAGCCCAAACAGGGTCTTATCAAAGAGTAAAAGATAATCCGCAAATCCATTATAATTCATTTTCAGCTGGCCAAGTCTAACCAGAAAAATGATTGCATTAACCCAACACCCTTCTATATCTGAGATGTATAAATGAAACAATACCGCTGCAAGCGTGCAGCCTTGTTTCAGCCCAATTGCAGTCGGTATTGGATCCGTGAGAGCACCTTCCTTGTTCAATCTAACTCTATAGTTCATAGAAGTGCGCAAAAGGGCTATGAGTGACACTAGATGTGCACTAGATGTGCAGAAAACCCCATTAGCAGCATTTTTTCCCACAGGACTTCTCTAACAACAGTGTCAAACGCGGCACTTAAATCAAGGGCAGCCATATATACTGGCCCTATATGTTGATGCTTATTCTGCCATTAAATATGAGATAATAATGTGGCATTAAGAGGACATCTCATGAACACGTCTGAATCCAATTTGATATTTTGACCGAGTATCATTCATCTTCATAAACTCTAATAGCTCGTCCAAAATGAGATGACAGAAAACTTTGGAGGATGCATCAGTAAGAGCGATCGGTCTGAAATTATTAGGCTCATTAATCAGGCCTTTCGTATAAATGGGAATTATGATAGCCGAGCACCACAATCTAGGTATTACCCGAGTTTGAAACACAGCATCAAATTTGTATTTCAAGATCACTGCCCATAATTGCGGATCGAATTTAAGTAAACAGGCCGGAATCCCATCCGAACCGACCACTCTTGACGCGTTTAACTTCTCAATGGCCCCAAATATATCTTCATGAGTCCATGGAGAATTGGCCAAAATTGAGTTTCCATAATCATTTACATTTTTTCTATCAAATCTACTAGGTATCTCATATCTCAGCTTAATGTAGTTGACCCATGCAGAGGCCACAATAGCATTTTCTTTTTGTCCTTCAGTTACACCATTTATGGTCCTTAGAATAGCCCAGATGTTGCAGTGTCACTTTTCAACAAATAGTGCATCATAGTTTGGTTATCTTGTAAGAGGAGCTTAGCTTTTAGACTCTTAGTGGCATTTTTGTACTTTTGAAGAATGCCCTTTTTACATAGAGGTGCTCCTCCCTATCAAGATTCAAATTATTCAATTGTCTGGTCTTTAGATTTTTGTCTTTTTTTAAATGGAAAATCTCTAAATTAAATGTGTGCTTCTGCAGGTTAGCTTTATGGGCAGGCACAGCCTTCTTTGCCATCTCTATTAAGTGGAGATTAATCCTATTTGACAGCTATGCATCCATATGTGCCGAATCATAGTTTGTTAGGGTCATCATGCTCTCCATTTCCGGGTCATCTTTAATTCGCCGGATAAACTGATGACAAATCGATGGGCTCCATCGAACAGACAATCCTGGACGGTCAATTTCAACTAACTCCAGTATTGGGTTTATTTTATATCCCCAATTACCTAAACTTAGCTTTACTGAAATTGTATGATGATCCCCATATCCAAGATCCTTGATTAAAATTGAGTTGGAAATTTTGTGCAGTGAAGTGGACAAGAAAAAAAGATCAATATGGGATTTCAAACCACCTCGGGACTATGTATAGGGAAGCAAATTTTCTTGCGTGGATACCACCTGGATATCCCAATTCAGGAAGAAATCCACCCATTTTTGGCCATTCCTAACAGTAAAAGCAGAAGACAGCAGTTTTTGACCAATACCCCGCCCAGGGAATAGACAGGTTGAGTTGAAGTCTCTCCCCACCAGAATCCCCACATACACATGACAAACTAGAGCCCCTTCTAGAATTGAATCAATGATGTCCACAAACTCTATAAATTATGTGGTTATCTTATTCCAATAGATACACAAAATAAGGATTGCTTTCTCATATGCCTGACAAGGGGTCAATTCTACAGCTATCACTGCAGCGTCTTTGTAAATAAGCTTTGAAGCTAACTTACAAGAATTGTTGATGAGGATGGCTAGCCCACCAGATGGCCTGCCCTTCTCACCTCTGCTTGTAGGTTGTGAATAACATTCAAACCCCTCAACATTAAAATGAGAAGCATACATAGTGTCTTGTAGTAGGATAACAGCTGGATAGCTAATAAAATTTGCTGTACCCCACCAACGAAAGAAATTTGCTAGACCACAGCTATTCCATGATAAACACACAAAAGAAACTTCATTATAGTATGGAATTGGGAAGGGCTATAGAAGCCAAACCATCCGCTTTTGTGGGCACACTATTGATTCCACTGAATGCAGCTGCCAAAGCCAAGAGTTGTCTGATCATATCCTCATTGAACTATGGGGGCGGACCCAGCTCAGATTTTGACTCTACAATTGTCTCAGGAATAGCGGGTTTTTCCAAGAAGGATTTGGCCTCTTGCTCATTTTGAAAAATAAAAGGCTTCAGGCCTATGTATTCAAAATTCTCCCTCTGTTTCCAAACCAATTTCATGATCATCATTAAGTGAAATCCGCAAATCATCCTATTATTATGGTTTGTGGCTAGTCGCACTCAGTCAATATCATCTGAGCAAAGCGTTCTTAGAGAAGGAATCATCTGAAAGGTTTTTGGCAAGAAAGATCTATTCAGGTTATATTTACCATTGACCTTAACATTACTTTCCCATCCTATGATCAATGGTATCTCTTGTCTTAAAACACTGTCAGGATTACCAACATTTTCAATACCATTCTCTCCTAATCTAAGATCATGAGGAGTTAGTTCAATTCCACCAGGATTCTCAGGAGGCACTTGCATTGCCTCCTCCCCTGTGTCTTCAATAGGCAAAACGCTATTTTCCTTTACCAGGACACTTTGGTTCAAATTATTCTGCCCGTCAACTGCATTTATAGACGTGAGAGATTCTGGTACTTGAGCATCTTTGCCCAGCATTCCCATCATCATCCATGGCTCACCAATATCTTACTTCACAATTGGATTCAATTTATTTATCCCAGATCCCTCCACTCTTTCTTTTTGACTTTTCAGTGGAATTATCTTATGTACTATAGGATAAAATTGTTAAAGAGTGGATTGAAGGCCCCCACTTCCCACACCTGAAGATTCGGACACACTTTTTATAGGATTTTTACCATCTCCATGTTGCCTGGAATTACTGGCAACATCATTCCCAAGAGCTTTCTTTTTCGGGATCTGCTTTTTCTGATCCTGTGGCTCTACCTTTCTACCTGACATATTGTGATCCAATAGAACCCTCGATTCCTCATTGAGTTGAGATAGATCAATGACAACCTCCTCCTCATGAATAACAATCACCTCTTCGGGGGTGACCCATGTGTGTCCTTCAGCACCTCTTTGGGCTGCTTCTTCCAAAGGGAGTTAGCTTTAGCCCTTCTCTTCTGTGCTCTCACAGCTAACCTTTTTTCCCTTCGTGTAAGCACCACAATAGGCTTTTCTATTTCTTCACAGCCCTTCTTGACGGATAATTGAGGGCCCTCTCCTATGACACACTCTTCATAGAGGTCTATCAGACCAGTCAAGAGAGTGGGGCTATCAGGCCCCTCCCGGCCTAAGTTAAGCTCCTGCATAGATGGTGCATCTGGCCCCTGCTGTCTCGTGGGCCGTAGGCACTCCTTTAGTTCTTCAATGTCACGCCCTATTTTCTGAATTGAAATAGCAACCTTAACTATCTCCTCATCCTTGAAAGGCAGGTATTCAGTTTGACTATAGTCCGCCTTCATCAATTAGGGAGCAGTAACTTCTGCAAAAGTAATCTTTTCCATATCTGTCAATCTTGGTTCACCACGGATTTGGGTACAATTATCCACCACAATTTTCTCTTTTATGGACCTCTCAGACAGTGCAGCCATGGCATCACATGTGAATAGTAGTCCCTCAATGCGACTGGTTTTACATAAGAGGTCCACCATTGCGGTCCTCAAAATACCCATCTCATAGTGAGTCTGTTTATGTCCTTTGTCTAATAGATCCAGAATTCTCGATAACAGCGGGAAGTTCGTTCCTAGTGAGGGCCCATCCAAAGTGTACATTTCAGAACGAGCATCAATTGAGGGAACCTCATTGTCTTTCTCATTGAGACTGGATTGAAACTCATTACCACTTGCCTCTCCCACAATCCCCGCCCCCCTGCAAAGCTGGTGGCTAAGCAACCTAGTCAATCTAATCACCAGATATTGGGGCATTAGTATTATGGGTCTTTTCAGCTTTCTCCCGCTTCTTAATCCATAGACCATGATGCTAGAAGATAACCCCAAGTACATATACTCTCTTGTCAGCCTATCACCTGTTTCACAACAACCTAATTCTGAACCATAAAAACCTTCACAAGTTATATCTAATGGTTGCAGTGCTCATTTGCTGTGTTTCCGCTCACAGAGAGCACCAACATATAAAAAGAAAGTAGAGTAAAATACCCTGCGCACCTGCTGCGCAGCCAAACAGTCACTTGCTGTCACTTCCGGGTGCGCGTACACCTGGTATTTTATCCTTTCACACGCACAGCAGCAACGAGCCATGGGGCGGGGCCAGCAATTCAAATCTACAACGAGAACAAACAATGCCTCAGTAAAGCTGACAAGCCCACCGCAATAAGGCACAAAAATGAGTGAGAGTACACGTACACTAGTGCGAGTACTCAGCGCGAGTCTTAGCTACTGTAAAGAGGTAAAGTATTTATTCAAAGACTTCCTTGACACTTGCAGCACAATGTGAGTTACGGTGTCCAAAGCGGATGGCGGGCTTCCTCTTGCCGACGCAGTCTCCAGAAGTCCTTTGACTGATAAATACACTCCGACCAAGCAAGTAGGAGCCGAACAGCAGGACCAGCCAAACAGTCACTTGCTCTCACTCCCGGATGCGCGCACGGGTGGGCGTACATCTGGTATTTTATCCTTTCAGACGCAACGAGCCAGAGGGCGGGGCCAGCAATTCAAATTCAAAGACTTCCTTGACACTCGCAGCACAAGGCGAGTTATGGTGTCCAAAGTGGATTCTGGGCTTCCTCTTGCCGACACAGTCTCCAGAAGTCCTTTGACTGCTAAATACACTCCGACCAGCCAAACAGTCACTTGCTGTCACTTCTGGGTGTGCAGTATTTGGAGGGGCGGGAGAGGGGAAGACCTGCTATCCTCAGATGGTCAGGCCAATCTCAGGATCATGATAGATGCAGTAGGTGATGAACACATCAGTCAGATGTTTGAGAAAGGAAGCATCAATAGCGGATGGTTCTGATACAGCCATGTGGTATCTTGAAGCATCCACAAAAAAACAGGCAGCCTCAGGGGCTTCATGCATGCCTTTAAGTTAAAGAAAGAGGGAGGCCGATCTTATCCCATCTAGTCTCAAGGTGTTTAACATTAGCCCTGGTTGCATAGCTGGGTCATGAAATATCAAACAAAGGTGTGCTACCCAAGTTACATGTACGAGCTATTTCTGCCATGGTAAGGCCACAGACCTAGAAGGATTTTAGTTCATACTTGTGTCTAGTGAAGTTCTATGTGAAGTTAGAGAAGAATCACTGGGACAAGTCTAGAAACGTACACTTAAATATTGGTACTCATCATCTAGTAGTCCTAGATGAAACCATTCTTTCAGTCTCGACAGGGTCCACTCCCATCACACAGGCACATGGGTAAGGCGCTGCCGTGCCGTTTGGGGTGGTGGCAAAAGGGTTTCTCTTCCCGCTGGCTTGGGCTCCCCGGTGATTCTGTTGTGCTAGCATTGTTTGAGGGGGATAGCAGTAGGTGACAGGGCTGGGCATCAGGGGAGGTAGCTGTGCATTTGGTTGGTGTATGTTGTATGCATTCATGAGTGGACCATGGGCCCTCCGTGAGCTGTCCGGCAGGGGGTTTCTGTACTGTTGTTAACCATAATATGGTAGGTTATATGGGTAGTTCCCTCCCTGTCTACTGCAGCCTTCCCTGGCAAAGTGCTCCCACCTTCCGCATGACCAACACTGTCCTTGCCCATCTCCTCTCGACCCATGTCCTCCAAAATCCCCCTCGTCTTTGCCCCCCGCACCCACCTCGTCCTCCTGGTGGCCTTCCTTACCATTGGGGTCCTAAATATTGTCACGGTCCACACCCCCAAACATCAGGTACAGACCACCCTGCCCAAGGCCTTGGGTCCCATGGGGGCCTTGAAGGCAGGGGCTTCCTGGACTCGGTCCTGGCACCGTTGACGCCTGGCTCATACTGCCATCACCAACATGGCACATTTCAGACCCAGACAGGCACGTGCGAACCCATATGAGGCAGGGTGAAGGGATTATTTGCCGTGGGACTATTTCCTTGGGTGTGGTTGCTGGAACTACTTTCAGAAGACTATATAAACCACACCCTTCATACAGGATACGCTTTGCGTTATTCTGCACTCCTGCAGCGTAACGCTCACCGTGTCTGCAGCTCCAGGCCAGCCATCAGCCACGCCCGTCCAGTGGTCTCGAGCTACCTGCAAAGAATAGTGAGAAAGAAGAGCAGAACAAGATACTTACCAGTCTCTTCATCGCGGCCGCTCAGGAGTCCACGCTTCTTCAGAACTGAAAAGGAAAGAACATCAGATTAGCCTTGCAGACCACACGCTCTTCATCGCAGTTCAGCGCCGCACTAATACTTACCAGCGAATCATCGGAACGTAATCACTCGATCTCCGCTTCATCTTCCAATCGCTGCTCTGGGAATGCCGCATCTGTAAAACAGAAAGAAGACATCAGGTTAGCAGAGCAGTGGGAAGGCCTCATTCTGACTTATAATGCTGCATGAGGCAGCATTCACCTGTAGGCAGCAATCCTCACGGGCTCACAATTCTTCATCACACAGCCTTTGTTCAGGAGATTCCGCACCTGCAGAATACAAAAGCAGCAGGTTAGTTGTGCAGAAAAACAGTATCGGGTGGAAAGACTTTTGCATAGCACTGGCGCAAATCTTACCTTGGGAAGCCAGCTACCAAGAACCTCGCTCCATCGTATGCACGAAGAGGGAATCTGTAAAGAAAGGTACAGAGTGAACTTTTGCAACTTGAACTCTTAGCTATACATATCTTTGGAATAAGACTTACCATAGAGTCACAGTTGTCTGGAACTTTCAATAGGATCAGTGAAGTAACTAGATCCTAAAACTACGACGCACCCCTGCGAACAGTGGCAGGACGGAGAGCCCGCTATTCGTAACTCAAAGGTGAGATATAGCTGGGGGGTGCATGAGGACACCACGGGAGGCGGGAGCCACCTCATCCACATGGTTGAGTAACCTGTGATTTACCTTTCTAGGCAAGCCTGCTTTCGTATCAGAGGGGAGTACAAGACACCACTCACCACCAGATCATCCAGCTCCGTTCGGCGCCCCTGTGGAGATCAGGTGAGCGTAACAAATATTGTTGATTTCCTCCCCACTGTTCTTGTCCGTGGTCTGCCCACACTGCAGCCATCCTCACCTGTGTTGTGACAGAGGCACATCCCTCTTCCCCCACCTGCTCTGAGGGCGGTACTACCAATACTGCTGCTACTTTCACTATTTTAGCTTGCACAAGTTTTGTTTCCTCTGCCTGCCTTCTTTGGATAGTTTCCCTTTCTTTCTCTTTGATCCTCCTACAATGGTGTACTATGATGCTTGAATCTCGGGCCATCCTTTCGCTTCTATGCCCGCTATTTATCTTGGGCCTTCTGTACCTCCTTTGGGAATCCCCTTTTTATAATACAATAGAACAGGGATATTGATTGGTCCCATAAGGTGCCCGTTTCTGCCCTCCACATTTCTTGAACCCGAAGAATGAACTGCGCAGCATCTTTCTCATCCCCCATGATACGTTGCATTATAGATTGTAAATCAGGGTTATCCGGGAAGGCCCGCCGCAGTGCATCCAATGCACGTGCATTGACATTATTGAAGGACGCCCTATTGTGAGTGTCATTGCTTATGCTTCCTCTAGGATATCCTGCTTTTACCCACATCGATTTAGCCTGTTCTCCCACTGCGGACACTAGTCCTTAATATCTCCCATAGCGAGAGGCACCCCGGCAGTGTGTTTCTCGAAGGTGTAAATCCATTTTCCTGCACCCGCCGTGAGAGGGTGGAGTGAATTAAGGAGGTTGTTCTTTTCCATTTGTGCCCATGGAACATAAAGAGGTCGACCTGCTCCTTTGTGGATTAGGGGCATTTGCAGTTTTGATTTTATTTTCCCCCTTTCACTCCATTCCCTGGCTTTTTGCTAGAGCCATTCTCCTGAACCTTTCTCGCAACCTCCCTTCCCACTTGCCTTCCACCCTGTGCGTAGTTGAGTGTATTTACGGAACCCTTCCTACCGCTCCTTCTTCCTCATCATCAAAGTCACTCCAGTACTCTTCGTCCCTTACTGACCCCACGTTTTCATATCCTAAATTATGGGGGTCATTACAAGTTTGCCTGTCCGGGAACTACGGTACCGGTAAGCTTGCCAGTACCATAGTTCTCAGACCGGTAAACTGCGAGTTCTGTTTGAGGGTGCCATTACGTCTGTCCTGGCAGCTACCAGCACCCACGATCAGAGATTGTCGGATGCACCGGCACCATTCTCAATGGTGCCGGTACATCCGACCACCCCATTTCCATTGAGCCCTATTGGGCTCAAATGGGAATGGGGAGTAATGCATTCCGGCGCCCACAAATGGGGAATTACTGGGTCCAGCTGGGCCGTATTGACCCAGTAATTGCCCATTCGCGGGTGCTGGAAAAATGCAAGTTTGGCAGCAGCTTGCCAGGAGTAGGGCATTCCTTCGCCTATTGTACCACTGGCTGTGGTACTTCTTAATTTTGTCACTGTACAGGGGCAAGCTCTTACATATATGAGTTAAGGGTGTGTCTGATCCCATGTTTGTTATCTATCTGCACGTCGTGTCAATAAAAAGTCCTACACTATCTTCCCCTTGTCCGTCTATATCATCATGACCGACCTAGTAACTTTGCGTTACCTTTAGTCACATGTTTGTTACAAACAGTCTTCGTATTGTCAAACAATATAAACACAATCACTTTTTAGTGCATAAAAACAGAACATAGACCTGACGAACATTTCTCTTCCCCTCGGAGCATCCCCACACCTCCCTCACTCACCTTGCATTCACACCATTCTTGCCCCTCCTGGGCCTCCTCCTACATATAAAAATGACACTAAAACAACAAACTAAAATAATAAACTAAAATAATAACCACAACTTTTTCCCCGTGCCCTCTAATTATCCTGGGCTCCTAATGTTTCTCTGTCTTCATATCTTCCTGCACGGGACAGTGCTCTGTGGCTGACACCTTCCCTCCTCAGACAGAGAGGCTCCCTTTCCTTCCTCTTTTATATTCTCTGTATAACTTAAAACCTAGAATAAATAAAAAATGGCCATAAAAAACTCTTGAAATCAACTACTCATCTATTCATTCACACTCCATCACCACGTGTTCCCCTTTATCATATTGCTCCATTCTAAAACCCCATTATTGTTACTCCTAGCATTCTATACTCACGTGTCCGTGTTCTTCCGAAAGCCTCAGTTCATGGTTAATCTACAACACACGGGGGCCTCTCCCTGGGGCCGTACCTGGCTCCAACGAGCAGGTGGGTATTTCGCAAAGCCGGCATCCACAAAGACCACTTCTTTTGCGTACGTGTTTTGGGGACTGGTCACCTGTAGGTGGGCACAGCCTTTCGGGAGAGGCCCATGGATGTAGCCATAGGTACGGGGGCTAAGGAATCACATCGGGGTCACAAATGGGAAAGCTTAGACCTTTGTTACGTACACTCCAGAGTAAATACAACCTGCTAGGGAATAAAGCCAAGAGATAGTTCTGCAAGGGCAACAAGTTGTAATCCTACAAAGTACAAATGTCAGCAAAGGACTCTGCTGCCTGAGAGCTCTCTGGTCTTACATCATTATACATGTGTTTATAAAGGTGAAACACATCATCAACATACATGACAGATTGGTGCTCCTGATTGGAGGCACACTACAGAAGGGCCTGCTCCATAGGGATGCCAGGCGTGAATTAGCTGGTTCTTCCTAGTCGATCTTGAGGAACGTGGGTCAGCTGAGCTTATCTTTGCAGTGAAGGTCAGGTCATACATAAAATACAATGTAGTCTAACTAAACTAACAACTAAACTAAACAGTTATTCATCATGGCAAGCCTTTGGGTGGTCACAGGAAGGGGTGATAGAGAGGGCGTAGTAAAATACAATTGTACTGATCCACACATTCAGGATTTCATTAATACCGCAGGTCTGCATCCAAGGTTCCCACCTCTGCGGTTTTGATCTGTGATTTACCTATCCTGGTGCCACATACCTCAAGAGACATATTGCTATGGGAGAGATATACAGTCGTGCAGGCTTTAGATCTGTGGTGGGCAACTCCTAGGGGGGCTAACAGCTGGGGGTCAGGTCGGTGAAGTGCAGCTGGCTCTGGCCTGGTGAGGGTCAGAGGCCCAATGGCAGCTTAGTGGAGATAGATGGCCGCAGCGCAGGGGCCTGGTACTGTCTCACGCTCTTCACAGGGCGCATTCCTGAAAATGATACTAGATATTTGTAACATAGAGGACAGGAGGAAAATTGACTTCTGTCGGCGCAGGGTTTGCGCAGTGTAGGCCTTGAGGGCTAATAGCATGTCATCTCTGGGTGAGATGTGGACACAGGCATTTCAGGCCATCCGTATGCCTTTGCTTGGCTAAATACAAAATGGAGTTGCAGAAAAGGGACAAGGCTAGCGCTATTCGCCTCCTTCTATGTGCTACAGGGCTGCTCGCTCCTGGTGGGCTACATTCCATCATACAGAGCTTGCCTAACCTGGAAGCGCCTGGGGGATGGAGGGATAGGATCAATTCCATCCCAACAGGGGCTACGGAATGGCTCCATTGTTGCATTAATTTTGCTTTAAACACTATTGAGTTGACTAAATCTTATACACTCTGTTTTCCTATCGAAGTGAGGGCAAGCATAACCGTATTTTGTTTTGGATTGACAGACCTAGACAGACCTAGACTTCCCTTAGACTTCTCTGAGTTTCCTTTCCTTTAAGGAACATTCCCATCTTAGAGTTAGGGCAAGTTAGGTGTTATACCATCCTGACCACTGAGAATTAAGGTTTTTAAACTGCTTTTCACTTGTCTGTGTCGTCTCTTGATACCATGACTGTCTCACAAACACTAGATGTGACATCACTGTACACCAGTATTAAAAATGCATAATTCTTTTTAACTGTACACTTCCTTGGAGTGCGCTTCCGGTATTCCTTTTCTGAACTTGTAAATCATACAAAGATACATCTTTGATTGGTTATGCACATCTTTGTTTTTTATTTCCTTTCAAACATAAACTTTCTTCTTTAAATAGCCATATCCCTTTTGTCTCTCGACACGTGTTTCTCAACGTTTAACGCACGTGGTTCATCAGGAGAGTTTTCTAATATAAAACAAGAAAAACATTTTTTTGCTTAGCTATATCAACCCAAATACATTGTTTATGTACAACAATTTAGGTGGTAGAGGCAAACCACCAATTGATATATTCATTTAACATACTCACCAGTTTTTTCGAATTCGGTAATATTCTCAACTTTTAAATCCTTTTGTTAAAGTTATTTTTTTCCCATTTATAGCAAAACATTTATCCTTTCTTATCTTCCAGAAAAAATATATAGGATTTCTGTGAAAACCAAAAGTAAAATAAACAAAATTTTAAGCTTAGGTTAACTTTAAATAATCCCTATGGTTTTGGTATCATAAAGTATCCCTTAGTCTGCTCTCCTCACCTTATTTATCCCGGTACGATTGCCTTCAATCCTTCTCATTCCGTGCTACTGTGAAAGTGATTTGAATCCTCTTATTTATACTCGCGGGCCCGCTATGTGTGACGTCATCACGCCACGCAACGCGATGATGTCATGCGTTACGTTGCACGATGACGTCACGCGTTTTTCCTACACGGTCGGCGGCCATCTTAGTTTTAGAATAAGTTATGTATTTTACTTCACTTCAAAGACACCAATTCAAGATATTGCCATTTTAACAAAAGTAAGTTCCGGTTTTTAAACCTTATTTTCGCAATTATATGTCTCTAATTTTCATACATGTAAATAAATATGTAAACTCTCTCAAGTTACTTTTCACTATATCATCAATTCTTTTGAATTTAGTAAAACATTTTCACAACCCCCAAGCAATTTTAAATTTCAAACAGAATTTCAAAAAACAAATCATTACAACCAATGACTAATTTCATTATCTGAATTTAGCCCTGTATTGCAAGTGTCCAAAATACAGATCCATTTCGCTTCTCTGCTCCTTAATTGTAGCTCTCTGTTGCCTCCTCTCTCCATGCTTTCAATTTTTTCTATGCCCAGAAACTTGATACCTTTAATGTCAGTTGCTTTATGTTCGTGATTAAAGTGAATTGCCATAGGGTATCTTGTGTCCTTATTTTTGATGGCTCTAATATGTTCTTGTAATCTGATTTTCAGTACTCTAATAGTACTTCCCACATATTTCTTATTACATATACATGTTATTGTATAAATCACATACTTAGTGTTACAGTTAATGAATTGTTTTAGTTTGTGAATTTTTCCATTTGGTAGCCTTATCTCTTTTACACCATTTTCCATTTGGTCATTTGGTCACAGATTCCACAACTCCCACACTTGAGGGTTCCTGTTGGTGCTGGTAACACTTCAGTTTTTTCTTCTTTCATATGACTGGGGCTAATTTTTTGCTTTAAAGTTGGTGCCCTTCTATAAATTATCCTGGGTTTAGCTTCTATGTACTGTTTTAGCATTTCATCGCTTTGCAAAATGTTCCAATGTTTTGTCCGAAATGTTTTCAAAAGGTGAGCTTCACTATTGAAAGTCGTTATGAAGTCTACCTTT
Organism: Ambystoma mexicanum; assembly: GCF_040938575.1. Taxonomy (NCBI): domain Eukaryota; kingdom Metazoa; phylum Chordata; class Amphibia; order Caudata; family Ambystomatidae; genus Ambystoma; species Ambystoma mexicanum. The sequence goes on along the minus strand of NC_090931.1, from coordinate 1,316,690,806 downwards.
TCTTCTCTTTTCTTCATCATTCTTCATTTGTCCTTTAATAGTTCAGTTCTAGGTACTTTTTCAGCTTTGTGGATGGCTTTGTCTACATCTTGATTTTTGTAACCTCTCTGTATAAATTTTTCTTTGAGCAATTTAACATGATTTTCGTATTTTTCATTTGAACTGCAGTTTCGCTTTGTTCTCAGAATTTCACCATTTGGTATATTTTTGATTATATGCTTCACGTGATTTCTTTCAGCATGTAGTACTTTATTTACTGAAGTTGGCTTTTTATCTCCATTCCATATCATAAGAATATCATCGATATATCTTCCCCAATAGGTTATGTATCCATTTGTAAATGCTGTATATTGCCATGCGTGGTTGATCTCAAAGTGTCCCATGAATAAGTTTGCATAGGCAAGTGCAAACTTGGCCCCCATTGCTGTGCCTCATTCTTGTCTGTAAATTTGTTTATTGAACAAAAAGATGTTGTTGGTTAAAGCAAAATGCAACATTTCTAGAATCATTGAATTTTGTTGGTGGAACGAAATTGATCTAGTTTTCAAAAAGAACTCAGTTGTTTCAAGCCCTTTTAAATGTTCAATACTGGTATATAAGGATACCAGGTCCATATTTACAAAAAGAAAACTTTCTTCCCAAGGTATTTCTTCCATTTGTTGTATGACATGTTTGCTGTCTCTCAGATATGATGACAGATTAGTTGTTAAAGGCTGACGGTATAAACCAATATTTTGGGAAACTCTTTCTGTTAATGAACATATGCCATTGATGATTGGTCTACAGGTTAGAAACCTGTAGACCAATGAACCTATGCCATTGAAAAATAACTTTAACAAAAGGATTTAAAAGTTGAGAATATTACTGAATTTGAAAAAAACTGGTGAGTATGTTAAATGAATATATCAATTGGTGGTTTGCCTCTACCACCTAAATTGTTGTACATAAACAATGGATTTGGGTTGATATAGATAAGCAAATAAATGTTTTTCTTGTTTTATATTAGAAAACTCTCCTGATGAACCACGTGCGTTAAACGTGGAGAAACACGAGTCGAGAGACAAAAGGGATATGGCTATTTAAAGAAGAAAGTTTATGTCTGAAAGGAAATAAAAAACAAAGATGTGCATAACCAATCAAAGATGTATCTTTGTATGATTTAAAAGTTCAGAAAAGGAATACCGGAAGCGCACTCCAAGGAAGTGTACAGTTAAAAAGAATTGTTTGTTTAATATTGCAGCAGCCGCAATATACACTCCAACAGGTGCAGCATCCAGGTAACAAAGAAATCACTCACTACTGCACAGTAAGAAATCGCCAATTACAGGAAATCAAAGCCGCAAAGGACTGCAATATTTATATTAAAAATGCATAATGAATTTCAATCATCAGTTATTTCCTGAAATCTGGATCTACATTGTTTTTTAAAAATAATGAGGAGATGTTGATTGGAATATATGATGAAAAAGAGGAGAGGGGCGCGCTTCAGTTCCCTGCACAGTAAACCTTCTGAATCTGATAGGGTGCTGCACCGGGTGACACATGCCCTGCTTTGGAGTGCCTCACTGTAGGCTACTCCCCCCCATTCCCCACTGTGGGACTGGGTGTGAGCTTGTTCCTTGCAAACCTGATGACTACAGCTACCAGAAGTCCTTGCAGCAGAATCATCATTGATTGTCAACACATGCACTTGCTGTGAGCTGCAAGTTAGGACTGCCTCCCTGACGATGTGAAGAGCACAGAAACCGGTAGGAGGAGAACACCAGTGGCTGAGAAGGTTTACTGTGCAGGGAACTGGAGTGTGTACCTCTCCTCTTTCTTTTTTGCCATATATATATATATATATATATATATATGGGATACATTACTCACCGTAATCGTATTTCTGATGCTTGTATCTGCTTAGATTCACATGCTGTGCATAGGCCGACATCTAGTGGAAGCTGCGGAGTATTACAGTTTGTTTTTCGAAACTCGAAAATGGGCGTCGACACATGGCGTGCCAGTAATACTATCCCTAGTGTGACGTCCACTGTACCCAAGATCCCTCACGCGTCTAGGATCCTCAGATTGTATTTTTTCTGACATGAGGTAGCATGAGGAGTAGCGTGAGTACAGATAATCCAAGCAGATAGACAGAAAGGTAAGACTACAAGCCATTATGCGCCTTCTCTCAGAGGGGAGGAAGGGTGGGTCGCATGTGAATCTAAGCAGATACAAGCATCAGAAATACGATTACGGTGAGTAATGTATCCCTTCTGAGGCTTGTGGAATCTGCTTAGATCACATGCTGTGCATAGATTAGCGAGCAGTACCTGAAGAAGGAGGTGGGATGTGAGAAGGGTCATGAGCAAATAAGTGTCTTAGAACCGCTTGTCCCACTTGTGTATCTGCCTTGGAATGGGTGTCAATGCAGTAATGCTGACTAAAAGTGTGAATAGAGCTCCAAGTAGCTGCTTTGCAAATGGTGTCAAGGGGTACATTTGCAATGAAAGCCAGAGTGGCCCCAATGCCTCTAGTAGAGTGGGCTCTTGGCGTGAAAGGCAAAGTTATTTCAGAAAGTGAGTAACACAGCTGGATACAGTTAATAATCCACTTCGAGATGGCACCTTTAGAGACGCGATCCCCCTCTCTGCCTGTAGCTACGGAGACAAACAGTTGATCTGTTTTTCTTAGCGGTATGGTCTTATTTACATAGTAGAGGACCGCCCTACGCACATCTAGGATGTGTAGTTTCACCTCAGCCGAGCTTTGCGGGTCCTGGAAGAAAGCCGGAAGCTCGATGGACTGGTTTACATGGAATTTAGATATAAATTTAGGTGAGAACCTAGGGTGTGTGCGTACAACCAGTTTGTTTTATGGACAGTAAAGAAAAGATCCTGCACTGACAGAGCCTGAATTTCACTGACCCTTCTTCTAGAAGTAATAGCTACTAAGAAGGCCGTTTTATAAGTCAGGTGTTTGAGACTTCTTTTATGCATGGGTTCGAAAGGGGGGCCCATGAGCTTGGCTAGCACCACATTAAGGTCCCACCCTGGTGGTGGGTTTGAAATAGGAGGGTGAAGTCTCTTTACTCTTTCCATGAAGGCTTTAACTACTGGTACTTTCCACCACAAAACCTTGCTATGGGAAGTGGTGTAAGCCGACAGGGCTGTCATGTGTACTTTCAGTGAGTTAAAAACCAATCCTGCATCCAGCAGGTGGAGCATGTATGTAACAATAGTGGAAGGAGTGCAATCAACGGGGTTGATTGATTTACTCTGGCACCAGATAACGAACCTCTTCCACTTGTCAAAGTAACAGTGCCTTGTGTTTGGTTTCCTAGATTCCTTTAGGATGTCCATACACCTCTGTGGCAAATTGAGATGTCCAAAGTCTATGACCTCAGGAGCCATGCTGCCAGGTTCATTGAGTTGGGTTGCTGGTGCACTGTTTGACCTTGGTGCTGGGACAATAGGTTGTACCAGGCTGGGAGTTTGATGAGTTCGCACACCGCCATCCTGCGTAGGTGTGGGAACCACGGTTGTCTTGCCCACATGGGAGCAACTAGGACGACCGTCATCGACTCTCTGTTCATCTTGTTCACCACTTTCCTGATGAGAGGAGTTGGTGGAAAAGCGTACGCAAACATCCCTGACCAGTTCATCCACAGGGCGTTCCCCTGGGAGTCTGGTTAGGGGAACCTGGATGCAGTTCCTGGGTATTGTCTGTTTTCGCTTGTGGCGAATAGGTTTATAGTGGGGAAACCCCACTGGGAGAAGATATTTTCTACGACCTCTCTGTTTAGAACCCATTCGTGTTCCTCTGGGAGGGAGTCTCTGCTCAGAGCATCCGCTAGGGAATTGAGCTCCCCTGGAAGATGTTGTGATGACAGGAAGATGTTCCGTCTGAGTGCCCATATCCAGATTTTCTGGGCAAGCTTGGACAGATTTGGCGAGCGAGTCCCTCCTTGCTTGTTCAGGTAGAACATGGCTGTTGTGCTGTCTGTCCGGATTTGCACTGACATGTTTAGTAGGTGGGGCTCGAACGCCTGAAGCGCTCTGAATACTGCCAGAAGCTCTAGCAGGTTGATGTGGTTCTTGTCCACTGAGTGAGACCAGAGACCCTGAGCTGTGTGGTGGAGATGGTGAGCTCCCCACCCCGTCAGGCATGCATCTGTAGTGACTATTGCCTGTACCTCGGGATTGTAAAAGGGTTTCCCCTGTGCAAGATTCTCTCTTGTCCACCAGTGAAGGCTTTGTACCAGTGTTGGTGAAACGACCACTAGATCGTCCCACTGACCACTTGCCTGAGACCACTGTTTCGCCAACCATTCCTGCATGGGACGCATGCACAGGCGTGCGTGGGGGACCAGGTAAATACATGACGCCATCATGCTCAGTAAACGCATTGCTTTGCGTACCGTTATTTGTTGACCGGACTGATAATGCGGAATTTACAGTAGTATATTCCGAATTCTTTCTTCTGAAGGAAAGGTCAACCCCTCTTGGGAATCTAGGATTGCTCCTAGGAATTGTTTTGAGGTGCTTGGCACTAGGCTTGACTTTTTCTCGTTGATTGAGAGCCTAACTCGTGAAGGAGGTCGATAGTCCTTTGAATGTTTCTCCTGCAAATTCCTGGGGTTTCCCCCGTTATGAGCCAGTCGTCCAGATAAGGGTACACTGGGATTGCCTCCCTGCGTAGGTGTGCAGCCGCCACCGCCAGTACCTTGGTGAATACCCTTGGTGCTGAAGCTATCCCGAAGGGCAGTACCTTGAATTGGTAGTGTCGACTGTCCACCTTGAAGCGCAAATACTTTCTGTGCGGTGGGAACATGGAAATATGAAAATAAGCATCTTTCATATCCAAGGTTGCCATGTAATCCCCCTTTTTTAGGAGGGGGATTACCTCTTGTAGCGTGGTCATACGAAATTTTTGGGGCTTGACATACTTGTTGGCAGGCCGTAAATCCAATACTGGGCGAATTGTCAAATCTTTCTTTGGCACAAGAAAGTAAGTTGAATAAATACCCTTGTTTACCTGGTGTCCCGGGACGAGTTCTATCGCGTCCTTTTCTAGCAGAATGGCGATCTCCTCGAGGAGAATCTTCTGATGTTCTAAAGAGTGTACTCTTTGTCGTGGAGGATGGTTCCGGGGACGCTGCAGTAGTTCTATACAATATCCTGTGGATACTGTTGACAGCACCCATCTGTCTGATGTGATCCCTTCCCAAGCCTGGGTGAAGTTGGAAATGCGTCCCCCTACTGGGGTTGCGTGAGAAGGGACCCTGAACTGAGCGTCACTGCTTTGGTGGAGGCGTGCCGCCTCCCTTGTTGGGGGTGCCTCTACATTTACCACAACCTCTCCTATTACCCCTGCAATAACCCTGGGTAGACTGTTGGTTGTTGTTCCACTGTGTACCCTGCCCCTGGGAATAGGTAGATCCTCGCTGGGAATTTTGGCCGCGTGGGCGACGAAAATTACTATTCCCTCTCTGGTTAGGGGGTTTATTGGTTAACTGGCCAAGGGACTTGAGTGTTTCGTATTCGTCCTTGGCATTCTTCAGTGCGTCTTCGACCGCCTTACCAAACAACAGATCGGTTTTCACCGGTTTGTCCAACAATGATGCCTGGGTTTCTGCCTTAAAACCAGACTGCCGTAACCACGCATGTCTCTTGATAACAGTGCCTTCCGCTATCAATCTGCCTGCGTTGTCCGCGGCGTCGAAGGTTGCTTTCAAAATGCAACCAGACACGGCTCTACCCTCTGCGGAAATCCGAGCTAACTGGCCCTTTAAAGGTTCAGGAGCAGAGGCTATGAGTGCCGCGACTTCTTCCCACTGATGGCAGTTGTAGCTGGCCAACAGGGTGATGGAGTTTGCAATCCTTGCTTGGTAGGCGGACGTTGAGGCTACTTTCCTGCCGAAACCGTATAGTTTTTTGCTTTCCTTGTCGGGAGGAGCTTCGGACGATGACAAGGGTGTTCCAGCCCTCTTACGAGTGTTGGTGACAACTAGAGAGTCTGGCTTCAGATGTCCTCTTATATAGAGAGGGTCAGACTGGGCCGCCCTGAAAAGTTTTTCAACCCTGGGATTGACTGCTCTGGTGAGGTTCGGGTTCACCAGGGACGGATCTATTCTTCGCTGAATGGACTTAAGGATAGGGATGGTCTGGGCAACAGGCCTCCTTTCTCCCACTAACTCTTCTGCGAAGTCCCTTTCCTCCTGGACACCGTGGGTGTCAATGTGGAAATGTTCTGCTGCGCGTGCGAGAGCCTCGTTTAGGAGGGGTTGGTTATCGACCGGGGAGTCGGTAACCGGGGCTTCGTTCTCTACCGGGGAATCTACTCTGAATGTTTCCGGGTCCTCCTCTTCCTCTTCCTGGTCCTCATCATCCCCATAGTAGCCCGTCCCGGTTTGCTCTTCTATCATACCTAATTCTTGGTCCTCACAAAAGGAAGCCTCTCCTTGATAGAGTGAGTATGGTCTTGCGTATGGTTGTACCTCGAAGGGTTCTGACCTCATCGGAGTTTCAAACCGGGGCTTCTTACTCGGGGGGGGTAGGATCAGTAGAGCCTGAGGGTGTCGCCCCCTGTGGATCATACGAGAGGAAATGTTCTGGATTTTTATCATAAAAATCTGCCAAAGAAGACATTCTTGACATGACCCTATCTATGTCTTCACTGGACCATTTTTTGGAACTGGGGATGACCCTCTCAGCAAGTCTATGGGATTTATCTTGAGTAGCTTTGCTGGTTTTAGACATATCAGCAGACCTGGTTTTGTCTGTCTGTTTAGGGGGAGTGGTGTGTTTCACAGGTGTGGAAGAGTGCAAAGGTTGTTTCTTCTGCTGTTTTCCCCCCTCCCCGTGAGTGGAAAAATGTTTTCCCTGTCCTTTAGTGGCTCCGGAGGTTTTCGACGCCTGGCGTCGAGGATCGGGGGTGGTGTCCCTGTCCTTCGAGCGTGGGGCCTCGCTGGTTTTAACTGCGGGCTCCGACTCCTGGAGCGCGGCCTGGGGGTGGAAGTCGTCTTCGTCTTCCGACGATCGAACTTCTGTTAGCCTAGGGAGCGAGGCACTCTTGGCAAGAGTGGATGATTGCCTGGAGTCATGCGGCGATCTTGATCGAGTGCGCCCAGAGGACACCGAATCAGACCGTTCTGTTTGTGCCTCTTTCCGAGAACTCGACGTCGTCGAGTCTCGGTTGGACTTAGTGTGTTTAGTGTGTGTAGTATGTGAAGCGCTTGCGTCGCCGGGGGTCTTCCCCATAGCCGCCCTGCCGGACGACCTTCCGAGGTCGGGGACCTGCGCTCGGCTGTCTTTCGATGCCGTAATGCCCTCGCCGTCCGAAAGTACAGCGTCGCTGCCGTCGCTGAAGGCACCCTCCGCTGCCATGGCCGCCTGCCTGGCGTGGTGGGCCCAACGCTTCGTCGAACGGTCCTTAAGTGTCTTAGGTTTAAACCTACTACACGCTCTGCAGTTCGCTTCGGGGTGGTCCCTCGGCAAGCAGAGATTGCACGTGGCGTGCCTGTCGACCAAAGGGTATTTGCGATTGCACTTGGGGTAGAATTGAAAAGGGGTACCCTCCATACGCACCTTGAGGCAGCGGGCTGTTAAGTGTAGGAAATGTATAAGGTGTACCTACATACCAAGAGTGTAGAGTATGTACCACCCCCCACTCTCCCTACTTGCAGGGCTCAGGCCAGAGGCCTTCCAAGGCCCGGGCCGAGGCCAGCGGCCTTCCGAGGCCCAAATCCGTCGTGCAGCAGGCGACGGTCGATTTCTTCTCCAGCCGGCGTCGAGTTCGACGTTGGGGTGGGGAAGGATGTCAATAGATTATTATTTTAAATTTTTAGCAAAAGTATGGCTAAGGCCAGGCAACTCCGCAAAATGCTTCCGACCAGTATAGCGGAAAAAAACAATCTGAGGATCCTAGACGCGTGAGGGATCTTGGGTACAGTGGATGTCACACTAGGGATAGTATTACTGGCACGCCCTGTGTCGACGTCCATTTTCGAGTTTCGAAAAACAAACTGTAATACTCCGCAGCTTCCACTAGATGTCGGCCTATGCACAGTATGTGATCTAAGCAGATTCCACAAGCCTCAGAAATATATATATATATACATATGTATATTCGCTCTCTCACTCAGTCTTTGTTGATGGCCCCTCTCATGGTGTAGGACATTGAGTCATTGTCAGAAGTGACAAAGTGAGGATGGGAAAGAGCCGAGTAGAGATAGACTCATGGGACTCCCTGGGTCCATACATGTCCCTTCAACTCAATTGCTGATGGCTATATGACCTGACCCCCCATGATGGGCTTCCTCCATTATGTGCTCATTCCTACCACTACATTGGGTACAACCCTCTCAGATTGGGGTCATTCCCTTGGCTCAGCCTTGGGGGAAGTGCTACCCCTCCTACATTTCTCTTTTTTCTTGCCAATGTATCTCAGCGGTCACCTCCTGCTAAAGTTGTAAGGACTCCTCTGGATGTCTCTACCACTTCCCAAATAGGTTTTCACCGCCTCCTCCTGATCCGTTAACCACTTCCTTCTGATAACTTAACCCCCTACTGCTGGTGACTTAACTACCACCTCCTTATGTCAACTGCTTCCTTCCGATGACTAAACCCCCTCCTCCTCATTACTTAATCAACTTCTCCAGATGACTCTCCCACCTTTTGATGATTAATTATCCACCTCCTCCTAATGACTCAACCACCTCCTTCTAATATCCCAACCACATCCTCCTAATGATTTATCCACGGCCTCTTGATTATTCTCTGAACTCCTAACCCAACCCCTCCTAGTGTCTCTACCACCTCCGCCTGATGACTCGCCCTCCTTATTGCTCTCCCACTTTTCCCCCCTATGGTCTCAAACCTTCCTTGTGGCTTGTGCAAGCTCTTTTTCCTCTCTTCGCTCCTCTCCATATTCATCCTTCTCTTCACACTCTGTCTCCAATCCAAAATCTTTTCAATAGCCAACTGCCTCCAAACTTCCAACTACTCCTTCTCCACACACCAACACCATGGGATTGAGACCTTTATATCATGTTATCCACTCCCCATGGTCTGGCCTGCCGGTGAGGGTTTGCACCTGTGGGAGTTGACTGGTGAGGGTTGGGATTGCTGGTTCTAAATTAGCACACCTGTGTTCAATGAGGACTTTGCAGGCCAAACAACACCTTCATATGCTTCACCGCCATTTTGAATGTTACTACTGTTTCTGTCTTTCCTGTAGCTGGAGCATCCACCTGGTTCACAGAGCAAACAGCTGACAGTGTCTAATGCAGTCACCGCTGAACACAAGTTCTTCCATTTTTCTCTGAGGTTTGCGTCAAACTCTGAGTGAAGTTGCTTTGATACCAGGGAAGGTCTCTGATTTTCTCAATGAACAATGGTGGGGACCAGCAGAATTCCTGTGAACAGTTAACACTCTGCCTGCTGATTTCTTACAGGGACATTGTCAGTGTTTCATACTAATTTCCCTAGTAGGTTTCCATCCCGGATCCCTAAAGATACAACAGCTCCATCGGTTAACTGTTCTTCTAAGTGCTTGGCTTTAAGAGAGGCGGTATCAGTATTAGTTATTTTCTTTCTAATTGTTTCAAGGCCCCAGCATTTAAAAGGGACGGGGTCTGGTAATTTGCTAGAGGGTTCTAGTGACTCTCCCATGTCATCCGACAGGGAGTAAGTGGGAATGATGGGAGAATCCTCTGTATACCACCTCCAGGCTCATTATCCAATAGATTGGGGTGCTACCAGCCACATAGGTCACCCCCCCAGCAGTCTCCAGAGTGCAATAGGGAATTTTGTGACAGTATTTATTGAGAGTTTAGTAAACAGGGCAATCCTGAATCACGTCTTGTACATTAGTGAGCAAGATGGTGAACAGATGACCAGAGGTTGGTGGTGAACACGTGGTACATTAACTGGGGACTTGACAAACAGATGATTGACAGTAGACTGAGGGGATTCAATCTATACAGTATACTATTTGCAATGGAGTTAGGTTGAGGGCAGTCAGGGAATGGTAGCAATGAAGAAAACAGGCAAAGTTGCATTTATTGAATCCCGAATTGAATGAAACAAGCAAAGCTGCATTTATTGGATACCAAATTGAATAAAACAAGCAAAGTTACGTTATTGAATACCAAATTGAATTAAACAAGGTAAACTGCATTTATTGAATACCGAACTGAATGAAATAAGCACAACTGCACATATTGAACTCCGAAATGAAAGGAAAGGCAGACTATTCATTTTTGAATATTGAATTGTATGAAACAGCATAGCTGCTACCCTTGAATACCAAATTGAATGCACATAACAAACTTGCTAATATTGAACTATGAACTGAAGGAAAATAGGAAACTAAGTCAGAGGGAGGACTCAGGAGGAAGGAGTGCAGAGTGCAAGTCAAAATTGAGAAAGTGTTAGTTGTGGAACTGCATTAGAGAAACCACTTGTTTATTGAAGTTGTGGAGCTACACTTGAGCTACACTTGAGAAATCACGTATTTGGCTGAATATTGAACTACTCAAGAAGAACTTGAAGTTCCTGGTTGTGTGACCTGTAATGGGTGGATTGTGCTATCCAGCCACTGCACCAAACGCGAGAGCTCTTACATGCTGAATAAGAAACTGCTGAAAGCAAATGCAAGATCCCTGGTTGCGTGACCAGTAGTGGCTTGACCGTTTGGTCTAACAACTGCGCCATGACCAGAGAACCCCTGTATGCCAACAAGGAGGCTTGCTATTGTGTCAAAAGGAAAACTACCACTGATGTATATAAGACTTGGGAACGGGAACCCTGAGATGTAAAGAATTGTTGAAACTCAGTTTAAAGACAAATCTTCAAGATACTTCTTTTTGGTTACATCTTTTTGATATTGAACTTGGGGAAGGGAACCCTGAGACGTGCTGCCCTGGAACTATATTGAACTTGGGGAAGGGCATCCTGACATATACAAAGGTGTTTAACTTTATTAATTTGAGTCCAAAAGAAGGTAAATTGAAAATGGTGGTAAACTGGTTGACATTTGGGTTAAAAAGAGTCTGAAGAGTAAGCTCGAGCTGGAAAGAGCTCAGAACAGACAGACTTTTCAGTTGAACTCACTGACACAAACTATCCTTAGTTTTTTTAGGTAGGGAAATACCACCTTAGCATAGGCAAGTTAGGCCTTACACCATCCTGACATTTTCTTTAATACAAGCCTTTTTTATATATTGAATCTGTTGTCTGTGTCTCCTTCCATGATGCCAACCCCACATTAGCAAAACATGTTCTCAGCCCATATGTGTGCATGCATCTCACAATTGCCACATCCCATCCCAATGGGCTATGGGCTGTGAAGAGAATCTGAAAACGATACTGTGGTCATGGATTGTTGTACTGTTCTGGTGGTGGAGTTTGCCAATGAAGAATAAAACTGGAAGGGAATGGGCTGTCTACAATCCAGGGTGGGATGCGCCAATTGTGTCTGGTGGTGGCATGCTGTTTCATTCCCAGGATCTGCTGGCATAGGGCCATTTTAAAACAAGACCACTGAAACACCCACTAATGGCTACCAGAGGCATTGCTTTTGTAATTTAGACTGGGAAACAAGAAGTTTTCTTCAGCTGAGCAGAACAAGCCTTGCACCTGTCTGTCCAAATTTGTATATATGATCCTTAGGTTGCAGACATGTTACTGTTTGGGTGAGTATTATGATAAATAAAATGAGTACCAAGCCTAGTGTGCAGTGTGTGCTCAAAAAAATTGCATGCCTACACCACGAGCGCAAACATACGTATTAAATATAAAAATTAAATATAAACATGTATTTCCATTTTTATGCTCCCAAAATGCTCTTGGATTTTTATGTAAAGCAGCCAGGAACTAGTGTACTAGTTATCCAAAGACCGTTTCCTATAGGAGATTTATTTTTGCAGAATGAGGGTGATTTTCCCACTAACTGAATTGTTTATATATTGATTGAGTCAGAGAAATGTATTTACAATGTACAGCCTGGGCTATAAACAAGACCACCTATTCCATGTGCAGTTACTCTAAATACTTGTTTGTAGTGTCTCATGATTTATTGTGTGAATGATGTGCGTGGGAGGGTTTGCGTGATGTGTGGGTGTGCGCAATACGCTCATGTGTTTGGTGGCAGGGGGGATACATCACAGAAGTAGCGATAGTGGCAATGCTGGTGAGTGTCTTTGTGCAACATCATTCAATGTGCTACATTGGGAATGTTGGTGCATACTGTGACTGTGGTTTTGTGAAAAAGACTTACAGTGAACATACAAGCATAGATTGTGGCCGCAGCTCGACTGAAGTGATTTACAGTGACCATAATGGCATAAATTGTGGCCGCATAAATCAAAGTGATTTACACTGGCAATGCTGCCATCATATGTTAAAGACTCAGCTTCCAAAGTTTCAGTACCAACTCAGTTCTATATTGTGGGCTCAGCTGCATAACAATGATTACAATAGCAATATGCCATATGTTATGGAAAACAGGCATCATGAACATGCTGTCAAATACTCCTGTTTACTGTTGGTGACATGGCATCTACTGAGTTTTTTCATGTGTTACCCTAGAGAACCAATTGCTAATTACATGGCTTTCTATCACATTTTTCTCAAAAACGATGCTGTAAAATGGACCATTTGAGAAGATATTCAAACTTTCTCGGGGAGAATGCTTGGTCGCTCAAGCTAATTTGGGAGAGATATTCATGTCCCTGCACTAAAGATAGTCACCTGACACTATTCAACATTTACAATTCCAGTGTCTCTTCTGGAGCCGTCAACCCCCTGGCACCAAAAGCTGCCTCTGCTCTGGCATGCGCATTATAATGTTACTGCCTGCTCACACTGGCAGGGTTCTATGTCATTTCATCGATGGGTGACATTTCGATGGGTTAATACCGAAAAAACTTATTGAAATAGAATTTTTGTTATTTTTGGGGGGGTTCCACCCTCCAAACCCCATCCTCTATTATGTTTTACCTATTCCCGACCACCTCCACCCAATATATATATACCTTTCTAACCCCCGCTCAAATTTTCGATTAGTTTTTTCAGTAAAACCCATTGAACTGTCACCCATCGATGTAAGAACGTTATACCAGCAGGTGGATCTTTTGAGGGCCAGGGGCCGACGCCCTGGGCTCAATACTGCGATTTGAAAACCTGCATCTTTCACCTAGTGCAGCACGTATTATGCCCTTGTGGCAGCATGATCATCACAAGCATTACGCATGAGGGGTGGCCCGAGCCGGTCCAGGCATCTGTGTTTCAGCATATGCTTCTTCAAGGGGCATGGTGGGGGGCTCATTCAGCAGGGCTCACAGTGAGTCCCCTCATTTTGCCTTACACAACTAAGAGGATCCATGCGTGTCCATTAATGAGTGAATCAATGAAATGTGGAAGACTACTGTTACATGCATTCTTGAGTAATGCATGTACCTGCGAAATGGGCACAGCAGTGAGTGACATACAGCACTGCATTAAAAGTGATCTGCTCATGATTGATTGCTGCTGCTTCCAGTTGTAGAAGAACATATTCTCCTAATTGATTGGGACCAACGGACACATGTGAAATTCAGTGCACCTATGGTGTCGGGGAAGCCAGCTGTGATGCGGAACATGGCTTTTCCATGATTCTTTCTGGAGTGGTTGATGGGAAGGGCATTACATAGCCATACATGCTGCCAGAAGGTCTCTATTACATGGCCAAGGACCAGATAGAAAGTAGGTTGTGGCATCCCAGGCAGCATCCCCACAGTGTGATGGAAGGAAACAATGGCACAGGAACACAACATGTGGATGACTATCAGGAAGAGGGCTATGGACGCATGGATCACAATCGGATGTCCATGCCCTACTTTATCAAGTGCAATCTGTATGTTCTGATGGGTCTGTCCAGCTGATACAGGGTGATAGTTTGATCTGTAGCGCTCATTTTCGACCTTCCCTTCTGTGCCACATGTCTCCTCAGCTCCAATATTTCCAATAGCCTAATTACTCAAATCTAAAGTCAAAGTGCTAGACGTCATGACCCATTGCTCCCCCAAGCCAAGCTGTGTATGCTGATCATTGTATTATGGTTTGTGTTAGTGTTTGACTTCGGTTGCATTTTCTGGTAACTATACACACAGGTTACTCACTGACTTCACCTAAAATGTGGTCATTTTCAAAGCTGTTACCACGTGATTTATGCACCCTTTTCCAACACGTAATCATGCTTTATCTTTATTTACAGAAATAGCTAGACTACATTTTTTCACAACACTTCTCTTACTGCACCATGTTTCTTTAAATAAATTGTATGCACTAAAATAAAGGACTGTGGCAAAACATGCGCCAATTTACCTAAAAAATCATACTGGTGGGTAAAGCTGACAAGAAGTCAGTTTCACTTTATAGCTACCCAAAGTTTGCACTCTCTGATTGGGTACACATTTGCGGGTGACTTCCCACAGACCCTGGCGTAAATGCGGGTGCTATAATTGCCTTGCCAAGACCATGCAGGATGGCTGCGCTCTGCAGCACACATTGCATCACTGAATGTCCACATTTTGGATGACACCAGAAATTGTGTTCCAGACACGTAATAATACATCGACATTAGAGTCTGAATGAACTTGCACAAATCTAGCTGAGCTTCATCACGATGAACTTTGGTAGGTTAAACTTTACAAAATGGATGGCTCTTTTGAAGACATGAGCTTACAAAGTTGATTGAAATGGATCACTGCCATATTAACTTTATCATTAAATACATACTCTCTGCGGGAGGAAAGGCAGTCTGCTCTTCAGATACCAGTCCCCTAGCCGAGTTTGAGGCCTGTTGCTGGTGCTTTTTCTCCCGAAGCTTCAAACTCCATTTTCCACGCAGTAAATATTGAACTTTAGAACCCCAGGAGATGCAGCCATGATTAAAGGCAAGTGTCTTCCCAATGCAGATGCACACTGTGTCTTCATTATGTCAATGTACCTATGCAGAGAGAAATATAGAAAAATCCATGCGCCCATTTGCGCTCATATTTTCTCAATGGACTGTTTCGCTTCAAAGATTTTATCGCCTCTGTACCACTTCATGAATTCGCTGATAATTCAGGCCCCCAGGGAACGATTAAAGGAGGAATTTATGCTTTATAAAACTTTTATGATGCGGGCTTTTAAAACGGTATAAAGGGAAAGCGTTCAGCTCTGGCTGAGTTTGCACAGCGTGAGCTACATACAACCTCTAGCTCGACGAAAAATCAAAGAACAGGACAAGGTTATGCATGGTTGGTTGTGAATACAGCGAAAAAGTGTTTTGAGACAGCTTGGTAAAAATACAGATATTTAAAAAATAGATATGTAATATAATAATTAGCCTAGATTAAATTATGGGCCACCAAGCCTCAATAACACAAAGTGATTTATTGTTTGGTTGCCCTCAAAGCAGGTGTGCATTATGACGTCTGTGAAGTGTTTCTGTGTGGAACCCGGTCACAGGAAGCAGAGCCTGGTAGTTCTCTGAACGAGTGATCATTGTTTTTAGCGAAAAATGCTTGACAATTTGGCATGAACGTGAGCAAACTGTAGTGATTGAAGTAAATCGGTAAAACCAAGCTTTATTCAGGCAAACCCCAACGCTCTGCAGCGTTCAACCCCGACCAGAAACTGACTGGAACCTGGAACCCCGGACGTGAGTAAACAGTCCAAGGTTCCGTTCCACAGTTCCATTACACCACTTCTTCCCCCCATAAGAAACAACAAGAAAAATGAGTCCAACTCAAGTTAACTAACTGCAACTAAATGAAGAACAATGATAAACAGAACAACACACCAACACACACACACACACACACACACACACACACACACACACACACACACACACACACCCCCCCCCCCCACACACCCCCACCCCCCCTCCCCACCTGAACAAACCTGTCAATCCACCACCAATCCACCCCTGGAATACCACATAACATAATCTTGGAGTTTGACAGGGGGAAGCCTAATTCTTTCAGGACGACGGCACGTGCCTCCCGCCCCATTGTCGTCACCCCGTAGAACCTCTCTGCTCATGGCAGAATTTTCAACCGCTCTCTCTGCAATGGCAGGGTTTTCAACCGCTCTCTCTGCAACCACAGAACTCCCCACAGCACCAACTGCTTGTACAATATGAATGGACTACAAATTCTGTGCACAGGCAATAGAATCCCCAGCAGTACGCTCTGACACTCCAATGCCCCCACCTAGGTCACCAACACACGACCTTCCTACAACAACACACAGGACATCAAAAAATGCATTTCTGCTGTCAAAAGGAATCACAGGGTGGGTACAAACCTCTTTTTCCAACACCACCACTCTCCTGTTACTCCACCTGGAACCATCATCCAAAATTACAAACCAAGCACCCACCTTAACCACGACGCGGGGATCCATGTACGCATGGGCCCCCTTCGGTACAAAACGGGGGTTTTTCACGTACACATGATCACCCACAGAAACCACAAGAGTTGTTTAACCGGGTGAGCTATTTTACAATGATTTAAGTAAAGAGAGTACATTTTGTTCCAGGGACTGTTCACCTCGATAGTATGATCGTTAATTAACAGACTGCCTCATTTGCTAAGTAAAAACTCCAAAGCTTCTATTTGCAGTGCACACATGGGATGTTTGGCCGATTTTAGAAGATCCGGGTTGCTCGAACCGCAATGTCTGAAGCCCCGCTGTTACCAATGAGATGTGCACAAGTTCTGCACTGAAGCTTCCTCATCAGGGTCTTTGCTTCGATCAAGGGAATTCAGTCAAGCCAAGTTTCTTTTTAGGTTTTGCTGTTACTGCTGCGTAGGTGTGCTGTTGATTTTTCCTGTGCAGTTTCTGTGAGGTGCAGATCTCGTAGTCCGAAAGAGGAAGCCGCGCGGACTGTGGAAACATTGCATCCTATTCATCTTTGTTGGACTCTGTGCAGGACTGTTATAGTACTGCCTCCTGCGCCTCCCGCGCCATGTAACACGCCTAAACCACGCCCTCCTGAATCAGCCATTGGATCTTGGCTGCTACATCTACTCCGGGAGCGAGCACCGCGCGTGCACCGGAAGTGAAC
Source organism: Ambystoma mexicanum (assembly GCF_040938575.1). NCBI lineage: Eukaryota > Metazoa > Chordata > Amphibia > Caudata > Ambystomatidae > Ambystoma > Ambystoma mexicanum. Next base: position 1,316,673,718 of record NC_090931.1, on the reverse strand, counting down.
TGCAAGTAAAGGGGCTGTTGGAGTCGACACGCTTTGACTGTCTGCCTTATTTTTTAGGTGCAGATCTCTTAAGTCCGCAAGAGGAAGCCGCATGGACTGTGGAAACACTGCTTTCTATTCATCTTTGTTGGACTCTGTGCAGGACTGTGTAAGACCCTTTTCGGACCTATTTGCCTCTGTTACTTTGCTACGTGGAAACCCTGCAGTGCCTTGTGTCCTTACTAGGTAGTAACTCATTCTTCTTCCTTTTGTATAGTACTGTCTCCTGTGCTTCCCGTGCCATGTCACACACCTAAGCCACGCCCTCCTGAATCAGCCATTGGATCTTGGCTGCTACATCTACTCTGGGTGCGCGCACCACGCGTGCACTGAAAGTGAACTGCAACTGAAGAGGCTGTTGGGCTGTTCGGCGTGGTCGCAGGGAGCAACAGGGAGGCACCTTAGGTATCGGAATTCTTCAAGTGTTGTCGATATTTTGATAAACAGACTGTATTTCTGGGAAACCTTTCTTTTATAACTTGAGCAGGCTGTTACGATCCTAAGCTACTCAGTGTGACTCGCTGGAAATAGTCTCAATTGAGAGTGGGGGTTGTAAAGCTATAACTTCTGAGTTAATGTTACGTGTAATGAAGAGGAGCAAGCGTGAACTGTATAAATATCAGAGGACAGTACCCCTAACCAGGCGAGAGACAATGGCCGAGGCACACGCTTTTGATGACATTCTATCAGCGCCTCTGATCTTTACTCCTTTAAGGGGAACTATGAGGATGGCTATGGCCATGCCCCTTTCCCCTTCCCCTCCGTCCTCAATGGATATCGCTATGCAGAACTTGAATGACGTAGAGGGAATGGGGGATGAGTCTATTCTATTGATTGAATCTGGTGAGGGGGACAAGAATGCAGAGGGTGAAGGGGGGGTCGTCAGGTCTGCAGCAGCCAGTGATGTTTGAAGACTCCCAATACCAAACAGACATGGATAATTCCCTTCTGGCACTATCACAATATCCACTGGGCAAAGAAGCCGAATGGGAACTGTCTACAGTACAGCTCAACCCACGGCTCCGGGAACTCTAGGGGAGAGCGCCCATGATGCCACATTTAATGCAAAGATCCTAGAAGAATTATCTTTGCACATGTTCCTCATGAGGAAGCTTATCATTGCAGTGGAAAATAATCATTGCTCGAAGGCTAACCATTGGAGTCCTGAGAAACATTCAGCGGGTCCTTCTAATTTTCAGGTCCCTAACCTTGGGGGTGGAGGTCTGGTGGTTGAAATGCCCCCAGTATCAGCTGCTAACAATTCGGCTGCAGTGACTACTGGGTGCATTGAAGACTGCGGGAACCAGAAGTCGGGGTCCAATTTAGGCATACCAGAGAAAGATATAGCTGCTATAAGGGTACTCTTGGTTATTCCCTCGAACCAACTGACACTGATTGACAACACCAAAAAAAAAAGAAAAGAAGCCAGGACACAAAAAAAATGACTTTGGGAAAAAGCGTGAATACAGGAAACCAGCAAAGACTAACCGGCGCAAATCCGGTTAGAGAAGAGGCTGCTTCTCCCACCTCTGACTCATGTATTAAGGTGGAGGGGGAGGATGTCATTCTGTGTCGGGATACCGTGGGCACGGTGGCCCCCGATACTATCCAGGGCAACTTGAAAAATAAGGGCCTCAGGGACAACAAGGGCATTAAAATAGTTGGTACTTTGCCCCAAGACCAGGTGGCCAAGGCAAGCCTATTTGACTTTTTTCCCATGGGACTTAATAAAAAAGTGTCCACAACTGGTGACCTTTCTCTGGTAAAGGGTGTCTCAGGGGAGAGACAGATCTATAAAGAATCAAATACTTTGAACACCCAGAATATGCCTTGCTTGCCTCGAATGCTGAACGAAGTGATGGGGGTGGCTGGTTTGGCAGAAACCATAGGAAGTGTTACAAGGATGGGAGGACAGGAACACTGCACTAATCCCCCTCATGGGATGAATCCTCCTGGGGAGAGAACTTTTGGCAACTTAGGTAAAGGAGACACCTGCAACCAAACGGTCCTGGAAAAAAAAGGTTTCTGAATATCCCAGCTTCGGGGGGGGGGGGGCTGGAGATTGCAGGTAATGTCTATACAGCAGGGGTGTGCTCCACAGATTCCATTATGGAAAAAAAACGTGTGGGGAGACATGGTAATGGAACGTGTCATAAGAAGGGTTATTGAGCTAATGTTGGATGAACATGAGAATGTGCAACCAATATCTGAACCCCTTCTGTGCCCTATTGTTACCTCTTCCTCATCTGCTGTTGTGAAAGAGCCCTTAATGGACTCAAAGGTGACCCTGGGAGTGGATACTGCGGACACTGTGGGGAAGGTTGGACCTCTGGAACACCCTGCTAGGGAACTCCCCCACACGCAAGAAGGGGGGAGTTCCCAGCCACCAGTATCTCAATCTGTGGATCATTGTGGGGGAACAATGCCAATGGTCCTCATACATATGAGGGGACAGCTAGTAACCTACGACCCCCTTGCTATCCTGAAAATCCCAGCATCATTATCCAGTACTTATTTGCTCACGATGGATGGGTCTCATTAAACCATCCAAAATCTTGGCTATGTTTGGGGAAATTCCAAGTCTATCATTAATCACCTCTGGAGATATAAAATTAGTCGACTTTCTTCATCTCCAAAAATATGACTATGTTCGGGTGGTATTTTATTCAGAGACAATTGTGGATATGGTATTAAAATAACAGGATGCCCTCCAGAAATTTGGATATGACTTAGAGAAAGTACCCATGGATAGGGGGCTTAATGTGGGAGTTACCTGAGGCCCTCTATCTAAAAATACTGCAAGTATGAACAATAAGCCCAGTGTGGAGAGGGTTGATGGGGAATCCAGCCTGAGATGATTGGCACTCACACTGTGGGACTCCATTTCACAACTTCAAGGTTTGAAGCCCAATAGTTACAATGTGAATCTATTGACCCTAGTTAGTTGGAAATCCCGGGGTAACTGGTCTCTTAAAGATTGTCCAGAGATCTGTTCTATATTGAAAGGGTGTTTGTTTGTTTGTTTACAGGAGACCTGGTTTACTGAGCAGGTTGTGCTAGATGGATTCATTGTGCATTCAACTTTGGCCAGCGGTGGCCCGGTTGGGCGCCCGTTGGGGGGTCTGCTCACGGCTGTGGACGTGAACATTGGCCCGAGCATTATTAAGATATATAGGATTCATGACTGGTGCCTGGCGCTTTTGATTCGATGTAATAGCAGATACTTTTGTGGACAATGTGAACTTTTACTGATTAATGTGTATTGGAGCGTGAAGCTTGAAATTCAAGCAGCCCTAAAACAGCTGGGCGACACCATGTTGGAGTGTCAGGAAATCTGACCTAATATGATGATTCTGATTGTTGGAGACTTTAATGTGGAAATTCCCAGATTTGACACTACACTGCATAATGTAGAGGGAATAATTTCATCTCGGAGGGTGGGCAAAATCCAACAGGGTCAGTTATGGGGATTCTTTTTTGAAACATGGAGACTTCAGAATGCCAGAGACCTTCTGAAGAATGATTCAGATCATTCTACCTGGTTCAGAGGTGTGTTTTCTACTGCAATTGACCATATTTTTTTCTCTCCACCGATGATGAGTTTGGCAATGGACTGTTAAGCTGTTGAGCACTACTTGTAGTGACCATATAATCTTACAGCTCATATTCGTGGGGGAGGGGAGCTACGGGTGCGACAATTTTTGCGAATCCAGTATACAGGTCAACATTACAAAAACGAGAGTCCGATGGCATAAAGGCAATGTTGTGAAACTGAATGCTGTTTTCCTGTCTGACTTTAACAGATTTAGTTACGAGAAAAAACATATATTGTACACTAAGGATTCCTTTAGCGACTATGTGGGGAATGCAATTTGTCAGTCTATGGGTCAATCTGCAAAATGTGGTGCTCGGAAAAAAACACATATTTATAATCATGTGATTAGAACCCTTAAGAATAATAGAGCCAGGGTGCTGCGTACCCTAGCTAAAACTAGTTTTCCACTGTCTAAGAAACTAAAATTAAAGATAAAGATAATTAATAAATGGAAACATAAGATCAAGGCTCATCGTGCCGCCCTTTATCAGGCAGACGGGGAAAGTTTTCTCGCCTCTTTGAAAGATAGCACTGCAAAAACCTTTTGGGCTCTTATGAACAATCAATTAGCTAATGGCATTTTGTCTCAATTCCAGTTTGGCTTTCGAAAAAAGGTGTGGGAACTGATGTAGGTGGTTTGCTCTTGAATGTTATGCAGGCAAATGCGTGGAGGAAGGACTCGGCACCCATCTATATCGCCTCCATCGATTTATTGATGGCGTTTGATAAGGTGGATAGGTCAGTGCTATGGGGAAAGTTACATCGATTAGGGATGCCTCTGGGTCTCCTTTCCATATTAGTACACCTACACGAGGGGTCAAAGTTGCAGGTTAGGCTGAACAATCTGGGCAGTTTATCCACTTTGATTAATGCCTTGAAAAGCCTACGACAAGGGTGCGTATTTGCACCTACCATCTTTAACCTTTATGTGTTCGATGCCAAAGGAAAACTGGAAGAAACTTCATTTGTCCCTCCAATGGTGGAAGGAGTAAAAATATGTTGGACTGCGTACGTGGATGACTTTTTGCTCTTTGACCACACCCCTGTTGGCCTACAGCGTTTAGAGATTATACTGTGGCAGATTTTCTCACTATAAATGAAAAAAAGACAGTAATCACACGATCGCATCCTAGACCTTATACCAAACAGTTCTTGTGGTTCTTGAATCACATAAAGCTAGTGGTGCGTCCATGTTTGAGATATTTGGGCTATCCAATTTATGGGGGTTACCAAAAATCACACTACAGGGACTATTTAGAGATGAAAGTAGTATCTCTGATTGTACAAATAAAAGAAATTGTCTGTAAATTTGGTACGTTTTCTTTTGTCCCTACTCTTCGTTATTATAAATTGAAGACAGTACCTCAATTGTGCTATGGCCTTGAGTTGTTTTCAAAGTGGATGCTTGCTGAATTTCCCAAATTTGAAGCTTGTCTCCTAAGAGCATCTTTCAAGTGTTTACCCAACTGTGTACCGGTGGAAGTTATCCGGTATGAACTTGGCCTCAATTCTATTGTCAATGAGAGTATATGGAGAAAGATGATGCCTTTCAGGAAATTAATAACTTCTCCCAAGGACACTCTATATGATCTTTTGGGCTTGGGCTTCCGCTCTGATACTACTGCATCTGACTATTTGATAAAACTTAAATCTGATTGTATGGAATACCTGAACCATTTGGATATCTCTTTAGATCTTTTAATATTCAATCCACAAAAAGGGAAAAAAAAGATTTGAATGGTGGGATTGGAGTGTTACCACAAAAAATGTAATTGCAACACGTCTATACAAACATCTTGTGTGCCATTTTAAACAATTGGGCACACTCGAATCCTACTGAATTCTGTCTCCTAATAAGGGTGTACGACAGAAATTCATGCGCTTTAAATTTAATGTGCTTCCTACTCGTGAAATTTTGCAGATACGAAATGTGGGGGTTGAGTACCTGCTAACATGTAGATTTTGTAACAACCAAGATACAATTGAAAATTTAGAACATCTAATGGTGTATTGTGTTTCACTTAGGAATGCATGAATTCAGCACTTTGGGAAATTTGTTACTGATATTGGAACTGTGAATTTGGACCAATTGTGGTGGGAAATGCTTCATGGCAGAGGCAAACCATTACAGCTTGCTGTAGTCAGGTTTTTAGAACGTATATGTAAATTGTAAATTATAAACTATCAACTGACAAATGTATACGTGCCAATTGAACAATTATGTTGATTGACTGAAAATTGTGTTTAATTGTCTTTTAGTGGATATTCTGTTTTAGTTTTTGAGAACTATGTACAATTCATATAATGATGAGTTATATAAATAATAATAAAAAAACACAAGGGGCTTCCTACCCAACTGCCCTTCACTTGCCCTCTACTGCTGCAACCGCACTCTTCTCAACACTTCACCCATGTCCACCTCAGAACGAACACCACCTCCCAAGGCAGCAACCCTCAGTTTAGAACCGGGTTTCCTGCCCTGCATGAGCTCAAAATGAGAGCAACCCGTAAGTACTGAAGGCGCTTGCCTGGAAGCCGACAACACCTCTGACAGAACTTTGGCCCAACTCAAATCATTAGACAATGCCAATTGTACCCCACCTTTGATAAAATGATTCATTCGTTCTACCAATGCGTTGGCAGAAGGATTGTATAATGCGGTCTTGTGATGACGTATTCCTAAATCCTGCATGAAGTCCTGCATGTGACCTGACACAAATTGTGCCACGTTATCTGTCACAATACCGGCCGGAACTCCTTCCCTGTCAAACACCTTGTTAAGAAAGGATACAACCTTCCCAGAAGTGACCCTCTCCAATGCTGTGGCCTCCACCCAACACGAGGTGTAATCTACTAACACAACAATGCACCTCAAACCATCACCCAGAACATCCATGGGACCCATGATGTCCACCGTCACTTTGGACCATACATCCTCAGGAATCTCCACCGGGAACACAGGCTGTGCCATGGGAACTTTACTCTTGTCACTTATGGCGCATGCAGTGCAATTCCTTACCACCGTCTCAACTTCCCCATCCATCCCTGGCCACCAGTAGGAATCCCTTAATATCCTCTTCGTCAACGACCTCCCCAAATGTCCTTCATGCACCAAATTTACTAATCTGGGCCTCAAGCTGCATGGAGGAATTAACCTATCACCCCTAGCAACACCCCACGGGCCTTCAGCCAACTGGTGCCATACATGCTCAGAACCTCTTCCACACACCTTGTCCTCAAACTCGAATGCACCACACTTGAGACCCTCTCTGATTTTAATTAACACAAGATCACTAGCACATTCCCTGCCCCACTCCTCCTTGTTCACAGCAAGAAACACACTAGCCACCTGCGCACCCACATCCCAAGTTTCTTGGACATCCTTACTGTCACTGAGCGAACTAGGCAAACGCGACAAACAATCCGTTACCGTGTTTTCGGCCCCTGGAATGTATTATACTCTGAAATTGAACTTTTGTAAATCAGTCATCCATCTGGCAACCCTAGTCGAAACAGAAGACATCCCCTTCGTAGTCAACACATACATGACCGGCTTATGGTCAGTGCGAATCACATACACAATACCCCAGAGGAACTTCCTGAAATGTTTGGATGCCCAAACCACGGCGAAGGCCTCCCTTTCTATGACAGCATACCGCCTCTCAGCCTCCCTCAGCTTGCTGGAAGCAAACGCTATGGGATGGCACGTCTGATTCTCCCACTGCTCCAATCATGGCTCCTAGACCCACATCACTGGCGTCAACCATTAATAGGGTCTTGTTACTAGGACTGAATGACCCCAAGGACGGGGCACCATCAATGTCATCCTTCAAATTCACAAACTCCTGACAACTCTCGGTCCAAGCAAAACGGGCACTTTTCTTCAACAACGCCCTCATGCACACAGTCTTTTCAGCATACGAATAAACACATCTTTCGTAATATTCAGTACTTCCCAGGTAATACCGCAACTGCTCTTTATTCACAGGAGAAGGTGCCTCCCTCATCACCTTAATCAACTCTTTCTTGGGACTTATTCCCTTCTCATCCAGCGTGTGGCCCAGGTATGTCACGCTTGGAACGCCCACATGGCACTTAGACCACTTCACTGTTAATCCACTGTTCTTCAACACTCGCATCACCTCAATCACCCTTTTGTCATGTTCCTCACGATCCCTTCCCCAAGCCAATATATCGTCTTGAAAATACTCAACGCCGGGCACACCGCCAAACAAAGTTTGCATGAGTCTTTGAAACACAGCGGATGCCGATGCCAACCCGAAAGGCATTCGACAAAAACGATACACCCCAAATGGCATGACAAAAGATGTCAGGGCCTATGACTCTTCATGTAGGTCTATCTGGTGGTAAGCAGATGATAGATCAAATGTGAATAAACATGTTGCTCTCCCCACTGATGACAACAACTCATTGATATTGGGAAGGGGATGACGATCAACCCATATATTAGCGTTGAGTTCCCTTAAATCAAGGCACATTCTCAAACTTCCATCCACCTTACGTGCCAGCACCACAGGCGATAGCCATTCAGAACCCTCTATTTCTTCAATTATGCCAGCTTCCATCAGTTTAGAGAGCTCACTCTTCAACCGGTCCCTGGCCATCATAGGTACCCTCCTCACCTTGTGGACCTTAGGTACAGCACCCCTCTTCAGCACTATCTTTTTTTAATCAAACTTTATTTATCGAATTTTCAGAATAAAACATATGTGTTATCACAAACAAATCATTGTCATACATTTGGCATTTATAGTCGTGCATAACATTCAAACCAAGCAACATTAGAACTTTGGAACAACCCCTTTGTTCGCGTCTGGCTGTAGTTCTTTTCGATTGTTTGTTGTCCCATCTTGGTGGGGGGCAGTTTATAGCTTCCGCCTATTGAGTAGCCATGGCTCGAATGGTGTCTTCACTTGACCCTACTGCCCCCTAACCCCCCATCCCCATCCTCTTCAGCACTATCCTGTGCGAAAATCCCTTGAGCCTTCCCAACTTTTCCAAAATTATGGTAGGAAAAGCCTCCTTGAGGTAATCAGACGTTATGACCCCTTCAGTGTGTGTTCCTTCCACACCCTCTATACACAATACAGGTACTGGTTTCCCAGGGTGTATCTCCAGCTATCTCCAGTATAAGGCAGCTTGTTCATCCCAACCCAGGACCATATCTCCCTTGTAAGCAACATACAATTTAACACGCACTGTGTGCCCCTTGAGCTCCATTATAGCCCATTCGTACCCTCAACACCTTTACCGGTACACGACTATAAGCATAGGGATTTATATCAGATGGAATAAGGGAGGATACGTCCCTGCCATAACCTTTGACATATAGCTCTGGAGACATCATTGTGTAAGGGGAATCTGAGTCCACAAGCATTTGTAGTTGCACGCCATTGATTGTCAGCACGGCCGAAGGGCCCTTCCTCTGTGCACTGCCCACACTCAGCAGTACACCTTTGCGCAGATTATCATACACTCTGGCATGCATCCCATCACTGACATAACCGACCACACCATCAGAATTCCCTTCGGAATCCAACATTCTCACAGTTTGTCTGTTCTCTGTCAAGGTCCTGCACATGCAAGCAAAATGTCCTCTTCCTTTACATCTCCTGCACTCCACGTTACATGCCGGACAATCTCTGGCACCCGTGGCATGGCCCCTTCAACCGCATCTCCTGCACGGATCTCTCATGGACGATGTCCTTTTGTTGTCCCTGGCAGACAGGTTTTCCCCCTGCCATTTTCTCCTTTTCCTGATCTCCATTTCCCTTCACCAACGCCCTTCTTGGCTATCACTGCATGCACGCTGATGATATTGTTCTCTTTATTGTTCCTTTCAATTAGCTCTTGCACGCTTATCCACAATTCCTCAATGGCCCTCGCTATTTCAATGACTTTCTCAAGTGGGGGATCCTTTTCAATCCACAGTCTTTCCCTCACCTTGGCCTTACTAGGCTTCATCATAACTTGATCCCTTATGTACTCCTCTGCTATGCCTGTAAACTTGCAGGTGGAAATGAGCGCTCTCAGGGCCATCACATATACGTCTATGCTTTCACCCATGCCTTGGACCCTTGAAAAGAAATAGTACCTCTCAAGTACGACATTTGGCCTCTTGCCAAAATGATCTACGAGTTTCTTGAGCGCAGTTTCGTATGCACTCACCTCTCCTTCTCCATCGCCAGCACCAGGCACCCATACATCCTCACCAGGTAAGTGTCTGAATACTCGCAACCCCTCTGGTCCTAAACAATTCACCAGTGCCGCCTCTTTTTTTTCATCATCGTCGTATCTTGCTCCATCCGCCACCCTGAGGTACACCTTGAAGGTATATATCCACAAATCCCAGTGTATCGGAGGTTTCCCAGGGCTGGGTAAGAATGCGGGTGGAGGACGAGTGTTGCTCTGTTGCATCCTTGGGTGCAAAGGCGCTTCCAACTCTTGGAGTGGATTGGGGGTGTGCTGTATATGTTGGGGTGGCTAGTTGTACAAATGATTCACCACCTGCCAGGGAACACTGTGTCCAAAACTCCTAAGCTGTCAGTGTACCACTTATTACCAGGAAGTACCATTTGCTATGGTCCTAGGCCGCCTGATAGGTACACCACATACTATTTGTGCTTGTGGCTGTGTGTTTCCCTGTACTGCTTGCTCCGTGGAAGGATGTGCCACACAGCTGATGGGCACAAAACCCGCTGTGTGCATATGTGCACCAAGGCCCTCCCGCAGGAAAGTAGAACAGCTGAGGGGCCAGCTTTACTTCGCGTTGTGCTGGGTTGCCCAGCAACCACTGTGTGCCTGTGTGAGTGCGTGCACACAAGGCCCTCATGAGCAATGAAGATCTTCCTCCGTCCTACCCAGGAACGCGTGCAAGTGAGCTGGGCGTGGCCAACCAGCAGCCCACGCTGCGAAAAGAGGTGTTCCCTGTCGTCGCTCTGCCGTAGGTTACTGCACTTGGAGGCAGCTTTGCAGTGCTCACTCACCTCTATGAGAGCGCAGCGGGATCCGAGGCCTTTCTGCACCCATTGATATGCGGCCATGGTTACGGCACTTGGAGGTAGGCTTCGCCGCACTCACTCACCGCTATGAGCATGGCGGGGATGTGACACCCTCCTTAACTCCTCGCCTCTGCCTGGATGCCTAAGACGCTGGATACAGCCTGGTTTGCCGGGGCGCTGCAGACCTGCTCTCCGGCGGGGTGGCAGCACGAGTTTCCTTCTCTGCGGTGGGGTTTGCCGTTACCGTCCTCGTTGCCAGTGTAGTGATTGAAGTAAGTCGGTAAATGGGTTGAAGCAAGCTTCATTCAGACAAACCCCAACGCCCTGAAGTGGTCAACCCCGAACAGCAACTGACTGGAACCTGGAATCCTGGACATGAGTAAACAGTCCAAGGTTCCGTTCCACAGTTCCATTACAACACGAACCAGTAACATTTGAAGGCCAACTGCTGAACAGCTTGACAGATATACATCCTCTTTTCAGAAAATGTGTACTGGTATAAGTGCAGTTTTGGACGGTATCAGCAAAACCCTGGTGCAAAAAGCATATTCTTTCAATGCATTTTTTAACCATGACAAGGTTTGCTCTAGTGTAAAGTTTGTTCTCTATCAGCGAAGGACACACAACGCGATCTCAATGTCACTTGGCCTAGTAAGAATGTTGTCTCTGTCCTCCCTCTGTTCCCCCTTCCTTGCCTCGTCGCGCCTTGAAACACTTGTGTATAGGCATGTTACAAATGCCATATCATATCATAACAATGTATCTTACTGCTAATAGGACACGTTTCATCAAGTGCTTCAAGGGACAGATGCCCCGTTCCTATAGCACGCCCCTGAACCCTTATGAATTTGATTGTACCCCTATAAATGTAATGCCCCCAAAAATGTTATATACATTTTATATGAACCTGATAAGAACCCTGCTGTAGTGTATATCACATTTTTGTAATTGTAGTTGTTTATTTGTACAGTGCTTATACACCAGTGAAGTGTTTCAAATCGCTTCAAGGCTGGAAGGGAGCAAGGGAATACAGTAGTCATTCTTAGGCCTGGAGGTTTCCGAATGATCTATTAAAAAGTGTCTAGCGTACTAGGTCTGACGGCATTTCTCCTACTGCAAGTGCATGAATTGTTTCAGGCAATTTGATATAGATGTATCCGAACCTTTATACATTTAATCGACCACCAATACATGTGATGATCCCCCAAAAACTGATCTAATTTTATATGAATTTTATATCAATTTGATACGAATTTAAATTCACTTGATATAAAAATGTTATATAGATTTACCCAAGTCCCTATAAATTTGACTGAACCCCAATACATTTGATGACCCCAATACATTTTATATACATTTGATATGAATTATTTTTTTTGTATTATTATTATTCTTTTATTATAAAAATTGTATATGATTTAACAAAGAAACAAGGAGGAAAAGAAAATTCTATTTCCAAGACAAATTGGCAGTAGATACATCAAACTTCAACAAAACATATCAAAGAATAGTCTTACAGCAAAAAATGATTTGAAATCACTCAATAAAAATAACAGATACTACATAAAAAAAATCTATCAGCATAACCTGAAAAGTATAAGAGCATAAACATAACATCATTATCAATTAAATAGTAAAACAACCTCCTCCTCACTCTTTGCCTCTACCTCTCAACTTATCCTCCTCAGAGACATGAACATCCACCTGGATGCTACAAGCCCTTCTTCAGGACTCTTTCCCAACCTCTGCGAATCTCTCTCTCTTTTTTTTTTTTTTTTAAATTTTATTGGTTTAAATTCAAACCTTTAAAATATTTTACATCACAAAATAAAAAATAACACATTGAACTTTGTCATTTCTCCCCAAATTAACCTCCTCCCTTTTGTCCCCAAGTCTAAACATTACTCAATAATTTTTTGTTGTGTATAGAACATACAACATTAGGGCTAGCCGTCTCTTAATTACTCATTAGTGTCTTTTAGTCTCTCTTCTATGACGGCCAGGAAGGAGGTCAATGGTATAATTAGTTTCATATCCAAGCCGTTCCACATACACTGCCACCACTCATCAGCGCATGCCGACTGATGGTCGTCGTGCCATCGTCCCAAGTGAATTGATCTTACATCTTTCAACGCTGCACAAGGAAGAACTAAATGTCTAAGGGACTCTGGCTCCTTTTTGCACAACCGACAAATGGGATTTAGACCTGCATTGCACGCCCAGTGACAGATTCTATCTTTGGTTTTCATTGCATTTAGCCTGAATAGCATAAATGATCTTCTAGCTTTCGGGTTCGGAAAGCGAGTCAGATATTTTTGAAGGATACCATACCCTCTTGCTTCAGCGGGAGAATCTTTCATCGCGTGTGCGTCAATACGTTCAGTACATGTATTTATCCAATCAGCACGCCATAATGTCACTTTGGCTGCCGTTGGATTTGTGTGAAGAGTTTTCAAGTTGATGTTATTCGTTGCTAAAAGATCTTCACATTGTTTTACCCATTGCGAAAGGATATCTGGTCCTTTAGATGAAGCATGATGGAAAATCTGGAATTGGAGTATTCCTTCCTCTGCTCTTGTTTTCCGAAACAATATGAGCTGATTCCAGCATATCCTGGCGTGCAATGAGATTAGAGCTAATTCATATCTTATACACGCTGATGAAATTCCGGGCGGTAAGCTTAAGGACTTAGTCCAGAACATGTGTTCTAGTGAGGCCCAGTGAGTTGACGGGCAGCCAAAAGCATTTTCCGCACCGTAGGCCAGGATCGGCACCACCTTTTGTTCATAGAAGTTGCGAAGTGGTTGCATTGAGAAACGCCCATATTTTCTATGCAACACTAGGCCCTGACAAGCCAGCTGGCCACACTTTCGCTTTGAGTCTGCTACCCAAGGTTCATCGCAAATACTGGAATTCAAAATCATCCCAAGATATTTAACGCTTTTTGAAATTTGCAGTTTCTCTTGATTTAAAGACCACACCTGTCTTGATCCTTTTTGTAGCCGGCTTATTTTTAGGTTCTCAAAGACCAGTATTTCAGTTTTTGCAGTATTGATCTTTAAATTGTTCTGACACACGTATTTTTGAACTGCTTGCAGTTTACTTTGAAGCCCAATTGGTGTCAGGTCTAGGATTACCAAATCGTCAGCATATAATAGCCAGCTTACCTTCAATGAATTAAGTTTTGGCGGAAAGGATCTCACAGATTGAATCGTGGCACCAATGTCAGAGATAAAGAGGCTGAAAATTGCAGCTGCTAACGGGCACCCCTGCTTGACACCTTTATACGTCCTGATTTGAGCTGATAAGGTCCCAGATTGATCGAGCCGAATGAAAATTGAAGTGTCATTGTGAAGTTCTTTAATTGCTGCAAGCAATCCAGCTGGACCGCCCCAAAATTCTAACTTTTGCCACAACATTTCACGATCTATCATGTCAAATGCCATGGAAAAGTCGACAAAGGCAAGATACACTCTCGTGTTTGTTCTAAGGGCTTCCATTTTCAGTAGATTTAGTACAAGCAGGTTCAAAGAGAAGCCAACAGATTTCACAAAACCCGCCTGTCTTTCATCCACTCTATTTGATGTTTTTGCCCATGCAATCAGTTTTTTTTGCAACAGAGATGAAAAAATCTTGCCCAGAACGTCAAATAAGGCCACCGGTCGTTAGTTTTTTGGTGATAATCTGTTACCTTTCTTGAATATGGGTACTATTATTCCAGTCTTCCATGAGGCAGGTATTTGTTTTTGCAAGTTAATTCTTGCAAATAGATCACCACACAGATCGGCCCATAAGTCAGGAAACTGTTTAATCATACAGTTCGACAACCCATCAGGTCCAGGTGCCCGAGAGTTTTTTGCTCTCACGATTGTCTCACGGATTTCGTCTTTTGGGAACTGTAGATTCCATGATGTTATATTGGAAATTGACTTATTTGGAGCGAGATCTTTATGATATAAGGCTGTGAAGTGATTCGCCCACTCTTTTTCTGGAACCGGGCAAGCTTGCAAAGCGACTTGTGGGGCTTCCATGCCATTGATTATTCGCCAAAACTCCCCGCTGTTTTTGTTCATTAGAATCTTCATCATTGCTTCAGCGTCATTCTGATGTAGTATTGCTCGATGGCTTTTAATACAGTTTTTATAGGATTGTCTCGCTGCTTTATTTTTTGCTGATATTTCTCCCAATGGGCCTTGCTTATTTTTTTGAATTTCAGCTCTCATCATTCTTTTTCGTTGTTTTATCATAATGTCAAAACTATGCTTTTTCTGAAAAGACCAATTTTTCATACCGATATTCTTTGTTTTGAACTGCGACAGTATTGGCATATAATCAATCTCCTTCCCTGTTGACTTAAATTGATTGCAAATTGTGATTACCTCCTTTTCATCCAACTTTAAGCGGAGGCGATTTGGTTCCACTGAGATTTTTGCACACCATTTTTCACCCTGCGCGCCTCTTAATTCTTGGAATTTTGGTTCCAGCATTTCATGGTCACTGTTGTTCATCGACCGGATTTTCATTGACTTGATTTTTCCATGCATGGTGTCAGAAACGAAGATATAATCAATGATGGAACTTTGGCCTTCTCGCTGCCACGTCGGCATTGCCGGAATATCACCTTGCGTACAGCCATTTAGCATTGAGAGGCCCCTTATTTCCATTTCGTCTAACCATGATTTTGCTAAATTACCTTTAAGGGAGCTCTGTGGATTAAAAAAATCGATATTCAGGTCTCCACAGACAATCAAGTCACTTCCAGTGCTGGATTCTAACAAATTGTCAAGAATTGTGGTAACCTGATCAATAAAGGGTTGTGTCCCAATTCGTTGGTGATTCCAATATATATTAATAATATGAATAACATCGCAAGCCTGAGAAGTAGCGGCGGATTTTCTTATTTCGCATACTTGAATATAAGGCGTGTGGTTCACTGCTTTCAACAACCGGTATCCAGAAGACCGATTAATCATTGTCAAAAGACCAGCTAACGGGCGGCCTTTCTCGGCCTTAACAGCAGGGTTCAGTGCACATTCAAAGTCTGTGATAGTTGGTAATTCACACATCCAGGTTTCCTGGAGGCAGATCAATTGTAACTCATTGGCCCAGTTGTTGTTAAAAAGATGTGCAAAACCACGTGTATTCCATGAAGCAAAAGTGAATTCCTGAGATACATTAGACTTTGGGCATTAACTGTTCGAATTCATATTTAACGCAGAGGCCATCCAATTCCAGTCTTCCCCTGGAGTGTGTGCAGTTTGGTTGCTGAGTTGTGGAAAAGAGGATTTATCAGATAATCTCCCGTTGTCTATGGTGATTTTGATTTTCTCCATTGGACTTGTTCTGATGTTTGTGTCCTGTATTACCGCCGCCGAACTTTGCAGAGGGGAAGCGGTTTGATTGACCTTACAAATTAGTTTGCTCTTTCCGAATTGCGGCTGCCATTTTTGGGCCGTTTGATCACTCTTTCTGAAGGCCTCCACAGGCGCGGAATCGCTCTTACAAGAAAACAATGGCTCCCCTTGATAGAATTTTTCTTCTTCTTTTTTGCCACATCGTTCAGGGTCCATCACTTCGTAGGAATCAAAACCTAGTGACAACAATTCTTCATCTGCGTCCAGGATTACGTTTGCAATTAGATTAGAGATTAGGTGTATGATCACCTTGTCAGTGCACAAGTCATCTGGGAATTCAATGATTTTCAAGGCTTTCAACTCGAGAGAGCGGAGTCGCGGAACATGATGTAACAACCTTAGCACATTTGTTCGATTCAGAACAAGTTTGTCGGTTCCCTCCAGTCGCTCTAACATCAATTTAATCAGAGACGATGACTCCACTGACCGTGCCGGAGGCCACTGGTTCCTATTTTTCTGGTTTTGTGCATGAAGTTCCGACTGGTGGAAGTCTAGATTCTGAGGCTTGGGTGCTTTACTCTTTAGATTAGCACTCTCCCCTGATTCAATTCTCCTCTCCAAAGTTGTCACATTTGACGAACCCTGACATGACCCATCAACAGTCACAGTTTTCACCTGATTTTGGGTCCTTTGTCTTTCTCTTTTTTCTTGTAGTGTGATAAACTCCGGACTCCTAGGTTCGTTGTTTTCATCCTTAGAATCAATAACAGGAGGAATTATCTCACACACTCTATTTTTAATTTCTCGTGTTGTGTTGTTTAGGAGCACCTGCCGCTTCTGTGCGACACTCGATATCTGAATTTGATTATTAGATTTTGGGTCCACCGATACTCCATCAGCTCTTTGAATGTCACTTATTTCCACAGGAACTTTCATCGGTTCGACTTCATCCTCAGCCTTGTCTTCGTAGACTGATAATTCCATTAAGTCCGCCTGTATTGCCAAGTCCTCTTCGTTAAGCAAACTCTCCTTAACCTTTGTATTTAAATCCTCTTGATCGAGGTCAACGATTTTGGTCTCTTTAATTGTATCAGCTAATTTTAAGCTTGTGGAAATAGCTTTGTCAACTAATTGAAACATGTTTAGATTCCGCAAAAATTTTCGGGCTCCTTTTTGTTGCGTTTTTTTCCGAGCAGGCATATTCTTTAGTTTTTTGGTTTGTGGAGGATTTTTCTTTACACCCACCATCCGAGTAGATTGAGCTTCTACGTCTGAATTTCCAAAAATGGGAAATAGTCCTGCTGGCTTTGATGACGCAAGCAGCTCATTTTGTGGGCCGTCAACCAAGTCTACTATTTCCTGACCAGAGGATGAACCGGAGGCCATTTGAAAATCCACCAATGCTGGATTCAGTACATTTTGAGCCTGTAAGAAAGCAGAATTGAACGAAATTTCGAGCAGGTTCGTTTGATTGTCATGTTTCTCATATGACTTATTAGCCGTCATCAGCTTTCCCACCTCAGGCTCTGTCAATAAAGCAGCCACCTTAGCTCCC
This sequence comes from Ambystoma mexicanum, assembly GCF_040938575.1. NCBI lineage: Eukaryota > Metazoa > Chordata > Amphibia > Caudata > Ambystomatidae > Ambystoma > Ambystoma mexicanum. The sequence goes on along the minus strand of NC_090931.1, from coordinate 1,316,656,153 downwards.
TCATTAACCAATTCAGGCACTTCAGTCTGCGAAGTTTCAGTTGAGATGTTAGGTTGGAGAGTAGAATTGTACGGTTGATCCAACTGTATTTGGGAAACAGGTTTCCTGGGCCTCTTTGAAGAGTTTACTACGGCAACAAAGTTTGAAATTGCGGCTTTACTTCCTATGTCTTTTTGTTTTCCATCAACCTTCAACTCTTCACATTTCTGCACTACATGTGACTGATGAAATAAAGCCAATGCTTCCTTCGCCACTTCTGCAAATAGTTTTTTGTCAATCATGTCATTTTGTTTGGCTTCATTCACTGCTTGTATACCTGACAATATTTGATGGTTCACTTCATTTTGTTTAAGTCCATCCGTCCCCTGTTTTGCCTCTAAGTGGACCAGTTTTGAGTTCATTTGCTAACAATGTCATGACATCCTTCAAATTGTCGTTTAATGTTTCATACAGCTTAGTGAATGGAGTAAGGGAAATTGCCATTGCAGATGTTAGCGCCATTAGTAGATCGTTAGAGGGGACGTGGACACATGAAGCTGGATACTTACTTTCCTTTTTCTCAAGTGCCTCTCGAGTGTTTTGTCTGGAACGTACCCCTTCTCTCCTAATCTTTGGAAATGGACGTTCACAAATCGAAGAGTCTGTTTTTTCTGACTCATCTGATGAGTCTTCGCTGTGGGAACTTATACTTCTATTAAGTTGACTCTTTTTCCTTGTAGATGGTCTAGCTTGATAATGGGTAGGCACCCTTTTCTGGGAGTCAGCCACAATTCCCTCTTGTGACTGTACTGAGCTGGCAGGAGACACAGTGTCTCGTGGTTTTTGTCTTTTATAATTATCCGATCCCCAAATATCTCGATTGGTATCTGTGACATGGGTACGGGGCCTTTTCTGGGTGGCTTTATGTGGAGTTTCATTTATTGGAGTAGAAACAACCAATCGATCAGAACTTCTAGATTTATTCAAATTTATCAAATTTTGTAAGACTGCTGATACCACCTCTAACGAGTTTCTTTTGCCGAGAAGGAGGTTGTCATTTACCACAGAGGAAGAACATTTGTCTGTCTCTTTCTGAACACTTTCCCTCTGCCCTATTCTATTTGAAAGAGGGTCTTTTTGCAGATTGTCTGAAAGGGACGGCTTGGGGGTGTGGCTAGCAGCATATGGAATAAAGGCAGAAGATTTGCTCACAGTAGCGTTTATCACATTATTCAATAAACTGGGCGACATGTCAGTATCACTTACTTCAAGTACCGGGAACGCTCCGGCAACACCCGACTCACACAACGGGCTGGTCGAGTCAAGGGTGGACCCGAGGTGCGCAGCCGCACCAACGCTCACACTCACATCCAGCGGGACATCCTGGCGCAGCGAGAAGCCCTCTCCGCGCGAGGCCTCCACAGCGGCGGTGGGCTCACACAACATCGCTGGCCTCTCCCCCCGACCAAGCCCTCCGACGTCATCTGCGGGCACCACCTCCAGCGGCCACGCCGCGTCCTCTGTCGGCTGCTCAGCAACAACGTCCCCCGCCACACGTGCCGATCCAACCAACCTCTCATCCCTACATAGGGGCCGCTGCACCGCATCCCCCCTACTCGGTAAGTTCATTTCCCTGTTGCAAGCAGGGACGAACACTTTATCGACCTCTCTATGGGACTTGTCCGATGTGATTAACAAGCCCTCCTCCTCCTGTTGATCAATTAGGGAGTCCGGGGGGGACACTGTGGCGGTAGGGATTGATTTTAAATGTGTGGGCGAGCGTGAAGGCGTTGAATCAGTATGCTTTGGAGCCATTGGAGCCTGGCTTTCCTCCTCGTGACCTGAGGGTTCAAACACCTCTCCCATCAGCTCTGTAGTTAAATCTACAGCTATAAATTCTGATGACTCTGTTTGGTCATGAGCTGATCCACAGGAAAAATATTGACTCTGCTGTTTGGTTCTCGATCGTTTTTCATGCATTACATCAGAGTTAGCGGCCCTTTTCACTTGGGCTCTAGTTCTGGAAATCTGAAATGACGACTTTAAGTTAGATGGGTCCATGACTTCCCAATGCAACAGTCTGTTCCTCACTCCTTACGCCGCTCGCCAAACAGCAAACAGCGGTATCCTCAGCCCTTTGCACTCAGGGCTTGGCGCCACAAGGGCGAAAGAGGCAGCCTTAAATACCAATTAGCCTGAGTCAGGTGACCAAGTGAGTCAGGCAAATAAAGGCACAGGCACACGCACCTCTCTTTTCCTCTTCTTAAGCTCTTTAGTCTCCTCTTCAATGGAAAGTAACGCTCGCCACAGCAAACAGCGGTATCCTCAGCCCTTTGCACTCAGGGCTTGGCGCCACAAGGGCGAAAGAGGCGGCCTTAAATACCAGTTAGCCTGAGTCAGGTGACCAAGTGAGTCAGGCAAATAAAGGCACAGGCACACGCACCTCTCTTTTCCTCTTCTTAAGCTCTTTAGTCTCCTCTTCAATGGAAAGTAACGCTCGCCACAGCAAACAGCGGTATCCTCAGCCCTTTGCACTCAGGGCTTGGCGCCACAAGGGCGAAAGAGGCGGCCTTAAATACCAGTTAGCCTGAGTCAGGTGACCAAGTGAGTCAGGCAAATAAAGGCACAGGCACACGCACCTCTCTTTTCCTCTTCTTAAGCTCTTTAGTCTCCTCTTCAATGGAAAGTAACGGTCGCCACAGCAAACAGCAGTATCCTCAGCCCTTTGCACTCAGGGCTTAGCGCCACAAGGGCGAAAGAGGCGGCCTTAAATACCAGTTAGCCTGAGTCAGGTGACCAAGTGAGTCAGGCAAATAAAGGCACAGGCACACGCACCTCTCTTTTCCTCTTCTTAAGCTCTTTAGTCTCCTCTTCAATGGAAAGTAACGCTCGCCACAGCAAACAGCAGTATCCTCAGCCCTTTGCACTCAGGGCTTAGCGCCACAAGGGCGAAAGAGGCAGCCTTAAATACCAGTTATCCTGAGTCAGGTGACCAAGTGAGTCAGGCAAATAAAGGCACAGGCACACGCACCTCTCTTTTCCTCTTCTTAAGCTCTTTAGTCTCCTCTTCAATGGAAAGCAACGCTCGCCACAGCAAACAGCAGTATCCTCAGCCTTTTGCACTCAGGGCTTAGCGCCACAAGGGCGAAAGAGGCGACCTTAAATACCAGTTAGCCTGAGTCAGGTGACCAAGTGAGTCAGGCAAATAAAGGCACAGGCACACGCACCTCTCTTTTCCTCTTCTTAAGCTCTTTAGTCTCCTCTTCAATGGAAAGTAACGCTCGCCACAGCAAACAGCAGTATCCTCGGCCCTTTGCACTCAGGGCTTAGCGCCACAAGGGCGAAAGAGGCGGCCTTAAATACCAGTTAGCCTGAGTCAGGTGACCAAGTGAGTCAGGCAAATAAAGGCACAGGCACACGCACCTCTCTTTTCCTCTTCTTAAGCTCTTTAGTCTCCTCTTCAATGGAAAGTAACGCTCGCCACAGCAAACAGCAGTATCCTCAGCCCTTTGCACTCAGGGCTTAGCGCCACAAGGGCGAAAGAGGCGGCCTTAAATACCAGTTAGCCTGAGTCAGGTGACCAAGTGAGTCAGGCAAATAAAGGCACAGGCACACGCACCTCTCTTTTCCTCTTCTTAAGCTCTTTAGTCTCCTCTTCAATGGAAAGTAACGCTCGCCACAGCAAACAGCAGTATCCTCAGCCCTTTGCACTCAGGGCTTAGCGCCACAAGGGCGAAAGAGGCAGCCTTAAATACCAGTTATCCTGAGTCAGGTGACCAAGTGAGTCAGGCAAATAAAGGCACAGGCACACGCACCTCTCTTTTCCTCTTCTTAAGCTCTTTAGTCTCCTCTTCAATGGAAAGCAACGCTCGCCACAGCAAACAGCAGTATCCTCAGCCTTTTGCACTCAGGGCTTAGCGCCACAAGGGCGAAAGAGGCGACCTTAAATACCAGTTAGCCTGAGTCAGGTGACCAAGTGAGTCAGGCAAATAAAGGCACAGGCACACGCACCTCTCTTTTCCTCTTCTTAAGCTCTTTAGTCTCCTCTTCAATGGAAAGTAACGCTCGCCACAGCAAACAGCAGTATCCTCGGCCCTTTGCACTCAGGGCTTAGCGCCACAAGGGCGAAAGAGGCGGCCTTAAATACCAGTTAGCCTGAGTCAGGTGACCAAGTGAGTCAGGCAAATAAAGGCACAGGCACACGCACCTCTCTTTTCCTCTTCTTAAGCTCTTTAGTCTCCTCTTCAATGGAAAGTAACGGTCGCCACAGCAAACAGCAGTATCCTCAGCCCTTTGCACTGAGGGCTCTCTCTATATATTATTCCCTCTGGCCCAATTCACTCAGGGCAAACCGTGGATGTTCTGATCTCCTCAGTCCTCCCATTTTCTAACCCTCTCACCACTCCTCTCTTTTGGAGTGATCACTTTATCCTTTCTTCCCACCTCTCTCTCTCTTCACCACAGGTCAAGCTGAATCCAGCTCTGCCACCTACCTTCTCGGTCATCCGACCCATTAAGAGTGTGTCAGTTGAGGCTTTCGCTGCTCCTTTCTCTCCTCCTCCCGCATCTTTAGCTGGCTCACACCCTGACACAGCCCTCTCTAACCTTCATCTTTCTATCTCTCTAACACTATGGATGTCCTTGTTCCTGTCGTGAGGTTCCGCTTGAAGCCCAAATTCAAGTGCAACTCTTGGCACAATTCTGACCTCGCCTCCCTTAAACGCAAGTGTAGGGCGGCGGAGAGGAAATGAAGGGCATCGGGCACACACCCTAACAAACTGGCCTGCTGCATGCTCCAAAGGCAGTACACACTCCCTGTCCTCTCTAAGAAGAGAGCCTAGATCCAAGCCCACATCTCTGCAGCATCTAGCAACTCGGCCAAACCTTTCAAAATCTGCAAGGAGCTGGCCAATCCTGCTGCAGTCTCTGCCTCTCCTGTTCCCTCCAAGGCCCTCTGCATGGCCTGTGCCTCTCATTTCACTAAACTCTGGACATCCCTCTTTTCCTCTACCTCCTCTTCCTCCTCCTCCTCTACCACTCCTGGCCCATCTGAGGCCGTCTCTCCTCTTACTCCTTTCTCCTGTTCACCCCTGACGATGTTTCTAGACAAGTCCGATCTATGAAAGTCTCATCAACGCAGGTTCTTCCCTGCTCATCCAGAACCATCAAGGACCACATAGACACACTTGCTCCAGCCTTGCCGATTTCTGCAATCATTACTTTGCCACTGGACCTTTCCCCTACCCCCTTGAGCACTGTATTGTGCACCCCCTTCTAAAGAAGCCCTCAGCCGATTCTTCTTCTCTGGCTAACTATCGCCCAATCTCCATCACTCCTTTCCTGGGCAAACTATTGCAAAGGCTGGCCATCTCCCAGCTTAATCTACATACTGAATCTGTTGGTTGCCTCCATGACCACCAGTCTGGCTTCAGAGCTGCCAGAAGCATGGAAACTGCTCTCCTGAACACCGGGAAGACTTGCTCTCCAAATCCTAATCTCCATTCTGTCCTCATTCTCCTTGATCTATCCTCTGCTTTTGACACGGTCAACTATGCCATAGTGCTCAATCGTCTCTGCGACAACCTTGGTATTACTGATCAGGCCCTGGCCTGGATGACCTCCTTTCTCACCGAACGTCCCTCTCAGGTCCAACTGGTGTCTTTCCTCTCTTCCATCTCTCTCTCTACTTGTGTTGTTCCCCAGGGGTCTAACCTCTTCCCCTGGCTCTTCAACCACCACCTGACACCTCTTGCCCACTGCATCGCTACTTTCTGCTCCTATTTTCAATGTTATGCAGATGACACTCAGCTCTCTTTCAGGCTCCCCTCAGCCACCTCTGCTTCTTCTCTCAGAATAGACTGTCTGGCCGCAATTCAGGAATGGTGTGCCACCAATGATTTCTACCTTAATGCTAGCACGACTGAGATCCTCCTCATTGGGACACCCACTCCTCCCTTCGTCCCTCTTTCTCTGGCCGTCCACTCAAGGCCCTCTTTGTGCTCCTTCCTGTGAGGCTAGGAACCGTGGTGCCATCTTCGACTCTACCCTCTCCTTCTCTCCTCATTTCTCGAACGACTCTAAGAAGTCAAACTATCACCTGCACCTCCACAAAGGAATTGTTCCTTTTCTCACTTTCCCCAGAAGCTCACTGTCTCCAGAGCTATGGTCCTCTCTAGGACAGACTATTGCAACAGCCTCTTTCTAAATCTTCCTGCATCTAGTCTTCGACCATTATTATTTATCCAGAACAGGACTGCAAGACTTATCCTTGGCCTCAAGCCCAGGAATCTTATCTCTCCAGCTCTGAAATCTCTTCACTGACTCCCAGTGGCTGCAAGGATCAAGTTCAAGACCCGCTGCATTGTCCACAAGGCTTTCTGGGGACTGGGACCGCTCTACCTCCCCTCCAACTTCCTCTTCCAAAACATCTTCCTTCTCAAGCTCTCCTCTCATCCACCCCCAACTCTCTGAGGGTAAGGCGCTTATCCAAGTAGAGAGTTGGAGGAAGATCTATCATCTTGGCTGGGGCCTCCCTCTGGAACAGCCTCCCTGCCTCTCTCAAACTTGAGCAGAACCACGTCTGGTTCCGGAAGCAACTCAATTTCTTCCTTTTCGCTTCCAATTTCTCTCTTCCTCTCCCCTGCTGATGCACCTGACTGCTCTGCACATTGGTCACCTGGTCACCCTCTGAACCCGGGCACAGGCTCCTGCATGTTCAGTTGCCCTAGCACTGCCTCCGGGCTCCCCAGCACTTAAGGGTCTGTATCTGTATCCCTACGGTCCCTTCTCTCTGTACTTATGAGCCACCTGCTGGCTGCACTTGTGAGTTAACTGCACATCCCCCTTTGCCTCCCCCCTAGCGCTTCTCACCGTCCCTCTTCCCCACGCTATCTGAATGACACCAGGCCTAATAAGATTGTTATTTTGTCCTTCCTTTGTTTCCCCCTCCTTGTCTTGTCACGCATAGAAACAATCTTGTATAGGCACGTTATAAATGGCACATCATATCATATCAATCGATCAATCAATCAATAGCCATAGGGAGGTGTCACACCTCAAGGTGCTAACATACTTTTATCAAACACGACACTGAGAGTCTTCTGTAGAGTACTCATGCTAATTTCCCATTGCTTTTTGTTGTGCATGATACACGGCTGTGTAACGGTAATAGCCCTAGTGTTGTTACGCATATCTCTCTGTGTATACCACTGTACAAGATATTTTATTTAAACTGTCAAAATGTATCTCAGCTGTATTGGTAACATTCAGTTTTATATTGACAGTCCCTAGAGATGTACCATAGGGATATGTTTCAGACCCTGCAGATACGACCTCCACAATGTACTTGCCACAGTCTACCTCAGAAGTTAGATCCCCTAGGTAATCGCTGGTGGCCCGATTGACATCCCCAGCGGCACTGATAAAGATAACACTATTGGTATCACTCTACAGAACACTCTCTTGCAATTTCTCCATCACACAATACAGCTTCAAGTGCGCATGAGCTGTTCAGAATGCACCAAAAAATATATTTCTGTTGTCAGAAGTTGTTGGGATACACCTCAGCATATCGCCAGCACAAACATGATGTTTCATAATCTAAACATGCAGCTGCTCATGTTGTAAGAACTATCGACTAAACAAGCATGAACACATCGGGGTCGGTGATGATGACTGCGTTTGACAAAATAACTATGTGTGCAAACTTGCCCCATAGTGAATTAAGAGATAGTTTTGCTAACATCCGCCGAGCAGGGTTGTCCTCAATGTGCTCCATACGCAAATGTGCACACTGATGTTTGTAATAATCTTCACAAAAGCCTGTTTAGTGGCATCATCCACACACCATGATGGAAAGCCAGAGGACTCTTTTATCTGCTGTAGGAACATGTGAATATATTCACAGAAGAGCAATGAAGAGAGGGTCCCAGGAATGGCCCTCGTGTCCCCTATACGCATGATAGCCCGAAGAATGAGAAACAAGAGATGCCAATCGCTGTTTGGCCACCCCCCAGGATGGCCAGTACATCCTACGTATGTGAGCAGATATTCTCTTAGACAACCTTTCAAACCCTATCCAGCTGATGTCTTCACGGATACAGGTGCCACATCGCTAGACCAGGTTAACTAATGATAAATATCGAGCCGTGTGAACGTCATTAGTGACACCATGGCATAGTAACGTTAGGCACGGAGCAAACTCGCATTCCTGCACGAAGGTACACAGACATGCACATGCACACATGAACAACTTGCATTCACAGTTCTGAAAACTATGCACCTCATGGGTTAAAAAAAGGCTTGGATAACCCCCATCCTTAAAAAAACAGGTCTACCTATGGATATTCCGCTTAACTATAGACCTATAATGAATACCCCGTTCTTGCTCAAGATTTTGGATCGGGCGGCGTACCTCCAAATCTCAGATCATCTTAATAAATATTCCATTCTTAATAGCCATCAATCAGTGTCTGTCATTTTTTCGAACATGAAAGTTTCGAATGGCAAACTTTTGCATTTTGTTTGTCGAAATGCCATTCTTTCGAATGACAATTTCTTAGAAAAAAATTTGAAAGTGCCGTCGACATGGGTTAGGGTTAGGCTTGGGTTAGGTTTGGGAGGTAGGTTTTTACGTCGTGGGGTTTGGGGGGCTGGGAGGGGCACCCCCACAATATACACTAAAACCTTGAAACGTTACATGGAGCTGCCCAGTGCTGAAATTTCAGCACTGGACAGCTGCAGCTAACGTTGCAAAGTTACGAAAAAATAAGCATTGAAATGCTATTTTTAACATGTAAAAGTGCATTTCAATTGAAACCAGTCCATGACTATTGTCGATGGATTGGTTTCGAAAGAAATGCACTTTGCATGTTAAATATAGGGTGTCACAGCTTTGGTTTTTGAAACTTTGTTTTCGAAACTTTTGTTTGTAGAAACTTTTTTTTTCGAAATTATCACTATGAACCCATCAATCTGGTTTCACGCAGGGATTTGGGACAGAGACTGCACTAGTGGAACTTAAGGCCATATTACTGGAATGTATGGATAACCGCAAGGCATCTATTCTGATGTTGCTGGACTTATTGGCGGCCTTTGACTTGATGGATCATTCTATTGTGGTCACCAGGTTGAAGGACGTAGCTAATTTTTCAAGTGCAGCGGCTCAATGGATATCCTTGTTTCTGAGTAATCAGGATGGCAGGGTATTTCATGAACAGAAACATTGCCTATAATTCTGAAATTTGGTGTTCCTCATGGGTCATGTATCTCACCTTGCCTGTATAACATTTTTACGGCTCCCTTCTTTGCTCTTTTAAAGCACAGTGGGGTAGCATTTACAAACTACGCTGATAACACACAGTGCGTCATCCCTGTTACTGGGATACATGACATTGATGAACTGCAGCTTAACAACGTTTATTCCCTTATAGAAAGATGGATGGTACATAATAACCTTGTACTGAATAGAGATAAAACAGAGCTGTTGATTGTTGGAGCTCTGAACATGATAAAGAAATTGGGCCCGGCATATGAGAGTTTTTATATTGAGGACACCAAAATAGTTTGTCAAAGGAAGGTTAAGACGTTGGGCGTCATCTTGGACCAACAACTAAATATGAAGGCACATGCGAGTAGTCTGGTGTCTTCATCAGCCTATAATATTAAGCTTTTGGCCTACCTCCGACTCTTCATTACGCAAGCCAATGCGGAAACTATTGCAAGGGCCATTGTGGGTGCCAAGATCTATTACTTCTGCAGTCTGCTGTTCGGTATCAACAAATCAGAGTGCAACAGGCTACAGGTGATACAAAATGGGGCGGTGTGAGTGGTTATGGGACTCGCTCGGAAAGACCACGTCTCTGAAGCCAGACATTGTCTGCATTGGCTTCCTGTGGAGTCGAGGCTCCTGTTTCGTCTCCTGGTAATCACAAAATGTCGTCAGGGCAAGATGCCTGACTACTTTCGGGATCTCCAGAAAGAGAAAATACATATTATGAGAACCCTCAAATTGAGTAATTTGACCAGTTGGCTTCTCCTATACGTAGGACCACTAAAGTCACAAAGGGTGCCTTTCAGTACGCAGCCCCAAAAACATGGAATAGTCCAGAAATAAGGAATCTAAAATCCACAGAACGTTTTTATTTGCTTGAACCGTTTTTTTAGTTCCCTGTTGACTACCCCATGATGTGATGATTATTATCTTTTATTTGTTTGTTTGTTGTAGCACCCTTAAACCGACGGGTCCATGGATTGCGCATTACACATTTTTTAAGTAAAGTAAAGGACAGATACACGTACATACTGTCAGAGGCCTTTTTTCCATTTCACTAGCCAAACGCAGAAACGCAAGAAAGCAAGAGTCACACAGAGCAAGCTTGCAAACGCTTATTGCAACTAACCATATGAAACTTTGGGGACGTCTAAGGAACCTAAAAGAGGCAAATGCTACTAACCCTTAAGGAGAATACTACAATATTTATATGTAGATACACCATAGAATGACTGTAGTAAATTCACATGAAGCCACAGGCCTCAGAATAAGGAACAAAGAGATTCTGATTCTGCAGCATGAAGCAACAGGCTAGTGCTCGCAGCCAAGGACAAGGGCGGGTGGAACATTCCTGGCTCCCGTGGCAGGGAGATACCTGCAAAATAACAGAATAAATCCTCACTAATTGCCGACTGAAAAGCTCAGTTTTGCAGTCCTCACCCACTTGACTCAGCCAAGCCGAACAATAGCCCTTTACCCGTGGTGGGAAGGGAAGCGGTTCCCAGCGAAGACAGACAGAATTGTTACATGTGTTGCCCTACGGACATTGCAATCCCAATTGACATGGAACGACCAGTTATACCACTCATATAGGGGTCACCTATACGTGATAGTACCCAAGCTAACAAATGCAATGGGCATTTAGGTTTTTTGGGGAAGGGTCAGAGATTGTGATGTCACAATACAATAAAAGCTTTTGACCCAGGCTCAGGAGCTGTGATTGCTGGAGAATTTTGTTTTTCCTGTATGATCCATGTCTGTTTAGAAAATAAAGGACAGTTCCAACTTGCCCATGGCTGAGTCCTCTGTCATTGCTGGGCGAGGGTTTGTGGGCCCTGGGTACTCTGCTGAGCGGTGACTGTGTAGCGCGAACCCCAGTCCTCTGGCATACCTTTACAAATTGTTAGCAGAGGACGGTGCACTATGTTTGTTCGGCACATAGCCGCCTCTTCTGTCACAATGCCTGGAGGGCTGTGGGTTGACCCAGGGAAGGCGAGGACTGCACATAGCTGCACCCGATGCAAGAGGCCTTCAGGAGCCACCTTGGAGAAAACCGTGCCCACAGTCCGTGGGACGCCCAGCAGACCAGAAGGGCAGAGTGGTAGACTTGGGGAGTGCCAGTGGTCGAGCAGCATCAGCGGATCACAGAGTGTATATATTGACCCAACCATACAGCAAATAGGGGAGGTGGTGAAGAGAGGTTGGTTGTGGGGTGGTGTCAAGCGCCCTGAGACCCTTGGGTGAGAGTTGCGCTATATAAAATATTTAGTTAGTTGTGTGTTGGTGATTATTGTTAAGTATAGTGGAGCAAGAAGCGGAGGTAGATGTACTTTGTTAGTGGTTAGGGAACATTAGATCTTGAGGAGATTATGTAAATATTGGATTGCCTGTGGATTGGGCATTGTAGCTCAGGTCATGGATGATGGTATCCCAGTGTATAGGACTTAGCAAGCAAAGCTAACCTAAATTGTGAACAGTGTTCTTCTGGTTAAGTCTCATGGAGACGCTTTACCTACAAGGTGTCGCTGTAGGTACAGATTGAGCATATGAAATATTGGTATGCCCTGTTAGGAGGCAGGATAACAGGCGTAAATATATGTTATTTGTATTTGTTGGGATCTCAGTGTCGTTGGGAAGGGTTTGTGGGCAACGCTGTGAGTGGGCGGTTATTGACAATTTTCTGTCCTTCACTTACACATTGCAGAGGGGACATCACTAGTGAGGTTTGTGTATAGGACTTGGTAAGCACGAGGAGGTGCAACTGTTTTGACGATTATTTATTCTTTGCGGAGTGATGGTGTTGCTGAGGCGGTGCGCGGAAGGCGCATGCGCTAGATTGGTGGGTGTGCCTATGGAGGTGGGGGTGGCAGAAGGGAGGTGAGTGGAGCACTCCCAAGGTATTGGTTGAGAGCCAGAGAGGCATCAAATATTTTGAGGTAAACTGTTATCTGAATAATTTGAAGTTAAAATGAAGTACATGGGTTGAATAAACAGTTGAAGTGTTGAAAGCCCTAGGGGCGTGGCTACATGGCTGCGTGAGTGGACGTGTTCTTGGACGGCTCCCGCAGATCTGACATTGATCCTTGGATATGAACGTGCTTCACCTTTGCCACATGTGCCTGCCGCACACCTATGGATGCATGAACATCAGGGGCACGAATGGAGCGCAGTGAGGGCCCGATACGCGGCGTGACGGGCGTGGAACGGACGCTGGAAGATTTGGGGAGCCCGAGTCTCGGGCTGAAGAACATGGGGGACAGCGAACAAAAGGCCATATAAATTGACCGCTCCGTCGCAGGGAAAGGTGGCAGGCGAGGCGCAGCAGAGACTGAGCCCGCCGTGTCCTGGCGGGACAGCTGGAGCCCGGTGTGTGTGCCAGCAAAGGAGGACCTTTGCGGATGGGATGAGACCCTGTCAAGTTGGAATGTTGGCGACGGGGCCCATGGAGCGTGGTACTTTAGTAAGGCCGGGGGCCAAAAGTAGTGGGGCTTGCCCACACTTCTCTGCCACAACACGATGACCAATAAACCTTTGAGAACAAAGGGCAAGCAACCCACGCTCGAATAATACGCCAGAACATCGCTGGGTGCAGAAGGAGCCAGAAGCAAAGACAAAACCCCCGGGGGGGGGCACAGCCACCATGGGCATGAACCAGGAGATCCTTGCTGCGATTGCCGATCTGAAAGTGGCCTGGGAGACCAAACTGGGACTGGCCATGACTGAATTGAAAGCAGCACTAGAGCTTAAAGTCGGGGCGGTGCAGGAGGAGGTGAACCTTCTCCGGCAAGATGTCAGGTCACTGGCGGAACGCACAGGGAACTTAGAAAAAGAGGTGGCCCCGAACACAGCGGACTGCGCAACCCACAAATCGTAACTTCACGCCCTAGTGCAACGTGTGGGGAACTTGTAAAGTGGGGCGGAGGAGGCAGAAGGACGCGCCCGAAGAAATAGGAGCTGAGGGACCCAACCCCACGGAGTACATCGAATCTATGCTGCTGCAGGAGATAACCGGGGGAGTGTTGTCCCAGGGGTTTGCTGTGGAAAGAGCGCACAGGGCCCTGATGAGGAGACCGCTGCCGGGGAACCCCCCTAGGCCAGTGATCGCCAAGATCCTGAATTACCGAGATCGCAAATGAATTCTTGAACACTTTCGGAAAGGCGGAACAATACAAAAGGGGTCGGCAAACATAACCGCATACCCGGATTACACCTTGCAGGTGCAGTGCAGATGCATGAACTTTGATACTGTGAAAAGGTTATTGCGTGAAGCAGGCCACAAGTATATGCTGATCTACCCGGCAAAACTGAAGGTGTTCCACAAGAACAGAACCTTGTTTTTCGAAACCTGGGAGGACGCTATGGGGTGGCTGGACATGCAGAGCTGCACCCAAGAATCAGGTATCCAGACAGGAGAAGGAGTAGATAAATAACGGATGTCGGTGGCACCCAGGGTGTCACAGCCTAAGACAATGGGACTTGAATATAGTATAAAACATAGCCTTTGGGCGGGTGTTGCTAGGGCCATACAAGTATGCACTGTTGGCACCGAGAAACCTTGATAATAGCGCGGGAGCCTTACAGAGCCTGCCCTCATACCCCCACAACGAGAAGTTTAGTTAGGTCACTAGTCCGGTGACACCCTGCCGGGTTCCTGGTCTCGGCATTCTGAAGCAGGACAAAACGCGGGGGAGCCTGAGATCCAGGGATGGAGCTGGGCACTTATTCGGTTGGGTGGGGAGGGGGGAGGGAAGGGGTTGTGTGCAGTGGTTTAAAGTTGGGAAAGGGGGGGGAGAGTTTGTTGGAAGTGGGAAGGGAGCGAGCCAAATTTTGTGTCATATCAGGCGGGAGGGGAAACTGGGCGGGGAAGCGGGATTCTTTATAAATGGCGTCGGGTAACCTTAGAATGGTCACCTGGAATGTGAGGGGCCTTAATAGCTATCTGAAGCGTAACAAAGTAATGATGTACCTAAGAAGGATGAGGATTGACATAGCACTGCTACAGGAAACCCACCTTACTAGGGAGAAACTGGAGGTGGTCAAGAGAAAGTGGAAAGGGAGCACCACGGGAGCTACATACTCAGTTTACGCAAGGGGATTTATCATATGGGTGTAACCGCATATACTATTTCAACTGATTCAGTCTACGGGGGACCCGGAAGGCAGAATGATAGTAGTGCGGGGGATGCTGGAAAACCGGGAAGTGAGCATTATAAACTTATACGCCCCTAACCAAGATACAGCGGCCTATTTTAGGACTTTATACGGCACAATTAGCCCCTACTGGGTGGCACGATCCTATGGGGAGGGGACTTTAACTGTACATTGAATCCTAAAGTGGACAGGTCAGATGGTAAACTAGACAAACCCACCCCGGCTGCAAAGGCGTTACAGGCCCTGCTGAGAGACTTTGGACTCGTAGATGTCTGGAGGCATCTGCACCCGGCAGACAGGCAGTACTCACACTACGCAGCACCACATGACCTGCACACAAGGCTGGATTATGTGTTTGCTGCTGCTGAGTTAGTAAGGGAAATGGTGGGCGTGGAATATAAGGCCAGAGTGCTTTCGGACCACTCCCCCTTAGTCCTGAAGTGGCAACACCAACCCCCTAGAGCACGAATCCCAACGTGGAAGCTCAGAACTGAGGCCCTGCAGGACTCGGGATTCCGAGAAGACCTGAGGGAGGCGATCACTGAGTACTTTGATACTAATACCGGAAGCGTCCAATCTGTGGGAACCGTATGGGAGGCATTCAAAGTTGTGGTGCGGGGCGTAGCCATATCAAAATCCAGAGGGCTCCAGGGGGGTATCGAACGGGAGTTGCAAGAAACAGAGAGGGAGTTGGAAGACATAATGCGTAAGGGGGGCACCTCTCGGAAGGATGTGGCAAGGATGAGACTGCTACAACAAGCCAGCAGTGAGCACTGGAATAGATTATGCAAGCTGAGCTATAAGAAGTATGTCGAGAGGCAGCATGCGGGGGGAGACAAGCCGGGCAGATTGCTGGCCTGGTTTTATAAAAACGAAACATCACGACCAGTGATCAGGGAAATTAGGGGGACGGTGGTCAGATCTGGGATACCCAAGAGGGAGTAAACGAAGAGTTCTTTAGATACTATAAACGTCTTTATGAGGACACAGGGGAAGTAAGGGACCAAGAGATCCAGGACACACTAGAATACATAGGCTTGCCCACTCTAGACGATCTGGAACGGGCAGACCTGGACACCCCAATCACCTCAGAAGAACTAGATACAGTGGTCCAGCACCTGCCCACTTGCAAAGCTCTGGGGTCGGACGAGCTCCCCAGAGAATTCTACAAAACATACAAACAAGAGCTGCTCCCCCCGCTGCTGGCCATGCTTAATGAGGCGTTTGAGCGCGGTAGGCTGCCAGAGTCCCTACGGGAGGCGGTGATCATCCCGCTCTTAAAACCAGGTAAGCCAAGCACAGACTGTGGGTCATATAGACCCCTATCGATGCTTAATCAGGACAGCAAGATCCTCACGGCAGTGCTGGCAAACAGGCTTAAGCGAGTCATCGGTATCCTGATACACTCCCGACCAAACAGGCTACGTCCCTGGTAGGAATATAACTGATAACCATAGGAGACTTCACCACATTATTGAACACACAGAGAAGGACCCTGGCAAATTGGCAATCGTCTCGCTGGATGCGGTCAAGGCCTTCGACTCAGTGAGATGGCCTTGATTGCTAGTGACACTGAGAGAATATGGAATGGGGCCGGGGTACCTAAGGTGGGTTAAAATTTTATATAGTTCCCCAATCGCAAAGGTCAAAACGGGCGCTATCATCTCAGATAAATGGCAACTCAGCAGGGGCACTAGACAGGGCTGCCCCTGGTCGCCTATGCTATATATCCTAGCATTAGAGCCATTGGCAGTATGCCTCAGACAACAATATGGGGAGATAGGGATCCACACTGCGGGAGGTTCGCATCTCATATCATTGTATGCCGATGATATTCTTTTATATCTGCGATTCCCAGAGGAGAACTTACAATATGTCCTGGAGGTGATGGAATGATAGGCTACCCTCTCGGGCATAGCAGTGAACCCCAAGAAATCCAGCATGTTCCCCCTGGGGAGATACAGACGTGCCCTACCGAGGAGCCTACTGGTATTGCCAATACCCTGGCAAACCGAGACGTTCCGATACCTGGGCATTGACATATACCACACAATAGGAGAAGAACACAAACACAACACGGAAAAGGCAGTTGCAGGCATTAAAAACAGCATGGGATTTTGGTCCAGACTACCCCTGGCCATGATGGGGAGAGCGGCTCTGATTAAGATGGTAGTCCTGCCCAGACTGTTACACTTTTTTGTAAACATCCCGTATGTGATCCTCAAGCGCTTCTTTGCCAGGCTCCACAGTGCAGGGGTTTTATATGGCATAACTCCAGGAACAGGGTGGCCGTCTGGAAATTGCAAAACTCGTGTGACAGAGGTGGTATAAACCTGCCGAATGTTGAGTTGTATTACTTGGCGGGAAAGCTTCAATATGTGGGCAGGTGGTTGTCTGAAGAAGAAACGGCTGAAACCAGGCTGTTATGTAAGGATCCTGCTCCCTACTTCCTTAGAGAGACAGTGTGGTTACCTAAAACAAAGGTACTAGGAATGGCGAGGCTGCTGGTGCTAGGCTGGGAGGTGTGGCATAGAGCATGGCAAACTGCGGGAAACCCAGCTCTGTTCTCTATGCAGGTGCCGCTAGTGGCGCTATGCAGAGAGGACTCCCAAATGATAAAAGGGGTCCGCAGATACTGGGAACCGATGGGCCTGGCTACACTTGGAGATATATGGCAGGAGGGGGAGGCATTGGACTATCAGAGGCTAATAGAAGACACCGGGGTGCATAAGGGCCAACACATCACCTATTCTAGAACACATTAAACGAGTGTGAGAAAGGTGGCCTGCGGCAGTGCTTGCGGAACTACCTGATGCTACCATTGAGACGATGTATGACATCTCGGAGGGTGGCCATGAAATATCCTGCATATATGAGCTACTGGGGACCAGAGTGGGGAAGGAGTTGCTCCAACTGAGGCGAGACTGGGAAGAAGAGGTGGGAGAACCCATGTCGGATGGGCAATGGGATAGAGCCCAAAGGTATCATAAGAAGGTGTCCCGAAACGCGAGGCTCAATTATATGTCACTCATAGAGCATATTTGACCCCCAGTAAAATTGCCAGATTTGGTAGCCCGTTGACACAGAAATGCCATAGGTGCGGGGAGGAAGAAGCTGGGATGCTACACATGTTTTGGGCTTGCCTGGAGGTGGGAAGGTTTTGGACAGAACTGAAGGTATGCTTGGCAGGGAAGGGGATTACGCTGGAGGTGGAGTCAGCTTGGGCATGTATGCTTGGGCGCTTTCCCAGACCACGTACCCTGAGGCACATTGGTAAGATGAAGGACCTGGCCTACATCCTGGCCAAACGGAGAATTGCAATGTGCTGGAAAGCAGCCCATAGACCTAGAGTAGAGATGTGGTGGGCTGACCTCATGAAGTGGGCAGAGGCAGAAACGGCTGCCTGGTACGAAGCGGTCAGCAGGGGGGGGAGGTGGGACTCCTAATAGCATGGAGACAATTGGTAGCCTCAATGGCGGGCCCCTCCCAGGCCGACCATAGTGATGATGACATGGAAGAGATATTGGCAGTAGACATGCCTGAAGAAGAACAGGCTGATGACATGGACACAGGGGCTCGAGTTAAAGGGGTTGAAAGGGGGAGGACAGAAGAGTGTATTCTGTAATGTAACGTTGTGCAACTTAAACACGGAAGTCCTAATAGTTTGTAATGTTTGGAGTGTTGTTATAAAATAATAAAAATCTTTTTTTTTAAAAAGTGTTGAAATCCCTGACTTAGGGTGAAGTAAATATTAAACGTAATATATTGTGGAAGTAATGTGGTGGACTCACCCCTACAGCATATGTGCCAGTCCCTTCCACGATATAAGGACATTTGTAAATATAGTGCAGAATGGACACGGAGCACAGAAGGTAAACTGCCTAAATCATGGCCAAAAGGTGGGAGCTTCTCCAAATATGTGCAGCAACCTTTACATACACATATACAAGAGGTCTACAAGGGGAAGGAATTGAGCAAACAAATGGCGATATTCGAGTTGAGGAACATGTTACAGGATGACGGAGGGGATGTGGCGCAGCATCAATGGATGCTGAACCAACAGGAGGCCCTGGTTAAAAAGCCCTCCTCTCCCCTGCTCCCCCTCCTCCTGAACATAAGAGCAAAGGGCAACAGCAGGGGCATAGGGATTATATCCAGAGAGGGAAATGAGAGTAGGGGCAGGGTACACAAACCCAATATTTGCACCTCCAGCATACAACAGAAGGGAGGGGCGGAACGATGTCAGACAAACAGCCACAGGAACAGAAAGTGCAAGAGGCTAAAAAAAAGAGACCGCTGCGAGATCCAAACATGTGTAAAGGAGAATGACCTGGGAAGAGAGGGGAGACAGAAAGGACTGGAGAACATAGCATCGAACGAGTGGGTGGAAGTACAAATATTGCTTAAATTAGATTGGGAGTAGCGGGAGGATCAACTAAGGAAGCAATGGATTGTAAGGACACGAGTGGAGCAAGGGAATGGGCAGAGATAATGGAAGAGGTAGAGAGATGAGAGAGGGAGGAAAAGGAAGAACGCGAGAAAGTGCAGAGGGAAAACAGAAATCAGAAGCGCAAGAACACGATCAGCCAGAGATGCAGAGACAGGGAGAGTTTGAGGAGATGGCGAGGAAAAGGGAAGAGGAAGAAAGGGAAAAGCAAGTACAGATTAATAGGGAAAAGTAGAAATAGAGCAGATAGTAAGAGCGTGATGGTGTAGGGAAGAGGAAGAGCTTGCTGTGAAAGAAGCGAGAGTAAAGTTGGGTTTAGCACATTTTCATGATAATGTGGAGAGCGAAGAGCAAGTAGAACATGACCGAGGGAGGAGCTACGGTAGGGCAGCTACGCTGCCAGACAAAAGCAATACCGGGTCCTCTGTAAGGGTGGACTGCAGGAGCATAATTGACATAGAAGATGGGCACTGTGGAGGCACAGTATTAAGAATACTAAGCTTCTAAGGCAACGTTGACAGTGATGAGGGAGGGAGTGAAGACGAAGGAGTGGGGCAATCTGCCTGAGGGATTATAGGGAAGAGCATAGACAGAGACATAAAATGGGGAGCCAGCAAACACACAGGCAGATTGCGGGTGACAAAGATGAGAGGGCACATCATTCTAGGGCCGTATTGCGCAGCATAGATAGTGTTACCCCATATACGCAGTGGCTCAGACACCTTCCGGGAAGAGGAGGGGAGGATTAGCGAGAGTGTTCACCACCACCAAGATACCAGGAGACTGGATGGGAAGACAGAGCTGAGACAGTTCCCCTTACTGGAGAAGGGAGGAGGGCGAACTCAATACATACCATGGCAACAAATAGACAAAGACAACTTGAGGTGTAAGCTATCATCGTTGACCGCGGGAGCGGGGAAATATATATACAAGATTGAAAGACTAACAGCAAGTCAGACATTAGCAGTGGGGGACATGAAAAGTTTACTGTTGGCAATTCTCTGAGAGTTTGCCGATGACGTATGGAGAAGGGGCGGCTACCCAGGAATAACCGCTCAGAACGCGGTGCACGATGGTTCACCATTTAATAACTGTAGAGCGGCTTTATGGCAGGCTCTATGGGTGCAGTACCCAGACACCTCAGACATTAGCGTGATCATGGCACGCAAAATGGGGAAGAGGAAGACCCTTAGAGTATATCCAGTAATTATTACCATTATTAAACATGTGCTATTGGTGTCTTGTGTCTTATTTTCGTTTGGTATTTTTGCTCTTATTTTTTGGCGAATGTCATTTGTTGTAGAAAATAAAGCTGTAATCCCTACTAACACAACCCGAATTTTGGCAGGTGTGGTTACCATGTCAGGTGGGAAGGTAAGCACTGCTAAAGAAATAGAGAGCTAGACGTAGTATTGATACAGATATAGGAGGTGATCTCTATCTCACTGATACTGCTCAAGTATCAAATAACATGTGGTACAAGAAGATGACCAAAATAGGTAAACAAACCACTGGGGAGAGCTGCTACATAGGCTATTTTATCCCCTATGCCATGAGTGCCTCCAGAATGTTTGTGGCAACTGAAATACCAGCAGCAAGAGCACAGTGCCTTATGTACCCGTCAATGTGTAAAACCTGAGGAAGGCTCCAAGGGAGAATGGCAACCTTGAGATGGATGTCCAAAGCAACATTACCTTACGAAGATAGCTACATGAAACACTAAACTTGATGGACAAATATTGGAAAAAAGACCAGGCTGTACAATATATTACTGACTGCCCACAGAAAGGGGAGACAAAAACAATAACACTGAAAAAAACGACCATGTCCTAAGAAGGGACCTAGAGAAATAGAGGAGAACCAGGATGCTGGGAAAGACCACAGATGCTCGTGTATAGCCAAGAATACACAGCAGAGGGATGGAGAGAAAGAGTGGTAGGGAGCAGTGCGCACACACTCCTAACGGTCCCAGTAAATACAGTTCAATAAGAAAATGACAAATGCCTCAAGGAATGGGAAGCAAGTGCAAAGTTACTGACCTGGGTGGAGAATGAAGCTGGACCAATGCCCATAATGCCACTGAAGAAAGCAGCATTATGTTTCCAAAACGATGGAGCACTAATGGCTGGAGAAAACAAAGACTTCAAGCAAACAGTAAAGGATTCAGGCATGAAAATTGGGACAGCAGTATTAATGGATCATTATTGGGCCTGTGGATCTAAGGCTTATGAGAAGCTGTCACCCAACTGGGGAGGAGTATACTCGCTGGTACATATCAACACACCAGCACTAGTAGTTCCACAGAAAGACATCCAAACAGAAGGCTTCCCTAAAATGGACGATAGCAGATGAAAGAAGAGATCAACAGAATTAACTAGGTTGAAGAGAGGGAATTACATATCATCATCATCAGAAGATTCGCCGCACAACATACCACGTGAGCACTGATTGTTCAACAGAACAGGAAAGATCTTTGCGTCAGTGGTTACAGCTGTACATACATACAAAAATGCAAAATGGCACCAGATTATGAAATGGGAGCTGGTGCAGACAATAAACTCAACTATCAATGGCTTCAATGCCATAAAAAAAGAGCTCAGAGCAGTATGGTTATTGGCCCTCCAGAAAAGATATGTTCTTGACCGTCTCACAGAAATGGAAGCAGTAGTTTGTGCCAATATCGAGTCTTCTTGCTGCATATTCATTCCAGCAAACGATGAAGCAAACAGGACACTGACTGAAGCAGTTACCAGATTATCGAAGATGCATGCCAAAATGGAGGAAGAAGCAAAAGGTGTAGGCAAAGATGAAAGTTGGCTGTCATACATTTATTTATTTATGTATTTCACATTTATTTGCACTGAGCATAATGCATAGGTATTTAGGCGCTAGTTTAATTGAATTGTGGAAGTGTATGTTATTTATAACACACTCATTTGTTTTTTTTCTTCTCCTGGATACCCACATGGATGGAGAATGGACTGAAGGTGTTTCTAGCAGCAGTAATACTAGTGCTACTGACAATATGTGTGATCAGGATATGCATCACACAATGCAGGGAAACGACAGAGAAAACGGTGGGGATGAAAGTATTAGTAGATACAGCTGCTAAGAAGGACTACCCCGGAATACCCCGAGACCACAGATAAACGAGTGTCCGAATGAAATGATAATATTTGAGGATCCCAACGACTATAATAAATACTGGGGAGAATGATGTTATATGAGTTAAGATGACCATGCAAACTACTATGGACACCTTTGAGGAGTGACAAAGATTTGGTTCCCTAGGGCAATGGTGAATAGGTTTGGAGATGTGTTCGACAGAGGGGGGACTGAACAGAGGGCACCAGGAATGCCCCTCATGTCCCCTATATGCATGACAGCCTGAAGAATGAGAAACAAGAGATGTCAGTGGCAGTTTGACCAGCCCCCAGGAGGGCAGTACATCCTACGTATGCAAGCAGATATTCTCTTAGACAACTGTTCAAACCCTATCCAGCTGATGTCTTTGCAGATATAGGTGCCACATTGCTAGACCAGGTTGACTAATGATAAGTATCCAGCTGTGCGGACGTCATTAGTGACACCACGACATAGTAACATTAGTCACAAAGCAAACTCGCATCCCTGCACGAAGTTAGACAGACACGCACGTGCACACACGAAGAACACGCATACACAGTAGACAGAGGACAGATACATGTACCTACTGTCAGAAGCCTTTTTCCATTTCACTAGCCAAACACAGAAATGCAAGAAAGCAGGAGTCACACAGAGCAAGCTTGCAACCGCTTATGGCAACTAACCATATGGAACTTCGGGTATGTATAAGGAACCTGGAAGAACCAAATACTACTAACCCATGAGGAGTATATATATATATATATATATATATATATATCTATATATATATATATACATATATATATGAAAACCATAGAATGACTGTAGTGAATTCACATGAAGCCACAATCCTCAGAATAAAGAATTAAGAGATGCAGATTCTACAGCATGAATCAAAGGGCCAGTGCTCGCAGTCAAAGACAAGGGCGGATGGAACATTCCTGGCTCCCGTGGCAGGGAGCTACCTGCAAAATAACAGAATAAATCCTCACTAATTGCAGACCGAAAAGCTCAGTTTTGCGGTCCTCACCCATGTGACTCAGCCAAGTCAAACAATAGCCCTTTACACATGGTACACAGCGAAGCGGTTCCCAGCGAAGACAGACGGAATTTCTACATGTGTTGTCCAACGAACATTGCAACCAGCAAGCACTCTCCAAGGCTAGGTGGCTATACCAGTGGCAACAATTGGGACACACAGTCTTTCTCATTACCTTGAGAAGGTACACTGAGCACTGTGAACAGAATAGGGTGCCATGCCTGGGCAGACCCACTCCAGCCAATCAAGGAGCACAAATCCTGGGGTGGTGTGTAATGGGACAAGGGCCAATGGCCATCCTGCAACAATGTAAAGGTCTCAGGCAAACCCACCTGACCAGTTAGACCACTCATATAGGGGACACCTATAGGTGATAGTACCTGAGCTAACCAATGGAATGGGCTCTTAGGTTTTTTATGGAAGGGTCAGAGTTTATAATGCCACAATACAATAAAAGCTCATGACCCGGGCTCAGGAGCTGTGATTTCTGGAGAATTTTGTTTTTCCTGTCTGATCCCTGTCTTTATGGAAAATAAAGGACAGTTCTAATTTGCCCTTGTGCGAGTCCTCTGTCATTGCCGGAGGAGGGTTTTTTGGGCCCTGGGTACTCTGCTGAGCAGGTCTGTGTAGGGTGAACACCGGTCCTCAGGCATACCTTTACAGCAATAGGGTGATTGTTTTAAAATGCCATATCTCGTGCATGCGCCCCAGTTAATAGCCATGTTTTTAGGAACTTTGGGTGTCACCCTGATACCCCGGGTAATCCAGACGTGGACCCCTTGCTCACTGTGCTTGGAGAGGCACAGCTTCACCTCACTGATGAGGACTGACTAGGCTGAAACACATGTCTGGGGTTGCTGTTGGTACTCTTGTTCAGAGGAGAATTGCCTAGCATTTTGGTGCTGGACTGCCCTTGTGGGTTGGACAAAGACTGATATGCAAATGTTTATTTCTCCTCTGTGAAAGGTACAGTGAGCTAAAATGTGGTTGTAGACCCTGTTGAGTGAGCATAGGTTATTTGGATGTGTTCATTCTCGGAAGAGGGGCGCCCAGACCTTTTTGTGTGTTTTAAAGTGGCCTGTAACTCAATAGTACACCAATTGACTGTCAGCACCTGCTCTTCATTCATGTGTTTACACCCGGCCAGTTTTGGCTCAATGCATGTATGACAAAGCGGGAACATTAGCTTGCCACCACATCCACAGGGCAACACAGTTAAGTAAATGCCTTATGGTGGATAGACCTCACACCTGATCAAACCAAAGTACTGGTCTATAGCTCCAAAATTGTCACAGAGGATCTCGAGGTATTCTAGAGGATATGGTTTTTCATTGTTCATAGCCTGGTATAGACCAGTGAAATCTAAATAGTGTATTTGCTCACCCTCTGAGATGCAATGGTGTAACCTTAAAGCATTCATACATCCTCTGTACAATGCATCTCAAGGTTGTATGGGGCCAGGCAGTTGCTTCTCTTTAAGAAAACTACCCACTTTTGAGTTGCTTTGTATCAATTCTCTCCACTCGTGTTCCCAGATACTGACAATGCAACTCCCTGACTCGATAGGAACGTCTCTTTCAATGGGGTGCATCAATACAACAGCTCGATAGTAGTACCTGTCAGAGTATTAAAACCCCCGGTGGGGTAACATTCAGGACACCTGTGATAAAAACAACTGTTGGGGCTGTTTCCCCACCTTGAACCACAGCATATCCGTCCAGCCAGAATTTACCATACCGTTTTTCTCACTGCCACCAGTTAGGGCGTGTTGTATCGAGATGTTTTTGGTCCCTGCTATATTTAGGAGCCATTGAATAGATTCTGTGGAATAACGTTTTTGATGCCTGTGGTATGAATCCTGGGGCAGCAGCGGGATAATTTCAAGCTTTAAGTACAATTGTCTGTAGATCTGCATACAGATACTAGGCAGCATGACACTTTTAAAAGACATATGACACATGTATGCCACGTTGTATAAGTGTTTCCTGCCGGGTCATTTGAAAAATCCCATCCGTGAACAAATTACATGCTTGTCTTAAAATGTTGACATCTTCTTTACAGTAAGCCCTTAATTCCTGTTAAAAATCAAATATGCTGTGCTCACTTGCCTTATACCATGTCATGAATTGGTCTTTCTCTGTAGGTATCATGGACTGAATGCCATATTGATTGGGGGCTCAGATCGGGCCTATGCGGATGATACCCAGCTCATTTTCAGGCTACCCTCGGCCTCCTCTTCTCCTTCCCTCATCTCTGACTGTCTTTCTGCTATCCAGGAATGGTGTGCCGCCAATGACCTCTGCCTTAATGCCAGTAAGACTGAGATTCTACTCATCGGCACACCCACTCCCTCCTTCCCTGCAGCTCTCTGGCCAGCCTCTCTTGGCCCTCTTCCTGCTCCTACCTGCAAGGCAAAAAACCTCAGGGTCATCTTCAACTCCACACTCTCCTTCTCTCCTCACATATCTGACGTCTCTAAGAACTCACACTACCAGCTGCACCTCCTCAGAGGTATCCTTCCTTTCCTCTCCTTCCCCCAGAAGCTCACTGTCTCCAGAGTCCTGGTTCTCTCGAAGTTGGACTACTGTAACAGTCTCTATCTAAATCTGCCTGCCTCTACTCTCCGCCCTCTGCAACTCATCCAGAACAGGACTGCAAGACTTGTCCTTGGCCTCAAGCCCAGGGACCGTATCTCTCCAGGACTTAAATCGCTACACTGGCTCCCTGTGGCTGCGAGGATTAAGTTCAAAACCCTCTGCATTGTCCACAAGGCCTTCTGGGGCCTGGGGCCAAAATACCTTCAACTCTCTCTTCCTAAATATCTTCCTTCTCGAGCTCTTCGCTCATCCGCCTCCAACTCCCTCAGGGTCAGCCGCTTCTCCAAGCAACGAGTTGAGGGTCGATCTCCCTCCGCAGCAGGGGCCTCCCTCTGGAACAGCCTTCCTGCCTCCCTGAAACTTGAGGAGAACCATCTCCGGTTCCGGAAGCACCTCAAAACGTTCCTCTTTGCTTCTGCTTTCTCTCCCCCTCTCCCCTGCTAAATTACTGAAACTGCACTGAATCTGCAACTGGGCCACTCACCGATCTCGGTCCTGACCCAGCCACTCTCCCCTGCACTGCCCTCCCTGGCAACCCCTGCACTGCGGGACTGTCTCTGTATCCCTACAGCCCCCCGTCCCAGCACTTGTCTGCACTTACTTTGCACTTGCCACCAGCTGGCCCTTATTATTTATCTTGTATTCTACTAACCCTGTACTGCACTTTCCCCTCTCCCTTTCCCCTTGCACTTTTCCCTTCCCCCCTACCCTTGCGCGATCTGAATGATACCTGGCCTAGTAGGATCGTTGTCTGTCTCCCCTTTGTTGCCCCCTCCCTGCCTCGTCGCGCCTTGAAACACTTGTGTATAGGCGCGTTACGAATGCCATATCATATCATATCATATCTTAGTTTTAATTAGCCGCTGTGTTGAAAAGATGTAGATGAAGCCCTTTGAACCAGGAAAACTAAAAGCTTTTAGGAGTTGCATGGGGGGGAAGTTCACAGAGTCGATAAAATATATTCTAAATGTTACCACACGCATTGGCATGAGTTTAGCACCCTGTGTGATAGGTTTCACTCTAATTCGCTCCTTCAACAATTATTTGAATATAAAGTAGCCGTCATACCCTTTGGCATTATCAGCTAAACAGCATGTAGCCTGTGAATTTAGTTTTTACAAAGGTGCTAAAAGATTCACTCACACACGAATCAACCGCAAACTCTCAACAACTATCACCTGTTAGATGTCTGGCATAAATGTAGTTTGACTGCTACATTAGATCTTCCTGCCTGGCTTCTGTGTCATACACAATATAATTCTTGCTTTTCTTTTGAGGTCTACTAGGTGTCATATAACAGAGGTGCTCAGCCATGTCGACAAGGGGCACTTTATATACTGGACAAATTAACCCATTACATTTATGACTCTTGGGGATACATTTCCTGCACGTGGGACTGTAAAAATGTGACTCATACATGAGAGCACACGTGGACACTTTCTCAATGTGAATGGTTAAATAAACATGGAACTTCCTAAAGGTGTGACACTGTGGACATTTGTAGGTCTCTCCTTAAGCGCTTTGCACTAGTCTCTTAAACACAGGCGACAATGATACTGACTGCCGTGTTTATTTGTGTTGTTGAAAATATGGTGGCAATTCTTATAAAGGTTTTTAGCCCCTAGGAAGTTTTCTAGATTTTTATTCCATGGAAATGGTCGTCATTATGTAAAACATAGTTGTTTTTTGCTGTTTTAACCGTTAGCAGGAAATATCACCATACACCTCTGTTGAAGTACAGCATTTTGATGGTTCTAGCAAAATACCGCTCAAAGAGAGCCGATTGTCCAAATCGTACAGGTGTGTCTGTCGGAATACCCAGCTCTCTATGGGCTTTAAATGATTTGTCATGTATATCTGCATCTGTACTGCTCTGTGGTTCTATTAAACCAATGAACCTAGACACCAGACACAGATTTGATGGCCCGTGATTGAAATGTAACAGCCATCTGCTTATAGATTTCACAATATGACTCTCTCTGGGCCTTCTTCCTGCTCCTACCTGCAAGGCAAAAAACCTTGGGGTCATCTTCGACTCCACACTCTCCTTCTCTCCTCACATATCCGACGTATCTAAGAAGTCACACTACCAGCTACACCTCCTCAGAGGTATCCTTCCTTTCCTCTCCTTCCCCCAGAAGCTCACTGTCTCTAGAGCCCTGGTTCTCTCTACGCTGGACTACTGTAACAGCCTCTATCTAAATCTGCCCGCCTCTACTCTCCGCCCTTTGCAACTCATCCAGAACAGGACTGCAAGACTTGTCCTTGGCCTCAAGCCCAGGGACCGTATCTCTCCAGGACTGAAATCACTACACTGGCTCCCAGTGACTGCGAGGATCAAGTTCAAAACCCTCTGCATTGTCCACAAGGCCGTCTGGGGCCTTGGGCCAAAATACCTTCAACTCTCTCTTCCTAAATATCTTCCTTCTCGAGCTCTTCGCTCATCCGCCTCCAACTCCCTCAGGGTCAGCCGCTTCTCCAAACAACGAGTTGGGGGCAGATCTCTTTCCACTGCAGGGGCCTCCCTCTGGAACAGCCTTCCTGCCTCCCTGAAACTTGAAGAGAACCACCTCCGGTTCCGGAAGCACCTCAAAACCTTCCTCTTTGCCTCCGCTTTCTCTCCCCCTCTCCCCTGCTAATACTACTGAAACTGCACTGAATCTGCAACTGGGCCATTCACCGTTCTCGGCCCAGCCACTCTCCCCTGCACTGCCTCCACGGCAACCCCTGCACTACGGGACTGTGTCTGTATCCATACAGCCCCCCTTCCCAGCACTTGCCTGCACTTACCTCGCACTTGCCACCAGCTGGGCCTTGTTATTTATCCTGTATGCTGTATGCTAATAACCCTGTACTGCACTTTCCCCTCTCCCTTTCCCCCATGCACTTTTTCCTTCCCCTCTACCCTTGGACTTGCGCGATCTGAATGACACCTGGCCTAGTAAGATCGTTGTCTGTCTCCCCTTGTTCCCCCCCGCCTCGTCGCGCCTTGAAACACTTGTGTATAGGCGCGTTACAAATGCCTTATCATATCATATCATATCATGACTATGAATGAGCATGTGCAAAGGTTTGTAAATACCTGCAGAGCGGGACCTGACAACTACCGAAATGATTCTTAATGGTGGAAAACACATTTAGGCCGATTCATGGAATTAATGTGCGCCGAAAATTCTGGCGCAGAGGTGCCAAAACGTGCGATTCGCAGTAAAAGTGCGAAAATCGCAGTGCAACTGCCAAAATCGCAGGGAAACCAGCGCACATCGATTCATGGAAGTCCGTGCGCGAGAAAAATATTGGATGTGCGCTGAAAAAGTGTGCGGCACACAGGTCATCCAACGACGTGCGCCACGGCTGCTGCGAAATCGCACATAGCGCGGCGCACATAACAAAAGTAGGCGGAACACGGGGCGTAACACTCGGAATGGGGAACAACGCGTGAAAATATGGGCGTCACGGGGGAAGTACAGGAGGCAGTGCGCGGTACGCCCACACACTCGCCTACAACTCGTATTCATGGAATCGAATAGGGGCAAACCAGCGCACGGTCAAAGACGCGCACAGGGCCAAACAAGTACGCCACAAGAAAGCAGGCGGTAGCGTCCCTGCGCCTGAAATAAATGTGCGCCAAAATGTGCGCTAACAAAAAGCACCCATATACAGCTATGATGAATGATCCATACTGTGGCCCTCTAGGACAAATGAGGTGCAAAGGGGTACCGACAAACACGGACACCCGCTGTGTGAAAAATAGCATGTGCGTGTATTACGGGGTGCGCGGGAAGTTCCACACGCGATTGGCCTGGGCATGTGTATTCCGGGGTGCGCGGGAAGTTCCACACGCGATTTCAGCAGGGTACGTGTATTCCAAGGTGCGCGGGAAGTTACACACGCGAATTTGCAGGGTACGTGTATTTCGGTGTGCGCGTGAAGTTCCACACGCAATTTCTGCAGGGTACGTGTACTCCGGGTGCGTGGGAAATTCCACACGCGAATCCAGCAGCCTACGTGTATTTCGGGGGTGCCGGGGAGTCCTACACGTGAATTGGCCGTGTGGGTCCTCGCAGCTGTTCCCTCTACACCCTCCACGGCCCCTGCACGCGGCCCACACCACAGGGGACTTCCCTGCACCCCTGCACATGTCCCGCAGGCAGCCCATCCACCATGGCCATGCCCCCCCAGCCAACCCACATGTCACCTTGCACTACTGCCCACCAACGCATGTCTCCCAGCACCCCCACCCCCCAGCATCCAGGGGCACCCTCCACCAGGCCCCCACTCATGTCCCCCTGCACCCCCCCTGAATCCAGGGGCACCCTCCAACAGGCCCCCACTCCTGTCTCCCTGCACCCCCAGCACTGTGGGGCACCCTCCACCAGGCCCCCACTCATGTCCCCCTGCACCCCCACCCCCCAGCATCCAGTGGCACCCTCCACCAGGCCCCCACTCATGTCCCCCTGCACCCCCACCCCCCAGCACTGTGGGGCACCCTCCACCAGGCCCCCACTCCTGTCCAACACATGTACCCCTGCACCCCCACCCCCCTGCATCCAGGGGCACCCTCCACCAGGCCCCCACTCCTGTCTCCCTGCATCCCCACCCCCCAGCACTGTAGGGCACCCTCCACCAGGCCCCCACTCCTGTCTCCCTGCACCCCACCCCCCAGCACTGTGGGGCACCCTCCACCAGGCCCCCACTCATGTCTCCCACCCCCCCACCCCCCAGCAGTGCGATTTGCCTGGGTACGTGTATTTCCGGGGTGCGCGGGTAGTCTTACATGCGATTTCATCAGGGTACATGTATTATGGGTCCGCGTGAACTTCCACACGCGATATCAGCAGGGTACGTGTATTACGGGGTTCGCGGGAAGTTCCACACGCGATTGCCCTGGGTACGTGTATTTCGGGGTGCGCGGGAAGTTTCACATGCAAATTTTCAGGGTACGTGTATTTCGATGTGCGCGTGAAATTCCACACGCGACTGGGCCTGTGAGAGTGGGGTACGTATATTCCAGGGGTGGGCGGGAATATTTACTCGCGACTGGGCCTGGGAGAGCATGTTATGTGTATTCCTGGGGTGGGCGGGAAGATTTACACGGTCGCCTACAACGCGCCAAAAAAAAAGGTCCAATCCGGAAACACGTACGCCAGCATGAAGCAGGCGCACGTCCCGCGCAGCATAAAAGAGTGCGCAAACAACAAACAAGCTCAGACGCCAGGATGAATATACCGTTCCTAGCAGCAGTGGCCGTGGGATACCGCAGGAGGAGGAGAAGGATAGTCAGGGCCAGAATCTTCACACCCAGAACCAGCCTATTGGGTATGCCTGATGACCAGGTGTATGGGAGGTACAGGTTTCCACCACACATAATACTCGACCTGGTCAGTGAGTGGGAGGATGACCTCACATCACCCACCCTGTGCTCCCAAGCACTCAGCCCCCTGGAGAAGGTCCTCAACATACTGCACTTCTTGGCTACCGGATCATTTCAGCGGACAAGTGCCATAGTGGGGGGGGGTGTCACAGGCCACGCAGTCACGGTGCCTACACCAGGTGTTGGCCATCATCACTGCACGCCCATCAGTCCGCAGGCACATATACCTGCCCAGAACACCTGCAGAAAGGCAGGCTGTCAGCCAGGATTTCTACAGGGTGGCACAATTCCCCAAAGTGCTAGGTGCCATTGATTGCACCCATGTGGCTCTACGCCCCCCCAGGGCATCTGAGCACATCTATAAAAACCGCAAGCACTGGCATTCCATCAACGTCCAGGTAGTATGTGATGCCAAGGGAATCATCACCTCAGTATATGCCAACTATCCAGGGTCCACCCACGACAGCTTCATTTACAGGATGTCAACCCTAAACCGGGACATGGAAGCTGGGCGCATGGCGATGCATGGCTGCTTGGTGAGTATAAATGCCAGAGCACACGCATGCATGACAGATACAGAGTAATGTCACTACTCCACTAATGATACCCATTACCACTTCCCCAAGGGACAGTGCCTACCCTCTGAGCACCCACATGATGACGCCAATTCAGAACCCCATCACGCCTCCCGAGGTAAGATACAATACAGCCCATATTGCAACCCGGGGCATAGTGGAGCACACATTCGGAGTGCTCAAGTCAAGCTTTCGCTCCCTTGACCGTTCTGGCGGGCAGCTGTTATACGCTCCCCCAGTAGTGTGCAGGATCATAGTGGCAGCATGTCTCCTGCACAATGTTGCAACACGCCGGGGCCTGGCTGTGGACATGGTGGTGCACCCACATCCCCAACCACATGCACGCCCGCTGCGCATGGGAGGGGAAAGGGCACGGGGTGAGGCAGCCCGTACGCAGCTGGTGGCTAATTACTTCACATAGAAATCACACCCCTGTGGAGTGCACACAGCCCTGGCACATACCATCTGACAATCAATAATGACTCAATCTGACAATTCTGATGAATTAAGGGACAGTCAACTGTCAGAACCATAGCAGCCTGAGATTGTTCACCTGGAAGTGTCACAATGTGTTCATCCCTACCTACACAAACACCAAAAATGCAGTGTCATCAAAAGACACACTTCTATGCAGCAAAAATGAATACCCACTTGCAAAATACAACATGAGAACAGTGCCATGTCACCCAACCCCTCCCCGGCACCGCCACACAACACACCATGGCATGTCATGCTATGTGAGAGCAAACAAATTAATCCCCACAAAATGACACAAGTGTCACAAAGTATAGTGTCCCTAATGGAAACTGGCCACACATGAAATGCTCACAGTAATGCAGGACCAACAACACACATTACCAAATATTTAGCAATAATACTAATCACCTACACAACCTCCAACCTACCATAAACATGACAGTACGGATTTAAAAAATTGGTAGTCTCACTACCTGATAATGCCACCACTTCGACCACTTCCAACTGTACAGTGTTAGCGCCACGCAAAAGTGTAGGTGCACTGCTTACAACATGGACTCCATTTCCAAAGTAGACCGCCTTGTAAAGACATGAGGAATGGACCTGCAAATTAGGAGGATGAGATGGATGCAGAGGCACATATCAATACACCATGCAGTGTACAATACAACAACAATATGCACTAGGAATGTATACACAGTATTGACTACAGACTGCCCACACATCAAATGGGAGTCCAACGTCACTGTGTAAGTCAATGTCACTTGGGCACACCCTTTGCAAGCCCATGGAAACGGAAAGCAGGAGGGGTGTGTGTCACACAAACCCAAGCATCTAACCCAAATTCAGGACAAGCATGCCTGCATGTGCCCAGCCACAATACAGCGTATGCCCACGGGAGCCACACTAGGCAACACACTGTAAAAAAAATCAAAAATCAAAAATGTCCATGTAAGGGCCAGGGGGGGTGGGGGAGGCCACCCAGGAGGTCCGAGGACAGGGTGCACACCAAAACCCACCTGTGTGGATTTTGGGGAAAAAAAACACCTCCATGGGCTCATGGCCTGCACGGCTACCCTATTGTGAGAGAATCGCTGCTGTCGCTCTCCTCACCCTCTGCAGCTGCATCAGGAGGTGGTGGCACTATGGGAAGCAGCCCACGCAAAGCCCTAGTCTGGTCCTCCATGGCAGCAAGCATGCGGGTGTGGAAGGTCTGGTTCTGGAGGATAATCGTGCGGAGGTCCCCATGCAACAACTCACGGGATGCCCGGACCTCCTCCCTAGTTGCCTGCATCTCAGCTGAGAGCGTACGTGTGAGCCGCTCCAGCTGTTGTTCTGTCCTCGTGTCAGTTGAAGCCTCAAGCTCAACAAGAGTCACCCTGAGCTGACGGAGTTCCACCCTTAGAGCTTCCTTCCGGCCCTGGGACTCAATAGAAATGGCTTCCCGCAGAGTCTCCAGTGCCGCCCGTCTGTCCCTGTTGGACGCCAACATGTCCTCCCTGTGTGACTGGCAAATGGAGTCTGTTGCCTGCTGTAGTTGTTCCATCAGCCTTTCTTGGGGGACAATGGAAGTGGCCACCCTATCCATGGCCTGAGCCATCATCTCAGATGATGCTGCCTGTTGGTTTGCCATACCGTATATGGATTGCTCCCATGCGGTATTGCCAGGTGACGTACGGCCACCGCGTCGGCGGGCACCACACCTGTCTGGGGCAAGGCGAACTGCGCCTTTCTGTGCCGGCACTGCTTGAGGCTGCAGGACTGCATTCCCCCTCTGATCTGCTGGCCCAGGAACAGGATCAGATGTTGCGGAGTGTGACCCTGCATCCGTAACCACCAAAGGCGGACCTACCAACACTGACATCCCCATTGAGGGTTCTACCCCTGGTGCAGGTGGGTTGGACAGTACAGAATCCCTCCCGAAAAACACTTACCTGCGACTGCACATAGGTCTCATCATCCGAATCGACACCTGAATAGAGCTTGGGTGGAGGTGCACCCAGAGACACCCCTTGAGATGATGGTCTGCAGCAAGTGTGGGTTCTCACCCACCACCACACCACGTCCCTCACTGGTGCCCGGTCGGGCCTGAGACCCCTCCTGGGTCTGCACCATCTCAACAACCCCAGCAGTATCAAGTGCGTTATCCCCTGCAAAGACATGAAAGAAAAGAAATGGGAACAGGCATTAGCACCATGGCACACAATTAGGGCTGAGAAGCAACAGAAACAGTACTTCATTGACACATGTCCCACATGACTATAATCCTCCCATGCATGCACCATCACTGCGTATGAAGGGGAGGCAAATGGCACACATTGATGACACCAAGATGGAAGACCAACACATTTGCTGCATGCTGGCTAGCAGTGCCATCACACATTGGCCTGTGATTGGCATGTCCAATACACATACATGACACATGCCATCACACAGATGGCATGTACCATAGCCATGTCACACATGTGACAATAGGACTGAAAATGCGTAGTGAAAGTGGTGGAATGCAGACAATCAGCCTGAATGAACACAGAATAACACGCAACTATGTTGTGGCAAGATGACACTTCAAGGGCAACTGGCGTGAGGTTGGGCTGAATGTCTACTGTTGCCAGAAGGGATACTGCAATACCCAAATCCTGGTGCGCAGAATGTATTGGATGAAGCACATGGGTGACCCAAACCACTCAGGCACACACACCCTCACCTGGCACTCAATCAGAAGTCCTCACACACACACCATGCACATGGATGACACACACATGCATGTGCACTCACCGGACAATGCCTCGTAATCTGGCAGGTCTCCCACGCCTTGGATCTGTTCCTCCGTGACGTAGGTCCCAGCAACATACTCATGTGGAGTGAGTTCTATGTCCTCTGCTGGATACCCACCTCCAGTCACTAGAGTTGCGGCATGACTTGAGGCCAGCTTTTTCTTTGCCCTGCGCTTCAGGTCATTCCAGCACTTGTAGCAATCATTAGCTGTGCGCCTCACGAATCCTAGGGCACTTATGAGGTCCGCGATGGTCTGCCAGTGTGCCTGACGTTGTGCAGGGGTGGTCTTGCATCCTGCAGTAATCACCATTTCGCTGTCATGTGCGGACACATACTCAACAAGTGCATCAAGTTTGGCATGATTGAAGCTGGGCTTCCTTGGTGGGCCGGACTGTGTAGCCGTGTCTGGGGCATCAGCCTGTACTGGACAAGCACTCTTCCTCTTCCGCTTGGAAGGTGGTGGGGATCCTGAGTGTCCTACGCCGCTCTGGACACTAGGGGCAGGAGCTCCGGTGGACTGTGGACTAGGAGTGTGGGAATGAACACTCACCATGGGACTTGGTGCAGGCATTAGCTGAAGTGTGATGTAGTCAGGGGGAACGTCAACAGGATGGACTGGGACCGACACTGTCCTGGCTGGGAGACTCAGAGCTGATGTGGATGGAGCCGCAGCTGCCCCTGCAGCCTCCCCACCCTGCCTACTCGGGGCAGTAGATGACATAGCTGCCCCTGATCCACGTGGCCTTGTGACACCAATGTGCACCGCCACATGTGGCCTAGACCTGCTGACCCGGAAGTCAGCCTTGGAGTCACCCTGTGCCAGGTCTGGTGCCACAATGGGCTGGTCCAACAAGGGCTGAGCAGGGATGGTGTCAGCCACGTTACCCTCAACCAGGAGGGGGGGGCATGGGTGTCCCTGACTGGTCACCCACACATGGGGGGCTAGGGGTACCCTGCAAGTCCCAGCCACGTCCCCTACCATATCCACCACGGTCACCTCTTGTGGCTCGGCCACCTTTGCCACCCTTACCGCGTGCTCGCCTCCCAACCATGGCACTGATGTTGTTGTGCGTATGGGAGTTGCAGTAAACTATTGTCCTGGGCAATTGGGGGTCAAAGGGGTAGGGTACTAGATGGAATTCGTACCCTAGTGCTCTAGCAAGGCTGTATGTGACCCCTGGGGGAAGATGACGGGTCACGCAATGCACAGGCACCCCAAAAACGGGAGATAATGTGCACGCAACCCCTCCTAGACCATGTGCGTGGAAAAATAAACCTGCACTACGCTGTGGCACCCAGAAACACAAAAATGAACGTATGCGTGTCACACGCAGCCTAGACTGACCTCTGAAGGGGTAGGCAACACACGGGGCAAGCACAGATGTTAAATACGTGCGCGACTCACCATCTGCCAGGAAAAATCACGTGAAAAATACGCGCGTGTGCACGTTGGCAACACCGCCGCCAAAAGAAGAATTGGACGCTGTCTGAGGAGACAGGACAACAGGAGAAGTGAACGCTGTTTGAGGAAAAAGGCCCAGGAAAAAGACAAAAAGAGAAAAAGCTGTCAGAGGTAACAGGGAACTTGGAACGCCGTGAAGTAAATCGCGTGTGAACCGACAAGAAGTACAGATTTCACCCACTCGCTCTCCACGAAAAGCACGTACAAGGAAATGGCGTTCAACACGTACCTTTTAAACAGACCCTCCAGCTTATAGCGATTTTGCGATCCCACAAAATGCCGCAAAAACGGCCATTTTGCGCAAAATGCAGCAAAAACGCCCGTTTTGTGCAAAAACAGCATCTTAAAAAAAAATTACAAAAATGTTCCATTTTTTTTTTAAGTAATCTGCAAAAATTACTGTTTTAAAAAAAAAATAATACTCAGGGTGCCAGGTTCGCAACTTTTTTTTACACAAGAAATGAAATCACTTGCGCCCCAAAAAAGTGCAGCCCAATCCACAAGGGACACATGAATGCGCACATTTTATATGCGTGCCTATTCAGATGGCCTTTTTTACCTCCTTAATCAAATAAAGTGGCGTTTCTGTCAATTTAAAAGCGCATCCCTCATTTCCAAGCAAGATGCACTTTTAAATGTGCAGAAATTGTAGGCAACCCTACGCGCATGGGATGTCATGCATTTCTTTTAAGGTATGAACCGCTGCTGAGTGGCTTGCATTTCTGTTCCTCAAACAGGATAAAAATGTATTTTTTGGGTCGGATTTTACAGCAGCAGGCACCTGGAGTGCCTGTCTCTGTGAAAGGCGCTGGGAGCTTGCAGAACACTGTCGAGAGAGCGATTCTATTCAAAGTACTGCCCATTTTGATGACAAAAATCTATCGAATGTTTACAATTTGACCAATTTCGTCCAGTACTATTCGATCGATTTTTATAAATACTGAACATGTGTGGCGGGGGTGTCACCCGCTCCCCATGTTCAGTATTTTTGGTCTAGGGTGGTTGCAGAAGTGTTTTCCCCTTTTTTCTCAAAATTGGAGGCGGGGACAGAAAAAAAAAGAAAATAACGAAAAAGGGACCCTGAGGAGTGTCGGATCTAGCACCGCAGGGTTGCAGGGGAAGCGGCAGCGACCAAGCAGTTAAGTATGGGGGGGTGGTGGTGAAGTGCAAATCAATTCGCAGCAAAATTGACTACGGTCAATTCCGTCGCAAATAATTACACTTCGGTCAAACAACCCAGAACACCATTGAAGGCAGCTGGCCAGCGCACAATTTGCGCTACAGCTCAAGCCTGTGGAAATGCGCCGGTCACCTTTGAGAATAAGATGACCTGCTCATTTCCAAAAATGGGTTGTCTAAAAATAGCATATCCTCCGTTCTTTTTTTAAATGCCCCATTATTTGAGGAACTGGGTCAAAATCTACATTTAAAAAAAGTAAAAAAAATGGTTACACTATGAGAGAGAGGGAGAGTGATGGGTGAGATGTGAAGTGATAGGCAAGAAAGCAGAGGGAGAGCAGTGGGTCAGAGGAGGAAGCTCTGCACAAGAGAGCAGAGGAAGCAGTGATGCGGTGGGCCAGAAATCTGAGAGCGGGCAGAGGTACAGAAAGTAGAGGGAGCGTGTGGTCAGTGAGCCAGAAAGCAGAGAGGAAGCGGTTGGCCAGAAAGAGGCAATGAGCCGCAGATTGGGAAAAAGTATGAGGCAAGAGTGCGATAGAATGGGAGAAAAGATGCAAGATGCAGAAGCAGCACAAAAGAATGAAGGACTGTATATTGCGGGAGGAATTGTAGAGTGTAAACTGTGAGTTGGGAGTATGATTTGGAGTGTGGCAGGGGCTGGGCAGTGCAAATTGTGACTTGACAGTGTGACATAGCACGTGAGTATTTGTATGACAGAGTGAGATGTTAAGGAATGTAAGTTGTGATGGAGAGTTGGTGAGATGTGTGTTGGTGAGAGAGGTGTGTGGGTGTTTGGGGGATTGGAGAACATAGAAGGGGAATATTTTCAGCATTACAATTGATAATGAACAATTTAGTTAATACTATTAAATAGGCATGAACATTAAACCAGAAATGTAGCCAAATCAAACACTGTTCTGCCAAGCCAGAGACATCTGGGACTCTTCCTATTAAATTAATACAAAAGATACATAATAATGATACCCTGGCTCTCTTGTAGCCTTGCACTCTGCCTATTTCCTGCAATGTGGCAACCTTACACCCTCCAGTTAATACAAAATTTCCTGCAAAAATGCTGCAATAAATAAAGGTTTGTGCCGCAAAATCTGCCATTTCATGCCGCAAAATCCTGGAAGGTCTGTTTAAACATACCCACACGTCCAGCGTCACTTCTGCTTGTACGCGCTAAGGCCCCATCCTCCAATTACACGAGCTGACACTCTGACGTGCAGTCATTGGACGTGTAACATGCACCACGCCCGCGCACACGTCACAGACGCGCATACGCGCTGGTGGCCTTTGGGCCAATGAATTCCCATACGTGTGCTGACGCGCTTACGCACTAAGGCCCTTTACTCGAATTACACGGAGACGTGCTTGATTTTCACGTGCCAAATCACTCCGTATCAAGCTGGCCATGCGTAAGCACACGGAAGACCACGCTCCTGCCCAGAAGGCCGAATTACTGCCCTCCCAGAACCCCAAGCACACTCCCACCTGCCATCTGCTGCTGCCTGATTGCCTACTGCCCACGTGCCCTGCCATTTGCTGCCTGCACATCAGCCAGGGGTGCTGTTGCTTTGGCCACCCCTGCTGGAACCGAAGACTCCCGACTGGGATTCCATCGCTCCACAGACCAGCCCCAGGACCCAGTTGCCCACCCACTCCTGCCTCTGGGGTTGTCATGTCGGGCACTGCAACATCTGGCACCACTGGCAACCCCCGGCCAGAGAGGCAGAGGGGCACCAGCTTCACTGCCACCGAAGTTGATGTCCTGGTGGAGCAAGTCCTGGGGCAGTATGATGCCCTCTTCGGAAGTTTGCGCGCCGACAAGGAAAGACGGACTCGGATCTGGACGGACATCGTGACTGCCATCAACGCGGAGGGGGTGGCAGTCCGACTATTCCATCATGTCAAGAAGCGCTGGGAGGACTTCAGGTCCAGGACCCTCAACAAGGCCCGGCGCCTCTTGAAGGCAGCGGATGCTAAGGGGCGCCGGGGCCACTTGGCGGACGATCAGATGAGGGTCCTGGAACGCATATCCCCAGCGCTCCACGTCCAGGACCTTGAGAGGCAGACCCGTCTGGAGTTGAGCGGTAAGTGTACATGCATCATCATTGTAAACTGTGCGTGTGGTGATGTGCCAGTAGTGTGCAGGTTGCACATGTGTTTTTATGGGGCCAAGTATGGGGTGGGGTGTACAGGGCCGTGAGGCTAACACATGCGAGGGCTCTCATGTGTGAGACATGGATGGTGCGTGTGTGTGTGTAGGCTTGCATGGCAAATGCAGTTGTGTGGGCACACATGTTTGGATGAATGTGTATGTAAGTAGGCATGTTTGTGATGTCACACATGGATGTTGGTTTCAGCTGCATGTATCAGAAGTGGGTACATGTGCATGTGTGTGTATTTGACAAGGGTGCAACAGTGATGCAGCATAGATGCATGTGACAGCGGGATGTGGAAGCCTGATTGGCAGATGTGACATGGATGCCATTCTGAACACTGCGACAGTTGGCAAAGGTGTACACATGCATGCAAGTGTGGTGGTGTGTGTGCATGTGTAGTGCACTCCCTGTGTTGCATGTGATGTCTGGGTCACCTTTGCCCGCTCATGCAGTTGTATGTGTATGGATGGTGCTGGCTGTTGCGATATGGCTGTGGTATGGCTCATGTGTGCAAGTTGAAATGACATGTGTGTTGGCGATTGTGATGCCATGTCTGAGGTTTGCCAGTGCCAATCATGTACAACTGTCATGTGTGTATGTGTCCATTGTACAGTGCCCTGATGCCTGTGTTTTATTTCTCCCTGTCTGCAGCGTCAACTGATGAAGAGGGCGGAGAAGGTGCGGGGATCGCACCGCCAGCCGGAGACGCAAGGTCCGGCACCCCTCCCAGGTTGTCATCTCGTCGGGGAGTGAGGAGTCCGGTGCTGCGTCCCAGGCCGCAGCTGCTGAGGGGAGGTCCAAGAGGCGGAGGTCGGAGTTGGACTCCTTGGCAGCAGAAGGGGCAGCTGGGACCCCACAGGGCCCAACGGGGGAAGATGGCATGGAGTCATCCAGGTTGGTGGGGGGTATGGTGGAGGAGGAGGCCGTGCAAGCGACAGAGACAGGGTCTGGAGGTGGGGATTCCACT
Source organism: Ambystoma mexicanum (assembly GCF_040938575.1). Taxonomy (NCBI): domain Eukaryota; kingdom Metazoa; phylum Chordata; class Amphibia; order Caudata; family Ambystomatidae; genus Ambystoma; species Ambystoma mexicanum. Next base: position 1,316,615,563 of record NC_090931.1, on the reverse strand, counting down.
GGTGCTAGTAGTGCAGTGCAGGACCAGGGACAGGAGGCAGCGCAGGCCGCCGTGGAGGTGCCTGTGTGCAATCCTGTCCCTGATCCTGTCACTACATCATCTTGCACCAGCAGGGATGCCTACATCCAGACCCGTTTTCATGCAGCGGGATGAGCTTACAACAACTGGCCTTCCTCTGCCTGTGGACATGGCTATCCAGGTACGGGTTGAGCCTGTCCTGACTAGTGTGGCGTTGCGTCAACGGGCCATGCGAGGTGACCTGCAGTCTTTTCATGAGGAGACTGCACGTCACCTCGAATGGCTCGTTGACCGCGTCGGCCTACTGGGACAGGTCACCCAGGCCGGATTCCTCTGTTTGCTGGAGCTTGTTCCGACCCCCTCCTCAACTGAACACACTATGCGCCAGTCATCCTCTGTGCCATCTTTCCACCCATTTGTCACCTGGGTGCCCTGTGGAGCTGCCTCTGACGGTGCGGCCAGGCTGGTGGAGGACACATCCCTGCCACACTCGGGAGTCGGACGTCCAGCAGGGGTGGCCACATCAATGACTGCATCCCGGCCGGTGGAGGATGTGCAGGCGGAAGGAGCCAGGGCACGGGCACAGGCACAGCAGCAACGAGGTGGGAGCCATGATGGCTCGGGGCCTTCGACATCGGAGGGGCAGGCATCGGCCGGAGGACAGGAGGACCCAGGAAGGGAAGTGTCTTCTGTGTGGAAGCGGTTGGGCCACGCCATAGATGCGGAGCGGCAGCGGGCGGATAGGCACGGCTCACGATGGTCAGGGCGGAGAACTCCATGCGGAGGGCCCTGAGGCGGGCCGAGTGCCTCGAGGCAATCCGCAGGGAGTTGGAGGAGAACATGTCGTCGGCCCTGCGGACCCTCGGGGCCATGGAGGAGGACCGCCTCCGGGACATTAGGCAGGAGTTCAATGATGCCCTGGCCCGGAACATCCCGAAGTGAGCCGTCGGACTAGCCCGCTGCCCTTGTAAATAGTTATGTAGTTAGTGTTAGGTTTCCTTTGGTTTTTCTGTTTTTTTTGGGACCTTTTGGACAATGGACCACATTTTTGTATATATTTTTTAAATTAGGTAGTATTAGTATATAGGTTTCATTTCTTCTGTTGAGTTCATGGACCCTGGGTTGGTTAAGCTGTATATAGTTGACTGTTGGATTTTATTTTTTTATTTGGAATTTACCCATGGAGCAATGGTTTTCGGTTTTGATTTTCCTTTGGATTTACTTTTTTGAACTGTGACTTTGGACACCTTTCCCTTGGATTATGATTTGTGGTTTTACATTATTTTACAGACATGCTGCTTTTTGTTTTTAATTCCCATTGTCATTTGTTTATTTTTGATTACATTTATGTTGCTTTTAATACATTTTCTTCATCAAACTTCAATGTGTAGTAGCATCTCATTGGTTTCATGTATGTCATGATATGTGTTTTGACATTCACTGACACCCATTGTGTGTATGTGAGGAACATGTGTTCATTTACATACTTGCCATTGGGGTTGTATCATGTAATTGGCATTTCTAAGTGGGTGGATTCAATACTTGGGTGGGTGTTTGGCATGTGGAGGCAGCCCATAAGGACCAGGGATCTAGATTCTGATGATGTGGTGGCTGGGGGACATGAGTGGGGTCCTGGTGGAGGGTGCCCCTGCACTGCTGGAGGGTGGGGGTGCAGAGGGACATGAGTGGGGGCCTGCTGGCAGGTGCCCCACAGTGCTGGGGGGTGGGGGTGCTGGGAGACATGAGTGGGGGCCTGCTGGCAGGTGCCCCACAGTGCTGGGGGGTGGGGGTGCTGGGAGACATGAGTGGGGGCCTGGTGGAGGGTGCCGTGCACTGCGAGGGGGTGGGGGTGCTGGGAGACATGAGTGGGGGCATGGTGGAGGGTGCCGTGCACTGCGGGGGGTGGGGGTGCTGGGAGACATGAGTGGGGGCCTGGTGGAGGGTGCCCCTGGATGCTGGGGGGTGGGGGTGCAGAGGGACATGAGTTGGACATGAGTGGGGGCCTGCTGGCAGGTGCCCCACAGTGCTGGGGGGTGGGGGTGCTGGGAGACATGAGTGGGGGCATGGTGGAGGGGCCGTGCACTGCGGGGGGTGGGGGTGCTGGGACACATGCGTGGGGGCCTGGTGGAGGGTGCCCCTGGATGCTGGGGGGTGGGGGTGCAGAGGGACATGAGTTGGACATGAGTGGGGGCCTGCTGGCAGGTGCCCCACAGTGCTGGGGGGTGGGGGTGCTGGGAGACATGAGTGGGGGCCTGGTGGAGGGTGCCCTGCACTGCGGGGGGCGGGGGTGCTTGGAGACATGATTGGGGGCCTGGTGGAGGGTGCCCCTGGATGCTGGGGGTTGGGGGTGCAGAGGGACATGAGTGGGGGCATGGTGGAGGGTGCCCCTGGATGCTGGGGGGTGGGGGTGCAGAGGGACATGAGTTGGACATGAGTGGGGGCCTGGTGGAGGGTGCCCCTGCACTGCTGGGGGGTGGGGGTGCTGGGAGACATGTGTGGGGGCATGGTGGAGGGTGCCCTGCACTGCGGGGGGTGGGGGCGCAGAGGGACATGAGTTGGACATGAGTGGGGGCCTGCTGGCAGGTGCCCCACAGTGCTGGGGGGTGGGGGTGCTGGGAGACATGAGTGGGGCCTGGTGGAGGGTGCCCCTGGATGCTGGGGGGTGGGGGTGCAGAGGGACATGAGTTGGACATGAGTGGGGGCCTGCTGGCAGGTGCCCCACAGTGCTGGGGGGTGAGGTTGCTGGGAGACATGCGTTGTTGATCAGTAGTGCAAGGTGACATGTGGCTGGGATGGGGGGCATGCCCATGGTGGATGGGCTGCCTGCGGGATATGAGCCGGGGTGCAGGGTAGTCCCCTATGGTGTGGGCTGCCTGCAGGGGCCGTGGAGGGTGTAGAGGGAACACCTGGGAGGACCCACACAGCCAATTTGCGTGTAGTACTCCCTGCGCACCCCTTAAATACACGTACCCTGCTGGATTTGCATGTGATACTTCCCGCGCACCCCTGGAATACACGTGCCCTGATAGAATCGCGTGTGACACTTCCTGCGCACCCCTAAAATACACATACCCTGCTGAATTTGCGTGTGATACTTCCCGCGCACCCCTGGAATACACGTACCCAGGACAAACGCGTGTGGAAATTCCCACGCACCCCTGAAATACACGTACCCTGCTGGATTTGCGTGTGAAACTTCCCGCGCATCCCTGGAACACACGTACCCAGGACAATCGCGTGTGGAACTTCCAGCGCACCCCTGACATACACATGCCCTGATGGAATCGCGTGTGTTACTTCATGCGCACCCCTGATATACACGTACCCAGGACAATCGCGTGTGAAACTTCCCGCGAACCCCTGAAATACACATTCCCCGCTTGGCGTTTGCTGTTTGGCAGCCCTGTGAACTGGTCCAGGGTTAGCGCAGACATTTGCGATGATTTGGGGATTTTGATGGCTTTTCCTTGCGCGAGGGCGTTCTTGGGGGCGTAACTGGCGCTGCTGCAGGGTCACTGCGCCACTCTGCGCCACGGATGGTTTTGGAGGCTAAAATCCATGAATATGCTGTCTGATGAAATGGATTTTATCGTACGCGGCTGGCACAGTGTATCGCACGGGGACACTGTGCGCCAGCCGCGTGCGCCACTTTTGTGCAAAATTCTATGAATTAAACTGATTATCTCTGACTTACGCTGCATGAGCCTCCTCAGATTTTCCAGAAATTGTAAACCGCAGAAGACGTTGCTCATGGATCACCTTGTAAATAAGGGCCTGGTTAAACTATTAGCATCCATTCGTATCTACATGAAATTTTTGGGTTCAACAGTTTCTAATATATGCCTGACCAGTGTTTCTACGGCTTCTGTTATAACAGCTAGCCTGTGTCCCAATGACTGTAACTGATCCAAGTTTAAAAATCAGAATTCCTCAGCATATTCGATGGCTGCAAATGCTTATACGTCCATATGTCTGCACCCTTTCTAAGTACACAGGAACATCAGGTTGTGTGGTTTGGGGGGAGCATATTAGGATGATCGCGTCTGGATATAACCAACCTTGCCCTTTTAAAGATTTAAAAATAACTGACGCCGCTGGGCTGTGGATCTACACCTTTTTATCCACCCCCACTCTGTAGTGATGTACCGACTGTAAAGGTGCTCGTGCTTTCAACTTTACAAGTTGGCTCACTCCTCCCCACCTGCTGCTGGTTAAATGCGAGTGTGCTCTAGAGGTTTGCTGGCTGTTTAAAAGCTGCGCCTGTTTTGTAATGGGCCATTTCATTTTCGAGTGTGAGCCTAGTCACAAGCGTTTGCTGTCAGACCCTGTTACATCTAATGATTGTGGTGCCCCTTCTGCAGGTATTGGTGTATTATCAACTGTACCAGGGCGAGGTATCACTATACCATCATTTTTGGTGGTTATCAGTGGCATAGATGTGTTATGGTTTTCAAACGACCAAGCATCGCTTCCCCTGGTATGCTACGTTCCACATTTTGAGCAGTGCATGCTGCGCTATTAGGATAGATGAGCTGGCTTACCATGGATGCCCCACAATGCCCCACTGCTAATGCTGTAATGCTATGACCCAACCATTTTATCAATGTAGAAAAAAACCCGATATCAGGTTCCCCAATTTACTTTTACAATTTGACTTCATGGTTTTCATGAAAACCAGCATTTTTTTATCGCTCTGTTTTAAGGTGGCAGTTTATTTCTGTTCTTTTTTGCTGGAGTTGGGACGTTTAGCACTCTACTGGGGCATACATCAACTGTGTCATCTACAGTGATGACACTAGCGCTAAGGCCATTTTGAACGTTAGCGGGGTCCATCTGGCGATTATCACACACCCGCTCTGCAACATTAACACTGCTCTTCTGAGTTTCAACATCATGATCAATGCATGTGTTTGAGTCATTTACAATTGCGATACTGACTGCCCCACTTTCTTGAATGTGAGAGGGGTCAGCATGAGGGTTATCACACACATAATCTGAATCAATGACACAGTTCTTTTGAGTTTCAACATCGTGATCATTATGCGTTATTGAGTGTTTATTGCCTGTACTCGGGCCATCAACAAATGTTACAGGGGTCATTTGGAAGAGATTGTAAGCCATTTCACAAACCTCCTAAGTGGACATATTAATACAGGGTTGTAACTCATCAGGCCTCAGAGCCCAGTGCTACATCTATACAATCAAACTGCAGACCCTCATTAACAGGCCATACACAAGCCCACACAAAAACGTCCTCATCCTCCCATGGGCTGATGTCTTGATACAGAGGGATTTTGCGGCATGAAATGGCAGATTTTGCGGCACAAACCTTTATTTATTGCTGCATTTTTGCAGGAAATTTTGTATTAACTGGAGGGTGTAAGATTGCCACATTTCAGGGAATAGGCAGAGTGCAAGGCTACAAGAGAGCCAGGGTATCATTATTATGTATCTTTTGTATTAATTTAATAGGAAGAGTCCCAGATGTCTCTGGCTTGGCAGAACAGTGTTTGATTTGGCTACATTTCTGGTTTAATGTTCATGCCTATTTAATAGTATTAACTAAATTGTTCATTATCAATTGTAATGCTGAAAATATTCCCCTTCTATGTTCTCCAATCCCCCAAACACCCACACACCTCTCTCACCAACACACATCTCACCAACTCTCCATCACAACTTACATTCCTTAACATCTCACTCTGTCATACAAATACTCACGTGCTATGTCACACTGTCAAGTCACAATTTGCACTGCCCAGCCCCTGCCACACTCCAAATCATACTCCCAACTCACACCTTACACTCTACAATTCCTCCCGCAATATACAGTCCTTCATTCTTTTGCGCTGCTTCTGCATCTTGCATCTTTTCTCCCATTCTATCGCACTCTTGCCTCATACTTTTTCCCAATCTGCGGCTCACTGCCTCTTTCTGGCCAACCGCTTCCTCTCTGCTTTCTGGCTCACTGACCACACGCTCCCTCTAATTTCTGTACCTCTGCCCGCTCTCAGATTTCTGGCCCACCGCATCACTGCTTCCTCTGCTCTCTTGTGCAGCGCTTCCTCCTCTGACCCACTGCTCTCCCTCTGCTTTCTTGCCTATCACTTCACATCTCACCCATCACTCTCCCTCTCTCTCATAGTGTAACCATTTTTTTTACTTTTTTAAAATGTAGATTTTGACCCAGTTCCTCAAATAATGGGGCATTTAAAAAAAGAACGGAGGATATGCTATTTTTAGACAACCCATTTTTGGAAATGAGCAGGTCATCTTATTCTCAAAGGTGACCGGCGCATTTCCACAGGCTTGAGCTGTAGCGCAAATTGTGCGCTGGCCAGTTGCCTTCAATGGTGTTCTGGGTTGTTTGACCGAAGTGTAATTATTTGCGACGGAATTGACCGTATTCAATTTTGCTGCGAATTGATTTGCATTTCACCACCACCCCACCCCCTCCCATACTTAACTGCTTGGTCGCTGCCGCTTCCCCTGCAACCCTGCAGTGCTAGATCCGACACTCCGCAGGGTCCCTTTTTCGTTATTTTCTTTTTTTTCTGTCCCCGCCTCCAATTTTGAGAAAAAAGGGGACAACACTTCTGCAACCACCTTAGACCAAAAATACTGAACATGGGGAGCGGGTGACACCCCCGCAACACATGTTCAGTATTTATAAAAATCGATCAAATAGTACTGGACGAAATTGGTCAAATTGTAAACATTCAATAGGTTTTTGTCATCAAAATGGGCAGTACTTTGAATAGAATCGCTCTCTCGACAGTGTTCTGCAAGCTCCCAGCGCCTTTCACAGGGACAGGCACTCCAGGTGCCTGCCGCTGTAAAACGCGACCCAAAAAATACATTTTTATCCTGTTTGAGGAACAGAAATGCAAGCCACTCAGCAGCGGTTCATACCTTAAAAGAAATGCATGACATCCCGTGCGCGTAGGGTTGCCTACAATTTCTGCACATTTAAAAGTGCATCTTGCTTGGAAATGAGGGATGCGCTTTTAAATTGACAGAAACGCCACTTTATTTGATTAAGGAGGTAAAAAAGGCCATCTGAATAGGCACGCATATAAAATGTGCGCATTCATGTGTCCCTTTTGGATTGGGCTGCTTTTTTTTGGGGCGCGTGATTTCATGTCTTGTGTAAAAAAAAGTTGAGAACCTGGCACCCTGAGTATTATTTTTTTTTAAAACAGTAATTTTTGCAGATTACTTTAAAAAAAAGTAACATTTTTGTAATTTTTTTTTTAAAGATGCTGTTTTTGCACAAAACGGCCATTTTTGCGGCATTTTGCGCAAAACGGCCGTTTTCGCTGCATTTTGCAGGATCGCAAAATCACTATAAACTGGAGGGTCTACCTAGATTATTTCCTAATTCACAACTAATACCCATTACAATTCGCTGATTAGTTATCACTGCAGACTGTGTTTTAGCAATCAAGGTGTTACATGCCATCACAGCGTCATCATCATCAATGATTACTACAGCTTGGGCTGTGTCATCACTCCTTTGAACATGTGTGTGTGCCACACAGCTATAGCAGTCATCTGTTGTTGCTATAGCATGAAGACCAGGTGCATCGGTATAGGCCATGCAATACCGTTTGGCACCGTAACTACCCCTGTCCGACTGATAGACACATATTTACTTCTTTTACAGCCGCTACTTCAACATGTTCATTTGTAACATTGTTCGGTACCGGGTCTTCAGGCTTTTGTCTTCTGTAAGAGTGGGACATTTAAGCTCCACTCTCACCTGAGGCTGTTGAATGCTCTTAAGGATCGTTTTAAGCCCAAACGATCTGCCATCCTGCATGAGGGCACAGGACTTGCAAGTTGTCCCAACCCCATACCCACACATCCAGTAGTAGGTTGCACATTTAAAGGAACTGTAGATCTACAACAATTGGGTATTTTGATCTTAGGACACCGATAAGTACTTGACATAAAAACATCCTGTGCCATTGTAAGGGGCCCCTTGATGAAGCAAGGCTGCAACCTACAGCGTCCCAATGATGCAGCTCAGCCCACTGATCTGTTGTAGGGACCCCGGTACCAAGGGTCCTTGGTGAAATAGCAATGCTGCAACCTGCAGGGTCCCCATGAGGCAGATCAGACCCCATGCAAAAGGCACTCTGTTGTAGGAGCTCTGGCTCCAGTGGCCTTTGGTATATCAAAAAAGCAATTCTGACGCGCTGTAGCATTCTCTGCACTGCAACTGTAGCCAAGAGTCACCAGAGGTGCGCTTCCACTTCTTTTAACAGATTTAGGAACGCTGTCAATGGGTAGGCTACATTTCATGTTGTTAGCTTCAGTCTGTGGATCACCAACTGATGACCGTGCAGCCTCACAAATTGAATCCATTGTACCTTTAAAGAGAGTACAACATAATTTGGATTTAAAACACGCACTCAAAGTGTCAATAAAACAGTTTTATTTAAAGGTTTAAAATAGCTATAGACTAATAACACAAGGCATGACCTTTGGCTGTATTTTGTGGACTTGCAGCCCTTAATATGAAATCCATTATAACTTTAAAGAGAGTAGAAGAGAGTTTGGTTTTAAAACACGCTCTGAACAGGTCTATAAAACAGCTGTCTATAAGTTTAAAATACCTATAGACTACATACTAATAACATAAGGCATGGCATATGGCTATTTCAAGGAACATTATTTTACCCCTGCTTACAGTAGGGCTGTCTAGTAGATACATAGTGCTCGTGTCTTACAGTTATGTCTAGTGCAGTGGGGTGCTACCAATCCTGGTCTGTGCACATGCACCAAGGCTGCACTGTGCACAGTGGTCAAAATCTCAGAAGGCTTGTCATCTCTTCGTAGACCCCAACCCTCCTACTATCTCCATATGGAAATTCCAATGCCTGCAGAGACATAGAAGGTCTGAATTTTAAAATGAGATTTCAACGTGTCTCAAGTGCAACTGCTTTCAGAGGTTTAAAATAACTATAGATTAATAACGCATGACTGGGCCTGTGGCTGTTTTAAGGAATATTGTCTTACCTATTAACACTGGAGGGTTTGAGCCAGGGCAGTCGCCGGTCAAGTCATGCAGCGCTGTCCTGTAGAGGGGCTTTTTTTATCTCTAGATGTGCTCCATCATGGGGTTGTGTCCTTGGCGCAGATAAGATGTTTCTCTTCAAAGGGCTTAGCTCATCGTTATCACCATGGTGCACTCAACTGTTGTCTCAGTGTGCCAACCCAATACCAAGTCAGCTTTATACAGCTATGTTAACGCCCTGTTAAGGATTATTAGATTGTGTGCACATGCCTTACAAGCTGTATCAATTGTGCTCTGTCATGGGACCCTCCAATGACCCTCCACTGCAGCTTGAGCTGTTTTTAAAAAAAGAAAGAAAGTGCCCCCCCCCACCCTGTAAAACTTAAATGTTCTGTTGTTTACAGTAACATCTAAAATACACTTATTACACAAGCCTACAACCAATGTTGCAACGCTCTAAATACCAGTGGACACACATTTATTAACAGCTATCTTATATAACAACAGTTATAAAAGTTATGTATCGCTATAAAGAGTATTGATTTGTGGTGAAATACACAAATACAGCTTTGCGCTGTTTTATGAAGTCTTGCGCAAATATGTACAGCATCCTGAATATGGTCGGCGGCGACAAAATAGCAAAATATTTCTGTGACATGTGTCAGATGATAGCAATTGTATGTATTAAAGGTTTTTTTAATTTTGCAGTTCAATATCAAAGTGATAGGGTCGCTCTCAAAGTTGTATCTTTATATCAAATTCATTGCGGTTCTTATCAAATGTATATTGAATTTATATGAACATGTTTGGGGTCATCAAATGTATTGGAGTTCTTATCAAATTCATATAAAAATGTTTTGGGGGGTCATCAAAGTTATTGGGGTTCAATTAAATGTATAGGGGTTCGGGTAAATCTATATCAAATTTTTATATCAAATCCATTGGGGATCTTATCAAATGTATATCAAATTCATATAAATTTATATAAAATGTATTGGGGTCATCACATTTTTTGGGGTTCAATTAAATTTATAGGGTTCACGTAAATCTATATCAAATATTTATATCAAATCCATGGGGGTTCATATAAAATGTCAATGGAGTGTGGGAGCCTCTTTTATGGAATTTCTTCCACTCAGAAGGGTCTACAACCATGTTTTAGCTCACTGCACCGACCACAGAGGAGAAATATCCATTTGCACCCACAAGGGCAGTCCAGCACTGAACTGCTAGGCAATTCCCCTCTGAACTAGAGTACCATCAGCAACCCCATACATGTTTTTCAGCCTTGTTGAGCCTCCTTCGTGAAGTTAGGCTAAGCATCTCTAAGGCAAAGTGAGCAAAGGGTCCACATCTGGATTACTCTGGGTTACTTAGGGAGAAACCCAAATTTCATACAAAAAGTATATAAAATATATTTTGGGTCATCACATTTATTGGGGTTCAATTCAATTTATAGGGATTCAGGTAAATCTAGATCACATTTTTATTTCAAATTATATGGAATTCCTATCAAATGTATATAAAATGAATATCAAATGTATATAATAGTTTTGGGGGTCATCAAATTTATTGGGAGTCAATTAAATGCATAGGGGTTCAGATACATCTCTATCAAATGTTATATACACTACAGTGGGGTTGTTATCGTGTTTGTATAAAATGCCCAAAAATATTTTTGGGGGCATTACATTTATAGGGGTTCAATAAAATGCATAGGGGTTCAGACGAGTGCTAAATGGGAGGGCCCAAATGTCACTTGAAACGCTTGATAAAAGGTATCCCACTCTACTGTTCACAATTGCCCTAGTACAAAAATGTATTAAAGCATAGGTTTCGCACTTGAGCAGCCTTTGTCCTAGCAATAATACATTGCAAAATTGCAATTCCTCTAGTGCAAAGTTTCTTTAATATGGGCCTTTTATTTTAGGTTTGGGATATTTGGTGGCGCTTGCCTCACCTGTAAGCCAAAACAATTGCATTAGAGTACAGGTAGGGAGTAATGGCATACAAGAAGGGGCACCAAGCTTGTAGGTATTTTTGCCCATGCATTGACTGCCCATGGCCATGCTAATCCCTAGGGCCATTGCCACTCCGTTACTGCCCCTGCCCGCCCAAAAGACCTATGGGAACTCTTTGAGCTTGCTTCCCTCAAGACTTACCATCAAACTTTGCACTCAAAGTGCCTGCCAGTGTTTTTCTAAAGCAGCCTTTCGAGAGTTAATGATTTAATTGGAGCTGATAAATACGCTACCGTTGTAATAAAAATATTTTAACAACACCGACCTTCAGCCACTCAATTTATAAGCACTATACGTATTGTTCACTGAAGCTCTGTTAAAAACCAGCATTGGCAAAGTCAACAGTTTTGGATTGTGTATATGTAAGTATGCATTTGCTAGGCACTGCTTTTAGATGACAAGTTATTCGCACCATTTTGCACCTGCTATCATCATTGGCCAATTAATACCTTTCCCATGCCTAAATAAAAGCCCAAACTGTTGGCATTGCCAATGCTTATTTTATTTTATTTTGTTTAAACAGTGAACCTAGCATGAGAGCAGCAGAGTGCTGTATAGGGTGGGGTTAGCCAGAATTTGGGATAGAATCTTTTAACAGTAGCGCAGCACTGTGAGCTGTGGTATGTGCATCCGTTAGGATTAGTCCTTGGTCAGGTGTTGTTAGAAAAGCCATGTTTTGAGAGATTTCCGAAATTGGAGAAATGTAGGGAAATTCCTAGCTGCTACCAGGATCTAGTTCCAGTGGGTCAGTGACAAGAGAAAGATTGTTTGCTGGTCCTCACTTTACGAATGAATTGTGATTGCAGCAAGTTGGATGATTTGTTGCACAAGGAGCGTGTGCCATGAGATGTGTGGTGCTTAGCAGCAAGGTACGCTGGTGTGCTACTTAGGACTTCTTTGTAGATGATATATACAGTATCCTGGCTTGGAGAGGAAGCCAATGTAGTTTGCGTAGGAAGGGGGTGATTCAGTTGAATTTCCACACACCTGTAATAAGACGTGCTGCAGCGTGGTGATCTGCTTTTACGGGAGTCATGTGAGCAGCTTGGAGCCCTAACATAAGGGCATTTCCCCAATCAATTTGCAAGACCACACATGCCTGCACTACAGTCTGGAAGTCCTACAGAGAGATGAAGAGTTTGATTGTGCTAAGGGTGGAGTTTTGGAGCCAGGACATTTGGGCCTTCTTGGCTACATGTTTCTGGGAGGACAAGCAGCTTTCAATGGTGAAACCTAAGGATTTAGCTGAATCAGGGAGCTGCAGATCAAATCCTTCTAGGCTCAGAACATTGAGCCATTGTTGAAAAAATGGTTTAGCAGGGGAACTAATGAGGACTAATTTGGTCTTGGATGTTGGAGGTAGGCAGTCCACATCCAGTACTAGATGAAGGATAGGTGACTGCTGTCCTGTGGGCTTTTTGCTCTCATGTACAGCTGAGTATCGTCCACCTGTTGGTAGATGGCTATATTGGGTTCTGTGTGCTCAGAGGCTCCATGTAAAGGTTAAAATGGATTGGTGAGAGAATGGAGTTACAGTTTAAATGAACTTTTCACACATTAACTATACATCCATAAAAATTTCTTATATACAAACACTAATATCTTATAATTACAATCAAGCACTTATAAAACTGAATAAAATGCATGATCAGTCATTGTGCAAATAAATGTGCTATTGTTTACTCATAAGGTTCGGTCGTCAATTCAGAACACATTTTCATAAAATCCAATTATACTATGCACATTTATCTTTACTAGAGAATCAGAGCATAGGTACGTTAGCTTACGATACCCGTCGACCTATATACATCTTAATTTCTACTCAGCTATTGCCCATAGCCTTCCCAAGGCTATGAGAAAAAAGGGGAAAACACTTCTGCAACCACCCTAGACCAAAAATACTGAACATGGGGAGCGGGTGACACCCCCGCAACACATGTTCAGTATTTATAAAAATCGATCGAATAGTACTGGACGAAATTGGTCAAATTGTAAACATTCGATAGGTTTTTGTCATCAAAATGGGTAGTACTTTGAATAGAATCGCTCTCTCGACAGTGTTCTGCAAGCTCCCAGCGCCTTTCACAGGGACAGGCACTCCAGGTGCCTGCCGCTGTAAAACGCGACCCAAAAAATACATTTTTATCCTGTTTGAGGAACAGAAATGCAAGCCACTCCGCAGCGGTTCATACCTTAAAAGAAATGCATGACATCCCGTGCGCGTAGGGTTGCCTACAATTTCTACACATTTAAAAGTGCATCTTGCTTGGAAATGAGGGATGCGCTTTTAAATTGACAGAAATGCCACTTTATTTGGTTAAGGAGGTAAAAAAGGCCATCTGAATAGGCACGCATATAAAATGTGCGCATTCATGTGTCCCTTGTGGATTGGGCTGCTTTTTTTTGGGGCGCGTGATTTCATTTCTTGTGTAAAAAAAAGTTGAGAACCTGGCACCCTGAGTATTTTTTTTTTAAAACAGTCATTTTTGCAGATTACTTAAAAAAAAGTAACATTTTTGTAATTTTTTTTTAAAGATGCTGTTTTTGCACAAAACGGCCATTTTTGCGGCATTTTGCGCAAAACGGACGTTTTCGCTGCATTTTGCAGGATCGCAAAATCCCTATAAGCTGGAGGGTCTGCCTAGATTATTTCCTAATTCACAACTAAAACCCATTACAATTCGCTGATTAGTTATCAGTGCAGACTGTGTTTTAGCAATCAAGGTGTTACATGCCATCACAGCGTCATCATCATCAATGATTACTACAGCTTGGGCTGTGTCATCACTCCTTTGAACATGTGTGTGTGCCACACAGCTATAGCAGTCATCTGTTGTTGCTATAGCATGAAGACCAGGTGCATCGGTATAGGCCATGCAATACCGTTTGGCAGCATAACTACCCCTGTCCGACTGATAGACGCATATTTACTTCTTTTACAGCCGCTACTTCAACATGTTCATTTGTAACATTGTTCGGTACAGGGTCTTCAGGCTTTTGTCTTCTGTAAGCTCCACTCTCACCTGAGGCTGTTGAATGCTCTTAAGGATCGTTTTAAGCCCAAACGATCTGCCATCCTGCATGAGGGCACAGGACTTGCAAGTTGTCCCAACCCCATACCCACACATCCAGTAGTAGGTTGCACATTTAAAGGAACTGTAGATCTACAACAATTGGGTATTTTGATCTTAGGACACCGATAAGTACTTGACATAAAAACATCCTGTGCCATTGTAAGGGGCCCGGTTCCAAGGCCCCTTGATGAAGCAAGGCTGCAACCTACAGCGTCCCAATGATGCAGCTCAGCCCACTGATCTGTTGTAGGGACCCCGGTACCAAGGGTCCTTGGTGAAATAGCAATGCTGCAACCTGCAGGGTCCCCATGAGGCAGATCAGACCCCATGCAAAAGGCACTCTGTTGTAGGAGCTCTGGCTCCAGTGGCCTTTGGTATATCAAAAAAGCAATTCTGACGCGCTGTAGCATTCTCTGCACTGCAGCTGTAGCCGAGAGTCACCAGAGGTGCGCTTCCACTTCTTTTAACAGATTTAGGAAGGCTGTCAATGGGTAGGCTACATTTCATGTTGTTAGCTTCAGTCTGTGGATCACCAACTGATGACCGTGCAGCCCCACAAATTGAATCCATTGGGCCTCATTACAACTCAGGCGGTAAGGGGTTTACGGCGCCGTAAACAGCGCCGACCCTTACCGCCTGAGTACGAGGTGCCTTAGCGCCATGGAGATCTTAACGGCTGCTTTTTGCAGCCGTTAAGATCCATGGCGCTAAGGGACCATGGAGTTAATTACGCCACCGTAATTTACGGTGGCGTAATTAACGCCTTCCCCACTCCCATTATGCCCTATGGGGCAAAAATGGGAATGGGGAAGGGTAAATGGGGATTGGGGACTTACCGCCCCGCCAAGGTCGGAATGGGGCGGTAAGTCCGCCAACCACCATGGCGTAAACTTAGTTTACGCCATGGTGGTAAAGTCACGGCCCAGGCGGTAACTTACCGCCTGGGTCGTAATGAGGCACATTGTACCTTTAAAGAGAGTACAACATAATTTGGATTTAAAACACGCACTCAAAGTGTCAATAAAACAGTTTTATTTAAAGGTTTAAAATAGCTATAGACTAATAACACAAGGCATGAACTTTGGCTGTATTTTGTGGACTTGCAGCCCTTAATATGAAATCCATTATAACTTTAAAGAGAGTAGAAGAGAGTTTGGTTTTAAAACACGCTCTGCACAGGTCTATAAAACAGCTGTCTATAAGTTTAAAATACCTATAGACTACATACTAATAACATAAGGCATGGCATATGGCTATTTCAAGGAACATTATTTTACCCCTGCTTACAGTAGGGCTGTCTAGTAGAGACATAGTGCTCGTGTCTTACAGTTATGTCTAGTGCAGTGGGGTGCTTCCAATCCTGGTCTGTGCACATGCACCAAGGCTGCACTGTGCACAGTGGTCAAAATCTCAGAAGGCTTGTCATCTCTTCGTAGACCCCAACCCTGCTACTATCTCCATATGGCAATTCCAATGCCTGCAGACATAGAAGGTCTGAATTTTAAAATGAGATTTCAACGTGTCTCAAGTGCAACTGCTTTCAGAGGTTTAAAATAACTATATATTAATAACGCATGACTGGGCCTGTGGCTGTTTTAAGGAATATTGTCTTACCTATTAACACTGGAGGGTTTGAGCCAGGGCAGTCGCCGGTCAAGTCATGCAGCGCTGTCCTGTAGAGGGGCTTTTTTATCTCTAGATGTGCTCCATCATGGGGTTGTGTCCTTGGCGCAGATAAGATGTTTCTCTTCAAAGGGCTTAGCTCATCGTTATCACCATGGTGCACTCAACTGTTGTCTCAGTGTGCCAACCCAATACCAAGTCAGCTTTATACAGCTATGTTAACGCCCTGTTAAAGATTATTAGATTGTGTGCACATGCCTTACAAGCTGTATCAATTGTGCTCTGTCATGGGACCCTCCAATGACCCTCCACTGCAGCTTGAGCTGTTTTTAAAAAAAAGAAAGAAAGTGGCCCCCCACCCTGTAAAACTTAAATGTTCTGTTGTTTACAGTAACATCTAAAATACACTTATTACACAAGCCTACAACCAATGTTGCAACACTCTAAATACCAGTGGACACACATTTATTAACAGCTATCTTATATAACAACAGTTATAAAAGTTATGTATCGCTATAAAGAGTATTGATTTGTGGTGAAATACACAAATACAGCTTTGCGCTGTTTTATGAAGTCTTGCGCAAATATGTACAGCATCCTGAATATGGTCGGCGGCGACAAAATAGCAAAATATTCCTGTGACGTGTCAGATGATAGCAATTGTATGTATTAAAGGTTTTTTTTTAATTTTGCAGTTCAATATCAAAGCGATAGGGTCGCTCTCAAAGTTGTATCTTTATATCAAATTCATTGCGGTTCTTATCAAATGTATATTGAATTTATATGAACATGTTTGGGGTCATCAAATGTATTGGAGTTCTTATCAAATTCATATGAAAATGTTTTGGGGGGTCATCAAAGTTATTGGGGTTCAATTAAATGTATAGGGGTTCGGGTAAATCTATATCAAATTTTTATATCAAATCCATTGGGGATCTTATCAAATGTATATCAAATTCATATACACAAAACCCAAAAGAAGTGGGAACCTCAAAAAATCACTGGTACCTTGAGGTAAGAACATATAATAATACAAGAAAGGTGGCACCAGGAGGGGAGGAGACTCCAAAAAGAAGGGCGAATAGATACAAATTCAAATAATCATTTTCATTTTATTTTGAATTATATAATACATAGTACTTAGAAAATATTTATTTTACTAATCATACATTCAAACACATTCA
Organism: Ambystoma mexicanum; assembly: GCF_040938575.1. Taxonomy (NCBI): domain Eukaryota; kingdom Metazoa; phylum Chordata; class Amphibia; order Caudata; family Ambystomatidae; genus Ambystoma; species Ambystoma mexicanum. The sequence continues at coordinate 1,316,598,621 of NC_090931.1, read as the reverse complement.
TTCGAAGTTATTTACACATCTAAAAGTTATATAAATGTAATAAAGTGCCATAAAAGGAATAATTCATTTCATTGGTACATTTCATTATAAACCTAATTACTGATCATAGTTCATTCCAGAAAAAATATCTAAAAGGAATAATTCATTTCATTGGTACATTTCATTATAAACCTAATTACTGATCATAGTTCATTCCAGAAAAAATATCGACTATTGGTGCTTTAACAGATAGTTCTTTTTTTTCGAAAAAGCTCCCCAGGTGGTGAATAGTTTCGACTTGACCAATTTAAGTGTCTTCATCAGGATTGGATGAACATTTAACAGATACTTCTAAAAACAAAACAAACATACAGTTATAAAAATCATTTTTTAAAAAAACGTGTCTAAAATTACATACCTAAGTCACCTCTCTCTTGGTGCCTCCTCTCGAAAACAACATGTTATAACACCTCAGGGTATAGAGCATCCCTATAATTTTAATCCCTCGATGGACATCTCTCTTATCCACCGTGTTATTAAACATCAAATCTAACCTGTTTTTACAGAACCTCTTAATTGACTTAATCAATCTGGTTTCATCTCTAGCATCATTAGGTTTATAAAAGGCTAAAGAATATCAGAGAAAACTAGAACGAAAACACGTTCCTATAATCTCCGTAATATGCACTTCTTAGTTAGTGCTGAACAAACCCTTCTCGTCACACTCAAGCACCCCACTATTGTCAGCATCAGATCGCAGTTTCAAAAAATAGGCAAGATCCTTCCTACCTGCAAACCCCATTTGGTTCGCCCAATGGCTAGAGTTCCAGCAGCCTCTGGTAAAGAGCTAAGTGCTGGATATCCTAAAGAAAACATAAAAAATGAAAAATATTTTTAGAAAATACCGATAACAGACATAAACAGCAAAAATATTACTGTCTGGGGAAGGCAAATGTTAAATACCTTCTTTCCCAAAGAGTATCTTCCACACTAGTCCTTTGAATAATATCAATTAGCCGTAAGTGCCGATTCTCTTCTTTCTTTCAAAAAACGGCCGGCTAACATGGGTTAGAGAGCATCGATATCTCTGTGCTATTTCATGAGGAAGTAGCAAGATACACAAACTAAAGTTACTACATACCGAAATAACTCAAAGATAATAATAATAGGGGCCTACCGAGCCTCTCGCTTACCTATAAAGCCCCAGAGGTACTCTACTAGAGTCCATGGCTCTGTCCTGGATATCCGTAAGAACGGTACGCCTGTTTCACAACTAGCCGCGTATCTTTCCCACAACGGTTATCTAAACACAATATGGAAACAATATAAGAGAAACCGTTCTGATCTGATTCAACAATACCTATACAACTGCCCAAACTGAACGAACAACTCTCATACTGGCTTACCTTAGGGTCATCTAACACCGAGGGTGTTTACGTCCGCCATTTGTCCACAATGGTCCGAATCTAATACAACGCGGAAGTCCCTCTTTTATTTCGAAACGGAGTCACTAACACAGAAGAAAGACTGTGACTCCGGCCCTAATACACGAGCTAGAAAAAGGACTCTAGGAGTCTCAATAAATATATGGACAAAATCTTCCATCTCAATGAACTAGGATATGGAGGGAACCAACAATATTTCTTCCTTCTTTCAAAGGAACAAGGGGATGGGAATCAATTCCATTCTTCTTGTTGATTGAGCCCTATGTTTAGGCTGTTGGTATGATATATCCACCATTGTTCTCTTTGCGCTAATCGTGCAGCAGTATTAGCTGCATCAGTACCTAAAACCTTTTCTAATACCCACCATCTCATAGGTATTAGAAAAGGTTTTAGGTACTGATGCAGCTAATACTGCTGCACGATTAGCGCAAAGAGAACAATGGTGGATATATCATACCAACAGCCTAAACATAGGGCTCAATCAACAAGAAGAATGGAATTGATTCCCATCCCCTTGTTCCTTTGAAAGAAGGAAGAAATATTGTTGGTTCCCTCCATATCCTAGTTCATTGAGATGGAAGATTTTGTCCATATATTTATTGAGACTCCTAGAGTCCTTTTTCTAGCTCGTGTATTAGGGCCGGAGTCACAGTCTTTCTTCTGTGTTAGTGACTCCGTTTCGAAATAAAAGAGGGACTTCCGCGTTGTATTAGATTCGGACCATTGTGGACAAATGGCGGACGTAAACACCCTCAGTGTTAGATGACCCTAAGGTAAGCCAGTATGAGAGTTGTTCGTTCAGTTTGGGCAGTTGTATAGGTATTGTTGAATCAGATCAGAACGGTTTCTCTTATATTGTTTCCATATTGTGTTTAGATTACCGTTGTGGGAAAGATACGCAGCTAGTTGTGAAACAGGCGTACCGTTTTTACGGATATCCAGGACAGAGCCATGGACTCTAGTAGAGTACCTCTGGGGCTTTATAGGTAAGCGAGAGGCTCGGTAGGCCCCTATTATTATTATCTTTGAGTTATTTCGGTATGTAGTAACTTTAGTTTGTTTATCTTGCTACTTCCTCATGAAATAGCACAGAGATATCGATGCTCTCTAACCCATGTTAGCCGGCCGTTTTTTGAAAGAAAGAAGAGAATCGGCACTTACGGCTAATTGATATTATTCAAAGGACTAGTGTGGAAGATACTCTTTGGGAAAGAAGGTATTTAACATTTGCCTTCCCCATACAGTAATATTTTTGCTGTTTATGTCTGTTATCGGTATTTTCTAAAAATATTTTTCATTTTTTATGTTTTCTTTAGGATATCCAGCACTTAGCTCTTTACCAGAGGCTGCTGGAACTCTAGCCATTGGGCGAACCAAATGGGGTTTGCAGGTAGGAAGGATCTTGCCTATTTTTTGAAACTGCGATCTGATGCTGACGATAGTGGGGTGCTTGAGTGTGACGAGAAGGGTTTGTTCAGCACTAACTAAGAAGTGCATATTACGGAGATTATAGGAACGTGTTTTCGTTCTAGTTTTCTCTGATATTCTTTAGCCTTTTATAAACCTAATGATGCTAGAGATGAAACCAGATTGATTAAGTCAATTAAGAGGTTCTGTAAAAACAGGTTAGATTTGATGTTTAATAACACGGTGGATAAGAGAGATGTCCATCGAGGGATTAAAATTATAGGGATGCTCTATACCCTGAGGTGTTATAACATGTTGTTTTCGAGAGGAGGCACCAAGAGAGGGGTGACTTAGGTATGTAATTTTAGACACGTTTTTTAAAAAAATGATTTTTATAACTGTATGTTTGTTTTGTTTTTAGAAGTATCTGTTAAATGTTCATCCAATCCTGATGAAGACACTTAAATTGGTCAAGTCGAAACTATTCACCACCTGGGGAGCTTTTTCGAAAAAAAAGAACTATCTGTTAAAGCACCAATAGTCGATATTTTTTCTGGAATGAACTATGATCAGTAATTAGGTTTATAATGAAATGTACCAATGAAATGAATTATTCCTTTTAGATATTTTTTCTGGAATGAACTATGATCAGTAATTAGGTTTATAATGAAATGTACCAATGAAATGAATTATTCCTTTTATGGCACTTTATTACATTTATATAACTTTTAGATGTGTAAATAACTTCGAATGAATGTGTTTGAATGTATGATTAGTAAAATAAATATTTTCTAAGTACTATGTATTATATAATTCAAAATAAAATGAAAATGATTATTTGAATTTGTATCTATTCGCCCTTCTTTTTGGAGTCTCCTCCCCTCCTGGTGCCACCTTTCTTGTATTATTATCAAATTCATATAAACTTATATAAAATGTATTGGGGTCATCAAATTTTTTGGGGTTCAATTAAATTTATAGGGTTCAGGTAAATCTATATCAAATATTTATATCAAATCCATGGGGGTTCATATAAAATGTCAATGGAGTGTGGGAGCCTCTTTTATGGAATTCCTTCCACTCAGGAGGGTCTACAACCATGTTTTAGCTCACTGCACCGACCACAGAGGAGAAATATCCATTTGCACCCACAAGGGCAGTCCAGCACTGAACTGCTAGGCAATTCTCCTCTGAACTAGAGTACCATCAGCAACCCCATACATGTTTTTAAGCCTTGTTGAGCCTCCTTCGTGAAGTTAGGCTAAGCCTCTCTAAGGCAAAGTGAGCAAAGGGTCCACATCTGGATTACTCTGGGTTACTTAGGGAGAAACCCAAATTTCATACAAAAAGTATATAAAATATATTTTGGGTCATCACATTTATTGGGGTTCAATTCAATGTATAGGGATTCAGGTAAATCTAGATCACATTTTTATTTCAAATTATATGGAATTCTTATCAAATGTATATAAAATGAATATCAAATGTATATAATAGTTTTGGGGGTCATCAAATTTATTGGGAGTCAATTAAATGCATAGGGGTTCAGATACATCTCTATCAAATGTTATATACACTACAGTGGGGTTGTTATCGTGTTTGTATAAAATGCCCAAAAATATTTTTGGGGGCATTACATTTATAGGGGTTCAATAAAATGCATAGGGGTTCAGACGAGTGCTAAATGGGAGGGCCCAAATGTCACTTGAAACGCTTGATAAAAGGTATCCCACTCTACTGTTCACAATTGCCCTAGTACAAAAATGTATTAAAGCATAGGTTTCGCACTTGAGCAGCCTTTGTCCTAGCAATAATACATTGCAAAATTGCAATTCCTCTAGTGCAAAGTTTCTTTAATATGGGCCTTTTATTTTAGGTTTGGGATATTTGGTGGCGCTTGCCTCACCTGTAAGCCAAAACAATTGCATTAGAGTACAGGTAGGGAGTAATAGCATACAAGGAGGGGCACCAAGCTTGTAGGTATTTTTTGGTTATTTGCCCATGCATTGACTGCCCATGGCCATGCTAATCCCTAGGGCCATTGCCACTCCGTTCCTGCCCCTGCCCGCCCAAAAGACCTATGGGAACTCTTTGAGCTTGCTTCCCTCAAGACTAACCATCAAACTTTGCACTCAAAGTGCCTGCCAGTGTTTTTCTAAAGCAGCCTTTCGAGAGTTAATGATTTAATTGGAGCTGATAAATACGCTACCGTTGTAATAAAAATATTTTAACAACACCGACCTTCAGCCACTCAATTTATAAGCACTATACGTATTGTTCACTGAAGCTCTGTTAAAAACCAGCATTGGCAAAGTCAACAGTTTTGGATTGTGTATATGTAAGTATGCATTTGCTAGGCACTGCTTTTAGATGACAAGTTATTCGCACCATTTTGCACCTGCTATCATCATTGGCCAGTTAATACCTTTCCCATGCCTTAAAAAAAAGCCCAAACTGTTGGCATTGCCAATGCTTATTTTATTTTATTTTGTTTAAACAGTGGACCTAGCATGAGAGCAGCAGAGTGCTGTATAGGGTGGGGTTAGCCAGAATTTGGGATAGAATCTTTTAACAGTAGCGCAGCACTGTGAGCTGTGGTATGTGCATCCGTTAGGATTAGTCCTTGGTCAGGTGTTGTTAGAAAAGCCATGTTTTGAGAGATTTCCGAAATTGGAGAAATGTAGGGAAATTCCTAGCTGCTACCAGGATCTAGTTCCAGTGGGTCAGTGACAAGAGAAGGATTGTTTGCTGGTCCTCACTTTACGAACGAATTGTGATTGCAGCAAGTTGGATGATTTGTTGCACAAGGAGCGTATGCCATGAGATGTGTGGTGCTTAGCAGCAAGGTACGCTGGTGTGCTACTTAGGACTTCTTTGTAGATGATATATACAGTATCCTGGCTTGGAGAGGAAGCCAATGTAGTTTGCGTAGGAAGGGGGTGATTCAGTTGAATTTCCACACACCCGTAATAAGACGTGCTGCAGCGTGGTGAACTGCTTTTACGGGAGTCATGTGAGCAGCTTGGAGCCCTTACATAAGGGCATTTCCCCAATCAATTTGCAAGACCACAAATGCCTGCACTACAGTCTGGAAGTCCTACAGAGGGATGAAGAGTTTGATTGTGCTAAGGGTGGAGATTTGGAGCCAGGACATTTGGGCCTTCTTGGCTACATGTTTCTGGGAGGACAAGCAGCTTTCAATGGTGAAACCTAAGGATTTAGCTAATCAGGGAGCTGCAGATCAAATCCTTCTAGGCTCAGAACATTGAGCCATTGTTGAAAAAATGGTTTAGCAGGGGAACTAATGAGGACTAATTTGGTCTTGGATGTTGGAGGTAGGCAGTCCACATCCAGTACTAGATGAAGGATAGGTGACTGCTGTCCTGTGGGCTTTTTGCTCTCATGTACAGCTGAGTATCGTCCACCTGTTGGTAGATGGCTATATTGGGTTCTGTGTGCTCAGAGGCTCCATGTAAAGGTTAAAATGGATTGGTGAGAGAATGGAGTTACAGTTTAAATGAACTTTTCACACATTAACTATACATCCATAAAAATTTCTTATATACAAACACTAGTATCTTATAATTAAAATCAAGCACTTATAAAACTTAATAAAATGCATGATCAGTCATTGTGCAAATAAATGCGCTATTGTTTACTCATAAGGTTCGGTCGGCAATTCAGAACACATTTTCATAAAATCCAATTATACTATGCACATTTATCTTTACTAGAGAATCAGAGCATAGGTACGTTAGCTTACGATACCCGTCGACCTATATACATCTTAATTTCTACTCAGCTATTGCCCATAGCCTTCCCAAGGCAATAGTTAATGATATATGTGTCCCGGATAAACAGCAGAGCCAAACAGGTTCTGATTTTATGTGATCAAGATTGCAGACAAATCTGCCTAAATTTAATGTTGGCCAAAATTTAGCAACTAGTCAGTACGTGTCTATTAGTTTCCAGAATGTAAGACACTCTACACAATCTGCAGTGTCTATTATCTTCCACGGTTGCTAAATGGTTCAGCCTCATCAGTATTAGGAACCTTCTTAGTGGATGAGAGGGACATTGCACCAAGTATTTCTGCAGTAGCATAAAATCAAAATTTAAGCAATAATAAATGTGTATGCTTTTTAGTAGAGGAATATGATCATGGTATATTTTATTTTAAATTGATAATAATCATGACACCCAAGACCTCATACCCATCACTGGGAATTAAGACTTTGACACAAAACTACTAAACAAAATATACCTAATCATTCAGGCATGGATGGCCACAAATGGCCTCTGCCTCAACGACGAGAAGACCAAATTACTTCTCACTGGCTCCGAAGCCAAACTAAATAAACTTGACACCAGATACATTTCCTTTAAGGTAGGCAGCATTAATATCCCAGTCTCCAAGGAAGTCAAGACACTAGTATTCTAACTTGACTCATCCTTAACCTTGATTAAAGAAGTAAATGCGACAGTCTCTGCCAGCTTATAACTGCAAGCTCATAAACGCCTGCAGACACTTCCTATCAACAACAAGATGCTCTGCTATAGCTAGAGTGCTCATTCTATCCAAACTGGATTACTGTAACGCACTTTATCTTGGAACTAATAAGCGAAACTTACGAAAACTACAAGTATTGCAAAATAATGCGCTTAGGTCCGCCTTCAATATACCAAGATCCCATCACATATTTGAAACCAGACATAATGCCCACTGGCTTTCGGTCAAGAACAGAATCTCCTTTAAAATTCTCACACTCACCCACAAGTGCCTGTCCAACTCAGCGCCCAAATATCTAACATGTAGATTTACCAAAAGCCAATCGGACCGAAATACGAAAGCCGCTCAATTACACTGCCTCAGAGTCCCGAGATTTAACCTACAAAAATCAGGGGGCTGTAGCCTCCCTGTCCTAACATCTAAATTATGGAACTCCATACATACAGCTCTAAGAGTAGAAACTTCATTTTCTCGATTCAGGACATATGCAAAAAATTGGCTCACCACTCAGGAGACTTCATAAACTTCCTATCCTTCTTCCGAGACTTACTGGGTGGTTAATCTCCCTCCCAATGTACTGTACTTACAATGTATATCTTCACAATGTATCTACCTTCAATCCTTACTGGTTGTACATAACCTATGGGTTATTGTGTTCTATGTACTATGTATTATACTGTAATTTGTCTGCTTTATGATGTATCTACCCATTGTTGTACATAATCTATATGCCTCCTGCACTTTGTAATTGTATTATACTGTATCCTCTCCTAATATTGTAACCAGTTATTGTAACCTTGCCATGTAACTTACACAAAGCGCCCAGTTACCCGAGGGTCAGGTGCGCTATAGAAATAAACAATTCAATGCAATTCAATCATTGTCCCATAAAGGTTCCCATCCTATCATCTGATAAACGTTCTTGTTGCTCTTTTTAAACTTCATTAATGGACAGGCAATGTTTTCTTTCATTGAGTAGCCCAAGAGATCCAGCAATGAGCAACTTGGATCTTTCATAGCTTTTATGAATAAAAGCCTTTGTAAGTAGTACAAGTACCGTTAGTGGGGTTAGCCCAAGTTCAAGGCATATTGACTCTACTGGGATACCTTGAGACGGGCCTAGCAATTACCTCCTTATCATCCCTTCCAGTTTGCTCAGGCACTTACGAATATTCTCAAAGTTTTCCTCCAAACCTTAAGGATAATGAACATAAGACTCTACTCGTAGGCTATTAGTATGGCTTCAAACTATGTGGTCTTCTGATCAAATTTGTGAATCATAGCCATTGGCGAAAGAGTGGTGAGACTCTGCTACAGAGTGTCAGTGGCCCTCATTACAAGCCCGGCGCTAAACCATGGCGCTATTAGTACCATGGTTGGTGCCGGTGTTGTAACGAGTCCGCCATGGTGGAATGGGGGAAATACCGCCCCATTCCAAGGTTGGCGGGCGGTATTTCCCCATTTCACCATGGCCCTTCCCCATTCCCATTTTCACCCCATAGGGCTCAATGGGACTGGGGAAGGCGTACCGTACTGTAATTAGCACCGAGGTCCCTTTGCGGCACTCTACTATAACGGCTGGTAAAACCAGCCGTTAAGGTCGGGTCTCACAAAGGTACCTCGTAATCAGGCGTTAAGGGTTTAACGGCGCCGACACCTTTTACGGCACCGTTAAACCCTTAACGCCAGGGTCGTAATGATCCCCAGTGTGCATACTGAGGTGTAGGAGAGGCTAATGCAGGTAGAGGTTGATTCAATGATATTTCAGATTTTATCTATTGGTTGAATTAAAAAGTTGTTGTTTACGTCTTATTTTTTCTGAGTTGCAGGCACCTTGAGGTCGGGTGAGGGTTTGGTACAATATTTTACTACTGCAAAGATGGCTTTGCTCCTGTTAAAGGCTGCCACAATGGTGGTGTAGCAATAAGTGTCCTGGGCCTCTGTAACAAGAATCCTACGGTTGGCACAGAGAGATTTTAGGTGTGCGATATCCCCAGGTTTATGTTTTGTGTGTCACCATTTCTCTAGTGATCTGATTGAGCATTTGTTGGAGGCGAGCTTGAGGGTATACTAAGGGGTGGATGATTTGGTCTTAGCACAGCTGGTTTTTATGTGGGCATGAGTGTTCACCGGTTTCATCACAGATTTGTTGAATAATTCTAGAAGGACTGAGGCATTCCCGTTGGCGGGGAACTATGCAAAATTTGCTTAAGGTCCATGGGTTTGGTCAGTGCGGTAAGCATGTTTCAAGTGTGGTTGTCGGCGTGAGACTCGGACATTAAAATCTCTGAGAAATACATTATTGTTTGCTAATTTGGCAGAAGAGAGTATGTTGCGATTTCCCCAATGAAAAAGTCCATCCTGTGAGGAGGTCTGTGTATGAGGTGGAAGGTGATCGATTCCTTGTGACAAGAAGGAAGCCGGGCAGGCGACTAATTCAATGAGATTTTTTATTTTTTATTTAAAATGGTGTAGTTTAATATTAAAACTGCGCTTTCGTCGAGGTTTCCAAATTATTTGTTTCTGAGTGTATTGGTGACCATTTTCTAATATTTATTGTTTTTGTCTAGTTCTAATATTTTTTTGAGAAATTGGCATATGGTGAAAATAAGTTTCTTTGATTTGCCATTGAGCATCATTGCCCATCTTGCTTCAGGATCCATGTGCTGTGCCGAGATCTTAAAGTAGGCACCAAATTGAAGTCTTTGGGGCGTGAGGATGCCGTATTCCATCAGAAGGTGGTGTAGCATTCTGGTTTCCTTGGATCTTGACAGAAGCAGCAGAATTGTTCCGTAGAGGGGATCAGTCTCATTTTTGTTACGTAGAAACGGGTAGGTATGGTATTCATCCGTATTTTCATGTGAATCGCTTGGATCTTGCAGTCTGGAAAGATTGCCAAGTAGGCTGGCAGCTCGTTGATTGCTCTTATGTCCGTTTCGCATTGTAAGTCCATGCTATACTTTCTCTTCTGATTACTCGTTTTTTTATCCAATCGTTTATCATCAGTTTTATCTTAGCTTGTTGTGGACGCAGGGTTAGCATTTCTTGGGAGATGTCTTCATTTACTAGGTGGTGATTAAGGTTTCCTTTCCATGGTTGTGGGACAGCATTGTTCATCGTGTTCGGGTGTGATCTCAGGATTTGGATTGCAGGTGCTTTTTCATCAGACAGTCGCTTGCGGTATAGGTCAAGATGTTTCCATAAGACTATTGAGTTGATTGATTGGACTGCTATTTCATATCTTATTCTGGGCATGGGAAACGAAGGCGGGAGTTGTAGAATCTTGCGCCAGAAACATGCTTCCAATTTTGCCGAGTTGTAGGTGTTGGCATTCAGCATAGCTTCGGTTCCATATATAATAGTAGGGATCACTTTTTACTTGTAGTATGTCATTATGGGTTTGAATGAGAATTTCCAGTACTTGCAATGTATTACGCATCCTTGTCTCGCTAGGGATTGGATTTTTTCTTCTAGATTAGTAGTCCATTCCTTTTCTGATTTGGATTGGTTTATGGTAATTCCTAAGTACTTTAATGTGGTCCCTTGGTCTAGCTGATTGCCCTTTAGAGATAGCATTCATTGTTTTGTCTTCTTGGAGTGGATTTTTGTCAGTGGCATGACTTTCGTTTTTTTGTGTTAATCAAGAGTTTGTTGAGATCCATATATTAGCCTAGTTGTGATAGACTGTTTTGGAGTCCTGACGTTGTTTTATCAAGTAGAATGATATTGTCCACATACATCATCATTTTCACAGGTATTAAATTGATCTTTGGCGGGTTCAGGGCATCCAGTTGGAAATTATTCTCAATATCTGCTGTGAATAGATTATACAGTGTGGCTGCAAGTGGGCAGCCCTGTTTTAGACCGTTTGAAGTCGGAATGTTGGAGGTCGTTTGGCCTTCTTTGGATAGTCTTATCGTTATTGAGGTGTTTGAGTAGAGGTGTTTGATTGGTCCTATGTTGTTGGTTGGGCAGTTCCATTCCTCTAACTTGTCCCATAGTTTTTGCTTGGAGATACCATCAAGGCCATGTGCAAATCTATGAATGCTGCGTAAACGGTTGTTTTTTTTTTTATCGCTTTGTGGTTCAGCAGGAGTAGATTGATATTCGTGCCGACATTTGGTGTAAAGCCTGTTTGTCTGATTGCAAATCGTTCAGTCTCAGTTGCCCATTTCTTGAGTTTTTGCAGGAGGATGGATGCAAACAGGTTTCCCAATGGGTCGAGTAAAGCAATTGGACGAATGTTTGCTGGGTCATCTCATGCTCCTTATTTATAGATGGGCACTATTGTTGCAGTTTGCCACGAAGAAGGTATCAGGTTGAGTTTGTTGGCCAGAGCTAAGATGTTGCTCATTAAATTTGCCCACGATTGCGTATCTTTCTTGATCGTAACGTTTGAGGTTCCATCTGGGCTTTTTAAGGGAGAGGGGATGATGGAACTTGGTTAATCACCCCAGTGGATGATTGCCACTCCACCTCCTACCCTTCCTGGATGGTTGAAATGTCGGATACAGTGGCCTGAGAGTAGGATGATGTTACAAACATGGGGCAAGGATGGGTTAAACCATGTTTCAGTGATGTGGAGGGCAGCAAGGTTGTTGTACAAGTTGAGGTCAGTGATCTCTGCAGCATGACTGCCTGGTGAGTGAGCATTAAGCATCCTGAGGATGTGTGTGTGCATGTGGTCTGTGGGTGTTGATTGCGGTCAAGGGGGGGGTATTGATACAGTATTGATCTACCACTCGGCAAATGACAACAAATTTTACATTTGAAACAACTCAAAACATATCAAGGTTTACCCCAACCACCAATTCAGCGCCTTTATTTAACAAATATAAAACTCATAAGCGCATCATTTACGGTAATCAAGCAAAGTTACACTGAATCTTACGCCCTGTATATGAAGACTAATACTACGAACACATTCATTGCTCGATAAGATTACTACTTTCCAAAGACATTGTTTGCAGTGAGTCCTTGAATTCATTTGAGGCGTTCATCAGTATCAATTTTATTGAGCTCTGTTTGCATTTGGCCTGCTAGCTTTGGTGACATAATCCTATCAATCATAAGGACGGGGTCTTCTTTAGGACACAATAGATATTAGAGTGGACTGCAGCTGTATATGACTAACGATTACAGCGATCGAATCTATAATGAAAAGTCCATGTCCAAATCATAACATACTATAGCTAATAACTGGTGCTCTGTTGCGGCAGAAGGATCGCCCTTTGGAGGCCTGGCAGCATGGAACCGTGTCATCGGGATACTGTGTACAGGGAAAAGTGGAGGAGAGAGGAACAGGGAACAGACAAAAAAGAAACACAGTCTAATTAGTATCGAGTTCCAGAGCTATAGAGCTAATCATTGTTTTAATAAAAATGAAAATGTAAGAAGACAACAAAAGCCAGCCACCCAGGTAGACGGCTGCCTACCTGTATCTCAGGATAATTAGGCACTCGTTAATAGGAATGACGGCACAATCAATAGCAAAGTTCTTTTAAGAATCCAGCATCTGGAATGGGGATCTGCAATTAGCGGCTCCTCGTAAAGGGGATTTAATTGAACAGCTCGGTATTGAGTAAGTCTGTAAGGATAGTGCCAAGAGCAAAAGGGAAAACCATTGTTCTATTTGTTTGTGATCCGACATCTGGAGGTATAATGGGACTGGAAACAGTCTTACCTGGCAGGGAAGCTAGAGCAAGGTGGTGGGGTGGTCTTCTGACGTAGAGCAGGGAGTGGCAAGAAAGTGGCAGATTCTCTTGTATGCCTTCTGTTTAAGGAGTGAAGCATCCATTATTTTATGTTTACAATATTGAAGAAATCATCAGTGCCACCGTAGAAAATATCAACACACTATATGTAAAATTAGCCCTCAAATTGACTGCAGTGCTGAGTTGTGGGATGGCATTCTAGAATTAAACTTTGCCACCCAGCAACCAGTGCTAAAAGGTAACGAGACTAGAGGGCTGACTGATTGCTCAGGTGTGTCTACATCCTATCTAAAAGGAAACTCAGGGCACATTATATCACAGTAGTAATGACATATCTGTCTAGCTCTCACTCTTGTCACTCTCTCTTTTCTCTTACTACACATTTCATTTTCAGGTGTATTGTTTACTGTCCATTAAAGTTATGACATGTGGCCATGTAGCCTCACATAACTAGTGGCAATGTTATAGGAAAAGCTGCCGTTCCCTGGAATGAGTGATCTTTTAGAAGAGACTTTGGGACAGCGCGTGCAGTACCAGGTGGCTAACAAAGCATCACCACCATTGATGATAACACCTAAACTGGCCAGTGTGGATGAACATCAGAGCAGGCTTTTGCAGTCTGCCAGGAGGCCCATGTTGGTGGCCATCAATGACACCACACTGTAGAAGAAACAGTCAGGAGAACACTGTGAAGAGAGAAAAAACAATGGATTCAGTTTGAAAATGTGATGGCGGGATTTTTGGAAAGAGGGTTAAAGCAGAATAGAAGTACCACGTAGAAGGAAAATGCGTATTTCTTCCAAATATTGATCTAGTCTGCAGACTACTCTGCAGCCAAGCATCAGAGCGATTGGGTGCTTCGAACCGCATTAAGTCGTTCTTGCTGTGCATTACAGTGGCAACTGAACGAGACAGGAGGTGGTTCAGACATTGTGTTGAACTTTCTGCCCTGATGAAGGTGGTAGAAATTAATACTTTCCACTGAAACCGGTTGATGCACAACACCGATGTATGAGGGTTTGCCATACACAGTTTAGGGTAAATGTGGGCTCACATTTATTGTAAGTGAAGGATTCCCTCACTTGTTTTCTTTTGCCAGATCATTTAATTGATATAAGGAATAGAATAGTTGGGTTACACAATTATTAGACCTGCAGATTTAGTTCCTGCAGTAGCCTTTACCCTGAATCAGGAGGTATAGAATAATTCTTTCCTACACCAGTTACTACTAAAGGTTATTTAGATACTAGTTCCAACACCATTTTAATATTTCATAGCTGCTCACTATGTATAATAAGTAGATTAGTTAGGGAGAGTATCTCTTTCTATCCTTCCCCTAGATAGGTGGCTCATCACCGCTCTCTAGGCCCAGTACAGCACTCAAAAGGGATACTTAGCACCTTTGCAAGGGACATTTTCCTAGGCATTCCAGGTTTGCAAATAGATTGTTTTCTCTCCACAGCGTTTTCGTGTTGTTTCTTTGGGCGTTAGAGAGAAAATAGGTCTTGCCCAATAGTTCCTCTGGCTTGTTATTAAAGAAACATTGTCAACAGCAGCAGAACTTGTCCTCTCTTCAGTCAACAAGATGTTTGCATTGCTTTTCACTGCTAGGTAAACAAACCGGCTGCAGTTATGCCACAATTTCATGGAACAAGTGGTTTATGCATCAGAGTATCGCCCCACACTCTTAGAGCTGCTGGTGCAGAGGGTGATCCGCTAATGGGAGCAGCCACGCATTTCCGAAGGGGGGGGGGTCATAACCATGAAGCACACCTGCGGCATCGTCGTTCGAGATCCCCTAATGCACATAGATACCCAAGATGGAGGCAACAGATAGATGCCAGAGTAATAAACAAGCACGTCAGAAAACCAAAAGGTGGCGTCAAGAAGATGACCGGCAGCGGAAGCAGACATATTAGAAGGTGGGCTAGAGTTGCTTCACAACCCATGAACGAGGTAAAAGAAGCAAGACCCTCACCCCTTTAAGTCCTCCTGAGAGAAACCGGTACAACAGTAGCAGTACAAGAGGATGGGCACCTAGCTGTTTCACAGCATTTTGTCAACAGCCATTTTACCACATCTGTATGGCATTTTTAGGGGGTGTGCAGGGTAAAGGTATATTTTTAATTGGATTTTTGGGTCGTGGGGATTGAGGGCATACAATAGGGGAATGGTGGCTTGGCCCCCACTCAAAATATGAGGTGAAATGGCCACAACAGTGAGTTGTTCCAGTTCCGGCAAGACCGTGAGTCGAAACAGGTCAATAAACAGAAAAGCACCTGCATCAGCAGGCGCACATGCAACAGGTGAAGCATGGGTCACTTGGAGCAGAGGCAAGCCATCAAGAGTAAAGGCACGAGGAGGGATGAAGTCGAATTTAAAGTAATGCAAGCGCCACCAGACTGAGACGTTGGAGTCAGGGCATACCTAATGCGCAACACAAGCTATCAAGCAGGGCTTCTGGACCATGTGGCATGTTGAGCTTCCATGTTCCAGTTACAATTTAAACATGCACAGTTAATCCACAATGTTAGTAGGACTGAAAAGTCCAGTTGCAATGTTAAGTAAGCAGCAGTGGTAGTAGTAGTAAGAAAGTTTCATTAAGCACGGTAAACCAGTTTGAAGGCAGCAGCAAACATAACAATTTCAATGGATAAAACAAGCAATGTATACAATCATAATAATGTATGGCAGTAGGCAAGAACACGACATCTAGTTGGGAGGGTAGTTCAGGGGCCACGCATTTGTCTTGGAAGTAAGACAGCGCATATTCGAATCCCAGACCCTGGGCTCCGGTATTAGGCGCATAATAAAAGATTAATTAAGTTAATTAATTAGCCAAAGCTGAGGTAGATATTTAAGTCCTGCAGTGATTATTTTTTAGCTTTCTTTGAAAAAAGCATCAAAGAACAGCAAGCCCTACTAGAGAGAGGAAGAGTATTCCACAGGACTTTTCCTTAGGGGTTCTGCTACCCATAACATCTTTCTGAACTCTAGGGACCCTTGCCTTTGGCTCCTTGCTGCAGCTCAAGAAGCAGTCAGAGAGATGTCATTTATCCAAACAGGATAAATACAACAGAGTTATTCCACCGAGCATCTTCCAAAGCTGGGGCAGCACTTTAATCTCAATGTGCTCTTCCATAATTGGCCAACTGGGCCATAGAGACATGATCAGAGTTTGTAGCAGAAAAATGGTCAGAAATGCACGAATTTCGGCGATCCTGCAACTTACCCAGCTGTTTTCTACAAATGTCTAAATATACTACAGAGGCAGAATACTTCAATCAGGTCCTAGCAGCAGCCTAAACTAAAAGAACAGGATGATAAATACTTAGCAGGGGAAAATTAATCCTCATGATATTGTAAACATGAGAGTAACTGGCTTGATCACTGCTTCCACCTGAGGCGACAGCTGGCTCTCAAATAGAACTCCCAGATCCCCGAGTGATTTCACAGGGACCGAAGCTGGCTTAGGTGGCCAGGCTTTTGGAAGAGAAGAGCACCAGGGAATGGGCATCCTGGAGCAGGACCTCTCACTGGTCACCATTCAAGTGAAGGCAGATGTCCAGCATCCAGCGCTGCATCGCACCCACATCATCATCAACCTCCCAGGATCTGGGTACCGTCGGCATAAAGGTGACACTGCAGACCAAAATCTTCCAGCGCCTCCTGGATCAGTGGGCAAATATAAACATATAAAAGGAAGAGAAACAAAATGGACTTCCAAAGTACTCCAGAATAAATCAAATGGACAAGCAAGATGCAGTTGTCAAAATGTATCTTTTGGCTTTTTCCACCTTAAAAAGGACCAAATTCAAGCTAATGCAGGTTCACTAATTTCCATAGAATTTGCCAGGTAGTGCATAGTGATGTAATGGTCTGAGGAGTCGAATGCAGCCGATTGATCGAGCACCATTAAGACTGCAGGCCTTCTCATATCCCCAAACTGAAGCAATTTCTCCCGCATCACGAGAATACTGGTTTCAGCACAGGTTGTCGGATCAAAATCGAGAATCTGATTAAAAGTCATTCTTTTTCAAAATATTCAAACAATTGGTAGGAATCCCCCCACTCCTTCGAAAAAATGTTCACTAATGGAAAAGTTAGAAGTGGGCCTGTAGTCCACTGGTGGCGAGGGGTCCAGTCTAGGCTTTTCTTTTACAGGTGGGGATACCATTGCTTCTTTCAGACAGCTGGGACCCATGCCACCTGCAAAGATAAATTTACAGAAAACGGCTTAATTTTCTGGCACGGTAAGGATATTATCACAAAGAAAACTAGCTGGATAAGGATCATGTGAAGAAGATGATGATTTTAGGGGTATATCCATGTTTACAATATCAGAGCCAGAAGGAAGCTGAAATGCACTTAATCCTTTAAAAATAGAATGTGTAGGTATCAACAGAAGCTCATAGCTCGAATATTAGCATTTTGGGAGGATATATAATCACAAAGTTTAGGAAGGGAAAACAAAGGCAGTGTTCACTTTTAGAGTTGCTAATACTGGATACATAAATCTGCGCTAGTTGAGGACACCTTAAATGCTACGAGCAGATTTCTTCGCGTCAATAATAGCAGTGTTACATCCCTCACGTTTTGCCTTCCTCCATCGCCACATCAGGCAACACCAATACCCTTTTATTAAGGCTAATTCAAGAGTAAACCACAGGTTTTTGCTGCTTCCAAGGTTTCAATTCACACCTTGTTAGGGAAGCTAAATTATATACAACAGAAATAATGTTATTGTTAAAATATGAGAGCAAAATAAACTGAGGTTTTAATTAAACTCCACTATGAAGAGACAGTGGAATAATCTTCAAAAGAACTATTAGTAATAGATTTAAGTTTGTGACAGGTTTTACAATATTTTGTTTAATAGCAATAGCATGAGATTTATTTTTACTATTTACTAATAAAACAAGAAAATTGCAAGAAAATATGGTCTGGCCAAGAAACAGATGTAAAGTATATCCTTCAGATCCATATTTAAATCTAAAATTAGATCAAGTAGGTAACCTGCTGTGTGAGTGGGGCAAGTAAAAGGCTGCTCAAAGCCTAATATATGTAATCACAGTAAACTTCAAAGTCCATCTGAAAATTAAAATCACCTAAGATTAAAATCTTAGTTTCCATTCTTTGTAAATGCTCACTAAAGTCTGTAAATTCAAATTGAAATGATATCAGAGGTAGGGGGATAAGGAACCAATACTGCTAATGAAACATCAGTAATCTTAAGCGTTAAACACTCAAAACTACAGTGACATTACCCACCCAATTTGCACAGAAAGCAGACAACACAGGAGGTAAAATCTCATTAAAAATTACTGAACTTTCTTATGGAAATCAAATTTCAGTAACAGCTAAACTAACAATGTGTTCCTCAACTTTAAAGTTCTGAAGGGAAGCAGAGTTTTTACTTGTAGACCGAGCATTAATCAATCCCATCCTAGCACCCAAGGAGACTTTACTTCAACTCGCATGATTTTAGATGCAGCATCAAGGGGGAGCTCTTCAAAACTGTATAAACTCCAAACTCTCTTGAGTTCCAAAAGAGAGAGAAATTAGTCAATGCATTCTTAAAATAACAGAGAGATAAGGTCCTGTGTGCGATATATATATATCTATATTTATTCACTGAAAAAATCCAAGTTAAGGTGCAGTTAAGTTGTGCAGATTTAACGCAACAAAACCTCAGAAAATCAACGGATGTGGGAAGTCATGACCAGCTTAACTCAGCACGCTCCCGTTGATATCCCCCATAATGCTATGTCCCCAATAATGCCATTTTGTATGTCATTGTAAATCCCTTCTATTATAATATGTATGCGCTCATGGGCTTTATAACGGGAACACGCTGAGTTAAGCTGGTCATGACTTCTACTGGATTTCAAGGGTTTTGTTGGTTGAATCTG
Organism: Ambystoma mexicanum; assembly: GCF_040938575.1. NCBI lineage: Eukaryota > Metazoa > Chordata > Amphibia > Caudata > Ambystomatidae > Ambystoma > Ambystoma mexicanum. Next base: position 1,316,579,654 of record NC_090931.1, on the reverse strand, counting down.
CACAACTAAACTGCACCTTAACTAAGGTTTGGTCCGTGGAATTTCAAGAGTTTTCTTATACCATAGATTTTTAACAGGCCACTAGCCATGGCCCCAATGTGTTTCTTTTGTCTTTCAGGCCCTGGCTAGTGAGCATGGCCTTTAGCCATTCCCACTGTATATTTTAAATGACTACTGGGCCACTAGCCATGGCCTTCGGCCGTGTCCACTGTACCTGTTCCCCCAATATGTTTCTTTTAGACCCACTAGGTGATCACAGCCTTCAGCCATGGCAACTATACATGTCTTTCGGGCCCACTGGCCAGTACTGAGGCACTATCCATGGCATTCGGCCGAGTCCACTGTACATGTTCCTCCAATATTTTTCTTTTGGACCCACTAGGTGGCAATGTTCGACTATACATTTCTTTCAGGCCCACTAGTAAGCACGTCCTTCATGATCACTGGCCAAGGCCATATTGCGTCCCTTGACATGTTGCCCCAATAGGTTTGTCCACACCTCATTGTAGCTGTACAATTCCACTTTTTTGTATTAATCTCGTTTTTTAACTCTCTCTTTTTTTAAAACTTGTTTCCCACATAACCTCAGTTATACAGCAATGGACTACAAATAGCCCAGAATATTTCAAAATGGTCGTGGTTATTATATGTGTTACGCACAAAACAAATAACCATGAATATGCAAAAATAACCCTGAATATGTGCAAACGCTTGAGCTCTGAATGTGGTACCCAGACCCCTACCCCCAACTCCCCAATTTCACATGGTGTCCACTTTCCCCCTCCCCAGCCCAAGTCTGATGCCATGTCAAGCAAACCTTCCCACTTTTCGTTTTTGTATATTCACGTACTTTTAAATATCTTTAGCAAATATTTCTCGCATCAAAAAAAAAAAAATTCTGGCTTGGACAATCGGAAATATAGCTATCATTTTGGGAGAAGTGAGTATCCCCTTCTCTGTTAAATATTTTAAAAACAACTAGACGCAATAACACCATACCCCACTCATCCCCCCACCCGAAAGTCAACGCTTCAAGCCCAATTTTTTTCATACCTGGTGCAATTCCGTCCAGCTGTTTTGGCTATGTGCTGGAGCAAAATGTCAGGGGAAAATTAATGGGGACTGGGCTGAAACAGCATTTTTTTAACTTTCCTAATAACAAACTGTGTTTGCGAAATTTCAGCCAAATTCGGCATTTGAGCCGAAAGTTATTAGCAATTCATATTTGTCAGATTTCCTACGTTTCTCGAAACTCAACTTAACTATAATGTATATATAGTATATGTACACATCCATGCCCACCATTGGGGTGCCATACTGTAGGATGCCCTAACCACCCCCTCCCGCAGAACTGTGAGGAATTGGGGATGAGTGAATTCCCTGCGATTACAGCTACCAGAAGTTCTTACAGCAAGACTGACACTGATTTAAAACACCTGCACTGACTGCACGCTGAGAATGTCTCCCTGATGATGTGATGAGCAATGAAAATGCTTGGAGGGGGAGACCAGTGGCTGAAAGGTATATTGAGTAGGAAACCAGAGCGTGCCCCTCTCCTTCTGCACTGTGTGACCATTCTGTCAGATTGAGACAAAGGGTCTCATTATGACCCTGCCGGTCCGGAAACAACGGTGTCGGTAAATCCGCTGCCACCGTTGTTTCCGGACCGGCTGATTCTGTGTTCTGCAGGCGGGAGGTGTCACTCCCGCCAGGTCTGACCTGGCGGGAGTAAAGCCACATGCCTGCAGGTGGAAATGGAAACACCGGATCCGTCATAGACAGAGCCGATGTTTCTATTGTCCCCATCCCCATGGAGTCCTATTGGACTCCATGGGAATGAGGATTTACGGAATTCTGCCTCCGGAATTACTGGGTCACCAGGTTTGTAATGCCCCGGTGATTCCGGCAATCATGGAGGCGGAATGGTATTTCGGGTCCGGCGGCAGCCTGACGGTTTTTCCGGCACAGCTAACGCCAGACTCGTAATGAGGCCCAATATGTTTTGCAGTTCAGTTCACTATAGACAGAGTAAAAGATTAACTCGACATTTTAGGACTCATGCAGTGAGATCGCATTTTGGTAGTGCTGGCTCCAGCCTCTCCTGTCAGTGTTGGAGGGCCACATATCAGAGTCTTTTGATCAATGTGCAGAGTGTAACCCTCATTAACCACTCATCTATCCATTGCACCAAATACTCTGATTACAATAATTCGTTTGGCAAAGCGGACACTCCATTTTAAGAAATTACCAGGAGGGCCTGGTAGATAATTGTCTAGGAGCCTCTAATTATTAATCAAAACTGTATGACCCCAATGTACGCCTAATAGCTTCCAATTCCATATCAAACCAAAATAGGCAACAGCCTTTTTGTAGCATAAGCCCATTGCTTAAACTAACCACAAATAGTTTGAACCTAAACTAGGGCTAGAATTCCCTTGACTACATGCCCTGTACTAAGCTAAAGGAGGCAGTAAATGAAGCCAAGGCTTTCTGTAATAGTAATACCCATATTCCTAACTCACCCAAAACGAAGCTCATAGTCCGCAGTAAAACACTTCCATTGGAGTTGTATGTTGTTGAAACACTATGCATGAGGCATCTGTGAGTGGTTTGGCCAGGCTATTCCTCGCTCATCGAGATCTGTAGACACCATGATGTCAGAAACAGAGCAAACCTTCAGCAGCTTGGAGGGCATATTCTGGGCTGTGGCTTGGAAACAGTAGTGTAGAAATATAAGACAGCACATACATGGAGAGCAAGAGCTGCTGGAATAATATTGTGTCTGTGGCTTGCTAGTGGGCTCTGAAGGACATGCAGCTAATGCTCTTCAATCCACCTTCTTACCACAGCTCATCCGCTTAGGTATGTATAAGCTGCTGAACATTACAACTGTGAAGTCTGGTGTGAGGAAGTCACTTGGAACGGACACTCTGTAGAGGTGAGGGTAGCTCTGAGGGTTGTGGTGGACACAGACATTTAGAAACCCCAAGACAGTATAAGAAGGTGACTCACTTTAAGTGATTTGGTGACCAGAAGTGCTGTGGTTTTAGAAAGAGACACTTAGTAATGTATGTGATGTGCTACCCAGAGGAGTTCAAAGGTTTATCCCTCAGAGTACCTCCATACTGATACCATACACACACACACACACACACACACACACACACGGTAAGCATGTAAAGTGGTAGTATGACCAAGAAGAGCCAAGGAGGGGTCAGAGGGAGGGTTCGTATGTGAATCCATGCCAGAGAGCAATAGTTACAGGTAAGTAACTTAAACCTTCTCCAGCATGGGGTCTGGCATGAATTCACAAGCACATGAATAACTAATACATAGCAGTACACCATTACACAACCACGGGAGGTGACAAGGGCCAACAGAAGCAATTAAACTGAGCCCTGGAAACAGACTCCTCTCAAGCAAACAGGTTGCGTAGCACTGCTTGTCCGACTCTGGACTCCTTCCTGGAATCCCTGTCAACGCAGCAGAATTTAGTAAAGTGTGAGTGGACCTCCGCGTATCAGCCCTGTAGATGTCGAGCAGGAGAACACCAGACAGGAATGCCGTCGTTGCAGCGATCACTCTGGTGGAGTTGGCTCTCAGACGGGCAGCGGTCGGTTAGCCAACCAATGACAGTGCGTGATGCAGCCGGAGCGCCATCTTGAAATGTAAGCCATAGACAATGCCTTCCAATGGTTCACAGGAACAAAGTTCATGAACAGCTGTGAGGTCTTCCGAAAAATCTTTGTGCGTGTCACGTAGAAGTTCAAGGCACAAGCAACATTCAGCGTGTGCAAGGCCCTTTCTGCCAGTTACGAAGGTTTTGGGAAAAAAACAGGTAACACCAAAGGTTTGTTGAGGTTGAATTCTGGCAGAACCTTTGGCATGAAGGAGGGGTGTGTACGTAGCACCACCCTTGATTCGTGAAAAATCAGGTACGGTTGCTTACAGGATAGGGCCTGAATCTCACCTACCCTTCTGGCAGAAGTGATGACCACAAGGTAAGCCGTTTTCCACAAGAGAAACTTGAGTGGGGCCTGATGCAGAGGCTAGAAGGGGGCCCCCATGAGCTTCGTCAGAACCACGTTGAGTTCCCACACCAGGCAGGAGCCTTCACAATCAGGAAAGATCTGAAAAGTCCTTTGAGAAACTCCTTGATGAGTCGGTGGGACCAAAGTGAAGATCTTCCTGGTGACCTGGTATAGCGGGAGATAGCCGCCAGATGTACCTTGATGGAGGTGTGTGCCAGTCCGGCCTTGGCCAGGGATAGCATGTATGGCAGGATCTGTGGGGCTTTGTCCCTCAAAAGGTAATCTTCTGTGACCGGCACCACATAGCGAAACGCTTCCACTTCTGACTGTAGCACTTCAAGGTCGACGATGCCCTGGCTTTGGCGAGGACCTCCCTGCAGCCCACTGGCAACTCATATACTCAGGGTTCAGCGATCCTGGGTCGTGATGCAGGATTGCACCTCCTTCTCTGGTAAGAAGATCTGCAACCACTGGCAGTTTGACCGGAGGCGAAGCTGACAGACTGAGAAGGTCCGGGTACCAAATATATCTCAGCCACCCCAGAGCGATGAGTATCATCCTGCATTGACACTGTCTGAGTGCGTTGATGACACGTAGCAGGAGAGAGAATGGAGGACATGCGTACAGAAACAGTCCTTCCCATGAGAAGGAGAACGCAGCCCCCAGGCTCCTCGGTTGGTGGAATCTGCTGGCAAACTTCTGGCATTTGGAGTTTGCAACCGTTGCAAAAAGAATGATCTGGGGTCTGTCCCACTTGACGAAGAGGCGGTCCACCGGATCCTGCCGAAGATCCCACTCTTGGCAGGAGCGCAGTTCCCTGCTGAGGGAGTCTGCAATGGTGTTCTTGACTCCTGCTAGGTGAAGAGGGACGAGGAACATCCCATGTCCAACGTCCCAGTGCCACAAGTCCCGCACTTCCTTGGAGAGCCCCGGGGATCGAGTGCCCCCTTGTTTCTTGATGTAGAACATGGTGGTGGCGATGTCCATGAAGATCCTCACCACCTTGCCCTTCAGAGACGGAAGGAACGACTTCAGACCGAGAACGCTGACCATAGCTCCAGGATGTTGATATGGAGATCATTCTCCTCCGGCTGCCACAGGCCTCTGGCATGTAGACGTCCAGTGTGGGCTCCCCAGCCCTCCAGGGAAGAGTCTGTGGTGACCGTCCACCATCGGATCACCCGACGGAACTCGTTGTCGAGGGATCTTGTCCGTGAAGCTTCCTGACACCTGTATCCAGCGCGTGTCCAGGAATTCCTGTAAGGGTCGCATTTGCAACCTCCAGAGCCGGACGAGGTATATGCAGGATGACATCCTGTCCAGTAACAACTTGATTGCCCGCACTGTGGCCGTCTTTGTCTACAACAGCCATTGCACCTTCCTTTGTATGGCTGCTATCCTCTCCTCCGAAAACAATGCCAGGTGAAAAACACTGTATTGAGTCTGACATCTAGGAACAGAGCGTTTTGCGATGGCATTAAGCAGGACATTGGAAAGTTCACTGAGAATCCCAGGTCCGTCAGTAACTGGACAGCCGTCTCTGTATGTCCGTCGGCCAGCTCCCTCGAGTGGCCGTGAATCAAACAGTCGTCCAGGTACAGGTATACGTGTATGCCATGTAGATGCAGATGGGCCGCCACCAGTGCCAGGCATTTTGTGAACACCATGGGGGCTGACTTCAAGCCTAAAGTTAGAGCCTTGAACTGGTAGTACTGGACCATCACCACAAAATGTAGAAACTTTCGATGTTTCTTGTGAATGGGGACGTGGAAATAGGCATCCTGGAGTGGAATGATCCCACTTTATCCAGTGGGGAGACCCTGTGTGGTGCATCCAAATGTCTTCATCATCGTCCATCGCCGTGGCCGTATCAGTCCCTTTACCTGTGTCTGGGTCTGCTGGGGAAAAGGGACCAGACATGGAGGATGAGGAGGTTGGAGGCTGATCGGGGTCCTGGGGGACCACAGGTACCTGAGACGGAGGCATCCTCATCTGGATCTCTGACACAAAGGTGTGTAGAGTTGACAGAATATCCAAGGAAATGTCCCTCGGCTGAGCAGGTAGAACAAGAAAACTAGGCCCTGCACCATTGTCGCTGTCGTCCTCCTCTTCAACGTCCTTGTGGACTGTGTGTAAGGCATCCTGATCCTCGTAATTCGTGGACAAGACCTCCATGGCTTGGGCAATGGCCTGGGTGGGCTGTTTCGGGGCCTCCTCGCCCCCACCCCTTTTTTTCCCCCAGGGCTCTGAGCCGGTTTCACACCTTCTGGCGTGCCTATAGACTTTGCCAAAGTCACTGCGGCGGTTGTCACCCCTTGGGGATAGGGACACCTCTGTGCCGTTGGAGCTACCCTCGCAGAATCAGCGCCCTTAGCTGACGAGGTCTTAGCCTGTGCTGGTTGGGGCTGCTTGGGTTGTTCGACCTTTTTCTCCTCCGTCCACGGCTTCTCGGATTTCTCATGTAGTTTAGCCGGGGTAGAGGACTTCCTCTTTGAAGAGGAGCTAGATGGTAGGCTGGCAATGGAGGTGGAAGGTAATGTTGATAGCACCCGATCCACTTTGGGACTCGCTTCCGCAGCGAACCCAGTGGACTCAGACATGCTGCTCTTGGCCTTGTCTTGGGTCTCCACAGATGAGGCACCCTCAAAGGACTTAGAAGACCGCTCCTCAGACTGGCCGGTCCTCGGTTGGGCATTATCCTGCATGGAGCACAGGTCAGCGGCCTTGGCGTTAAGCCATGCTGCCAGCCTACTGTGCCTGTCCCTTGATGATTTCTTCTAAAATCCGAGGCAAATCTCACACTCTTACCTCCTTTGGTCTGGGTGCAGGCAGTACAGGCATTGTAGGTGTTTGTCCGCCACAAACACATTCCGTAGCCCGCATTTGGAGCATGGATTGAAGAGGGACCTTCCCTCCTTCTACGTCATTGTCGGAGGGTGCGAAGTAGGCCCAAAGGCTTTGTAGAATCTTCGACTATCTTCACCCTTGAGGGGCGCAGAAGTTCACCGACAACGGATCCCAGCTGTCGGCAGATTAAGTAAATAGCACACAGGCTTCTTTGAAACAAAAATAGAACTTTTTCTGTCAAAAACATGAAAAAAACATACAAACTCGAGGACTCCCAACACTGAAGCGTGCAGTAAAAATCTGAGAATGGCTGCCAGAGGAGGGGCTTAGGGAGAGGACTGGCATTGGATGGGGGCAGTATGGCTCAGAGGACAGTGATTGGTTTAGAGGAGAAATACAGTTTTTAAGTGAAAGTGAAACTGTCTTTTCATTGACCGAGGATTCCCAGGCTGACGACGGGGAATATTCATGAGCATGTGAATCCATGCCATACTCCATGCTGGATAAATACTGTTTCAAAGTGCCCACAGGGCAACAGGCAGGGGACAAAGGAATGAGAAACAATTACAATACAAACAATATAAGAATAAATATGAATACAATGGGGAGGGGAAGACAAACCTACTATGCCTTGTGAGTGTTCAGAACGTTCAAGTGCATAAGGGAGAGGGAATGGTATCTGTGCTGGGATGCTCATGGGTGAGCAACAGGTGAAGTGCAATGTAAGGTGAGTGCGAGCCTTCGAGGATGGAGGGTGAGCCGAGGCAAGTGCTGAGGATAGACAGAAGCTGGGGTGATTTGGTGTGAGAGGGCAGGGCCCCGAGGATGGAAAAGGTCCCTGAACACCAATCGAGTGACTGTGAGATTAGCAGAGGAGAGAGGGAGGGAAAGAAAAGGTAAAGAGGAAGGTCTTAAGTATCTTCCGGAATTTAAGAAAGTCTTGCTCAAAACAAAGAGGGAGGGGAAGGCTGTTCCAAAGAAGGGAGCCAGCTGAGGAAAGCAATCGACCACCTGCCCTCTGTGTAGCGAAATGCTTTACACACAAGGAGTTGATGCTAGAGGAGCGCAGAGGTCTAGAGTGAAGACCATAGTAAAGAGCCATAGAGTATGGAAACACTCCTAGCCTGCTTTAATAACACATCAGTTCCTTCTCAAAAATCTCAAATGCTCGCTTCCAGAACAGTTATGATCCACAGAATCAAAGGGGAGGTTCAGCAAGGAGGATCCTGCAGAGGGGCAGTGGCAGTCAGGTGCTTCCGACTGTATTTGTAGTTATTTGGATTTTATATAGCACTTTAGACCAAAGCGCTGCACATAAGAACATCAATGGTACAATAAAATGAAATTAACATTTGAAACACAGCATATATCAGCGATTATAATAACCTTCATTACCCAGTCGAGAAAAGGTAGGTTTGCAGAGAGACCAAAAAGGATAAATAAAAAGCGATGGAGAAAAGAGAAAGTGGGAGAGCATTCCAGTGTAAATGTGCCAAAAGAGAGAAAGAACGGAAACGAGATTGAGCACAGGGAGGGTGAGGAACCATAAGAAGAACGAGAAGAAGAACGAAGTGAACAAGAAGGAGAATAAAATTAGATAAGAGAAGAGAGTTAAGGAGGTGCAAGGCCATAGACGGATTCAAAAACTAGACATAGAAAATTTAATTTTAAACGATGATGAAAAGAGAGCCATTCTAGATCAGTCAAAGAAGATGAAATAGAATCACGAGGAGCAAGAAGACAGAGAACACGAATAGAAGCATGAAATACAGATTTCAGAGGAGCAAGATGAGATAAGGGAAGTCTAAAGAGTGTGCAAGAACAATAGAAAAGAACCAACAGTTGAGTGGCCTTCAAAAAGACATGAAAGGACAGGTTTTTCGAATGTTGTACAAATGAAATCAACAGGAAGGGGCACATATGGAAATATGGTGACTGAATGACAGATCTGAATCAAAATAAAGACCCAGATTATGGGCCACAGAAGAAATAGGCAACTGCGATGGAGGAAATTATATTAATGGAGGGTGCAGAGAAGGAGAAATAGTGGTAGAAGAAAAGAAAATAACCTCAGTTTTAGCAGCACTGGGTACCAAGAAGTGGTCTGTCATCCAAGACTGAATAGCGGGGAGGCAGGCGCTAAGCTTAAGGTGGATGTCATCAGTGAAGTGCGTAAAGGAAAGAAAGCGTTGTGTGTCATCAGCATAAAAGTGATGCGAGAAACCAAAGGGAGAAATAACCCCAGCAAGTGAGGAAGTATAAAGAGAAAAAATGACCAAGAACTGAACCTTCAGGAACACCATAGATAAGTGGACACGTTCCAGAGGTAACACCGGCCGAAGAGACTGAAAAAGTCATCTGGGACAGGTATGACTCAACCAGGATAAAGTAAAGCCAGAGAAGCCAAAAGAGGAAAGAGCAGACAGTAGAGGTGTGTGATTAACAGTGTTGAAAGCTGCATAAAGATCCAAGAGAATAAGAAGAGACTCACTTCAAAATGGCGGACTGTTGACCGTCATGAGTAGAAATTGCTTAACCACTCATAGTGGGGGGAGAGACTGAATACCTCCACCAGAAAGGCTTAATAAATACATAGAAATCAGATTAAACCAGCCATAAGGGACAAGCGCAGGGCCTTTTCAGGCCCCACAAACAAGGAGCCCTTAATTGCCCTATCAGGGAAAACCCTCCCACTTTGGATTGTAAGGATTTGTATTACACAAGGAGACATGTAGGGAGGGCCCACATTAGAACACCATTGGATATATGGCATTGAAGTTCAGGCAAACATACTACATTAGTAAAAGGATACATTTTTAGGAAACCCTGCAGCAAGTATACTGCGCGTGTCGCACCCAGTCTGTGAACCCATTCGTGGAGCATGGGACAATTTAAGGAGGAGTCCACAGTAATGGGGAATGGGGAAATTTAGAGGGTAAAGGCAGGTATTGAGACAGAAGGGAGAAGTAGCTCTCGGAAAGGAGCTGGTGAGTGAGCTGCTCATGCAGAGTTCATCAAAAACTATGGTATGTGTAGAGCACTCACCGTAAGTCCTGGGCCAAAGTGTGACCACCTACCATGACAGGTTTTTCTGATCCCTCCCAAGCGGCTGGCCTTTCTAAACGCTGGGCCCACAGAAAGCATAACAACCAATCAAAGCACACAGAGATTCACAATATGTGGGTTCAATAACAAAACACGGACAAAGACATGGAAGGGAGGAGGAGCAAGGGAACACCAGAACATGTTACGCCCCGGCTAACAAAATAATGGCCCAGCCAATCACGGACCTCATCAAGACATGTAGAAACCACAAGACAATATGAAAAGATGAGCCACCTTATGGATGTTGGGATGGCATTTCAGGCAGTTGGTGGTTTGATGAAGAGAAGTGCTGTGGTTGGAGAGAGAGAGGGAGATGGGAGGAAGGGACACTGAGTGGTGTAGCTCTGTTTGTGACCTTTGAAGGGGAACACCTTGCCCAAAGCCCATTTGCGGCTATTGCCAAGGCCTTAGCAGAATCCAAAAGGCAACCAGAACTATGAAGGAGTTTGCAGCATGATGGGGGCCACATAGACAGACATTGGGGGGGCACATCTTGAGAAGGAGGAACCAGAGCCTTATGTGGACTAGCGTCTCCAAAGGGGAAACCAGAGCCTGGAGTTGGCTATGGCCCCGGAGAACAAACTATGGCCAGTGGGTGAGAATAACTTTAGTCTGCAAAGCACCTGGGGAGAAGATATTCTTGCTGGCAATTCCTCTTTAGTGACCCGTAGTGCCAGGGGGACTCCTATATTCTGGCTGGTGTTCATCCCCTTCCAGTAAACAGTTGCACAATACAGCCAAGTAGGCCATCTTGTTCTGTTGTTTACACCTTATAGGCCATAGACCTGTATCCAACTTGACCCGCCATAACAATAAAGCTTGTTGAACCCAACATTTAGAGGGGTTGGGGTTTTGCATACATCCTTGACCCTGACACACAGGCAAAGTGGGCAAAACAAATAGATCATACAAACCAGTATGGATCATGTACCCCTAAGCCTCAGGAGGTCCCAAATTGCTGAAGTCAACTTTATTTTTACACTGCCTCATTATCTCTTAGCTAGGTGAGCAAGAAGCACACAGACTCAGCGACTGGCCATGCCGGAGTATGCTTCTTGGAAGAAGACAAGGAGAGATAAGGCGAGATAAGGCCGATCTCCACGAGAAGCCACTGCGCCTCCCTGATGTGAAAACAGAGGGCTGGGAGCCTCCCCAGGAGCAAGGTCCAAAATTCAAGGAGGAATCCCAGACAGGGAAAAAAACCTCCTGACAAAAAATCGTCCAGACTGGATGACGAGGAATCTGGATGGCACCACAGAATGAAATGTCCAATTCCACAATCAGGCAAGGTAAATATCAACTGTTGCAGCCAAAGGATGTTGCTTTAATCAGCACACGTGTTGCAATGAAGCTGAATCCACAGAGACAGGTGAGTAGGAGGAAAAGCCTGCAGCGGGTTGCAAGAAACAGTACACGAGCGACAAGGAAGCTGACTCCAAGTAAACAGATGAGAAGAAGAAGCTTGCAGCGGTAAAGGAGGAAGGCTGCGCAAAGGCAGACAGACTAGGAGATGATTTGCCAGGAGCTGGAAAAGTTCAAGTACGAACTACGGAGCACGTGCAACTTCAAAAGAATTCAGGCAAACTTGTGAGGCGCTGCTCACTGCTTTTGAATAGTTTTTATACAGCTAGCAGGCTTTCATGTGTTCCGATGCTGCGTGCTGCTTTCTGATGACGTCCTGATTGCGGGACGCCTGACGAGCGTGGTGTGCACTCCTGGGAACTTAAGCCACCATCTTGGTATGGTAAGTAGCCTCCCATACTTCCATCTATTCCAAAGGGAGAGTGAAGGTGCTAGTTTAATCCGGCGCCGAAAAGAGGGTAGAACCCTAACACACAGAGAGTGGGTCATTTACCACAGGATTTGTGTTGGGAGGCAGGAGCACAGGAAAGTTTAAAATTTGCAAGAAATAATACTACAAGAAAACATGTCCATTCTGGATGTGTCAATGTAAGCCAATATGCCCACATAAGAACATGCTCATGTTGGCTTTGCCCATAATGACAGTAAAAAATGTCACACCACTGTAAGAAAACAACTCTATACTGGCTGAACCAATGCGGGCCAGAATGCTGACGTAAGAACACTCATCGCGTTGTTTGCCAAAATACCAGTATGAAATTATATGATACTGTTACAAAAGATGTCGATGTCTATGTCTTTCTCCACTGATTTAGGTCTGTATCTCCCCTTAAGAACACTCATCATGCTTACTTTGCCCATAATACCAGTAAAATTGAAATGCTGCTGATTCAAAACATGCCCCCTCCATCAGGGGCTACATGCCATGTCCTTATGTGTATACATACAATGTTCATTCTCCCATTCACGTGCGCACCTGCATGCAACAACATTCACACTGCATTCATTCCCCCATACACTGCAACATTCACACTGAACACTCATTCTCCCATGCATGGACTGTGAGACAGGCATTGTATCAAGAGAGACACAGACTCAAAAATGTTAGTTTCAAAAGCTTTATTTACTAAGGTTCCTGGGTTGGTGTAATGCCTAACGGGCCCCAACTATAAAGGAATGGTTCCCTTAACTGATGTTGCTAAGGGCCGTGGATGTTTGAAAGTCCAAAACAATAATCCATCTGTGTCTAAACCTATGCTTGCCCTCAATCTTTATAAAAATGTGTGAGGAAGTCTTTAAAAAGGAAAAACAGTGGTTCAACTGTTTCAGTTTGTCTTCTCACCAGGTGTAGTTTGGTCAATGTCACAAAAATTAGTTCAATTAAAAAGGACTGTTAGTAAAACCTTTTTTCACAGGGCCCTTGCAATATTCGGAAATACTTTCAATGGGCCTCATTACGAGGCGGGCGGTTAGGGATTACCGGCACCAGTGAGGGCACTGGTGCCGGTAATCCCTTACCGCCCTACTACGAGTTCCCTTTTGCGGGTCCTCCCTTAACGCCTGGTTCTTCCAGGCGTTAAGGACGGGACCCGCAAAGGGACTCTGGAGCTAATAACGGTACCGCAATTTACGGTACCATTATTAGCGCCTTCCCCATTCCCATTGAGCCCTATGGGGGCTCAAATGGGAATGGGGAAGGGCCCTGGTGAATGGGGAATTACCGGTCCCGCCAACCTTGGAATGGACCGGTAATTGCTCCATTCACCAGGGAGGAGTCAGTAGGGTTTTGGAGGCAGCCTTGGAGCTAATAGCTCCAAGGCTGCCTCCAACCTCGTAATGAGGCCCAATGTCTTTGGTTCCTTGTCATTCCCTTACCCAAGCTTCAACTTTTGCCAGTTCAAACACAACAATAAAAATATAACACAGTTCCTCTTTCACCTTCTCGGGGTTCCCTTGCCCAAGCTTCAATTCCTTCAGTATCAAAATTGTTAGGCCTCTCAGGGTTCCCCCCCTCAAGCTCATGCCTCTCTGTTTCACAAAATAAAGGTTACTTCAGTTAAGCCTCTTAGGGTTCCCTTCCCCAAGCTTAGGCCTTTTCAGTTTTAAAGTTCAAGTTATCAAGATATGCCTTTCTCTTGTTTACAGTTCCTTTCACATACAACCTTCTCATGGGGCAATATCAAAGACTTTCAAAAACGCTAGGTTCTAGGCGCACCCTAAGCGCGACCAATCTGATCGTTGGCTCCTCTCTGCATTTCCTGTACTTGCTTCACTTCTATCCTTTCCTCTTCCAGGTGCTTCCTGCACCCCTTGGTTATCGTTCACTTGGTTGCGCTCACTTGCACATTCTTTGTCTTGCTTTCTCTCAGCTTGCCATGCCCTTTGCAACTTCCTTTCATTTACTTCCTTTCCATTGTGCCTCATGCACATGTACTTCTTTACTTTTGTGCAACCTTGCACCAGTCCTTTTCCTTGTCGTGCCTCTGCACACTTTGCACCTTTAAACTTGTATTCTTGCTTTCCTTTCGGGTCGCTCACACCCTCTTATTTATGTCTTTCCATGAAACACTACTGGCTTCCTTTTGGCTGAGGCAATGCTAGTGTTTCAAGTATTTCTTCTTCTTTATTACATGGGTCCCAGACCTCTTTAACTTTCTCATATATGCGAGTCCCAGATGCCTTTGGTGTTCTCATACAACTTGGCTCTTCACTACAAGTCCCACAATGCCCCTGTTCCGATGGGCAATATTGAACTTTAAGTTCACAATGGATTATTTTTTTCTCGCTTTCCTGCTTTGAGTCGATTTACACTCTTTTCACTTGCATTCTGTTTCATGCCTCTCTGCAATCTGTCACTTGCTTTTCGGTCTGTGTTCCTTTACAGTGTGTGCCTTCCTTCCGCTCTGCTGCAGTCACACGCACGCTCCTGAGTTTCTTTCTCATGGACGTTCACGAAACTCACCGGGCAGCATCGCACTGACAGGCAGTCCCTTCAGGATACAAAGGGTTGAGATCAGGCTCTCGCCACCTGCCCCTCAGACACTCTTGGGGCTGGCACAGGTCCTAAAGGAACAAGCATTCCACTGATCGCCACCAGCAGGATGTAGGCAGCCTCACTCCAGCTCCTTGGAGACACAGCTTCCTTGCCACGATGAAGCCCCTTACAGACACCAGGACAGCGTATCAGCACCCAGTTCTCCTCCAGCCTTTGGCTCCTGACACTCTCTGCTCCTTGACTTCTCTGGTCCAGACAGCATTCCCAGCTCGCTCTCTGTTTCAGACAAAATTAGACTGGGACTGAGAAGGGTTCCCCTGCTGGACTCAGCCACAAAGCCTCCCTTCTGCTCTCCCAACTGCTGCTCTACCTGCTCTCTCAGTAGTCTCCTTTCATACATCTATGTTGTATCATGGGCTGCAGGTGTGTGGTCAGGGCAGTCAGGACTGGGTTTGACAGACCTTCATTACTCCAATTAACAGCACATGCCTGTGCTTCAGTCTTGAGTAAATGAGTTGTTAAAGGTGGAGTATACCTATTCCTTCCCTGCTCTTTCTTTCTGATAATATGTAGGGGAGAGCCAAGCAGAGTCAGCTGTGCACATGTGTAGTCGAGTGCCTGACCTTGCCTGACTCTATTAATGGGACAGCCTAATGGTGCTATGTAGTAGGCCTCTTTTTTTATCTCCATGTTGTTCCTATTGGTAATCTTCATTGCTCCCGATCGCCTCTTCCTCATCCTAGTACATGTTGGAAATGGGGAGGGGGAACGGGATGAGATTGAAAATATCCCCTAAAGGCCGAGGGAGGGTGTGATGATGCATGATATCGAATGAGTGGTGTTTCTAATTTCTTTTTATTGTGTGCATTGGGGTAGTTGTAAGGAATGGGTGTTTGTTCCAGTTTCCCTAGTCTTAGAGTCTTATTAGAGGAAGAAGACCGGGAAGGAGAATGTTGGTTTTTGAGGGAAGAGAGAAAAGGTTAGTGTCATGTTTTGGAAAAAGGCTTGGTTTACCTTTAGATCTGGGTTTCTCTAGCTTCCTTCCTTTTGAGGGAAAGTCATGGGGTAAGATGGGATATGGATGACAATATCCCACTAAAGTAGAGGGAGGGTAGGATGGATTGGGGCAAGGTATGGGGAGTACCATGTCTCACCTTCCGGCGCTCTCCCCTCAATCCCCAAGGACCCACTTCCCAGGTCATCCTCCCTCACTTGTACACCCCTAAGGTTGGTATCCAAGAGCGATGGCCCTCCCCTGGTCTCCTGAACAAAGGATCCTCTGGGAATATTTGTGAGAACGTCCTCAGGTTCCTCACAGCACACACCCACAGAATACAGCATCCATATTGCCTTTATTCTCCCATTCACACACACGTACACCCCCACATCCGCAGAGCCTTTTTTGAATCAGGGGGGACCACAAGCATAGACTGTCTAAACTGCCAGACCTCTGGACCTTCACCTCTGTACTATCATATGTTGCTGTGCCTGCGCTTCTCTTTTAAAAATGCTCTTTAAGCATCTGAAGTACATACTGCATGGCTTCATTTCCACAAATATCGACTTTATGGGAAGGAAACACTACCTCTTTCTTGGATGTGTGGAAAGGTTCACAAATAGTCACAAAATAGAAATTGCAATTATTTTCTAAGCACATAAACACATTTTGTTCTACAAAATTGCAGAACAATAACATATCCGCCAAAGCCAGTATATGAAGAAAGCACAACTAGAGAGACATCTCGCCCAGCCTCTCAGAGCGTTGTTCTGACCTACTAAGGCAGGGCACAATATGTTGGAAGCTGTGCTTGGTTCCATATCTCCATACCACTTATGTGGTTTTTCAGAAATCTAAAAAAAAATGTTTTAATTGTATACCCTAAATTGCATTCTATTTCTGTTGCTTGGTTAAAACCTAAAGGATTTGTGTCACAAGGACTGACTGGGTTTCAACACCTGTGTGCCAATGTTCACGTATGTAGTTGGACTTAATCACTGGCCTCTAAGACATAGCACATTGATCTTGAATATCTCTCTCAATCTTGTTTTTGCGTTTTCCTTTCCTTCCCTTCCCTTTGGACACACTGCATTGGGAAAACCATGGTTATCATGTACTTACAATGTTTAAAGATAATATCATGGAAGGGTGGGAGAGGTACTTGCAGTCAGGGAGGTGAGGTAAAGTGAATTAATGCTGCTTCAAATATCATGGGCCCGTCATTATATGCATGGGAGATGGTTGATTAGTCCAAACAAGAGGCAAAAGGTTCTCTTGCACCTTCAGAAATTGAAGGACTCTTGTCGCCAGTGAATTAATTAGACAAACCAAATGCACACATCTTAAGACTGTTCCCAACATGCAGCTCGCAATCAACATGTTGCCTCGCAGAACTAAAGAATGTTGCTTGCCAGATGTTCTGAGCCATGGTTTGGAGACCAAGAAGAAGGAGGTACTGCCAGGATGACTCATCAATGGCAGTGTACCCTGAGTCAGGAGGTAAGGCTAGTCAATGAGCCTGCTCTGGCAGATAGACAAGCCATACTATTAGGGAATCTACATGATCACTGCGCATCGGGACATTGCGAATCCAAAAAGATTGAATCGCAAAATCCCAATGCGCAGTGATCACGATGATCACTGTCTGCAATCCTGCATCACCCTACCGCCCCCTTACTTACCTTTCTAGGCGACACACACAGCAATGTGCTGCCAACACTCCTATACCCCTACAGCGTCAGTTCCCTCCCACTAACGTGGGTCGCAGCTGACACCGCAGGGTCCCTTTTTCCTTTCTTTTTCATTTTTGTCTACTGCTTCCAATTGCATGGAAGCGGGGGACATACCTGCAAGCCACGAAGTGCAAAACGCAGAACAAGGGGATCAGGGGACAACCCACAACCCCCACTACACATGTTCAGCATTATGGGCCTCGCTTTTTTTAACAAGCCGAATGTGCAGTAATTGCGCATTCCGTTTTTTTCATTATTTTGGCGGAATACCCTATTAGTTGCAGATGCAGTAAGTGGGCTGAATGGGGGAGAGGGTCAGATGGGCTCAGCAAAGAAGGGAAATTGCTGCTGAAATAAATATCCCAAGGCTCAGATTAGACAGGCCCAAGTGAATGAGGAGAACCTGAGGACCAATAATTAGGCAGCCTGTAATCAGAAGTAAAAAGGACTCACTAATAAACCTGCACTTATTGGGACTCCCTGCAACACTGTACAGTTACTGTGCTTCCTGGAGCCCCAGCACTAGGAGGAGGGGCGCCGCTGCCTGGATCAGGTACACAATCTGTGCAGAAACCATTGCAGTCGACTAATCTTGCCCGGCTGCAATCAGGTAGGTTGTAAAGGGGCTAGTTGTGGAAGCTTGGCAAATGCATAGGACGGAAATTAATCACTTGCAAGTCTAACTGTCCACAAAGTTTCAATACACTTTTTTGGTACATGCAAGATGCGCCTTTGTTGCCAACCATGCACATTTTCCACACTAATTGCATTTTTTTGGTGAAGGAATGTTCATCTTCGGATTGTTTGTCCAGCCGGGAAATGCATTAATGGGCAAAATAATTGAGCCAGATGCCCAAGTTTGTGTTCTGTTGAAAATCCCCACGTTCGATGCCTTTGTACAGCTGGTAACTGCATGTTGAGCAAGCGTGCAATTAAAATAGTTGCATATTTCACATTTGTGTACGACTGAGATTGGTTTGTTACAGTCATGCATGATATTGGTAAGAAATGGTACATGCTTCTTGCATTGCAGTGTCCTGGTGGAAAACTCTCATCGTATGATGCTGTGTCTCTTTGGCAAGTGGCTAACGAGCAATTAAGGCAAATGCATTCCAAATTTTGCACAATCAAAATAATGAGCATAGTGTCAGATTGAAATCAAATTATGTTACTGTAAATCATTTCAAATGACCAAAAGAATCATTCATGTTTTATTTAAAGTAGAGCTTCATGAGAGATTCCTCCCACTTCTAAGTGATGTAATTACATTATTATTATTAATATGGTATTTATTGAGCGCGGAGCTAGCTTCGAGAAGCAACAGATCGCTTTACAGAGGTATACAACAATACAGATGTATAACGGGGCGCTTTATAGAGGTCTACAGCACTACAGATATACAATCACTTTGGTCGGGCTTTGGGGTTACCTCCAAGCATCCTTGGGAAATATTAATAGTGTTTCTAAAGCACGTGGGGCCTGTGCAATTGATCTAAAGTGTTTAGGATGAATAAGAACATGTTTCTGATGGATTTGGGTGCTCTTTCTCCGAGGGATCTTCTGGGAAATGCAATTGTAAGTGGTGCATTTTTAAGCACAGTAGGCCAGTAACATTGGTCACATCTTGGAACATTTGGAGATCACTTTAGAGATTGGCTGGGGGTTCCTTGATATCTTGTGGATTATATAGTCATGGATGTATAACTCATGAATTAAGTGCTCACATTAGGCATAGAGACAGCCTTCCCTTGGCACATTCGAATCCCTTGGCAGCACCGACGTATCCATTCATGTATCCAATGTCCCTAAATTGATCCTTTTTTTCTGTGCTTTTACTGTCGATCAAAAGGTCATTCGATCCTTTTGATTCGAACATTTGACCAGACACCCTCAAATAGCACGCATGATACTCCACAACCAATGGGCAGGCATCTGTCACCATAAAATGTGTTGTCAAACGAAAAACCTAGTCATTGTTGTGAGTTTGGATGGACTGGTAGAAGTCTGAATACTGACTCTATGTCTAGTTTTGCCATCAGGGCCTTCTTGCCGCAGTTCTGTATTATTCTCTGAGCTTCTTGGAAATGTGTGTAGGTCACGGCTGATTCTGTTTCAGGGATTCTGTCGTTAAGTGACCGGCCCCTCTGGTATTATAAATGGTGCATCAACCTAATTTTTCCCGGTTCCTTTTTTGGAACGAAACCTAAAGGGGATACTATAACATTTTTTAACTGCCTTTTGTCCCATGGTCCCCCTATTCTGCCCAGTTCTAGCTCTTTTTTTATTTTTGCCCTCATTATTTCTGGGTTGTCTCTTGCTGAGATTCCGTTTTTTGGGATTTTTTGGGATCCCTCTCCTTGGAATGGAATGAGGAAACCTTCCTTGAAACCTTCTTCTATTGCTGCGCTCATGTTTTTGTCCGGGTAGGCAGACAGCGCTGCTCGGAAACCTTCAGTGTTAATGGGGGTCCTGCCTGGTGTTAGCTTTATTTTAAGCGCTGTATTATTGATCCTCTTTTCAGTACTTTTAATTTGCAGCCGGGTACAGTTGCTGTTTGGGCGATCCCCCCCACAGTTTGAACAATTGTGTTTGTACCTGCACTCTTTGCCCCATGCACATTGTTTTTTCCATAATTCCAGCAGGTGGGTATATTTTTGTTGGTGCTTTGTGTTTTAGACTGGCTGCAGGTATTGGACCCAGCCCCCCATGGCTGGTTTTTACAAAAGGGTTGTTCCCCCTTCCTGTGTTTTTCAGTTTCCGGTACCCTGTTACCCCGTTGGGTGTTCTTATTTGTTTTGTTGGAGGCCTGGGCTATCTCTTCCTCTGATGGGGGCTTCCTGTGCATCAGATAGAGATCATTTTGAACTTCATCCCATTCGATGGTTGTTCTTTCTGACATGTTTCTCCTGAACCTTACATCGTATGCTATCCAACCATGTCCTCCATATGCAATTTTGACCTCCCAGATTTTGTCTATGGAAGCTAGGATTTTGAACCCATCTCCTGTTTTTTTTCTAAGAAAACAGTTGCTAAAATGGTAAAAACCCTTTAACCAGTTGTCCCAATTGCGCTCAACATGCGCATTTCTGGCTACCGCTTTTTCCTCTATTTGTTTGGGGTCTCTGAATGCGTCCAAACCTTTACGTTGTGCTTCAATAAGTGAAAACGCTTCTATGTAATCCTTTTTCCATATTGCCTCTTTTACTGTTTGGTCGATGTTCCATGCTAGGGATCTTTTGTATCTATTTAATATTTCTGTTTCTAAAGCCTTCAAATTTTCATCTAGTTGTGCACTGGTAATCATTGCTCCCTCTGTTGGTATGGTAGCTGCTGTGAGTCCTGCCGGCTCTTCTTTACCCAGTGCTGCTGGCCCTGTTGCTGCTGTGGTGGGTGCAGTCCATGCTTTAAGCGGCCCTCCTGCTCCTACTCCTGTTTCTAAAATCCCCTCTGGCTCTAAGGGTACCATGCTTTCAATAATCACTATGGGCTCTTGAGTAACCTTATTTTCAATGGCCACTGTTGGCTCTTTGGGTGCCTGCTGTTTATCCCCGATTTCCATCATCATTTGTTCAATTTTCCTCATATTCTCATTCTGTTGTGTTAAATATTTATCTGCAAAGTTATCAAAAAGTAAAGACAATTTTGCTGCCTTTTTACCTTTTTTGCCGCCCTCTTCTTGTGTCTTGGATTTCCTTGCAGCTGGGGGTGTGTCCTCCTCCTATATTGTGTCAGCTTCTTCCTCCTCTGATTTTCCATAGAGGTTCTTTCTGACCCATGGCCATCCATGATGCTCTGCTGTCTCCTCTGCTAGTCGCAGCAGTTGTGACTTTGCTTTTTGCAGTATTTTCTTGGGTGGCATTGTTCTTCTGGGTTGTACCCTGTTAGGCAGAAGCCTGTGCAGTTCCCTTTGGGACCACTGCAAAAGATTTAGGACTACAGGTGTTTGGCAGTAAACCCACTTGGTAGCAGTCTGTACCACACAGATTCACTTGGTAGCTGTGGCTGAGCAGTCAGACTTCCTCTTTGAAGAGTTAGGCAGTATACAGAGTATTCACAAAAGGTCAAGAGCACACAATAGAACAAGTAAACACTGACCAGGACTTGGTGTAAAAGAGATATAATTATTTATTTAAAACCACATCTAGAAAAACACATAGGCACTAATAGTAAGCAATTCAAAAACACGGTCACTAAAAGATATACACTCCCTTAAAAGAATATTAGACAAGTCTTAAGTAAAGCCCCACTTATTTTCGGTGAGCGCTTAACGTAGATGGCACTCTAATAGTTCATTTTTAAAAAGGGAGAGAAAAGCAGAGAACAAATTGAAACAGATCCCAAGACTTTTACAAGAACATAGCAAGAGAGGAAGGCAAAGTAAAACCGTGAATTCAGAGTTAGTAGGCCGGATCCGCTTTAAGAGGATCCAAACGAAATGTGTCCAATGTCACATGGTTGCAGTGCACAAAAGTCTTGTAATGGTTCAAAAAGAAGTTGGATCAAAGAAAAAGGACTAGTTAGAGGGTCAAGGCGGCCAGCCCAGTCCAGAAGGTTAAGGAGTTATTATTACCTTGTTGCAATCTTTAGAAAGGGAGGCCTGGCGGACACGGTACCTTAAAGTGGTGCGAACGCTCCAGCGGGGGCAGTTGTTCAGGGCAGCGGGAGCAAGTCAGTGCTTCGTCCGGGGGAAGAGAGGATCTCGTCGTGGAGGAAGACAGGGGGCCGTTGCACTGCCAGGGAAGAAACCAGCCGCAGAGTTTCTCAGGTACAAGGAGCGGTCCGTTGATTCGCGGTTCAGTGCTGAGTGGCTATCCGGCCGCCGGGGTGCTTGGCACGGGCAGTTCGACCAGAAACTGGGCTGGGGTGCGAAGAAAGAAAGGTAAACTGGTTGTGCCCACCAGTCAGGGGAAGAAGCCTCTCCAGCCGGGAGATCTTCTCTGTCGTCGGGAAGTGGTGAGTCGGTTCCGCAGGGCTCCACCGGTGGTGTCGTCGTGGTAGGTCGGCTCAGCTTCTCCCTCGTCAGATTCTCAGGTCCCTTGGCGACTTCTGAAGTTCCAGTCCCCAAAGCCCTGCTTTTATGCAGAAAACCCCCATTCACTCAGCCTAGCTGTCACTCAAACATGCTAAGTGGTGAGCCGGCCGGCTCACCACTTGGGCCAATCACACAAGAGTGTGACTTGAGTTACCACGGTAACTCAGTCCAGGGTGCCTAAACCCCCTCCCACACCCCATGTGGTACCCAGACAGAGTGGCACCACTTTTGGAGGCTTCTGTGGAGAAGCCCGCCAAAAAGTGGAACAAAGGGCTTGACTTGGGTTGGAGTCACAGAAGAGAACACAAACGCCATTTTAGAATCGAGTCTTGGCAAAAAATACCAACCAGAGAATTAATATTAATTAAATAAACCGGCGGTATGCTCGAGGCTATGAGAATTAAATAATGAAAGCTGGTAGCCTCGAACAATGGGAAAATTCCATAGGAAAATATTTGCGGTCGAATATAAAAAGTAGTTTCCACTGCCACCAGCCAAAACTCGATCAGGGGGGACGGAGACGTGCCCCCTCGACTATCAGACCCCGGTGCAATCAAATTGCCCCGACCAGTACGTCCACAATATGATGGTTTGTACTGGTTTCTGTTAATAATTTGGGACTAGTAAAGCCAATGGTGACTTAACATGCCCTGGGAGAAAGTAGTCAGTCCCAGGGTATGGAGTCTATGGTGGGGTGTCATTATGACACCCCTGTGTTACTGCACGGTGGGTGCTGTGTAACACACATAGGAAAAACGCATGAGACCCTATGGAGTAAAGGACCCCATAGCCCATAAAACACATTACCAGTCAAAGGAATACCATAAATCATGTCCAAGAGTGGGAGAAAAAGAGTCTCACTCTTGGCAGGAGGAAAAAAAAAACTCCAGAAATCCAGCAAAGCTGCTGGGGGACTCACTAGGTTAGGAAATTCAGCCTAAAGAGAGAATTCTCCCTAACATACCCCATACTCAGGTTACTATTTTTTGTGGCTGCAAGCTTATCGTTCTGTTTGCTGCATTGTTTCTCTGTTTGAGCCACTAGTACAGTCTCTGAATTGTGAGAAACCAACCCCTTGGTCCGCGTTGTCCTGCTTCAAACCTGTGGCTGCAGTTTCCTTTGCTTGCCGCGTCCTTTTATGAGAAAAATTATGGTAAATCGGACTTTGGTAAACAAATGTTTGTGCGATGCTTCAGAACTGCTGAAAATACGCCCTTGATTGTGTTGTTCGAGCAAATTTATTGTTCCCTGTCGTCCTGCTTCCAACTGCCGTGAAAACAGAAATCGCTTCTCGCTTGCTGGTTGCCTGGCAACCCCCGCCGGGGAAATCTGAAACACACAGTCTTTTGCTTTCAATTGCTTGACCGCAGGCTCCGCCCTTGTTTATGCTTCGGCTCGACACAGGATTTTGAGAGCGTTGGTATATCGCAGAGCGTGATCCCTTCGCCCACTTCCTTAGGCACAGGTTAGTGGATCTTTTCTTCTTTTTCCACATGTGCACCCTTAGCGCATTGTTTGCCGATGGCTCTAGGTGCCGTCCTAAGCGGTTTCTTGTGCCTGTGTCCCCTTGACCGCTATGTTTTCCTTCCCTTGGCTTCTAAGTGCTGCGTTCACAGTGACGCTTGGGTGCGGTGCAGGGCACTGCTTTGCCCCCAACAGGCTTGGGTGTTCTTTCTGAGAAATTCTGTGGCAACCGTTGTCCTGCGCACCACGGAGGATGGCGCTTCGAGCCGGGGAAACGAGAGTGAAAGCAGCCTTGTGT
This sequence comes from Ambystoma mexicanum, assembly GCF_040938575.1. NCBI lineage: Eukaryota > Metazoa > Chordata > Amphibia > Caudata > Ambystomatidae > Ambystoma > Ambystoma mexicanum. The sequence continues at coordinate 1,316,555,790 of NC_090931.1, read as the reverse complement.
TGACGGAGTAAGTTAAAACTCCAGTCTTGGGGCAGCTTTTTGAACAGAGCAATGGAGAAATGTTCGTAAGAAGAGAGCAACTCCGCGTACACAGTGAACTCTTTTGTCTGGGTCCCCGTGCACGGTCCCAAACTGATTCTGTTTCTGTGCTGAAACTCAGCCCCTTATATTGGACCCTGGGGCTGGCCCTGGGTCTTTGTTGTGCCTGTCTGTGGCACTCTGCTGCCAGCCAGCTTGCGCCGACAGCATCAGCACCCCAGGGTGCTTTCTGTCAGTTTGCCCTGCCTGCATTCTTCCTGTCCCTCCTAGCTGCTTAGCACCTCTTTGGGAGGAAGGGCAAGGTGTTGCTTAACACCTTGCCCTTCATTCTTCTTTCCAGAGTGTTGGTGACTGTATGTCGTCGTGTTGAGGGGAGACAGGGAGAAGGGGTGCACTACCCTTTTGAGTTGGGCTCGTGCTCGTCCCTCTCCCCCCACCTGACAGCCATGGGGCACTGGTTACCCACCCCCGCTTGGTACCCTTGCAGTGTTGGCCAAAACCGATCTAACTGGGTAAGCAGAGGAAGCACTGAGCTGTAACCTTCTCCCAGTTCAAGGAGTGTTTACACAGGAGCAGGAGTTTGAAGCCGATTTCCATTGTACTTTTTGCAGTGGGACCCATAAAAGGCCTTGCCACCTACAAGGCACGAGAGTGCTTTGGGTTTTTGAATCACTCCCAATGTGGCATTGCCAGCCGCCAACCGCAGTCGCGTAGACCTTATGCTGATGCCTCAGCCCTGACAGCAGTGTCTATCGTGGGACAGGCATGGTATTAAGATAGATGACACAGACAACATATGTACAGTTTTCAAGAAAATCTTATTAATAATCAGGATGGGTAAGGCCTAACGTGCCCTATGCTATGGTGGGATTTTCCTGACCTAAATAAACTAAGGAAAGTCTGTGACTACAAGTCCTAATAAGAGTCTGTCTGTGTCAAAACCTATGCTTGTCCTCAAAACTATAACCAAACATGGTGCGGGGAATCTGCTCAGAAAAACAGAAGTGTTCAAAAGTAAAGGTTCTTCTTTAATTCCCTATTTCAAGTTCAATACAATAGAGATTCACTTCAATAGTGTGTGATCAAGTTTTGAAATTACCTTCTCCAAGTTCAAATTTATCACAGTTCACATAAAGAGGTGGTCTTGGGATTCCCTTCCCCACGTTCAGATGTATCACAGTTTACACAAAATGGAGGTCCTGGTACTCCCTTCCCCAAGACTTTAACTTATCACTTACGCTTCTCCCTCTCCCCTGCTGATCTACCTGTCTGCTCCTCCTGACTGGTGGTGTGGTTGCCCTCAGAGTTACACAGGGTACCACGCACCCCCTTGACCAGTCACCCTGCATGGCCTTCTGGCCTACCCAGTACTTCCGGTCTGGGACTGCACCTGTGTAGTTCTCTGCCATCCTAGCACTTACTCAGAGCCCTGCTGCCCTGACTGCACTTCCCATTGCACCCCTTCCCTGCACATCCCCCCACACCCTCTCCCCTGCACTTCTCGTGCCACTTGCAGGATCTGAATGTCACAAGGCCTAGTAAGATCATTTTTTCTGGTCTACCCTCTGCCTCCTCTTCTTTGTTTTGTGGCTCCTAGAAACACTTGTGTTATAAATACAAAATCCTATCATATATCAAAGATAAAATAAATACCAGATCCACTTGACCCACCTTCAGATTCACTTCACCAATTGTTTCACACTTCTTTACAGCTTGTTCACCGTTCAGGATTTCCCTGTCTAGGCGCAGTTATCAGACAACACGGTCCACCCATTACAGGTCACGCAACCAGTAACCCTACACTTTGTCTTTCGCTTGATTTTTGGTGTTGGTAACTTTGCCATTAAGAGACTTTTTGGTCTGGGTGCACGGTCCACCCATCACAGGTCGCACAACCATAAATCTCCCCAAAGCTGCTGGACGCCTTATAGGCTCTTCTGTCATCACATGTCTTTAATTCTGCTCATGTTGCTTTTTACTTGCAGTGGGCCACTTGATATTTCTATTTAACTTAAAGTGTTCATTCACCATTCTGCATATCATAGTTTAGTCAAATAGCAGCTTTCTTACAGTTCAATATTCAATATATGCAGCATTACCTTGTACTCATTTAAATAGCGCCTTTCTCTCAATTCGGTATTAAATATATGCAGTCTTGACTTGTGCTCACTCAAATAGCACATTTCTTTCAGTTTGGTAGTCAATAGATGTGGCATTTACTTGTGCTGACTCAAATATTGACTTTCTTTCAGTTCGACATTCAATAAATGCAGCGTTCACTTGTGTTCATGGACCGTTACTTATTTTCAGTCCCTTCGGAGCGCTCTGGTCTCCCCAGTGTCTCCAGACACTTACTGGCTCTTCACAAATCCTCACGGTGGCTCTTCCGAATGGGAAACCAAACCATCTGTTCACCGGGCACGTCGCTCCAAACACACCCGCTTCTGTGCTCTGCTGCGACTCTCCCTGCTGCCCGTGTTCCCATAAGTGTTCCCGGTCCTGGCCAGCTCCTCTGGTAGGTCTCCTGGGATTGTTGCCGGGTAGCTTGGCTTCCTGATTCTCCAGCACAGGCGGGCTCTCTCCTCTCTCTCCCATCTGCTGCTGCCTGTATGCTTTTGGGCCCCACCTCTTATACTCTTTTCCATTCTCAACAGGATGCCACTGAAATGAGATAAACTCATTGGCCTGACCTTGTATCAGCCTGTTAGTGTGGCATGCCTGATCTTCATTACTGGATGCCTACATGCCCCTCTTCTTCGTCCCACTTTTAGAGTGGTGTTTGCAGTACAAAGTGTGCATTACTCTTAGCGGCCTCTTCCTCGTCTCAGTACTTGGTGGGAAACTACGCAGAAGAATGGGATAAGACTGATAACATCCCATGAAGACTGAGGGAGGGGGGGGAGGTCAGTGTTAGTGAAAGGGGATACCATGTCTCTCATTCAGGTACCCTCTCTCCAATCCCCAAGGTCCCTCCACCCTGGTGATCCTCCTTTGCTTGTCCACCCCCAGGGCCAGCCCCCAAAAGCAATGACCCTTCCCTGGCCACCTGAACAGGAGATCCCTGGGGAGTAGGTGTGAGACAATCTTCCAGCATGGTTGATAAATTCTATTAATATATTGTGGGAGTGAACATGTGGCTATTTGATCATTTGTATTCCTTCTTGTGAAGTGGAGTGCACCATTAGGGCTCCTCTTTTTTGAAGCCACTTAGAATATTAAAGCCTGACAATGGACTGGGGTCACCCATTAGGTCTATGATATGATATGATATGGCATTTATAACGCGCCTATACACAAGTGTTTCAAGGTGCGAAAAAGGTGGACTGACTCATTGTTGTAGAGATGAGAACACAGGGACGGACAAAATGGCTGTTCACTGTTAGTCCCGGGAGGGGGGGCATGAACGCAAATGTCCCCAACCCAGGGCGCAGAGGAGCAGCTGGGCCAATGCATGCAGAGTGTGGCAAGCAGATTGGCGGATTGAGAATCTTGAGGTTGTATGAGCGGCATAGCACAAAAATGGATTGGCCAGGATGTGGGTGGAGAATCAAGAGCATCGTCCCTCCCGGTAAGCAAGGGTTCGGGGCCAGCACAAGGGAACGGCAGTGGAGATCTGGGACAGCATAGTGTGGAGCAGCCTGCATCACGCCCACAGCGTCGTGTTCAGCTGTGAGAAGGACGGAGGCCCAACAGGAAGCCACAGTGCAATCCACTCTTCTTTGAAGCAGACAAGCATAATGCCACATCTGGGCTGCCGTGGGGGGACCAATGGTGAAGGGAACTCAGAATTACCAGCCCGGGCTGCCATTGAAGTGGAGCAGCTCATTCAAAGACCTGGCGCAAGCCAACCCACCACCATTTAGAGTGCATTAAGCAGCTCAGGATCACTGAGGCGCCCAGGACTCTGCTATGCAGGTTGTGGTGGACCACTTGGTTCATCCCTTGGAGAGGAGGCCGATCCATTCCCAGGAGATGTCTGCCTCTGCGATTGTTTCACTGACACAAAGGACATACAAGTACAGGAGAGATGGCTTGTATCTGTGCAGCACATCAGGCACTATTGAAATGAGGGTTGAAACCCATGGCAGCCCCCTGCATTAGAGCAGCACTTATAGAACCACTGATGCCACAGACAAGAAGAACTAAAAGGGTGGGGATCCCTGTGCTTACAGGGCACATCAATGTTCATTGTTGAACGTTAAAGGCCTTATGATATCTCCTGTATTTTAGGTTGTGGATCCCATTGGGTCCATAGACAGCTGGTGTTTGCTGACTTTGGGGCTGCAGAAGCCCATTAACGGTTCAACTAAGTAGTCTGCAGTGGGTCCTGCTCAGGGTGCTAACCCAAGGTGCACTCTTTTTAGTGTGGTTAGGCGGGGGCAAGAAGGTTGAGCATGGCACCAGTAGCAGATCCTTAATTTATGTAATTAAATTCACAGCAATGCATCCTGCATTTGTTACAGAAGGATTCATGTCTATGTTTCTGAGTCTCACTTAGTAAGCTGCACTGAGTTTGTGGTTAAGGCAGAGTTATGCCACAAAGTGTGTACTTGGTTACTCTCATAAAATGTCGCTGTGTGATTAATGTTGTGCAGATATTAGGTATTATGGGCTGGGTTGAGGATAGATGACCCCTTCAGGGAAAGAAAATGCCATCTGCGTGCTGAGTTGTTATTAATTGCTCTTATTGGGAACTCAAGACATAGCCCACTCCTGCTACTGTGGTAATACAATATTATGTTGCAGGTTGCCTAACACAAGCCTTCAGTTTCAGCTGGTCTAGGAGAGGAGGTAAGAAAGTGGTCCCTACCTGGCCTGATGGCAATGGCCAGCCTTCGGTCCAGGGCAAACCCTCCCTGGGCTAGACTAAGCTATTTCTCTATCAATCTGCCTTTACGTCACTGCCAGTGTTGCCTTCCCACCAGTGTCCGGATCCTAGCTCCCAGCGAGGTTTCTCAGTCTGAATGCTTCCCTTGGTTTACATAAGGAGGATCTTTGACTAACAATCATTCAGCCATGGATACTTGATTGACCCTGGATAAAAGAGCTGTGTTTCGACTTTACAAATATTTCAAGCAAAAAATCTTAGGTTTACATTGAACCTCATTCAATCAAGGCGACTGTTTAGGACATTTTGTAAAACACTGCTAATCGATGGCCCTTGTTTGGTTATTGGCAGAAAAGTCCCTGCATGCCTGTCAAACTGCACGCTGTGAAATTGGGGTAAGGGGAAATTAATTTGAAGTCAGGTTATTTTGCTCTGTCTTTAAGATTTTTTAATTGTGTCGTGTTATGAGGAGGGAGGAGCAGCCCACTCACACAAGTATGTGTAGTTGAGGTTAGCAGGATAATGGGTGCTCTGGACCAAAAGGATCAAAGATAAAAAAGGGATTGCCTATTTGGCAGTACTCGATACACTTTGGGTACAGGGATGACATCAAGTATCCTTGGGGTGGTTATCCCTGGCTTGGTTTCCCCCAACTAAATCCCTGCAACACTAGGGTCAGATAAGGGTGAGAAAAACTCCTTCAGGACCTCGAGAAATATCTAACCAATATACAATCTTAGACATCTGACCCTCAGCGAGGCTGCATGCACTGAGCTGGGATTCTGGTTTTCCACACTCTTTAGTTCACGGTGGAACTTGTAAGACTGCATTCTCAGCAGAGTATGTCTCTGCCCAGAGACCAACCTTTACTAATTTGGTTTCCTCAGTGCTACAATCCCTATTTGGACAGCCGCTGGACTGAAATGTTGCATCCAGGACTGCAAGATTCATTGAATGTCCCTTTTAAGTGGACTAACTACCTGAAGTTCTGAAAGTAGCTTGAACAAAGTTTTAAGAATGTTACCGTGTACTAGATCAGTATCTGGTGAAGGAAAATGTTGTAATTTTAAGGGGAAAGGATTTTTTTTCTTCACTGGAGCTGGGGCTTTTAAAGGGGCTGCAGGCTCTCTCGGCTGGGGAGAGGGTTCCTTATTACCCTGCAGGGTCTTCCCAGGGGATTGGGCAGGTGCAGGGCTTTTAATATAAAACTGCACTAGCGGACTGATATATATAGAATTGATGGTGCAGACCCCCATGAATGGCTGGCACTCAGGGAAGCAAGGTGTCTGCGCCTGACATGTACCAGAAACCAGGGCAAAGTCACCAGGAGATCTTCCCCACAGCAGCTCTAGGCCCAACATCTTCGTGCTCTGGGGGATGCTCAGTGCGCCGAGGTTCTGCCCTGGTGGTCTCCAGAAGCAAGTTAGGAATTTAGTCACATCCACATAGCCAAGGGTCACCCTCCTGGGCCTGGGCCCAGCACTGCAGGCTCTTCCCAGGCTCTCAACACTGCAGACTTCTTTTAAGGTCCAATGGCTCTGCAGCAGCCCTGGGTTCTGGACACAGGCCCCACCAGGCTGTTTACGTGCTCCTCATCTTTACTATTTTCTGGCTCTTTCCAGCTTTTGGCCGAAGAGCCCCATCAGGCCTCTTGCTCTATTCTCCCCTGCACATGTTCACTTTAACTCTCAGTATGGCTTCACTAGCACCAGATCCATTCTTCTACTTCCCCTGCTCCTCTCACTCTCCCAATTCCAACAAACGAGTTGTTCATGGCACTTAATGGAATTGTGGTTTGGGCACTTTCTTTCCGATGAGAGAGTGTTCTGAATGGTGTGCTGGTTTTTCCATCAGCCAGGTGTCCTGTGTGTGATTGATGTAGGCTAAATGGTTCCTCCTTCCCTTGTGTATGTCCTGGTTCCTCTTGCATATTAGGAGTAGCGTGCTCCCTGGTGATGGAATATGGCTGTTACCCCTACACCTGTGTCTCAAGGGTCAAATAGACTCTCTGCCATCTTTGAGTGTGGATTGGTCATCATGGCAGCCAGGCATGTCCCGACTGCCCATGCTCCCACAAACAGTGAATTTGCACTGTGCACATATACTCCATGCCTGATTTGGGCTCCATCCCTTGATCCACTCCAGGTCTTGCACAGCTGAGACGGGCTGTACTAAGAATTGCCCTCTGCAAGTGGACAGCTTTCTGCACACACTACGACTGAAAATCTTTACTCAGGCTGATTTTCTCAGGATCTCTTCCCATTAGACTACACCCCTCTGGTTTCGATAATTCGGGGTTATTTAGCCCGATTTCATTTCCTGGTGGGCTACACTAGGGACATTTCCCTGTAGTGAGGACTGCAGTGAATGTGTTTGGATGACAAAGGGGACACTGAGGGATATCTCACATGCCACCTCCTGGGGCTGCATCAAATGGCTTGTAGCATACCCTGGGACCTAGAGTTCTCCCCTTCGTCCCCCATGGTCTCTTCTGAGGTGCCCTCGCCACAGTGCGAACCAGATAAAACTTTCTTTAATGCTTTCTGAATTGTTTTAAAGTTGCTAAAGTTGTGTGGAAGTGTCCAATTCATAAAGGGGTTTGTATGTAATCCTTTTTTTCTGGTTTTGTTTTATACAGGGGATTTATCAACTATTTGAACATCTTACAGGGACTGTTCCATGCACAGGTCACCCTCTGAAGTAGGGCCTTGGTCCCTGCCTTTCCAGCTGCAATCCTGCACTGCCTCTTGGCTCCCCTGCACTTATGGTCTGGATCTGTAACCCTATAGTTCCTTCCTATGCACTTATTTGCCACCCAGCTGTCTGCACTTCTGAGTACCCGCACTTGGCACCCTTTGGCTGCACTCGTGTTTTTCTCCTTTGTCTCGCACTTCTCCATCCTCCCCCTACCCTCAGCACTTCTCCCCTCCCCCTTTCCCTGCTCTTGCGCAATCTGATGTAAGATCGTTGTTTTATCCTCCTTTTTGTTTCCCCCTCCTTCTCTTGTCGCGCCAAGAAACACTTGTGTACAGAGCGTTATAAATGCCATATCATATATCATATTGTTATCATCACAATAGCTAGCCCCATGTCAGAAGCCATAGCTTAACACGTGAGCTATCCTTCCAGACTGTTACTGATAGCTTCAACAGCGTATCCAGCCTTTACAGACTGCAGCCATAGCTACAAAGCTACCCGCGCCCAGAGGCCTCAGACCTGCCAACAGATCTGACACCACGTAGTGCAGTTTATTAATGTTGAATCAAGATATCTCTATACTTACAATTAATTGAGGAGCACAATATATTTTATTTTCCATTCGTGAATCGTTTAGTAACCTGCCCTCCCTAAATTCTGTCTGATAATGCTCTCTAATGTGACACTTTGAGATGAGCTGTTTATGAAATGTTTACATCTGTAAATAATTGATGCACCCAGAAGCAGTATCAAAGCTGCATGTGACACTCTACAAATGACCTATATTTAAAATCCAATATACACATACAAAAACTAAGAGGGGTGCTACGGTAAGTGTGTTGGTAAATACAGCATACATTTGGCTTAGAATCGACCTTTCAACAATGAAAACAGCATACAAATGAACACAATGCAACAATGACAAACACACCAAAAGATGAAAGTAAAGACAGAATATTCATTCAGTAACAAACGCTACTAGGAAACATATGATTTATAAATAAGAAAACAGTTCATAGGCGGGGTAAATTGTCTTATTAATAATATATAGTAGCTGAAGATTCATTGTAGTGCTCCAAATTCACTTCTACTTATAGCACAACACACCATTGTCAAGCATACGTGGTTGCGTCTTTAGGCTGTCAGAAGAGTTTGGATTGTGCCTTTTTTCTGCCAGAGAAAATAATTAACAATATGTTTTGTTCTCAACTATTCGCTAGTCCTTAATCACAGGTTTCCATAAGTGACCGAGGATTGCAAAAAAGAATTCGTATCCAGGGCAACCGCCCCTGCCAATTAGAATGCTCCATCAGGCGCATCCTCCTGCAAGCCTCGTGCTTAAGACAGCCTGCATCACCTACAATGCAGTCAGAAACAAACCACCACTCTGCCTGGTTGAGAAACCCACAAACTCTGGTGAGCAACACAGAACCTGAAGCCACACCATTGCCAAACTGGAATCCAAGAACGGCACCCTTCCTCTGGAACAAGACGCCAGTGCAGATCAGAATGCCCCCCACCCCCATCCCATCCTTCAGGGAGTAAAGACCCCTACTTCTACCCGTCTTGAGATCCTCCCTGCCCTGCTCTCCTACCCACCGCAGAAACCCCTGCAGCCACCACACCTGGCCTATGGGGGAGTCCCCTATGAACAGACTCTGTTACTTCCAAGCTAAATTCACTCTTCATGCCATTCAATACCAGCCCAATCCTAATGTTCCCTTTACATTTAACCAAAATAAAACTACCAGGAATGTTTCTGCATTCCTCCTTTTGCCCCATTCACACTCCTCCTTAACAGTGTCTTCAGCAATGAAAATAGATTAAGGGGTTCTAATGTTTTTTCTTTTTTACACGGCGGTCAGGTTTTTGTCACTTTAGAACTACTGTTTATGCATTGAGCTTGGGGCACAAAGGTTTTCTTGCAATTTCATAACCTTATCGTCCACAGAGGAGCCAGGATTTATTTAATGTATTTATTTAATGTGTTAAAGTTCACAAAGAACTTTCCACATTATACACACATCAAAACATCAGAGAATAAAAAAGAGTAAAATACAGCATTTTAACATCAACTTAACCTTCACATTAGACAACATTCATCTTGACCTACACATTACATGCATAATAAAACCAAATGACCAAATTCAATAAGATGGCTTAATTTATAGCTTAATGTTAAACTACCCCTGGGTTAGCATCTGAATGTTTAATCCTTACTTAACGTTCCTAAAGGTATTGCAAACACGTCTTTTATGAAACGTAGAGCAGCCAACGACCATTTGAAAGATTTGTAAATAAAAATGTTTTGCCATAACCACCCTGTGTGTACCTCCTTGAAGTCCTTCAACAGATGGGCAAAATGAGTCTGGCGTAGAGCACTCAATTCAGGGCAGTTAACCGTCAAGTGTTGTATGGTTTCTATCATGTTTTCCGTTTTACAAAATCTACAACACCTTAGTTTGCGCCATACGCCGCCTCGTGCAGCCATTTCATTAGTAGGAAACAGGTTCAGTCGCAAGCGCAAACACTGGCCGCACCAGTATTCCCCCGGACATTTTCTCAGTGAATATGGCAATGTGTTATAGGATCTAACAGAATCCCCATGAATAAATTATACTTCCTAACGCAATCAATAGTATCAATCCAGTCAGTCTCCCAGACTCCCTTTTTACTTTCAGTGGATGTGTTAGTAAGTACTCCAAGGTGTCAATGGCACTTAATTTTTCAAGGCACATTCGGTGACATTCTAAGAGGGAGGCCGGGACCTGTTCTCTAACCCACCCTTCAACATCCAGCTTGATTCCTCTTCCAGCAGGTAGATCTTCCGTAGGAAGTTTAGGTTTTTCCATTTGACCAAGGCTTCCAGAGATACCAGACCCAATTCGTCCCTTAAAACCGGGGCTGGAACACTAGTTGGTAACTTTCAATTTCTGCGCCAGAACACCCCTTCAATCTTGCCCCATTGCCCTTGAAGAGAGAATAGTGTCGTCTGGGCAACATACGTCACCTCAGGAACCACCTTTTTACAGTAGAACGCTCTTACAGGGATTATCGAGAAATGGCCACATTTCTCGTTTAGGAACGCTGCCTGTGCGGCCAGAGCAATGATCTTTTGTTTCTTTACAGCAAACCGCCGGGCTCCGTTTTCTTTTGGGAAGATTGAAAAACCCAAACATACTAAGTGGTCCACTCTCTCTAAGGGTTTCCCACCAATGGACCACTTGAATTGTCCTCCTGCTTTTCCTGAGCCCTTTTGTATAATAAGGATTTTGAATTTGGGAACACTAATCGTTAAGTTATTCCTTTTTGTATAAGCCTCCAGGGCGTACAGCCGACCCTGCAACCTGATGGGCGAATGGTCCATTACGATCAGTTCATCAGAATACAATAAATAGTTAATCATTGTGTCATTTAGAACCCAGATGTTGGTGCAGAGGTGCTAATGGCTTAAAAAACACAGGGTCAGTGGGCTGGACTGCCTAGTAATGTCGCTGCAGCCCTCGGTAAAGGCACACACTTTGTTGAACCCTAATTCCCATGGACATGATATGTTGAGGCAGTAGCGGAGGTCTTGAGCAAGGCAGTTTCCCCTTCCTGGTTGGTAGCACACTCTTGAACTAACTGAATGGTGGCTACAGATGAAGCAGAAGGAATCAGTCTGCACAAATCCTATTATAACTGCTAGGTATAATGGGAGCACCAGAGATCCTTCAGATGAGCAGAGATGCATTGGTCTCGGAGGCTTCCGGAAAACATTATTTTTAAAAACAATTTAGTCCTGAATAAGTAGAGTGCTCTAAAGCATGCTACTGGGGCTTACAGCAGACATGTGCCCTTAATTTGTCATACAGCTTCATCATTGTCTTAGTCGTCTTTTCAACGTTTGCCCCCTGCAGTGGACTAGGAGGCCGTAATTTCACACACTAATGCCTTCTAATGTTCCTTACTATTATGAGGATGTGTCCATGCTGTGACAAGGTCACCAGCCAGAGATGTATGTTGCAGCCAGTGGAGGAGATTCAGAACTTCAGAAACTCTGCTGCCCGAGCTAAAATTACCAGATAGTGAGACAAACACAACCAGGAGAAGCAGCAAAACAGAACGTGAGTTGTACAAGTCGAAATGGTGAAAGAAAGATGGGCAAGAGAAGCAGCAATGCAGAACTTGGGCTGGCCAAAGCAAGGTGGCTTGTTTGTGAGATAAGGTCAGCTCGGATGGAGAAAGCAGAAAGCATGTTGGCCATGCCAAAAGGGCCACATTGTGAGAGAAAGGCAGCTGGGAGAAGCAGTAGAGCAGAACCTGTGTTGGCCAAGGCAACAGGGGCAGATAGTGAGAAAATGGCAAGCAGAAGAAGCAGCAGAAAGCAGAACCTGTGTTGGTCAATCCAAGAGGGTCAACTTGAGACAGAGAGTGACAGGGGAGGTGGCTATGCAAATGGACCAAAGCTTAGGAAAATCTAGTTTGGTGGGATTGGGCTATAGTAAGAGACCCACAGACCTCGGCCAAAGCCTGCCTCCTGAAATCCCTGATGTTTGATGAAGCATAGCAAGACCCAGGCAGTGGGAGCACATATTACCCATGTAACCTGATAGAAGGGGATAATACCTATCTGATGTACTAAGAAGCATTGCAAGACCCAAGCAGGGGGAGTAAATATTACACATGTCACCTGATAGAAGAGGATAATACCTATCTGCAACAAGGCAAGGAAGGAAGCCTAGGGCAAGAGGGGTATTCCATGTATTGCCCAGTAAAGCAATTGAGTGAATCCCTGAGAGCACAAGAGGCGAGACAGCGGATCAGAGGCCATCTCATCATCCAAAAGGTGAAGAAGTGCCAACACAAAGACACAGATTAAGGCAAGGGCATTGACTGCTTTGGAGCGCCAAACCAAGGCAAAGACTTCAAATAAAAAGTGTACTGTGGCACTATAATGACCCTGGGACTCAGAGTGAATTGATGAATATCGACATTGGGTTGACACCCAGACAATGGATCTTTACAATAGGGGATGGACTTAAGACTCAGGGCAAAAAGCCCTTCAGATCTGGTATCACTTATTTCATTTCATCCCATCCCAACATGTTTTGCTTTAGGATTTTCAGGTTTTTGTTTTGAGTGTATCCACTGTGTACAGTAGGTGTTCACCTCACCCTTCTTTTAACGGGAAGTTCGTAGAGGGGGAGAATGAGCCTCAGGATCTTCAAGCCAAGGAAACAAGACAGGATGAAGAAATAAGGGAGATGTGTTGTAACAATGCAAGGGATTTTTGCTTATTACCCATAAGCACAAGACCGCACAAGATATTTGAGGTTTAGACAAGATTATGCAAGTGAATCCACAACATAGAAAAAGCCAGGGTGGAGGAACAGGCTATAATCAGAGGGCTGCTGATGTACGCTCCTAGTCATATTCCAAAACCCTGTTGCAGCAAGAGTGGAGTTAGCTACAGGCTGTTAGTCAGAGCCTAGTGAGAGCAGCAAGGCCACCATCCCAAATAAAAAGGTCTTTCTAAATGCAGGTAATGGGGAACAAATCTTGCCCATATGTTTCCCCAATAGAAGGGAGAATACTTAGGTGCAATAAGACAAGAAATAACCCCTACTGCAAGTGGGGGAACTAGAGGTGTTGCTCACTAAAGCAGTGGAGGGAACCCTTGAGCACCGGACGGGTGAAGCAGCAGCTCAGAAACCATCACACTGTCCAAAAGGTGACACCTCTTCAGAGAGTTGGTCCAAGACAAGGAGCAAAGAATGGGCCGGGCAACTGAAAAAACGCTCTCTGTGAGGCAACATACTCGCCTTGGAAACAAGACGACGCAGAGAAACACAGGTTCGATCCCCAGGTCCGCGATTAGAAACCTCTGAGTATTAAGCGCGTTATAAATAACCTATCATATCATATCATGAGACTACTGCTGGCGGGCCCCAAAAGGCATCCCTGTACTCTGCCTGTCAGATATTAAGTTCTACCCCTTTGGGGGTAGAATCCGCAGGCCACAGCCTGCGGATTTTACAGCAGAGAAGGAGAAAGTTTCTTACCTGCAACTCCTTTTCTCCAGCATTGGTATTTTTCATAGATTCACATGCTATGAATATTCCCTGGCATCAGGCTGGGAATCCGCAGTTACCTATTTGATTTCTCCTTGCTAAAAGCAAGAGAAACCTTGAATGTCTAGTCTAGCACCCTTGTTATGGGTGGTTTTAGTCCCAGCCAATGGGACCTAAAGTAGCTAGAGACTAGTCCATCCTCCTCCTCTCCCCTTCAGATTCTGACCCTGTGGTGATCACCACCCAGAGGGCAAATATGTTTTTTACCAAACAGGGTGGAAGGAGGGCGCATGCAAATCTATGAAAGATACCAATGCTGGAGAACAGGAGTTACAGGTAAGACACTTTCTCCTTCTCCAGCATTGAATCTTTCATAGATTCACATGCTATGAATAGATTACATAGCAGTACACAATAGTTGGAGGTATATAAAGGTAAAACCAGTACATTTCCCATTGCCAAACCATATTGAACCTTATTGAAACAGGTGCTGCAGGACCACTCTCCCTGCTTGCACATCCTCGGTGTGTTGCTTCTCCGGGTAGAAGTGCCTTGTGAATGTATGTGGTGCCAAACAGCAGCTCAGCAGATGTCTGCGATCAGTACCCCCGACCACCAAGCCGCCTAGGCCACTGTTGCTCTTGTGGAGTGTGCATGTGGGGGCACATGGAGAGGCTTCCCCGATGATTTATAATGGAATGCAATGGCAGAAGAAATCAATCTCACTATGCTTTGCTTTGAAAGCGTATTGCCTTTGTTAGTCGGTCCATATGCTAGAAAGAGCTGCGTTGAGTTCTGGAAGGATCGAGTTTGATCAAAGTAGTATTTTAACGCTCGCTTGACATCCAATGAATGTAAGGCTACTTCTGCTGGCGACCTGTAAAACTGATGGGATAAGGCGGGGGTGAGCTGTGCGGCAGGGGGGTTTAGCAGGGTTCGGAGAAGTAAAAGGGAATATCAATAAGAACTTTTTCACAGTATGGGCTATGTATGTTTCGAAACTGCCGTGGATTGAGACACAAGAAGTTCCAGTGAAGGTCCAAGCAGCAGAAGATTATGAGTTTACTTTTTGAGGGCATGAAACAGTTCCTTTTGACACGAATATCAAATGTAATAAAACACTTCATTCCAGATCTCGTAGGAGGAACAGCAGCCCTAATGGATCTCTACTGGGTATGCGGCCAGCAATCATACCTGCATCTTCCACCATCCTGGGGAGTCGCATGTGCACTAGCAACATTGCACTCAGCTATTCTCGTGGTGCCTGAAGCTCATCTAACAATTGCATTTAAGTCTGTCACAGAGCAACAGAACCAAGTTCCAACCCAACCCACGCGGACGAGAAGAAAGAAGCGCTCACTAAAGATGAGAAGGAAGAGATCCAATGATCTGCCCGAAGATTCGTCCAAATTGTTCAAAGCTATCCCAGACAAATACCGCCTGTGTACCACGACAGAAGTGTTTTTCACCGCCTTCTTATGCCAGGGGTACAGGCCGCAGCCAATGCCAAATGGCTCCAGATTGTTAGGTAGGAGATGATGCAGCTGGCAAATGATACCGAACAAGGCTTGAATGCTGTCAAGAGCAAGCTGAGGGCGATCCATTTAGTGACACTCTCGAACCCGTACATCTTGGATCTTCTGACAGAGATGGAGGGGGCGTATGTAAAAACAATAGGACTATCTTGCTGCACATACTGTCCCCCAAACAATGCAGAACATGGGTCCCTGACACATATTATAGGGGTCCTGCACAAGTTGAAAACCGGCATGGAAAATGAGGCAGGGATCCAGGCTGAAGATTGGTTTGACAAGCTATTCTCGTGGGCACTGACATGGCTTGAAGCAGTGATGAAAATATGGGTCTGATCATGGTGCTCCTGTTGGTGTTTTTATGCACGTGCCAAATGATGATTTGATACTGTGCCAAGACTATACCAAATAGTGCAATGATGATGGTTACTATCGAGGCAGGAGGAGCTCTCCCAGGTACAAATAATGGGCAAGTTCAGGTGGAGGACCCAAATAAACGACGTATGGTTAGACTTGAACAACCAATGCATGCCCAGGACTTTGACTTCACCCCTACCAGTCCCAGAGAACTACACAGAGCATTGTGTTGACCTAGCGGGTGACGAGGGTGCATTTATCTCACATGTACCATGTATGAGGGTGTGGGTCCTTAAGGATGAAGCAGATAGGGAGAGAGAGGAGAGGTTAGTTACTAGAGGATTAACTAAAGGGAGCAATGATAAGATGCACGTTCAGATCCCAGCTCCTTCCAAATGATTCTGACTGCGGAGAGTATACTAATCGTGGGAAATACACATAAGCAGGTACAGGGGGCAGAGGGGATACTTGCGGGTATAGGTGAATGGCACATGGCATGCATATTATAGGACTTTATGAGACAACAACTAACATGCTTTATAGAATGCTGGGTGGATACCTTGCATTAGCACAATATATGTATATATAGAGTGCATCTTTGATACCATATTCGGAGGTAGGCCTGAATCCGCGCAGGCTGTGTTGGGCACACAAAACAACGAGGCCTTGTGGTTGAAAATTTCTCCCCCACCCCTGGCAAGTTAGGGAACACAAACACACACATAGATACATCTTGTTAGAGCTTTGCGAAATTAGAAAGGAATGGCCCACCACGAGCAAGGGCTGCAGCCGGTTGTGATGGACAAACCCTTGGGAGCAAGGGCAGGGCTCTTGAGCTGTCAAAACACAAGCAGAGATTTAGGACACTAGTGCCCCCAGGAAAATGGCCATCCCATTTGAACTACCAGATACCAACGAGCAAAACTCCTAAATCCTTTACTATTTGGAGTGGTCAGTGGGACCTGCAGGAAACCCAAGCCTGCCCCTTGCGAGGGGTACCCGATTATGGGGGAGCAGAAGACAACAAAGTATGTGATTTGTACCAGGGAAAGCAAAGGATGATGCCAACTCTTGGAAGATCTCGACAAGGAGGCATGACGGGTGCCCCTGCGTGTCTGAGATGAGAAAAGGGATGCTTTATTTGCAAGGACCAGACTGACCTCGAAGTTATCTGCTGAGCTCATGTTGCACGCCAAGTGCACATCACATAATTAGGTCTCAGGCCGGGGCAGTATTTTCAGAAACCTAACTAAAAACTTTACAGTGACGCAAGGTGAAGAGATCGTCATCCACGTGTGAAGACATTGGAGCCAGAGAAGATGCAACCAATAAGCTAGGGGTCTATATGTGATTATTAGCTTGTAAATAGGCGGTAGTCAATGAGGGTAGTGTCAAAGGTTTCCCCCGGCTCACCTGAGTTCTCTTCTTGTGGCGTTCCGCGGAGGACTCCTTCTCCCGGCCGGACCGGGACTTGTATAAGTGCGCGCGAGTCGAGTCTGACCCAGCGCGAGCGTTCAAAGTTCCAGGAAGTCGCGTGTTCCAGGACGTCCAGGAAGAGGACCGAAGAAAGGTAAGAGATACTGGAAACAGGGGAAAAGGGAAGAAGAATAAGGGAGTTGGCCAGGAACTTGGAAGGGTAACGCCGAGCAGCACACACACGTCGAGACACTACCTAGAGATAGCGTTGAGACGCGCGGAGGCGCGGGGGCGTGGCCCATTTATAGAACGTGCCGTGTCCGACGTACAGGCTAGTACAGAACACGGCACTGGGCACGGCCATGTTGGAAGTATCAAGGAGCACACTCTCCGTCTGGACCAGGACCAGGAAGACCAGAAGGGGCTATGTCCATGGTTCATGACAGCATGCCTCCTCCGAAACCCCGTCCCACCAGGCTTGCCAGGGTGTATTAGATGGAATCTTCTTAGCAATCGAGGGGTGTTTAGGTTGGATAGTGGTTCCCATGTTCTCACTCGACCAGGTATTGAAGCCGACCCCGTTTGTACCTGGAGTCACATATTCTGGATACTTCATATTCAAGCTGATTGTCCACAATCACAGGACTGGGTCTGCCGGTTTTCCAGGTGGAGTGGATGTAGGGTTTGAGTAGAGAAGTGTGAAAAACTGGATGTATTCTCTTCCAGGAGTCTGGTAGCTTGAGCCGATAAGAAACAGGATTGATGATTTCTTTTATGGAAAATGGACCATAATATCGGGGGGCTAACTTGTTAGGGAGTAGATGTCGTGGTATTAGTTTCGAGGACAACCAGACCTGGTCACCAATAGAATAGGAGGGTGCTGGTCTTCTTTTGGAATCAGCATATCGCTTAGTGCGAATCTGGGCCTTTCCCAATTGTTCCTTGGCTTCCTTGTGGATGTTGAGGAGAGTTTCAATCCAGGAATCAAGTGAAGGTACTGGAGTTGGATATGGTAGAACTGAAGGTAACACGGAGGGATGAAAACCTTGACTGCAATAGAAGGGGCTATCGTTGATCGCTGAGTGATCTGAATTGTTATAGGCGAATTCGGCCAAGGGTATAAGGAGGGACCAATCATCCTGTACCTTGGTTGCGAAACAACGAAGATATTGCTCCAGGGTTTGATTAACACGTTCTGTGGCCCCGTTGGTCTGTGGGTGATATATCCAGATGAAAGAGCGCGTTGAATCCCTAGAACACGACAGAGGTGTTTCCAGAATTGTGAAATATATTGCGGTCCTCGGTTTGGTATGATCTTGGAAGGGAGTCCATAAAGACGGAAAATGTGTTCTAGGAAAATTCCTGCGAGCTCTGAAAAGGAAGGAAGTTTATAGAGAGGCGTGAAATGTGCCATATGAGTAAACAAGTCTATGGTTACCATGATGGTGGTGTAACCCCGGGAAGGTGGTAATTCCACGATGAAGTCTGTAGCTATACATTCCCATGGTCTTGTTGGCAGTGTAGGTTGCAATAGAAAGCCCGCCGGTCTCTTATTGTCGTGCTTATTCTGACTGCAGACAGTACAGGTCTTGATGTACTCTTGTACCTTGCATTTCATTTCCGGCCACCAAAACTGTCTTTGTATAAGACGGAGCGTGTTGGTTACACCACGATGTCCAGAATGAAAGGTATCATGGCAGAGAGTTATTATTTTATGTTGAAGTTTCGGTGTGGGAATGACCAAGGCATTGTCCTTGAATAAGTATCCTTCCTTGATTCTTAAGTTCCAGGGATTCTTCCTAGAGACGTCCTTCCAGAGGTCAGAGGACTGGGTTTTGGATCGAATCTCTTCCAAGAGGTTGATCGCTTGAGCTATAAAGATTGTGTTGGGAAACATTGAAGGATAGGTCCTATCTTCAGTGGTTAAATAGTCAGGACGTCAGCACAAAGGCGTCCGCAATCACGTTTTGTGATCCAGGAACATGAGTGATTTGGAATTGGTACTGGGCGAAGAAGTAGGCCCAACGCGCCTGACGACATAGATTGGAGAATTTATAGATTTCGATGGTCCGTACGGACCTGGACTGGATATCTAGCACCCAGGAGTAAATGTCGCCATTCTGTGAAGGCTTGGCGGATTGCCAACAGCTCCTTTTCCAGGACGGAGTAATGGGTTTCACTGGTTGTTAGGGTTCTAGAGAAGTAAGCCACTGGGTGGTCCATCTTGTCCTCAAGCACTTGTTTCAAGACTGCTCCTATGGCATGGTTGGAGGCATCCGTTTCCACTATGAAAGGGCGATCTAAGTCAGGCTGAGCCAGGACGGGGGCTTGCGTGAATCTTGTCTTCAAGCGTTGAAAAGCCTTCTCTTGCGAGGAAGACCAGATGAAGGGAACATCCTTCTTCAGCAGAGCAACGATCGGTTGGACGAGCTCAGAAAAGGTAGGAATGAACTTTCAATAAAAGTTAGCAAGTCCCAAGAAAGACTGAACCTGTTTCACCGATGTAGGAGCAGGCCAGGCCAGTATGGCCTTTACCTTTGAAGGGTCCATTCCAACTCCTTCTGGGCTGAGGATGAATCCAAGGTAATGAACTGAAGTCACGTGAAAAATACATTTCTCAGGTTTGACCAAGAGCTTGTTTTCACAGAGCCGTTGTAGTACCGCCATGACATGTTCTTCATGTTTCAAGGGATCCTTGGAATAAATCAAAATGTTGTCTACATAGACAATGACAAAGAGAAAAAGCATGTCAGAAAACACCTATCCATGAAACGTTGAAATACTGCAGGGGCATTAGCTAATCCAAAGGGCATGACTAGATATTCAAAGTGACCAAAGGGCGTTCTAAAGGCGGTCTTACATTCGTCCCCTTCCCGGATACGGATTAAGTGATAGGCACCCCGGAGGTCCAACTTCGTGAATATTACGGCGCCTCTGACAGCTTCCAGGATATCTGAAATCAGAGGCAGAGGGTACCGATCTTTGAGGGTGCATTGATTTAGACCACGGTAGTCGAGGCAGGGTCTGAGTTCCTTGGAATCCTTCTTAGGAACGAAGAACAATGAGGCACCCGCTGGAGATTTTGAGGGTTTTATGGTGCCATTTTCCAAATTGATGTCCAGGTATTCTCGGAGGGCCTTTTTCTCAGGTTCTGAAAGGATAAACATTCTGCCAAAGGGAATTACTGCCGAGGGATCTGTCTCAATGGCACAATCTTCGGGTCTGTGAGGGGGTAGAGCCTGGACTATGGCAGTCGAAAAGACATCAGTATATCCTTAGTAGACCTCTTGGACTTGTACAATGTTGGAAACCATGAGTGAGGTGTTTTGCTCTCCTGAATGTTCGATAGCTGGTGTTAAGGAGAGATCCAGGGATAAACAGTGGGACATACAAAAGTCAGAGCCCAGAAACAATGACCCTGCTGTCCAATTAATGTACGGATTATGTCTTTGAAGCCAGGGCATACCCAGAACCATTGGCTAATGGGCTGATTTGATGATGTCGAATGCAATCTGCTCCTGGTGGTGGTTTATGGAGAGACGGACCTCTTTTGTCTGTAGGGTTATGGGTCCTGAAGAGAGAGGTCTCCCATCAATTGCTTCTACCGGCTGTTTAATGTTCCGTGACTCATATGGTATTTTATGTCTGATAACCCAGTCTTGATCAGTGAAAATTCCCATAGCTCCACAGTCCACCAGGGCCAGTATGGGATAGGTTTTGTGCTTGGAGGGCGATAGAAAGGCCTGTAGCACCACCAGGTTATTCTGTCCAGAAGAGTTCAAGGACGTGATTGATGTGGAGCAGACATCTTTCTCCCGAAACCTCGCTCCATCTAGGGCCGGGAGCTGGCGTTTCCCGAACGCCGTGGAGGGGCTAAAGGACATTCTCTAACGAGATGCTTGTCTGAGGCACAATACGTACACAGGCCGGTGTGAATTCTTCTCATCCTTTCTTGTGGAGTAATTGGCCCACGAAAGGCGCCTATTTGCATTGGTTCGGAGTCGTTATCAGGGGTTGAGACAGGATCGGATTTCACAGTCGACTCCGGAGGGGTTCGTTGAAAGGCAGTCTTAGCCTTTTTTCCTTTCAGCCCTTCTTTCCTGGATACAAAAGTCTATTTGTAAGGCAAGATCTACCAAAGCCTGAAACGAATTGGGGCGAGCCATTCTGGCTAATTCATCCTTGATATTGTCATTTAGACCTCTGCGAACTAAGGTGAATCTCGCTTCAGGGCCCCAATCAGCCTCCTTTACCAGCTGTTTGAATCTGGTAACGAACGTTAGCATATCCTGGGATCCTTGCCGAAAATCAAGTAGGCGTTCCTGGGCGCTGAACACTTGTCCGGGGCGGTCAAACATAGACTTGAGCGCCTGGATAAATGCATCATAATCGTCCAGGAGGACGTCTCCAGAGTTCACTAGGGGAGTGGCCCAAGATAACGCATTCCCTGTAAGATGGGAGATTATGAAGCCCACCTTGGCCCTGGAAGTTGAAAAATAATAGGGCTTGAATGTAAAATGCACCAAGCAGGAATCCAGAAATCCACGTAAGGATTTTGGCGAGCCATCGTATTTGTCAACCACTCCACCCAGTATCACGCTTTCCTTATTGGCAGAGTCACGTGACAGCACTAATTGTTTCAAGGCTGCGTTATCTGCCTTTAAGTTCTGTACCTCGGTTGTTAGCTCCTGCATGCCGCGCATGAGGTCCTGGACCGCTTTCTCCATAGTGGTATCAGTGTTGATCGTTTGGCGTCTCAATCTGTCAAAGGTTTCCCCCCAGCTCACCCGAGTTCTCTTCTTGTGGCGTTCCGCGGAGGACTCCTTCTCCCGGCCGGACCGGGACTTGTATAAGTGCGCGCGAGTCGAGTCTGACTCCAGCGCGAGCGTTCAAAGTTCCAGGAAGTCGCGTGTTCCAGGACGTCCAGGAAGAGGACCGAAGAAAGGTAAGAGATACTGGAAACAGGGGAAAAGGGAAGAAGAATAAGGGAGTTGGCCAGGAACTTGGAAGGGTAACGCCGAGCAGCACACACACGTCGAGACACTACCTAGAGATAGCGTTGAGATGCGCGGCGGCGTGGCCCATTTATAGAACGTGCCGTGTCCGACGTACAGGCTAGTACGGAACACGGCACTGGGCACGGCCATGTTGGAAGTATCAAGGAGCACACTCTCCGTCTGGACCAGGACCAGGTAGACCAGAAGGGGCTATGTCCATGGTTCATGACAGGTGGGGGATGAACACTCTATAATGAACACGTCATGAATGACTATTTTTGCAGTTCTAATATGCTCTTTGCCTTGAAGAAGACAGAGAGAGCTCTATGGCAGTGAACCTGTCGTCCCTTTTCCTTTTTGTATACAAAATAAAGCTCTTGTTCTTCTCACATAAGAGTGCACCAAGCCTTTTTCCCTAGCAGGTTGTCCTTTTTAGGTCTGGTTGTTAAGAGGTTACTCTACACCTCACCTTCCTAGCCTCACAGGGAGGGGCTCCCCTCTGGGGAGAAGTGACAAGATCCCATGAATTGTCTCATTCTCCCGAGTCTCTCCTGGTGAGGTCCCCCTTGCCTGGACCCCTAGGGAGTGTCGTGCGGAGGGGGCTCACCTCACTAGCCTCCACAGGCTTTATTTTGGATTAATTTTATTTGCTGCAACTATTATTTGTTCAGCCCCAGATAATGACAGTTATAGTAATCTAGTCACGAGAGTGTCAATACTCTAGTAACATCAGTTGTTTGCAGTAATTTTGGGATAGGGCACAATTTCCCTTAGACTATGTATTTGCAATTGGGATGTTTTAGCCACAGAGTTGATATGAGTTTTTGAAATAAATTTGGTTATTGAAAACTACGGCTAGATTTTGCTTGCTGTGGGGAAGAGGTTAAGCCCATCAGAATGGGCCATTGAAATGGTAATGTGTTAAGGTTCTGGAGACCCAAGAATATGATCCCTATCTTTTTAGCAATTAGACCAAGGTTATTGTCGATGGTTACATCCTGGACTATTTACAGGTGGTCAGTGATGAGTTGGTTGTTAATGTTTAGGTCCAGATTTAGCAGGAACTCTGGATAAAGTTGGTACGTCTGGATAAAAGTTTCTATCAGGACAACCAAGATTTTAACGTAAATCTTAAATAACCATGGAAGATGATGGATCCTTCTGGGACTTCACAAGTTAATTTAAATGCCCCTAAAAGTGTAGTCTCTTCAACGGTTGTTCCATTAATACACATCTGGGTTTGAAATCTTTCCGTTAGGGTTTGAAGGTTGACAGTATCATGTGCAGCTGAAAGTTTCAGGAGTAAAACAGATGCAAGAATGTGTTTATCTAAAGATTTGAGTGATGTCTCCATCATTAAGATAAGATTAGTTTCTTTTCTCATAGGTTGTTGGACACCAGGCTGGATTTTAGGGATGAGTGTGTTCTCTCTGCTGTAGGTAGTTAATTGGGTAGTGGCTATGTTTGTTCAATTTTTGAGTAATGAAAGCGATGTTGGCTATTGGAAGGTAGTTTTCTGCGATTTCAGGATATGCATTTGACTTTTCTTAGGTGCTGTGTTATTATGGCTGATTTTAGCATGGGGTATTATCGACAGTTGTTAAAGAGGCGTTATATGGAATTCTGTCAGTCAAACATTTGGCTACAGTAGTTATGTGTTCCTTAATCATATTTTCTGGGCATGGGTCATATTGTTGTGCTGACATTTTTAGCTTTTTGTTTATTATAATTTGGAATTCTGAGGATTCAGAGGGTCTGATAGAGGTCTCTGACTGGGCACAGTTAGACATTTTCTGGTGTTCAACAAGTTCTTGTACTATGGAAATGTTTGTATGGAAAACCTCTGCTGGCATGTTTACTGGTATTTCTGAATGTTTGGGACAGTACATGCTTTGTTGAGGGTTTTCAGTTCTATAGATTTTGAAAACCTCTTTGGTTGTGCACTGGAACGATGTTTTTCAATTTTGGAAGAACATGTTTTTTCTCCATGCCATGGCCCTGTGGTAGCATTTGCAGTTTATTTGGCATGCCAATGTATCCTTCAGTAATTTGGCTTCCTCCAACGTACAATGTTTTGCTAGCTCTTTTCAAGGTGTCTAGTTTATCATCAATCTAATATCTACAGAACAATTGTCCACATGGGATAAATCAACATTCTTATATTAATATTATTTTAATATTGATCAAATCATACAATGTCTAATGAGCAGCAGTGTTGTCTATAATTACATCTATTATTCAAAACCAATTGGAAAAGAAGCATACCAAAACGCAGAATACATACAATTATCAAACACAAGTCGCTTGTACTGTGTTAGCCAAGGGTTAAAAAGAATGTTGATCCAGAAGAAAACTTAGGCTATCAAAGTCATTTATTTTTCATATTTGCGAGCTTACATGGAACGTCTTCACTTCCTCAGGCAGGTATGGAATGAAGCTTTTGAAAACCAAATGCATAGACTACTTTCTGACACTGTCCATTATTTTGGCAAGATCATACCTGAGGGACAGCATGGACACAATAGTTTTGATGGGGTACTCTTTGGTCAAACTAAGGAATTGTTGGTAACAATGGACACAACAGCTCTGTATACCAGTGCTGTCATGATGCCTACCCCCTGAGCACCAGGCCAGGCCCAGCACCCCCGGAAGCAGGCATCATGCCCTCGGGTAAAAGCCCAGCGGCCCCTTATAGGGGCTCTTTGGACTCAGTCCTGGCGCCTTTGGCGCCAGGCTCATGTTGGACATCAGTCCTGGCGCCATAGGCGCCAGGCTCATAAAGGGAGGTGTTTTGTGCACTTACCTGATGCAGACCATGCTGCACGCTTCAGGCCTCCCTGAGACCTGAAAGGGACTATTTTTTCATAGGGACTATTTTTTCACTCCGGCGTGGCCAGGGAAGGATACATACCTAGTTGGGGAAGGATACATACCTGGGACTTCTTTGGAGGCTATTTAAGCCACGCCCAGACAGCAGCTCATGCTTCGCGTTGTTCTGCTTCCTGCAGCTTAACGCTCACCGTGTCTGCTCCTGCTCCTGGACTCCAGCCACGCCCGCCTCGAACCTGGAAGACCTGCAAGGAAGGAAGAGAAGAGAAAGGTGAAAACCAAGGACTATTTCAAACTTCTTACCTGCATCCGGAATCTTCTCGCCAGCATCCCTGAAGAAAGACTTCCATTTAAAAGCATTGCGTTGCTCGCTGCAGCGCCACGCTTCACTCACCTGTCCTCGAGACATCTCCCGGCTCCATCGCGGCTGTCAGCATCGGACGCCACATCTCTGCACCTAGGGGAGAGAGGAAGAAACAAAAGGTGAGCAGAAGGAACACAGAAGGAAAGCCTGATTAACAGCCATAATACTTACCGGCTTACTGGCTTTTCTTCCACATTTCGGGTCGGCGCCGCCCCGTTGGCAGGTACCGTACCCCGGCCCCTATGGGGAAAGGACAAGAGACATTTCTGGGGAATGATAAGGACATTTAGAGGGATCGCCCCCATCACTACTTACCTTGGCAGTTTAACCCCTCGACGCATCGCCTTCATTCTGCACCTGAAATAAAGGACAGATCACAGGTTAGAAAGACAACATAAAGGGGGCCTCACTTGAACTTTGAACTTTCATACTTACAGCGCATCGCTCAGGAAAGTCAAGTGGATTTTGCCAGCGCCATTCTGAAAACCAGTGAAGTAACTGGACGAACACGCGCCCCTGCACCAGAAGCAGGATGGAGAGTTCATCCTTCCAAACCATAAGGTGAGCTTCAACCGGGGTTTGGAGGAAGTTAGAGAGGAACGAAGGGGTAAGGGGAAAGGGGGGGAGCTAGCACACTATTCTGCAGACTGTTAATCCCCTTTCTCATCTGCAGAAGGATATTCCTACAGGCCAGGCAAGCACGATTTGGAGGTCCTGTCCAATCGGTGTTCCGGGTCCTGCGCATCACGCTAGAATAGGCGACAGCAATCCAGACTAGACCAGCGCCCCTGTGGGAACCAGGTGAGCGTTACAGTATTCCACAAGAAGAGGCACTGGAATGTGCACACACACAATAAAATAAAAATAAATTTAAAATTAATTTATGCATTCTACCAACAGATAAATGGCACCGCAATGGTAGCAACATTTGCCCGAAGCCTTGCAATTCTCTATATGGTAGACTTTTAGGAGACCTTTATCTACTCGATTTTGAACCCGTTTGGAGCCAACATTCACCATTGGAGGCGGTTTATTGATGATATAATCTTCATATGGAAAGGCAGCGAGACAGCCCTTAACGAATTCTGGCAGTAGGTCAATGAGCAAGATCTTAACATCAAATATACAATCAGATCCACTTCCTTCATTTGAACATCTTCCAACAAGTGGGAACTTTACAATGCACGTTCTTCAGAAAATAAACATATAGGAACCCCCTGCTAGAATATAAGAGCTTCCACCCACTCCCTTTGAAAGAAAATGTACCGTTTGGCCAATATTTGAGGGTACATAGAAACTGCTCCTCTCTCAATGATTTTAAGATGCATGCAGCCTCACACATTGAGAGACTAAAGGCCAGGGGTTACTCCCAAAAATTATTGAATCATTCCCAGAAGAGAGTAAGATTCACACCATGGGAAACACGTTTAACACCTAAGACGAGAGATTGCGATGAACACCCTAAAATGACCTTTGTAACCACATATAGCCAAAGCACACCAAGACTAAGAGCAATGGTTACAAAATATTGGCCCCTGGTAAAGCTGGCACTACCAGACGAACCACTGCCGAGAATGGCATTGAAAAGATCAAAAAATCTCAAAGAATACTGTTACGCTCACCTGGTTCCACGGGGGCGCCACCCAGCAATCGGTGTCCATGTATCCCTCACTGCGATGCCCAGTAGTGACCAGCGGAAGAATCCTGCCAGAAATACAGGTAAACAATGTTTAGGACCGGGTAACTGGGATTAACAGCCTCCCACCACCTGGTATGTCTGCGGTCCCTCTGGGCTTCCTCTCACCTTGTTCTTGATGTTGGCGGGTTCTCCGTCCTGCTGTCTCGGCAGGGGCGTGTGGTGCTTTGCAGGCTATGGCGGTCAAGTTACTTAACTGATGCCGGCCCGACGTGAGTCTTTCAGGTAGGTCTTATTGCTATGATGTTTTGCTGTCCTAGCATGCCTTTCTGGAATTAACAATGTCTTTTTTCTCTTCCTTAGGTACTTGGAAGTCCAATTTGTGGCGAAGATTGGGTTCGGGGTTCGCTGGTAAGTATTAGTGTTTTTGGAGCGCCTAGACGCGGCGAGTTGCTGCTTAACGCAGCGCTAAGGTGCCTTGCCTTTGCTAACCTGTTATCTTTTGTCTTCACAGGTCACGGTGCTCCGCCGGAGTGTAGAATTCCAGAGATGTTGCGGAATGAAGTGAGAGTGGGAAGGTAAGCCTTTTGGCAGAGTTCGTTAATTGTGTAAAATGTCTAATGCCTTGTCTTTCCCTTTCTGCAGGTCCGTCGATCCGAAGGAGCGCTGGTTCCAGGATGCCGGTCGGAAGAGCTGAGGACCGCTAATGATGGAATTCAGGTAAGCTGCAACCTTTTCTAGCGATGTCTTCTTTCTTTTTCTGCAGATGCTGTTTATCCGAGGTACGTGGCTGAAGCTGAACGCAGTGAGAGTCACGTTGCAGAATTGCAAACTAACGCGAAGCGTGTCAGTCCAGTCGGGCGTGGTTTAAATAGCTTCAAGAAAGAAGTCCAGGTAAAAGAGTTCCAAGGTGCCACACCCAAACCATCCTTCTGCAAGCCAGGTTCCAAGAAGTAGTTCCCAAGCACAAACTCATTATTAAGTATGAGCCTGGCGCCAAAGGCGCCAGGATTGGCCCCAAGAAGGCCTTGGTTGGGATTTAGTGGAGACTGGGGTCAAGGCTCCCACTGGCCCATGAGTAGGCCAGGGGGGCTTCGGGGTGAGGGTCGTGACAGCACTCCCCCATCTCAAGGCCCCTCTCAAGGTGTTCCTTCTGTCCAGTCAAGGTTTAGTCTGGAAGTTTCGATGGTACCTTTTGATTAGACGTGGTGCGTGAACATTTTCGCTGGGTTCCCAAAATCTATCTTGGGGTCCAAAACCCTTCCAATGTACTAGATAGTATAGCTTGCCCCTAGAGTACTTAGAATCCAGTATACCTTTAATTTCAAATTCTGGTTCCCCGTCGACATCAATGGGTTTAGGTGCCGTTCCAATAGGTGTGCCTGGTTGCATCGGTTTTTCCAGGAACACATGGAATACTGGGTGGATACGTAGATTGGATGGCAAATCTGATTTGACGGCCGCTGGATTGATAATTGCCTTGATAGCATAGGGACCCACATACTTGGGTTGAAAGGTCCGGGTTCCTTTGATGGGCATAAATCTGGTGGCTAACCAGACCTTGGGCCTCATTACGAGTCGGCCGTGCCGGAATCCGGTGATTCCGTGATGACGATTACACCACTTACGCGACCGCAAGGTTGCGGAAAGAAGGGCCGATTACGGCACTTGGGTCGCACACAACACACCGAGGCGGAAACTGAGTCACCGCCGTCATGTAAACACCCACGCACATGGACTTTACGCCACAGAAAACGGTGCTAAACCCATGTCCGCCCCCGCCGACATGGAAACACCGGAAGCGGAAACACCAACACCGGAAGCGGAAACACCATGACCGTGGGAAAAAACGGAAACAGAGAGGCGGCCATTATATAAAGCACAATCCACTGCCATCCTCAGACACCACAGGTCAGATTACCTCCCTGAGACTAACAACTCATCGAATGGCATCCAGGATACCAGCACGCAGACAGCAAAAGCCGCGCTTTAGTGAGGCTGAGCTCACAGTTCTGGTGGACTACATTGTTGAGCATGCGGAAATGCTCTTTAGTGCAGACCAGCGGCGCGCTACTCAGCAACGGCGCAAGGAGGTGTGGGCAGAGGCAGCACGCAAGTGCACAGCGGTCGGTGTGACCACACGCTCTGTGAAGGACTGCCATAAGAGGTGGGATGACCTCAGGCTCCGGGTGCGCAACCTCATGACTGCACACCACCAACACAGCACTGGCACTGGTGGAGGCCCTGCATCCCCTCTCAAGTTGCAACCGTGGGAGGAGTGCTGCAGCAGTGTCATGCACCTCAAAGGCATCCACGGCATAGGAGAGGCAGAGGCAGGAGTGAGCCCACCTGGACATGCTGGTAAGTGCACATAGTACAAAGCCATAAGTGTGAATGGGAGTGACCCAATGGACCTACTCACAATGCCCCCCCCCCCAACAGGGCAAGAGTGACCCAATGGACCCACTCACAATGCCCCCCCCCAACAGGGCAGGAGTGACCCAATGGACCCACTCACAATGCCCCCCCCCAACAGGGCAGGAGTGACCCAATGGACCCACTCACAGTTCCCCCCTCCCCCCAAACAGGGCAGGAGTGATCCAATGGACCCACTGACTGGACAGATGACAAGTAACACATCCCCAAAGCATGAACCCTGGAAATGCACACAGTGCGTGCCTGACTGGAAGCAGACACACACACCTGAGTGCATCAATAGTCACAAGTATGTACATGCAAGTGGTCATGGATTATCATGTTGGATGCATGTGATGGACACATCTAGTAACATCACACAACTAACAGTATGCCCTCTGTATCCCCACAGTCAAGACAAGTGACAGCGACGGCCAAGAGGCAATGCAGCGGCCACCTGCACGCGCCCAACTCAGCACTTCTGCCCAGAAGGATGATGCTAGCTGCTCCAGCACACAAGCACCGGCTGCATCAGGCACACCGGCTACATCAGGCACACCAGCATACGCCACCATCCCCATGCAGGCACCCACCCTAGCCCCAGATGATGATTCGCAGCCCATCTGCATAGCTGAGGAGGCTGCATCAAGTGATGGAAGTGCCCCGGCCATACAGGCCAAAGCAGTGCAACAGGGTGAGGGGGACAACATGGATGAGGTGTCACCCATCCATGGCCTACAGTTCAGCCCCCAAGAACTGCACAGCCCCATGCGCTCCCCAACTCCCTCCATGGCTGAGCTCAGTACACGCTTGCAACACTTTGAGCAACAACAGGCCACCTTGACGCAGCTGGTGGAAGGTCAGCTGGAGGAGGCAAGGCTGCAGCGTGAGGAGGCCGTGCATCAGCAGGAGGAGGCCAGGCTGCAGCGTGAGAGCAATGCTACGTCGGTGCGGCGGCTCTCCAGGTCGATTGGATGATTTGCGGCCACCATTGTCACCCTGGCACGCCATGTCAGGGAAGGGAACAGTGTGCAATCCAGCATTGCTCAGTCAATGTTGGTAGCCCAGCAGGCGTTTCAAGGGCGCTTGCCCACAGTCACACCGACAGTCACCTCAGCCAGCACCACTCCATCCAGCTCTGCCACTGCCGGCACACGGAGGCGTACTAGTCGGCTGACTGGAGCCGCCAGCAAGGACACGGCACCGCATAAGCGCCCCCGCAAATAGTGGCATGTGGGGATGCCAGTCAACATGACATTTGGGGACACCATGGGTGTAGGGGGATGGGTACTTTTGGGCAGTGGGGGAGGTCCATTAGGGGGTTAGTTGTTTGGGGCCTGGTTGGGGCTGTGTACGTTTGGTTGGTGGGTGGGCACGGGTGTACAGCTTACCTACCCAATGTACTTTCTTACCTGGTTTATTGAAAATACAACACCTTTGAAAAGTACCATAATGAGTGGACATCTGTCATTTCATATGCAGTACAATTAAAGGGTATTTCCGGTCCTAAATTTTTATTGTCCCTTCGGGTCGGCCATGTGTTTTTAAACATTAATCGGTCGATCATAGTAAAATTTGCTATGGACCTTACCCGACCTTTCGTCCACTAAACAAACGATAAATCTCACTTTCACATAAATAGACAATTATCTCCATATTTATGGTTCTCTAGGGCTGCAAAGCACGCGGACAATATACAAAGATGGAGTGTAAAATTCAAGTTCTCAGGGATGGCTTTACACAGAATGTTGCAAAGTAAGAATGTATGCACGTTCAGAGTGAAGGTCAGCTGCTTCGATTTATTGCTCGCGGGCCGGAGTGGCCCACGACTCGCAGTATATGGTTCTATTGTTTTTTGACCTTGACAGACAGGCACCGTGCGTAAAGACTTCTTTTGAATAACGTAAGAGATGATAAGGATGAAATTTCAGAAACGAGAACGATTTTCATGTTTGTTCACTATAAGAAAGATCGTTGGCACAGACAGAGTGGTATTTAGGGACTGCATTACGCCTAGACAATGGAAAATGCAAATCTAATGTAAGTAACCCTTTAGATGATTTTATACCGGAATATATTAACAATAGCGTAGCGTTAAAGCCCGGTTAAGTTGTACTTATTCGTTCAATGTGGCATTTTGTACCGCGCACTATCAACGCCGAAGTGGTCTCCTGGCGCTCAGGCAGCTCTGAAAAAGTCAGAGGAGAGGGGGTGGGTTAGTGGGAATAACGTAACATACACCGTTAAACTATCCTTGCTAGCAAATAGTTTCAGGCCCAATAAATAAAATTAATAATTTTAATGAAGATCGGCTGGAGAGACTAATTTATGTTTTAAATACAGGTACATCCTTCCCTACTGCCAATGCCATCATTTCCAGATCTCGGCCGACGGGTTCTTCAGCTGCCAGGTGCAGCTCCATGTCAACAACTTCACCACCCTGACCATTTTATGGGACGATCGGCAAGGACCAATATGCCCTTACACGGTACTAGCGGCTAGAAGCAACATACCAACCGTTACGGTGGTGTAGTGCCTCGTTGTTGGAACAGCCTTGCGATTATCAGTGCAACCATAGTGCTTCTTTTATCGTAAACCAACACCCTGTGCACCGCAAAGGAACAGCGCGTGACTCAAGATGAATTTTTGCGGATCGAGAGCAAAGACAAATGCGAATCGCTGAATATTCCCTAAACATTTGACGTCAAATAAATGTACTTTACCAATTGTACAATCTTGCTGTTTGCTTTTAAACCACAGTTTCATATTCCGAATTGTGCCGCGCTGTGTTGTGAGATGATCTGTGTTGTTTTACGGGTTCTGTGTGAAGTCGCGTAGAAGTCGACTGGGCGCGTTTGGCTATGCAGCCCAGTAACGTCATGGAGAGAGGCGGGGAATATGAATGCTTTGTTGATGTCAGGCTCAGGGGCGGGGGATATGATTTAGTGCCACAAAAGCAGGTCAGCCAGGGCGATGGGGCAAGTGATAAGATTATCAC
Organism: Ambystoma mexicanum; assembly: GCF_040938575.1. NCBI lineage: Eukaryota > Metazoa > Chordata > Amphibia > Caudata > Ambystomatidae > Ambystoma > Ambystoma mexicanum. The sequence continues at coordinate 1,316,523,629 of NC_090931.1, read as the reverse complement.
ATAATGTCGGCACACAGCAGCCTGATTTATCGTTTGTTTAGTGGACGAAAAGTCGGGTAAGGTCCATGGGAAATTTTTCTACGATCGACAGATCCATGCCTGAAAACACATGGCCGACCCGTAGGGACAATTAGAATTTGGTCACGGAAAAATACCCTTTATTCATTTAGTGGCATCACCATATCCCTGAAATGCTGTGGATGTGCTGTCTCTCAAAAGTAAATGCCAATCAGTGCATCCCGTGCTCGTTGTCCATCTATTGGACCCCCTGGAGGTGGTTGTGCCATCCCCATCCCCATCCCCATCTCCGTCTCCGTCACCATCCCCATCTTCATCATCTCCGTCTGGGGGCATTGGAATGTTCCTGCGCAGGCACAGATTGTGCAGCATGGCACAAACAAGCGTAATTTTACCCGTCTTCACTGGGCTGTACAGCAGTGATCCGCCAGAACTGCTTACACAGCGGAACCGGGCCTTCAGTAGTCCAAATGTCCTCTCAATCATGCCACGTGTGCGGACATGTGCCCTGTTGTACGCATCCTCATGCCTGTTCCTTGGCCTCCGTACAGGCGTCATCAGCCATGGAGTGAGTGCATATCCGGCATCTCCTACATGGGATGTAGATGTGGGAGACATGTCAGTGTTGGTAGTATCATGTCTTCATCAGATGCAGTGCAATCTTGTGTCATTGCTCATTCATGTGTATGTGTCATGCAGTGTTTTCACTGATGGGTGTTAATCTTCTATGGCCATCATAGTGGGGGTTGGCAGCTGGACATTGACCAATGCATTGGTGTGTATGTGGCTTGTGAGTATGGCATTGTGCAGTGATGTGCACACATGGCAGGATCACTCCAGTGATGATATAGTAGATGCAGGACGTCTCATGTACAGCCATCATGTGCATTGTGAGTGCTGTGTTGCATATTGTGGGGGGGGGTTGCTGTGGCTCCAGGTGTGTGTGCCAGCGGGAGTTCAGGCTGTCTGTGTCAGGTGGCAGGGTGTGTATGGCCACACTGTGGCTACCTGTCATGTGTTGCTTTGTGAAGTTTGGGTTCTGCTGTCTATTCAGTGGATGGGCGGGGAGTGATGTATGTGCAGTCGCAGCAGCCCACTCACGTAGCTCATTGCCCTGGTCGCACACACACACCCCACTTACACAGGTCCGGAGCATTGGCAGCTGTACTCACCCAATAGCCATGTGCTTTGTCCAGCATAGCGTTCCATGTACCGTGGCAATGTTGAATTCCGCAGTACCATTGAGTCATGGGTTGAGCCCGGGAAACGTGCGCAGCAATGTGTAATCACTTGCGTTGCATCACATACCATCTGTACATTCAGTGAGTGGTACTGTTTCCTATTGCGGAACACCATTTCAATTGCACGTGGTACTGTCAGCTCAATGTGGGTGCAGTCGACTGCACCTATGCAATTTGGCATGCCTGCTATGGCATGGAAGGCCAACTTGGTGGCAATCACCTGGGGGAGGGTACGGGGTAGGGCAATCTGTTCAGACACATGGCGCAACAGGGCATCCAGTACCTGAACCAGGATTATTGAGAAACAGGGTTGTGATAGGCCGTGCAGCTCACCGACTGTGTGTTGATAGGTACCGGTGCCAAGAAAGTGCAGTACAGACACGACCTTCAGGAGGGGGGGTGGAGGTGGGGGTGTCTATGTGGCTGCTGATGTCGTCCTCTATCAGGCCAGTGATGTACAGGATTGTTGGACGGTCCAGCCGGTATAATGTGTGGATCTGTCCTGGGGTGAGGTTCCAGGGTGAGGCCCTGATGCGTGGTATTGCAGGCTGCCTGCGGGGTGCTGCCGGCTGGACAATGGGGTATGACATGGGTACAAGGTTAGCTGGTTGCCGTCTGCGCCTCCTACGCCTCTGCCTCCTCCTCCTCTGCAACATTACTGCCATCATGTGCAGTGCTGCCTGTTGGTTGAGTAGGCCCAGTCCCAATGCTACTAGAGCTGCTGCCTGCATGGTTCTGTTTTGAGTTGGGCTGGGTGTGGCCCTTTCGTACGCTCCCAGTGGCCTGTGGGTCCAGCTGGGCTGATTTGGTGCACCTGTGGCCTGATTCAGGACACCAGGCACAGTTTAACGTCATGTTCGCTGTGGCGGTGGTACCGCCACCGTGATCACGGTTTTACCGCCATTTTGTTGTCGGTGTTTCCATGTCCGCGCTAGTTGTGATGCTTGCGGTGTTTCGTATTGCCGGCAACGGAGGGGTTTCCGTGCAGGCGGAGTTTACGGGAGCTTTAACTCCACGGTGGCGGATGGAGGTGGTGCTATTTCCGGGTTCGCAGGTCATGATTAGGCGGACGCGGAAACGGTGCCGGTATGGTTATACCAGCAGCCTTAATTCCGGACCGGGGCACTTGTAATGAGGCCCCTTGTCTCCTACTTGATAAGTGGGGGCCGTAGTCCAGTGTTGGTCGGCAAATTGTTTTTGTTTGTCTTTGGCGTGCGTTAGATGTTCTTTGGCCTTTTTAAAAGCTTGAGTGATGTTGGTGTGCAGGGTTACTACCGCGGGCATTTGTAATCTGGTTGGGAGGTCTAATTCCGAGGTACGCGGGTGTCTGCCATAAAGAGTATAAAAGGGCGTTTGTCCCGTGCTGGAATGTAAGGAGTTGTTATAAGCGTACTCGGCTATCCATAGCAAGTCTTTCCAGTCTCTTAGTTCGTGATGTAACATACACCGCAGATACTGCTCTAGGGTCTGGTTGGTCCTTTCGGTCTGGCCGTCTGTTTGAGGGTGATGGCTAGTGGATAGCCGAACGTCAATTTGTGCCATAGCACAGCACTTCCTCCAAAAGCTAGAAACAAACTGACTTCCTCGATCGGAGATTAGGACTGATGGAAAGCCATGTAATTTAACAATATTGTCCAGAAATACCTTGGCTAACGTGGATGCATCTGGAAGACCCTTGAGTGGAATAAAGTGTGCCATTTTTGAGAATAGGTCGACAACTACAAGAATGGTGTTAAACCCTTGACTGGTAGGTAGCTCAGTGATGGAATCGAGGGAAAGAGTGTGCCATGGCGCTGGAGGAACGTCCAAAGGTTTCAGAAGGCCAGATGGTTTGTGTTTTTGCGATTTATTCTGTGCGGAGACTCCACAAGACTGAATGTATTGGATGATATCTCTTCGCCAGGTAGGCCACCAGAAGTTCTGTTTAACCTTGGCTAAGGTTTTGGTAATTCCGGGGTGTCCCTAAGATTAGGGAGTCATGATAACTTGTAATAACCTGTTGTTGTAAGTTCTTGGTGGGTATGTATAAGCGATTCTTGAAGAATGGTAATTGGTCTTGGACGGAATACTGTTCTCCTGGCGCTTGCCAAGCAAGGTAGGCATCCGGATTCATGCTCTGTTGAATTTCTTTTTTCAGTTCTGTGTGGGTTAAGGCAGTAGTAAGGCCTAAGAGCTTGTCTACTGGTATGATGGGGACTGGATCTGGAGCAGTATGAACCAAGTCATTAGTGTCAGTACGAGAAAGTGCGTCAGCGTAGAAATGTTATGACAAAATCATATTCGGCGAAGAAGAGAGCCCATCGCAGCTGGCGTGAAGGTTGGGCTTTGGCTGTCTTAAGATATTGTAGGTTTCGATAGTCAGTGATTACTGTAATGGTGTGTCTGGCTCCCAGAAGGTAGTTGCGCCAGGCTTTAAAGACAGACTTGATTGCCAAGAGTTCTTTGTCTGTTATTGCATAATTTATTTCTGGGGGTGAGAACTTCTTTGACCAGAAGGCCAAGGGGTGTAGCTGGCCAGTTTCGGGATCCTTTTGAGAGAGGACAGCTCCCATTGCTATACTGGAAGCGTCCGTTTCCACGATGTACGGGAGGTCCTGACGTGGATGTCGCAGGATTGGTGCTGAGGTGAATCTTTTTTTTAGTTCCTGAAAAGCCTTTTCTGCGTCTTCAGTCCAGGCGAATTTTTTGTTATTTTTTCGCAGTAATGCGGTGGGTGATTGGGTGTACGATTTGGGAGAAGTCTGGTATAAACCGGCGATAAAAATTCGCAAAGCCTAACATGCTTTGTACTCCTTTTAGAGACGTTGGTGATGGCCATTTCAGAACGGCGTCGACTTTGTGCAGGTCCTTCCTGATGCCTCCGGGAGTAAGAATGAAGCCTAGAAACTCTACTTCGGTTACGTGAAAATGGCACTTTTCCATCTTGGCAAATAAACGATGTTCACGGAGTTTGACGAGGAGTGAACGGACATGTTTGACATGATCTTGTTTGGAAGTTGGGTACACAAGGATGTCATCAATGTACACTAAGGTGTAGACATCAATTAGCAATCTCAGGACCCCATTCATGAAATGGGCATTGCATAACCCAAAGGGCATGACTTGATATTTGAACAAACCATATTTAGTACGGAAGGCAGTTTTCCATTCAGCAGCGCTTCTGACCCGAACCAGGTGATATGCTCCCTGAAGGTCCAATTTGGTGTAAATCTGAGCATCTTTGACCTGGTCCAGCATTTCCGGAATGAGTGGCAAAGGGTAACAGTTCTTTACAGTGATCTTGTTCAATGCGCGGTAGTCAATACAGGTCCTTAAGTCCCCTTCTTTTTTCGGTCCGAAGAACAAAGGACTGGCTGTAGGGGACTTCGACGGACGGATGAATCCGTTTGCGAGGTATTGGTCTAAATAGGACTTCAGGTGAAGGTTTTCGGGTTCAATTAGAGCATAGATTCTCCCACAGGGGACTTGGGCACCAGGGACAAGGTCGATTTGACAGTCATAGGGCCTGTGGGGTGGCAGGGTATTTGCCTGGTCCTTCTGGAATACATCCTGGAAATCGCGGTATTCCTCAGGCAGATTACTGATTGCACCCAAGACAGATGTAGTTGTTAGGGGAGTTGTTGAACTACTGCAAGCTGTCTTCTGTTCTTGGTAATAACAGGTTAGAGAGCAGTCACTGGGGAAGGTTAATTTCCTGTCTCGCCAGTTAATCAAAGGATTATGAGCGACTAACCATGGCATCCCTAGTATAAGCCGAAATTGAGGCACTTTGATGATGTCATACGAAATGAGTTCTCTATGCCCATCCTGACGCAGCAATGTTATTTCAGCTGTGCACTGGGTAACGGGTCCGGAAGCAATTTCAGTTCCATCAACTGTAGTCACCTTATCAGTAGTCGGCTTGGAACATAAGGGCAGTCCCGTCTCTGCAACCAGATCCTGATCAATATAATTTCCGACTGCCCCACTGTCGATGTAAGCCTCAATGGCATGCATTCTTGAGGACCGTTGGTTGTTGATTAGGATCGCTGGTATTGCAAAGTGTGAAGTCGGTGGCTCCTTTCTCTCACTCGACAAACTGACCTCTACGTTCGTCGAGCTGGGTAGTTTTCCGACTTAGGTTCTTTTTCCTCATCTTTCTCAGTGGCCCCGACGACCTTCCTAGGGGGTTTTACTGGGCAGTCCTTCAGAAAGTGTCCTGATTTTCCACAGTACAGGCATAGTTGTTGCTGCTTTCTTTTGTCTCGCTCTTGTTTGGTTAACGGGGGTCGCACTCCCCCAAGTTGCATGGGCTCCACAGGGTTTTCTTGTGCACGAGTTACATTGTCTCTTGACCGAACATACACTGCCCGTGGATCCATTTTGGAGTGATCTGCTTTCGGTATTGCAGCCGATGATCTAATTGCACGACTAAGTTTATGAACTCCGAACAGTCTCGAGGGGGTCCACTACTTGAGCTAGAACATCTTTTAACTCTCCCCTTAACCCCCGATGAAACAACGTGGTTCTCTTGTTTTCAGGCCACCTAGCTTCAGCGACCAGTCTGTTGAAAGTTGCTATGTACGTTACCAAATCCTGATTTCCCTGTCGGAGGGAAAGGAGTTCATTGTCCACTGCTTGTTCTCGAGTGTGACGGGCAAACAGCTTCTCCATCTCTCTCTGAAATCCCACAAAGTCATGTAATATAGGATCATCATGGGTCACTAATGGTACTGACCAATCTGCTGCACTACCGCTCAAATACGATAGAACAAAGGCCACCTGAGCTTGGTCATTTGGAAATGCTCCTGGCCTGCAAATAAAGTGAAGGCAGCATTGAGTCATGAAAGAGGCATATTTCCGTGGATCGCCTGTAAATCGTTCCGGTGGGGCTAAAGGAACTGCTCCTGCTATAGTAATTTGCACCGGAGTTGAAGAAGCGGAAGGCAGTGTAGGGTTCTGCATCGTTGGATTGCCTCCCAGCAGAGGTGTCTGGCCTGCCTGTGATTGCAAGTATTGTCTGCTAAGGTCTTCTGTGCGCTCCTTAGTCACAATTAAATCTCTTCGGAGAGAATTAGTCTCCTGACGGGCAGAATGAACCTCGGCGCGTAATTCTCCTATCAGTTGGGCCAACTGGTCTAGTTCGGAGGTTTCCATGGCACCGAGGTGGATTTTAGTTTGGAGGCTTTGCGTTTCGTTACACTCACCTGGTTCCACAGGGGCACCACCCAGCAATCGGTGTCCAGGCATCCCTCCCTGCGATGCCCAGTAGTGACCAGCGGAAGAATCCTGCCAGAAATACAGGTAAACAATGTTTAGGACCGGGTAACTGGGATAAACAGCCTCCCACCACCCGGTATGTCTGCGGTCCCTCTGGGCTTCCTCTCACCTTGTTCTTGATGTTGGCGGGTTCTCCGTCCTGCTGTCTCGGCAGGGGCGCGTGGTGCTTTGCGGGCTATGGCGGTCGAGTTACTTCACTGATGCCGGCCCGACGTGAGTCTTTCAGGTAGGTCTTATTGCTATGATGTTTTGCTGTCCTAGCATGCCTTTCTGGAATTAACAATGTCTTTTTTTCTCTTCCTTAGGTATGTGGAAGTCCAATTCGTGGCGAAGATTGGGTTCAGGGTTTGCTTGTAAGTATGAAAATTTTTGGAGCGCCTAGACGCGGGGAGTTGGTGCTTAACGCAGCACTAAGGTGCCTTGCCTTTGCTAACCTGTTATCTTTTGTCTTCACAGGTCGCGGTGCTCCGCTGGAGTGTAGAATTCCAGAGATGTTGCGGAATGAAGTGCGAGTGGGAAGGTAAGCCTTTTGGCGGAGTTTGTTAATTGTGTAAAATGTCTAATGCCTTGTCTTTCCCTTTCTGCAGGTCCATCGATCCGAAGGAGCGCTGGTTCCCGGATGCCGGTCGGAAGAGCTGAGGACCGCTAATGATGGAATTCAGGTAAGCTGCAACTTTTTCTAATGATGTCTTCTTTCTTTTTCTGCACATGCTGTTTATCCGGGGTTCGTGGCTGAAGCTGAACGCGGTGAGAGTCACGTTGCAGAATTGCAAACTAACGCGAAGCGGGTCAGTCCAGTCGGGCGTGATTTAAATAGCTTCAAGAAAGAAGTCCAGGTAAAATAGTTCCAAGGTGCCACACCCAAACCATACTTCTGCAAGCCAGGTTCCTAGAAGCCTGAATCTGTGGATGCTTCCACATTGAATGACAGTAACAAAAAGTAGTTCCCAAGCACAAACTCATTATTAAGTATGAGCCTGGCCCCAAGAAGGCCTAGGTTGGGATTTAGTGGAGACTGGGGTCAAGGCTGCCCCTGGCCCATGGGTAGGCCAGGGGGGTTTGGGGTGAGGGTCGTGACAAATACCTAACATATTCTGAATTCCAGAAAAGAACAGCGAACAGCACATTGTGGAATTTAAGACAGCTAACAGGGCATCACCTATGCGGCAACTGCACATCATGCAGATTTACAAGGAAAATGACATTGTTCACAATGGAAGACAGCCAATGGGAACTCAAATGCCTTACCAACTGCAAAACACCAAACACCATCTATTGTATACAATGCCCCTGAGGCACAAAGTATGTGGGACAGACCAGCAGGCTAACCAACAAGAGCATTGGGGAAAACAGCTCGCGAATTCGCTGCAGGACACAGTCAGAGCCATTGGTTGAGCACTACATCTCGCATCAGCACTAAGCAGACGATATATTGTGGTGGATCATTGATACAATGAAAGACTCATCAAATACAAACAGGGTGCTCCTTTACAAGAAAGCATGGTGGATCCACAAATTAAGGACCCACAGGACTGGACTCAATGAGGAACTACTTTACCATAAAGAAAGATTGTATCATGGACACGTACATTTATGGAACATTATCTATAAACAGTGAGGTTGAATGATATACCAACTCCACCTTGTGTCCCCTATAAACAATAGAATGCTGAATTGAAAATAGAGAGGCTGGAAGACACACCAGCCCCACACTGCGTCCCACAAAAACCAAAGAATGCTGGGGCAACACTGTGTAGGACACACAGTTCCAGACTGTGGACTTGCAGTAATACACCGTACAACCAAAGACAAGGGAAACACTATACATCCAAGCATATTCCCAGGTCGACGCATGTACTCAGGGATAGTTAGAGATGGGCAAAAGGAAAATAAACATGCAGCTGCAGCAACATACAAAAATGCACTCCATAGAGTTAGTAGCTGTATACGTTTTGACTGGACCGGCCACACCTTGGGCATGCCGGCGCACTCTGCGGGCAGTAAGTAAATAGGAAGAACATTTGGTCACGCATTCAGCAAAAAATGAGGGAGGAGCACGGAGAGCACACAGCATCATCTCCCTGGAGTTCCAGAGATGGCAGGAGACAAGTGGAGGAAATTATCCTATCACCATGGTAACAAAACATGCTGTCAAAAATATAGGGAAGCAGTGAGTTATGTCTGGTTGCCCAGAGCGATGCCTGTAAACTGTGAGCAACAGTGTAGCGGGAAATGCGAGTGATAATGAAAGTAAGTGTGGCGAATGTCACGACATAGCCATCTGAGACCCTGTATGGAGGGATTGCCACGCACTACAAAGACAGAGAACAGAGAATGCAGTAGGATAGAGGGCTGACTGTTAGGTGATAGTCGAGTTGTTACCATATTCTCTTTTTCAGCGTATACGTTGACGAAATGTTGGATCCATCGGTGCTCACTTATGGGGTTCACCTGTTCCACACCGGGCGTACTGCCCACTGGTCTTACCAATGACCAAATGTCCCTTGTTTTCTTACCACAGAGGGCCCTTTGCATTGTCTCAGCATCTTTTTGATACGTTAGTAATCTATGGGAGTGCAACCAATGGGTGTATTTCCTTTTTACGGTGCAAGCATTAGCTAGATCACCAAGTTGTTTCGATTTTTTGGCCACTCTGATGAACTTCCTCATGAGTTTTCTTCGTTTCACAAGTGTGGCGTTGAATGCATGTGGAGGACTGTTGAACACTCTTTCTGGACCTGACACGGAATTCTTCAAGGAGGGGAATGTAGTCCACTTTAGATCCTGCTTGTACAAAGTCCAAAGAGAGTTTTTTTATGTTGTTATTTAAGAGTTTTAATGTGCAACCTCGATTGCAGACTGATACGGCCACAGGCATATTTTGTCGCTCGCTAGATGTAGTGGCTGCCCATTCCAGATATAACATGTGATGTCACTGTTTTGCGTCCTGACCACTTTAAATGTCGTGACAAAAGGGAGGACATTTCTTGATATATAGATATAATCTATTATCGAGGAATGATCGCCAGTCTCCCATGTTGCCTGAGGTGGAATATCCCCCTTGATGGTAATAGTCAACATATGCATGTCCTTAGATGCCATAAGAGATCCCCAGTTGGCAACTCGTGGGCGTTGCCTTGGTACTGGGGGTCAGCTTTTATGCAAGGTGTATTTAGTTCGCCACATATGATCGTGTATTGTGTCTGCTGGTTTATGTAGGCATCATCGATCAGTTCTGAGGTCTGGTCGATGAAAGACTCTGTAGAAGTCATGGCCGGGTTCCAGTAACGATTGATTAATACCAATTTTGTTGGTTTCCGAGACGAAGCACTGAGTGGAACAGTCTCAATCCGGTTTGTTCATGAGGGTCCCAAAACCCCCATCTGCTGAGCCTTGCCATCCCTTGGGGTCAAAAAGGTAGACTTTGGAGCAAGCAGGAGACTGAGGCAGGTTTCAGAAGTCATCAGTTTATTTTCTTCCAGCAGGCGATACACATCATACATCTTGGACACCTCAGGAACTCTGCTCAAATTGCTAAATTTACCCAGCCTTATATACAGTCCTAGGGAGGTGAGCTAATGGTTTGGTCACAAAGACAACCCCTTCCTATCTCTGATATGTTTACTCATACAGCATGATCAATGAGCTGTTCCTATTTCTACTTTGTGATTGGCTGACCTCTCTGCCACTCGACAGCCATAGCTACAAAGCTATCCGCGCCCAGAGGCCTCAGGCCTGGCAACAGATCTGACACCACGCAGTGCAGTTTATTAATGTTGAATCAATATATCTCTATACTTACAATTAATTGAGGAGCACAATATATTTTATTTTCCATTCGTGAATCGTTTAGTAACCTGCCCATCCTAAATTCTGTATGATACTGCTCTCTAATGTGACAATGTTTGTTCCCCTCTACACGTGTTTCCCCATCTTTCCAGATGGTTCTTCAGGAGGGATTCCTATTGCTAATGTTCAATGATTGATTGTTCATGTGTTTTCAAAATTGTTGTTAAATTAAGGTTCTTGAGGGGAACAAACAAGGAATTAACAATTGATGACATGAAAATATATTTTTTTGTTTGACCAAGTATTTGAGGATAAGGCAATGATAACCAATTGCAAGACCTGGAATGAAATGTTATGTCATGGAAAATATTGTTTGAAGATTTGATGAGATTATTGGACACATGTCAATGAAATATAATTGCATGAATTTGATCATTCTTCTTACTGAATGGTGGCTAGAGATAAAGCAGAAGGAATCAGTCTGCACAAATCCTATTATAACTGCTAAGCAGAATGGGAGCGTCAGAGATCCTTCAGATGAGCAGAGATGCATTGGTCTCGGAGGCTTCTGGAAAACATTATTTAAAAAAAAAAATGTAGTCTGGAGTAAGTAGAGTGCTCTAAAGCATACTACGGGGGTTTACAACAGACATGTGCCCTTAATTTGTCATAGAGCTTCATCATTGTCTTAGTCGTCTTTTCAACGTTTGCCTCCTGCAGTGGACTAGGAGGCCATAATTTCATACACTAATGCCTTCTAATGTTCCTTACTATTATGAGGATGTGTCCATGCTGTGACAAGGTCACCAGCCAGAGAGGTATGTTGCAGCCAGTGGAGGAGATTCAGAACTTCAGAAACTCTGCTGCCCGAGCTAAAATTACCTGATAGCGAGACAAACACAACCAGGAGAAGCAACAAAACAGAACGTGAGTTGCAAAAGTCAAAATGGTGAAAGAAAGATGGGCAAGAGAAGCAGCAATGCAGAACTTGGGTTGGCCAAAGCAAAGGGGCTTGCTTGTGAGATAAGGTCAGCCCGGATGCAGGAAAGCAGAAAGCATGTTGCCCATGCCAAAAGGGCCAAATAGTGAGAGAAGGGCAGGTGGGAGAAGCAGTAGAGCAGAACCTGTGTTGGCCAAGGCAAAAAGGCCAGATAGTGAGAAAATGACAAGCAGAAGAAGCAGCAGAAAGCAGAACCTGTGTTGGCCAATCAAAGAGGGTCAACCTGAGACAGAGAGTGACAAAGGGAGGTGGCTATGACAATGGATCCAAAGCTTAGGAAAATCTAGTTTGGTGGGATTGGGCTATAGTAAGAGACCCACAGACCTCGGCCAAAGCCTGCCTCCTGAAATCCCTGATGTTTGATGAAGCATAGCAAGACCCAGGCAGGGGAAGCAAATATTACCCATGTAACGTGATAGAAGGGGATAATACCTATCTGATGTACTAAGAAGCATTGCAAGACCCAAGCAGGGGGAGTAAATATTACACATGTCACCTGATAGAAGAGGATAATACCTATCTGCAACAAGGCAAGGAAGGAAGCCTAGGGCAAGAGGGGTATTCCATGTATTGCCCAGTAAAGCAATTGAGTGAATCCCTGAGAGCACAAGAGGCGAGACAGCGGATCAGAGGCCATCTCATCATCCAAAAGGTGAAGAAGTGCCAACACAAAGACACAGATTAAGGCAAGGGCATTGACTGCTTTGGAGCGCCAAACCAAGGCAAAGACTTCAAATAAAAAGTGTACTGTGGCACTATAATGACCCTGGGACTCAGAGTGAATTGATGAATATCGACATTGGGTTGACACCCAGACAATGGGGCTTTACACTAGGGAATGGACGTAAGACTCAGGGCAAAAAGCCCTTCAGATCAGGTATCACGTATTTCATTTCATCCCATCCCAACATGTTTTGCTTTAGGATTTTCAGGTTTTTGTTTTGAGTGTATCCACTGTGTACAGTAGGTGTTCACCTCACCATTCTTTTAACGGGAAGTTCGTAGAGGGGGAGAATGAGTCTCGGGTTCTTCAAGCCAAGGAAACAAGACAGGTTTAAGAAAATTGGGAGATATGTTGTAACAATACAAGGGATTGTCGCCTATTACCCATAAGCACAAGACCCCACAAGATATTTGAGGTTTAGACAAGATTATGCAAGTGGATCCACAATGTAGGAAAAGCCAGGGTGGAGGAACAGGCTATAATCAGAGGGCTGCTGACCTACGCTCCTAGTCACATTCCAAAACCCTGTTGCAGTAAGAGTGGAGTTAGCTACAGGCTGTTAGTCAAAGCCTAGTGAAAGCAGCAAGGCCACCATCCCAAATAAAAAGGTCTTTCTAAATGCAGGTAATGGGGAACAAATCGTGCCCATATGTTTCCCCAATAGAAGGGAGAATACTTAGGTGCACTAAGACAAGAAATAACCACTACTGCAAGTGGGGGAACTAGAGGTATTGCTCAATAAAGCAGTGGAGGGAACCCTTGAGCACAGGACGGGTGCAACAGTAGCTCAGAAACCATCATACTGTCCAAGAGGTGACACCTCTTCAGAGAGTTGGTCCAAGACAAAGAGCAAAGAATGGGCCGGGCCACTGAAAAACCACTGTATCGTGAGGTAACATACTCGCCTTGGAAACAAGATGACGCAGAGAAACACAGGTTCGATCCCAGGGTCCGCAATTAGAAACCTCTGAGTATTAAGCGCGTTATAAATAACCTATCATATCATATCATGACACTATTGCTGGCGGGCCCCAAAAGGCGTCCCTGTATCCTGCCTGTCAGATATTAAGTTCTACCCCTTTGGCAACACCTGCCACAGCCTGCAGGTTTTACAGCAAAGAAGGAGAATGTTTCTTACCTGTAACTCCTGTTCTCCAGCATTGGTATTTTTCATAGATTCACATGCTATGAATATTCCCTGGCATCAGGCTGGGAATCCGCAGTTACCTATTTGATTTCCCCTTGCTAAAAGCAAGAGAAACCTTGAATGTCTAGTCTAGCACCCTTGTTATGGGTGGTTTTAGTCACAGCCAATGGGACCCAAAGTAGCTAGAGACTAGTCCATCCTCCTCCTCTCCCCTTCAGATTCTGACCCCGTGGTGATCACCACCCAGAGGGCAAATATGTTTTTTACCAAACAGGGTGGGAGGAGGGCGCATGCAAATCTATGAAAGATACCAATGCTAGAGAACAGGAATTACAGATAAGACACTTTCTCCTTCTCCAGCATTGAATCTTTCATAGATTCACATGCTATGAATAGATTACATAGCAGTACACAATAGTTGGAGGTGTATGAAGGTAAAGCCAGTACATTTCCCATTGCCAAACCATATTGAACCTTATTGAAACAGGTGCTGCAGGACCACTCTCCCTGCTTGCACATCCTCAGTGTTTTGCTTCTCCGGGTAGAAGTGCCTTGTGAATGTATGTGGTACCAAACAGGTAGCCGCTCGGCAGATGTCTGCGATCAGTACCCCCGACCACCAAGCCGCCAGGGTCACTGTTGCTCTTGTGGAGTGTGCATGTGGGGGCACATGGAGAGGCTTCCCCGATGATTTATAACAGAATGCAATGGCAGAAGAAATCAATCTTGCTATGCTTTGCTTTGAAAGCGTATTGCCTTTCTTAGTCAGTCCATATGCTAGAAAGTGCTGGGTTGAGTTCTGGAAGGATCGAGTTTGATCAATGTAGTATTTTAACACTTGCTTGACATCCAATGAATGTAAGGCTACTTTTGCTGGCGACCTGTAAAAACCGATGGGATAAGGCAGGGGTGAGCTGTGCGGCAGTGGGGTTTAGCAGGGTTCGGAGAAGTGAAATGGAATATCAATAAGATCTTTTTCACAATATGGGCTATGTATGTTTTGAAACTGCCATGGATTGAGACACAAGAAGTTCCAGTGAAGGTCCAAGCAGCAGAAGATAATGAGTTTTCTTTTTGAGGGCATGAAACAGTTCCTTTTGACACGAATATCAAATGTAATAAAACACTTCATTCCAGATCTCGTAAGAGGAACAGCAGCCCTCATGGATCTCTACTGGGTATGCGTCCAGCAAGCATACCTGCATCTCCCACCATCCTGGCGAGTCGCATGTGCACTAAAAGCATTGCAATGAGCTATTCTCGTGGTGCCTGAAGCTCATCTAACAATTGCATTTAAGCCTGTCATAGAGCAACAGAATCAAGTTCCAACACAACCCACGTGGGTGAGAAGTAAGAAGCGCTCACTAAAGATGAGAAGGAAGAGATCGAATTATCTGTCTGAAGATTCGTCCAAATTGTTCAAAGCTATCCCAGACAAATACTGCCTGTGTACCAAGACGGAAGTGTTTTTTCCCTCCTTCTGATGCCAGGGGTACAGGCCGCAGCGAATGCCAAATGGCTCCAGATTGTTAGGTGGGAGAGGATCCAGCTGGCAAATGATACCGAACAAGGTTTGAATGCAGTCAAGAGCAAGCTGAATGCGATCCGTTTAGTGACACTCTCGAACCCGTACATCCTGGACCTTCTGACAGAGATGGAGGGGGCGTATGTAAAACAAATAGGACTGTCTTGCTGCACATACTGTCCCCCAAACAATGCAGAAAATGGGTCCCTGACACATATTATAGGGGTCCTGCAAAAGTTGAAAACCGGCATGGAAATTGAGGCAGGGATCCAGGCTGAAGATTGGTTCGACAAGCTATTCTCGTGGGCACTGACATGGCTTGGCGCAGTGATGAAAATATGGGTCTGATCATGGTGCTCCTGTTGGTGTTGTTTTGCATGTGCCAAATGATGATTTGATACTGTGCCAAGACTATCCCAAACAGTGCAATGATGATGGTTACTATCGAGGCAGGAGGAGCTCTCCCAGGTACAAATAATGGGCAAGTTCAGATGGAGGACCCAAATAAATGACGTATGGTTAGACTTGAACAACCAATGCATCCCCCAGGATCCTGACTTCACCCCCAACAGTCCCGGAGAACTACACAGAGCACTGTGTTGGCCTAGCGGGTGACGAGGGTGCATTTATCTCACATGTACCATGTATGTAGGGTGTGGGTCCTTTAGGATGTAGCAGATAGAGAGAGAGAGAAGGAGAGGTTAGTTATCTCAGAATCTGTAGATTTGCCACTCGCACTTTCCTTCCCACTAGCCCACTCCTCACCTGATGATTCTGTTGGGGTCTTTACGGATTCGTCTGATGAGCTTTCCGGCTTTTCCCTCCAGGCTGTCTTTGTCTTGACGATCTTATTCTTCTGTTTGACGAAATAGGAGCGAGATCCCCCGGAGGCCACCTTGCCTATAAGCAATTAACCCGGCAGCGGGGAACTCCGGGGAGCCCACTCCAAACCAGGGAAAAGCCTTGCCGAAAAACCCTGGAAGATTATGTAGCTGTAGCTGGCAGGAAGTTGTTGGCGTGTGTCCGTACTTCAATAACCAGCATGCACTAGTAAGTGTTCTTTGTGAATAGGTATTACGGTCCAGTGCGGAACAGCACAAACAGTACAGTACTCCAAAGAACTTGGACAACGAAGAGTTCCCAGCAAAAAGGTGTCCGATGGAAAATAAGACGCTGAAGCAGGTGTGAGTATTAGAAGGCAGCGCAGAGCGCGTAAAGCAGCGGAAGCAGATAACAGACAGGAAAGCGGAACATACGGGAGTAGGAACCGCGAACAGCGGTAACGGAAAGACACGGGCAGATTAACAGGTAAGGAAGACACAGGAAACACAGAGTAACCACTGGAGGCAGAGCACAAGCGAGGTGTACTCAAGTCGGCAGCAAGAAAGTTGCAACGCACAGGTGTTCTCCATTTTCCGGTACTTGTAGGCAGTACAACAGAAAGACTAGACCGCACCTTGCAGTTACTCGGAGTCTAGTCCTTCTTCCATATCGCCCATCTGCTCCATACTTTCCAAGGGCGATATAAAACAGTATGACCCCTTCTCAGCGGTCCTCCTCCCGGTTTACCCGGGTGTAGTCGATGAAACCTTCGGATGAGTTGGGCTGCAGAGATGTGACTGACCGGTTCCCATGAACTTTCTGATCTTGGGTATCCTTTCCATAATACTAGATACTGTAAGGTGCCTTTCTTGTATCTTGAATCCAATAATCTGGATACTTCATACTCCTTCGATGTTTCAATGGGTAGGTTACCGGTTCCTCTCTTCCTTCTTTTTCGAGGATCTTCCACATATTCCTTTAGTAAAGAGGTGTGAAACACTGGATGTATCCTTTGGAGTTTTGCAGGAAGAGCCAATCGAAAGGCAACTGGATTGATCTTGGCAGTAATCTTGAAAGGTCCGATAAAACGGGGAGAAAACTTTCCTTGATGTACCCATCTGGGCAAAAACTTGGTAGATAACCATACCTTGGTACCAATGTCCCATTGTGGATTGGGTCTTCGCTTAAGATCAGCCCACTTCTTGTTCTCTATACGGGAGGTCTCAAGATTAGACTTGGTGTTTTTGTGAAGAGACTGAAAGGTGTCCAAAAGATGATCCACAGAGGGAATGTTAGTAGACACCGGACCAAACAGAGGAATGTGTCTGGGATGAACACCGTAGGTACAGAAAAAAGGACTCATGCCTGTCGAGGAATGTCTTGTATTATTATAAGAGAATTCTGCCATAGGAAGTAGGTGAAACCAGTCATTTTGCTCCTGATTACAAAAGCACCTAATGTATTGTTCCAATGTTGCATTAAGACGTTCTGTCTGCCCATTGCTCTCAGGGTGGAATCCTGATGACAGTGATCTTCTTATACCCAGGGTTTTGCACAAGGCAGTCCAAAACTTCGAAGTGAATTGTGAGCCTCTATCCGAGACTATGGATTGCGGAAGACCATGTAGCCTAACCACGTCTTTCAGAAACACCTCCGCAGTGATACTTGCTGTCGGTAGACCTTTCAATGGTGAAAAATGCGCTAGTTTACTGAATGAATCCACAGTGACCATTATGGCCGTATGTCCATTGGAAACTGGAAGGTCTACAATAAAGTCTGTGGAAATGTGTTGCCATGGCCCATCTGGTAGAACGTCCTGTTGAAGTAAGCCTAATGGCTTACAATAAGCATATTTATTCTGAGCACATATGGGGCACGTAGCCACATATTCTTTGATGTCTTTTTTCATGGTAGGCCACCAAAACTGTCTAGACACCAATTCCATGGTGGCAAGTTGACCCTTGTGTCCTGCTGATGGGATGTCGTGACACCAAGCCATGGCCTGTTCTTGTAGATCCTGAGTGGGTAAAAATAAAGCATTTTTCATAAACGCCAGATTTCCTTTTTGGGTAATACCATAGTCGTCTATCTTTCTGTTACTCTCTTGGGCTTTCTGTACTTGTTGAAGGAACGTGTTAACCATATTGATGAACTTTTTCCCTGCTAGAAGAATTTCTGGACCTTGATATCCTCCACAGTCACTCACTTGACTGCGGGAAAGGGCATCTGCTAATGAGTTATCCTTTCCTGGTAAATAGGTGATTACAAAATCAAATTGAGAAAAAAAATAGGCCCATCTGGCATGTCTGGAATTTCGGCATTCCATTTTCTGTAACACCTTTAAATTCTGGTGATCTGTACGAACTTGGAAAGGACACACTGCTCCTTGTAGTAAGTGTCTCCACTCCTCGCAGGCCTGTCTTATGGCCAGAAGTTCTCTTTCCAGCACTGAGTAATTTCGTTCACTGGGACTAAGGGTTCTGGAATAATAAGCTATAGGGTGTTCCAACCCGTCTTCTTTCTTTTGTAACAAAGCAGCTCCAATCGCTCCTCCTGAAGCATCGGTCTCCACAATAAATGGTAAGGATTGGTCCGGTTGTCTCAGGATAGGTGCTGTCACAAATGCTTCCTTAAGCCTTTGAAATGCCAGATCCGTCTTCTGGTCCCAGAGAAACTTGACTCCCTTTTTAAGGAGATTAGTAATAGGAAGGATGATGTCTGAAAAGTTTGGTATAAACTTGCGATAAAAGTTTGCAAGTCCCAAAAACCTTTGTATATCTTTAACTGAATTGGGTGTGGACCACTGGGTTATAGCATGAGTTTTGGCTGGATCCATCTGTACCCGATCTTCAGAGAGGATGAATCCTAAGTAGGGTACTGTAGTAACTTCAAAAACACATTTATCAGGTTTGGCCAATAGACTATTGTGTCTTAATCTGTGGAGAACTTCTTTGACGTGTTGACGATGTTCAGTCAGAGTATTAGAGAATATGAGAATGTCGTCCAAATAAACCACAACAGAGGAATACAACATGTCTGCAAATATCTTGTCCATGAAGCGTTGAAACTGGGACGGTGCATTTACCAAACCAAAGGGCATAACCCTGTACTCGTAGTGTCCCAGAGGAGTCCTGAAAGCTGTCTTCCATTCGTCCCCTTCACGAATACGAAGTAGGTGATAAGCTCCTCGAAGATCTAATTTGGTAAAGAGATGTGCTCCTTGGACTGCCTCAATAATGTCTTTCATTAAGGGCATAGGATACCTGTCTCGTATAGTCAGACTGTTCAAACCCCGGTAATCGATGCAGGGTCTTAGTTCTGTGGTTCCTTTTTTCGAGATAAAAAAAAGAGATGCCCCTGCTGACGATGAGGATTCCCGTATGAGGCCATTATGTAGGTTGGTTGACAGGTAATCCCTCAATGCCTCCTTTTCAGGTAAAGATAAAGGGAACATCCTTCCAAAGGGTACTTCAGCCTCCGGAATTAGTTCGATCTTGCAGTCTTCTTTTCGATGAGGAGGAAGATTCCTCGGTTGGGTGTCTAAGAACACGTCCTCATATTCCAGGTACTGGATGGGAATTGCATTGACACTGAGGACGGTATTTTGTATTGTTGGAAGAACACAGGACAAAGCGGGTTCATTAGTCAAACACTGTTGAGCACAATACGTGGATCTGAACTCTACTGTGTTAAGTTGCCAGTCAATTGCCGGGTTGTGTTTTCTGAGCCATGGTATGCCTAATATGACTGGAAAATGAGCTGCTCGAATGAGATCGAAAGATAGGTACTCAGAATGATTTGACACTCTGACCCGTAATTCCTGTGTTTCCTGACAAATGGGTCCGGAAGTCAAAGGTGTGCCATCCACTCCT
The DNA here is from genome assembly GCF_040938575.1 of Ambystoma mexicanum. NCBI lineage: Eukaryota > Metazoa > Chordata > Amphibia > Caudata > Ambystomatidae > Ambystoma > Ambystoma mexicanum. The sequence continues at coordinate 1,316,504,232 of NC_090931.1, read as the reverse complement.
TCTACTGGAATCGGTTTGATCTTAGGACGTCGAGGCATGTGGTGTTCATTAGCCCACTTATCATCTACGAAGTTACCAGCAGCTCCACAGTCCAGCATGGCTAAACATTCAATAGGTTTAGTAGAGTGCCAGTCTAATGTAATCTTAACCACCATCAGTGTGTTATTGCTGATCAAAGCTGGCTGAGCATTAGCACAGGGATGCATAGATGTCTCCCCTTCCTTATCCCTGTTCAAGGTTGGGGTCTTTCGTTTCCCTGCTTTCTGGGAGGTACTTCTGGGCAATTTCGCAACAAATGTGTGTTGGACCCACAATACATGCAAAGTCCAAGATCCTTGCGTCTCTTCCGTTCGTTGGCTGTAAGTGGTCCTCTTGCAGTTCCTATCTGCATTGGTTCTTCGTGTTGAATCCTTTCAGGTACTGAGGGTAGGCTAGTGAAAGGTACTAAAGACCGGGGCTTCCTCTTCTCAGCTTTCCTTTCCGACATGCGGAATTCTATCTGTAATACCAATGACACGAGTTCCTGAAATGAAGCAGGTCTGGCTACTCTGGCCAGTTCGTCCTTTATGTCTTCATGCAGACCCCGACGGAAAATTGCCTGCTGCGCCGTTTCGGGCCAACCTGCTTCACTTGCCACCTTCTGAAAACAGGTAACATATGTCTGTATGTCTGAGTTTCCTTGACGTATGTCTAATAGGTTTTCAAAGGTGGAGAATAAGACTTCAGGCCTCTCGAATCTTTCTTTGAAACGTGTTACAAAGGCACCATAGTTATTTAACGCTGGGTCTGAGTTTGTCACTAGTGGGGTGGCCCAGGCTAGGGCATTACCAGCTAAGTTCGAAATTAGAAAACCCACTCTTGTTCGATCCAACTCGTATGTCTTGGGCCGAAAAGTATAGTGTATTGTGCAGGCATCCAGAAACTCCTTCAATTTCCTAGGGTTTCCCTCATATTTACCGCAAGGTAGGGATAAAGGAGGTAGTTCTCCTCTGTAATCTTCTCTCTGTTGCCTCAATGCGGCATTATCAGTTTGTAGGGTTTGTACTTCAACCCTCAGAGCTTGTATGGCGTTAACCATCTCCTGATACTGTTCAAGACTAGCCATCTTCTCTAGGCGTTGCAATCTCTCAGAATCTGTAGATTTGCCACTCGCACTTTCCTTCCCACTAGCTCACTCCTCACCTGATGATTCTGTTGGGGTCTTTACGGATTCGTCTGATGAGCTTTCCGGCTTTTCCCTCCAGGCTGTCTTTGTCTTTGTCTTGACGATCTTATTCTTCTGTTTGACGAAATAGGAGCGAGATCCCCCGGAGGCCACCTTGCCTATAAGCAATTAACCCGGCAGCGGGGAACTCCGGGGAGCCCACTCCAAACCAGGGAAAAGCCTTGCCGAAAAACCCTGGAAGATTATGTAGCTGTAGCTGGCAGGAAGTTGTTGGCGTGTGTCCGTACTTCAATAACCAGCATGCACTAGTAAGTGTTCTTTGTGAATAGGTATTACGGTCCAGTGCGGAACAGCACAAACAGTACAGTACTCCAAAGAACTTGGACAACGAAGAGTTCCCAGCAAAAAGGTGTCCGATGGAAAATAAGACGCTGAAGCAGGTGTGAGTATTAGAAGGCAGCGCAGAGCGCGTAAAGCAGCGGAAGCAGATAACAGACAGGAAAGCGGAACATACGGGAGTAGGAACCGCGAACAGCGGTAACGGAAAGACACGGGCAGATTAACAGGTAAGGAAGACACAGGAAACACAGAGTAACCACTGGAGGCAGAGCACAAGCGAGGTGTACTCAAGTCGGCAGCAAGAAAGTTGCAACGCACAGGTGTTCTCCATTTTCCGGTACTTGTAGGCAGTACAACAGAAAGACTAGACCGCACCTTGCAGTTACTCGGAGTCTAGTCCTTCTTCCATATCGCCCATCTGCGCCATACTTTCCAAGGGCGATATATGACAAGTTACTGGAGGATTAACTAAAGGGAGCAATGATAAGATGCACGTTCAGATCCCAGCTCCTTCCAAATGATTCTGACTGCGGAGAATGTACTAATACGTGGGAAATACACAAGCAGGTACAGGGGGCAGAGGGGATACTTGCAGGTATAGGCGGATGCCACAGGGCATGCATATTATAGGACTTTATGAGACAACAACTAACATGCTTTATAGAATGCTGGGTGGATACCTTGCATGTGCACGATATATGTATATAAAGAATGCATCTTTGACACCATATTCGGAGGTAGGCCTGAATCCACGCAGGCTGTGTTGGGAGCACAAAACAACGAGGCCTTGTGGTTGAAAATTTCTCCCCCACCGCAGGCAAGTTAGGGAACACAAACACACACATAGATACATCTTGTCAGAGCTTTGCGAAATTAGAAAGGAATGGCCTACCACGAGCAAGGGCTGCAGCCGGTTGTGAAGGACAGACCCATGGGAGCGAGGGCAGGGCTCTTGAGCTGTCAAAACACAAGCAGAGATTTAGGACACTAGCGCCCTCAGGAAAATGAACCACCAGATACCAATGAGCAAAACTCCTAAATCCTTTACTATTTGGAGTGATCAGTGGGACCTGCAGGAAACCCAAGACTGCCCCTTGCGAGGGGTACCTAATTGGGGGAGGGGGGCAGAAGACAACAAAGTATGTGATTTGTACCAGGGAAAGCAAAGGATGATGCCAATTCTTGGAAGGTTTCGACTGGGAGGCATGAGGGTTGCCCCTGCGTGTCTGGGATGAGAAAAAGGATGCTTTATTTGCAAGGACCAGACTGACCGCGAAGTTATCTGCTGAGCTCATGTTGCACGCCAAGTGCACATCACGTGATTAAGTCTCAGGCCTGGGCAGTGTTTTCAGAAACCTAACCAAAACCTTTACAGTGACACAAGGTGAAGAGATCGTCACCCACGTGTGAAGACATTGGAGCCAGAGAAGATGCAACCAATAAACTAGGGGTCTATATGTGATTTTTAGCATGTAAATAGGCGGTAGTCAACGAGGCTGGGGGTTGAACACTCTATATTGAACACGTCATGAATGACTATTTTTGAAGTTCTAATATGCTCTTTCCCTTGAAGAAGACAGAGAGAAGCTCTACCGCAGTGAACATGTCGTCCCATTTTGCTTTTTGTATACAAAATAAAGCTCTTGTTCTTCTCAAAAAAGAGTGCACCAAGCCTTTTACCCTAGCGGATTGTCATTTTTGGGTCTGGTTCTTAAGAGGTTACTCTACACCTCACCTTCCTAGCCTCACAGGGAGGGGATCCCCTCTGGGGAGAAGTGACAAGATCCCATTTATTGTCTCATTCTCCCGAGTCTCTCCCGGTGAGGTCCCACTTCACTGGACCCCTAGGGAGTGTCGTGCGGAGGGGGCTCACCTCACTAGCCTCCACAGGCTTTATTTTGGATGAATTTTATTTGCTGCAGCTATTATTTGTTCAGCCCCAGATAATGACAGTTATAGTAATCAAGTCATGAGAGTGTTAATAATTTGGTAACGTCAATTGTTTGCAGTAATTTTGGGATAGGGCACAATTTCCCTTAGACTATGTATTTGCAATTGGGATGTTTTAGCCACAAAGTTGATATGAGTTTTTGAAAGAAATTTGGTTATTGAAAACTACGACTAGATTTTGCTTGCTGTTTGGAAGAGGTTAAGCCCATCAGAATGGGCCATTGAAATGGTAATGTGTTAAGGTTCTGGAGACCCAATAATATGATCCCTATCTTTTTAGCAATTAGACCAAGGTTATTGTCGATGGTTACATCCTGGACTATTTACAGGTGGTCAGTGATGAGTTGGTCGTTAATGTTTAGGTCCAGATTTAGCAGGAACTCTGGATAAAGTTGGTACGTCTGGATAAAAGTTTCTATCAGGACAACCAAGGTTTTAAAGTAAATCTTAAATAACCATGGAAGATGATGGATCCTTCTGGGACGTCACAAGTTAATTTAAATGCCCCTAACAATGTAGTCTCTTCAACGGTTGTTCCATTAATGCACATCTGGGTTTGAAATCTTTGCGTTAGGGTTAGAAGGTTGACAGTATCATGTGCAGCTGAAAGTTTCAGGTGTAAAACAGATGTAAGAATGTGTTTATCTAAAGATTTGAGTGATGTATCCGTCATTAAGATAAGATTAGTTTCTCTTCTCATAGTTAGTTGGACACCAGGCTGGAATTTATGGATGAGTGTGTTCTCTCTGCTGTAGGTAGTTAATTGGGTAGTGGCTATGTTTGTTCAGTCTTTGAGTAATGAAAGCGATGTTGGCTATTGGAAGGTAGTTTTCTGAGATTTCAGGATATGCATTTGACTTTTCTTAGGTGCTGTGTTATTATGGCTGATTTTAGCATGGGGTATTATCGACAGTTGTTAAAGAGGCGGTATATGGAATTCTGTCAGTCAAACATTTGGCTACAGTAGTTATGTGTTCCTTAATCATATTTTCTGGGCATGGGTCATATTGTTGTGCTGACATTTTTAGCTTTTTGTTCATTATGATTTGGAATTCTGAGGATTCAGAGGGTCCGATAGAGGTCTCTGACTGGGCACAGTTAGACATTTTCTGGTGTTCAACAAGTTATTGTACTATGGAGATTTTTGTATGGAAAACCTCTGCTGGCATGTTTACTGGTATTTCAGAATGTTTGGGACAGTACATGCTTTGTTGAGGGTTTTCAGTTCTATAGATTTTGAAAACCTCTTTGGTTGTGCACTGGAACGATGTTTTTCAATTTTGGAAGAACATGTTTTTTCTCCATGCCATGGCCCTGTGGTAGCATTTGCAGTTTATTGGGCATGCCAATGTATCCTTCAGTAATTTGGCTTCCTCCAACGTACAATGTTTTGTTAGCTCTTTTCAAGGTGTCTAGTTTATCACCAATCTAATATCTACAGAACAATTGTCCACATGGGATTAATCAACATTCTTACATTAATATCATTTTAATATTGATCAAATCCTACAATGGCCCTCATTACAACCCCGGCGCTAAACCATGGCGCTATTAGCACCATGGTTGGTGCTGGTGTTGTAACAAGTCCGCCATTGTCGAATGGGGAAATACCGCCCCATTCCAAGGTTGGCGGGGCGGTAATTCCCCATGCCGCCATGGCCCTTCCCCATTTCCATTTTTGCCCCATAGGGCTCAATGGGACTGGGGAAGGCGCTAATTACGGCACTGTAATTAGCTCCTAGGTCCCTTTGTGGGTTGGTTTTTTAATGCCTGCTAAAAGCAGGCGTTAAAGTGCCACCCGCAAAGGGACCTCGTAATCAGGCGTTAAGGGTTTAACGGCGCCGACACCTTTTACGGCGCTGTTAACCCCTTAACGCCTGGGTTGCAATGAGGCCCAATGTCTAATGAGCAGCAGTATTGTCTATAATTACATATATTATTCAAACTCAGTTTGAAAAGAAGCATACCAAAACACAGAATACATACAATTACCAAACACAAGTCACTTGTACTGTGTTAGCCAAGGGTTGAAAAGAATGCTGATCCAGAAGAAAACGAGTCGATACCTTAATTAGGCTATCAAAGTCATTTATTTTTCATATTTGCAAGCTTACGTGGAATGTCTTCACTTCCTCAGGCAGGTATGGAATGAAGCTTTGAAAACCAAATGCATAGACTACTTTCTGACACTGTCCAGTATTTTGGCAAGACCATACCTGAGGGACAGCATGGCGGATCCAGATCAAGTCCAGCAGCCCCGGAAGCAGGCACCAAGTTATTCCAAGCAAACCCAACAACCCCTGCTAGGGGCCATTTGGGTGCAGTCCTGGCGTCTATGGCGCCAGGCTCATATGGAGAGTCAGTCCTGGCGCCATAGGCGCCAGGCTCATAGATTAAAACTTACCTGATGCAGACCATGCTGCAAACTTACCTGATGCAGACCATGCTGCAAGAGCTCCAAGCCAAAAGAGGCTTGAAAGGGACTACTTTACCTTGGGACTATTTTTTACTCGGGTGGGGTCGGGGAGGAATACTTACCTGGGACTACTTTGGAGGCTATTTAAACCACGCCCGAAGAGCAGCACATGCTTCGCGTTATTCTGCATCCAGCAGCGTAACGCTCACTGTGCCTGCAAGTCTGCATCCAGTCTTCTGCCACGCCCGCCTCGAGTCTGGAGCGCCTAGAAAAAGGGAGAAAGAAGGAGAAAAGGTTAGAACAAGAGCAATACCTTTGATCCTTACCTGAATTCCCGATCCACCCCGCCTTCGAGCTGGAAGAAAGAAGTTATTTTATGCACGTCGCCTCGCCTGCTGCAGCGCCGCGCTGAACTCACCGGCCTTGGCAGCATCTTCACTATCCACCGCATCCTTCAGCACGTTCTCGTCGCACTCCGGCACCTAAGGGAAATACAAGAACAGCAAGGTGAGCCAAGGGAATAAACAGAGGCAATATTAGTTACCGCCCATAGACTTACCTGATTTTACCACCGGGGGTACTATTCCTCTTCACGGGTCGGCACAGCCTCCACCGCATCCTCGCCGTACCCCAGCCCCTAAGGGGAACAAAAGGACAGCAAGGTGAAACAAAGGGACAAACAAGGGGAAACCTCCTCACCACAATAGACTTACCTAATTTTACCGCCGGAGGCATTATTCCCCGAGACTTCATACTTTCTCTCAGCACCTGAATAAGGGAGAAAGCAACAGGTTACATACTGACATTATTTTATCGAACTGTGTCGGATAATACAAATCCTTACCTGAATATTACCGGTTGCCACGAGATACTCTTCGCTAGGGTCAAGCTGCAACCTGCAAGGAATCGGACAAGAGTGAAAGTCAGACATTTGAACTCTTACGAACTACATACTTACGGCGTCTTGCCTGAAATCTCAGAGTCAATATTGTTCTGGAACTCACCAATTCCTTCGAACCAGTGAAGCAACTGGTTATCTACGCGCCCCTGCGCTCAATGCAGGATGGAGAGCACATCTTTCCAAACCATCAGGTGAGACTATAATAGGGGACATCAAAGGTGATCAGTGGGGAGAACAGCGGGGTGGGGGGTTAACGCTCAACTCCACGGGTGGTTAATTCCCTTTCTCCATTTGCAGAAGAATACTCCTACAGGCCAAGCAAACGAAGCAAGGTGGGCCAGTCCAGTCCGTCATCTCGGCACTACGCGTCACATTGGTGGAGACTGCAGCTGTCCAGTTCAGATCGACGCCCCTGTGGGAGCCAGGTGAACGTAACAACAATAAATAGTTTTGAGGGGGCATTCTTTAGTCAAACTAAGGAATTGTTGGTAAGAATGGACATAACAGCTCTGTATACCAGCATTCCACAAGAACAGGCACTGGAATGTGCACACACACAACTGAACTCTCATGACCGACAAAGCTGGGTTCCAGTGGAATTCATCATTGAGATCCTCCAAATAGCCCGAACAAAAATAAATGTTAAATTCATTTATGCATTTTATCAACAGATAAATGGCACCGCAATGGTTTCAACATTTGCCCCAAGCCTTGCAATTCTCTATATGGCAGACTTTGAGGAGAACTTTATCTACTCAATTTTGAACCCGTTTGGAGCCAACATTCACCATTGGAGGCGGTTTATTGATGATATAATCTTCATATGGAAAGGCAGCGAGACAGCCCAAAACGAATTCTGGCAGTAGGTCAATGAGCAAGATCCTAACATCAAATTTATATTTAGCTGGCATCCAAGCCCGATCCACTTCTCTCATTTGAACATCTTCCAACAAGTGGGAACCTTACAATGCACCTTCTTCAGAAAATAAACGTATAGGAACCCCCTGCTAGAATATAAGAGATTCCACCCACTCCCCGTATGGTCAATATTTGAGGGTACATAGTAACTGCTCCTCTCTCAATGATTTTAAGACGCATGCAGCATCACTCATTGAGAGACTAAAGGCCAGGGGTTACTCCCAAAAATTATTGAATCATTCACAGGAGAGAGTAAGATTCACACCAAGGGAAACCCTTTTAACACCTAAAATAATAGAATGCGATGAACACCCTAAAATGACTTGTGCAACCACATATAGCCAAAGCACACCAACACTAAGAGCAATGGCTACGAAATATTGGCCCCTGATAAAGCTGGCACTATCAGACGAACCACTGCCGAGAATGGCATTGAAAAGATCAAAAAATCTCAAAGAATACCTAACATATTCCGAATTCCTGAAAAGAACAGCGAACAGCACATTGTGGAAATTAAGACAGCTAACAGGGCATCACCTATGCGGCAACTGCACATCATGCAGATTTATGAGGAAAATGACATCGTTCACAATGGAAGACAGCCAATGGGAACTCAAATGCTTTACGAACTGCAAAACACCAAACACCATCTATTGTATACAATGCCCCTGCAGCACAAAGTATGTCGGAAAGACCAGCAGGCTAACCAACAAGAGCATTGGGGAACACCGCTCGAAAATTCGCTGCAGGACACAGTCAGAGCCATTGGTTGAGCACTACATCTCGCATCAGCACTAAGCGAACAATATATTGTGGTGGATCATTGATAAAATGAAAGACTCATCAAATACAAACAGGCTGCTCCTTTACAAGAAAGCATGGTGGATCCACAATGTAAGGACCCACAGGACTGGACTCAATGAGGAACTACTTTTACCATAAAGAAAGATTGTATCATGGACAAGTACATTTATGGAACACCATCTATAAACAGTGAGGTTGAATGATATATCAACTCCACCTTGTGTCCCCTAAAAACAATAGAATGCTGAATTGAAAATAGAGAGGCTGGAAGACACACCAACCCCACACTGTGTCCCCCAAAAACCACAGAATGCTGGGGCAACACTGCCTAGGACACACAGTTCCAGACTGGGGACTTGCAATAATACACTGTACAACCAAAGACAAGGGAAACACTATACATCCAAGCACATCCCCAGGTTGACGCATGAACCCAGGGATAGTTATAGATGGGCAAAAGCAAAGTAAAACAACATGCAGCTGCGGAAACATACAAAATTGCACTCCATAGTCCCTTGTTTTCTTACCACAGAGTGCCCTTCGCATTATCTCAGCATCTTTTTGATACATTAGTAAGCTATGGGAGTGCAACCAATGGGTGCATTTCCTTTTTACGGTGCAAGCATTATCTATATCACCAAGTTGTTTCAATTTTTTGGCCACTCTGATGAACTTCCTCATGAGTTTTCTTCGTTTCACAAGTGTGGCGTTGAATGTGGTTTATAGTGAAAAAACCGAATTACAAAATATCGAAAACAAAAATCTCGAATCCAAAATATTGAAAACAAAAATCTCGAATTTTTTTTTTAATACGTTTTTATTTCGAAATGGGGGGGTTCCCCCCCAACCCCCCTTTTTTATTTTTTTTTTTATTTTACCCTTTTTTTATACTTACCTCAACCCACAAATACATATAAATAAATAAATAAATAATTTGAGATTTTTTTTTTTCGAGATTTTGGATTCGATATTTTTGTGATTCGATATTTTGTTTTCGGTTTTTTGACCGACCACCGTTGAATGTATGTGGACAACTGGAGGACTGTTGAACACTCTTTCTGGACCTGACGCAGAATTGGTCAAGGAGGGGAATGTAGACCACTTTAGATCCTGCTTGTACAAAGTCCAAAGAGAGTTTTTGTTATTTAAGAATTTTAATCTGCAACATCGATTGCAGACTGATATGGCCACCGGCATCTTTTGTCGATTGCTAGATGTAGTGGCTGCCCATTCCAGATATAACATGTGATGTCACTGTTTTGTGTCCTGACCACTTTAAATGTCGTGACAAAAGGGAGGACATTTCTTGATATATAGATCTAATCTATTATCTAGGAATGATCTCCACTCTCCCATGTTGCCTGAGGTCCCCCTTGATGGTAATAGTCAACATATGCATGTCCTTAGATGCCATAAGAGATCCCCAGTTGGCAACTCATGGGCGTTGCCTTGGTACTGGGGGTCAGCTTTTATGCAAGGTGTATTTAGTTTGCCACATAAGACCACGTATTGCGTCTGCTGGTTTATGTAGGCATCGTCGATCAGTTGTGAGGTCTGGTCGATGAAAGACTCGGTAGAAGTCATGGCCGGGTTCCAGTAACAATTGATTAGTACCAATTTTGCTGGTTTCCGAGACGAAGCACTGAGTGAAACAGTCTCAATCAGGTTTGTTCATGAGGGTCCCAAAACCCCCATCTGCTGGGCCTTGGCATCTCTTGGGGTCAAAAAGGTAGACTCTGGAGCAAGCAGGAGACTGAGGCAGGTTTCAGAAGTCATCAGTTTATTTTCTTCCAGCAGGCGATACACATCATACATCTTGGACACCTCAAGACTCTGCTCAAATTGCTAAGTTTACCCAGCCTTATATACAGTCCTAGGCAGGTAAGCTAATGGTTTGGTCACAAAGACAACCCCTTCCTATCTCCTATTTGTTTACTCATACAGCATGATCAATGAGCTGTTCCTATTTCTACTTTGTGATTGGCTGACCTCTCTGCCACTCGACTGGCCCATCTGCCACTCAAGCCTAGTCTAAACTGGTTCTAGCCACTCCTGGCCCCCTCCTTTGTCTTTTTCATGAACTCTTATAAAAAAAAGATCCCCACCGGTGTCATCATGACTCACAGCAATCCACCATTTTAGGAATTGCCTGACTCTGCCTAACCTATCACAAAATGGTGGATTACCCTATTTCTGGTCATATCTTGACATTCTGACCTTATAAATATAAATTGGTTTTTAAAGCGCTTTGCTGCGAAGCACTATAATTCTAGTTTTCTGCACATTCGAAGGCATAGATCACCCCACCAAGTTATCTACGCTTGGTTTAAGGGGGAGGGGGTCTATCTCCACTACATTCAGTTAGAGGGAGGGGGGATAATCATTCCTCTACAGGTTTAGCGAACTACCGGATTTAACAGTCTTTAACAAACCTGAAGTTGGTAGGAAGGTAACTCACATAACCAGGTTTCTTGAAGGCACAAAAGATCGTACTCGTCCAGGTTGATGTCGCTGGTTCTGGTAAGGTCTGAGAACCCTCTATACCATTTTTATTTGTGTATTCCATGGAAAATCCCTAGGTTTCTGTAAGATCTTTTGAAGGGGGAGTGAAGGCTGCTTGGGTGGCTAGAGTTGTTCATGAAGCGTAAGAGCTCTTGGCAGCCGGAACCAGTCTGTTATTTTCCCTCTTACTGTCGCAACTTGGTGCGCCAATCTTGTTTTGTTGACTTGGTGCGTGCTCTGATCTGGGTCAATGTTAACGTTCAACATTGGACGTAAACCTTCTGGGACTCTCCCCTTCTTTAACTCGTCCAGGAATTTTACGGCAGATTTTTCCTTCCAAACTCCTCGAATTACAGTACTGCTTTCCGAGCCTACTGTTCTGGGCTCTATCTTCGCTGGTGCGCACTGTAATGGGTATGGATTCTCTGTCTCCATGTCCTTTACAAGGGTTAGGTCAAAGCCCAGCATCAGAAAACTTTCGGCCACATCCATCAACATACCGTTGACCACAGGAGAGATGATGTGTAGGACAATTGAGTCTGTACGCTGTTCGTCTCCAATTTCAATAATCCACAGGTCTTTTGATGATAGTTGTCTTAAATTCGGAATACATTGGAGTAAATCCATCACCGTTCTTCTATTAAGGATTGATTTGTCATCCTTATTGAGGATTCTCTCCAATTTCAGCCAGCGATCTTTCGGGTTTTGTGTTCCTATGACAAGTGACTGACGATTTTGTGGCTTGGCAATCATGACCTTTGCCTCACTTTGTTCCTGAAGGCTCTTAGTTGTTCTTGTTCTGGGCCAAGATGAGGACGGATTTCTGTTAAAGGACTTGCTAGGTTCTACATCCAGTTTTCCAGAAATTATGGATTTTGGCGGTTAGGCCTTGTCAAGCCAAGGCTTACTCTCCTGAGTGTTTTTTCTGTTACCGAAGGTGGTCCGAACTTCAGCCAATGTCTGGGTTAATGGAAGATTTTCGGGTCTTGGATTGAAGTGGGTCACTGCTTTTCTCCTCTTCTCTGATAGAGTATAGAACGGCAGAGATTTGCTGACCCTTAACGGTGAGACAGGTGGAAGACCCTCCCTTACCATGTGAGCTCATGACCTCCTAGTCTCATCCCCCGTAATGTGCTCACAGTCTTGCCCTTCCATCGAGTATGTCATAAGGTCCATTAGGGTTTGGAGAGTGGGACTTGCACAGACAGCTGGTGCCTGCTCTGTATCCACTGGAACCAGCACTACAGAAGGTACACATGGGGGGGTTGAACTCCTCGATAAGTTCTTTCTTGGAGTAGGTTTCGGGGGGTCCTTGCTGATGTTAGGAGGTTGGTTGGTTAAGGCCTTATACCTTGATTGATTGCTGATAATAGGTGACTGCTTCGCCGTCTGGACACCCCTCCTCCCTCCCCCGACTAGACAGTGTTTTCTTCTGTTCGAAAATTGCAAAAGCTGGAATTACGGGTTCCCCAAAAGTGCTGGCCTCGTTTGAATTTCGTCTGCTTCATGTTCTAAAATTACACAGGCTCCTCGTTTCTTTTTAGGAGGGTCTAGTGGAGCCCCCATCGTCTGGGCTTTGAGGTGCTTATGAGCTGGACTTACTGTTTCCTCTGTTAAGTCCAGTTGGTGCAGGATGTTTTGTGTCTGCGATGCTTGAGTGAATCTCGCAGGATGTCTGGCGTTATTAAACTGCACATCGATACTGTTTTGAGGGCTTAAATGATTGTTTAGTTGAGTTCTTTGCTCAGTTTCCATTACAAAACCCTCCAGAAAAACATGTTTCCTGTGCATCATTACTAGTAAAGTTGTGTGGTCCTTTAGTGTATCATTTAGATTTTCATAGAGTTTTGTGAATGGGGCCAGAGCTATGGTAATCGTCGACATCATTGTTAGTAGATCAGGTTTATTTTTTGTCGACGCGTTCAATTGCTCTGGACAAGACCCGTGCTCAGCCATATTTGCATTAGAGAAGTTCAATCCTGGAGAAGACAGTGATTGCCTGTTTCTTACAAACTTAGAGGGTTGTTTGTTGTAGATAATTTGATCCGAGTCCAGACTTAAATGGGCTTGTCTGCCAATCATTTGACCGGAACTGGGACAAATCAGCGTCCCCAGGAGTAGTCTTCCTGCTTTCCGTTCGCTCAGGAGTAGATGAATGGTTCGCACCCGAACATTGCTTTCACCTTATGGTGGTCCTGTCCCAGGCTGATAACCGACTGCTTTTGAACAGAACCAGGAGTGAAGGTTCCCATGAGATGTTCGCTAGGCCAAGAGCCCCGTGGGTTCAGAGACTCATTCATGTTGTTAGTGGTTCAACAAAGGTAGCAGGCGCCCCTCTCTCGGAAGAACAAGGCATGATAACCTGTTCAGTGGTTGTTAACCACATTGAGAGTTCGCAGCCATCTGCTTTTTGCTCACTGTACCATTCACAGATGGGAAATATCCATTTGCATATCAGTCTTTGTCCCGCCCACATGGCAATTCCTCTCTGAACAAGAGTACCTACAGCAACCCCATACACGTGTTTCAGCCTTGTCGACCCAATACATTTTTCGTGAATAAGAAGACAGTGAGCCCCAGTGTGGTTTAACATATTAGCCCTAATTTGAAAAAGGCCGGCAGAGGCCGAAACACGTGTAATATTATAAGGGCAACTTTTTTGAGAAAAAATATTAAAATACATTTACAATCACCTAAAATAAGGCGCAATGTCCTGGATCTTCTTTTATGCTTTTGCATATTTTCTTTACTATTTTTGACAGGTTTCTTTGTGGCTTACCGTCGGTCCAGTGATTTGCGACAGATCATTGAATATCAGCAATAGAGGGGTTATTGATCCCGGTTTACATTTTGGATCTTTTTGCATCTAATTAAGGTCGAAGGAGTCGCCCAACAGACCAGCTGTAACCTTAAGACCAGCTTTTTTTGTCTTCGTATATATGTCAACCTCCGCTCCACAGCCCCGTGCAGTCAGGGTTTGGGTGTCATAAATTAGGGGGCCCGTTTGAAGAACTTTTGCGGAGTTGCGCAGTGCATAGGTGGGGTGTTACTTCCAGCTGGCCCTGCTCTGCCAGCGGCCAAACAGAAAGCACATGCTTATTAGAGGTCTTGGAGCCGAAGACAAATGGCGAAGATCCAGGATGTAAGCATGCCAGATTCCCCAAGGCAGTCACCCTTCTTCGTTCTAAAGCTTTTCCCCTCGTAAGGGGTGAGGAAAGCAACTCACCGGGGGATGAAGGTTGGTGCAGAGGGATGTGAGAGATTGGTCAGATAGAGAGAGCCCCGCTGTCACCAGGGAAGGGGGCTTTGGTGATGGAAGTAGCGAAACGTTTAAAGTTGCGGTTTTGCTGAAAGTCTTACCCGCCAATGCCGCAGTAGATACCAAGGCCCCCAATGATAGGCTGCTTGTCGGCTTTGGGGTTTTCGCGTTGTCGTCGTCTTTCCGGACCTTACAGCTCCTCAGGGTCTGACCTTCCTCCATGGTGCCTCCGGTCCTCTCTCCACCAGACACTCATCCACACTCTGCTACGCTCTTCTGGTTGGAGATGAAGGCGGGCGTCAGCAGGAGGGGCGAAAGAATCCTATGCGCATATCTCTCTTCTCAGCAGCACAGGATCACCACAGTGTGTACAGACACACCAGACACTCGTCCATACTCCGCTTTTCTGGTTGGAGATGAAGGCAAGCGTCAACAGGATGGGTGAAATTAGGCAAAAGGGGAGAAAGACTCCTATATGCGTGTCTCTCTTCTCAGCAGCACGGGATCACCACAGTGTTAACAGACGCACCAGACACACATTCTTTTCATTCAAATAAACCGAGGATCACTAGGTCCTGATAGGCAAGCTAATAGGATGCATAGAGGGGGGTGAATCACAGAGCTTTTCAGCACCCTCCCCCTTTAACCTTGCCAAATTCTCTGCACAGAATTCAAACAAGAACACTAAATGGCTGACTAAGGGAAGAATAAAAGCACGAGAGGACTGAAGGGGGAGAGGCCAAGCAGGTCGTGAGGCAAGTGCTACACATACTTACACTTAAAACCAAATTAGAACTTATGATAATGTTACACATAGAGAAATGTAAGATTAGCTTATACATTGTTTTATGTTATATTTTTTCAGAGTTCAGTAGTAGCAAGAGGTCCTGAAGAAGGTGGTACAATCCCAATTCCACCAAAACATTAGACTAACAGAAGGGGATAGTAAGATCCTTCCGCTAGTTTTCAATAAAAATACAAGAGAAACTGTGTGAACTTTATCTCTGTGACGTAGACCCTGTTATATGTAATTTATTTTATATCTATGTATATGCACCCAGATGATTAGTGATTTGGCTGTATATGCACATTATACAAATTGGTGCTTAGGCAATAAGAGGTAGCACAATACAAGGTGATTAAGAGGAATGTTCTCTGTATTATGTTCAGAATAAGGTTGCGTATATCATGTTTTGTTCAGAACAAATGTCTGTCTTTATGTAAAAATAGATTATATAAAATGCACATGTGTAGAAAAGAAATTAATTGACAATGATGTGCATGAAAGGAAAAGAATGTGTGCAAAAGAAGGAAATGTAAACCTAAAACAAGAATAGATTGTAGAGAAGAAAAATATACCAATGAATAAGATATTTGACTATTGATTATGAGTTCCATATATAGTTATTCATTGACAAACATAATTAATGAAAAATTGTGACGAATGAAATAAGAAACTGTTGGGCATACCAAGTATCATCATTACATCTTACATAGCCCCTCTTGGAAGTACCCTGTTATCTCTGCCTGTCTATACCTGATTTGTAGGTTTGCTCAGAGAGGCATGTATTGGATGTTAAACTCCCCCATACTTTTCGGTCTTCAAAATGGTACACTGCGTTAAGTGGGGCAATAGGGTTGACATTGATTTTTAAACCATACTACAAATCATTTCCATTTGTTAAAATAGCAGTGTCTAGTGTTGGGTTTACGGGCTTCTTTTGGATTTTCCATGCATCTGACAGGCAAATTAAGATGACCAAACACCATGAATTCAGGAGTCAAGGTGCTAAATTGATTGCTTGGGGTAGAGGATGAAGGGTTAACCCCTTATTCTATGTCAACATATTGTAAGACCAGGATAGTTTCATTGGTGGGCAAATTGACATTTTGAGGAGGTGGAAAAACCACATCTGACAAGCCCACATTGGAGCTGTTAGGATCATAGTAAACTTTGCCAGGTGCATCTTGTGGATTACTTTGTTCAATAGTGAGGTGAGAGGAAAAGCGTAAGCAAATATCCTTGACCATCTAATCCACAGTGAGTTCCCTTGGATTCCTTCTGCAGGAACCTGGAGGCGAAATATAAGCATGTTGCATTTTCTTATGTAGCAAATAGATTTATGCCTGTAAAAATTATGCTTAGAATGTGCGAATGTAACTCCAAATCGTGTTTTGAGGGCTGTGTTTTCTGCTTAGAGTGTCTGCTAGGTAGTTGTGTTCCCCTGGAACATGTTGAGATTGTAGATGTATTCCACTTTGGAAGCTACAGTTCCAGATCGTCTGTGCTCATATGGACGGACTGAGGATTGAGTCCTGCCCTGTTTGTTGATGTAAAACATGGTTGTTGTTCTGTCTGTAATGATTAGCACATTCTTTCCAATTAACTGATGCTGTAAAGCTTGTAGGGCCTTGAAAACTGCCAACAACTCTAGGGTTGGGTGTTGATATGTTTCATGGCATGATTGGGTGAGAACATGTCCTGTGCTGTTTGGTGGAGACAATGTGCTCCCCACCCTGAGAGTGATGTGTCGGTTGTGATTGTAAGATGTGCTGTTGGATTGACAAACGTTTTCCTTGTAACATGTTTTCTTTTGTTCACCATTGAAGAGCCGACACCAGTGTTTGAGAAACCACCACTAGATTGTCCCAATTGATCTTTGGCTGCGAACATTGTTTTGATAACCACTCTTGCATCGGATGCATATGACGTCTTGCATGTGGCACAATGCAAATGCATGAAACCATAATGCTGAGAAGGCACAAAGCCTTTCTGACTGTTATCTGTCGACTGGCTGTATAAGAAGGTATTTGTTGAATTAGGCTGTGGACCCTCTCGTTGGAGGGGAATACCAAGGTGTCTTTTGTCTGAATGACTGCCCCTACAAATTGATTTTGCTGACTGGGGATTAGGCTTGCCTTCTTTTCATTGATGTAAAAACCCAGTTTCTGCAGATGATTTATTGTTTTCTGAGTGTTTAGCTGACATATTTCTTGCATTTATCCTGTTATTAGCCAACTCACCAGATAAGGGTAGACTGGAATACTTTCTCTGCATAGGTGCGCTGCCACCACTGCTAGTACTTTGTGAATGCACAAGGGGATAATGTGATCCCGAAGGCGAGCACTTTGAATTAATAATGCACTTGACCCACTTTGAACCGTCAGTAATTTCAATGTGCAGGCAGCATTGGAATATGAAAGTATGCATCTTTAATTTCTAGTGATGCCATAAAATCTACTTTACTGAGCAGTGGGATGACTTCTTGAAGCGTTGTCATCCTGAGTTTGTATGGCTATAAATGTGTGTTTGGTGGCCTTAGGTACAGCACTGGTTGTTTGTCTTGTCTTTCTTTGTAACAAGGAAGTACACAGAATAAATACATGTGTTTACCTCTGATGGTGGAACATGTTCTATGGCTCCCTTTTGTAGCAGTATTTGTATTCCGTCTTGTAGAATCTGCAGATGTTCTACTGGTATAATTTGGTAATTTGGCAGGTGACTGCATGGTTGTTCTTGAAACTCGATGCAATACCCTTTTTTTACCGTTGGCAGGTGATATCCTCCCATTTGTGGGTGAACAATGTTATGCAACCCCTTACTGGGGTGATATGTGAGGGGAACTGGAGTAGGGAGCCATAGTTGTTTTGTTTGTGGAAGTGGCTAAACATCTTGAGGTTTGGCCTCGCCCTCTGCCCCTTTTGAACTGCCTTGGAAATGAAGACTGAGAGGATGATAATTGTCCTTGGTTAACGAACCATGAGGAGCCTGAACCAGAGGAGAAATTACAAGTTACTCACCATAGTGACTAACGTACTCTTAGTCCATAGTCTCCTTTCCTCCATACTGCATGGGCATCCCTCGCTAGGGACGGGAGACTGAACCTTTTTCACCAGAAAAAACCTTCTTCCCCTTTAAATTTAGAGGCGGCGGTGCAGCCCTGGGAGTATGGACTCCCCTGACTCCGCCCACCGGCGCCACTCCTCAGTCCCCCTTGAGACGTCAATAATATTACAATTGCCTAAGTTACACCAGTTTTATTAGGGGGAAGGATGGTGGGACGTATGGAGGAACGGGGACCATGGACTAAGAGTATGTTGGTCACTACGGTGAGTAACTTGTAATTTCTCTTACGTCCCGTCCCCTTTCCTCCATAGGGCATGGGCGATTACAACTGAATGTAGCCCCAGGGTGGAGAGGTGACCCTCCTTAAGAAAACAAGTTCCTTAATACCACCTGCCAGAATGCCACGTCTGACCTGGAGCCGGCATCCCAACAATAGTGCTTGCAAAAAGCCAAGGGAGAGGCATAAGGGGCTGTCCAGCCGATGACCTGCCACAGTACATGTCTCTGGAAAACGACCGCCGTGGCCTTGGCTCTGAATGCATGGGCATGCATGTTTGCCGGAAGCGGTTTGTGTTGCCCCTCCTAGGCCACCTTAAGGAGGCCACCATCCACCTTTCTATGGAGTCCTTGGAAGACTGATATCCTGGCCCTGACCCTCCGAGGGTGATAACTAGAGCTTTAGACTTGCAGAAGCTCTTGGTCCTGTCCAGATAGAACTTTAACGCTCGTCTAGCATGAAGACAGTGCAGAACCATCTGAGCATGGTTCTTAGGTTCAGCGAAGAAAGTAGGGAGTACTATCAAATCATTTGGATTGAACGCAGAGACTACCTCAGGTAAGTACGTGGGACGCGTTCTTAAGACCACCCTGTCCCTGTGCAAGATAGTGTATGGCTCGGGAGCCCTCCGAGCTTTGATTTCGCTAACACAGCGTGCCGACGTAAGACCCACCAAGAAGGCTGTCTTACTGGTGACTAGCCTGAATTCTGCGGACGCCATCGGCCCAAGTGGTTTATGTGCCAAGATGCCCAACATTATGTTGAGGTTACTCAAGAGGTGTGGCTTCTTGATGGGCGGGTAGAGTCTGTGGTGGCCCGTCAAATGCCTTTTAACCACCGGATTAGAGGATGAGAAACAACATCCTGCCCTGAGTTCCAGCAGGCTCTGATTGCCGCCAAATAGGCTTTGAGGACGAGCCAGATTGCCATCAACTCAAGCCAGTTGATGAAGGCCGCCTGCTCCTGACAGAACCCTCTCCATGGACACTGTGGCTGTCCAAGGTAGCTTCCCATCCCACGTGGATATGGTGACCTGCAGAGCTGGCTGATGAAAGGGCCTGCCCATCCATAAATTGCTGTCCGTGCTCCACCAGACTAGGTTGTGGCGGAGATGCAGTGGAATGCTGCCCGGCTCCGCCTGGGATCCCCTCTTCTGACTCCAAGAGGATGCGTAGTGTAGCTGCAATTTAGGCGCTGGTACCACCATACTGAGGTCACTGTTCTGCTCAGAAAATGCCCCATGGGCCTCTGATGGCTGTGCACTTGTCCTCTGAGGGGAAAATTCTCACAGAGCTTGTATCCCAAATGGGGCCTGTTAAGACGGATTTCTGAACTCTGAGCTGGTGGGCAGAGGTTCAGAAGGCCAGCCTAGCTTCTTGGAACAGGGTAACCTTCTGGAGAAGCCAGACCAATCAAGGTAGCATTGGCGGCGGTCAAGACTAGGTCTCAGGAGAAGTAAGGGTGACTGAAAGACATCAATGAGCACACAGAGTAAAGGACACTTACAAATCACTCCCAGCCAGGTGTATATATATTAAAAATACAAATACATTTATTTCAAGGCCTTTGAGGTTCAACACACAATATAAATCATAGTAATACTTCTAAGCCAACACAATCCTATCAAGATACATATATACAAGAGCAAAGGGGCCTAAAGGGTTAATGCACAAAATGGGTCCACAACCTAAAAAGGGAAGGAAGCAGGTAGTGAAAATAGTCTTTAGGCAGTTCTGCATCAAACACAATCCTAACTGAAAGGCAGTTCAATCCCTAAAATGAGAGGAGCCTAGTGCTCAAATGTACTTGCGATGCTGGTGCACGCGGTAGTGCAGATGGGCGAAACAGGATATTTTGTAGGGTCTATAGCAGCGCAGGAAGGTAGGTGAGGTGATGCACAATAGGTTCCCACTATCCGTGGAGGGTATCCCATTGAGGGCAGTGCCGGTTCCAAGAGTTGGGAATAGTTTGCTAGTTCGCACTAGCAGTGGAAATGAGAGGGGCCCTCTGTAAAAATGGATGGATGTGCTAGGGGTCACCGGTAAGGGTGGCAATTACTCACCGACCCCCGGAGCACTTCGGACCAAACTTCGACAGTCGAGTCCACTTTGGTTGCAGGTTCAAATGCGGCAATCTCGCGGCTCTGCGGCTTTCAGCATCAAAGTTACAGCATTGTTTCCCAAAATGGACGGTGGTGATTTCTCCGCTCCTGGTGGATGGATCAGGCAAGTTCTGCTGTAGCAGGCTTCAGGGCACAGAGGGGAACAGCTGCAATGAACTTGCGAAGTTCATCACCACGATTGGGCGACCGGTAACCGCGTATACTCCGGTTCAGGCGCTCTCTCTTTACTCCAGACCTGGGAATGACAAGTGTATGAAATTCGGTGTGAGACTGCCGTGAACACAGATCTTGCGATGTACCAAGTTTCAAGAGCCTCCTCGAAATGGCAGCGGTATCAGAGCAAAGGTCCTGCGCAAGCTGGTCAGTCCACTGGCTGGCCCTGGGACACTTCTGATGAAGGTGCCGAGAATAGTTGGTTCCACTATTCCAATGGGTTGAAGCGTCTTTGCATACCTTCTAGGATGACCAGATGCAGAGGGGTCCAGTGGGACGACAGCGGGCGCAGGGTGCCAAACCTTCCAGTGGGTCACCAGCAGTTCCTTCGACTTGGTTTCTATTGTGGAAACTAAAGGATTAGATAAGGCCCTGATGAAGGATTAGCATCCCAAATGCAATGGCCAATCTACATGTTTCAGGACACTTGGATCCTATCCTTCGTTCAGTGAGAACTCCAGAGATCGACCTGGTATGGGTGTTTGGATCCTTCTCTTATACAAAATCTCCTTCGCGCCAAAATGAAGAGGACGCAATGGGAGATCTGCTCATATACAGGCATACCATACGTGGACCAATCATGGACCACGGTGGTCCCAGGCATTCACAGCACAAGAGACTCTCTGGCACCCAGGATGTGTATTGGAACCAGACAATCCAGCCCACATCCTGGAAGCACACACACAAGGCATGCAGAAGCCAGTGAAAGCTTGGCGTTTAGCGGGAGAATGCATACCCAAATAAGGACTGACCCGGGTCGGGTCGACCTGGGGAAGGTGAAGGGGCACGATTCCCAAAGGACAGGACAAAGAACCTCGTGGCATGACCATGGCCATGGCATTCGCACATAATTAGACAGAGACAGATTATGAACATACATTTGGCTACTTGTCTATTATCAATGCATGCAGTTTTAATACATCAGGCACAACCCATTCAAAGATGGCCGTCGGGTCTCACAGCTATCGCCCATTTTGCTAGGAGACGTTGCGATGACAACCATACAAACATGTAAAAGCACACGGGCACCGTCACTCTGGCTGACCGTGTTACGAATGCATACAGCACTCATCGATCCTTTTTGAAAAGGTAAGCGCAGACTTGTGATGACAAATACTATGAACTTTAGCCAGTCAGTTCTCGCAACTAAATGAATACATTGGTTTTCAGGAATGCATCGCAACACGTTGCGAGGAACTGCCGCATATAATTCAGATTAGATCATGATTCAGTTCACAAAGCTTGTGCTGTGAGACATCTAGTCACGAGTGAATATACCATTTCACTAGAGCACATCATTATGGTGCTGGTGTAGCGATGCATGCTTAAATACGAATAGTGATCCATAGGAAGTTAAACACTGTCCAACAGGGCACTATGTCACGATCGAACATACCAATTTACCAGATCACATCACTATGGCATTGGTGTATGGAAGCATGCTTAAAAATGAATAGTGATCAAGCGGAAGTCAAACACTTTACAGCAACATTACAGCATTAAGCTAGCAATGCCAACACAATTACATGAGAACCATTTCTCTAGTAAAATGCATGTTCATTGAGTAAAACAGTTAGGTAACGGATGTTTTGTTTTGTTTCCTTACATGTATCCCTACACGTTGTGTGTTCTCGCCTGTGGGTACCCGGTCATTAATTTAACGCATCAACCAATGTGACGTTTATTAAAATTATGTTTCTTATGATGTATAATGGAAACTAAAGGATTAGATTAAGGCCCTGATGAAGGATTATCATCCCAAATGCAACGGCCAATCTACATGTTTGCTTGAAGAAATTGTTTAGTGCTTGGTGAATATAACCAAGATTGAAAATTATTAATTCGAAAATCAAAAAATTCAATACCATCTTTTTTTTAAACTACAAAAGAGTACACGTGATTATTACACAAGTAATCTCAAGAAGCTACATTACCCCAAGTGAGAATAGAGGGTGTGCGGCCCACACCGAAGGCTATTGAGCCTAGGTCTCTTCTTCTACAGTTACAGTTTGGGCCCTGCGCTGTGGCACGTCATAGTGGGCTGCACACCACACACTACGCTTTGCTTTAAGCTCATCGTCAATTGAGAATATTGAAGAAACAATAGGAGAAAAGCAGTGCCTGCTCACCCCTTCTAGTAACGGAATTACCGCCACTTTTACCATCACTTTTCCCTCTCCGCCAAACGTATGAGCCCAATGGAATCTTTGACCAACCTCACTACTAGTTTGCATTCTTCAAGGTTACGCGCTTGGCCCTTGCTATTCACCCTCTACATCTCATCCCTGTCAACTGATCTCCTTCTTTGGGTTCTCCTACCACCTTTTTGCTGTTGACATGCAAATCTTTTTTCCATCCCCATCTTAACTCTTCACTTCTCTGCTCTCATATGTGCTTGTCTCTCTGAAATCTGTCACTGAATGGTACTTTGCTAATTTATGCTTAATTCCTCCAAGAATTAAGTAAACTACCTTCCTCCCTGCGATTCCCCAATCGTCTTCCATTACCCTACTCATTCCGACATGATTTATTCCCCACTTTCTTTAATGCACACAACCATGGGTCCTTTTTGATAGTGACCTTAATCTCAACCACTTAATTACTTCCACCTAGATGGCGGCTTGGGCCCCGCGCCTTGCAGGCTGCAGCATGGGCCGTGTGCTCAAAGTTCCTAAACTTGCTGTAATCCACTCTGAGCACACAGGCGGCACATGCTGCAGTCTGCATGATGACGGTGAAACTTGCTGGAATAGCTTTTTCAAAAGTAGCTGCTGTCCCTCGAGCTGTGCTCCCTTTTATTTCTTCTGGGGAGGCAACTTGTCACCTGTCAACCTCCTGCTGTGACTCTGGAGAGACAAACCCCTGCTCCCAGCACAATAGGCGTTGCAGGCCTCAACTGCAGTGCTCATCACTTTCTTTCTTAAAGCAAAGCGTTTAAAGTGGGTGCAATTCAATAATAATGGCCTTTTTAAGAGACCATTGTTGTGTTAAGAACTGCAAAGGGGCATTTTTATTTTGAAAAGACATGCAAAGCAGCGGTTAGCTGCCTAAAATCTGTGCCTTCCTCCAGCACAATTAAACATATTGTACAAAACTATTTTAGCTATTTGCCTTATTTCCACATGTTTATATTTCCCAATCCAAAAAGTGTTTAAGTAGAATGTAACATTTTCCTCACATTATATAAGAAGCATGCAAGTGAGCCATGAATATTTACCAAGGATGTGACAAGAGAGGTTGTCATCCTAGAGACTGGAGGGGATATTTTCTCTGGTTCTGGCCCTGTACTGATTTTCAGGGTACAAATCGGATACATGTGGGTGGACAGCATCCGCCCACTTTTTTCAACGGGTAGACACAACCCAGGTTCTGTGTGTTTGAGGCCAGCATTAAACAAAATGTGCTTGCTCAAGTGTTCAGCTACTAGGATTTCACACCAGGTTGTCATGTTTCCAATGCAGACGCTTACCCACAAGTACACATAAAAGTGTCCTTAAAGCTCACGTTTCATGTTTGGATTTTGTTTTCTTTGAAATATTTCATTATAAATTGTTGGGCTTAAAAGTTGGGCACATTTTATACTTTGCTAGTGTAGTTATTGGAAATTCTCCTCTCGGATTACCATGTTTTCGGTGCTCCCTACATACTTATTGGTCATGATTGTGTGATGTCACTTCCTGTGATATCACATGCAAATCAAGGGGCCCCACACTTAATTTGCCGCACTTGGCCCCGCAAATCCTAGGGATGGCCCTGGTGGCCGGGATTAACATGCTTAACATCAGGACAATGCACCGACTTCTTACCTTCAAATCTACCAAAGCCCTCACAATGACATCAGTACTCAACTGCCTTAGCTACTATGCCACCTGCTCCTCTGCTTGCCACAGTGCACAACTTCGATACTCATGCCCACTACAATCTTTCCCGATCTTCTCCCAACATCCAATCACCACCGTCATGCCCGTTAGCTGCACATGAAAAACATTTCGATTTTTAAATTCCTACTCCTGGCGTCCAAATCCTTGTATGACATTGCACGCACTATATAGCTAACATTGGGACTCATTGCGACTTTGGCAGTAATTCTGCCAGAATTACTGCCAAACGTGTTTACCGCCGCTTAGCATCACAGATGTGCAGCAGGATTACAATTTGAGGTAAGGCAGTGTTGATCCCCAATTTTGCATAAGTCGCCACAGGAATTTCATCAGATTTACCATAAGGAGTAATTCTGCTGCCGTAAATCTGATGATTTTTGGTGGTAAAGTGGAGGGTTTACCTACAGGTATATGCTAGAGGTGAATCCTCAACTTCAGCTCCCACCTCGGAATGCAAAGGTGTGGGAAAGCAGCAGTGAAGAAGTGATAATACTGTTGCTGCTATTTTACTATCATCTTTTCACATACTGACTAACGCGCCATGAGGCCCATTATCTCCTGCTGCACTCCTCGCGTTCTCTGCTTTAGTCCTCTCCCTTATCTCTACGACCACCAGCAACAATGTGGAGTCTGTTGTTCAAATCCCAGATACAATGTTGTGTTATAAAGAGGAATTAGCACTTTAAAAAAAAATAATTTATAAATGAATTAATTGAGAACACAATGGGCGTCTGCCCCCAGAAAAAAAGTGGGCGGATGCCATCCACCTGCGTGTTCCCTCGACTTGAGCCCTACTGTCAGCTACCTCACTTACCAGCCCGGTCCCTTTGTATTCCGCCAGGCTCCAGCTACGGAACCCATCATGCCATGAAACAGGAAGCATGGGAGCCTAAATCATCAGAGTTGTAGGCATTTAGACTGTGAATGTGAAGATTAACGGAGGCAGTGGTAAGTATAAACTTGAAGTTTATTGAAGCGGGGCCCGCCGTACCGGTCCACTCACAACAACATACAAACGGCTCTCTCGTCACGCGAACCAAACTCCGAACAGACAAGGAGAATGGTTCGCGTGCTACATAGTTCTAAATACATCAACACAACACAGACTCCATGCACCATAATGTTCTATGCATACCTCTTAACCTTGTAGGGCCGAAGGGTGGATTAAAGCACATCATTTTGATTTGGACAGGTGAGAACCCATTGAATTTTACAGGCCGGTAAGGGGCTAGGCACGCAATTTAACTATTTCCAATGCGGGTGACACCCACCCAAGGCATGTGAGTTGAGAGCTATGTCTATGAACAGCACCTTATGTTCTAAATTTGTAGTGTCCTGGGTATCAGGAGAAGCAGGAAGGAAGCAGGAACCACACAGGACCAGGTGAGTACAAAAGGAATGGACTTTATTATGTTACAGGTATAGGTGGTAGGCAGGAAAGCAGGGGATGTACATCCACCCAGTATAAGCTCCCATCCTAAAGATCCCTATCAATGGTCATTCCCAGAATATACAGATCCATGGGCTCTATGTTCCATTGGGCATTCCACAAGTGTAGCTCAGCATGCAGGAAACTACGGGATGTCTTCTCCGTTTTATTTGTTCTTTGTAATGAACTAGGCTGCTCCCCGATGGTAGGCATGCAATATGTCAGAATAAGGTAGGTGTGCGCTATTTAACAATCACCAAAATAAAACAAGGCTGTCTCATTTAGTTCCAGTGTTTTAAGTGGGCCGGGTGCCAGGACCTGGCCTTCTCCAAAAAGTTGGTTAGAGCTGGGGCCCTGCCGGGGCCCCCCAGTCCCACCACGACATTGGCGGGACACATTATCCTGCCGCTGCCACAATGGGAGATGCGCCCGCCATTAATTAAGTCAGGTAAGCTTGACAGAAGTGCCACCCTGGCACTTCTGTCAGTCACTGTAAATTCCTCTGGTGACTTCTCACGCTAGGGGCCACCAGAGGAAGTTACTGTCCCTTTGTTTCGCCCCGCCCCTTCTCCCCAGATGTTCGAGGCATCTTTAACCATCAGCGAACCTGGGGATTCCTTGACATATTTCGAGGTTTAGAAAAGATGGCTTGAAAAGTACACAATTCAAGCCATCTTTTTCTTAAGATGGCTTGAATTGTGTACTTTTCAAGCCATCTTTTATAAATATAGAAATGTTTAAAAAAGATGGCTTGAAAAATATGCAAACCATAAGGTATGCACACAAATATA
Organism: Ambystoma mexicanum; assembly: GCF_040938575.1. NCBI lineage: Eukaryota > Metazoa > Chordata > Amphibia > Caudata > Ambystomatidae > Ambystoma > Ambystoma mexicanum. Next base: position 1,316,477,418 of record NC_090931.1, on the reverse strand, counting down.
TAAATGTTATATATTTGTGTGCGTACCTTACTATTGTTTGTGTACTTTTCAAGCTATCTTGAAGTACACAAACCATAGTAAAGCACGAAAAATAAATATATAAATGTAAGCATTAATATATTTATGTGCGTACCTTACTATGGTTTGTGTACTTTTCTAGCCATCTTTTATAAACATAAAAATATGTTTCATATTTCTATGTTTATAAAAGATGGATTCCATACTACACAAACCATAGTAAGGTATGCACATAAATATATGAATGCTTACATTTATATATTTGTTTGCGTACCTTACTATGGTTTGTTTACTTTCCAGGCCACGCCCATCCCACAAGCCACGCCCCCAAATGAGGACCCCCCCTTCTCGATTTCTTACTTACCCCACTTAAAGCCCTGTTTAGTTCGAACCAGATTCACTTAAGATGTTGGCAGATATCGCAATGCACAAAAAAATACATGCAATTCCCTTCCAGTGTTTAAAAAAAAGCCAAGGTTATAGACTTCGCATACTGCAGCAAAAGAAAAGAAGCGCCCTAACTCCCCATGCAATCTCTGATAACTTTCTCAATTACAGTTCTCTGTTGGCTAGCCACATACAAGGTCACCTTCCCTAAGAGTCCTCAAGGAGGAGCACTCCACACGATGTCAGATTGTACAGGAAACACACAGGCCGATTCATGGAATAAATGTGCGCCGAAAATCCCGGCGCAGAGGGGCCAATACGTGCGCTGCGCCGAAAATCAGCGCAAAGCGCAGGGAAACCAGCGCACGTCGATTCATGGAAGTCCGTGCGCAAGAAAAGCAGAGGACGTGCGCCGAAAAAGCGCGCGGCGCAGGCCGGCGCACAGTTCAACCAACGTCGTGCGCCACGGCCACTGCGCCATCACTCCGAGCGCAGCGCACAGCTCTAAAGTAGGCGGAACACAGGGCGGGACACTCGGAATGGGGAATAAAATGGGGCACAACACTCGGAATGGGGAAGAATGTGGGCGGCACGTGGAAAGTTCAGGAGGCAAGTGCGCGGAACGCCCACACGCGCGCATACAACACGTATTCATGGAATAGAATAGGGCAAAAAAGCGCACGCTCAAAGCAGCGCACAGGCACAAACAGGCACAAACACGACCGCCACAAGAAAGCAGGCGGTAGCGTGTCTGCGCCTGCAAGAAATGTGCGCTAAAAGGCGCGCCAACAAATAGCACCTATATACAGACATGACCAATGTACAATACTGTTGCCCTCCTGGACAAATGACGTACAAAGGGGTACCCACAAACACAGACACGCGCAGAGAGAAAAAATAAACGTGTGCGTGCATACCGGGGTGCGCGGTAAGTTCCACACGCGATATGGGCTGGGCGGGTACGTGGATTACTGGGGCGCGCGGGAAGTTCCACACGCGATATGGCAGGGAACGTGGATTCGAGGGGTGCGCGGGAAGTTGCACACGCGAAATGGCCGGGTACGTGGCTTTCAGGGGCGCGCGGGAAGTTCCACACGCGACATGGCCGGGTACGTGGATTTCTGGGGCGCGCGGGAAGTTCCACACGCGATATGGCCGGGTACGTGGATTACTGGGGCGCGCGGGAAGTTCCACACGCGATATGGCAGGGAACGTGGATTCGAGGGGTGCGCGGGAAGTTGCACACGCGAAATGGCCGGGTACGTGGTTATCAGGGGCGCGCGGGAAGTTCCACACGCGATATGGCCGGGTACGTGGATTGCAGGAGTGCGCGGGAAGTTGCACACGCGATATGGCAGGGAACGTGGATTCGAGGGGTGCGCGGGAAGTTGCACACGCGAAATGGCCGGGTACGTGGCTTTCAGGGGCGCGCGGGAAGTCCCACACGCGATATGGCAGGGAACGTGGTTTTCAGGGGCGCGCGGGAAGTTCCACACGCGACATGGCCGGGTACGTGGATTTCTGGGGCGCGCGGGAAGTTGCACACGCGAAATGGCCGGGTACGTGGATTGCAGGAGTGCGCGGGAAGTTGCACACGCGATATGGCCGGGTACGTGGTTTTCAGGGGCGCGCGGGAAGTTCCACACGCGACATGGCCGGGTACGTGGATTTCTGGGGCGCGCGGGAAGTTCCACACGCGATATGGCAGGGAACGTGGATTCGAGGGGTGCGCGGGAAGTTGCACACGCGAAATGGCCGGGTACGTGGATTGCAGGAGTGCGCGGGAAGTTGCACACGCGATATGGCCGGGTACGTGGTTTTCAGGGGCGCGCGGGAAGTTCCACACGCGACATGGCCGGGTACGTGGATTTCTGGGGCGCGCGGGAAGTTCCACACGCGATATGGCAGGGAACGTGGATTCGAGGGGTGCGCGGGAAGTTGCACACGCGAAATGGCCGGGTACGTGGCTTTCAGGGGCGCGCGGGAAGTCCCACACGCGATATGGCAGGGAACGTGGATTCGAGGGGTGCGCGGGAAGTTGCACACGCGAAATGGCCGGGTACGTGGATTGCAGGAGTGCGCGGGAAGTTGCACACGCGATATGGCCGGGTACGTGGTTATCAGGGGCGCGCGGGAAGTTCCACACGCGATATGGCCGGGTACGTGGATTCGAGGGGTGCGCGGGAAGTTGCACACGCGATATGGCAGGGAACGTGGATTCGAGGGGTGCGCGGGAAGTTGCACACGCGATTTGGCTGTGAGCTCCCAGGCATTACCTGTACACCCTCCACGGCCCCTGCAGGCAGCACACACCACAGGGAACTACCCTGCACACCTGCTCATGTCTCCCACCACCCCCACCCCCAGCACTGTGGGCAACCAGCCAGCAGGCCCCCACCCATGGCCAACCCATGTCTCCCACCACCCCCACCCCCAGCACTGTGGCCAACCTGCCAGCAGGCCCCCACCCATGGCCAACCCATGTCTCCCACCACCCCCACCCCCAGCACTGTGGGCAACCAGCCAGCAGGCCCCCACCCATGGCCAACCCATGTCTCCCACCACCCCCACCCCCAGCACTGTGGCCAACCTGCCAGCAGGCCCCCACCCATGGCCAACCCATGTCTCCCACCACCCCCAGCACTGTGGGCAACCTGCCAGCAGGCCCCCACCCATGGCCAACCCATGTCTCCCACCACCCCCACCCCCAGCACTGTGGGCAACCTGCCAGCAGGCCCCCACCCATGGCCAACCCATGTCTCCCACCACCCCCACCCCCAGCACTGTGGGCAACCTGCCAGCAGGCCCCCACCCATGGCCAACCCATGTCTCCCACCACCCCCAACCCCCCATCCACCTGGGGCACCCTCCACCAGGCCCCCACCCATGTCCCCCTGGCCCCTGGTCCTGACGATACACAATAATGGCAGTAATGACCAGCATACCCAGCACAAACACCCAGGCAAGGATTGCATGCACCCACATAGTGAATGCAATCACATGACACAACCCCAAAGGCAAGTAAGCAAAAGAACACATGTCCGCCACACACACATACACAATGGGTGCAAGTCAATGTCAGAACCCATATCATGGCATGTAAGAAACCAAAGAAAAAATGACACAAGTGTAAGATAATATCAAAATGTATTAAAAATAAAAATAAAGTAAACTCTGACAACTATCTGGTAAAGCAAATAAAAGGTCCATGTCCGGGAACAAAAATTAGAAACCAAAAAACAAAGGATAGAAAAATGAATAGATTTTGTCCAAAGTAAACACATGTAGAATGAAATGAAAGAAAAACCATTACGACATGGTGTGACCAATATGAAAGTTAAAAAATTTATCTCACAAAAAAAAACTATATTCACAGGATTGTTCAAGGGTCCATGAGCCCAACACCACAAATTAAACCTAATACTAACTATTTAAAAAAATATGTACAAAGAAGTGGCCATTGTCCAAGCGGTCCAAAAAAAAAAATAAAATAAAGGAAACCTAGCACTAACTAACTAAAAAACTATATACAAAGGCAGCGGGCTAGTCCTGCGGCTCACTTGGTGATGCTGGCCAGGGCATCCTCGAACTCCACGTCAATGTCCTGGAGGCGGGACTCAGTCCTGGCCCCGAGGTCTCGCAGGGACAACCCCATGTGCTCTCCAAATTCCCTGCGAGCCTCCTCGAGGCACTCAGCCCGCCTCAATGCCTGATGCATGGAGATCTCCGCCCTGGCCATGGCGAGCCGCTCCTCTTCCGCCCGCTGCCGCTCCGCACCTATCCGCTGGCCAAACTCCTCCCACACGGAACACACCGCCATGCCAGGGTTGCCCTGCCCTCCGGCCGATGCCTGCCCCTCCGATCTTGATGGCCCTGAGCCATGATGCCTCCCACGTCGAGCCCGCTGCTGCCTGCGACGCCACTGCCTCTGCCAGCACGACGGCATCCAGGCTGATGGTAACCACCGACGCCGTCGTGCACGTGCCCTGCCCGATGATGCCGGCACATCTTCCATCTGCTGGGGTCCACTTGCTGTGTCGTCCACCCCTGCTGGACCTCCGACTCCCAACTGTGGCAGGGATGGGATCCCCACCGAGCTGGCTGCATTGGTCGGGGCAGGTCCACAGGGGGCCATGGTGGCATCTGGGCCGGAAGACGGCAAGGAGAACGACTGGTGGATAGCCTGCACAGAGGAGGAGAGGGCCGTCAGATTGGCCAACACATGCAGGAACCCCCCGAACATGGCCGATCCCAATTGGGCCACGTCGGCACGGTGCACTTCGTGATGACGTGCGTGCTCCTCCCGGGAAGCACGCACGGCATCACGAATCACAGCCGTGCGCATCGCGACCCCAATCAGGACCTGCTCCACGCGGCCAGGGGTTCCCACGGCCGCAGGTGGAGGGGAGTCAGTTGACATGGACATCCCCTCTACCTGCGGACGGGCCTGGGACGGGGCATCCCTGCTGGTGCATGGTGGTGCACTCACAGGGTCAGGGACAGCGACATGCACAGGCCCCTCCACGGTGACCTGTGCTGCCTCCTGCCCCTGGCCCTGGACTGCACCACTTGCACCAGCAGGGATGCTCCCACCAGGGCCCATGTGTGCACCAGTGTCGGCCTCCTCCTCCTCTGTGCAAACCACCAACCTGGATGGCTCCTCACCGTCTCCCGCCGTAGCAGGCCCCTGTGGGGGCTCACCCACCCCTTCCGCTGCAGCCGTGGGGGCATCCCCGCCGCCTTGCTCCACAGCGCCGTCTCCGCCCTCTTCTTCACTAGCCGCTGCGTAGAGGGAGACAAAGAACACAAGCATCAGGCTACTGTACAATGGTCCCCTAGACAGGAAGCAATAGCAGATGAGCACCCCTGTCAAAGTACACTTCCATCATGTCCCTCCACAACACATGGGTCAGTCCAGGCAAAACACACACAGCAACAGGCATGGTGCATGCCATGCACATTTCCATGCATGTCCAATTGACTCTTGAAACATTCAATGAAATGTAACTCACATGCATCATGGCTCATGCATATCACATGCACACACTACACCTCAGTCACATCCATCTGGCCACAATCACACCAAACACAGGCAAAACAAGGGTAAGGTGGGTGCGTCACTGAATCTGTGCATTGTCACACACATGAGTCATGCATCCATGGCATGCACAAGTCACAGACATGCAGGTCAGGCACACAGACATGGCTACCATATATGTACCTGGCATCAGCACCCATCCTCACCCCCATCCATGTCCAGGTACAGAGACTGGCATGCTCTCATGTCCCAAATCTGCATAGTGCTCCCCATGCCGCATTTCTACACATGCAACAACCATGTGGGTCACACATCACTGGTCGCACATGCATTACCATGATGTCCCAGCACACATACATGCATACATGGCACATGGCACACATACAGGCAAGTATCATAGAACCAGCACACCGCAACATGCCCTGTCTCACACAGTGATGCTTGGACACTTACCGCTCAACTCCAGACGGGTCTCCCTCTCAAGGATCTGGGCGTGGAGCGCTGGGCGTACGCGTTCCAGGACCCTCTTCTGGATGGAACTCATGTGGCCCCGGCCCCCCTCCACGAGGCGCCGGGCCTTCACAAGGGTCCTGGACCTCAAGTCCTCCCAGCGCTTCTTGATCTTCAAGACGTTGCGGGTTGCCACCCCCTCCGCGTTGATGGCAACCACACAGTCGGCCCAGATCCTCTCCCGTCCTTCCTTGCTGGCGCGGGACGATCCAAAGAGGGCATCATACTGCCCCAGGACATGCTCCACCAGGACACCAACTTCGGTGGCAGTGAAGCTGGTGCCCCTCTGCCCCTCTGGCCTGGGGTTGCCACTGGTGCCAGATGTAGAAGTGCCCGACATGGCAACCCCAGAGGCAGGTGTGGGTGGGCAACTGGGTCCTGGGGCTGGGCTGTGGAGCGATGTAATCCCAGTTGGGAGTCTTCAGTTCCAGCAGGGGTGGACACAGCAACTGGACCCCTGCAGATGGCTGATGTGCAGGCACCAAATGGCAGGGCACGGTGGCAGCAGGCAGGCAGGCAGGCAGGCAGCAGCAGATAGCACGTGGGAGGCTGCTCAGGGCACTTGGGGGGCAGTAACTCGGCCTTCGGGGCAGGAGCGTGGTGTTCCGTGTGTTTTCGGGTGGCCAGCTTGATACGGAGTGATTTGGCACGTGAAATTCCTGCACGTCAGCGTGAAATCCGAGGAAAGGCCCTTAGCGCGTAAGTGCGTCAGCACGCATACGCGATTCTATTGGACCAGAGTCCCTCATCGCGTAAGCGCGTCTGACGTGATCCGCACGGGCGTTCCCCACTCAGCACGTGAAGACGAGCACACGTGGAAATCCTGCACGTCAGAGTGTCATCGCGTGTAATTGGCCAAAAGTGCGCGTACACGCCATTGGCCTATATACGTGTATTTCAGGGGCGCGCGGCCACTTACACAGGCAAGTACGTCAGCGCACCTGTATGCCTGCAGCGTGGGAATTTCCACACGCGATTGGAGTGGGAACCCGATTCCAGGGGTGCGAGGCTCACACGCTGCCTACTACACGCGCAAGGCATTAATTTGCGCACTTTTCAATAAACAAGCCAGATGCCAGGATGAACATACCGTTCCTAGCAGCAGTGGCAGTGGGCTACCAAAGGAGGATGAGGAGGAGAGTCAGGGCCAGAATATTCACACCCAGAACCAGCCTATTCGGGATGCCTGATGACCAGGTGTATGGGAGGTACAGGTTTCCAGCACACATCATACTGGACCTGGTCAGTGAGTGGGAGGATGACCTCACATCACCCACCCTGTGCTCCCAAGCACTCAGCCCCCTGCAGAAGGTCCTGAATGTACTGCACTTCTTGGCCACTGGATCCTTTCAGCGGACAAGTGCCATAGTGGGTGGTGTGTCACAGGCCACGCAGTCACGCTGCCTACACCAGGTCTTGAACATCATCACTGCACGGCCTTCAGTCCGCAGGCACATATATCTCCCCAGGACTCATGCAGAAAGGCGGACGTGCATCCAGGAATTCTATGGTGTGGCTCAATTCCCCAAAGTGCTTGGTGCAATTGACTGCACACATGTGGCTCTACGTCCACCCAGGGCAACAGAGCACATCTATAGAAACCGCAAGCACTGGCATTCCATCAACGTCCAAGTTGTATGCAATGCCAAGGGAATCATCACATCAGTATATGCCAACTATCCAGGGTCCACCCACGACAGCTTCATCTACAGAATGTCTACCCTATGCCGGGACCTAGAGGCTGGCCAGCATGGAGATACATGGCTGCTTGGTGAGCATGAATGCCACTCCACATGCATGCATGTCAGATACTGGGTCATGACACAACACCACTAATGATACCCATCACCACCTCCGCAGGGGACAGTGCCTACCCTATCAGCCCCCACATGATGACCCCAATCCGGAACCCCACCACGCCACCCCAGGTAAGGTACAACACAGCCCACATTGCTACACGGGGCATAGTGGAGCGCACATTCGGAGTGCTCAAGTCACGCTTTTGCTCCCTTGACCGTTCTGGCGGGCAGCTGTTATATGCTCCCCGAATAGTGTGCAGGATCATAGTGGCAGCATGTGTCCTGCACAACGTTGCAACACGCCGGGGCCTGCCCGTGGACATGGTGGTGCCCCCACATCCACAACCACATGCACGCCCGCTGCGCATGGGAGGGGAAAGGGCACGGGGGGAGGCAGCCCGTACGCAACTGGTGGCCAACTTCTTCACCTAGGAATCACAGTGCTGGCTAGTGCACACTGCTCTGGCACATACCATCTGACAATCAATGATGACTCTACCTGACAATGTCTGAAAAGTACTTGACAATGAACTGTCAGATACACATCAGCCTGAGATTGTTAACATGGAAGTGTCAATATGTGTGCACCCCTAGCTACACATACACCAGCTATGCATCACAACGCAAAGACACAACTCCATCAATCTAAAATGCATTCCCAGCGGCGATTCACTACATGACAACATTGCCATGTCACCCACTCCCTTCACAGTCCCGCCACTGAGGACACCATGTCATGGTATGTGACAGCAAACAAACTGGCCATCACAACATGACACCAGTGTCACAAATAGCAGTGCCCCAAATGGAACATAGCCGCACTTGAGCAGCTAACCGCCCTGGAGCCACTACTACACACCTGTGTAAGAGTAATTACTATCAAATTACACACCAACCCACCCTGAAGCCCACCCAAACAAGACACATTGCATGTAATCAATGGTAGTCTCATTACCTGATTCAGCTGGTATGTCCTCACCGTCCAGATGTACAGTGATGGCGCCATGCAAAAGTGTCAGTGCACATCTACCGACATGTAGTGTGACTCCAGAGAGTATGCCCTTGTGAAGATCTGTGTGAAATACCTGCAAAACATGAGCAACATATGTAAGTAGAGGCACATATCATACCATCATGCATAGTTAGGTGCAACAACAATGAACACTATGAATGTCTACACAGTATTGACTATGGACTGGCCAACAGCTCATGGGAGTCCAATGTCACCGTGTAATTTGCTGTCACTTGGGCACACCCTTTGCAAGCCCATGGAAAGGGAAGCAGGAGGGGTGTGGATGTCTGCTACCCAAGCATCGAAACCAAACTCAGGACAAGCCTGCATGTGCCCAGCCACAATACAGTGTATGCCCAGGTACCCACACAAGGCAACACTCTTGCAAAATAAAAATGAAAAAGAGAAAAAATGGCCATGAAAGGGCCGGCGGGGGGGGGGGGGCCACCTATGAGGTCCGAGGACAGGATGCACGCCACAATCCACCTGTGTGGATCATGGGAAAGGAAAACACCCCATAGGCTCGTGGCCCACACGGCTACTCTGTTGTGGGAGATGAGTCGCTATGGCTCTGCCCAGACCCTGCAGCTGACTCTGGAGGTGGGGGAGCTGCCTCAGAAGATGGTGTGACAATGGGAGGCAGCCCACGCAAAGCACGAGTTTGCTCCTCCATGGCTGCAAGCAGGCGGGTCTGGTAGTTCTGGTTCTGGGTTATTATCATGCGGAGGTCCCCATGCAGTAACTCCCGGGATGACCTGACCTCCGCACGAGTTGCCTGCATCTCGGCCGAGAGCGTCCGTGTCAGACGCTCCAGCTGCTCCTCTGTCCTTCTATGGGATGAAGCCTCAAGCTCTAACAGGGTCGACCTGAGGTGACGGAGTTCTTCCCTCAGGGCTTCCCTGTGGCGCTGGGACTCCATGGAAAGTGATTCCCCCAGAGTCGCCAGTGCCGCCCGCCTGTCCATGTTGGACGCCAACATATCCTCCCTGTGTGCCTGGCAGATGGACTCTGTAGCCTGCTCCAGTCGCTCCATCAGCCTTTCTGGGGGGACAATGGAAGTGGCCACCCTATCCATGGCCTGTGCAATCATCTCGGATGATGCTGCCTGTTGGGTGGCCATACCGTAGATGGATTGCTCCCATACGGTATTGCCAGGTGGCATACGGCCACCACGTTGACGGGCACCACACCTGCCTGGGGCAAGGCGGACTGCGCCTTGCTGTGCCGGCAAGGCCTCAGGCTGCAGGACTGCATTCCCTCTCTGATCTGCAGCCCCAGGAACAGGATCAGAGATTGGGTGGTGTGGCCCTGCATCCGTAACCACCGGAGGCTGATCTGCCGACACTGACATCCCCATTGAGGCCAATGGCCTGGCTGCAGGTGGGTCGGACAGAGGAGATTCTCTCCCAAGAACACTCACCTGCGACTGCACATAGGTGTCATCCTCCGAGTCTACACCTGAATACTGCTCGGGGGAGGAACCCCCAGAGACACCCCTCGACAGCACGGCCTGCAGCACTTGTGGGTTTTCACCCACAAACACACCACGTCCCTCACTTGTGGTAGGTCGGCCCGGGTTGCCCTCCTGGGACGGCTCCACCACCACATCCCCAGCATCAACAAGTGCTTCGTCCCCTGCAAAGACATGAAAGAGAAAAATGGAAACAGGCATTAGCACCATGGCATGCAACAAGGGCTGATGAACAACATAGGCAGTAGTCCTACGACACATGTCCTACATGACTGGGAGTCCTCCTATGCATTCACCATCACTGGGTCTGTAGGGGAGGCTCAGGGCATACTATGTACTGATTGGAGAGCAACGCCTGCTCACCTTGATGCCTAGCACTGCCATCACACATTGGGCGGTGATTGCCATGTCAAAGGCACATGCCATCACACACATGGCATGTGACATAGCCACCAAGTGAAGAGGGAGAGGAGGGCTACTTTTTTGGATTTCTACCACTCTGGTCCTGACATTGCATCGTCACATCAATTAGTATACATGTTGTACATGGATCTGCTAGTCCAAATTGGCAACGATGCACAGTGCCTTGTCTAGATCAACATAATGCAGTAAACTTTGTGATTCCACCTCCCCAACACCTGTAACGGAATAAATTTGCATTCGTGAAGCACCGGTCAAGTAATGTTTGTAGGTGCAGCGGAGCACTGAGGGGTGGTGGGGCAGAAGGGGATGCCAGTCAACAATACTACTGGGGCTGGTGTCATTCATGTCACGCAAGTGCAGGGGTGGGTGGCACAATGAAGTGCAAGGGGGAGTGGCGGATGGAAGTGCTGTACAAGGTAAGTAGGACTTGACGTCAAGGGCAGATGGTGTTAGGCGCAGACAAGTGCTGGGGGGGTGGCCTATAGGGGTACAGAGACAATCATGCTGTGCTGTGGGCTCGGAGGGGACAGGGGAGGTACACACTGCCTCTGGCTCGGCAAGGTCCTTTCAGATTTCTATGTGTCCTGCAGAGTTGTCACATGCCGCAGATATGTGCCCTTGGATTGGGGATCTCATCTTGGTGAGAAGGGTGAGGCGCTATTGCCTTTGGAGCATGTGGCAGGCCAGTTTGCCAGAGGATGGCCATGATGCAGGACATTCCCTCTCTGCCACCCGGCACCTGTGGTTTGGGTTCCCAAGATCCGAGTCATGCCAGGACTCTGCATTGGCATGGGGCTTCAGACAGGTGGTCATGACCGTGGCAAAGACATCCAGTGTACCTGACATGGAGTGGAGCATGGAGTGGGCCCTGTCAGGATGGGAGTGAGCCTAAGGGGGAGCTGGATGGGGGGGAGATTTTGGCAGCATGAGCCTCGACTGACACACACTTCATGGGTCGGAATACCAAGAAGGTGTGTGACAGTGGTGAGGGTGGCTTTGCCTGTGGGGTGTTGAGGGTGAGCTGGGAGGAGAGGAGAATGTGATCACTCCAGGAGAGAGGAGTGCAGAGATGGACGGAGAGGGGAAAGTCAGATGAGATCAGAGCATCAAGAGTGTGCCCTGCAGAATGAGTAGGGACAGACGGGAGTCTAGAGGGTGAGAGGGAGTTGCTGAGGTAACAGAAAGGTCACGTGGGGGCGTCAACAGGCATGCAGGTGGATGCGTACCGCACCAAGGATGAGGAATTCTGTGTCTGGGGACATGAGTGAGGAGGAGAGGTGAGGACACTCAGAAAGGAAGTAGTACATTTGACCAGTTTTCCCAGACACAGTACGCACTGTTTGGAATGTCAAGGTGTGGTGGACAGAAACCTCACACAAGCCATTCCAGAGTGGAGTAGGTCTAAGTAGGTGTGACAGTGGCAGGAATACCCTCAGGGAAGCCAAGGGCACACCCCCCCTGCACAGTAGTGGCGGGCCAAGGAGAGGGTCAGGGATGCAGACAGAGCTGGCCGTCAGACATGTTTCCATGAGACCAAGGATGTCAAGGTGCATGACCTCATGTAAGTGACAGTTATCGGAGGAATGCCTGATGCAGCCGCAGTGAAAGGAGTGTAATTGTGGAGGAGGTTGACAGCCTTGTAGGACTTACGGGGAGTGCTAGAGATCAGAGGTGCCGCATGTGTAGGAGTTGGAGTGGGAGGCGGAGAAGGTTCATGGGAGGGTGCAGGGAGGCAGTGCAGGATTGATGAGGAGAGAGGAGGGGGGACAGCAGGAGAGGTAAGGAAGTTGATGAGATGTGGGTAGCATTTCTCAAGGAGATTGAGGTTGGCCTAAGGGCCTTGGACTGAGACGCTCCCATTACCATGCACATCATTAGTGGTATCTGAGGATTGGAAGGAGGCCAGGAGTACACCCCAACGGGTCCCACCTATGATGGTGGAAGAGGAGCAAGGAGAGAGGACAGGGACCATGTGAAGGGTCTATGGGACAGGCAAAGGCATGTATGAGCAGATGTCAGTGAGAGTTAGCTTAGAGTAGGCTCAGATGCACTGGTCAGCAATAGGGTGGGTCGCATTGGAGGGCAGGCTGCCCTCATTTGACTTTTGGCAAGCAGGTGTCGTGCGTAGGGCACGATGGTCTGAACTGTAGAAGTCATGGAAGATAGACCATGAAGAGCAGCATGGAGTGTGAGGGAATGGGGCTCGAAACCAGACGGTACCAAAGGACCCAGGAAGGAGGTGGATGTCAAGGCTACATCCACATTATGACTGCATGTTGGTAGGCATTTATATACAGAGGACGCATTAGCATGTGGTATCATTGCATGTCAGGCATGTGAAGATGAAACTTTAATGGCTGGGGGAAAGGAGAGGAATGGTATGTAAGACATCAGATGAATAGACAGGGGAGTATGAGCAACAATGTAGTGACAAAATTACTAATCAAGGGCAACTTCCATGGTGTTGGCCCATATGTGCACTGTTGCCAGTAGGGATAGTGCTGTGGCCAGATGGTGTTGCACTGAACATACTGGATGAGGCACATGGGTGCCACTGTCAACTCTGCCACACACCCCCTTGACAGGCACCCAACATGAATGCTTCACACACACACCATGCACATGGATGATACACACATGCATGTGCACTCACCGGATGATGCCTCGTAATCAGGGAGGTCTCCCACACCTTGGAGTTGTCCCTCGGTGACGTAGGATCCAGCTACGGACTCGTGTGGTGTGAGTTCTATTTCCTGTGCTGGGGACCCACCTCCAGTCACCAAGGTTGCGGCATGACTTGAGGCCAGCTTATCCTTTGCCCTGCGCTTAAGGTCATTCCAGCGCTTCTGGCAATCACTAGCTGTGCGCCTCACTACTCCAAGGGCACTTATTCTGTCAGCAATGGTCTGCCAGTGTGCCTGGCGTCTGGCATGTGTGGTCTTGGACCCTGCAACGATGACCATTTCCCTATCATGATCTGACACATACTGAACAAGTGCATTAAGTTCGGCGTCTGTGAAGCTTGGCTTCCTTGATGGGCCGGACTGTGCAGCCGTGTCTGGGGCATCAGCCTGTGCCGGACGTGCACTCTTCCTCTTGCGCTTGGAAGGGGGTGGGGATCCAGAGTGTCCTACGCCGCTGTGGACACTAGGGGCAGGAGCCGTGGTGGACTCTGTACTGGGTGTGTGTGATTGCCCACTCAGCATGGGAGTAGGTGCAGGCATTGGGGGTAGTGGGATGGGGTCAGGCCTGATCTGAGGTGCATGAACTAGGACCGACACAGTCTTGGCAGGGTGTATGAGAGGTGGGGTGGATTGAGCCACACCCTGGCTACGGGGGCCAGCAGATGACCTATCTGGCATAGATGCGCGTGCCCTGATGACACCAATGTGCACCGGTGCACGTACAGTGGACCTGCTGACCTGGATGTCAGCGATGGAATCACCCTCGGACAGGTCTGGTGCCACAATGGCCTGGTCCGACATGGGCTGATCAGGGTTGGTATCAGCTACATGACTCTCAACTGGGGGGGGGGGGGGGGCATGGGTGTCCCTGACTGTTCCTCCTGACTGGGGGGAACAGGGGCGCCCTGCAAGTCACAACCACGTCCCCTGTTGGATCCTCCACGGCCACCACGTGTGGCTCGGCCACCTTTGCCACCCTTACGGCTTGCACGCCTCCCAACCATGGCACTGATGGTATTGTGCGTATGGGAGTGGGTGTGCACAATTGTCCTGGGCAATTGGGTGTCAAAGGGGTTGGGTACCAGATGGTATTCGTACCCTTGTGCAGTGGCAAGGCTATATGACACCCCTGGGGAAAGATGACGGGTCACGCAACGCACAGGCACCCCAAAAAAGTTAAGGAACGTGCACAATACCCCTCCTAGACCACGTGTGCTGATGGAAAACCCTGCACTACGCTGTGGCATCCAGTAACACAATGAACGTATGCGTGTCACACGCGGCCTAGATTGACCTCTGAAGGGGTAGGCTACACACGGGGCAAGCACAGATGTTAGATACGTGCGTGACTCACCGTCTGCCAGGTAAAAGAGCGTGAAAAAATAGCACTTTTGGTTGGCAACACCCCCGCCAAAAGAAGAGGTGTACGCTGTCTGAGGAGACAGGACAACTGTAGAAGGGGACACTGTTTGAGGGAACAGGCCCAGGAAAACCAGTACAAGAGGAAAAAGAGAAAAGAGCTGTCAGAGGTAACAGGGAGTACGAACTGGAAACGCCGTGAAGTAAATCGCGTGTGAAACGACAAGAAGTACCGAATTCACCCACTCGCTCGCCACGAAAAGCACGTACAAGGGAGTTGTGTTCAACACTACCTTTTATACAGGCCCACACGTACATCGTCACTTACGGCGTGTACGTGCTTGGCCCATTTTCACCAATCACACGCTTTGGCACTCCTGCGTGTAGGTATCTTTTCACCAATCACACGCTTTGTCACTCCTGCATGTGGATCCTTTTTCACCAATCACGCGCTTCGACACTCCTGCGTGTAGCTCACTTTTCACCAATCACACGCTTTGTCACTCCTGCATGTGGATCCTTTTTCACCAATCACGCGCTTCGACACTCCTGCGTGTCGCTCACTTTTCACCAATCACACGCTTTGACACTGCACGTGCAGGTAACTATTGACGCACATATGCTGGTGACGGGTTTTCGCGCGATGCGGGTTTTCGCGCGATGAGTGTGGGGTTTTCTGGTGCAAAATCACTCCCTATCAGGCTGTCCACGCGTTCTAACACGAAAGACCACGCTCCTGGCCAGGAGGCCGAATTTAAGTCCCCAAGAACCCTGAGCACGCTCCCAACTGCCATCGGCTGCTGCCTGACTGCCTGCTGGCCACGTGCCCCACAGTGCTGGTGGGTGGGGGTGGTGGGAGACATGGGTGGGGGCCTGGTGGAGGGTGCCCCTGGTGGATGGGGGTTGGGGTGGTGGGAGACATGGATGGGGGCCTGATGGCAGGTGCCCCTGCACTGCTGGGGGGTGGGGGTGGTGGGAGACATGGGTGGGGGCCTGGTGGAGGGTGCCCCGGGTGGATGGGGGTGCAGGGGGACATGATCAGGTGTGCAGGGTAGTCCACTGTTTTGTGGGCTGCCTGCAGGGGCCGGGGAGGGTGTACAGGGTACACCTGTGGGGGCCCACCCAGCCTATTCGCATGTGATAATTCCCACGCACCCCTGTGATACACGTACCCTGGCCAATCGCGTGTTGAACTTCCCGCTACCCCTGTAATACACGCACCCTGCCTGTTCGCGTGTGATGATTCCCGCGTACCCCTGTAATACACGTTCCCTGGCCTATCGCGTGTTCTACTTCACGCGTCCCCCTGTAATACACGTTCCCTGGCCCATCGCGTGTTGAACTTCCCGCTACCCCTGTAATACACGCACCCTGGCTGTTCGCGTGTGATGATTCCCGCGTACCCCTGTGATGCACGTTCCCTGGCCTATCGCTTGTTCTACTTCACGCGTCCCCCTGTAATACACGTTCCCTGGCCCTTCGCGTGTTGAACTTCCCGCTACCCCTGTAATACACGCATCCTGGCTGTTCGCGTGTGATGATTCCCGCGTACCCCTGTGATGCACGTTCCCTGGCCTATCGCGTGTTCTACTTCACGCGTCCCCCTGTAATACACGTTCCCTGGCCCATCGCGTGTTGGACTTCCCGCTACCCCTGTAATACACGCACCCTGGCTGTTCGCGTGTGATGATTCCCGCGTACCCCTGTGATTCACGTTCCCTGCCTAGTCGCGTGTAGTACTTCCCGCGTACTCCTGATTTGGAGATTGCCCGCTTTGCTTTCCTTGTTTGCCTGCCCTGTGAAGTGGTCCGGGGTTAGCGCAGCCCTTAGCGATGATTTAGCGCTTTTGATGGCTTTTCCGTGCGCGAGGGCGTTCTTGGGGGCGTTACTGGCGCTGCTGCAGGCTCGCTGCGATTCTCTGCGCCACGGCTGTTTTGGGAGCTTGAAATCCATGAATACGCTGTGCGCGGAAATCTGTTTTAGCGCACGTGCCTGGCGCAGACTGTCGCAGGCGCACGCTGTGCGCCAGCCGCGTGCGCTACTTGTGCGCTGGATTCTATGAATTAGCCTGACAGTGTTCCCTACCTTTGTGCACAGAACCAAGCGCTGGCACATTCTGTAAACGCAAACAACTCAAACATGTTCATTAAATGGATGTTACTGGAGCCGGTTGTATTTTTCCCCAGAGACTGTCAAAAAGAGAGGCCGGATGATTTACGAGTATCCTCCTGGTCGTGCTCGAAATATGGACTCATTAAGAAGCAGCTGAACTTCTTGGAACAAATTACGCATTAAAAGTAATTCGAACCAGTGTCCAGCCAAATACAGAGCCCAGTGGCCAGGTCTGGCTGTTCCAGTTCCAGAAGTGCAGCACCTCCTGCGCGCGCACATGTCAAAGGTTACGCAGCTGCGTTCATCAGCCTGCGGGTCCGATGCAAGCACGCATTGCATAGATTCAGTCCTCCCCGGGAGAGCCGAAAACAGAAACTGGTTGGAATTACGAAGGCTCTGGAGCAACTTAAGACCAGGGCAAAATGCACAGCAGACCCTGGCATTGAATTCACTGCCGGATGGATAGGGAAGGGCGTGCTCAACCCTTAAAGACAAAAGAGATCAAACTAAGCCGGTGTATAGCAATGTATGCAGGGCTTTAAGTGGGGTAAGAAATCGAAGGGGGACCCTCATTTGGGGGCGTGGCTTGTGGGAGGGGCGTGGCCTAAAAAGTACACAAACCGTAGGGTATGCACCCAAATATATATAAATTTTATATATTTTTGTGCATACCTTACTATGCTGTGTGTACTGTGCAAGCCATCTTTTCTAAACATAGAAATATGTAACATATTTCTATGTTTAGAAAAGATGGCTTGCACAGTACACACACCATAGTAAGGTACGCACACAAATATATAACATTTATATATATTTGTGTGCATACCCTACGGTTTGCCTAGTTTTCAGGCCATCTTTTTTACACATTTCGAGTTTATAAAAGATGGCTTTGAAAGTACACAATTCAAGCCGTCTTTTATAAAGCTTTGACTACGGACAAAATTGTCCGTCGGCAAAGCTTTATGAAAGATGGCTTGAAATGTGTACTTTTCAAGCCATCTTATATAAACCTCGAAAAATGTCGAGGAATCCCCAGGTTCGCCGAGGGTTAAAGACGCCTCGGCGACCTGGGGAAACAAAGGGACGGTAACTGCCTCTGGTGACCTCTCGCGCGAGGGGTCACCAGACGCAGTTACTTTGACTGACAGAAGTGGCAGCCAGTCACAGCGTCGCTGTGGTTGGCTGCCACTTTTGTCAGATCACCTGACTTCATGGCAGGCGCATGCATCTCCCGTCGCGGCTGCAGCCGCGACGGGATAATGCATCCTGCCAATGTTGCGGGCGGTGGGACGGGGCCCCGGCAGGGCCCCGGCTCAGCCCCACTTTTTGGAGATGGCCAGGGCCCGGGCCCGGCAGGCCCCGGCCCACTTTAAGCACTGAATGTATGTCAGGGGGGCCAACTTATGAATTTCCATGGGGTTTACTATTGTTACCATAGCTCTCAACTCACATGCTTTTGGCGGGTGTCACCCGCCTTGTAAACAGCTGACTCACCCGCCAAGTCTCCTGCAAGCCCATTCATTTCAATGGGCCTCTCACCCGCCAAAAATAAAATCAGGTGTTTTTTCACCTGCCTTTGCAGCATAAATGGTTGAGAGCTATGTATTACCCAATCGAAATTGGTACTCACTTATCAACCTCAGAAGGATGAAAGGCTAAATTGCCCTTGCCAGGATTTGAACCTACAGATCACAGCAATAAATCTTTAACTCGCTGAGCCATCTTACCGACAAAAGCTATATTTCAATGAAGTGATGCTGAAAGTCTATTAATAATAAGTGCAGATTGCTTTTCTTGGGGTGGGGAGGGGTAATGCCCGAGCCTCCAAGCACCCATGTATTCAGAGCCACTGATGTATCTAATACGTACTGTCACAAATTAAGCAATTTCGTCCAGATCAGCCAATCCCCTGGAGTTGATATGTTGTTGCCTGTGGGTAACCCTTATTCTTTTCTTTCTGTGTTCCTAGCACATGGCAACACTAAGAATATGTTATGTGTAGGTTAGGTATCAGTAGAAAATAACTCATGCCACATGTAAACTGCTGTGTTGAAGAAAATATTAACAACAGCATTCCTACTCTGGAAAAGGTGGAGCGTGGCTGCTTGGAGGCGTCGGGAGGCACCTGCAGCGCTTCAGTTACCCTTTTGAGAGAGGTCATAACATTCCAAACCTAAATATGTGCAAGTCATTCTAACAGAGTTCAACGTCACTTGCTTGGTAAAAGCAGCATTGGAAATGCCAACAGTTTGGGCTATTGTGTAGGCATGGTACAGGTACTTGCCAGGCACTGCCATAGTGGTATTAACAGGCCATTGGTGGTAGCAGGTGCACAATGGTGAGTACCTTGGCATCTAATAGCAGTGCCTGGCAAGTGCCAATTACTTATACACAGGACAAAACTGTTGGCTTTGCCAATGCTTGTTTTTAACAGGGCTTCAATGAAGGACACATTGTGCATATAAATCGTGTGGCTGAAGGCAGACCCGATTTAGAAATGTTTATTACAACAGTAGCGTGTTTACAGCACCAGTTAAGTCATTAACTCTCAGAAGACTTATTTGAAAAAACACTGGCAGGCACTTAAGAGCAAGGATTGATGGTAAGGCTCGAGTTAAGCAAGTTAAAAGAGTTCCAATGAGGAGGTGTTTAGGGCGAGGAGGGGCAGGAACTGGGTGGGCATGGTCATAGGAATTAGCATGGCCATGGACAGTCAATGGGTGGGCAAACAACACCTACAAGCTGTGTGTGTCCCTCCTCATATGCCATTTCTGCCCACCTCTACTCTAAATACCAGCAGAATTATGCTTCCTTCTCTTCTTAAACCAGAGAACGAAATATGATATGATATTTTATTTATATTGCGCCCATACACAAGTGTTTCAGAGCTCGATGAGGCAAGGGAGGGGAACAAGGGAGGACAAAAACAACGATCTTACTATAATAATAATAATTTAGCATTTATATAGCGCTACGAAACCTCAGGAATCTGAGAGCTGCTTATTAATACCCACAGTGTGTGGTGTTCATTTATCGACCTCGGAAGGATGAAAGGCCTAGTGTGGCCCTGCCAGGATTCGAACCTGTGTGAGCAGACTCTGCACAGATGTCAAAGCGCTCGCTGTGCTATCGGACCAGCTGTGAGAATACTCTAATAATAGTCATAATAGCCATTGGATCTGTGCATGACCCAATCCAGCCACATGGAGTAGAGAGAGCGATTTAAATGTAATTTAGTGAAAATAAACACCATCAGCATGTCTAAGAATAATTTTCAGACTTCACAATTCAAAGGAACTTTGGTCCCCATTACAAGTACACCAGTGCAGATAAAACCGGTGGTAATGCAATGGTAATTCCGCTGCTGCCGCATTACCGCACCAACATACTACATGTTTGGATGGTAGAGTGGGAGATTTACCTCCAGCAAAAAGCTGGATGTAAATCCTCCACCTCACTACAAAGAAAACAGACTAACCGCTGGCGGTAATCCTGCTGAAATCCCTTTGGCGTCCTATTAACTCCGAAAATAGGGATTAACACCGCCCTACTACCACTTGAAATCCCATGGTAAATCCACAGGACCAAGTGGTGGTAACAGTAATCAAGTTTGGCAGTCATTTGGTGGCTTTTCCGCTACATTACCACCAAACTCGTAATGAGTCTCTTTGACTTCCTGGGTCCAACTCTTTGTAGATTCATTCAGCTTTTTATGGACTTAAAAATCACAAAAGGGGCTTAGCTGAAGCACTTGGCACCAGCCGTGCATCCATAAAGAGCTGACAAAATAGCAGAGGCAGTCTAAATGATAGGCAGTGATTCACAGAAGACCCATGAGGGAATGCATGCCAAATCGAATGTTCTATCAGCGGCCAACAGGTTCCTTTTGAAGGAACCACTCTACACAGATGGCATGCATCGTACGCTATTTGCCAACCTTTTATGCGCAGAAGCACAGTGTAATAGACTACACACCAATACACTTAAAACTTAAAATATCAGTCAAAAGAAGTGGATTCCATTCAAGGAACCGCCAAATAAGAGTTTTGCAACATTACAGGACGTCTGGCCCAATCCATGGCTGCTGCAACAAAAGTTTCTATTTCTGGGACAACATTGGAGACAGTGCAGGAAGCGTAGCGAGATCACAGCTTTCAACATCTATAGCGTTCTGGTCACTGCTCACTCTTGGAATCCCTTATTGAAGGGCACCTGTGTGATACAATGAGGAAAGCGGCAAAGGTCTCGAATTGTACAGCAACTCCGTGTACATAAAAATCATGCGGAAGCAAAAGCTGCCACAGTCATCCGTCTGAATCTACCCCGAAGAAAGCAAAGGTATAACCTAGTCATCCCCTTTGTTTAAATAGCCAGCAAAGGTGTTGCTAAATCTGGAAAAGACCGGAGGCTATGCTAATGTCGCGGCTGTAGAGTCCCAGGGCTATAGCACCCCCACCCCAGTCCCACCCTAGTTACACCACTGATAGCCAGTAATCACATTTGAACTTGTATGACATAGGTTATAGTCAGAGGAAAGGCTGGAACCCAGGCCTATGATCAATATTCTAACAATGCCATCACACCAGACATAAGATACTCAGTACTATAAATCAAAAACGTTGAACATTCTTTTTGTCGGAAATGGAAAAAACATTTTCATCAAAAAATTGCACAAATGGAGGAGAGTTTGAACTACTTAACATTCGACAACTTGTTTTCCGTTCCCCCAACCGCTGCAAAGGTCAGTGCATCTCTGATTATGGCCCACACCCTCAGCCACATAAGAGGTTTGCAGAACAGCCTGCTCTTCTGTTTCTCCATTAAAACTCTCTGCTATGGCATCGTCCCAAGTGCATGACTCTTCCTTCTGCCTAACTCGTCTAACAGCACCAATTCTTTGGCCGCCAATTTTGATCAGACATGCCAGCAAACTGAACATTATGATAGAAACCTATCATCCTGCCAATCTGGCTTTAGTCACAGCACCAAACCTGCCCTGGTTTCTATTTAGGACAGCAGCCCGTCCTCAGCAGATGATGGCACACTATCCACGCTTGGCCTCAGAGGGCTGTTGGTAGCCACTATTACCTTCTTGAGTAGCTAGGGCAGGTCGCTGGTGTAGCTGGATCTCCCTTGAGTTGGCTTCATGACTACTTGCCTAACCGTCCGCAATAGGAGCAACTCAGAGACCATGTGGCACAGTGCTCCCCTCTTTCACCGCTTCTGTTTAATATCTGCATAAAAAAACTCCACATGGGACGGCTCCTCAGTTCCAACATAAAATCACACTCAACTGCGAACAATATCCAAATCTACCTGTGAGTCTCCAGTGGCTTGTCCACACTCAGGGAATTGATGCATTAAAAGCAGCCTAAAAGACAACCGTGACGGAATAAAAATACTTATACCAAGTCCCGAATATCGACTATAAAAACATACAGATCTACTACCAATCCCTCCAGTCAACCTGTAAAACAGAGCCACAAATCAAGGTGTCACATGGGATGCTTCCCCAAGCAGGAACTTGCGAATTGGAGGAGTGGTGAAACCAATCTTCTTCTTCCAACTAAAATCTCTCATGAAAATCCTCCGCTTCACCCCTTAAATGAATAATGCTGCAGTTGATGGCTCCTCTGTAAACTCTCTTCTGGATTATGCCAGTTCCACTGCCCACCAAGTCAAAAGGCTTCAGTTAATAGAAATTGGAGCAGCCCACTGCAGTGCTGGCATTCCAAAACAGCACCTTATCCCCCACTACCTTCAAGAGGTTCACTGGCTGGCAGTACACAAACACATCTCAGTAAAACTCATACACCTGGCCGAAGTGCACACAAAATGCAAGTTGTGTTACCTTTTATTGGACTAACTGGAAATGTTATGGAGAAATGTAGAACGTATTAGTTTTCAAAGTCCCATTGACTTCTCTATCATATTGTGCGGTGTGAAATTAGTGGCAAAACGGATACTGGCTGCACAAATGCATCCACACTGCATCTATGACCTACCTTGAAGACTGGATCCACCTATAATACTGACTAAATGTTTTTACTCGGACGATCAATTGCTCATAACATTTCCCATCTCCAGACACTGCAGCAGAGGAGAGAAGAGGACTTCTGTGGCAGCCCTGGCACCAGTGCTTAATTTGTGTAAAAAAAAAAAAAAATGCCGGGGCCCAAATATTTTCCAGCACTCCTGTGACACTGCGCGTGGGCAGTTGCCAATCACTGCTGGCTCCACCCGTAGCTGCTGGCTACAGTGTTGATATATTTGGGATTACACTACAGTTCCCACCTGCTCATTATCGTTGATGCATGCACTGACTATCAGCACTTCATAATTAAAGTGAGTCTGAGACAATAAGTGCCAGGGCTCAAAAATAAGTGCCAGGGCTGAGCCCTGACAAACACCCCCACAAATTAAGCACTGCCTGACTCTATGGACCATATTCTGTTTATATTTACCAAGACATCTCTTTGCTACAGTTTAGTGAACAACTGAACATTTGGGTATTCTTCCAAGCCTGATAAACCTATTCTGTTACATCCACCCCCCTTTGTGATTGCTGTTTGCTAGTACTGCCCCTTGATCATCCTATTAGTGGCAATCAGGGGTGTTTCTAGGTCTGGAAAAGACCCGGGCTACGCTAATGTCAGAACTGTCAGGACTGGGGGCTAGCCAGCCTTTTGGTTGTAGCTCCTGAGATTCTATCCAGGGCTAAAACCAAAAGAACAAGGGCTATCGCCCCCTTAGCCCTCCCCCACACCCCTAGCAACGCCTCTGGTGGCAATGTATTTTGTGGTGTGCGCTTTGCAAGCTCATGCATGAATACACCCTGTGACTCCAGCTTGATCAACAGAGCTTTGCATACATGCCTTGATCCGGCCCTACCACTCTGCGCAGGGTGTTTCGGTGGATTGGTAGCAGCAGTGCAAGTGGAGCTCTGACTACTGCACAATCCCAAGATGCAATTTAGTTTGCAGGACTTGATCTATAAAGCGACATAAGTCTAAATATAACATTGTGCTAGGCAGCGCAATGCTGATTTCTTTAAATGCAGAATCGCTTGAAGAGTGAAACCGTTTATTGAACATCTAAATGTTAATGAGTGAACCAATAAGCAGCTTTCAGTATGAGGTGTTAAGTTATGGTGCAGCCGAGCCCTATCCCCGGGCCACATCACTGCTTTGTACATATACTAGGCAAAGCCTAAAAGCCATGCAATGTATCTCCATTAACAGATGATGCACTCCACGCGTGTCCGTGCAGGCAATCAAAGGATCAGACCAGTACAGTCATATAGGAGCATAATGCAGCCTTGGAGAGTGTTAAAGGACTCATATAAATTAGAAAAAACAGCGCGGGCTAATATCAAATTAGTAACCAAATCCTCACGCTGCATCGCAGACCGCAAATACCTATCACAAAGCGGTGACCTGCTGATTATTCCCATCAGTTGTGTTTTTCACCCGCAAATACTCCATAATGAATTCTTCTTCACAGGCGATAGAAACGCGCGTACAATGTATCTCTGCGGATTCTCGCGGGATTAGCAACAGCCACTCTCCCGGTAAAGTCGCTCTCGCACTTCCAATGCACAGAAACCCCAGAAAGGGAGCGGCACACAATACCAGTGAGAGGTGGCACTGTTGCACCAGCTCTGGAAGCAGGAGATTAGGCCGGGCACCCGGCTACCGTGACAACCCCTGCTTCCCGCCAAGTCATTCTGCAATTATCATGAACTGTTGCATGCATGCAACCCGGGTGCAGTAGCCCAGGCAATGCACTGTCAAGTTATGCTTACACCTGGCCACCGTAAATGAGAGACTACATTCATTAACTCACATTACACTCATTACGCTTGTGTCACTCTTCCTAAACCGGGCCTTACGCGGGAGGCACTCCCGCCACCGCAGACCGCTCAGCCCGTAACCAACAGTTCTTCTTAACATACTATTTTCTAATTCCTCTCCTCGGAGGTAAACATTCTCCCACTCACCCTTCTAGAAGCTCCCTATTTTTCAGATTCAGGCACTCAGCCATTGGCTTTAGTAAGTGCAGGGCAGCCCCCACGTATGTGGTCAGGTGGGAAAGTGCAGTGTACTGGTAGAGAGGGCACAGAATGCAACTTTGATGGCAGCTCCATCTGTGAGTGGGCACGTCTCCTTGGTGACGGCATCAGGTGCACTAATGCATTGGGCACAGTGCCAGGAGGTGAGTGCCACCGCGCAGTATGCGCGGGGAATGCCCGTGGTGCATTGACAGCATGCACTCCAGTACAGGATAAGGATCACATTTGGGCGAGTATGAATGCCCTCTGTTACTGCAACGCTCCAATCCTGATTTGCAGAGCATTTAACCTTGACAAAAGAGTTGGAGGGCCGTACGAGAAAGGAAAAGAAACAACACAGCGTGATCTTCCTCCTCCATTAAGCACAGGGCTCACAGGCAGGTGGGCCGAGTACGGGGGGCTCTGGGGCCATCGGGCCGGAGAGAAGCGATGCAGCATCGATGGCCCTTTCCATCGATACTGCATCACTTCTCTCCGGCTGGGTAAAAAGCGCGTTGGTGCTTGCTGGCTGGATGTGTGCTATGTTCATCCCATGTGACTTGCCAATAGGGAGGTGGCGAGATTTCCCTGGCACGACAGGGCCTCTGAAAGGCCTGTCGAGTTGGGACAAGTGGCCCTGGCCTTCCAGTGGCCCCGGCCCGTTAATGAAATCTCACATTTTCCCTCGTGGTCACCCCACTTCCCCATCTTTACTTGCAAATACAGGAGAGAGACATTAAGCTGGGTGGAAAGTGGCCCCATCATCTAATTTGTCAACAGCCTGCTAAGGCACCTAACATCTGCGGTGGCGCTTTATTTGGGTGTAATTGCAAAAACTGAAATGTGCACACGTAATGCTTTGAAAAGAGTAATCTCAGCAATGTTTTCTAAAATATTCTAATCTAATTGAAACCTTCGGCATCTCGCTAACATAGCGCTTCAACAGGTCTGACATGTATTTATCCATTTGGATTAATAAAGTGCTTACACTTAAGCGCTATACACAAGTTACTTAACCGCTATACACAAGTTACAAAACAGAGCAAAACATTCACGAGAAAAGGCAGTCAACATGAGGCAACACTCATGACGGTTAGATGCGGAGAGCAAGTCAGCTGATGCAGGCGATGAGGGCTGTTCACACAAAACGGTCTCACTAAAGTAGCGTTAGTACCATTTCAACATGATATGCTATGTTACTGTATTTACTGTATTTATAGCGGTACTCGATCCTGTGTTATGCGTGTCTTGCTTCCAATTTAGAAACTACAATTGTATGTAGAGGGTTATCATAAAAGCACGCCCCATATTTGATTGGGAATTGTTTTGGCAGCAGTGAAAATCCTGGTCCCTTTTAGGTATGCTCTTGGGTGCATCCACTCCTGCTGGCGCAAAGTCACAGGATGGTGTTCGGGGGATGTTGTTGACTACGCCTCCTGGGATCCCTCGCCATTCACTATACTGGTTGGGGCTGATGGGACATGTAGTCCAACATTTCTGACTGGCCATAGGTTGCAGACCACTGAAAAGGCTTGCAGCGCATCATTGATGCACAGAATGCGCTGGTAGACACACCTGGCCTGTAAAATGAAGCTCACCCATCTACAGTGTCTACAGAGGCCATGCATGAATAAGTATTTGATCTGTAATTTAAGCTTTCTTTATTTACTCTTTCATCAGTCACCTGCACCCCTAGCTGGGGCTATAACTCCACTTGCTTAGTTACAATCTAACAATGCTCTAAATCCACATCACGTTATACTCAATCGCCAAGAAGCCTCAAGTCAAAGACACCATCTGTGTATCCAGTCCTTACATTTTAAACCATGCCACTCTGCACATTGCATGTCAAAGGTATGACTGGAAGGTTTAGAATCAATCTTAACCTCTGGCATCGCTCTGGGCAACTCTCCAGACCATCGTTCTTCGCCTGGCAAGCCATTACAGAAGGGGAAAGACCATATGCAAATCAGGTTTGGTACCACCCCGAAAGGGGCAGTCTAGCCCGAACTGCTTGGTCACATTCCTTCTGCACGAGGCCAGAAGCATCCCCAGACATGTTTCGGCCTCATTGTGCATCATCATTGAAGAGTAGCTGGGGTCTCTAAGCCCAGCTTGCACGGGACCACTTTTGTGCCCTTACTTATAATAGGTAAATGCCTAACTACAAGTTCCAGCATGCAAAGGGATGTTTTGCTATAAATTCAAGACTAAATAGACGTGATCTTAACAGCATGGAGTTAGTTGTCAAATTTGATTTAGGAAGTCAAATGGATAATGCAGAGAAATCTGCATACATGCCCTAAAAGGTGTGAGTTTGAAAGTGTGTCATTCAAAATGTTTGCACACGGAGGACTCTATAACCCAACTCATTTGGGCAAATGGGCTGGTTCTTTGAACACATTCTATTTTGTTTGCGAGACGTTTTTGACTGAGGAAGTGGGGAGAGGAGGGAGTTTTATGGATATTTCCCCACAGCCCACTCCCAAGATAAAGCAGCCGAGTGGGGTGGGGGGAGCAGAGGAAAGAAAAGTCGGCCCCATTTTGTAGCAAGGCACACAAAGACAATGTGTGCATGATTATAGAGGGGTGGAGTAGGGGAAGTGTTGGCTTACTGGAATGCAACTCGAAGGCTTAAATCTCCCTCTTACTTGACTTTAGTATATGCAGGACATGCTCGCCAATGTTTCCACTGTTCTGCGCTGCGTGTGCAAAAACCACCCCCCCACGCCGTTGCACCAAGTTGGCAACTACATGCAAATTTGCAGTCATATAACTGCCAGTGATGTCACTTCCTGTATTTGGGC
The DNA here is from genome assembly GCF_040938575.1 of Ambystoma mexicanum. NCBI lineage: Eukaryota > Metazoa > Chordata > Amphibia > Caudata > Ambystomatidae > Ambystoma > Ambystoma mexicanum. The sequence goes on along the minus strand of NC_090931.1, from coordinate 1,316,449,748 downwards.
CCCCTCCCCCCGAGAAATTCATAAGTCGGGTCTCCTGCTCACAGGCATGCCTTTAATAAACACATGAGATGGAATAACTCGCTTCCTCCTCCTGCGCCACCTCCTGCTACGCCCTTCCCAGTACTTCTCCCTCCCATCTGTTTGGAGCAGATCGAGCAGTGTAAAGATCCATAGCAACTGCTTTGACTAGACACCACTCAGAACCCCTGTCCAAAATGCCTGGATTGGCTCCTTTGTTAAAGACAATAGCTGAAGCCGCTCGAGCCGGAAGTTGGATAAGAATCTGTGGTGCAATGGAAAGAATCAGACAAGACTAACAGTCACAGGTATTCTTGCCAGCCTGGATCCTCTACAAGGATTTAAGAATCAATACCCTGCTATCTCAAAAGGGAACTTTTTTTTTCTCCAAGAAAGGAGAGCACAGTCGTCACCTCTGAAGATGGCATCCCTAGCAATACATTAGACAGGCACCTGCATTTTTCTTTGAAAGGTCTTATTGCCGCTTAAACACTTTGTTAGGTCTTCTACCTAGGCTACTTATGCAGCTCCCATCTGATAGAGTTGATTGCAGAGGTGGCCATGAGATCGAGGACACTATGTCTAGACCCGTTTTCCTCTCATTCGGATGCACTTCTACCGCTTTACTGTCGCTGGCCTGGGCTCCTCAGGCATTAATAAGAGATGCCATGTATTTCTAGTGGCAGAAAGATCTCTCTTGACTTGCAGAGGGCTGCCTAGGAAGGAAGGTCCCCTTGTACTATTGGTTGCCCCAAACTGTTGATTTTGCTGCTTTTCTACATGCCACAAACCCCAAGCTGCCCCCCCCCCGTGCTCCAGTCTACAAAGATGCTGAAAAAGTGGCTCGTTTCCAGACATGCTTTGGCATGATTGAACCACTTGGCATGGTTTCTGGGAGGGTGTCTAATCAGCATGTTGTGGGATAGCATAGCTCCAACTGTTCAGCAGACCAGATGCTGTGCAACATCGAAGGCTCACAATACGCAGTGGACACCCTTCTGGCCTGAGTGTTTGGGGTACCAGTTACTTTGAACCAATGAAAATCTTACATTTCCTGCAAGATGATTTTGAAATGGAATTTGGTTGCTCCTTTCTATTGGGAGCTATTTGCACCTGAGATCCTTGGGGAAGCATTGGGCAAGTGTACCAATATACCAACTGCATGTTTTGCAGTTTTCTGCTGTCACAACCTATAATTTGTTCTGTTCTATGTGCTGACTCTAGTGATGTCATCACTGCCTCCCTGGGGAAAGTCTCTCCTCATGTGGCCAGGGTAATGCAGAAGCTGCCCGATCCTGGCCCTGAGGGTGGCTATCTGAGGGAGGACCAAGTGAGTAGAGACGACCCTGATGAGAGTGAAGTGGACTTGTTAGGTGGAACATGGTGTCCCCCCTTTCCCGTTAGAGTCTGACAACTCCCCCATAACTCCCCAATCCTCAGTGGCATATTGTAATGTTAGACAAGCGCATCCAGCCATGACAATAGCAAAGCTCTTTCCTATCCTTATTTGAAAATGTCTAACGAAACTGAGATGATGAGGGAGGAAGATTGCTGAGGCTGAGACGCAAGAGACACGCTCTAGTTGTTGGGAGAATTCGATAGGTGCCGGGACATTCAAAAGCACCAAGTGTCAGGAAAGATGGAGTCTCAATACTCCGAATGCCGTGAGCAGATGAAGCGGCCGAGTGAAGACCGAAGCATCGCGGGAACCAGCTTAAAAAAGACAAATTTACAGAAAAGAAATCATAATCCAAAGCAGAAGGGGTCCCACACCTAACAAGCAAGCCATATGTACAAATAACACAAAAAGACAGCTGGGACCAGTCCTTTATCTATTTACAATTGAAAATGGCAAGACTGAAGCGCCCTTTCTTCTATCAAGGGACTCTGAGAGGAAAACAGAAAAAAAACAGGCTTGCTGCATCACTGAGGGTGGAGGTACCAGCAACTGGAAGTTTAGGATGAACACTAGTGAACAGGCCGTAAACTGAAATAAAGGAAACTCAGCCTCCTTCAATTATCCATGGAAGAGCCCGGACCGACACATATTTTCCCGAATTCACAGACAGGAAGAACATTTAAAAAAATCCTAGTTCAAGACTCACCAATCGGGAAGAAAACTGTCCTATAAGCCTTCGTTACCAAAGGATATATCTTGCAACAGCAAAGTAATACATCTTTAGTGCCTCAAAATAGAAAATGAAAGGTTAACTAAACATAGGGGTATACTTATCTTCAGGTGGGAGCAACAAGAAAGAGGGGAAGTAGTGGCTTTAGTCAGATTGGAAGATATGAGAAGGAGAGGGAGCATGGACTAGGATTTATGGCAGCAGTCGTTTTTCTTTGCTATTGGTGTATGTATTAACCTGCTGCTGTTGAAATAAAGGACAGAGTAGTGCATAATAGGGCATATTAGGAGCCCCTGAGTCTTGCCTTAGAATTACAGCACAAGTGTTAAATATTCAGTTCTCCATATTCTTCAATGATACATTTTTGTCTGTTTCGGTACAATCATTTCACTGAAATTATGGAAGGCATAACGGGCCTTTTCAGCTGACTGTGCGATAAAGTTTGTTTATGTACTCCCTGTCAGGAAGGCATGGTATAAATAGTAGACAGAGACACAATAGATACAAGTTTCAAAAAACCTTTATTTGGTATTTTGGTTGGGTTGGTAGAATTCCTAACTGGCCCTAACTCTAGAATGGGAGTAGTCTCGACCATTAAGTAAATAACAAACAAGTCCAAGTCAGTCTAGTCAAAATAAAAGGCCTATAGTATAAAAAACAAACCTTGCCCTCCTTCTCAAAAGGATAAATCTGTTAAGGGAATACAAAAGGAAAATAGTGTCTCAAAAGAAATGTCAGAATGGCTTAAATAACAACTGCCTTACCCACGTTCAGTCATGAGAGTTGGTGGATGGCACAGTTCTATCATTCTTGCACACTTTGGCTTACTGGTACAATTCAACAGTTCAGGCATGATCTTCAAGCTTCTGGTAATTCAATCACTTCCGTAGGCTTCGTCTGCATTGGCATAAATACACAGTTCCAATTTTGACCTTTACTTTCCCACAATTCAACACAGGCTTCCCTCTGCCATGCTCGACCCTGGCTCTATTTTTACATTCACTTTTCCAATTTCTCACAGTTTTACACAGGCTTCCCTCTGCCGGGCTCTGGCCTGTCTATTCACTTTTTGACTTTATCACACAGTTCTGCACAGGCTTCCCTCTGCCGGGCTCGAGCCTGTCTTTCACTTTGTGGGGATTCCCTTCCCCACGTTTTGTCTTGGGTGTCTCTTCGCTGTCGAAAACCTTCAAAACGGCAAGGACTTTACATAGATCTTTGCAAAACCAATTTCCACCTCTCTTTCAACAATTCTACAATCCACAATCTTCCTTTTCTTTCAGCACCAATGTCCCTTGGTACTTGCAGCTTCTTATTCTCTTTAGTTTGTCCTCTTGGCCTCTTTCAAAGTTCATATACTTTGCCATCTTGGCCTATTCAGAGTTCACATACTTTACTTTTCATTCATCCAACTTTCTTTCGGGATCTAGGTTACTTTCTTGCCTTTGGTTCCTGTTCAACTCAGAACATTTCACAGAGACTTTTAAATGTGCGATTTAGCCTCGCAGGATGACTGTTACTTTGTATCCATTCCTTTTACAATTCAACAATTGACCTTTCGGTTACGTGTTTTATCAGCACACGTGCAACCTTCAACTTTGAAGTTGCAGTCACTTTTGCTTTCAACACAAGCTGGCTTTTGTTGCCTTCGATAACTCACTGGTCGTGCTAATTAGTCTTCTTTCATCATTTAGTTTTTTACTCTTTAGTTTGCCCTCTTGGCCTCTTTCAAAGTTCATCGCCTGGTTTGCATCAGCCCCGAAAGAGCTGTTCCTTCTCATACCCAGCGTCGCTCAGAGTGTGCCTGTGCGCTCTACTTTTTATCTTTCTGACAGGGAGTGTTAACAACTGGCAGGTGTGTATAGTTAGGATTACGTGCCTGACTATTCTTGGGACAGAGCCATTGTAAATTATTAGAGGTAATCTTTCTGGCCTCATTTCCCATCTTCCTTGACTCAGTAGTGTTGTCAATGTGAAGTTGGGAGGAATTATGGGAGCTGTAGTTTCCCATAAAATAAGCAGGAATAGGGACTAGACGGGTTGTGGGAAAATGTGCGATACCATGTCCAACCATCAGGTGCTTCTCCCCGTCCCCCGAGTACCCTCTACACAGGTGATCCTCCCTCGCTTCTCCACCCCCAGGGTCGGGATCCAAAAGCGATGGCCTTTCCCTTGCCACTCGAGTGAGGATTTGAAAATGATAGGTTTGTATAGTGGGACTTTGTTCCCTGCTAGCAACATCATTTCAGCAGTTTTCCTTGCCCTGTCTGGAGTCTGGACCACCCCTTCCATTGAAATGCATGTGTGTCTCTTTGGGTATAGGAGAACGGTGCATGAAGGGAGGGGTTTCTCACTTGTGCCAAAGCCTTGTCCCTTGGTTTATTTTTTGTTCTTTTATTCTTTTTAACAAATACATTTTCACCAATCCACTGGAAAAGCAAGTGGTAATTTTTTCCACCAATCGGCACATGTCACAGCGCCATCCAGTAGCCATCTCAGGAAGATCACCCCTAGTTCACAGCCACTGAGCAATGCATGTTATGGAAGGTGTAATGGAGACAACCCAACCATTATCGTCCAAACGCAAGCGCACAAATGGTGTAGTTTTTCATTTGTGTTTATTGTGTCAAAGCCAACAAACAGACTTTAAACCTCAAAATCTACTGAAAAACTATTTGATTCTGTAAGAATTCAAAATGTGTGCAGAAACAGCGATTATAAACATCTTGAAGAACATTACGAAAATAAAACTATGGCACAAATAAACTTCTGTGATGTAAGGTGGCATCTATCCTGTTGGTAGAGGGGCACACAAAAAGGCACTTTGGTAAAACATGAAAATGCTGGTGACATTGAGGAGGATAGTCCTTTGCTGTAAAAGATCCCAGAGCAATTGTATGCAATTCTGCTTTTTTTTGGCGCTATATCTGAAGTTAGGAAGCATACATTGCACACTGTTTGCACTGAAGATGCAGGTCAGCGGATTTATGATGCTGTCAAATGAGTTAAAATAGCCAAAGGAAAATAAAGTTGAGTGGGTGCATCAATCCAAAAGATGCTCATCTATACAAAATAGTATACAACAAATAATGCTATATACCCAATGTCCTGTGAAGTGCAGTAAACCTGGAACTCCACCAAATGCCCCAGAATGTACAAGCCAGGTAGAATTCATTCATTGTTTATCAGAGGATCTTTCGGAAGATCAGATTGCCACATTGGCAGATGCTGAGCAACACTACGAAGAAATCGGTTACTCAAAAGATAATACAGAGGAAGACACGATATTGAGGAAATCCTTGGAAACCTTTTTTTGCATGGGTGTAATACTAAGCAATGACTATCACCAATAACTAATTAGATTTTAATGTTTCTGTGCTTTGACATGCAGAAGTAAGTTCCAATATCAAATAAAATATCAACACTCCATATCAGGCTGCCAAATCACCATGGAAACCATCTTTGCAAAGGTGAAGTGGACGTTCACACACAGGACAAGAAGTGTTAGAAAATGGGAGAAGAACGTTTGTTACAGTGCAGGTTGAGAATACATATTTGAACCAGAGGGATGACGCTTTGTCAGAAACTCTTATGTATGATTGCCTACCAAAAAGGCACACCTCATATGGTGCCTTAACTTCAGAAACACATGTAAACCTCCACTTGGCCTAATAATGCTTTCCAAAACTTGCAGCAAATTCTTGGTGCAGCATTTGCATGTCTTGAATTCCTCAATAGACTATAATGACGTTTTCTGGCTTCAGACCACTTTCGCTAATGAAGTTCTATGCCACATGGAAGATGATAGAGTACCTCTGCACCCGAAAGGCAGATCTATGTCTTGTGGTGCAGATACTTTGGTAGATTTCCTTGAGGGCACACCCACCTGATGGAAAGGGAATCCCTCATGCAATAGTGATGATTTGTTATCAAGAAAGCCATGACAAAGATGAGGCCCAGTCCATAACATTGAGGGTCATTTTATATGACTAGTAAATTGCACGCCAGGGGAACATGTCCATTTGCACTTACATGTAAAAGGGCCCATTCTGTGCAATTTCTTTAATAGTTTTGCTCGCCTTTTTGGGTGTGTGTGTAGTATATGAGAGGTATGTGGGTGTGGAAAAGAGGAGGGGAGGTTAGTTGGTTTCTATTTGGCTCTGGATGTGTGGTTGTTTTATTGTTAGTTCCTTAATCCGTATTGTCCCATGCTTACTTTGGTCCTATAGTATGGTGTGTGGGGTGCAAGTTTTTATGCTCGTCACAGTTAGTTGAATAGCCAGGTTTTCCGTAGTTTTCTATAAGTTAGGAGGTCTTCCAATATTCTTATTTACTTAGGTGCCAAAGTCCATATTTTGGCTATCAAATTGGATGATGCGTTTCCTCTGAATTTCCTTTTCTTTTAGTGTTTCATTTCTATTTGGATGTCGTTGCTCGATGTTAGGTTTTTTCCTGGTTGGTTGCAGTTGATATTGGCTTGGAGAAATTCAGCTCCTTGTCCGTGTAGTGCTTTGTGGGCAATGCAGAGGGCTTTAAAGATAATGCGTTTTTTTTACTGGTAGCAAGGGTAGACTTCTCAGGGCTGGTGTAATGTGGTCTCTTCTATTCAGTCTCAGGAGTAGTCTTGCTGCAGTATTTTGGATGTATTGTAGTTTTTTGCAAGGTGTTCTGGCATTCCAAGGTAGAGGTTGTTTGCGTAGTCTAGCCTCGATAGTACCAATGCGATGATTATGAGGGCTCTGTGTGGGAAATTGAGGTAGGGGAGTGTCTCTCTGTTATAAGTCGCAGGAGGTAGAAGCATTGCTTTGCAATTGCATTGATTTATGGTTCTAAATAAAGTCTGTTGTCCATGAGGATTCCCAGTTTTTTTAAATCACTGACAATGTCTCTGGTTGGGTTCCTATGCACGGTGGTCAGCTCAGGTATGTCTGTGTTACATTGTCTAATGTAGTGGAGATCATTTTTTCTGTTTTGATCTGATTTAGTTTGAGATTGTTTTTTTGTCATCCAAGTGTATATGAAATGGTAAGTCATTTATAAGGTGCCTGTACATAGGTGTTTCTAGGCGCACCAAGACAAGGGAGGGAAGACAGAGGGAGGACAAGACAAACAATCTTACTGGGCCATGTGTCATTCAGATTGTGCAAGTGCGACAACTGTAAGTGCAGGTGGAAGGGAGAAGGGGGAGTGTCAGGCAGGGATGTGAAGGAGAAAGTGCAATCGGGGCAGCACGGCTCTGGGTAAGTGCAAGAAGGAAGGGGGCTGTAGAGGTTACAGTTAGAGCCCCCAAGTGCGTGCTAGGCCCAGAAGAAGTGCAGGGGAAACTAATAATGGAGGAGCCTGGTACCCAGTGAGACTGAGGGTAGACAAGCAACCAGTCAGCGCCGCAAACAGTTGGTCAGCAGGAGAGGGAAAGAGAGAAAGGAGGAGAAAAGGAAAGTCTTGAGCTGCTTTCGTAACTTAAGGTGGTCCGTCTCAAGTTTTGAGAGGGGCAGGGAGGCCATTCCAGAGGGAGGCACCTGCAGAGCAGAGAGATCTACCCCCCACTCTCTGCCTGGAGAACCATCTGACCCTCATAGAATTTGAGGTAGCTGAGCAACGGGCTCGAGAAGGAAGGCATTTTGGAAGAGAGAGTTGGATGTGGTGCGGGCCCCGGCCCCATAAAGTCTTGTGGATGATGCAGAGGCTCAGCAACTTGATTGTGCAGCCAGTGGAGAGATTTCAGGGCTGGAGATACAGTCCCTGGGCCTGAGGCCAAGGATAAGTCTTGCAGTCCTGTTCTGGATTAGTTGCAGAGGGCGGCGAATAGAGGAAGGAAGATTGAGAAAGAGGCTGTTGCAGTAGTCCAGCCAAGAGAGAACCAGAGCTCAAGAGACAGTGAGCTTCTGGGGGAAAGTGAGAAAAGGAAGAGTACCTCTGAGGAGGTGCAGCTGGTAGCAGACCTTCTTGGCAAGATCTGTGATGTGCGGAGAGAAGGAGAGGGTGGAGTCGAAGATGACACCAAGGTTTTTTGCCTCACAATAAAGTGAAGGAAGAGGGCCCGAGGAGGGCGGCCAGAGGGAAAGCGGGAGGAGGGGTCCCAATGAGAAGGATCTCATTTATAATTTATAACTCATAACTGGCATTAAGGCTGAGGTCGTTGGAGGCGCACCAATCCTGGATCACGGATAGACAGTCCAGAATGAGCAAGTGAGAAGAGGAGGCTGAGTGTAGCCCAAAGGAGTGCTGAGTGTCATCACCATAACACTGAAAGTTAGAGGAGAAGGTAGAGATCCGGTGGGCCAAGGGGGCCAAGTAGCCATTGAAGATCCAGGGTGAGCGGTTAGAGGCCTGGGGAACACCACAAGTGGAGCGAGAGATGGTGGAGAGAAAGGACCCAAGTTGGACCTGGGAGGGTCAGTCCAGGAGGAAAGAGGTCAGGCACTCCAGAGCCTGGTCTGTGATGCCCAGGTTCTCACGGAGTTGCTTGATCAGGATGGAGTGGTTGACTGTGTCAAAAGTAGAGGAAAGTTCAAGGAGGATGACGGCAAAAGGAAGGCTGGAGTAGAGATTAGCGAGCAGATCTTCACAGGTTTTCAGGAGAGTAGTTTCCGTGCCTCTGGCTGCTCTGAAGCCAGACTGATGGTCATGGAGTCAACCAACAGATTCAGTGTGGAGAATAAGCTGGGAGATGGCCAGCTTTTCCAAGAGTTTGCCCAGGAAAGGAGTGATAGAGATCAGGTGGTAGTTTGCCGGACAGGTAGGATCAGCAGAAGGTTTTTTTGAGGATGGGGTTGCACAAGGGGGTGCTTGTGAAGAGAGAGGAGAGATCCAGTGGTGAAAGAGTGATTGCAAAATTCGCTCAAGGCTGGTGTCAAGGGGGTCCTTGATGGTTCTGGTGGACAAAGAGAGCACCTGTTTGGATGACATTTTCATAGAAGGGCCTTGTCTAGAAACCTTGTCAGGAGAGAAAGAGGAGAAAGGAGGAGGAAGAGCTGGCTGGAGGGGGGCCATGAGAGGTGGACGGAGAGGAAGAGGAGAGCGAGGACAGGATGCCCTGAGTTTTAGTGGTAAAGTGAGAAACCAGAGCCGTACAGAGGGTCTGGGAGGGAACAGGTGAGGTGGAGACTGCAGAAGGATTGGCCAGCTCCTTGCAGATTTTAAAGAGTTTGGCCGTGTTACTAGACGCTGCAGAAATGTGGGCCTGGATGAGGGCTCTCTTCCTGGACAGGACAGAGTCTCTGTATTGCCTTTGGTGCAGGTGGCGGGCCAGTTTATCAGAGGAGGGCAACGAGGTCGGAGTCAAACCAAGAGTTGAACTTGGAGGTAGGCTTCAGGTGAAGTCGCATGATAGGGGCAAGGAGTGTTGGAGATAAAAAGATGCAGGTTAGAGAGGGCTGTGTCAGGGTGTGAGTCAGACACAGGCATGTCCATGAGGCATTAGTAGAGGGTGTTGTTTGGGTCTTGGGTGGAAGTTACCTTGAAGATGAGTTGGGTATCGTCTGCATAGTTGTAGGTGGTGAGTCCATGGGTTTGAATGATTTTCATTAGGGGAGACATGTAGATGTGGAAGAGGGGGAGGCTTGATCCTTGTGGTACGCCGCAGGTGATGCTTTTAGTTTTCGATGTAAATGGCGGTGTGTTCTGTGTATTGCTTCTATCTTTGTTCTTAGATGGGTTGTGATGTTGTCACATAGGGATTGTGATGGTACAAAACATTTGTTGCAAGAGGTTGGTTTTTTGAGTCCAGAGTCATTCTATTTAGCTGGGAGGTGTTTGGTCTGGTTGATTCCAGTAGCTTTGCTAGCATTTACAGGTCAAGACTCTTGCAGTTTCTTTTGTTTGTGTTGCAGGGAGTTTTACGTTTGTGAGCATCATGCAGCTTGAGATTTTGACGGTGAATGGGGTCATCTGGTGATCGCTCCATACGATTGGTACTGGTGGGGTGGTGGTCAAGAGTCAATTACTGCATAATATTGCATACTAGGTGGGTGGGGCTGTATACTATTTAAGTGGAGGGTTTCCTGTAGGGCGCAGAGGGAATTTGTTTGTGGCTTCATTTTCTGTTTCGAACCAGATGTTGAAAACCCCAGAACAATTATGTTGTCATGATAAGTGGAGAGGTTGGCAACAGCATCAATGAGATTTGTGCCAAAATTGGGGTTGCAGGATGGCGATGAGTAGATCAGGAGGAACAGTAGGCTGGATTGATTGTTGAGCTGGATGTTGGATGTTGATTAGGAGTGAATTACAATCTTCTTTGTCAGTTGAGGGTAGTGGTGTGGAGCAGATTTGGTTTTTGTGTGCTATTGTGATTCTCATCCTCTTTGATTTTCTCTGTTACAATGTCTTTGTTTGAAGTGTTTGGGTACGGCTTTATGGGTCGATTGTTTTGTAATTGTCCAATAGCCATTTTTCTGTGAGGAAGAGCGTGTCAGTGCTGCCTCTGCTCAGAAGGTCGAAACATTTCTGTTTTGTGCTTAGCCATGGATCTTACATTGAGTAAACTACAGTCTGGTCTATGTGTTGTTCCTTGTTCTGTGTTGCATATCATTTCTCATGTCTCAGTTGGGGTGGTGCCTGTTGGATTTTCGGTTCTCTCTTGGGTGAGGCTATTATTTGCTGGTTGTGTAGTTGGTGTCTCACTCTCTTCGTTGAGGAGTTCAATTAAGTTGAGTGATAGGTTTCTTTGTTCTGATTCATAGTAGTTGGGTGTTTGGTTATCCATGTGGTCTTTTCCAGACTCCGGTTATGTAAAGGGGTGCGGATGGTTAGGGATGTGAAATACCATGTGCTCTAGACTCCATTCAGCAGTTTGATCAGATATATGTGTGTAAAGAACAGAAGCAGTACACTGTGTAACTGTTCAGCAAAGAACCTACCTTATACAAACATGCGCGAGTGTAGAGGGAACAAAGAACTATGTTATAATGATTCCCATATTGTACCCAACTTAGTAAACTCTCACAGTGAAGATGATTCAGCCAATATGTTGAACACAAATCGAGACCTACTAAATGACACTATATAAGTATGTTATCGCAAGGTTAGTAATTTCCGCAGTTCAGTCCTTGTAGATAATCATAGTTCTGAGTTAAAATAAAGTAGCATTCAATTGAACGTTTAAAAGAGGTTTCATATTGGGGGGGAGGAGGGGGCCAGCATCCATGGCGTGAGGCTGCTTTAGAGAATAGTTCCTGCCAGATCCGAAGACATCGGACAAAGGCGTGAATGCTCCTCTGATGAGCACTAGAACAAAGGGAAAGCCTGTGGGAACACTGTGACAATAGGGATCTGCTCTCTCTGTTAACTCGGAGTGGGGATTAACTGAACGGCGCACTCCAAAACTTGCCACCGCATTGCGCAATGGAAGCAATATGGCAGGGCCTGAGATGATTGTCAGGGACAGCGGAGGCCATCTGGTTGAGAAGTTAGCTGGGGCATTGCTGCAAGCCCCCGTGAGACCCCGAACACTCGGAGGGGTAGCGGGTAGCTGAATGAACACAGTTGAGCTGACTGTGATGGTGCCTGCGGTGGATAGATGAACGAGACCGAGCATCGGCGGAAGACAGCCAGGAGGCGTGCCTGACCTGGAAGAGAGCTGCGCTCAAGCAGCTGTTACTGCAGCCCGTGACCGGAGTGGTGGCGGACAGTTAGGGAGCCCAGGCAGCATAATAACACACAAGAGGGACATCTGCGCTGGCCATAAGATGTACGCTCCCATCCGAAGGGATGGGAAGAGGCATTGCACGTCAGATGGAATGCCGGCTTAATCCTGACAAGTTTCCTGGGAAACAAGGGCTATGTAGTGCATACGCCAGCTAAAGAAACGTGGAGCAGAGGCAGGGCGAAGTGCAGGAAGCAGTTCTGGCCACCTCCCTTTGTTAAGAGTGCAGAGTTTTCCATGGTTGAATCGGCATGGGACATATTTTGACAGCGTTGGAGGCCAGGAGGCTCCTGATCATTGGTAGAGCTACACCAGAAGAAGCAAGACCCTCGAGGATCGGAGGGCACAGAGTGCAGGTGATCCTGACGCTGACTCTTGGCAAGAGTCTGCGTCCCTGCGCAACTTGTATGCCTAAGGCCCTCACGGTGAACCCCATATGACAGCTGAGTTGGGTCAATCACTGTGGATTTAACAACAGGGGAAAGAACATCAGGGGTTCAACAACTCTTTTGCAGGCCACCCTCCATAAAGGTAGGTATTCCTTTAGCTGCCACCGAGAAAGAGGGCCAATAGATTCACGTAGGCCAGGCGGTGTGGCATGGGGAAACATCAAAGCGAGCATCAAAGTAAAGGATGCACAAGTGACTGGGCCTGCGTGTGGTTGGGTTAGACTCCACTGGCATGCTCGCATAACAGATTCCCTCTAGTTGCTGGGAAGTCCAATCCTGGGCCAGTGTCGGTGAGGCTCCAGGATTGGGACGTGGCCACAGGTGAACTAGGGCAAAATGCTGTGACAAGATAACTGCCAAGTGCAAAGCAGAGGGACTGCAAAGCCGAGCCCCAGCAGGCTGGATGTCTCCTAAGACTGCCAAAGGGAAGAGCGGCCAAAAAAATACTCAGCAGCTATGCTGTACTTCCAGCCCGGAACCCCAAAGACAAGATGGCTACAAGAGGTGAAGCTGGAGGGGATGTGTATGAGCCAGATAATCAGATCCTACTGGCAAATGCGGAGATGAGTACAACCTTAAGCGCCAACATCAATGAAGTAATAGTGGATGTTGGGCTGTTGAGACAAGATGTGCGTAAATTGGCAGAGAGGACGACGGAACTGGAATCTCAACAGAAAGACACAAAGAAGAAGACCCAGGATAAAAGCGCCCAGATCCACATAGTCCAGTCAGTCTCCTGCAGAGTAGAGCGGATGATGCGGAAGGAAGGGCACGGAGGAATAACGTGCGCATGGTTGACCTACCAGAAGGGGAAAAGGGCACTGACCCCACAACCTATATTAAAAATGTATTTCTGCAAGACATCGGGCCCAGGAACCTCTCTCAAGGTTTCACAATAGAAAGGGTGCATAGAGCACTCATCAGAAAACCACTGCCAGGTGCTGCACCGCGCCCGATAATAGCGAAGGTCTTAAATTACAGAGACGGAGAGAACATCTTAGCCTACTCCAGACAGGGTGGCATATTGCAGAGGGCTTCCGCAAATTTGGCAGTGTACTCTGATTACACTTTCCTAGTCCAGAAAAGTAGGGCGCGGTGGAGCCAGGCTCCGGGGCGCTTGTCTGAAGTACCCGCTAATGTACCCTGCGAGACTAAAAGTCCTGCATAAAAATCGCTCCCTATCCTTTGGCCATCCTGAAGTAGTGCAGGAATGGATGGATAGAGAAGGGATCAACTCACACTCGGATGAAAACCCCCCACGCTCAGATAAAGACCCTCCACTTGATAAACGTGTGGATGCCTCGATGAAAGGTACAGGTGGCTGTCGATGACGTGTGGACACAGCGGTACATTTGATCTGTGACACTAAAGACGCAGAGCTGATGGAAGTTATCCTGTGTTGCATGAATGATGCCACCAGTGTGACTGATTTCCCCTTAGACCCACAGACGCTACCTATATTGCTTAAGGGCAGGATGCACACCACAGTCATCCAAGGTAGTTCAGGGGGAGCAGTTATCGCCGAAGTCGGCTGCTGACACGCCCGCAAACTTTGTTTCTCTTTTCTTTTTTGGGTGCTTGTTTTTTGTTTTCATTTTTTTGTGCCTGCCCGCTGCGCATGTCCTGGGGATGTTTTCCGTAGGTACTAGCCAAAGGCGGTTATGCCTGAGCATGGGTATCAATGCTCGGCAAAAGTTGTTGATTGGGGTAGTTTGGGGAGTTATGGGGGCCCCTGTGTTGCTGTTATTAGCCTTCAAGCGGTGGTCTGTCCTTTGGAGGAATAGTCAAACGGTAAGAGATAAAGGATTAAGCTTCGGTGGGTTCTGAGAATACTGTGTACTTAGCTGCACATGCTTGACAATGGTTAGCAAGATAAAACTGTTAACCTGGAATATCCGGGGACTGAACAACTTTGTCAAAAGGAATAGAGTGTATGCCTACCTCCGTAGGCACAAAATTGATATTGCCTTACTGCAACAGACATACCTCACGCCGGAGAAGCAGGTCATACTCACTAGGAAATGGGGGGGGGGCAATCATAGGCTCTACATACTCGGCGTATGCCCGTGGTGTGCTGACCTGGATCACCCCTGCAGTGCCCTTCAAGGTGACGCAGACCAGGACAGACAATGAGGGCAGAATTGTGCTTGTACAAGGGCTTTTGGAAAATGTAGACACTTGCTTTATAAACACATACGCACCCAATCACAACACTGCAGCCTTCCTCCAGACACTGTACCCTAGACTTGGACACTACAGAGAGAGTTTTAATATGGGGTGGGAGGGACTTTAATTGTGTGTTGAACTCCTGCATGGACAGATCAGATTCCAAGGTTCTGAAACCATCCCCACCTGCCAGGACCCTAAAATCGCTAATAGCTTCATTTGAACTGTTGATATTTGGAGAGCGCTGCACCCCGATACCAGACATTACTCCCATGCCTCTTCCGCCCATGCGGTCCATACCAGGTTGGATTGTTTCTTTGTGGGGAAGGATATGTTAGGCGACTTCATGGTGACAGACTAAAAGAACACAGTTCTGTCGGACCATGTCCCACTGCAATTACAGTGGAGATATGCACTGCTGAGGCTCCCAATCCCGACATGGAAACTGAAAAGTGAGGCCCTGTTGGATCCCACTTTCCGGGACCACTTGCGCAAGGGTATGAAACACTACCTTCAGCATAACGTGGGCAGTGTGCCGGGAGCGGGTACTCTGTGGGAAGCTCTGAAGGTCATTGTCAGAGGGTATGCAATTGCCAAGTCTGGGGGTATCCAAGCTACTCTCTGCAGAGAGCTGTCTGCGGCAGAGGACACATTGCAAGCATGATATGATTTGGCATTTATAACGCGCCTATACACAAGTGTTTCAAGGTGTGACGAGGCAAGGGAGGGGAACAAATGGAGGACGGACAACGATCCTACTAGGCCAGGTGTCATTCACATCGCAGAAGTGCGTGGGAAGGGGGCAGGGACAGTGCAGTACATGGAAACAATAAGTAGCGGCCAGCATGTGGCAAGTGCAAGGGTAAGTGCAGACTTCGGTGTCAAGGACTGGGAGGGGGACTGTAGGCATACAGAGACAGTCCCCAAGTACGGGGGTGGGCAGTGCAGGTGTGAAACGCTGGCGGGGGAGGACCTGGTCCCAAGATCAGAGGATATCCAGGTAGCCAGTGCACTTCCAGTTATAACTAGGAGGTCAGCAGAGGAGGGGAGGAGAAAAAGCAGAAGCAAAGAGAAAGGTTTTGCGGAGCTTCCGGAACCAGAGATGGTTCTCCTCCAGTTTAAGAGACACAGGGAGGCTGTTCCAGAGGGAGGCCCCAGCCGAGGAAAGAGATCTCCCACCAACTCCTTGCTTGGAGAAGCGACTGACCCTGAGGGAGTTGGAGGCGGATGAGCAAAGAGCTCGAGAAGGGAGATATTTAGGAAGAGAGAGTTGAAGGTATTGACACAATCCTACATCGACCCAGGTAGCAGGGAGGCAAACGAAATGGCATTGCGGCAGCAATGTTTGAACTGCTGGGAACGGTTGGGGAAACATAGCCACACTAGGTATGTCGAGTGGCAATATGCAGAAGGGGACAAACCGGGTAGGCTATGAGCGTGGCTCTGTAAGAAAGAGGAGCTACGGACACCTGTTTACTTAATACAGAACCGCAAGGCACCATGTGTAATACCCAGGCGGGTATTAACACTGTTTTTAAAAAAAAAATGTTTACCAGGGCTTATATAAAGAGACCCCAAGGTCGACGGATCTGGTAGTTGAGGAGGTTCAAGGGGACCTGGACCTCCTTTGTTTGGAGGCCCCCATCACGGTTGAGGAACTGGTTAGCACAATAAGGTTGCTACCCTCTGGGAAAACCCCAGGATTAGATGGCCTGACTGGTGAGTTTTATAAGGAATTTGCTATGCACCTAGCCTCTCATCTCTTGAAAGTCTTGGAAGAGGCGTACGATTCTGGCCTCCTTCCACTCAGCATGCGAGAGTCAACAATCATACCCCTGCTGAAACCCAACAAACCTCCACTGGAATGTAGCTCCTACAGACCCCTATCTATGCTTAATCAAGACAGCAAAATCCTAACAGCAATTTTGGCCAATAGGTTAAAGAAAGTAATTTATACGCTGGTACACCCTGATCAGACTGGTTACATACCGGGCAGGAGTATGTCTTGGAATCTAAGACGCTTACATCATATAATACATAGTACCGCCTCTCTAGAGACACTGGGCCTCATTACGACCCTGGCGCTCCCGTAATGAAGGATGCTGGTATGGGACCGGCACCCTTCATTACAGGAGCGCCTATTATGAGGTTCCCTTTGCGGGACCCGGAACAGACGTCTGGTAAAACTAGACGTCCTTTGCGGGTCCCGTGAGGGGAAGAGGGAGCTAATAACGGGCCATTTGAAATGTGCCCGTTATTACCTCCCTCCCCATTCCCATTGAGCCCTATGGGGGCTCAAATGGGAATGGGGATGGTTCCTGCAAGGAGGAATTACTGGGTCCTCCAATGTCCGAATGACCCAGTAATTCCTCATTGCAGGTACCCGGTATTGGAGCCCGGTATGGCGGCAGCCATGGCGCTAATAGCACCATGGCTACATCCATACTCGTAATGAGGCCCACTGTGTGTGGTTGCTGCTCTAGATACGATAAAAGAGTTCGACTCCATTAGGTGGTACTGGTTGCAAGAAACGTTGCGCAGGATGAGGTTTGGCCCTTGCTACAGGCGTTGGGTGGAGATAGTATACAAGTAGTGAGGGTCAAGACAGGTAGACACTTCTCTAGGCCGTGGATGTTGGAGAAGGGCACACGACAGGGCTGCCCGCTGTCCCAGTTGCTGTATATTTTAGCGATGGAACTGGTGGCTGTGTACTTACGCGCGGAGTACATTACGGCGGGTATACCGGTCATGGGCGCCCATCACTTGCTCTCCAGGTATGCAGGCAACACGCTTGTATACGTGCAAAACCCTGAAGATAATTTGGAACTGATAATTGAAGCCCTGGCTAGCTTTGCGCAGCTTTCGGGTATCACTGTCAGCATGGAGAAGTCCTCTATGTTCCCATTAGCTGGAATGGCCAAGATGAGGCCTAACAACCTGCCGATGTTGGCCTTAAAGTGGAGCGCAACTTCATTCAGATACCTGGGGATTGATATTTTTCACGATCCGGTTAAAGAACATGTTAATAATACGCAGAGGGCCCTGTATTAGATAAAGAATTCTATGACCTTCTGGAGTAAATTGCCCCTTTCAGTAATGGGTAGAGCAGCTTTGCTAAAAATGATTGTCCTTCCTAGGCTCCTGCACTACTTTGCAATATACCAAGGGCCGTGTTCAGAGCGATCGACTCCCTCTGTAGAGAATTCCTATGGCATGACAGTAAATGCCAGATTGCTCGAGCCTCTCTACAAAGACTGGATGAGGGTCCCACACGAGCTTTATTATGTGGCAGGGCAACTTCAATTTGTGGTGAGTTGGTTAGCAGATGACCCTACCCCGGATATTCGACTTTTGCAATTGGCAGCCCCACGCACCTTTTTTGAAAGAGTTGTTGTGGTGCAAGCGGTCGGGTACGACCAATTACCCATGCCTGGTGACATTGAGTATACAGTTGTGGCATAGGGCACTGACACTAATGAAACTGAAGGGCCCGTTCTCGGCGCATATACCCTTGGCTTCATTAGTCCCAGAGGCGTCTCAGGTACATACAGGAATCCGGACAGACTGGGAGCCCAGAGGTGTAACCACGGTGGGGGACCTGCTTACAGGCACCTCCTTCATACCCTTCTTGGATTTAGCAAATGCCACAGGATTACATTGTGGCCAGTACCTATTACACAGCACTATAAAACAGTTGGTCATGCGTAGATGGCCAATGTGTGTGGAAACTGCGGATGCACTCTCCACGATTGACACTATGTATGACATAGCTGAGGGTCCATACACTGTCTCCAGGTTGTACGGGTTCCTTCTAGAGTACAGCCCCTCCCCGGTGGGGGTTACACAGTCCCAATGGGAGGAGGAGCTGGGGGCTAAATTCCCAGAGACACAATGGGCTCAGATAATGCATATCATAAGAAGTGTCTCGGAATGCGAGATTGCAATTGATCCAACTGTATGTAACGCATAGGGCATACTTGACCCCTCTTAGGATATCAAAGTTCCCCGGAGCTACGGTACAACAATGCCCCAGATGCGGATCCATTGAAGCCGGGATGCTACATATGTTCTGGTCCTGTCCTCAGGTGTTGCAGTTTTGGGGAGGGATAGCAGACAGAATGGGCAAGGCTGGTATAAACATACTCCCGCTCTTACCAGAGGCCTGCTTAATTGGCCGATTTACTCATCCCAGATCTTTGCGAGCAGTCTCCAAAATTAAGGATTTAGGGTTTATACTGGCTAAACGACGGATGGCAATGGCCTGGAAGTCGCCGACAGGCCCGTGTTTGGAAGGTTGATGGTAAGTCCTAAAAAAGTGTTCACAAGCCGAAACCCTACGGTATGGCAGAGAGCAGCACTGAAAGGCTCGTCTGACATTAATATGACCATTACGGCATGGAATACACTTACACATGCATTGTTTGCATTGGCTACCATAGGGGCGGTGCTGGAACACGGTTCACTGAGAGTACACCAACAGACCCTTTACCACATGACACAATTGGGAATGACACTGCGACTTGACTAGCGACACAGGGGGGGGAGGGTTTTATGGGGAGGGGGAAAGGCAGTTGGTAGGTTAACGTTTATGTTTGGTGTTTGATAAGGTTACCGAGGATCCAGCACTGTCATGTTTACTACGTTATTACGAATCTGTTTGTTGTATATGCCCGAGTAATAAAATCAATAAAACTCGTATAAAAAATAAAAGACGTTTCATATTATAAACAAGGACATTTCTGAGACAGCATTGCATATGGACAAAATGTTAAGACCACTTTTTTAGGCCTGACAATATCTTTCAAATGAGACTTTTAAAAATGTAAACCCCCCATAAAGGTTGATACCGTATTCGATGGCATAATCAATCCTTCACTCATGAAACAAAGTGATCATGGAGATTATTCATCTATTGTTACTTTCTGATGACAAGACCAGCCCCACCTTATCCTCCCAAAAACTGCAACCAACGTACAAATGCCCTCTACTAATATGAACTATAAATGCATATGCTGTCCAGTCTCTTTTACTCAGACCTTAAAATCATCTTCGCCTTTATCGTTTTCACAATTTTGCTCTTACTTATTTTGTTCCTGTGCTTGTTAGCCTTAAGTGAGGCCACTGTATTCCACCTAGTGTGATAGTTAATTGAGATTTCACTAATTAATCTAATCCGCCTTCATTTTCTGGTCTTTGAAGATTACGTTCAGTGGGGGGCTAATTCTGTAGATTTATGATTTACTGTAAAGCTAGTTTAAAGGGACATGCATGAGCGGGCTTTACCGCAGGGAAGACCAAATCATTAATGAATGTTAATTCCTCATGAAGCTACATTTTATCATGGGATGGAGCATGAGCGGTCTTGTCAATAAAAAAAAAAAAGAAATGAACAATGTTGACTTTGGCACTTTATCTCCAGCATGCAGGAATCGATTCAAACTCCACTGGGAATGCCTTTCAGAACAGTAGATTGCAGAAGGTTTTTGTAGTGAAGAACTGGCAACTTTTGGCCTGGTGGCGGGTACAATCTATGAAGTCACTTACTACCGATGTACCTGTAACCAAGAGACCACCTGGTCACCTGTAACCACTCAATCAAAACTTTGTACAATCCTCATGTAACAGCGCCTCGATGCCTGTGGGCTGTAAGTGTGCCATATAAATAAATAAATAAATAAATAAATAAATAAATAAACACCGTGGTCCGTGGTCCAGTGGCCTCAGCCCAGGGTGCAGTGGCCCCACACTACTACTGAAATAGTATATATGATATTCAAAAAGACTTGCAAAGTACAACATACATGGGACAATGGTTCTGCATTGTCTAACATAGCAATTCATATTTTAGGGCAGCACATTGGGCAAATAACTCACCACCAGGTGCCCTGGAAAAGCTATCAGCGGTATCCATAAGCAGTACCATATGATGCATGTATGACTACACTAATGCTCTCGCCAGCCGACCCATCCCCACTGAAAAGTTTGGCAGGCATATTTTGCCAGACACCTGGTCCCCTAGACAAAGGACAGCCCTGACAGTCTGTACAGGGGTATGCAGTGCAGCCGTCAGCCTTGCTCTTCGAGAGCGGCTGCCCAAATAATATATAAGTAGGGTTGCCAGCAGATCTGTCCTGATGCCCCTCCTCTTGCCAGCAGACCTGTCCTGATGCCCCTCCTCTAATGCCACCATTTGTTTTGTATGGGTTTTCGTGTTTCGTGCTGAGGTACAAAGACTCAAAGGATTAAAGGATAGTTCCGGGACTTTTTTTTTATTGTCCCTACGGTTCGGCCATGTGTTTTTAAGCATAACTCGGTAGATCGTAGAAAACTTTCCTATGGACCTTACCCGACTTTTCGTCCATTAACGCACTCGAAATCAGCCGCCATTTTCTGATAATCCTATCATTTCCCCCCATCGACCTGGCTCACCTGCTTTTGCAGCACTAAATCAAATCCGCCGCCCCTGAAACAGACTTTATCAAAACATTCATATTCCCCGCCTCTATCCGTGACGTGACTGTGCTGCGTAGGCAAACGCGCCCAGGCGTCTTCTACGCGACTCCACACAGAACCCGGAAATCAACACAGATCAGCTCACAACACAGCGCGCCACAATTGGGAATATGAAACTGTACTTTTAAATCAAACCGCAAGATTGAAAATTTGGTAAAGTACATTTATTTGACATCAAATGTTTTGAGAATATTCAGCGATTTTCATTTTTATTTGCTCACGTTCCAAAAAGTTCGTTTTGAGGCACGCGATGTTCCTTTGCTGTACACAGGGTCTTAGATCATCTCACAATACAGCGCCACAATTCGGAATATGAAACTGTGGTTTAAAAGCAAACGGCAAGATTGTACATTTGGCAAAGTACATTTATTGGACATCAAATGTTTAGAGAATATTCAGCGATTTGCATTTTTCTTTGCTCTCGATCCAAAATAGTTCGTCTTGAGGCAAGCGATGTTCGTGTGCAGTACACAGGGTGTTGGTTTACGATAAAATAAGCTCTTCGGTCGCACTGATAATCGCATGGCTGTTCCAACAACGAGGCACTAGGCCACCACAACGGTCTGTATGTTGCATCTAGCTGTTAGTACCAGGTAAGGGCATACTTGTACTTGGCGATCGTCCCATAAAATGGTCAGGGTGGTAACGTTGTTCACGCGGAGAAGCAACTGGCGGTTGAAAAAGCCATCCGCCGGTGTCTGGTACTCGTGACACATACAATAATGAAGGATGTACCTGTTTTAAAAACATAAAAAATGAAATTAGTCTCACCATCAGATCTTTATTAAAATTATTCATTTTATATATTAGGTCGGGAAATTATTTCATAGCTAGGACAGTGCAACTGGGTATTATACGTCATTTCCGGTAACCCACTCCCTCTCCTCCGCCTTTTTCAGAGCCGCCTGAGCGCCAGTGGACCACTTCGTCACTGATATGATATAATATGGCATTTGCAACGCGCCTATACACAAGTGTTTCAAGGCGTGGCGAGGCAGGGAGGGGGGGGAACAAGGAGAAGACAGACAACGATCCTACTAGGCCAGGTGTCATTCAGATCGCGCAAGTGCAGGGGTAGGGGGAAGGTAAAAGTGCAAGGGGAAGGGGAGGGGGGAAGTGGAGTACAAGGTAAGTAGCATAAAATAATAAATACATAGGGCCAGCTGGTGGCGAGTGCAAGGTAAGTGCAGAACAAGTGCTGGGAAGGGGGGGCTGTAGGATACTGAGACAGTCCCCCAGTGCAGGGGTTGACAGCGAGGCAGTGTAGGTGGAGAGTGGAAGGGCCCAGGACCGAGGTCGCAGACAGTGGACCAGTTGTAGCAGGGGAGAGGGAGAGAGAAAGCAGAAGCAAAGAGGAAGGTTTTGAGGTGCTTCCGTAAAAGGAGATGGTTCTCCTCAAGATAGTGCGCGGTACAAAACAATATGCCACATAGAACGAACAAGTACAACTTAACCCATCTTTAAAGCTAGTGTATAGTAATTAAATTGCGGTATAAACTCATCTAAAGAGTTACTTACATTATATTTGCATTTTCCATTGTGTCTGTGCGTAGGGCAGCCCCGAAATACCACTCCTTCTATGCCGACGTTATTTCTTCTAATGAACGAACATTAAATGGCTATCGTTTCTGAAATTTTATTCATTATCGTTTCTTACGTTATTGCACCACACCCCCAAAAAGAAGTCTTTCGGGATGGTCCCGGCCTGTCAAGGTCAAATAACAATAGAACTTTATACTGAGTCGTGGGCCATTCCGGCACCCGAGCAAAAAATCAAAGCAGCTGACCTTCACTTTGAACGAGCACACATTCCTAGTTAGCTACATTCAGTGTAAGGCCATCCCACAGGACTTGAAATTTACACTCCATCTTTGCATTTTGTCTGCGTGCTTTGCAGCCCCAGAGAACCATAAATACGGAGACATTCTATATTTTTTTTAAAATGATTTATATTACTGTTTGGTTTAATTTAATGCGCAAATGAACAAGGTTGGATAGACACATTGCATGTACACTGAGCAATCACTTTTATTTACACAATACATAGCTACACATATTGAATGGGCCTGCGACATGAGGAGACTCGAGAGCAAAGTCACAGGTGACACCCGGGTGGTTCGGACTACTGCACGGTGAAGGGAGGGGCAAGGGTGGAGAGACACATTGCATATACACTGAGCAATCACTTTTATTTACACAATACATAGCTACACATATTCAATGGGCCTGCGACATGAGGAGACTCGAGAGAACAGACAATCAAATTACAATCATTTAAACCGTGATGTGTATTTCTCAATGAGCTCTTCTTTAGGTGGACATGGAACAGAGGCAATGTTGGGTGGCAATGCAGTTGTCCCCTGCACAGGTTCGTTCACAACTCCATGTATGTGCCTATCTAGGACATCAACAATAAGTCTCTCAATAAACTCATATTGCATATCCTCAAACACTGGTTTGATCACCCATTGTTTACTTCTTTTAGTGAAGGCCTTATTGTAGCGAAGCGTCCCTAAAGTTCCGGTCGTCCTACTTTGTTGACGGCCAACATTATGGTTATGTGCCAAGACCGCTAGAAGAGTCCGATTTATCATGCCCTCCATGCCGAAATGCAATCGTTTTGGCCTGTACTTTAGGCACATATTGTGGAACACCTCCAAATCTCCTGTGTGGCAGAATTCCGTGAGTCCCCTCAAATCTCTTGTTATAGTTTTATCAAATACAATCTTTTCAATGGCTTTGTGAGTGGGTGATGAAGGAATCAACCACTTCTTCTTCCGTGTTCACAATTGTGGAAATGTTGGTTTGTGGTCCAGCGGTGAACGTTGCTACAGTGTAGCATTACTGACCGCCATTTTTCCAGTAGAATTTCCAACGACCCTCCACATGTTTTTGAGCTCCACCAAAGATGGTTGCTGATTGACTTGGACCACTGTGAAATACCTTGCATATCTTTTTTTTTACCTGCAGCCGACATTTTTTTATTGATTGTTTTTGCAAGATGCCAAACGTCAAATTGGTGATTTATATTTTTGTACTCTTTTCTCATTGTCTTGGCAATTGAAACGTGTCTGTCCGTGGCTATCAGGTCGATCACCATTCCCTGCGATTGTAGTTCTTGCAATGATGCTACAAAGCCAACTTTCTCCATGGCCACTGAGGATGTGCTTTGTGACACCTGCACGACCACCGAACTCACAATTTTCTTACTTTCCATGTCCTGAAAGTGGTAGGTGCAGTACTTGGCTGAAAATCCTGGGCTGTCGCACTGTCCATCACCGGCTAGCCTGAACCGTTTGCCCGCGAATGTACTATCAATAGACATTTTTTCCATTCTCCAAGCTTCGCTAATGGCTGGAAATAGATAATCGGTTTGGTATTTGTAGAACTGAGTTTTCGCAATGAAATGGATTCCCACAAACTGAAAGAAAGACTCCAACTTTTTAAAACTTGAACCACTAAAAAGGGCAGCCGCTGCACAAGTAGATTGCCTGCTGGCAGTTGCCCCAGCATGGGTTGTGCAGACCATGAGAAAGGATGATATTTTGTACAGGTGGCATGTATTTTAAGGTTAGTGCCTCGAATTGCACGAGTCACATTAATCAATGGCTCCCCACATACTTCCCCACCAACCGAATGCCCACATTTCATCCGAATAATAATATCAATCAAACAACTATCGAATACAATGAATTTGGCCTCTTTCCTTATACTGTCACTCTGCATCCCAGCTGGTTCGGCCTGTAACGTTGAGGACATGTCACTCACATGAAAGGTAGAATCTCTGATATCGTCTTCCGCTATGTTCAGTGATATTGATGGTGTTTCATTGTCGTCCACTTCATTCTCTTCCATTGCAACATCTGTTCCTTCTCCGGCGATGGGTGAATAAAACAATTTCTTCAACTTTCTTGCGGTCTTAGTTTTTGCGGGTGTGGATTCTGTAAATTGATCTCCGACTGCATCCGAACTACCAGGAGGACATTCACTATCAATGGCTGGTGGTGGTATAGCTCCATTGTCAATCACTTCATATTCTTCCCATTGGCACGATGCATCTCCAGTCTCAAGTCCCTGCCAAAAGGTTTGACAAGCAACATCTCTCGTTCGCTTCACTGTCTGTGTAGATCTAGTTCGTACACCCACTCGCAACTAGAGGACAGATTGGAAAAGGGATGTTCAGTTTAAACACAACTTACAGTATTGAACTATTAACAGTGAAAAACAACATAATATAGTGACCAGGACACTAACCTTCTTTTGCTTTCTTTTCTTTGAAACTTTCTTGCCTCGAACTTCAACATCAGGACGTTGTCGCTCCGACTCGTGTGTGCATGTCTCCACTTCCTCTTGCGCTGCAACGACTATATTTTCATGATAAGCACATCCATCACGCACTGACGCTCCATCGACTCCCTGAAACATAGAACTTTCATTAGTATGTATAATAATATTGAAAACACAAAATGTACTTGGGGACCAATACCCACGTACATCTCAATAGCAAAACACGAATAAACGTTTTGTGCAGAACATTCAAACGACAATTATTCACGCATAGTTGATCTAGTTAGATGGAACTGTCAAGATCCATACCTCGGGCTCCTCATAGACTTCCATTGATGATATTATTGAAGATGATGCTTCAGTAACTCCCTGAAACACAGTAATTGCATTAGTATGGTTTTCTATTTTGTTAAAAAGAACATAAACTTTGTGCAGGCGTCAACGGCTCA
The DNA here is from genome assembly GCF_040938575.1 of Ambystoma mexicanum. Lineage (NCBI taxonomy): Eukaryota > Metazoa > Chordata > Amphibia > Caudata > Ambystomatidae > Ambystoma > Ambystoma mexicanum. The sequence continues at coordinate 1,316,424,091 of NC_090931.1, read as the reverse complement.
TCTAAATAGACCTGCACAAATGATCAGTTGTCTAAAATAAATAATGGATATGTAAATATGATTCGATTTGCTTGATCGTATGAAGTTTCACCACCCAGAGATCTGCATCAACTACTAGGGGTGATGTTCTTGTCGAAGAAGCTCCGTCATCTCCCTGAAACATAGTACTTGCGTTAATAAAGAAGGCAGTATAGCAGATGTAATCACCTCATATGATTTCGCTTGATCGAACTGTCAGTATCCATACCTCGAAATGCATAAGAACTTCAAGGGACGATGTAACTGCGGTGCACACTTCTGCAAGCTGTTGCGCCGACCCGTAACTGCATGCTCCCCCTTCTTCTTGGACTAATGCTCCATCGACTCCCTGAAACATAGGACTTTCATTAGTAATGAACACAATATTGAAAAAAGAAGACACATAGGAGGTCGACGACAGAAGGACATATAATGGCTAAAAACGAAAGAAACATTGTGTGTAACAATCACGCTACAAGAATGCAAGATCTGATGATCTCCATCGATGGAACTGTCCGGAAACGTACCTCGAGCATCTGAGTGACATCAACGGTTGTCGTCAATACGTTGGACTCCTCAGCATCTCCCTGAAAGACAGTACTTGCATTATTTTGGATAACAATAATTATAACTGAAAACAAAGACTAGAGGACGAGTACAAGGGTGTACCATTAGGTAAAATAATTACACGATAAATTAAAACTATTGATTTACATGCCTAAAACAAGTCAGTGGCAGAATAGCCAAGTAAGATTACCCGATAGGCGCTTGAAGTGGCTGATGACTGCAATAACGACACGGATGGAGAATCTTCCGCCTTCATATTGAGTGGATACATAAATGGGGAAATTATTGTTAGCTAATGCTACACACTACCGCAAGGCCGAGAGATAAATACGTAAACTTGACTCACCAGTGGAGGGATGTGGACGAATAGAGTGGGAATAGCGGTTGAGAGCAATTTTCGCCTAGCTCGCGGTGTGTTCTTCTTTATTAGCAATGATGTGGAGTACATGTCTGAGCTAAAGTGCCTGCTGCAGATGCGGTATCGATCACCCCTCTTGTCCGCAAAGACTTCTAGGACTCTACTTTCAAGCTCAGACGGTGGATATCCGCAATATCGGACCCATTCTCTTATCTGATCTATTGTCTTAGGGAAAACATGCATTATAGTACCTTCAGATTTATTATGGGTCTTCGAAGGGGAACCGCCAATGGAACAGGCAGGCATTGTGGAAAGTTCTGAAAAGTAAAGATCAACAATTCTCTATGAATACCAATGTGTTAAAAAATTAAATGACACATAAAAGGTTCAATGCAAGGTTCGTTTTGGTTCTTGGAACTATACACGTTATTCACATGCGGATAAGTATTTGAATAACTTTAAAAAAATAAAAAAATAATTTGACTAAACTCAGAACATGTGACTAGTTACTTGCATGTACTGTCTTGAACGAAAAGAAATTGGACGCAAAATGATTATGGTACATGGCCTTACCTTGACGAACAAACAGTTAGATGCAGGGATCAGAGTAGTTTCTTGTCGTAGAACAGGGAGCAGTTCACAGGTTGCAAACTGACGAGTTTCCTCGAAGTGGTCACGGAAGTTCACAGAGACGAAGAGCAGATAACCAGCACCTTCACGGGTTGACTAGCAAAGCGCAAAGAAGTTCACATTAGAAATATGAAGTGGGTTATAAAGAATTCGAAACAGGGGTGTGTTTGTGAATGAATGACGTGTATATGTCGTGGCATTATGCGGTTTGCAGCGGGCCGTCCAGCGTGAGGGGGGATGCTTGGCAGGAGACACGGGGTCTGGAGGTAGACATGGGAACAACAATCCATGCTCTATAGACCACTTTGAAGTGTACATGGTCTTTGGCACCTCTTGGCCTTTATCGCTCCCTGACAGCTCCACTTGCCAGCACAAGTACCCCGGTGCGAACTGCCTTTGATAGGGCGGGGGGTGGATTGGGGCGGTGGTCGTGCAGACAAGACACAGGAAGACTCGTGAATGGAGACACACTTATGTGGACTGCAGGGGGCCGTCCAGCGTGAGGGGGGATGCTTGGCAGGAGACACGGGGTCTGGAGGTAGACATGGGAACAACAACCCATGCTCTATAGACCACTTTGAAGTGTACATGGTCTTTGGCACCTCTTGGCCTTTATCGCTCTCTGACAGCTTCACTTGCCAGCACAAGTACCCCGGTGCGAACTGCCTTTGATAGGGCGGGGGGTGGATTGGGGCGGTGGTCGTGCAGACAAGACACAGGAAGACTCGTGAATGGAGACACACTTATGTGGATTGCAGGGGGCCGTCCAGCGTGAGGGGGGATGCTTGGCAGGAGACACGGGGTCTGGAGGTAGACATGGGAACAACAACCCATGCTCTATAGACCACTTTGAAGTGTACATGGTCTTTGGCACCTCTTGGCCTTTATCGCTCCCTGACAGCTCCACTTGCCAGCACAAGTACCCCGGTGCGAACTGCCTTTGATAGGGCGGGGGGTGGATTGGGGCGGTGGTCGTGCAGACAAGACACAGGAAGACTCGTGAATGGAGACACACTTATGTGGATTGCAGGGGGCCGTCCAGCGTGAGGGGGGATGCTTGGCAGGAGACACGGGGTCTGGAGGTAGACATGGGAACAACAACCCATGCTCTATAGACCACTTTGAAGTGTACATGGTCTTTGGCACCTCTTGGCCTTCATCGCTCCCTGACAGCTCCACTTGCCAGCGCAAGTACCCCGGTGCGAACTGCCTTTGATAGGGCGGGGGGGGGGGTGGATTAGGGCGGTGGTCGTGCAGACAAGACTCGTTTGCCGCAGGGCCTCACCAAGGAGAGGCCATCTAACTGCATGTAAGAGGCAGGCTGCAGGATCTAGTACATGGAAGGCAGGGGGGTGAGTTTATAAATACCTCACCCTCCCAGGAGAATATATGGGTGCAGTTCTCCCTGGAGACCCTGGATGCCTAGGCAGTTAGTCAGCAGCAGGCTGGCCTGTGGTGGCAAGGCGGCACGGGCCAGAGGGGGTCATCTCTGTACCCGGTGCCCAAAAGGATGATTTATTATGATCAACCATATTGATTATTTACCTATAACCATGTTTTGTATCAATAAAATCCAACGGCCTTTTATTGCCAACGCTTGAACAAAGTGGTGTGGTAAGTATTTTTGGGGGAGGAGGCAAGGCCGGGAGGCTTGATGCCAACCCGCAAAATAACATATGTATGTCTGCTGCATATGGGTTCAACGGTTATGTGGATTGAAGGTGGGCGGCCAGCGTGAGGGAGGATGCTGGCCGGAGACATGTGGTGTGACAAGACAAGGCACAGGAAGACTATTCAATGGAGACACACTAGATTCATTTAAAAAATCAAAACAACCATTGTTAAAATATATGTTGGGTTTTATTTTAGATCTTAATTTCAATTGAACATAAATAATAAACATTACACATTGTAAAGTTCCGGTTGCAGCACATCCAGGGAAAATCCGCGGTATTGTCCACTGTCGCTGGGGAAATGTTGTCTAATGGCAAGTACCGCACAGGCAGGTATTACTCTCCGAACGCGGTGTCCGAGCCTCCCGTGAAGCCACCAAGTGAAGCAACGATAGGCCACCAGCCTGTACCACCTGTGAAAAAGAAAGATGCAAACTGTATTAAAATGACAAAACTTTCTTATCACTGTCGATTCAGGTAAAAAATGTCATTCTGCTTTGAAAAAAATTCTATCTAGAAAATGCACAATATGGAACCAATTTACATGCATTCGAATGATATGTAGATGTAATTTTATATGTGGGAGACGACCATGAAATAGTAGTGGCATCACTGACATCACAACCAGAGTATACTTACTCGTTACTCGGATTACGCGGACGAACAGTGCCGCGAAGTTCGTGCATAAGCACCATCATCATCCTCAACACGGTCCGTGAGAGGCAGGCTTCCCTGAACTCTGGCAGCTCGGTGATGCATTGCGGACTTGGCTCGCCTTCCGAAATGTAGGCCAAGCACCCGGAATTTTCACGGCAGCAGCAGTTCTCCTCAGTTGGCATTAGCTCGCACCGATTGCACGTGCACCAGGTGGAGACGCCGTCCATGCGACATGGTCCAGGCTCTTCATCCGTTGACTGGTCCTCCCAACTGCCGTCCGAATCCCCATCGTTTTCGCGTGCTTGCCTTTCCAGTAGTTCCTCCTCGGTGTACTCGGGCTCGTACATATACGGCATTATTGTAGCCATTGTGTGGTAAAGAAAGTAAAAAAATTTACAGAGATGGTACAGGTGTTCACAAGGCCTAGAAGCGGCGAAGGTAGCTGACCAGAGCACAGAAACGAGTCACAGAATACTCAAAGTAACACAGAGAGAGTAATGGAATCGAAAATCTGCTGCTGTGTGTTGTGAAACGGTGTGTTTATACTTATTGAGGAAAGAGGTGTCCTGCCATTTCCATGGCGACACTTCATTAGCTGAGGCGCAGCGATTGTTGACACGAAACGTGCTTTGGCGTTGGGAAATGGGCGGTACGCGTCTGCTGATGTCAGGCTCGGGGGCGGGGGATTTGATTTAGTGCCGCAAAAGCAGGTGAGCCAGGTCGATGGGGGGAAATGATAGGATTATCAGAAAATGGCGGCTGATTTCGAGTGCGTTAATGGACGAAAAGTCGGGTAAGGTCCATAGGAAAGTTTTCTACGATCTACCGAGTTATGCTTAAAAACACATGGCCGAACCGTAGGGACAATAAAAAAAAAGTTTAAACAGCCACATTTTTAGGGACTATCTAAAACCCACATGAATGGCACTGTACTGCAAGCTGAACTACCACACAAGGCAAGGCAGAACTGAAAGGTCCTGGGCCTGATTAAGAGTTGGGCAGTAGCAGTAAAACACCCATTGTTATAGAACACTGCCTGGTTTACCACTGCACCAAACTACGAGTTTCAGTCCTGAAACCCCATTTCCACCAGATTTTGTGTGGCAGTAATTACACAAAAGCATTACTGCATGCAATAATTACCGATCCCCAGGGAGCCCTATGCGATTCCAAAACTAGCAATAACAGAAAAGTCTGCATGGCTTGTCATCATGTGGACCCTTTCAGTTACTGGAAATTTACCACATTTGGTAACAGAATTTGACGGTATTAATGGAGATAATTCCACCAAACCCATAATCAGGCACACAGATTTTTAGTTTCTATGTTGCGTGTAGTTTTCAAAGCAGTTACTGTTTTATGCACTTCCAATATGGCCAAGGAAACACCACTACAGAATTTCATCTTCCCCGCCCAAAAGAAATGCTCACCCTACAATTGCAATTCTTCATGCCACTTTTGTTACGCTTTCCCCTTTTCAACCACCTAATCCCTGTTCTGCTCCTCAATTCGCCTGTTATCTGTCATCCCCCACTTCCTCTGACTTTCGCCACTCCCGCTTTATCTATCTTTCTCCCCCTTCCTTTAGTTGTTCTAAGTGGGTCTTCAAAGCATCTTTGTCTCATGCCTCGAACAGGGTCAAACTGGGACAAGAAATAAGCCTGGGCACCTAAAAGAAAGTGGCCCATCCCTCGCCTCAAAAAGAGGAGCCTTCAAACCATCATCCGTTAATCGCATCAGTAAGATAACCAAATGGCCGACTACACCTGCTGCAGCAATCTGTGGAGGTATGTTATGGTATCAGGTGAGACCTGCCATACAGAGGCATCTCACATACTGTAAGCTGGGCCTGAGTACCTGGCACATACAGCCAACATCTACTCCACTTCGTTGGTGCCCCCTGGTAGCAATGGCGATCCCAAAACTCTCTGAACTTGTAGGGCATCGCTCCTAAAAGAACTGGTTATGTTTGATTACATGCACCGTTATGATAATCCAGTAGGTGAACACACCTGCTGCAGAAATCTGACAAATTAGGTTGTGTGTTGCACAGGCATCGCCCACCGTTGCAGAAAAATCACAGATGCACCCCATGTTCTGGATGCAAGTACCTGGGCTGGCCCACACTGCCTGAATCTACCCCTCTCCATTGGTGCCACCCGGGACCCCAAGGCAATCCAACAACTCACCCCTGCAAGAACAGAATGCGTATGAAAAGGAGTGGGTTAATGCATGTGTTGTACAATTCTGGGGACTGTGATGTGTGCAGTGGTGGAAGTGGAAAAAAGAAACTAGTAGTACTCTGGCTGCTTTACAAAAGGAGGGAGTGGGATGGCCGAACAGCTGGTGGAGGGGATTGGGGGAATGGACTAGGAGATGATTACATAAATTCCAAGCTTGACTGGGTACAAATAGTGTGGATTTTAAGGCCTTCAGTAATAATGTTTTATAGAGTTTACTTACAAAAAACAGAAATGGCATAATCGAGCCACATGACAACATGAAAATCCTTATAGCAACATATTAAGCCAAAGGAATATCATTGTGGCTTTAATTCTCACATCCTGAATAGTAAACTATAAATCCCAGAATGCAAAATAATGCCAACCTGAAAAATCTATGTAAATGCACTGTACTTTCAGTGATTTAAGACATGCAATAAAATAAGTTGTGTAATAAACTCTGATATGGAGATTCTTTGTCACAAACCTCCAGCTCGCCCAATTCCCATCTGCCCATTCATTCATCCATGGATTCATTAATATATACACCAACCTATTCCGTCCGTCCATCCATCCATCCATTCATCCATCCATCGGTCAGGTCTCTCTGTAGCGCATGAAGGAATTCAGGTGGGAATGCACGAACCTTCAATAGCGTTTTTTTTTAAACAGGTGCTTTTAGTCAGTCGAGCTCTGTTGCTGGCACACAGATAGCTGCATCATCAGAGCAGCAGATTAAATAAGTAAACTTTGTGTCTCAATGATGCTTCTGAGCTTTGCTCTGTTAAGGAAGTCCACTTAAAAAATGCACATAATTAGGATAATAAATAAATGCACTTTCTTCTCCATATTTGCAGTCTTGTTCACAGGATTGAGCAAAATCTGCAGTGAACTGCATTCACCTGCAGTTTCTGATGCATTTCTGTGTAAAGCGCACTCACCTGCTGAGCAGCGATAGACAGGGACTCTATGCCTGCAAAGTCCACATTGCCATCAACTCTCAGATCCTCCAGCACACAGTTGGCACTTGCAGCAGTAGTGGCGGAAGAAGGGTGCATCACACTGGCTATGATAGGCCAAAACCGTGTGGAGTGAGCTCGGGGTTCACTGAACAAGCCACGTTTCAAGAGAGCGAAAACTGAACAGATCTAATCTTCGGCCTTCATTGGTGACATTAAGCTATTTGTGACATTAAACTATTTGTTGTGCATATGTCAATATATTAGTCATCATGTGCAGCGTGCTGTGTTGCTCACCTGCACCGACCATAAAGAAGATCACCTCATGTAAAAGGGAAGTTTAGAAATTCAATTTATTTTGTATGTATATCCACTGTATGTGTGCGTCTCAAATTAATCTCAGCATAGGGTGGGCGAGTTCCTTCAAAACATCTCTGCGGTTGGAGAACTGGTCTCGGCTGATTTAAATGAACAATAAAATTCCCCAATTTGTGGAGGCGTGTAGTCCGTTTACACAGACTTACATGTACTTCAAAATCATACAGAGGGAGTGGGCTGCGCCAGCCGCACAATGGAACTTAATTGTTTTGAAAAAGAAACTAGACTTGGAGCATGATTTCTTGAACTATACAGAATGGAACAGACAGTGTACTAGATGTATTCGATAAACGAATAATTTAACGCTGCCATGAGTACACTTTAGCATATTCACTGTTAGCAATGTTGTAAAAGATAAGGAAATGTGGTATTAGGGCGCACATTTATTTTTAAGATATATAGATTGCTACTGGGACATTCCACTCTGTTAAAAAGGCTGTTTTCATAATGTCATGTTCCATTGAAGGATGTGTACATTGGGCAATTTGCCTGCTGGTTATGTCATTTCAATCATACACACTCTGCTATCAGGTACTGGGATTTATTTTCTTATTCATTCGGTTAACTTAATAAAGGCACATTTTGAACAAATAAATATATTTTTAGATTTACTGGTAGCACTAGGAATACTACTAGTAACAAGAGAACAAAAGTTTTGCAAAACTGCAAAATAAACGGTTTCCTCTTAGAAGCATCCCTACAGTGACTTCTAAAAGCAGCAATCCTGCAACGGGTCTAGGGCATGGTTGGGTGCTCGGATTTCTTTCTCCCTTTAACCCTAAGCACATCTGTCTGTTTCAAGGAGTAGCCAGGTCATTTCTATTCGTTTTAAAGAGGTTTCATACGGTGGCAGCTTCAGCAGGGGTTGCTGCATGGAGTGGACGTGCCTCAAAGACTGGGCTTGCAGGCGGTCTAAAAGCCCAGTCCAGTCTTCCAGAGATAAAAATGCTATAAAGGGTTGATGACTTGGCAGTTACCGGCCCCTTCCTTTTATGTTTTTATCTTTACTCACTTTGTGTGATCACGTCAGCCCATGTGCGTGCACAAATAATGTCTTCTGCTGTCCACCTCGGCTGGGCTGCAGAGCTGGGTTGGGCCAGGCGCAGGCTGCTGTCGGCCTGCTGCAGCTCCAAATAGAGGTGTTGTTGTCGGCATTACCCTTGCAAGTTGCACATGCTTTGCTTTGCCACAGCCAAAGAGGCAGAGGCCTGCAGGCTGCTGCTCCATAAGGGAATAGTTTCTTACCTGTAACTCCATTTCTCCAGCATTGGATCTTTCATGGATTCACATGCTTAGAATATTCCCCGTCGTCAGACTGGGACCCCTCGGTACACATATATAGCCTTTTCCAATAGGAAAACTTCTGACACTTTTGTGTCCTATCTACGTCCTTTTAGGACCCGCCTACGCATGCTCCGTAGGCCGTCCCCGTATAAGAGGCCCGCCCCTGCGGTTCCCCTTCAGATTTCCGCCCCTCCAAAGTAGGAAGGGTTAAATTTATCAATTAAATACATTACATTCCGGGGAGGTTGGCGGGCGCATGTGAATCCATGAAAGATACCAATGCTGGAGAAATGGAGTTACAGGTAAGAAACTATTCCCTTCTCCAGCATTGGATCTTTCATGGATTCACATGCTTAGAATAGATTGTATAGCAGTAACACTTGAGACGGCGGTGAGAATGTAATGTAATATACCCTCAACATACTACACAATGCATATGTACAGTAGGAATAAGTTACCTCATATAACCTTACCCACATAAAATAAACTGTCATTAAAAAGGTAGACAACAGATTCTCCACAGCGTGGAGCTTACCTTACTGAAACAGATGGCGCAGGACAGCTCTTCCCATCTGCACCTCGTCCGCATGCTGCCTCGCAAAGCAGTAGTGGCGGGTAAACGTGTGGGGCACTGACAATGCCGCAGCTTGGCATATGTCCGTCAACAGAATTCCTGCCCATAAAGCTGTTGAGGAGGACATCGATCTTGTAGAATGGGCTCTAGGATGTCCTTGCAGTGGCCTTCCGGCCTTAGAGTGACAAAACGCAATCGTCGATGAGACCCATCGAGCCAATCCTTGTTTAGAGATTGCTTTTCCTCTCGTCGACGGACCATACGCGACGAACAGTTGTCTAGTAGAGCTGAATTCCTGTGTACGATGTAGGTAAAATTTCAGAGCCCTCTTAACGTCCAGGGTATGAAGAGCTTTTTCTGCTGCCGATGATGGTGTGGCGAAGAAAGTAGGGAGAACAATGGATGAGTGTTTGTGATACACTGTCGGAACTTTTGGGACGAACATAGGATTAGTTGCCAGGACTACTTTGTCCTTAAAGAATCTTAGATATGGCGGGTCTACGACCAGCGCTTGTAGTTCCGAGATTCTTCTAGCTGATGTGATAGCAATCAAGAATGCCAACTTCTACGAAATGAATTTTATGTCGGACGTGGCCATAGGCTCAAAAGGCGGTTTCATTAAGCCTGCCAACACTGTGTTGAGACTCCAAGTCGGGGGGAAACGTTTTTCCGGGGGAAAAGCTCGAAATAAACCCCTCATGAAGTGTTTTACAAGTCTGTCGCTAAATAGAGGAGACGACTGCCTTTTCCTTGTGAACCTCGAGATGGCCGCCAGGTGCACCTTTATCGATGTGAAGGATAATCCCCTCTCCGCTAAGAGGAGCAGGTAAGGTACAACTTGTTCCAGCGTCACCGACAACGGTTGTAGGCCCTGTTGTCCCCTACACCATTCACAGAACCTCCGCCACTTATAGGAGTAGGATTTGTTTGTAGAAGGGGCTCTAGCCGCTTGCAGAATTTTTTGACAATCCTCCGAAACGTCTAAAGCACCGAACTCCGAAAAGTCAGGAGCCAGGCTGTAAGGTTGAGACTGTCCGGGTCGTGATGCCACACCGTGCCTTTTTCCCGGGATAGTAGGTTCGGGGCTTTGGGAAACCCTATGGGATGTTCCAGCGACAGGTGAGGCAGGTCGGAGAACCACGGTTGCCTTGGCCAGTATGGTGTCACTAGAATTACCCGGCAATTGTATCTGCGTATCCACTGTATTGTCCTCCGTATGAGGGGGAACGGGGGAAAAGCATAGAGGAACATGTCCGTCCATGGGAAGGAGAATGCCTCCCCCATGGAACCCTCTTGAGGCCATCTGCTTGCGAATTGCTCGCATTTCTTGTTGTCTTTGGTCGCGAAGGCGTCCAGAGGGGGGTGACCCCATTTCTCGAACACTTTCATCAGGTGAACTGTGTCCATTTCCCACTCGTGTATCTGGGCCATGCTTCTGCTGAGGGAGTCTGCTTCGGAGTTCCTCACTCCTGGAAGGTGATGAGCCACGATGAAAATTTCGTGCTTTAATGCCCAATGCCATGTTTTCTGGGCTTCTATGGAAAGAGTTCTTGATCGCGTCCCTCCTTGTTTCCTCAGATAAAACATGGCCGTTGTATTGTCGGTCAGTATTCATACTCGCGAGCCCTTGATGTGTGGTAGGAATGCCTTCAAGGCCCACCGTACTGCTCTGAGCTCTAACACGTTTATGTGTAGGAGTGACTCCGTTGGAGACCAGCGACCTTGCGTTTGGAGAGCACCCATGTGAGCTCCCCATCCGGTTAGGGACGCATCCGTGACTATGGTTCGCTGAAACTCCGGCTCCTGTAGGGGTACGCCGTTGTTCAGATTGTGGAGACTCTGCCACCACTGAAGGGACCGAAGCAGCTTGTCGTCGTTGATGGTTATCTTGTCTGACCACGATCCTTGAGCCTGCGTCCATCGGTCCGCGAGGAATTCCTGGACTGGCCTCATGAATAGGCAACAGTTTTCCACCAGATGGATGCAGGATGCCATGGCCCCTAGGACCGAAACGTATTTTCTCACTGAGATCTTGGTGTTTCGCCATAGTCGGCATGCTTGTTGATTGAGTTTTGAGGTTCTGTCGAGAGAAGGTTTCACTAGCCCTAACTGGGTCTCGAACTGTGCCCCCAGGAATACCAGCGATCTCGATGGCTGCAGAGAGGATTTTTCGAAGTTTATGGCGAATCCCAGCTGTTGTAGAAGCTGCATGGTGGCTTGTAAACTTGTGTTGGTCGACGCTGGGGAGGATCCCCTTACCAGCCAGACGTCGAGGTATGGGTATACATGGTGGCCTTGCTTCCTTAGCCAGGCCGCTACTGGAGCCAGGCATTTCGTGAACGTTCTGGGGGAGGTCTTGAGCCCAAAAGGAAGAACCGTGAATTGGTAGTGAGTCCGCCCTATTACAAAACTTAGGAATTTCCTGTGTTTCCGACACATTGGAATATGGAAATACGCGTCCTGTAATTCCAGGGACGCTAGAAAATCCCCCTCTTGAACGGCGCGGATCACTTCCTGCAGAGTGAGCATCTTGAATTTTAGGCTCTTTAAAGACTTGTTGAGATCGCGTAAGTCTAAAATGGGACGCCATTTGCCGTTCGGCTTTTTTACGACGAAATATCTTGAGTAGACTCCTTGACCTCTCTGTGATGTTGGAACTAATTCTATCACGCCCTTTGCTAACATAAGTGTTACCTCTTGTTGCAGTATCTTCAGATGGAAATGAGCGGTGAACGCAGGTGGAATTTGCGGAGGGCTGTGTTTGAATTGTAGAGAGTGTCCGTTTCTTATAGTATCCAGCACCCATTGATCCGTCGTTTTTCGTTCCCATTCGTCGACATATGCTGAAACTCTTCCCCCCAGAACGGTGTGTTGTATGTCACTGCTGATCTTTATTTTGCTTGTCTCTCGACGACGACGGATATGATGGTCTTTTCCTGGAAGTCTGGAAGTTCCGGCGACGGTTTGCCGTTTGGGAGGCACGTCTGTATCCCTGGGAGGGGTAAGCTGATCTGCCAAAGGATCTGTCTCCAGATGCAGAGAATCTTGAATTACCTGAAGCCCCTCTAAAGGGACAAAAAGACTTGTAGTTTCTGCCACTCTGGAGGGCACCCAATGAACGTGCCGTGTCCGAGTCCTCTTTCATTCCCTTTAGGGCTTCGTCCACCTTCTCACCGAAAAGAAGGTCTCCCTCAAAGGGCATATCTAAAACTTTGTATTGTACTTCTGGCCTGAAGTAGGTACACTTAAGCCATGACTGTCGACGTAATACGACCCCATTATTGACTTGCTTGAAGCCTGACTCAGCGAGGTCCACCGCAATGTTTATTGCGTGATTTGAGGCTTCCTCACCTTCTCGGACGAGTAACATCGCTGCCTTCCTATGCTCTTCCGGAAGATGATCAAGCAACGGAGCTAGCCTGTGCCACATCTCCCTATCGTATCTGGCAACAATTGCCAGAGAGTTTGCGGCCTTTACTGTGGTCGCTCCCACGGATAGCACTTTTTTGCCAAAGGCATCTTGGCGTCTCGCTTCGTTCTCAGGAGGAGTCGTGCACTTGTGCTGGGCCTTCGCCTTCCTCGCCGCTGCCGCCGACACCACCGAGTCTGGCGTTGGTTGGGAGGATAAACACTTGGGGGTAGACTCTGGAGCCTTAAACTTTTTTTCCAGGCGTCCTTTCACTGCCAGCTCTGAAAACGGGTGACGCATTGTCTGCAACCCCTCCTTCCATACATGGTCTAGTATTGGTATCGAGAACACAGACCTCCTTCTCTTACCCATGTGGTCGAACAAAAAACAGTCCTTTTTCTGTTCTTCCTGGGACAAACCAAATTCTTTGCATGCCTTCTCCATCATAGAATGGAATGACGCAATGTCGTCCGGAGGGGACGGGTGAGCTGGGCTTCTAGGGGTTTCCAACTCCACCTCTGACTCCCAGGTTGGATCCCTGTAGGGGGATGATGAGATATCCGACATGGCTCCCCTGTCAGACTCCGAATCTGGCAGCTCACCTTCCTCTTTTGCCAGCACTGAGATTGGCGTGCGTAGGTGCGTCGGTTGACGGGACGGGCCCGGCTTGGCTCGTCGACGGGTGACTGTGGCAGGTTTGCCTGAGGTAGTCTCTGGTCCAACGACTGTAACAACGACTGAAGCGTGGACAGAATTTCCAACGACAAAACAGATTGAGGATTGAGAAGAGGGGCAGATACCGGTATAACGGATCCCCTCGTCGACGACTTGTCAGCCACTCGTAGCCCTAGGTCTGCTGGGCCAGCTATTCTCTCATTCTCGTCCTCCGAGGACAGCAACACAGCTTGTTCTTGTAATAAAGTATCCGGGGGGGGTCGGATCAAAAACTTCAGGCCTCCAGGCCTCCTGTAGAACCCCCGTCGACGAGGCCATTGTAGACGTCGTTGTCGGTGGGATGGTGGATGCCACCTGCGTAAGTGGCAGGGTGGAGGCCGATGACTGGGCCGCCGTCGACGACGGTGAGTTAGCAGATGGTTTTGGCGGTCCCGCCTTTTCCACACTTGGCTTGCTTTTACTCGACTCTCGACTCGTGGTCCATCTATGATGATCGCCCGAGGAGGATTTCCTTTCCATGCTTTTTTGATGCAGATGATTTCTTTGACGAGGAGTCTCTAGTTGAGTGACTTCCAGACGACTCTTTTTCCGTCGGTCGAGATTTCTTCGCCGGTGGTTCCGACGGGGTAGTGCGGCGTGATGTTTTTGCCGATTGTGTGGAGCCTACCTCCGAAGGGGGGTATGCCCCCGCTCCATCATTCAGCCATGCCACCAGTCGTCGACTGCGGTCTTTGAGGGTTTTTTGAGAAAACCCTTTGCATATGTCGCAGTTATCCGCCGAATGATGAGGGTGGAGGCAATATATATAATCCATATGTCCGTCCCCCTCGTAAACTTTTTTCAAGCCGCACGTCGAGCATGGGCGGAACAGCGCTTTTCCTGACACGGAGGACATTTTCTGTACTCAAATTCCAGTAATGCAACCTTGTACAAAATAGTAAGACAACGCGAGGAGATCCCACTACTTTGGAGACGGTTGAAATCTGAAGGGGAACCGCAGGGGCGGGCCTCTTATACGGGGACGGCCTACGGAGCATGCATAGGCGGGTCCTAAAAGGACGTAGATAGGACACAAAAGTGTCGGAAGTTTTGCTATTGGAAAAGGCTATATATGTGTACCGAGGGGTCCCAGTCTGACGACGGGGAATATTCTAAGCATGTGAATCCATGAAAGATCCAATGCTGGAGAACAACAGTTCCTTCCTTGCTTCTCAAATGTGTCATGGTGAGTGACCAACCGGACCCAGACCCAGCAGCACAACACACCATGCGCATGCAGCCCACTCATGTGATTGGCTGCCAAGCCACATAGCAACAACAGGCCCCTGGCAGTTGCCTGACCCCTCCCCGGGGCTCAGAGCGAGGATGAATCTACTCTAGGCAGGCCACCCCGCCCACCGCCCTCCATCAAAACAAACATGCACACAACACAGGACAGTAACTGCCCACAGCAGGAGGCGAGCTCTCAGTTCACTCCCTCCCAACCCCCAAGGACAATTTGTTACAATTTGTTGTTTAATCAAAGTGTGGTTGCCCCCTGGCGCCACACCGGCAAATGGCTGGGGACACACACTGGCTAGCACTGCCTCAGGTATTGTGTGCATTCATCAAAGGAAAGTTAACACTTGGTAAGTGTTAACTTTCTTTGATGAATACCTGCTGCATCCCATCCGCTGTGCAGCGGCGAGCAATAAGTAATGTTACGTTATCTAACATACTAAATCACAAAAATAATGTTATATTCCAAACCGGCCCCAGGGTGGCTTGTAAAATCATCCCCAGGCCAGTCCAAATTGCATCCTGCCGGGGGCAGAATGTCTGATAGTCCGCCCCTGGCCTCGAATGTGCTTTTGAGACTTGTTGTGTGCCAGAATCACTTTTTTTTTCTTTTTAGTCCTTGAGGAGGTCCCACTCCTGAAACCTTCATGCACCATTCCTCTCCCAGGCCTAGATTTGGGGCCATTCCACATCCACATGCACCCATCCCATTTCCTTCTCAACAAGACATGTTTTACCAGTCTCTATGTTGAAACCTGCACATACATGAATCTTTGATTAGGGGGCTCACCACTTCTTTTGTGTAAACCAGGACACAGCCCTAAAAACACATTCCTCTTTCTCACACACCAGGTCTGGCTATCATTGGAATATATGCTTTCCCACCTCATGTCCCTATCCCTTTTCCATTCCATCATGGCATGCTGCACCAGACCTTATTTGTGCAACTGTGTAGGCATTACACTTTCGGTTATGTAACTGTCTTTCGCAAGGCTTGGTTTTATTTGTCAGCCAAGTTTTTCTTCGATGTGGTTTCACATAATGTGAATTTGGCACTCTTTGCAAACCCTATGATTAGAACAAAGTAATAGGAACTAATCTTTTATTCAGTTCTAAATCACCAAATGTACTGCTCCGATAGCAAATGTTGCTGTCACACAGCTCAATTGTACAATCATTATTGCACTCTAAAACATCTGAAAGGCTGAGTAGGCCAAGTCTAAAACAGAATTGCGTATAGGCGCAAACATTTTTGTAATTAATAGTTTTCTGTGTCCATCATTTTCACAGCCCAGAGGTCTGTACCAAAGTGCACGAAAAACACACACACACAGTACAAAATGCATATTAATTGTTTGTGCTTTCCCTTTGACAATTTCTGTTCCCCAAGGCGCATGTCCAATGGACCATGAAAGGATGGGGTAGTTCTGCTTCCCCTTAGTTGCACGGCCCATTGAGGTAGCATGCTAGGGAATTGCACCTCTAAATATCAGTTTGAAGCATTCTGGCTCCTCCACACATGTGCATGAATGAGGAAGTGCTCTGCTCTTCTTGGTTCCTGTTCATGCTATATGGGAACCAAAGGGGTTTCGGGGAGGTGCCAACGGCAAGGAGCAGAGTACGGACTGGGGTTGATGGTAAGATGAACTTTAATGTGTATGTTATATGTGTATGCATGTATGCGTGAATATGTGAGTGTTTGATGTATGGGTGGCTGGGTGAGCTTGTGAATGAGCAAGTTTATGGGTGCATGTGTGAATGAGCAAGTGAATGATGTGGGTGACTTATGTGAATGTGTGTGCGCTTGTATTTGTGCCGAGTCAGAATGCAGATTTTGGCTGGGAGTGAGGGTGTACTATGGTATGGCATTTATACTTGAGTATTACACGTGGCTAGATTGACACATCTATGATTTATGGTGCAGCCAGTCTTGCTATAATTTCTTTACTGGGCCTTTTTATGGCAGGCATGGTATCACAAGTATGATACTGACACAAAAGGTACAATTTGTAAAACCGTTATTGAAGTTTCAATGGGGCTGGAGAAAGTACTACTTTGCCCTATAGCTAAGATGGAAGTAGTCTCGACCACCAAGTAATAAACAAAACAGTCTTAGTTGAGCCTGTCAAATCAAAATGGCCTATACTAACAAAACCTAGTGCCTGCCCTATATCTTGTACAAAAAGTGTGAAAAGGAGAATAGGTATATAAAGGAAAGTCAGTGTTCAAATATAAAGAATAAATGTGGCTGAGTCAGCTCTCCTCCCCACATTGGACAGCACGGAATAAGGCAGCCCCTGTAGGCAAGATTACGCACTCTGGCTCAGGCTCTTAACACAAAGGCAGTTCAATAAATGGATAGAGGCCCGCCTGGCCTTCCACGTTAAAGTCCTTCTTTTCACTTCTCAAACACAGTTCACCAAACAGTTCATGTCATTCCCCCTCTGTTGGGTTCACAACTCTTAAAGCAAAGTTCACATCGGTCTCCCTCAATCGGGCTGTCGGTGTCCCTCTGTTGGGCTCGGACCTTTCACAGCAAACAAAAACACTTGATGGGGTTTCCTTCCCCAAGCTTCATTCACTTCCTTTAGGGGTTTCCTTCCCCTAACTTATTACACCTTTGGTCTCCCTCTGTCAGGCTCGAATGTTTCCCAATGGCGAAGAATTTCAAATGTGCGTGGCTTTTTCTTCAGACCTCTGCAGGACCACTTCGACATTCCAACTTGCCACAGTGCTTCCTGGTCTGGGTAGTTCACTGTATTATGCACCAAAATGCAATGTTCACCTTTTACGCTCCCCTTTTCTCAGGGTCAATCACCTCGCTTTTACAGTACATTCACTTTATCGCTACAAACATTTTACCTTTCACAGAGACTTTCGAATGGGCTATTTTCTATCGCCAGACCGCTCCATTACTCGGTATCGCTGGCTTTCCAGCTATCGTTATTTCAAAGTTCACATGCAGGTCTGCCTTTCTTCGCGTCTCATCCACACAAGCGCAGCCTTCAATTGTGCGATAATATGTTGCTACTTCAATCTTTCTTTAGCACACACCGGTATCTCACGTCGCTTGCCAACTCACTGGCTGTGTGCGTTTCTTTTCTGTTCTCTGCTGCTTTGATTCTCGAGTCAAGGTTAGTACCACAGGCTTGACCTCGCCTCCCCAACATTGCCGTTTACCTGGTAGGGTGGCTGGCGTCCTTGAAACACAATGCACCTTTCTTGTCTGGGACTCAGCTTTCTCGACGTGCCTTTCGCAGACTTTTGGCCGCAACGACCTGGGATTCTCCACCAGGGGCTCTCATCCCTTGGCCCGTTGCTCTGCTCCAGTAGGTTCCCCTTCACCCCAGAAGTTCTGCTCTTACTCGTGTTCCACCTTGCTCAGAGTGCGTTTCTACATTCCATCTTTTATCCATGTAAGGAGAGCTAATTGGTATCAAATGTACGCACTTAGGGTTAAGTGCCTAACTTTGCCTGACCCAATTAGTAGGACATGTCCAATGCGATGTGTAAGCGTTAGCATTACTACTCTCAGTCACCCTCTTCCTCAGCCCAGTGTTTGTGTGGAAAGGGGGGAATAGTATGGACATTGGAGAATCCTATGAAATAGGAGGGATCGTAGGTACGGGAAAGAGAGGAATACCTTGTCTTGCCACTGGCTGCCTCACCCCCACTCACCAAAGGCCCCTCACCCAAGTGATCCTCCTGCACTGGTCCACCCCCAGGAAATGGATCCAAAAGCAATGGATTTGTCCTGGCCACCTGGATGACAAGTCTCAGAGGACTACTGAGTAAGATACCCTTTGGTTTCTCACAGCATCTATGATAAAGCATGATAGGTTTTATTACCTGGATGGACTGGCAAATGTACCTATAATTTCTTACTTTGTCATGGCAATTTTACTGGACATCTACGATTAAAAAAAAGTACGATAGGTGTTATTACATGGCTAGACTGTGGCATGCCATTTATTTTTTACTGAGCTTCAAGAGTAAAGCAAACGTGGCTAGTGTTATTACGTGTCTAGACTGGCCTACATTGGTGCAGCCAGTTCGGACATCTTATTGGGGCAAGGTATTTTTATTGACAAAGCCAATAAGAGTATGTTCTTACGTGGGGATACTGGCATATATTGGCAGAGTCAGCTTGGACATGTGTTCTTATTGTATCATTACTGACATTATATGCAAAACAAGCATGAGTATGTTGTTATATGGGAGTACTGGCAAACATTGGTGCAGTCAAAATGAAATTGTATGAGCACAGATATCATGAAAATGCTTTTATACTAGCATATATTGTGGGCAAAGGCACCATTAAAATGTATTGCGAAATGCTCTTGTGCACGTTTGGTGACTAGCACCTACTGGATTTTTGTCATGAGTTGCCATACAAAACCTATTGTAAAATGGCTTTTTATTCAATTAGTCACAGTAAGGATGCCACATAATGCACCTTTTCAAACCATTATTCAAATAATGTCCTTGGGTGGTTATTTTCAGGCTCCATCTCTATACTAGGTAGCTGTGGCACATTTGTGGTAAATATTTACACCCCCCAATTAAAAGATTCACCAGCCACCGCTGCACACTGTACTGGAATTGAAGGACTGAGGGCACACACACCTCAAACAAGTGAATGTTTGGCTCACGAGAGTAGAGGAGGAAATAGCCCAAGCAGTAACCAGACCACCCTTCAGTCAGATAACAGCATCCGAGAGTGATGGGTAACCAGCAGTCATGTCATGTCATGTCCTTGCCCCTGTCATGAGGATCCACATGAAACCTGCCTCCAAGTGCAATTCCTGGTGCGACTCGGACCTGGCCGCTCTGAATTGCAAGTGCAGAACAGCTGAGTCTGCTGGCAGGCTTCGAGCACATCATCTGACAAACTGGCCTGCAGCCTGCACCAAAGGCAATACAGACAATCTATCTGCTTGAAGAAGAGGGTCTATATCCAAGCCCTGCATCTCTGTGGCCATTAACAACACGGCTGAACCTTTCAAAATGTGGAAGTAAGTCACCAACCCTACTGCAGTCTCCCCTTCTCCTCTACCTTCCCTGACTCTCTGCACTTCTCTGGTCGCTCACTTAATTTCTAAAACTCGGGACATCTTGTCCTCACTCTCCTCTACTCCTCCCCTGCTCTCAGGCCTCCCAAGTCCGCTCAATGAAAGTCTCATCCAAACAGGTGCTCCCCTGCTCCTCCAGAACTATCAAGGACAGCATTGTCTCCCTTGCTCCAGCCTTGGTCGCTTTCTGCAATCACTCCTTTGCCACTGGATCATTCCCCTCCCTCCTCAAGCACTCCCTTATGCACCCTCTCCTCGAAAAGCCTTCTGCCGACCCTTCCTGTCCGGCAATCTACTGCATTATCTCCATTACCCTCTTCTGGGTCAAACTCTTGGAGAAGCTGGCCATCTCCCAGCTTATCCACCACACTGAATCTGTTGGTTGTCTCCACAACCACCAGTCTGGCTTCATAGCTGCTAGAGGCACGAAAACTGCTTTCCTGAGCACCCATGAAGACTTGCTCTCTTATCTCGATTCCAGCTCTCCTTCCGTTCTCATCCTTCTTGACCTTTCCTCTGCCTTTGATACGGTCACTCACGCCATCCTTACAAATCGGCTCTGTGATTCCCTTGGCATCACAGACCTGGCTCTGGACTAGTTGACCTCTTTCCTCTCGGACCGACTTTCCTAGGTTCAACTAGATCCTTTCCTCTCCACAATCTCACTCTCCACCTGCCATGTCCCTTTGGGCTCTATCTTCTCTTCTTGACTTTTCAACATCCACCTGGCCCCTCTGGCCCATTTTATCTCCACCTTCTCTCCTAACTTCCAGTGTTATGCAGATGGCACGCAGCTCTCCTTCAAGCTTCCATCCTCACCTCTCTCATTCCCGACTGCCTCTCTGCTATTCATGCATGGTGCACTGCTAACGATCTCTGCCTTAATGCCAGTAAGACAGAGATCCTTCTCAATGGGACCCCTGCTCCCTCTTTCCCTCCCACACTCTGTCCGCCCTCCATGGGCCCCCTCCCTTCTCCCTCCTGTGAGACCAAAAACATTGGTGCCATCTTCGACTCTCTTCTCACATCACAGACCTTGCCAGGAAGGCCCACTTTCAGCTGTACCTCCTCAGAGGCATTCTCCATTTCCTCACCTTCCCCCAGAAACCGAGATCTCTCTCCTCCACAGGTGCCTCCCCCTGGAATAGCTACCTTGACCCTCTCAGACTTGAGCCGGAACTCCTTAACTTTTGTAAGCCTCTCAAGACCTTCCTTTTATCTTCTTCCTTCCCTCTCCTGCTCCCCTGCTAATGTCCCCTTCTGCCTGTGACTGGTTGCCTGGTTCCTTCAGAGTCTTACAGAGCACCAGGCCCCCCCAATCCAGCCTAGCCTTGCACTTCTTCCCTGACCCTCACCCCCCTCAACCTACACTTGCCCTTCCGAGCCCCTCCCCCTGTACTAGCCTGGCTGGGCCTGCACCCTTGTAGCCCTTCCAACCCCTTACATCGCACTTAGCTTGTGAATCTTCATTCCCCTGCACACTCTGCTTTGCCCTGGCTCTGTCCACCTGGCCTCCCCTGGCACTTGATTTTTTCTCATGGACCCTTTCCGCCATGACCAGCACTTCCCCTGCACTTCTCTTGCTGCACTTGCACAATCCGAATGTCACAAGGCCTAGTAGGATCGTTTTTGTTGTGTCCTCCCTTTCCACCTCCCTCTTGGCTTGTTGCGCCTCCAAACTCACTGTGTATAGGCGCATTAAAAATACCCAATAAATAAAAACATATAATAATTAGGCATTTATATAGCGCTACGAACCCTCAGGTATCTGAGCGCTGCGTATTATTACCCACGGTGTGTGGTGCTCATTTATCGACCTCGGAAGGATGAAAGGCTGAGTTTGGCCCTGCCGGGATTCGAACCTGCGTTAACAGGCTCTGCACAGATGTCAAAGCGAGCGCTCTACTCGCTGTGCCATTTGACCGGCATGGCACAGAACAGCTGCAAATGCCTGGGCATGTACAAATCAGGAGGAGGGCAGCCTGCCATTGGCTGACATTAAATTCCTGTACAATGTCTATACCAATTAGAAATACATAACACAGCAGATGTTCCTTTTTTTCTTTTCTTTTTACATTTCCCAGCACTGCCAGCCTAGGAACAGCGTGCAGCTTGGGGAGATGCCCATAAGCTAACGAGAAAGTCACCCAGCCAATTGCAAGTTCATTGAGGCACTTCAGAGAATTACACAAGTACAAAAGGGGGCAGTGGCAGACAGACCATGAGGGAGTCTCAAAGGAGAGTTGGAGATGAGGTGCGGGAGAAAAAAGGCGAGAAGGAACATAAACAGCAGATTGCTTGGCAGTGAAGCTCAGTCATGGAGACAATTTTCCAAGAGCCTATTGCAGGCTCTAGCCATGGGCCTGGGAAGGGCCAGAGGACAGTAGAGGGAAATTAACTTTTTGCAAGCCTGTTGGACACAATAACCCAGAGTCTGGCAGGAGCATGAAACATACAAAGAGAAGAACATCAGCTATGCTAAAGCAAACATGAAGCCGCACATATGCAGGCTCCTATCTAGGGGCAAGGCAGTGAAGATAGAAAAGCAAAGTATCATTAGGGCCTGTACCGGGTGCAAGCCCAAGAGGGTGACCCTTGGCTGGTGGGCTATAAAATGTTCAGTCTGAACAGACACCCTCTTGTGGGGGGAGGGGAGGAAGAAATTCCAGATGGTAATAGTTTTTGGTATCCCCTAGAGCGAGGGGGAATAATGCATGCTTGCCGGTAGGCATATAGTGCATCAAACTTCACAAAGCATTGGAAGGTTGCCTTTAGGCTGAGGATGTTTATAGCCAATCCAGGGAATCACCCAGAAGAGCTGCTGTTTGTTTTCAGGAATGTTTATCAATTTCAGGACTTTTATGACAGGATCTTTTAGATACAGGATAACAAAGTCCTATTTTAGGAATTACATTCTTTAAACAGTACATTAAAGAATTGGGACAGTGACAATTGGCCCTACAGAAAACTAATATGAGACATTATTTTATGGTCACATCCCCATTCTGACTGTTGGGCATTTTCTGAGCCTACGCTTCCAGAGCCTAGGAAGGTGAACAGCAGTAATAGTGTTCCACTATCTGTACCCTAGGGACAACGAAGGAGAACACCTGAAGCAAGGCGAGAACATGGAGATTCCAAGAAAGTCTGATGGGGTGCTACATAACTTGAACTGGGGTTTAAGGACCTTCTAGGTAATACCTTTTAAAATTATTTATGTTGCCACACTATCCTGATGTTTAAACAAAGGCATATCATTCTTAGCAAGTGGTGTTTGTTGGTGTTCGTTGGTGGTCTCAGGTGGAGCAGCAAATTCTTACTGAGGAGCTGCACAACGTCCATCGGGACGAGAGGAGCTGCACAACGGCGCTTCCCCGGAGTGAAAGACCCCGGGGAGGAGCCCAAAGGAGAAAACAACCCTTGTTAAAAATAACATTTTGTGAAATGACAAGTATGGAAAAGCCGAAGGCTGCAAGAACGCGAAATGAGGTGAGAAAGCGGCTGACTTCTCTTTCACAGTCGGCCGTACCCCCATCACCCTTGTCCCCCTCTACCCAAGCACAATCTGTGCCCAGTGATAAGGAGGTGGAGGAGGAGGGGATTGTTGCTGATCCTGCAGGGGGAGAGTGTCGTTTTGGACATGAAGCAGGGAAGCATAGCTCAGACAGCAGTGCCGTTCCAGGGACGCAACTAGATCTGGAGGCGGTCGCACTAGTTGACCCTAGGGCGGACGGTTTATAAAGCGAGCTGTGTTTATCACCAACGAGTCAAGGAAATAGCGGTCTGACTGTACCTGACCTGGAAGAGCCAGTTGATTACCAGCCGCTGATGGAGCCCAAAAGTATGGAGAAAACAGGCAGCCCCGCGAGGACGCTGGAGGGAAAGGTCACGCCCCCTAGCGACCATCTATTATATGAGAGTGGGTTGCAGCTTGATCCCAAAATGGAAATTTTGCGGACTTCACAGCAGGGGGACTCTGAGGAAATGGGAGGTGGGGTGTCAGGGTTTGAAAGCTGCAAATAATCTGAGAATACCTCAAAAGCAAATGTCAGTCCTGCCACTCACCTATCTGAGGTAGCAGCTCCTATATTAATGGACGACCACTTAAGTGGGAGGCAAAATATAGACCCAACAGAGGAATCCAATACAAACTCAGAAGTTGCTATCAGCCCGCCATGGAAGGGGGACAGGACAGTGTGCAATTGCATCAACAAAATCCAGAAGGGGGTAACCGGTATTAGCCCAAATAAAGATCCCTACATTAAATCGAAGGGCCTGTTGAAAAGCATAGATGTTATAGATAATCAACATGCCAGATTTCTACATGAATATGGGCTCCAAGCGATGCAGAACAAAACTGCTCAAACTGGGCCCTTATCAATAGAGTGCCATCCAGTATCGGCTCAAATCTCGAGGATACTAAATTCCAAATCTAAGCAACTACGAATCAATGGAAATGAAAACTCTAACTGGGAAGATGTGGATGATTGGGAGGTGGACGAAAAGGAGGTATGGATGGCAAAAAGCCATAATAAGTGTGGTTTAGAGTTAGAAAAAGTAAAGCTGTGGGATACCTTTGAGTCTCCATCTACCGATCTTCCCCAGTTATTAGAGAAGCACAAAGGAAAGTCCAATCTACCTACTAAGACCAAATAGACTGAATCTTAATCTAACTCCGCTTTAGCAGAAAAATTATCCCAAGACATAACAGCAATAACAGGGAGAATTGCCAGATAGAAGCGAAAGAGTCTGTTTTTCATAACTGGAAAAAATCACTGTCCTAGATGATATAACGCTACAAAAGCCGGAAAAAAGGTTAGATATGCCGGCAGGAAACTTAAGAGGTCCGGGAGATCTTCAGCATCTTAAGAGTAGCCAAATACTGCCATACTTGCCGGACTATACTGTATGCGAACAAGGAAAGGTGTTTGATCTGAGAACTGAAAGCCCGGAGAAGCATACCCTGGGACCTTTGGCGACTCCACTGGACCTGATGTCCAACAGTAAAAAGGAAACTGAGATGGACATAGCTCATATACAGAACACCGTGACGGCGGCAATGACTATTTCACTATCACCATTTCTAAAATTATATGAGGCATTAAACACCTCATTGCAAGAACTACAAACTGGCAATGAGAAGATGAGTCATCATCTACAGAATTTGGAGAGTTTAACGGAGAGACGTGATACGAGACTGAATGGTGAAACTGAGTGCAGTAACATTTGGCAAAGTCGTCTATCGGAGTTGATGCGGAGGGAGACTAATGACAAGTCGCAACTAATGGAGGCCATCATTGACTATAAATGTAAGAGACAATGGGCCTCATTACAAGTGCTCAGGTCCGGAATTAACGCAGCCGGTATAACCATACCGGCAGCGTTTCCACGTCCGCCTAATCATGACCTGCGAACCCGGAAATAGCACCACCTCCAACCGCCACCGCAGAGTTAAAGCTCCCGTAAACTCTGCCTGCACGGAATCTCCTCTGTTGCCGGCTATACGAAACAACGCAAGCATACAACTAGCGTGGACATGGAAACACCGACAACAAAATGACGGTAAAACCGTGATCACGGTGGCAGTACCGCTGCCACAGCAAACATGACGTTAAACTGTGCCTGGTGTCCTGAATCAGGCCACAAGTGCACCAAATCAGCCCAGCTGGACCCAGCAGGCCGCTGGGTACGTACAAAAGGGCCACACCCAGCCCAACTCAAAACAGAACCATGCAGGCAGCAGCTCTAGTAGCATTGGTACTGGGCCTACTCAACCAACAGGCAGCACTGCACATGATGGCAGTAATGTTGCAGAGGAGGCGTAGGAGGCGCAGGCGGTAACCAGCTAACCCTGTACCCATGGCAAACCCCATTGTCCAGCCAGCAGCACCCCGCAGGCAGCCTGCAATACCACGCATCAGGGCCTCACCCTGGAACCTCACCCCAGGACAGATCCACACATTATACCGGCTGGACCGTCCAACAATCCTGTACATCACTCGCCTGATAGAGGACGACATCAGCAGCCACATAGACACCCCCACCGCCATCCCCCCCCCTCCTGAAGGTCGTGTTGCGCCACGTGTCTGAACAGATTGCCCTACCCCGTACCCTCCCCCAGGTGATTGCCACCAAGTTGGCCTTCCATGCCATAGCAGGCATGCCAAATTGCATAGGTGCAGTCGAATGCACCCACAATGAGCTGACAGTACCACGCGCAATTGAAATGGTGTTCCGCAATAGGAAACAGTACCACTCACTGAATGTACAGATGGTATGTGATGCGACGCAAGTGATTACACATTGCTGCGCACGTTTCCCGGGCTCAACCCATGACTCAATGGTACTGCGGAATTCAACATTGCCACGGTACATGGAACGCTATGCTGTACAAAGCACATGGCTATTGGGTGAGTACAGCTGCCAATGCTCCGGACCTGTGTAAGTGGGGCGTGTGCGTGTGACCAGGGCAATGAGCTACGTGAGTGGGCTGCTGCGACTGCACATGCATCACACCCGCCCATCCACTGAATAGACAGCAGAACCCAAACTTCACAAAGCAACACATGACAGGTAGCCACAGTGTGGCCGTACACACCCTGCCACCTGACACACACAGCCTGAACTCCCGTTGGCACACACACCTGGAGCCACAGCAAACCCCCCCCCCCATAAGATGCAACACAGCACTCACAATGCCCATGATGGCTGTACATGAGACGTCCTGCATCTACCATATCATCACTGTGGAGTGACCCTGCCATGTGTGCACATCACTGCACAATGCCATACTCACAAGACACATGCACACCAATGCATTGGTCAATGTCCAGCATGCCAACCCCCACTATGATGGCCATAGAAGATTAATACCCATCTGTAAAAACACTGCATGACACATACGCATGAATGACCAATGACACAGGATTGCACTGCATCAGATGAAGACTTGATACTACCAACACTGACATGTCTCCCACATCTACATCCCATGTAGGAGATTCCGGATATGCACTCACGCCATGGCTGATGACGCCTGTACGGAGGCCAAGGAACAGGTATGAGTATGCGTACAACAGGGCACATGTCCGCACACGTGGCATGATTGAGAGGACATTTGGACTACTAAAGGCCCGGTTCCGCTGTTTAAGCAGATCTGGCGGATCACTGCTGTACAGCCCAGTGAAGACGGGTAAAATTACGCTCGTTTGTGCCATGCTGCACAATCTGTGCCTGCGCAGGAACATTCCAATGCCCCCAGATGGAGATGATGAAGATGGGAATGGGTACGGAGTCGCGATGGGGATGGGATGGCAGAACCACCTCCTGGGGGTCCACTAGATGGACAACGAGCATGGGATGCACTGATTCGCATTTACTTTTGAGAGACAGCACATCCACAGCATTTCAGGGATATGGTGATGCCACTAAATGAATAAAGGGTATTTCCGTGACCAAATTGTAATTGTCCCTACGGGTCGGCCATGTGTTTTCAGGCATGGATCTGTCGTTCGTAGAAAAATTTCATATGGACTTTACCCGACTTTTCATCCACTAAACAAACGATAAATCAGGCTGCTGTGCGCCGACATTAGGTGATAATCCTATCACTTGCCCCATCGCCCTGGCTGACCTGCTTTTGCGGCACTAAATCATATCCCCCGCCCCTGAGCCTGACATCAACAAGGCATTCATATTCCCCGCCTCTCTCCCTGACGTTACTGGGCTGCGTAGCCAAACGCGCCCAGTCCACTTCTACGCGACTTCACACAGAACCCGTAAAACAACACAGATCATCTCACAACACAGCGCGCCACAATTTGGAATATGAAACTGTGGTTTAAAAGCAAACAGCAAGATTGTACAATTGGTAAAGTACATTTATTTGACGTCAAATGTTTAGAGAATATTCAGCGATTCGCATTTGTCTTTGCTCTCGATCCGCAAAAGTTCATCTTGAGTCACGCTCTGTTCCTTTGCGGTACACAGGGTGTTGTTTTACGATAAAAGAAGCACTATGGTCGCACTGATAATCGCAAGGCTGTTCCAACAACGAGGCACTACACCACCGGAACGGTTGGGATGTTGCTTCTAGCCACTATTACCGCGTAAGGGCATATTGGTCCTTGCCGATCGTCCCATAAAATGGTCAGAGTGGTGAAGTTGTTGACATGGTGCTGCACCTGGCAGCTGAAGAACCCGTCGGGCGGGGTCTGGAAATGATGGCATTGGCAGAATGGAAGGATGTACCTGTATTAAAATACATAAATTAGTCTCTCCAGCCGATCTTCATTAAAACTATTCATTTTATTTATTGGGCCTGAAACTATTTGCTAGCAAGGAGAGTGCAACGGAGTATGTTACGTTATTCCCACTAACCCATCCCCTCTCCTCCGCCTTTTTCAGTGCCGCCTGGGCGGCAGGGGAGCACTTCGGCGTTGATAGTGCGCGGTACAAAATGCCACATTGAACGAACAAGTACAACTTAACCGGCCTTTAACGCTACGCTATTGTTAATATATTCCGGTATAAAATCATCTAAAGGGTTACTTAAATTAGATTTGCATTTTCCATTGTCTAGGCGTAATGCAGTCCCTAAATACCACTCCGTCTGTGCCAACGATCTTTCTTATAGTGAACAAACATGAAAATCGGTCTTGTTTCTGAAATTTCATCCTTATCTCTTACGTTATTGCACCCCTCCTTCAAAAGAAGTCTTTAGGCACGGTGCCTGTCTGTCAGGGTAAAAAACAATAGAACCTTATACTGCGAGTCGTGGGCCACTCCGGCCCGCGAGCAATACATCGAAGCAGCTGACCTTCACTGTGAATGTGCATACATTCTTACTTTGCAACATTCTGTGTAAAGCCATCCCTGAGAACTTGAATTTTACACTCCATCTTTGTATATTGTCCGCGTGCTTTGCAGCCCTAGAAAACCATAAATATGGAGATAATTGTCTATTTATGTAAAAGTGAGATTTATCGTTTGTTTAGTGGACGAAAGGTCGGGTAGGGTCCATAGAAAATTTTACTACGATCGATTAATGTTTAAAAACACATGGCCGACCCGTAGGGACAATAAAAATTTAGGACCGGAAATACCATTTAATTGTACTGCATAGAAAATGACAGATGTCCACTCATTATGGTACTTTTCAAAGGTGTTGTATTTTCGATAAACCAGGTAAGAAAGTGCATTGGGTAGGTAAGCTGTACACCCATGCCCACCCACCATCTAAACGTACACACCCCCAACGAGCCCCAAACAACTAACCCCCTAATGGACCTCCCCCACCACCCAAACGTACCCACCCCCCTACACCCATGGTGTCCCCAAATGTCATGTTGACTGGCATCCCCACATGCCACTATTTGCGGGGGCGCTTATGCGGTGCCGTGTCCTTGCTGGCGGCTCCAGTCACCCGACTAGAACGCCTCCGTGTCCTGGCAGTGGCAGAGCTGGATGGGGTGGTGCTGGCTGAGGTGACTGTCGGTGTGACTGTGGGCAACGCCCTTGAAACACCTGCTGGGCTACCAACATTGACTGAGCAATGCTGGATTGCGCACTGTTCCCTTCCCTGACATGGCGTGCCAGGGTGACAATGGTGGCCGCAAATCGTCCAATCGACCTGGAGAGCCGCCGCACCGACGTAGCATTGCTCTCACGCTGCAGCCTGGCCTCCTCCCGCTGATGCACGGCCTCCTTACGCTGCAGCCTGGCCTCCTCCAGCTGACTTTCCACCAGCTGCGTCAGGGTGGCCTGTTGTTGCTCAAAGTGCTGCAAGCGTGTACTGAGCTCAGCCATGGAGGGAGTTGGGGAGCGCATGGGGCTGTGCAGTTCTTGGGGGCTGAACTGTAGGCCATGGATGGGTGACACCTCATCCATGTTGTCCCCCTCACCCTGTTGTACTGCTTCGGCCTGCATGGCTGGGGCACTTCCATCACTTGATGCAGCCTCCTCAGCTGTGCAGATGGGCTGTGAATCATCATACGGGGCTAGGGTGGGTGCCTGCATGGGGATGGTGGCGTATGCTGGTGTGCCTGATGTAGCCGGTGTGGCTGATGTAGCCGGTGTGGCTGATGTAGCCGGTGTGGCTGATGCAGCCGGTGCTTGTGTGCTGGAGCCGCTAGCATCATCCTCCTGGGCAGAAGTGCTGAGTTGGACGCATTCAGGTGGACGCTGCGTTGCCTCTTGGCCGTCGCTGTCACTTGTCTCGACTGTGGGGATACAGAGGGCATGCTGTTAGTTGTGTGATGTTACTAGATGTGTCCATCACATGCATCCAACATGATAATCCATTACCACTTGCATGTACACACTTGTGACTATTGATGCACTCAGGTTTGTGTGTGTCTGCTTCCAGTCAGGCACGCACGGTGTGCATTTCCAGGGTTCATGCTTTGGGGATGTGTTACTTGTCATCTGGCCAGTCAGTGGGTCCATTGGGTCACTCCTGCCCTGTTGGGGAGGGAGGGGGCATTGTGAGTGGGTCCATTGGGTCACTCCCATTCACACTTATGGCTTTGTACTATGTGCACTTACCAGCATGTGCAGATGGGCTCACTCCTGCCTCTGCCTCTCCTATGCCGTGGATGCCTTCGAGGTGCATGACACTGCTGCAGAGCTCCTCCCACGGTTGCAACTTGTGAGGGGATGCAGGGCCTCCACCAGTGCCAGTGCTGTGTTGGCGGTGTGCAGTCATGAGGTTGCGCACCCGGAGCCTGAGGTCATCCCACCTCTTATAGCAGTCCTTCACAGAGTGTGTGGTCACACCGACCGCTGTGCACTTGCGTGCTGCCTCCGCCCACACCTCCTTGCGCCGTTGCTGAGTAGCGCGCCGCTGATCTGCACTAAAGAGCATTTCCGCATGCTCAACAATGTGGTCCACCAGAACTGTGAGCTCAGCCTCACTAAAGCACGGCTTTCGCTGTCTGCGTGCTGGTATCCTGGATGCCATTCAATGAGTTGTCAGTCTCAGGGAGGTAATCTGACCTGTGCTGTCTGAGGATGGCAGTGGATTGTGCTTTATATAATGGGCGCCTCTCTATTTCCGTTTTTTTCCCGCGGTCATGCTGTTTCCGCTTCCGGTGTTGGTGTTTCTGCTTCCGGTGTTTCCGTGTCATCGGGGACGGACACGGGTTTAGCACCGTTTTCTGTGGTGTAAAGTCCATGTGCGTGGGTGTTTACATGATGGCGGTGACTCAGTTTCCGCCTCGGTGTGTTGCGCGCGACCCAAGTGCCGTAATCATCCCTTCTTTCCGCAACCTTGCGGTCGCGGAAGTGGCACGGCCGTCTCGTAATGAGGCCCAATGTCATAATAAAACTGAGGGAGTTGCCACTTCTACAAATGAATCCATTGACAGGTCGGTGAAAAGTCTTACCACTGAAGAACAGGCGACTTATCCAAGCTCAGAACCTCAATTGAAGGAACTAGCCATGGGGAAAGCACCGAGCCCTATGAACGAACAACTGACAATAATGAAAGAATCAGA
Organism: Ambystoma mexicanum; assembly: GCF_040938575.1. NCBI lineage: Eukaryota > Metazoa > Chordata > Amphibia > Caudata > Ambystomatidae > Ambystoma > Ambystoma mexicanum. The sequence goes on along the minus strand of NC_090931.1, from coordinate 1,316,392,842 downwards.
AGAACTGGCCCCAATTCAGTCAGAAATTGATGAGAATGGTATCGCCCCGAGCATGGTCGAGAAGGTAGTACGCCCTAAGACCCAAGCAGTGAAAATTAATACAAACATGAACTTCCCAATTTTCCAAGGCCTCACTGGCTCTGATGCACCTAATGTGAATAAAACGCAAAAAAAAGTGGGAATGGAAAGTAAACAGTCAGATTCAAAGGGCTCTAAGGAAGTGGAAAAGAAAGAAAAATATGAAAATTCAAAAATAAAAAGTCTAATGGATCGCAAGCCTTCCTTAGGAACATAAGAACTCCTCCTAAATTGGAATTCAACCAATGTGCAAAGAAGGCAAGACGTGAAATTGTTATCAGAGATGACTCAGTGCTGGTCAATAAAAAGTGAAATCCCATAGAAATATTGGATGAAAGTTTTGCTAATGACTCCAATGAAGAGCAATCTGAGGCCGATCTGAGTGACCTGTTGGTAGCCATTAAAAACAATCAGGAGGAGGAAGAATGGAATGATTTAAACTCTGACGAATGGGAAGAAATTGAAGGCAACATTCGTAAAGAGCTGGCAAAACCACAAGCAAAAGTGAAACAAACAGTTCAGAATAGAAACTTAAAGGTTTAGAAACTTCAAGGTTGACAGAAAACAGGACCCAAAACCAAGCAAAGGCAGATTGAAGGAGAAGGAGAATAAGTCGACAGATTTCCTTACCCTGGAAGATAAAAGAAAGAAATGTGCGCAACCTGAAAATAAAGACGGCTCTAAGTCGGAAAAGGCCCCGATAAGACCAAATCGGGGAGAAAGCCTGATTAAAAAAAAAAAGGAAGATAAAAGAACTAAGGAAACTTGTGGCCAAAGGTCCTCTCTGAACCACGGAAAATCTCTCCCATCGAGAGAGGACGAGGGGTGTAAAGTCTGTTTAGTCAGCATGGTCGATCATTCAAAACAAATGATCCTAAACAGAGAAAAAGTGGTAAATTTATTAAGGGAAAAATCTAAATTAAGAAATCTTTCCTCAAATGACATCAGAATAGTTGAATTTGAAAGTGAACATAGGATGGACATAGTAATACTACATCTGGTTTCAGTTGAAATTAAAAACCGACTCCTAGCGACGAGAAAGGAATTGGATCGAATGGGCTACAAGCTGTCATCTACAACGGAAGCATAAGAAAAAGTAGCAACAAGGAGAAACCTAGGTATCATAAACCACCACGAAGTCCAAAATCCAGGGAATCAAATATCAGTGATGATCGCAGTGGAGAGAAGAAAAAAGAAAGGAACAATGCTCAAAATTATGGTTGAAGAAAATCTAATCTAGTTGAGAAGATCAATGAAACTCACTCGGAATCTACTGTTAAGGAAGATATAAAGAACCGGGGTAAACTAGCTTCAATTCCTAGGTTCACGGTATCAGGATTGGGCATGGATGGCTGGAGCTTTAGCTGCAGGTAAATCAACATAGAATGAGAAGACTGGATGTGAGAAGGGTCTTCTCTGTGCCTCATGGAACACCTGTGGTTTTCAACACCTGTATTCAGGAGATGACAGTTTCCTGGAAGAGTATGAAATTGTCTGTCTCCAGGAAAGGTGGATTAGGAACAAACCTGTTTGTGAGAACTATGATGTGTTTATAAACCCAGCCCTGAGGGGGGCCAAGGGAAGACCGTAAGTTTGCCTACTATCTCTAATTAAAATAGGGAATGGTTTTAAGGTCATGGCCCACCGTATCCCAAATCCCTATGTCCAAATTTTGGAACTCCGGAAACATTTAAAGGATAACTTAATGAATCTCTTGTTAATAAACACGTACTGGAGTGAAAAAATCCCCAATTCAGAGAGCTATTTAATGGACATCATGAAAGAACTGGATGAAGCAATGCTCCATGTAAGTGACAAATTAATAATGATTTGTGGGGATTTGAATATAAAATTGCTATCCAAAGACGAAAAAGTGAAAACCATCTCTCAGCTCAATGGTAGGGCTCTACGTTGGATAAATGAAATGGAAATCAGAGACATGAAAATGTTGAATGCTCAGACACCAGGTGATCTTAGAGGGGCTGATACCTGGCACAAAGGTCCAAGTGCGGCATGTCTTGATACTGTTTTGTCTCTGATAAACTATTGCAGTGGGTAAAATCTTTTTGAGATTAGAAAGACAAGCAAGAGCGATCACGATCTGCTGAAAACTGAATTGACTATACTAACAAAAGAGCCTCGGCCCTTGATTTCAAGTAAAGTAGAAGTAACCTGGGGTATGAACAGACTATGAATACATCAGAATGTGATACCCAAATTGGAGAAGAACTATGACAACTTTGTCTATGAGAACCTAGAAGAAGTGGACTACCGATGGCTGTTAAATGAATTTGTAATATAAACAGGAGCAAACAAGATGCTCCTCATTAAAAGGAACCATGCCTACAATTCTGAAGTGGTGTTAAAAATGAAAACAATACAGAAAAAACCTAACATTTTTTTAAATGTCTGAAGAGTTGGACAAAGAGAATCTGTTGCGGAAATTGAAACAAAAGTATAGAAATTGGAGAAAAGCCACCCAAGTAAAACGTGCCCAATACAACGCTGATATTTTTTTAGCCGCGATATCTACTTGCAACAGTAGAAATCTTTGGGACATTATAAATCATGGGGGCAATTTCCAAGCAGCATTAAGCATAACACAAGTCTCGGAGGAACAATGAGTGGATCACTTCACTGCACTTTTTGAAAAGAAAGCGTCAACGCAATTGGCCGGGAAGGAGAAAACTAATAATCCCTGGAATATTGAATTTGATCGAGATGATATTCTAATAATGATTAAGAAGCTGAGCCAATCGAGGGCGGCTGGACCAGACGGTATCTCCAATCACACATTAAAAGCAAACGAAGATCATTGGGCGCATCTAATAACATTATTATTCTCTCAAGTGTTGAAAACAAAAAAACTACCACCTTCTTGGAAAGAAGCTATGATTGTCCCGATCTTTAAAAAGGGAGACCGAAGTAACCCTGTCAACTACCGGCCAATAGCCCTTCTTGATTCAATAGGGAAGTTATTTGCATCACTTCTGCTGCGAGACCTCAAAACAGGGGCAGCATCATCAGGGATTCTTGAGAAGAGACAAACTGCGTTTACAGCGGGAGTGGGAACTTCACTGAATTCATTTGTCCTGAACTTACTAAAATTACGAACGTTTGAATCCAACAGCAAGTTATATTTAGGATTTATGGATCTGGAACAAGCATCAATACAGTAAATCGAGAGCATCTATGGACTAAATTAAAAAAGTGGAACTACCAGCCGGATCTCGTGGAAGCCATCCAAAGTTTGTATACAAGCACAACTATACAAGTCTGATTAATTAGGGATAGTGCCCTTGTGAAAAAAAGTTAAACTAATAGAGGCAGAAAGCAAGGATGTGCCCTGGCACCATTCCTTTTAGTGGTCTACATGGTGGACTTGGATAATTCGCAATGTGGGATTTGTGCCTTCCCTCCAAAGATAAATGAAGAGTTAATACCCTGGATCTTGTACGCAGATGACCTGGTCTTTGTAGACCAGACAGAAATTGGCCTACAAAGATGACTGGACGCTTTCAAAGAATACCTTAATGAAAATGATATGCCGGCTAATGAGAACAAGTCAAAAGTTATGATAATGGAATCTGCACAGATGAAAACCAGAAAAGGGAATACACCATGCTGGTTCATCAACGGTAAACAATTGGAAAATGTGAATTCCATTACCTACCTGGGAGTCTTAATCAACAAAAATCAAGTGCATAGCCCCTACTCCAGCAATCCCCTTTGAGATATTAAGTAAAAATGGAATCTCAAAGGACAAACTTTTACAAGCGTGGGGATAACGCTGTACCGACTACTTGGTAGCGAATGGAATGGATACGAAAATGCTAATTGTGAACCTGACCAAAGTACAAGTGAACTTACAAAGGAGGGATTGGATTGAGACACTAGCGAAGAGGGCCCAAAGTAACATCGGCTCTGTCCCACTTTGGGAATGGAAGGCATTGAACCGACTACCTAGGTAGTTTGCCAAATTTCCATCCCCCATCTATCGTGACCTGCTGTTGAGATGCAGACTAACATCTTGCCCACGAGGGAAGTTCAAAACAGATTTCTTTGGAAAATGCCTTTTGCTGCTTTTGCAACAATCACGATGATTTTGAGACATTAAAACACCTGGTGCAAAACTGTAAGAGCTTGATCGAAAGCAGAACGTTTTTTCTAGACAAATACAGAAGAATGTTCGATCAGAAAACAGACAATGAATGCTGGGAAGAGATAATGGCGGCTGAAAAATTGGGAGCGACATTGGCGGCACTCCAATTAGTGGAATCTTTAGAACTGACTCAGAAGCCGGAGGGCTAAGAGGAAGAAAGCCTGTCGGAATTGACAATTGACATTTTTAAGTCATCTGTTAAGGAACTAATGTTGACGTAATGTTTAAGGTTTAAATGTAACAATTAACCAATAAAAAAATATATATATCATTCTTAACGTGTAGCAATTATCCATAGACCCTGTAGCAGTTGGCCCAACCCAGTGAACTCCCAGAAGGAACATTAGGGACTTTGCGAGTAAGGACAAGGTATGGGAAAGTTACTGCATAATAACCCATTTCCTTAGTAGTATTTCATTGCTTTCCACCGTATTAACAGTTTGTGTAGTCAGCCAGGTTATCCCTCCCTTTTTGTTATACAGTAAAATTGTGTTTGAGCGTGTGTGTGTTGTAAGGGTGTAGATGTATGAGACAGCCCAAGTCTTGAGCTTTGAAAAAACCTATCTATCTTTAACTCTATGAGGGGTTTCCCAGCCTCAACTTAAACTTAAATTATTTTCAGAATAATATTCACTGTCCTTGTCCAAAACCCTACTTCTATCCCTTACACTTAAACCTAATATTGCTAAATAAAGTGGTCTTCCACGAGAAGAAGGACTCCCTTGTCCTGGTATTCGGCATAGTTAAAAGTCCAAGAGAATGTCTCCCTTCTCCTGGCACAGTTTAAACACAAAATATCTTCAACCAGGAGAATGCCTCCCTTCTCTTGGTACACTCAGAAAACTTCTCCTTACAAAAATACACAAGCCAGGAGGAATGACTCCCTTTCCCGGATGTTCTGTTGACAAGAGGCTGTGAAACAACTTGAAGACAACATCTTGAAGTGGCATAGGAAAGGCCTCATTACAGATGATGAACGAGCATTTCTATCAGTGAAGGAACCAGTGACACTGACCATGTATTTCCTTCCAAAAATATATAAAAGTTATTATACCATACCGCAAGGTCGCCCAATCATGAGTGGGATTGGGTGGATCACAGAGAATATATCCGACTACTTAGATTCCATTCTTAAGTCAAGAGCAGCTTTACTGAAGTCCTATCTGCAGGACTCAACAAGCCTTATCCGTAAACTCCAAAATCTTGAATGGCGCAGTACATTTTTTCTAGCTACCTTGGATGTTAAGGCCCTTTATACTTCTATTCACCATAATTGGGCAACCATCTCTATTGACCACACCTCCAGGAATGACTCGGCTTCGTAGTACAATCAAATTCAGATGCTCAAAGAAATGTTGCAACTCACTTGGACCTCAACCTATATACATTTGACAACTGTATATACCAGCAAACTAAAGGCGTGGCTATGGGCACTAAATATGCCCCTGCCTTGGCCAACCTCTTTATGGGCATGCTAGAGGATAATGTGGTATACACCGCTCCTTTCTTTCTTAACAGAATTAAAATGTGGACCCGTTACATCGATGATGTTTTTTGCATTATTGATGGATGTACAGAGGATTTTCAAGACTTTGTGAACACACTGAATCAAAATTGTTAGGATATCCAATTTGTATGAGAGTGCGATATCAAAACGATCAACCTTTTGGATCTGACAATACAATCAGATTGCAACAAGCTATATACTCGGACATTCAGGAAAAAGACAGAAGTTAATTCTACGGTCCATGCGAGCAGCTGTCACCATCACCCGACAATTCGCAATATACCATTAGGTGAGTATATCAGAGCCAGGCGTAACTGCCAGGAGGACATTAAATTTGAAGAAGAGTGCTCGCTGTTACAACATCGTTTTAGGAACAGAGGATATTCTCAAAGATGTGTCAAGTCTGCGTACAAGAAAACTAAACTGATGCAACAGCGTGACACTTTACAACCTAAATCTGACAAAACCACAGATGGACCAATAGGACCGTGTTTCATAACTCAATATTGTAGAGATCATCAGAAAATTCAAAAAATACTTAATAAACACTGGTACCTATTGAAACCTGATGAACATATCAATCAGTATGTAGGGGAGAGGCCACGCATGATTTACAAGAGAGCTGAAACACTCGAGAAAATACTCAGTTCATCACTGTTAACAGATATCAAGCATGTGAGCCAGACGGCTTGGCTCCATAGTAACTTAAGTGGCTTCAGAAAGTGTGGCATGTGCGCACAGTGTAGATATGCACATGAACAGACGACTGAATTCAAGGATGTTACTAGAAAATTATGGTCAATCAAACAAGGGATTAATTGCAAAACTAAATTTGTTATTTACAGTAATATTTGTGTCTGTAAAAAGATTTACATTGGCAGCACTAAAAGAGAGTTAAGAGTACGAATTTGTGAACATTTGGCCAAGATCGGCAGCCAAGATACTTCTCTGAACCAAATGCATAACAAATCTGAGATTAGATTTATAGGTCTGCAGCATGTTACACTGAACAAAAGAGGAGGAGATAGGCTTAGGTCATTGAGACAGTCTGAAGCGCGTGCTATATGTTTTTTTAATTCAACCATAACAGGTCTTAATAGTGACAAGGAGATGGTGTCATTCCTGTAAGGCCAGTCTGTTTTAAACCACTTACCAAAATGTTTTTCGACTCATGCAATGTTTAATCGATCGACTGATTGCATTTTATGTATACATCCATTTTTTCTTTTGATGTATGCAGGGTAGTAGGAAGCATTTGGGCATTGATTAGCTGTACTTCATTTATTTTACACAAACAAGGGTTTGTAACAGTATTTAAATGCTCTTCCGCATCAGCATTGTAATACGATCAATTAACTATTTTTCCTTTTGATGTATGTAGGGTAGAAGGAAGCATTTGGGCACTGATTAGCTATTCTTCATTTAGTTTACACAAACATTGACTAGACAATCTTTGCATGAACGGATTAGTAGTGCCGTCATTCACACACATACTTGGAGTATGTATATGCTTTGATTAGGCAATTGTGCGTTAACGGATTAGTTGTGCCGTCTTTCATACGAATACATTTAATATGATCGGAATTGACCAATTAATCAATTAATACATCAATTGAGCCAATTATGCCTTTTAGCAAAAGCACGATTTGTCAATGCATCTCACCATTATAAATACTAAGATTTTTTAACTCAGCTCAGCATGACATTTAATACCAGAATCACACTGAGCAATGGGCTTACTCAGCAGTTTGGTGGTGGCCGAATCGAAATCGGCAGGATTTAATAATGGCAGCCGTGTTAGCTAACAATCATTGCTAGGATCAACCGAGTGCACCATGACAACACGTGGCTGCGTTGCCATGGAGACCTAACACTACCCGAGATTCTAAAATGGCGTCGGCTGCCGAACATTCGTGTGCAGCCGACATGTTTGAATCTGAGCAGCAAGGTAAGTTCCCACATTCTGTTATTATTATATATGCGAGCATCCATACATTTAATGGATTTGGTAGTAATGGCCCGTTATCACGTGCTATTTGACTTTCTTTCTTGGATCCGTTACTTAGGGCATTTCTCCCTTTACCGTGAAACCAATAGAGATTGCTCACAATTGCGATTTGCTGAAATGCAGCAATTTTTTCTGGTATTTTGAAACATTAACTAATATTGCACACATCACGCATAGCTTGTACTTAATACCGATATGACGGGAATTATTTCACATTGATTTAATAACTCTTCTTTGGTTACATTTATAACTAGTAATGAAATGCTTATAGAATAGGATGGAACCGTCTTACAAATTTAATCCACACAGCTTGCAATACTTCACTGTATTATTATCAGTGTCTTGCATGCTCCCTACTACCTACTCGACATGGGATGTTTATTCCCCTACTATTAAGTTTACTAGTGGTCGATCATGTATATACACTAACATAGGAATATGTCAAATGCTTTGTTACAGATTACTGAATTTGGGGATTTGTCCCAATTATTATTCACCTGACAACAGTCATATGGACTTTATCGTGTTATTATCGGGTAAGCTAATATATTAGCACTTGCTGGAAACACTGCTCTGCACATAGTGCTGACAATCAGATTTATTAGCAACTGAACTAATGGTTTCTCTCTTTTATTTTTTGTTTTTACTTTTTGTGATATCTTCTTACAATGACATGTTTTCTCGACTCCTTCCAATCCTTCCCTTCACCACCCCTTATTTTTCTGTCTTTTGTAATTTTGACATACCATGGGGTATGATGGTACCATGGCTCTGCAATTTGAATTTCACATGTATGTTTTGTTTTTCTTTTCTGTCTACATTGACTTTGATTATCGGTATGAATGATAATACTTTGATAAAATTTCTGTTTATACATGTCAGCCCTGATTTGATAAAGGCTCAGGTGACCCGAAACACGTGTAATCACCAAGGAGAGGGCTAACTCTTCAATATTGATTGTACATTAAAACAATTGTTTACTTTTCTACTGGCGCTGAGTCCTGGAGTCATCAGTTTTTTCTTAGTTTACTTGAGGACGGTCAGGGCTTATTTTCCGTCCAAATCCAGTGACCCGTGACATTTTTGGGAACCCAGTGAACCAAATAATGACTTTTCTGGCCGATTGTAAGGAGTCGCCTGCCTGAGCAACTTGCAATTAAGCCCCCTTTTTTTAAACACAGTGGCCCTCATTACGACCCTGGCGGAAAGTAACTGACCTGACCGCCATAGCGTAAATAGCGTTTCCGCCATTGCACGACGGAGTAAAGTGCGGCTAATTCTGACCCATCGGGCACGAGCACTACGCCATGGCGGAAGTGCAAAGTCCGCGATGGCGGAAATGTCCCCAAAACGCCCCTCACCGCCGTCGTACGGCGCCCTAGGTGCAATTCCGCCACCCATCATAGCGGTCACCGTAATGAGCGGCAATCGGAAAATACGGTGACCGTAAATATACGGAAACGGAAGTAAAAACATGGTCCCGGAACGGGAAACAGCACGCCGTACACCTATAAAATCAGAATTCCCACACAACCATTAAAAATCCTACCCTGAGACACATCCCAACTCGAAATCCACCCTAGTGAAAACAACAAAAATGGGAAAAGTAGCGAAAAAAGCGTGCGACCGCAAGCGGCAGGTCCACTTCTCCCATGAGGAACTCACCGTACTCACAGAGACCCTCCAGGAGAATGCTGCCGTCGTCTTCTCGACGCAAATGACCAGGACGGCACTTGCGAACAAGAAGGCCATATGGGCCCTGGTGGCACCCCGCAACCCACAGCAATGCAGAAAGCGATGGGACGACTTGCGGATACGCGTACGGAGCATACTATCAGCCAACCGTAACATTGCCACAGCTACCGGGGGAGGATCGGAATCACCCATCAAGTTGACCCCCTGGGAAGAAATCTGTGCCTCCACCATTGGAATGGAGAGTATAGAGGGAGTCGGAGGGATGGAGAAAGGAGTGCAGACATCCGAAGAATCAGGTAGGTGGGCCAAATAGAACAATGCTAAATCCACAATGTCCAATCATGTGAAGTACCATGTGTCCACATAGTGCAACAGAAACACATGTCCAGGACAACGTCCACATACATTGGCCTGATAGCGCACTTTAAAAGTCACAATAAATACATAAATAATTAAAAATCCTAAAAACACCCTCTACACGTGCAGCATGCACACCCTAACTGCAGGCTGCAAAACAACTGCATCCTCAATCCACACAAAAATGAAACCACCTCCAAGGCCCTGACCCAAATCACCCTCAGGTACCACCCCAATGCATGTGATACATTGCCATTCCAATTTCCACAGACCCATTAATAACGCTCGCCCTCCTTTACTCCACCACAGGGTCCGATTCAAACGACGAGCTCCAGGACACCCCTACCAGCACACCTGCAAAGAGGGTCAAGACCAACGGCCAAAGACCCTCCACCTCAGCTGCACGGATCAAGACACGGCAGCAGCACAAATCAAGTGGCAGCACACAGGAGGGGACTTCAACAGGCACCCCAGCAGCGAGCATGCCCACAACAGCACCACCACAGGTCCCCCAAATGGATGCCACAGAAGGCACTGCTTCTGGTGGCAGCAGCACCATAGGTGACACTGCATTAATGGCAGCATGCTCCGACACAGAAAACGGTGCTGTCGATGTAGGATCCATCCATGACCTGTCTCAATCCCCCTGTTTGTTCCATCCCGTACACCATGAGGATACCACGCAGGGGCACCCACAAGACGACGACTGGCCATCCCCCACAAGCCCTGTGGCAAGGCAACATGAGGTGATCAGCCCCTCTGTGACACCACCGCAAATGGGCATGGCCCAGCAGAGGCAACAGTCCCTCGATCAGGTGATCGTGCAACAGCAGCAACTGGCCACGCTCCTCAAGGAGCATGCTGATGAATGTGGGGGTACTAAGGCAGCCATAGAAACATCTACTGAGACACTTAGGGCAGAAATTGAGAGAAGTACAGAGACACTAAGGGCACAAATGGAGAGAAGCACCGAGAGCCTGAGGGTACAAATGGAGAGAAGCACCGAGAGCCTGAGAGTACAAATGGAGAGAAGCACCGAGAGCCTGAGGGGGGAACTGCATGCGACGTCCAAAGACGTATGTGCTGAACTTGCCGCTGTGCGCCATGTGCTCACTGAGCTCTCACAAACCCTTAGGGACATGCATGGACGTGAGCAGGCAGAGACATCATCCGTTGCAAGTTCCGTCCAGGGCAGCCCCCAACGTACATCTGGGAGGAACCTGCGCTCCACAGGCAGGGGTGCCCCTGATACCCGGAGAGGGGGCTTGCAATAGCGTCTGCCCACTGACAATGAGCATCTTTGGACACTGGTGTTCGGGGGGGAGGTAGGAGGGTGGAGGGGGTGTGTTGGGCTTACTTGGGTGGCGGGTCGATGGGGTGTGTAACATAATTTCACATATGCTATAAACATTTCACAATCATCCAATGAGATGTGTGGACATTGATCTTTGTGTACGAGGCCTTTATAGGCGTACAGTTCATATTGTGCATGTTCCAGACACACACAGTGCCACAAGTCCCGTGTCCATGTATCAGCCACCAGGCTTGAGTGCTAGAAGCATGAATCTATGATAATCTGACGAATTTCACGGCCCTCCTGTGCCTCGCGGACTCCTTGAGGTGCTGCCACATCCCCACCCTCATCATGACCATCTTCAGGTGCTTGCAGTTCTGCGTCAGGGGGCATGGGCACATTTCTACGTACGCACATGTTGTGTAGCATGACCCCTGCCATGACCATCTTTGCAACCTTCTCATGGCGGTACAGGAGTGCCCCGCCAGACCTGCTGAGGCAGCGGAAACGAGCCTTCAGTAGGCCGAATGCCTGTTCTATGACTACACGGGTACGTGAGTGGGCATGGTTGTAGTCCTCCTCATGCTGGTTCTGTGGGTTCCGGAGTGGTGTAAGGAGCCATCTCTTCAGTGGATACCCGGCATCACCTGTATGTGGACAATAAAGGATGTTTGTGGAATGACATTGCTACGTATGCATCCCCCCCCTTCCTGCCAGGTCATTGCCGCATCACATACCCCACATTATCATGCATGAAATGAGACTCACCGAGTAGCCAGGATCTGTTCCCTGCGTGTCGTTCCATGTAGCGTGGTATTGTAGAGTTCCTCAAGACCATAGAATCATGGGTTGATCCAGGAAATCGGGCACAACAATGTGTAATGATCCTGTTGGAGTCACACACCATTTGTACATTAAGAGAATGATATTGTTTTCGGTTGCGGTACTGGGCCTCCATGGCATGTGGGACAACCAATTCCACATGGGTGCAGTCGATGGCACCAATGCAACCCGGTATGCCGGCAAGTGCATGGAATCCCACTTTTGTGTGCGTAATTTCCTGCTCCGAGCGTGGTAGAGAGATGTAGTCGTCTGCGTGCTTCAGGAGGGCATCGAGCACTTGCAATAGTGTCTGTGACAACAGTGGCTGTGAAATGCCATGCAACTGTCCGACTGTGTGCTGGTAGGTGCCTGTGGCCAGGAAGTGTAGTACAGACACCACCTTCAGTAGGGGTGGGATGGCGGTTGGGCTATCTATCATGCTGACAAGGTCAGCGTGTGTCATGTCCACAATGGCGGTTATGGTGTCCCGGTCCAAACGGTAGAGGGTGTGGATCTGCTCATCAGTGAGGTTGAACGGATGAGCTCGGAGGCGTGGGATTGCGGGCTGCCTGCGTGGTGGTAGTGGCTGTGCTGGTGGGCCTTGCTGGCCCTGCCTTGCCCTCCTCCTCCTCCTGCGTCCCCTCTGTGCGGCCGGTTGTTGTAGTAGTTGGTGTTCGTCTTCTTCTTGAAGTTGGAGTACTTGCAGTGCTATCAGGTCCCCCAGGGCCAACATCGCTAGTCCTGCCGGTAGCATTTTGGAGTGGGTGCGGTTGTGGGAGGGGGTTGGGTGTGCAATTTATGTGTTTTCAGGCAGTATAGCCTCCACCTGTGGTGATTCATTCCACCTGTGCAAGCTGCAATCCCCTTTGGGCGAGCACGTCCCGCACACAACGCTGCAATTTGACGCATGGCATCTTGCTATTACAATCATGTATTTAATCCCGATGGCAGTGAAATATTGGTTTATATGTTCATTCTGCTATGGTCCCATTGTTTCACATACTATCTTTGCAGTCGCGAACAAACTTGTGAAGGGTCAGTGGAATGTAGTACTCGATTAACGGTGGACCCTCATGCAGCACTGTACCGAGGTTCACCGACGGGCGGGGCTTCCCATTTGTGAGTGAAGCCAGTTGCCATTTTCACACACTGCCGCACTACATGGATGAATTTGTGATTTCGAGCGGTCACAGATGCCTTTTCGACGTGATGTTGCAAATGAGGAATTCGAAGGACAGCGCTTTCGGTTTTCAGCTAGCGGCGAGGAGACGCCCACAGGTCTGACTGCAGATATAAAGTTCTATTGTTTAATGTCCTTCGGACAGGGGCCATGGCGAGAATGCAATGATTGATATGAATAGTATGGGATGCGCAATAGCGTAGTGGACGATAAGGCCGGACGTTCCCAAATACATGTTACTTCACAACACTGGAATTCCGGGCTGGAGCACAGTGGATTTTGCAGACTGCATTGCGCACAGACTCAATGGAAATTTCACATGGTATGTGAGTAAATTATCAGGCGTTTTCATACCGGGATGAGGGAATGATGTATGGATGCATGGACAGATGATTTAATGGAGAGTTTGCCATGTACATGGCTTTTTGGAATCTATCCACTTCCCCTGCGCTATGTGATGCAGGGCTGCCATAGTGGGACCATCGTCTATCTGCCCTTGTTGAACCCTCCCTGTCTCGACGCGCATTCAAACACTTGTGTCTATGCACGTTACTAATCCCATCTAATGGATTCTGTTTTAACAGACGCATGCACACAAACACTCGTTTGTAATAGTGTTTTCACCAAGATTTATATAGTTATGATTCGCAAGTGATTTTTGGGTGGGAATAATCCTTTTGAGTGGGCTAGCATGCATATGGCTGTGGATTTAGTGTGATCATTGAAGTGAGTAAATCAAATGAAGTTCTGATGCCCATACTATTCTTTTTCATTTCATTTGGGTGAAAGGTATCTCCTCCCCTTTTGCCGCTGCCATCTGTATGCCACTCCTGCAGATGGCTTTTACTCCCGACACCTGCTGCTTCGTGTTAATCAGTGGAGCACCATTACGATCTTATGGGACGATCGCCAATGGGCCACATGCCCTTACGCAGTACTAGTGGCTAGGAGCAACATATCGACCTTTCAGCTGGACTAGTGCCTACCTAATGGGACGGCCCTGCGGTTCTAGGCGCTTCCATGTTGCCTTTTTGAACGTGAATGTAGCCCCTGTGTACCATGAAGGTACAGGGCGTCACACAAGAAGAAGCTGGTCATTTATTGCGGATGCAGCCCACAATAATGAAATATATTTTGGAGTTCATGACCTAATAGCTGTATGGGCTTGGTGATTTTGTTGTGCATTAAATTTCTATTCTGATATTAACCGTGTAGCGTTCTTCTTTGCAAGTAATGTAGCATATTCCTATTTGTGGGGCGATGCATTGTGAGAAGATCTGCATTGGGTTCCGGCTTCTGAGTATAGTTGCGTGGTACTGTACTGGGCGCGTTTGCCTACGAAGCCCAGTGAGGTCAGGGATAGGGGCTGCCATTATGACTGTTTTAATGATGTCATGCTCAGGGGCGGGGGATTAGCTTTTGTGTAACAGATGCCGGTCAGCCAGGTGGATTGGTGGAATGATGTGATTATCAGAATATGGCTGGTCACAGGTGCCTGTGTTTGCGTGCGTTTCTTGGAGGGAGACTGAGGTCATGTCCATTGGAATAGCTTCTGTATTCGTGCCATCTGTGCCCTGCAGCTCCCATTGGCCCCTCTTGAGATGAGCCTGGCTGCTCAGTCACTCTGCCAACTTGTGTGGTACATGCTTATGCTGATGGTTGGTTTGTTTACTGGCAGGAGTACAGGGCTGGTGCAGTCTCACTCAGGATACTGCTTTGAATGTTGCCTTACACTGGTGTCAAGCGATGGGGGGCCTGTTTTTGTTTGTCTCATATTTCAGTTCATGTTGCTGTACTTGAACCTTCACATGCCTGTGCTGCATCAGTACGGCAATGGTGACATGGCAAATATGGATGGCCACTCACAAGGCACTTGGAGCCCCTACATTCATTTGTTCGTTGGCATGCATGGGTGACTTGTACATTTCACTGGTTGCATTGTGTGACTTCATTGCACCTACGAGGAGTTGTGCAATGTGGCCAGGGAGTGGTGTACAGGCACTCAGTAGGGCCATTTACGGTTGGTTCGCGATGCCGTACTTCTCACCATGGCGGAATGGTACTTTCCGCCATGCTTGATGGCGTTAGGTAAATGTCCGCTAGGGTCAGAATTCGCGTACCGTTGCGCCATGGTGGTAATTACGGTTTCGCATGGCGCGCGTGCGCGTACTTGGTGCAGTTAGCGTTGGCGTTCACTACGGTGTCGCTAATGGCATCGTACTTTACGGTGACGGGTCATAATCGCACCGAGCGCTATTCGATGGCGGTATTGCATTTCCGCCATCGTTTTTCGATTTCCGCCAGGGTCGTAATGAGGGCCAGTGACTTCTATTTCAGTTCAGCTTTTAGATTCTTTACCAGGAGAATGCCTCCCTTCTCTTGGCACACTTCACAACCCAAAAGATCTTCAACCAGGAGGATGTCTCCCTCCTCCTGGTCCACTTACATGGTACGTCATGAAAAATAACAAAAGTTATTTTAACAAAAAAAACACAAGCCAGGGTGGACAACTCCCTTCACCATACGCTCTATAAACTTCTTTATTTTATCAGGTTGTGCTCTTTTTACCAGGCGACTGCCTCCCTTCTTCTGGTGTCTATGGTTTGTTTACAGTGTCCACACACTTTAGAGTAAGGGGAACGACTCTCTTCCCCTGGTTCTCGGCACAAAACTTGCAATCTTCTTATTTCCTGCTAACTCCACCATTCAAACTGGCCTCTTCTCCCAGGTTTCTACAATGTCCTAACTCTTTCTATGGGTTTCAGTGACTTCCCTCTGGTCACTGAATTGAGGAAGGTTTTCTCTATACTAAATTGTGCTTCCCTTAGGGTGCCTGACCCTTATCCAGTGTTCAGTAGTCTGCTTATGGCCAATGGGTTGAGGACGTTCTACTCTGTTGCTTCTCTCAACTATTTTAGGGCCCCGGCCCCTTCTCTGGTAGGCAGTGCTTTCTATCTCTCAACTGAGACGAGGAAGTACTCATCTGATGCAGTCTCTGTTCATTGCGGGGTCCCAGACTCTTCTCTGGTGGTCAGTGGTTTTACTGTCGCCACTGAGGTGAGGAAGTATTCCTCGGAAGGCACTAGCTATTCGCTATATGATATGATGTGGCATTCATAACGTGCCTGTACACAAGTGTTTCTAAGCGTGACAAGACGAGGGGGAAACAATGGAAGCCAAAATAACGATCTTACTAGGCCTTGTGTCAGTCATATTGTGCAACTGCAGGGAAGAGGGTAGAGGACAAGTGCCAGGGGAGGGGGAAGTGCAGTTAGCTCACAAGTGCAGCCAGCGAGTGGCTCATAAGTGCAGAGAGAAGGGCCTGTAGGGATACAGATGAAGACCCTTAAGTGCTGGGGAGCCTGGAGGCAGTGGGGGGAAATGGACATACAGGAGTCTGGGCCCGAGTTCAGAGGGGGACCAGGCGACCAGTGCAGGGAGCAGTCAGGTGCATCAGCAGGGAGAGGAAGAGAGAAAGCGGTAGCGAAAAGGAAGGTCTTGAGTTGCTTCTGGAACCAGAAGTGGTACTGCTCAAGTTTGACAGAGGCAGGGAGGCTGTTCCAGAGGGAGGCCCCAGCCAACGAGATAGGTCTGCCCCCAACTCTCTGCTTGGAGAAGCGTCTGATCCTCAGGGAGTTGGAGGTAGAATGAGCGGAGAACTCAAGAAGGAAGATGTTTTGGAAGATAATGTCGGGGGTAAAGCTGTCCCAGGCCCCAGAAAGCCTTGTGAACAATGCAGAGGGTCTTGAAGTTGATCCTTACAGCCACAGGGAGCCAGTGAAGAGATTTCAGAGCTGGAGAGGTACGATCCCTGGGCTTGAGGCCAAGGACAAGTCTTGCAGACCTGTTCTGGATAAGTTGTAAAGGTCAAAGAGTAGAGGCAGGAAGATTTAGAAAGAGGCTGTTGCAATAGTCCAGCCTAGAGAGGACCAGAGCTCTGGAGACAGTTAGCTTCTGGGGGAAAGTGAGAAAAGTAAGAATACTTCTCTGATGGTCAGTGGTTTCGCTGTCTCCACTGAGACAAGCAAGTATTTCACGGATGCACTCTGTATTCGTTATAGGGTCCCCAACCCTTCTTGGCCCACTTTCAGGCTGCACCACGTTGATGGATGGAACTGAGACCCCCCCAAATCTAACAATGTCGCCCCATGCTTCTCGTTATCTGTTGGGAGCTGCTTGCACTGCGCCAGTTCTTCCAGGGACTGATGTCAGTCTCTTCCTAGCTTCATGTGGTCTTCAGTGGCTTTGGTGGTTTAAATGCATTTCCGAATCTCTCGGCTCCCTGCGTCTTGGCGTTGTTGTGAGACCACACTGTCGACCCCCTTCCTGATGTCATGCCACTGCCTCACCTTCTCCCACGGGTCCTTGGATTCGCTGCCATCAGGACCGCTGGAAATGCTCTCAGCTTTCCGCTTGAGTCCTTCAGTCTCTGGTCTTTGCCACTTCTGGACTACTGTGTTTGGCAGTTTCCTCTGCTCTCGCTATGCTGGGGCTGGCTTGACCCAACTGGGCTTAACAGTTTGTATAGTCCTTTGTTTCATCTTATACTTTGTTGCCAGCTCCTTCCTGGCAGAAAGTCCTTTGTTCCTTTTGACCTTTGCATCTTAATGCCTACTCAGGGCCACTTCGTACCAGTACTTGCCTGGCCCGTACTTTTCACATCTTCTGTGATCTTCCTCGGCCTAGTCTTTTCTACCTGGGCTGTACTAAAGGTATCATAGTAGTACATATGTTTATCCTCAACAAAGGGGTTTGTGATGGAAGGGGGGCCAGAGAATGTTGGAGTGCGACGTCAACTAAGGGCCTATACCCTAGATGGTCGTACTTTTTCCCAGGTGGTCCTCCCGCGTTACACCACCCCTAGGGTACTACTGGGTAGCGGCCTCCCCCTCCCATGCCTCAAGGGAAGGGGCTCCCCCTGGAAGAAGTGACAGCACCTTGTGAATTGTCACAATAAATCCTGCTTACCATCTCTTAGTCCGGAGACTTTCCAAGGATATGTAACAAATAATATTTACTTTACATCATTTAATTCGATCCATGTACAAAGAATAAAACAGAATTCAGTAAAGATTTACAAGGAATTAGTGAAAACAGACAAAATTCTCCAAATTTGAAATCAAACCAAGGGGCAGGACCTTTGGTGTGTTAAGCTGGAAAAGAAGAAAAAGATATAACAAGGTGTTAGACCCAAAGAGGATGTATTGACCCCGTATGACTCGCATTGCTCCATAAAATCCCAACCTTTAGAGTAGAGGGAAAGACATATAGGTGAGGATCATGAATGAAGTAGAACAAAATCACATTTGACAAAACAAAAGAACATTTGGCAAACAATTCAATAATTCTCTATCCTGGTATTACTCCACAATATCACGCAGTGCAATTACTCTGCTCCATTCAGGGCGTGATTAACTTTTTATTAGCATCCCCTGGGATGCAGTAAGAACCACTAGTTTAAGCAGCTCATCATTTGTCTTGTTATTTGTTGATCGGAAGGGGTTATACGTCACTTTTTAAGGTCTGCCAACATGAAATGTGGCTTTTTGATGGTAATTGCGAGAATTGTGTGTAGGTATTATTTTCCCTGTTTTTTCACATTTCAGCTGTATTGGTGGTTAAATCGCCTTCCTCAGTGCAAGAGTCAAAGACACTGAAACAACATACATAGGTTTTATTAGTGTCTGGACATGTGATGGTAAAATTAAAGTGAAAACGCCTCTGCAGACCCAGGGCAAACTTACCCTTCGGTTATAACTCCATATCCTGTACCCTACGGGGGTTTGGAGGAGTAAATGTAGACAACGAGCGACAAAAGCATCTGTCCATGCAAATCTAACCATGAATTTGAAAGAGGGGAGACTCCTCGTATGAAGCTTGCGAGTCCTGGGATGAAAGGAGAGGAGAACAGGCAGGCCCAGAGTAATGTATAAGACATTCTAGAAAAAGGGAGAAGATGGAAGAAAGTGTCCCACATTCGACATGCACCGGAAGAGGTGTAGTGCTAAAGCTTGAGTCTCGGGTGCACACATGAAAATTGAGCCGTGTGTCATGCCCTCTTAGCATGCAGAAGGATCGCTGCATAAATTATAGTCCCTCCCCGTTGATGTGACCATGCTGGGTGCTGCAGAGAACTAGGGAATGGCCTGCTGTAGGGCGTTACCTGCCCCCCAAAGGAAAAAAAAAATACTTGCATGGTAGATTGAGGCAGGGGAGAATACAGGTGAACCAGACCAGTTGGGAAGACGTCTAGTGCAGGGGGTATCGCCCACGAGTTCCTGTTTTACCTGTGAATTGATGATCTCCTTTTGCATGTGTGTGTGTAGAGGTGGCCAACGCTTCGAGAGAACTCCGTTCCATGTTCCTTGGGTAGGGTCAGAAAGGGAAGTTTTTGGAAATAGTAAAAACCATGGGTATACTATCCCTCAACTTCCCTGGGGTGCAAGCTTACCTGGACTCGTGTCGTGGGTGTCTAATTTGCAATTCGTCCCGGCGTCTGCTCGCCAGCAGTGCACGAAAGGTGTGTTGCTCTGTAATTGTTAAGGGGGCTGGTTCACCAGTCCCCGGCCCAATACGCATCCATGCGCTCGGGCGGACCGGATTAAACATTCAGTTCTTGGCGGACCGCAGGGGCACCCTGCGGCCTCCTGGGCTCCGGGGCACCGGCGCCGCAGGTCCATCTGCCCTGGTCCTGGTCCTGGGGGCACCATGCTTCAATGTAGACGGTGTTGCCCAGCAGGGGCATCGTCTTCAGGCCGGGCCATGTGGTGGGCCCACGGCGCACTGCACAGCACCAGCATGGTGCATATATACACAGGAGTCAGGATGGCATCGACTGACTAGCCGGAAACGGCCAGTCTCTTTTATTAGGTTGGTCACGTGACCCATTACAAAATCCTGGGAGCTACCATGCTCCCAGGAGGGTGCTATGCAACACTCCTCCTTTTTCATAACAACAAAACAAAATAAAACAAAAGGAACCCAAAATCCCAACACACCCCACACACTATTACTACTGACACCACTCTGCTAGTTTTCAGACCCTTTATTAACCTGGGTGAGTGGTTCAACTATCACACAACACACCAGTGTGAGCCACTGGGACCACTTGAAGCATTCTGCACGTGCGGGTGTGCACAACATCACATCGCCCCCCCTAACCGGGCCATTTTGAGCAGGTCCGTGTCCGCCGGTTCCAAATCTTTATGGGGATGTCGTCGATGATGTTCATCTTCTGCTACGGGGGAGTTACAGGAAGCCATCCTGTGCGCTCGCCAATGCCCATTTCGGATGGTCACCTCAAAGTCACAACAAAACCGGCAAAGCTGAACCTGGGGAGGCCCAGGGGCCACATCGGCCAAGTCCATAGTCTGGGGGTACCTGTGATGGGCTACTGGCTCCTTGGCGGCAGGCCCCTCGTTCCACTTCCTCTCCCCTTGGGCAGGCGTGAGAGTCAAAACTGCACCGGGGCCAGGTCCACTTACATCGGGCGTGGGCGTCACCCATGGCATGGTGCTGGACAACAGGTTACACATCCTACTTCCCCTACCACCTGGGGCAGCCGGCAGGGACACACTGGTGACAGGACATCTGGGCAGCAGGCCCAGAAGGGCACACAAGCACTCGTGAGAACTGCAACCCTCCTTCTGGAAACACCACCTTCACCCCCACTGGGCCGGTGTTTTGCACAGTGTTCATAGTGCTGCCCTATGCTCCGACATGGGGCACGGCCAACACCCACCACCCGATGGCTGGGGATTTACTGGCCCCACCTCCTTCTTTCAGGGCCACTGCAGGCCACCACATCTTCTTTTGCACCCTGCAATGTTGGAAGAGGAGTTGCCTTGCTCTTCTCGCGGGCACCAGGTGGCCCGTGAGGTCAAAATTCTCTCACATGAGGGTTTGTTCTGGTTCGACCACTCTTAGCCCCCTCACTTAGCAGGGCTGCCACAGACCTTCCGGAGTCCTTCTGGGCTGTTGAGGCTGCCCGTTGCCAAGGATATAGGCATGCTCAAGGACCCCCAGCACCGCCTTGCCTTCTCCGTGCGGTGGAACGTTTCTCCCCTTTTTTTTTTCCCCCGTTGCAGGCCCGGTGATCATCGGCCCTGCCCCTTTTCTTTGCCCAGCGAGGGCCGCCGCGGGACTCCGTGGTTTCACATTCCCTTTTGAGATCTGGCGTAACATTTTCAACATACAGGGGAGGGGCAGCTCACCCCTCCTTTGTTTCCCTTGCGGGCCCAGTTGGAGTTGGGCCCGCCTCATTTTTTTTTTTCTCTGCTCCGGAGCCCGTACTTTTTTTTTTTAGGGGCGGGCCCAGGTGATCATGGGCCTGCCTCCTCATGGGGGGCACCTTGCTGTCTGGCGACCCCCGCGCCGCTCTTTGACCGGGGCCGCCTCAGCTGTTTGGCGGCCCCTCACCTCCTTTCCTGCTCGCGCTGGCCCAGAGCTCACTTCTGCCCTCGCGGGCCCAGAGGGCTCCTCCTCGCCATCTCCGCGGCCAACGCCGCCTATTCTTTTGTCTACTGCGGCCAAGGCCGCACGGCAGTCCTCCCCCTCAGATGGGAGAGGGGGGCAGCTTGCGTGGCCACCGCCTCCTTCACAGTGCAGCCGATGCCGCAGAATCACTTCTCCTCCATGACGGCGGGTGTGGGCATCACAGTGTGGCAACCGAGCCCTGGAGGCGGGAGAGCAGGGGCAACTCCTCACCGTCTTTTGGGGCACATGGGGCCCCTTCTCCTCGTCGCCATTGTTAAGGAGGCTGGTTCGCCAGTCCCCGGCCCAAGACGCATCCATGCGCTCAGGCAGACCAGAGGGGGCACCCTCTGGCATCCGGGTCACCGGATTAAACATTCAGTTCTTGGCATACCGCAGGGGGCCCCCTGCGGCCTCCTGGGCTCCGGGACACCGGCGCCGCAGTTCCATCTGCCCCGGTCCTGGGGGCACCCAGGCCAGGGCCATACAAGCGCCGTGTTCACACGGCATCATTCCTCAATGTAGACGGTGTTGCCCAGCAGGGGCACCGTCTTCAGACCAGGCCACGTGGTGGGCCCACGGCGCGCTGCGCAGCACCAGCATGGTACATAGATAAACAGGAGTCAGGTTGGCATCGACTGACTAGCCGGAAACGGCCAGTCTCTTTTATTAGGTTGGTCATGTGGCAATAGCCACGTGACCCATTACAACATCCTGGGAGCTACCATGCTCCCAGGAGGGGTGCGATGCAACAGTAGTCATGGAACACGTGTGTGTATGTGAGTCAGCTCGATGGAGCAACATTAAAGTGGGTGTTAAGCACCTGACTAGCAGGAGAAGCAATGTCAATCGGGGAAGGTCAGTACACAGTCCATGAAGCCAAGTATGAGCTCTGAAGTGTTTTACTGCCTAAAACATGTGTCTTCAGACTTCCCCAGACTATCAGAAAGTTAGTCTGAGATTGAAAGTGAGAAGAGGTGATTCTAGTATTTGGAAGCCAGTAGTAACTGGAGGGATTTCTCATCTAAACTATTGTATCTGGTCAAGAGAATGTGGGGCAGGTCCCCTTCCTCTAAGGTCAGACACCAAGATGCCCGGCAGTTGTGCAAGACCCTTGAGAGGTACACCTTTGTTAAGGCCATGAAGCGTCATGTGAATCAGGCCATACAGAAGTGCCCTTTGACTTATTGGAGTCAGTTTCGATCTTTAATACAAGCAAGACTTAATTCACTTCAGAAAGATGTGTGGTAATTGCTCAACATGCTACATTAACATTGTTCACAGACACCACAACAGGTATGTAACCAGCTTCATCTTAAATTAACAAACTCACCGTTTCCTGAAGGGAAACCACGGAAAGCACAGCCATGACCCAATAAATTAGAATTTTGTACGTGGGTTAGTAAAGGACCTGTGTTTAAAAATCAGAGAATTACTACACAATAAGGAAGGTTGCCCTCTTCAGTTTGGCTAGCCTCCAGGAAGCTTCTGGCATCCAAGGTGCATTACAAAAGAATGATTTAATTTAGAAACCTTTGACATTATCATAAAATGGTTTAAAGTTTGAAACACTTACACTCAGCAGGTGCGGAAATGTCTGAAACACAAAGCTGTCCAAACAGCAAAAAGATTAGTTTTCAAACCAAATACCCTTGTCGTTGTCTCCGAATCACGCCGCTGATCTGTTCCAAGGTCATCCCTGAGCTCCGCAAAACCTTTTTCATCCAAAATGAGATTACATTTCCTAGGAAATTCTGTTCTAGAATTCTTGCCTTTCTCTTGATAAACGTCCAAGTTAATTATCCAGTAGCATAGACAATGGCGGTGCATTCTGCCTCTGGAACCTGAAAACCCTTGTTGGAGAGGGTTTCATCTGTGAGCCATCCCGCAGCTGTTCTGAAATGATAGACCTTTACTTCACCTATGTGCACGACTCCCATACACGATCAGGGCTATGCCATAACCTCATATTTCCTATACAAAAAGCACAGCCCCATCTCAAGTGAAGCCACCCCGAGAAAGTATCGCTTTTAAACATATATTTTCTATCCAAGATATTATCACCTCGCGACGTTTGGAAGGATTTGACCATCAGAATATTGTTTCTGTTGGTTAACCCTTTCAGTGGCGACCAATCCCTGTACTGCCTCCCAGCCTGTAGCATAGACCACCACGCTCCAAAATACAGACACATAATATGCACATATACATATAGTAGTTGAATAAGCCATTTGAGCTAAGTCACAAATGCCACAGGATCACCCAGTAGTGATTATTGGAACATTGTGGGTATGCAAATTAGCCCAAATGCAATCCTATAGCACCCACAAATTCACCTTTGCTTTTAAAAAGCATGCACAAATCCCTTTGATCTGAAATGCAAGAATAAAACAGGCCATTTCAACTAAACCGCACATACCACAGGGCCACCTATTAGCCATTCCCAGAGGTTCACCTCCAGTTCAGAGCCACGGAGCAAAACGCATCGTGGCTATGCAAATTAGCTCAGAAGCAAGCTTCTTGCTCCAGAACGGTTGTCCTTGTCTTATAACACAGCAGTATTTTTTTCATACACAAGGCAGAATGCTCTAAAAGATGCAAACCACCACATACGCGTTTCCCCTTATAAACGTATCCCCATTGCTCCACCATATGGATGTCACAGGGCACCACACTGGTGAACCCTAATGAAGGCCAGTCAGAGGCAGAGCAGGAGCACGCTTCTTCCCTCACGCATGCCTCTGGCGTAGAAGCCAAACGTGTCGGGATCAGCCGTGCCTTGGGAACAAGTGGGACTGGAGAAAGGAGAACAAAGCCCAGGTATGAAGCAGTGACGTGTCGTTGGAAATCTCAGCGGAGATACGGGTCACAAAAGGTGAAAGTTTGGCATGTGAAGCGACTAAGGCAGGCAGATGAATAACATAGTGAGGCATACGGCAGGAACAGAGTTCAGATTCCGAAGCTACAGGGTGTTGTAATGTTAGTCTTGTTCTGCATCACTGACCAGGCATGCATGCTGATAGAATGTTGGTGTATGTATGATAGACAGCTCAGCTGAATGTTGAGTGAGTGTTGTGTGCGAGTGTTCCATGAATGTCATTTGGGTGCCTGAGCTGGATGTGAGATGATGGCTGGTGGGTCTATCCATTGAAGTATACCTGTCTACTTACCTTGTAAAATATATGCAAGTAACTGTACATCCTGGTTCAACCTTCATGGCTCCACAGCTGAATGAACAACCTTAACACAGGGCAAATACGTTTTGGGATCCTAAATGGACCAACACAGTGGGGCTTAAGTTTGTGGTGGCACTCTGGGATCTGAATGTTTCAGACTGAGTTGTGTACTGCATATACAAGAGCTGATCACCATTTTTCTTTGTGAGAGTCCTTCGCTTGCTGCAGTGCGTTTTATGCCAAGTGGTGCACCTCCAATTCCTTTTTTGCTGGCTCTTGTGCAGCCAGAGCTGGACAGGTTCTAGGTAGTAGGGCAGGGATCGCAGCAATAGAGAGGTGAAATGACGATGGATATGTAGTGATGACTATTGTAAGCAAACTTGGCAAGTGGAAGGAGTACACTCTGGTTATCTGACACTTGTGAAATGAAACATAGGAGATGCTGCTCCATCGTCTGGCTAACTCACAAAGGTCAGCCGTCGGTTTGTGGATGGAAAGTGGTGTCGCGATGAACAATTAACTGGGGCCCTCAATCTCGGACTAATCTATCAGGAAAGCTGTGAAAGCAGACAACCTGTTGCAAGAAAACATGGGTGAGATATTCTGTGAAAGGCAGGACTGAGTTGAAATCCCAAATGTCCCATTTTGGAATATGTGTCGACTACTGAGAAGATGCCTGTGTTCTTTTGTGATGGAGGCAACTCTGTCATACAGTTCATAGTAACACCACCCCAGGGTCTGTTGGGTTCCTTCGAGGGTTAAAAGGGGCCAGCCCGATGTTGTCGGGAGAGGTGTCCTTTTGCTTGCCACAAAAAGTATGACAGCATAGTTTAGAATCATGGTACCACTTGACTGTTCACAATAGGTTTCGGGTGATAGAACATAAAACTGAACTTGCAGATGCAATGTGCCTTCCGTAGTTGGCCGTAGATCATCTTGTTTAATACTTTTGATTACTACTGGTGCTTGTAAAGATACCATAACTTTTTCAATCACTGAAGGGCCTGTGATCAAGTCCCATGCTGGTTCTGAAGACCACCAAGGTGGTAACATAGGAGACCAGATGCCACCCTGAGTCAGTGGATGTTGGGGACGTGTCATATTGGGAGGATCCCCAGTTGACCCACCCTGCTCTCAATCCCATGGCAGGGAATAATCTCAGTGCTCACTCATGACCCTTCCCAGTCCACCAACCATTTAGGACAGGGTATTCCTGCTAGCAATGATTATTCCCAGACCTCTAGTGCAGTGGTAGTGTGCTCCCACCCTAACTGATTGTGTCTGAGACTCCCTCTAGCCAGACCCAAAATAAAGAGAAGGGAAAACAAATGCATTCTCGTCAAAATAGGGTTTATTGTGAAACAGATACATTTTAATTCACAGTGTCACTTCAAACTCCCAACCAGATGAATTGTGAGCACCAGAAGCATGTACTCGATAAAATTGTTGCAAGGTTTGCGGGTCTCCAATTGCAGGTTTCCAGTGTGTGAGCTCCTGGTCTTGATACAATGGTTCAAAACCATGAACCTTTGACAGTGGATTTACTCACACCCTTTAGAAGGTTGCAAATTTAACAGCAATCACACAGTTTTCATGCAACGAAAGGAGATTCAGAGGTCAATCTGAAAGTCATAGGCTAGGAAGCAGGTGACTTCGGCTCTGGAGGGAGCCCAGGCAAGGCGACGCCCCAGCTCTCCCCATCACCTGTGTCGGCTAACTCACCTTATGAGACTTTACACCAGAATAAGATCTTGGGTATGGGACAATGACAAGCCAGAATCTTGATTAGACAACAAAAAAGGGGTTCGATCACTTTAAAGCCTGCAATGCCAGGAAGGGGTGAAGGAACCCCTCTGCCTGAACTGGGGCACTTTTATCCAAGTCTAGGAAAACCAAATAACCTGCACACAGTGGAGGAGGCCTCCGGCAAGAGCAGGGAATCTGAAGGGAAGAGAGACCTGATCTCATTTAGGGAGAACCATCCTGACCTTTGTTATGTTTGGGTCTTCCCAATTCCATTATTTGAGTTGTTCATTCTTGCGACATCTGTAAGGCAGATCTCCAGACAACCAGACAAAGAAAAACAATCCTCTAAGAAAAAAAGCTTGGTGCAAAGCAAACATGCCATTATAAGGCAAGACATTGTCACTCATGACGCAGAGTGTTCATCCCCACCCTCATTGGCTATCACCAATATACATACTACTAGTCCCCTATAGTCCCTTGACCGATTGGCCACACTCGTATCTATCCTGATCCTCTGACATGTGGTCTGCTACTGCATCACCTTGCGTTCCCACTACCTGATTGGTAGGCCTCTCAGGACGTTACATGAGCTCAGTGAATACCTCCGAGGTCAAATTGGCCCTTTGAGAATAAAGAGGCGCTTCTCTTGATACCAGGCATGCGGGCGCCCCCACGGTGCCTCCCCGTTGTGGGACTAAATTTTTTCGCATCAGCTCTTGCTCCTCGTAACACAAATCACAGGATGTTTCACTCTTGGCTCCCCCCTTATCTGCTGCCCCTCCCCGGAGGTACCTCTGGGCCTCTCGAGGACCACACTAATAAGCCGAATTCTGATGGATTTAAGGATTCCTTTTTCTAGGTGTCTGGCAGATCGAGATGGCCATTATTCTGAGGGGCGCTAATGGTCTAAATTTAGGCAAGGCCTTTTGGCAGCTCAAGACCTTTACCCTGGCACCCATGAGTTTGTCTTTCGGGACGGGTGAAGCCCTACCCTTGCTCGGCCATTCACATTCCTTTCTGGTTTATAGCTTGATACAATTACATTTGTGAAGGCCTCTGTGTTTGGTTTCACTGCTAGGGCTTGGGGTGGGAAGATGATTCAAAACGCATTACCTTACATTTCTGCTCCTTTCAGCAATGCCTGTAACATACTAGGCCTTACTTCAAATATGGCGGTGCTTGAGTATTTCTAAGTTCAGGGGCCAAGACCTTCCTTTCCATCACTTCAATATCACTTGTGCCCTTTTATCTGGGCCTACATATTGGCTCATGGCTACTACAAAGCAACCATATTTGTTATTTCTACTTCACACGCTCCACCCCCCCTTTTAGCCACGCACGGTCACTTTCTTGTGCGTTAATATATTTTCTGAAGCCTGAATCGTTTGGGAGGGCATGGGAGCTGAATGTGCATTCCAACATTCCCCCTTTAGTTAATCCTTCATTAACTAACCCAGCTGCTTCTCTTTTCCCCATCAGTATCATCTTTGTGTACCTCTGCCCAGCACACGTGACCGACTTCCCCTACCCAGGGCATACTGTTCCGGGGTACATTGAAGAAGGCGGCTATCCCCATCTCCCGCTAAGTCAATCTAATATTCTATATCATTTTCTGGGTCTGGTAGGGGTGATATTATAGTCCCGGGGGGTGTTATGGTCGGACAATCGACACCATGTGTGGCTTGTTGCAGTTTTCTGTTTGGGCATACCTGTGTTTTGTATTAGGAGGAGCTCTGCCTGCCCTTATCAAGACCATCATCATGGCACTCTTTGGGAGGGTCTGCAGCACCATAGTGTTATTTGGCACGTGCAGAACATCACCAGCAGGAGTACCACGATAGGGATAAATATCTTCACCACTGCTTCTAGCCAGGTTGAAGCCGACAAGAACATTGTATCAAACCAGTCTTCAGCTTCCACTCCTGCTTCAGTTTCCATGTCTGTCTTTAGCTTGTGGAGGGCCCCTATGATGTGTGACAGTGACCCGTTTTTTCCATCATTTGGTGGGATGTATGGTAACAGGACAATCCAACCACCCCCTTCGATAGCCAGAACATACCGGTTTTGGAGAGTCATCAACTGCATCATGCGCATCTTGCTCTTGATCGAATTCAGCCCCTGCTCTGTATCATTTGCCAACTGGATCCCTTCCCACTGTACTATTTGAAGCCATTTGGCAGTGGATCAGGCAGATGAGGAAGAGTAGGCAGGACTCAATGGGACGAAATGTGACACCAAGTGCAATGTGCAGTCTAGCTGTCAAGATCCAAGTCAACTGCGCGGGACATTTAAATCTGGAGATCACCTGCAGCTGACAGAGAAGAAGAGAGGAGAAAAGCTGCAGAGGGCACAGAGCGGGAAGCAGAGGCAAGCCCACAGGGAAGAGCCGTGGGAAAAACAGGAGACATCTGCCAGTAGCAGATTGGCAGCGTTCGGTAGAAGAGGAACTTCGGTGAAGCTAAGGTGAAGGGTGTGAAGCGGGGCCCAGGGAGACGCAGTCCTGCAGAGCTACACTGGGTCTGTCAGCGAAAGACCCTGAAGCCGACGCAGGAACCAAACGAGTCTCTGGTGAGACAGGGAAGCTGACCCTGTGAAAGCTCCTCACAGCAGCCACATGGTGAACTGGTGAGTCAGCCTAGACAAATAGTGGGCCCTGGGATGTGCAAACACCATAAATAATATTTGGGAAGAAGTTTTAATACCAACCAAATAGAATTGAAACAAAAAGGCAAATATGGTACAAGTCTCCCAATATGAGATGTCAGTTGGGGGAAACCTGGAACCAGCATTGCCATAAGCCAAAAGACATTGTAACGGAAACAAAGCGACACACGTTGTACCATTCTCCTGATATGAGA
Organism: Ambystoma mexicanum; assembly: GCF_040938575.1. Classification (NCBI taxonomy): domain Eukaryota; kingdom Metazoa; phylum Chordata; class Amphibia; order Caudata; family Ambystomatidae; genus Ambystoma; species Ambystoma mexicanum. The sequence goes on along the minus strand of NC_090931.1, from coordinate 1,316,363,487 downwards.
GATCAGCTGGGGAACCTGTAACAAGCATTGCCTAGAGAGATTGAAAGAAAGGCTGACAAGCAGAGCTGAAGCAAACAATCATACATGGGATGTCAGTATAGGGGGAATTGGTACAAGTAATAACTGAAGTCAACAAAGTTGTCCTATTGAAGAAGTACAGTTGTGTGATACCAAAGAAGAATGTGGATGTTGCAGCAAGAGACCTGAGAGGAGCATCAGGTAGTGAACCTTTTTGTTAAAGAGATCCCTGGCAGGAGAGGACACAATAGAATCTGTGTGAGCCAAAAGGGGAGATATTCCTGGCAGCAGAGTAAACCAGGATATAAAGAGTTTCAGTTGGGCAGTTTTCTGGCAGGAGAGTACCAGGAAACTCACTTTGAACTGGTGTATTAAAGAAAAACTTTGTTATGTTAAATTGTTGTTTCAATGGAACTTTTTGTCAACCAGAGAATTCGAAAAGGCTTGCCTTTTGCTATACTTTAATCGATACTGGAGAAAAATACATTTATTTAACCATCCTTAAAAGTAGGAAAGACTTTCCTTTGTCATATTCCAAGCAGTGTTGTGGAAAAGGCATTCTGTTTTGGCTATGCTGAAAGACTAGGAGAGATGTCCTCTTTGTTATAATCCAACCAGGGTTATGGAAGAGACATTCGTTTTGCCATCCTGAGGAAAGTATTATGTAAAAGAGACATTTTCAGTGCCTTTGAGACTGATCTTGAAACAGAACATTGTGAACAATTTTCCTGACAAATCTAGGGGAAGGGAACCAACCCCTGGACACAGGGGATGTTTAGGTTTTTCCATATTTGTATTGAATTGAAGTTGGAAACCTTTACCTCACATCTTTTGTTTGTGTGTATTTGTGTGAGGGTCAGATTTAGCTTGGACATAAAGTCAGCATGCTTTAGTTTTAGTTTCAGAGGAACGGACACTTGCTTTAGGTTAGGGAAAGTTAGGCCTTTAGTCAAACCCCTTTCTGTTAATAAAATGGCTGATGTTGAGAACATTACCACTTTGTGTCCACCTCTCATTTCTGGCCCCTCACAGTACAGTTAGGGTCTCAGAGGGACACATGCCATGACAAATCAAGGTGTAGACATGGTGGGAACTGGGCACAAAGGGAAGCACACACTGCAGCAGAATCGCCACAGTTCAGTAGCTATGACAATGGGGCGAAGGTGCTTATTCAGCGCTGACAAAAGGGGCACACCTACCAGCTGCAGGAATGATGGGAGCAGGGATGGGTTATGCCTAGATTGGGAAAGGACATCATTGACAGCTGCAGTGTGTAGTTTATGTACCCAGTGCGCATGTGTAGCTCGAGACTTCTGGGGGAAGGACCGGGGTGGAAGCACTCAAGGGGGAACATAGGGACTTGGGGCAGGAGCGAGGGGTAGAAATTGTAATAAAATGCAATGGGAATCACGTAACATCCATTGTGGGGCAAAAACTACAGGTGAGTAAACCACGTGGGTTTCACACGGACAGGTCTTGCATAGCGGGCCGACATGAATTTCACGAGCACCCTGCAACAGCGGTGTGCTGGAGAAAGGTTGCAAGCTGGCTGTTCCCAGGAGACACCAGTCACTGGGAAAGGGACCGGCCAATACATACAAAGTCAGTGAGCCAGGCTCTTGAGCCCTCGTTGGGAAAGGAGAAAATAAAAATGATGGACTAATTGGGAAAGTGGGGAGTAGTCTGACATTACTTGCGACACCTGGGGTCCATTCTGCTTACGTGCTAACGAGTCAAATGTCCAAGGTTGGGAAATCATGCCAACCAATTAGAGGATCTATGTAGCAAGATGGAATACAATGTTGCAAAGACTAACCCTCTGCTATTAGTTGCTATGATCAGTATATGTATTTAGAGGTAGGTTGAGGCGTGTCTAACAGATAAGATGCAGCCAATGGTGTCACTAACACTTATACATATTATAGGTATATATGTTCCCTTAACTAATCCCTCCCTACAATAGGTTTTACAATTTGCCACGTAGGATGAGCTCATAGCTGAAACACATCAAAAGATAAAGCCTTTGTGTAAATCAAATTTGGTTGTGAATGTGTGGACTACAGCATGTGGTTCGCCAGATTGCTCTAGTTTATTTTATGCTAATGCAGTATATTCTTCAAGTCTGTCTGGTTATTTGGTTCAGAGATCTTTATTGGTAATTCCATCTAGGACATGAGATGCTTCAAGGTGCTAGAGCACATTTTCGTAGCCTTGTGGTGGTTCTGGTCTTATCAACCAAGGCCCAGATCTAGACTCTCAGACTCTTGACTGCTATCACCATTAGCCAGAAGACCATTGTAAGGAAGGCATGATATCAACAATAAGACAGACCCAAGTGACCACAGTTCAAGGCTGTTTATTGAACTTTCACAAGGGTAAGATAAGCGCCTATTTAAACCTTAATCTACAGATGGGAGCAAACTGCGACCATCCAATAATAATAAATCAGTCTGAGTGGAGTCTTGTCAAATTAAAGGGGCCTATACTAACAGAAGCTATTGCCAATCCTTACTACTAATTTACAAATAATGTGGGGGGATGATCATGAAAAATAAAGACATGTTCAGAAAATGACAAGTCAGAATGTTCGCGCCATTGGCCTCCTTTCCCCACGTTTTCAGCACAGGACAAGGCGGTTCACTCCAAGGCACATATCAGTGGACGTTTTATTGGCCAGGTATCCACACTGATATAAAATGTCAGAAAGCCAGCACTCTCATTCCATTAACTGCCCCTCTAAATCCCTTGTCAATCATAGAAGTCCCTTTTTCAAGAATCGGGATGGACATCATTGGACCTTTAGAAACATCAACACTGGGCAACAAATATGTCCTTGTGATTGTTGATTATTCAACCAGATACCCCTATGCAAAACAATACCACGCAGCACATTCTAAAGCACCTCCTACAATATTTTCCTGGGATGGCTTTCCTAAGGAAATCCTGACGGATCAAGGTAAAAATTTTATGAGCAAGCTCATGGCTGAAGTCAAAGAGCTACTCCATATTACCACCTTACGAACCTCTGTGTACCATCTCCAAACAGATGGTTTGGTAGAGAGATTCAATAAAGCACTTAAAATGATCCTAAGAAAGCTGGCAGATAAAGACAGGAAGGACTGGGACGAATTATCCCCTGGGCACTATTTGCAGTGAGGAAAAACCCTCTGTCATCCACTGGATTCTCTCCTTTTGAACTACCATATGGTAGAGAACCTAGAGATGTCCTGGACATGCTCTGGGATACCTGGGAAGAACGAGAAGAACCACCTATTCCCGTCTCGCAAACCGCTACCAGATTGCGAGAGAATATGAGACCTGTTCAAGATCTAGTCTGCATTCATATGGAAAAAGCCCATATCCAACAAAAATCCACTTACGACAAAAAGGTGAGCTTAAGATCATTTTCCATAGGACAGAAAGTACTAGTCCTCTTACACACCTCAGAAAACAAGTTTGTTAAGTGGCACGGGCCATATGAAATACTGGAACGAATGGGAGCCTGTACTTATAAGGTAGCCCAACCCGACTGGAAACAAAAAGGTCCATCGATATCATGTAAATCTCTTAAAAGAGTGCAAGGAAAACCTGTCGGCCACCCATGCCACGACACTATCCTTTTTGGTGCCAGAAGAGATAGGCAACCTTGAATAAAAGGCACCTATCACTACATTAGAACACCTAAGGGAAAAGTGGTTTATCTAAAACCATATAGACACCCCCGGAAGCAGATAGTGGTTGAGGAAGTGAATAAGATGTTAAGAGCAAATATTATCGAGCCTTCTTCAAGCCCATGGTCCTTCCCTATCGTACTGGTCACCAAATCTGACAATTCCTGGAGGTTTTGCATAGATTTCCGCCAGTTAATGCCATTTCCTACTTCGATGCATATCCCATGCCACTCATCGATGACCTAATTGATGAACTCAGAAACAGCACTTTTCTATCAACTCTAGATTTAATGAAAGGCTACTGGCAGGTCCCAGTATAAGGGCCTAAAAAGGAAAAGACAGTTTTCTCAACGCCCCTAGAACTATTTCAGTTCAAAGTCCTCACTTTTGGGTTACACAGTGCTCCAGTCACTTTCCAAGGACTTGCGGACAAAATATTACAGCCCTACTCCGATTTCTGTGGAGCTTATATTGACAATATCATTATTTATAGTAAAAATTGGGACAACCACCTTTTCCATATTTTTACTATTATGAGAGTACGGCCTAACTGCCAATCCATCCAAGTGCATACCCGACCTAGTCAGCCGTGAAATACCTTGTCTTCTTTGTAGGGAATGGTAGTGTACAACCTCAATGCGAGAAAGTGTAGGCAGTCTTAGATACCCCTACACCTAAAACTAAAAGAGAACTCAGAGCATTTCTAGGGTTAATCTCTTATTACCATAGGTTTATCCCAAACTTCTTGGACAGGACAGCTAGGCTGACAAACTAAACAACGCCGAGCCCCAGAAATGTCATTGGACGGACGAGGATGATATATGTTACAACAACCTAAAACAAACCCTGTGCCAGAACCCACTCCTAAAGGTAGTAGATTTCTCAAAAGAATTTGTATTGCAAATAGACACCTTGTCATGATTCCTGCCCCTCATGTCCCCAGCCCTCCAAGATGTCAGGCTGGAGCCAGGCCACGATCACCTACATGGCCCTCAAGGGCCTCTCCATCCCTCCAAAGACCCACTTGGAGTCAGACTTGGCGCTTGTGGCACCAGACTCACTCACTCCCATAGGATAACATTGGGGATTGGACTTGTAGTGCCTTGATGGGGACAAGATGGATGCCCCCACATATTCCGGTTCCCAGAACTGCATGTGCAGTCTAGTCTTTTGGGTGTGGTTCAGCCCAGAGACACCTGGGATACCCAGAGACTATTTAAGCTACGCCCAGGCTGAGAAACATGCTTTGTGTTTTCTGCACCTGCAGCGTGACACTCACCGTGTTCAAATCGGTCTCCAGTAGGCCTGCATCTTTCTTCTGCGCTCAGCTCCTGCAAGAACAAAAACACTGTTAGGAACAGCCTTACCTTGCGGCGCTTCTGCCCATCATTCATCGCTTCTTTTGTTCTGCGGGCATCTTCGGCGGTGTCATTCCCATCCCGGCACACCGCTTCCTAAGGAAAAGGGAAAGGAACAGAAAAAGGCATTAGTAAGCATTCAGCAAATCTTTGCTTATTTTTAAAGACTGTACACGCTTCAAACGCTTACCTGAATCCTAGCCGCTCTGGGGGAACTCTGTCTCCGGAACTTCTCATCCATTTGCAAGAGGGAAAAGACACTCCAGGTTAGTGTGGAAACATCTAGAGGTGCCGCATACCGTGCTTACTCACCGCATTTCTTCTTCATAACCGGCATCCACGCTGAAAACGTCGCTGCACCTAAAAGACCCAGAAAAATAACTCAGTTCTATACAAATACAAAAGGGTCGCATCGCGCATCGCGCTCTCACTCACCTTCAGCGCTACTCATCTCAGCAGCACGTCGCCATCCCTGGACGCTGGCCATCATCTAAGGAAGGAAAGGAACTTACCTGTCGGACTCTTGCCAGTGAAGTAACTAGGCAGCAACGAGCCCGCATCAATCAACGCGCCCCTGCACTGAAAGCAGGACGGAGAGCACACTTTCCAAGAAAACAAGGCCCAGTCTCCAGTCAAGTATACTCCAGGGAAGGGTTTGAGGTCGTAAGAGGTCAGAACAGGCTGAGTGACGTCCCCGTGGATACCAGGTGAGCATTACAGTGTACTGTCAACGTCACATAGGCGGAGTCAATGTACACTGTTACTTCCTGGTCTGCGTGATTCTCAATGGTGAGTATTAACGCCAATAATTCTGCAGCCTGTGCTGAATAATGAGATGGTATTTGTGCACTAAGAAGCACTCGAAACTATCCATTCATTGTGTGCTTCGTCACAGCAACGCCTGTGTATCTTTGCCCATCATTTTGGTCGATCCTTGAAGACTCGTCAATAAAGTGTAAATGCAATTTGTAATACAGCACTGGGCGGCATAGTTCAGATGGCTAGCTCAAAAGGGCAGGAGACACTTTGGTGTGCATGAAAAGGCATACTAAATACATTAGGATAAGCAGCAATGGGATGCACAGAGGACATTAGGATAAGCAGCAATGGGATGCACAGGGGACATTAGGATAAGCAGCAATGGGATGTTAGAAGCAGCAGTGGTCAGAGAGGAAAGGGTGTTTGTGCATGGAACAGATGATGAGGGGAGAGGATGGAGAGCAGTGATAGCCCTCAGTGAAGGATATAGGTTGACAGACTTGACCGACAAGGAACATTTCAGAGACGAGTATTCAGATGATGAATTAGTATTTTTCATAAGTCTCACTTATTGGATCAAAATGGAGAATAGAGAAATACCGCAGAGAATGGGGATGTAAAAAATAAAGAGTAATTTTTCCAGGAATATTTAGAGAAAGTGCCAAATATCTTATGGACTACTGGTCCATTTGATGTGGGTCTATTAAAAGGAACTGGAGCAGTTGAAATCCAGCTTAACCAGGAACAATTTTGCCACAAGCAAAACAATATCCCATGTCCAGAGAAGCGGATGAAGGTACATTTGAGACCATTTCCAGTTCAATGAAGCAAGGAATATAGGTGCTATCTGAGTCCCCATGTACGATGGCTTTGTACCCAGTGAATAAAACAACAGTGGGGTCATGAAGATTTAATTAGGATCTCCGGTCTCAAAACAATAATGTTGAATCAGAGTTTCCTTTAGTTCCAAATCCTGCTACAATATTATGTAATATCCCATCTGAGGCCAAATAGTTTACAGTTCTAAATTTAAAAAACTTGTTTTCTCAATTCCCCTCCATGAGGACTCGCAAGATTTGACCTCCTTTTCATATAGAAATACCCGCCTGAAACATACTCATTTGTCCCTGGGGTACTGTGAGTTCCCCTTGATTTTTAACAGACTTCTTCAAATGGATCTGGGCAATGTTCAGCGTGAGAGTGCAATAATTCAGTAAATGGATGACATTTTAGTGTGCAGTGAGACAGAAGAAAGATGCAGAGAAGATTAATTCCCGCTCATGGCTATACTAGCAGAGAAAGGATACGAGGTGGACAAAGAAAAGTTTTATTGTCAGGAAGAGATCCTGTATGTATGGCAGTTAGTCCCTCAAGAAGGAAGAAAAGTGACAACTGAAAGAGCAGAAGCAATTATGAAAACTCCAAACCAAAAACAGGGAGGGAAACGCAAAAAGGTTTAGGCCTATGCAACTATTGGGTTTTCGATTACAGCACATATAGTCAACCACTTTTAAAAGGGCTTAAAGCAGCAAAGGTGAAAAAAAGAAAGACAACGTGGACAGATGAAACGGCTGAAGGATTTGAGGAATTAAAAAAGGCAATTTGTACATCCTCTGTTTTAGGAATTCCAGATTATCATGAAGGATTTTACCTATTTTCCCATTCAAATGGAGAAGTTATGACAGCAGTCCTCGTGCAGAAAATGACATTAGGATTTTGAATCCAGTAATGAAAGGGCATTACCCTTGCGAACAAGCTTTAGCTGCTGCTGTATTTGCCATTGAAAAAGTTTCAAGTATTACAATGGGGTTTCAGTGACATTATTTGTTGAGGAGGCATTATTTGCTACTTTAGAGAAGCCCATAAGTACATTGACCACACAAAGAGCATCAGGGTACGAGGTAATTATCTCAAACCCTGCAAGATTGTTAGATATAGAATAGCGAATCCAGCAACGTTCATAGCAGAACCAGTAGGGAAGGATGGTTGTGTGCATGATTGTACAACGTATACTGAATTGTATGATATTCCACATGTTAGAGAAAATGCTCGGGGGGGTAAATTCTCTTTATTGACAGGTCCCCAAACATTGATCAAACAACTGGTGAAAGGCATACTGGATCAGCAGTAGTAAAGCTGAACCGAGAGGGTGAATTTGAAGTAGTCACAAGTGCAAGATTGCTTTTGCATTGCTCAGCACAGGCTGCAGAATTAGTGGTGCTTAACACTACCCTCCAAATATACAAGGATGAGGAAGTGACGGTGTGCTCCGACTCCGCTTATGTGACGTCAACTGTGCATACAGGGTTGTTACCTTGAAAAAGGAAGGGCTTCCTCTGCGCAGACAGCACTCCAGTGCAACTTGCGTCCCTATTGATAAACCTATTGAGGCGTTAAGGCTCCCATTGACCATCGCAGTTGTAAAATGTGCAGCACATACTAAAACAGACATGATTTCTCATGGAAACAAAGCCGCAGATTTCAAAGCAAAAAAGGCTGCATATTTCTGGAGCATTTCTCATTTCAAACTAAAAAGTGTCAAGCATATAACAGGATGGTGCATGTTGGTAAAGGAGGGCTTTAAAATGCTGTCTATCGTGCAGCTAATTGAGATCAAAGGTCGAACCTTGCCAGAGGAGCACGACTTATAGAGAATGTGGAGGTGTTCTTTATCCCCCACTGAGGCAATTTGGAGGCAGGATAGTACTGCAAAGCCAGTTATGCCTCTAGCATTATTGAGGGTAATGGTGGAACAGCTTCACTATCCTGTGCATATCACTAGAGAGAGTCTTGCTGCTACAATTGCAGAAGACTGGTTTGCATCAAATTTGTTAGAACATGTGGCACAGTTTATTGTGAATTGCATCATGTTCCAGAGATGTACTGCAGGGCACACTTTGTGGACAGTTAGAAGAGCAATCCTTAGACCCAATGGCCCATTTCAGCATCTACAGATAGATTATGTAGATATGCTGTAAACATGCAATGGCCATAGATGTATGCTGATCGCGGTTTGTGCCTTTTCTACGTGGTTTGAGCCATGTCTTTTTATGCACCCCAATGCCATATGCGCCGTCAGGTTCCTCGTGCGTGAGGTGTTTCCAAGATGGGGTGTGTGCCTTTGTATGCCCATCCTGAGTAAGCCCCATTCTTCAGTGGCGACGAGGATTCATAATTGGCCGTTGAGAGGGATCTCCGGCCGACTGCAGGTAGGGGCGCAAAGGAGACGGACCGCATTTCTGGCAGCTGGTGGTGTGCGGTCTGATAACGGACCGCATTTTGTAAATGATTTATTTGAGCAGGTCACTCTTTTATTAGGGATAAAACATAAGTTATCTTCCGCCTATCACCCGCAGGCGAATGGGATTAGTGATCCTTTAAATGGATCACTTAAATAAAGGATAGCAAAGATCAAAATTACCTTAAAAAAGTGGTGGTTATATTGCCTGCCTCTCGCACTGTATGCACTACGTAATCAGCCTGGATCAGATCACCACTTAACTCCTCATGAGTTGGTGACTGGACGCTGAATGGGAACACCCCTTGCTCCTCCAAGTAAGTTAGAAATTGATGCCCACAGTGTAGCGAAGACATTAGGTGATAAGATGAACAATTATCTAGCAACTATGACTGCTAGTGATTCTTTTATTTCTCAACAGATCAAGAACCTCAGGGAGGGGTCCAAGGGGATTGAAGAAGAAAGCCAGCCAACATATCCAGAAAGTATTCTAAAACAGCTGAGCTTATATCCAGGGGACCAGGTGCTGGTATGAAAATGTGTTTGCACTTGGAATAAACCCAGTGTTAAGGGACCATACGAGGTGAAAGAAGTTACTCCAACAGCTGTCAAATTACAAGCGCCTGGCTGCATTTGTACGACATCAAACCATGCAAGGGAGAAATTCTGTCCCCTTCTGCAGCTACTGACAGTGAAGCAAGAGAAGAAGTTCTATGCATGCAGACAAAATCAGCAACCAAGAACAAAGAAAAAGAGCCTCTGTAATAAAAAACCCTATTGAAATTGAACATTTAAATTTCCTGAATCTAATAAGGAATGAATGGACTTGCAGCAATCCTGGAACTTTTTTAGATAGGTCAAAGGATCAATGTGTTAATATACCGGAGTCCAAAGAAAACGAACACACTGCATTGTCTATGCTACCCATCGTAATAACATTGAACACATTCTTGTATGCTGTTTCCACCTACATATTACAGTCTTATCCAGCTTTGATAAGACATGTGGACATTACAGCATTTTTTGGCAAACCGAAGAACAATCATTATTTTCAAAGTTATAGTGGCAATTATTTTAAAGTTTCTGATATAAAAGTGTGACTTATAAGAAATAACCGAAATTACATATTGAATTAAAAACAAGATGGGAAGGTTCCAGAATATGAGAGATGCATTGCCATCAAGAAAATCGATGAGTTTTTCTGGAATAATAATTGTGATGTCATTAAGTATTATGATTTACCTATTCCTTCCCATTATTATGGCATTTAGACACATATAAATTAAAAATACAGATACAGTGGGAGACCATTAAACATGTTTTATAATCCCCAGTAAAAGCACAAGCAGCATCTTTCCTGAGTTTACTAAACACATTGTACGACTTAAAAGAAATGCTGGGGAGGATCATGAAGATATAAATACATATCTTGACAATTCAGGTAATTTAAAAAATCACCTATGGCACCAGCACATGAAGGTGGGAGAGAGAAGGACAGATGAAAGCAGCTATGCATGTTTTCTCATCCTCTATGCCATGAACGCAGCCATAACACATATTGCAAAAGAAATGCCTGCACATGATCCAAAGTGCCTCAGTCATCTAGCAGCGTGTACAACCAGAGGGAAATTCGAAGGAAAATGGGCAACCCTACGATGGCTATCAAGGAGAACATTTCCATATATATATATACTTATGTAAAAACACAAAGAATGGAAAAAGGGATGGGATGGACAAACAAAAAACATATGTATCCATCCCAGATCGGAGAGGTAGTTGAAATGAGAAGGATGGACTGCTGAGACATACTGGAAAGATCATGAGTACCAGCATGCTGGGACAGACCTCCGTTATTGGTTTATGGACGAGTTGCCACCAATACAGGATGGGAAGAAGGAATGTTATTTTGCCCTGCACACTTATTGAAGAAGGAACCAGTAAGCGAGGTACAAGTACTAAACGATGTATGCCTAGAGTCATGGGCAAAGTTTCTAAGCTACTAACATGGGTTGACAATGAAGCAGGGCCATGATCCACAATACTATAAAAATAAATGCAACTAAATGCTTCAAGAATGAAGGCCTGATTCAGGTGGGAGAAAATAAAGAATGTGAGCAGGTGCTCGAAGAACCAGGAATGAATGAAGGAACTGCCGTGTTCATGGATCGATATTAGGTTTGTGGATCTAGAGCTTATATGAAGCTGCCCAAAAATTGGGGAGGAGTGCTCCATTGTGATCATACACGTTCCTGCATTAGTAATTCCCCAAAGTGATCTCCATATTTATGAATTTCCAAAAATGAATGAACACCAGAGAAAGAAGAGATCTCTTAACCTTAGTTGGCTTAAGAGGGGGAACTATTTCTCATCAAAGTCAATAGAATCCTATAACCACATTCCAGATGAGCATATATTATTCAGCAAGACGGCCATGATAATGACATCTATATTTATGCCAGGACTTCAGACTGCAGTGAATGGCAAGTGGGTGCAAATTACCAGGTGGGAGCTGCTACAGACAATTAACGAGGAGCCAGGAAGTCCCAAAAGCATTTTTGAAGAAATCTTTTTCCCTGGCCTGCATGTGCCCGGGCTTACAATACCCCCATAAGGCTGCTCTATATTGCGTGGCTGCCTTACTTGCATAGTTTAGACCTTAAGGGCCGATTCCATGTGCTGGCCCTTACATTTGGCAGAAAAACGGGACAGACCCCTCCAGGTATTGGCACATTTTCAAGAACTGTTTTTTTACATGGGCCATACCGTTCAGGGTCTCTGAAAACCTGACCCCCAGGTAATCATACTCGGCAACTCTTGGGATGACTTCCCCCTTGCAGACTATGGGGCGCACCTTGATGAGCGTCTACCTTTGCTGCAGCTCATCACCGCTGATTTAGTAGTATTGATTTTAAGGCCTAAACTGGTCAGTCATAAAGGAAGTGTAAGAATCGACCAAAGCCTGCAAGGCCCTGGGGGTTCTGGCCATAAGTACTGTGTCAATCTGCATACGCTAAGACCGGGAATAACCTACCCCCCACTCTCAGGAAGTTCACACTAGTGTTCAGCAAAGGCTGCAACAGGCCATTGATGTACAAGGTGAAAAGTATGGGGGCCAAAACGCACCCCTGGCTGACACCCAACATAATATCAAACCACTCTGTGCACCTGCCCCCCCGGTCCAAATAGGACGTTGGCTTTGTTGTCTGAGTGCTTAAAAGACAAAATGTAATTGGAGTAACAAGAGAAACATGTAATCAAATGTGAAAAAATCCTATATGCAAATAAGATAAATGAACCTGCTGACTAATATGTGTACATACGCAGAGATGCAAGATAGATGAGACATATAGAAGTTTGCTGCAGAAGAAAATATAATATGGCTAGGGCGACCATGATGGAAAGATGGACGCTGGACTTGTGTTGAAACAAATCAAGCTACCTCAGAGGCAGACCAAGGCTGCAGAGTACGGGGATGCTGGAAAACAGCTTTGTATGAGGAACAAAGAGGAGTTTATTGGCTTGGGATCAAGGATACTACTTCAAGGATTAACTGCAAGGCACAAAGGGAGTTAAATTGATAAACCATGCACGCAAGACATATTTCTCTTAGATTAAACTTAGAAGAAAACATCTGCAAAAGCCAAGTATTGAACAATTAAAGATGCAAAAAGCCTATACAAGGTGGAGTGAGCAAGTGTCTAGAAGCCACAAGGAGTCACGACACCCAGCACAATTGAATCAAATGTCAGTAAATAGAAGGTCGAACTGGACAAATTCGTGGTCTCCTCACGCGTGATTCAGAAGTCGAAAGCAAGGGCTATTCATTAAGCTCTAGATGAAGATAGTGGTGTACCTGCATTCCCTTAAAGGTTCTGGAAAAGAGAACAGGCTGCAAGGTCAGATATAAAGGAGAAGCCTTGGCTTGGGGCCAGACTGATGAGAGATGATGGATTAATTGGGAAAGTGGGGAGTAGTCTGACATTACTCGTGGCACCTGTGGTCCATTCTGCTTACGTGCTGCTAACGAGTCGGAAATCCAAGGTTGGAAAAGTATGCCAACCAATCAGAGGGTCTATATAGCAACATGCTATGCAATGTTGCGAAGGCCAACCCGCAGTTATTAGTTTGCTATGATCAGTCTTATACGTATTTAGAGGTAGGTTGAGGCATGCCTAACAAACAAGAGGCAGTGTCACTAACACTTATACATATTATAGGTACATATATTCCCTTAACCAATCCCTCCATTCAATAGGTTTTACAATTTGCCACGTAGGAGGACGTCATAGCTAACGCATATCAGTATACAACCATTGTGTAAATCAAATCTGGTTGTGAATGTGTGAACCACAGCGTGTGGTTTGCCAGGTTGCCCTAATTTATTTTATGCTAAGAATAAAGTTGTACTTTGCCATATTCTTTGAGTCTGTCTGGTTATTTGGGTCTGAGATCTTTATTGGTAATTCCACCTAGCACATGAGACGCTTCAAGGTGCTAGAGCACAAACTGGTGTAGTAGACATCACATTACATTACCACTTCTCTTTGACACCCCACAGTCATTGTTTTCTCTACACTGTTGCCACACCTCATTGTTTGCCCTAGTTGTTAACCTACAGTAGTAACTACTTTCCCTAGATTAATTGTTGCAACATGTTTTTTGCTTTCTGGCTCATCCTAGAATAACATAACGGTTGCCCACTGTTGTTTACGTTCCTATGTGGTGCCCTACTGTCTTGCACCTGGAGAGGTGCCGTTGTCTACTCCCATCTTCTCCCCAAGTGACTCCCCTCTAAATCCACTGTTACCTTACATTACAAACACAAATCCCACACTCAGCCTCCTGTGGCCTATCAGTTACCACATCAACATTCATTGTGCATTGATGAAGCCTACTTCTTTAGCTCTACTACCTCAACATTAGTGCTAACCCAGATCGGGAGTGCTGTAATCAAGCAGATATTGGGCTTCAGCCTCCGGATAAAAATATTCCCAAATGTAATTGGGAAAAATATAGAACTAGAGCGGCACTCAGGAATCTGTATCTCCAACCTGCACCCATCAACCACAGGTTTTCACATCGGTCCCTCCCTGCAGCCCAATAACAAGCCCTTCACCCTCTTTTCCTTCAGGGCCATGCCCCGTGACTCCACTATGAAATGGAAAAAGGGAGCTTTACAAGACGACTTTACATTACCATAAGTGATAAAACGGCCAAGGTGCAACTACTAGCCAGGCATAAAAAGCCACTTGCCCCCTCAATTCCCCACATGCACACAGCACAAGGGAAAGTCCACTGAAAACAATTCAAAGGCTTTTGGCTCATCAAGGACAATTTCAACCTTTCTTGAACATGCTACAAAAGAAACTGGCAGAATTGCCTGGCCAAAGAGAGCAGCTGGCAGAAAAGATGCCTCTGTAATACAGTGTCACGAAAAGCTCTGGTGAATTCTACTGATTTGTGAAGCAGAAGACAAGAATGAAGTTGCGATGACCATCAACAGAGCGCCTCAATTAAGAATTGACTGTGAATGTCTGTCTATTGTGACCTCTGCACACGCAGAGATTGTGCCCAAATGCATATTCCCTCCACATATGCAAGCCTTACCATTGACGTCATTCTCAATCGACAATCCGATTCCCTAGACAGACCCCGCCACAGCATGAATCTCCACCCATTTACCCAACTTAAGCCTCTTGGTAACATCTCCCCTAAAATCGCATGGTCCGGCCGTGACAGATTGCCCCTGGAGCACCATTTCCACTGATGATGCCTCCACCACTGATAAGATATGCAAGCATTGCCCAGGTAAAACAGTTCATATTTATTCAAAAATATGACCAGCCTTTTAGATTATCATTTGTCGTGGTGTAAAAAAAGGTCAATATTGAGGTCTGATTATAGGTATTTGCTATCAATTAATCTAACCAGCACATTATTTTTCTTTCTTCATTCAAGATTTACAAGCAGCCCTTAAATTATTTGGACCAGGATCAAGATGTTATTCAGAAAGCACTCACCTTGCCCATACTTGTCGGCCCTTAAACATCCCCAAATTCTATAATCTGTTAAAAGATTGTTTGCTTTCTGAGTACTCTGTCTGTTGCTATGTTTCCTTTCTGTGAATAAACTGTGTACACCACAAAACAAATTCCGGATTAGGCCTCCAAATATTGCACCTGAATCCACTGCACCATCATGATACCTTTGCAAAACCAAGAGGTGTGCAATAGTGTAACATCTAGCTGAATTATGTCATCACATTGGAACGGAGCAGAAGGACTCGTGGGATAGAACTTGGAATGCAGCGGATGACGGTTGGAGAGACGGAGTGAAGAAGAAGCTGAGAGAGACGACATTGTTCATGTGCCCCTGCCAATAGTTTTTTTATATTAGAAATTAGCTGTACATTAAAGTTACTTGTTTCCCCAGTTGCATCCAGTAATGGCCCATTTCAGCATCTACAGATAGATTATGTAGATATGCTGCAAACATGCAATGGCCATAGATTTATGCTGGTCGTGGTTTGGGCATTTTCTACATGGTTTGAGGCAGGTATTTGTATGCACCCCAATGCCACATGTGCTGTCAGGTTCCTTGTGCGTGAGGTGTTTCCAAGATGGGGTGTGTGCCTTTGTATGCCCATCCTGAGTAAGCCCCATTCTTCAGTGGCGACGAGGATTCATAATTGGCCGTTGAGAGGGATCTCCGGCCGACTGCAGGTAGGGGCGCAAAGGAGACGGACCGCATTTCTGGCAGCTGGTGGTGTGCAGCGGGTGACGAGTTGTGACTAATACAAGCAAAACAGCTTTATCTTGCACAATGCGGATCACATGTTAGAGGAAAGGGAGCAGCAATGTTGCTTCACGTGATGCTCCGCCGGCCATTACAAGGTCAGGCAATTATTGGAAATCTTCATTCAATCGTCGTCTTCTTCATGACAGTGGATTAGGAAATCATCATTTGATTGTCTTCTTTGTGAGTTTATTCGGAAATCTTCATCTGATCATCATCTTCTTCGTGGCAGTGAATTCGGAAATCCTCATTTGATTGTGATATTATACAGCTACAAACTAATTAACAGTAATAGGAGACGCACATGAATCCATTCTTCTTTGGAAGTCAAGATGGAAGGAAGCCAGTAACATACCTCATTCAGGTTATCACAGTGCATTCCATCAATTGGAGAAAGTGAACTATTTTGTCCATTTAAGTGATATACTCATCGCAGTACAGCTCACAGTGGTAGTGGAGACATGTCTATGCATGGTGTACCAGCACTTCAAATGTTCATGCCGGACATGGGAGAACATGCACTACCATGGAAACGTTGGCTCAAGATGTTTGAGCACTATGCTAATGTGGTATGTGGTACTAACTACAGTGTGGAAAGAAAAAAAAAACTTGCTTATGCACTGTCTTGGGCCAGCTGGTCAGGAGAAGTATGAAGATTTACCAGATCTTCTTTTAGGAGAAAGGGGGGCATGAACGAGTAAAAAAGCAATTCACAAGTTGAACAATCATTAGGAGAAAGAAATGTGTACAAGTTTGGGAAAAGAGTCCAGGTAGAAGGTGAGACTGTGGAACAGTATTTCACGGCATTGAGGACATTGGCAAGGACTTGTACATTTAACCAGCAGTTGGAAGAGAGAATAAAGGATCAGTTTATGCTAGAATGTAGCAGGAGCAAAGTCAGGGAGAAGCTTTGGACTGAAGATGATCCTTCATTGGATGTGGTATTGAGAATGGCCAAGGAAGTAGAGCACACTGAAAAGTGTGTGAAAGCTCTGGAGAGCAGAGTAAAGGAGGTATTGATCAAGGCATAAGTCAGTGCTGTGCAGCCAGATGCGGAAGAAACTATTGCTGTTGTTGGAAATGAAGCTAGAAGAGCTAATGTCGGCCAACAAATGGATGGGAGAACAAGGTATGATGGCAGATTCAATGTTGAAAGGAGAGATACCCAAGATGGGAGATACAGGATTAGAAGACGGGAACCAGAGCACCAAAACCGTGGTGGAAGCATCCAGAGGGGAAGAGGACGAACAGTGTTGAGAACATGTTACAGGTGTGGGAGTCCATCGCATTGGGCGAGCAGCACCACCTTCCCCGCTTTGAAGATTATATGGAGTAATTGTAACAAAAGAGGTCATTTTGCCAGGTGTTGTAGAGGCAGGCGAGATGGATCTAGTATGAATTGGATTGGAGACAATGATGATGGAGAAGAATGTGTTTTTATGGTATCGGATGAAGGCGAGGATATTGACAGCCCGAGAACAACGATCATATTTAATGGACATCCCATCGTCATGATGGTGGATTCAGGAGCCAGATATACACTCATCCTGGAGAGAGTGTGGAAGAGCTGTGGACCAGAGTTTCTACATGAAGTAGATGTTAGACCAAAAGCATACGGTGGTGCCAAGATTGAACTAATTGGGTGGCTCAGTGTCATTCCCATGTTTAAAGAGAGACAAGCAGAAGATTGCATTTATGTTTCGAAAAATGGAGGATCTTCACTTCCTAGCTGGACCCATCAGAAGCTATTAAAAGTTTGATTGGATCCCAATGCAAGTGATTCAGAGAGAACTAAACAGATGTATTATTCTGGAGAGGCATCCCTTACCGAACATTCAAGAGTTAATTTCCACGATGGGTTCAGCAAGGATATTTTCAACATTGGACCTGACTGCAGCTTATCATCAGGTGAAATTACATAGAGAATCCAAACATTTAACAGCATTTATTACCCCAGCGGGATTATATCAATTTCGAAGAATGCCGTTTGGGCTTATTTCAGCAGCCTCGGTTTTCCAGAAAATCATGTAGCGGATATTAGATGGGGAAAGTGAAGTTATCTTCTTTCAAGATGATATCTTGGTGCATGCAAACAATGAGGAGGAACACAGCAAAAGGTTGGAAAGAGTGTTTAAAAAAACTGTATGAAGCTGGAATGGTACTAAGTAAAAAAAAGTCGAAAATCAATAGAAAAGAAATTGAATACTTGGGGCATGTGATTCCTGGAGATGGAATTTCACCAAAGAAGGAACTGGCAGACTCAATAAAATCCATGATAACACCTGATAGTAATGAGTAACTCAGGACCTTTTTAGGTATGGCTGAGTACTATGCCAAATTTATTAAGGGATTTTCAGATCACCCTTTCGTTTTGAGAAGCATGTTGAAAGCCAAAAAAAAATTCATGTGGGATGGAGAATGTGAAAGTGAATTTAACTTTATAAAAGAAGCATTGGCTAAGGCTCCAACGCTCCAGAACTATGTGAGTGGTAGGACAGTAATCACCATGGATGCCAGCAATGTGGGGCCGGGAGCGACGTTGGTGCAACTTCATGAAGGAAAACAGTTTGTTATAGCTTTCTCCTCATGTTTACTTAAAGGAGCAGAAAAGGCCTATGCAACTATAGAGAAGGAGGCTCTAGCCATTTGGTGGGCCACTGAGAAATTCAGGAGTTTTGTGGGGAGTCAAGTTTGAGATTCACACAGACCACAAGCCCCTGGTGGAAGTGTTTGCCACAAAAGGTTTGAATAAAGTTTCAAGCAGAATTCGTAGATGGGTGTCCAGGTTGCAGGAATTCAATTTCATTATGGTTTATATTCCTGGTGCAAAGAATCACACAACGGATTGTTTGTCAAGGTTGACCAGTTATAATGACATGAATGAAGAACTTGAGGAACAGGAAATGATTTGTGAAGTGTCGAATGCAGCAATATCCAGACAAGAACGGGATGAGGAAATGATGAGACACTATACTATCAGAGGTGATGAAGAATGTAGAGGAAGCAAATTGAAACAAAACTGCAATGACAAAAGCTGAAACCATTGCATTCTGGAATGTTAGGCATGAACTTTATGTCCAGAGTGGCTGTCTGATGACAAGCGACAAATTAATACCGCCGGAAGGGCTCCGAGAAAAGATCATCCATCTGGGTCATGAAGGCCATCAAGGCATGGTAAAAGCTAAACGCAGGATAAGGAACACATATTGGTGGCCTGGATGTGATCTACAAGTGGAAAGAAGAATCAGAAACGGTATCTTTTGTTTGAAGAGTAACAAAGTGTGTGTGGGGGCGAAATATCCTATGGTGCTAAGAGACATAAAGGAGGGGCCTTGGAAGAAAATGGCAATTGATGTGTTGGGTCTGATTTTGAGTGAAGGAGGTTCTACCTATTGTATTGTGGTGATTGACATGTTGACGAGATGGGTGGAGTTGACAATGGTGTCTCAGGTTACGACTCAAAGTAATTGAATTTATGGAAGAAGTGTGTGAACGTGAAGGGTATCCTGAAGAGGTTCTGACGGACAATGGACCTCAGTTCAAATCTAGGGAGATGGAAAAATATCTGGAAGAGAGGTCCATTATTCATAAAGTCAGCGCCATTTATCACCCCCAGTCCAATAGTGTAGTGGAGTAATCAAGGATGCCATTAAATGGGCATGGTCTAATGAGAGAGACTGGAGAGCGGTGGTGAAGGAGATGGTGTTAGCTCAAAGATTTACGCCGCACAGTACCACAGGAGTTTCTCCGTTTGAGTTGAGCAGGGGAAGGAAGGCAAACACAAAAATATTTCCGGGATGGATGAGTGTGGTGGCTGGGAGAAGTATTGAATTGGATGGGGTTGAGAATAACATTTGGCAGAGGCAGCTGATTAACAAGGAGCAGTATGACACCAAGAGTTAAAGGAGAGGAAGGCTGCCATATGTGGGGTGTTTGGTTAGGGTCAAGCTCCCAGTTGTCTTGAGGGAGAATGGTTGTCGAAACCTGTGAGGGTGGTAGAAGTGTTTAAGCATGCAGTGAAGACCAGTGATGGCAGGATGTGGAGCAATGAAAAAGTGATGGTTGTGGAAGGAGAGGAAGGTGCTGGACTGATGTGTGGAGGTAGAGTGGTGCAGAGAAGGGTGGAGGTTGGTTGTGGTTCTGGAGGGGACAGCTCTGTGAGGATGTTTTCCTTGGCAGAAAATACAGATATGCAATCCGGGATGTCCAGAGATATGCCATGGGAAACATCAAGAGTCGGCAGGAGCTACAAGAGGCCTAGACATTTAATGGACTATATAGAATCTTAAATTGGGCAGTGACTTTATGAAAGAGAGGGGATGTGTAGCATCTAGCTGAATGATGTTGTCACATTGGAACGGAGCAGAAGGACTCGTGGGATAGAACTTGGAATGCACCAGATGACGGTTGGAGAGACGGAGTGAAGAAAAAGCTGAGAGAGACATCGTTCATGTCCCCTTGACAATAGTACTTTTATATTAGAAATTAGCTGTAAATTAAAGTTACTTGTTTCCCCAGTTGCATCCAGTAATAAATACCTTTGTATGCCCATCCTGAGTAAGCCCAATTCTTCAAATAGTAAACTGATGTATGCGATTTGAAGGAAAAAAGTGAACATTCATTTTTTTGCCAAGTCATCCTTTCCCATTGTTTTAGTATAGGGAGGGGGGAGGGGATTGCCCTCATAGCCCTCATTTGATTCCAGATCCTACACTACCCCACCTATATATATATAATACCCTTGGTTTCTTTTTAGGATTTCATTTATTAAAACATAACTGATTTTCAGTGCTCAGGCAATTGTGCTCCAATTTGGCGTTTTATTTCCACTAGTCTAAATTCTCCACTAGTCTAAACGCACACACCTGGATCTACATGATTTGAAGTCAAAAGAAAAGAATTATGGATAAAACGAAAATTTGTTTTCAATGGGTGGTGAGTGGGACATGGGTTCAAATGTCAGTGGCCCTGGGAGTAACGTTTTGTGGACAGAGTTCAAATTAAGAGACGATTGATGTGAATATTAGGGAGTATCAAAGCTTCTAGTCTAGTTTTTTTCTCAGACCACATCTTTGCCATTGTGGAGCTTCCCCTCTCGCTGAGGTCTCCCTGGTCTCCCATTATTTGTAATGTCTATTAAGCTAGGCTCATACTTTTGTTCAGTTCCAACTTTTATTTGTATGCTAAGAACACCCAGAATTTCCTCTGCCTGGATGGAAATACTGTTGGAGTCACAGACAATTTATGCAGTATATAGGCCTATATTGGTTAGAGCTAAATTCAGATAATAGGGGGGTGCTTGAGGTTGGCGTTAACCCTGATGCTTCAGGTGACAATGTATGGCCCCTACTATGATGGAGTGGATTTTTATCCCAGTATCCCCGATTAGAAACGTGGGGTTGATAATCACCATCAAGCTGCCTCTTGTTCCCCATGTAAATGTTGCAATCATCAGCAGCTTCTACCATCTGAGAATCCTGCCCAAAGACCCTCCCTTCCTGTCCTCCATAATATTTCCATCAGTGGTCACAGCCCTCATTTCCTTGAGGTTCAACTACATAACTCCATCTATTTTGGTTCCCCAGCTTATGTGATTAGAAAGCTACAGTAAATCTTCGGCTCCCACAAATTTGACTACCCATCTCCCATTCTCGACCAGCTACACTGGCTTCTGGTGGACTTTTGCATCCAGTCCAAAGCACTATGCTTGGTGCATCAGACCTGCTACGACCAAATTCCCCTCTTTCTGCAATCTACGATTCAATCACATCACCTTTTCCAAGCCCTCAGCTCAGAGTCTTTTGTTTTTGAAGTTACCCCATTTTTGCAGACAAAGGGAGGGCAGTGTTGCATTATCTTAACTGGCTCAAAGTTGTTAGAATGCTCTTCTTTTCGATTTACAGGTCCCATCGATCATCTTGCCTTCATCGAAAACGTCTATTTTTATCATGGACTTTCCCTTATCACTGGTCAACCAAAGGTTACGTTCACTTGCATGATTAGCACCGAGAGACCTCTAGTTGTTTGCACACTTTACAAAATCACTTAACATAAGTGAACACCAGAGCGCAAGTGCTAGGAAATCCACATGCGCTTGTGAACTGTGTATCCGCTGGGTGTAGTCGTGAATAAGGAATGCAAAGGAACCCCCTAAAGGCAATACGATATAGAGCACTGTAGAAGGCTGGGATGTGGGGGTTCAAGGCACGAGGATGAGGGTTGACAGGTGATGGTTGGGACAGGAGGAGGAAGCGGTGTACAGGATGTGCCAGAGAAATAAAAAAGATCTCACTCACCTCGGCATGGCCTCCTTCTTTCCTGTAACTGATACACCACATTGGCGACGAGTGAAGGGCGCAGCTTCTCCTTCCCGTTATAGGCAGAGACAAACATGACAGCGTGCAGACTGGAGGGTACACTCATGAACAATCCAAGGTAGTTGTGAAGAAGGTGTGGCGGTAGCCGGGTGACTATGAACTTACCCGCAAAGCCAAACAAGCTGCGTCAAGGAACGGCAATGCGAGAGCTCTGAATCTCACAACAAGAAGCAGGCAGCCATATTGAAATAAAATAGACCGTAGTGGTCAGTTCAACAAACAGCCTCCCAAAGGCTGTAAAGGGAGAACAAATTTCAAAAACTACACATGCAGATTCTTCAGAGATCCTCAAAGGGTTTCAATAGGTAAAAAGGCCACCACAACTGAATTAATGGACATGGGTCTTAGAAGGCAGTGCGAAGCATGCACATTCTGTCCAGTGAGAAGCGCAAAGCCATGTTTCTCCCTCATTCTAAGGATAAAGATAAAACCACAGTGACCAATCTGCAAAATTATGGCTGCTGCAAGCATGGTCCACCACCAACAATTCTAGCAGAACCAGGAACACCACCAATACTGTGGAAGAAATGGAAAAGATTGTTTGATACCCATCTAGTGGCAATTCGAGGTGAAAGGTTTTATGCTTCCAGAAAGGAGGCCACCTTACTTCACAACCTATGGAATAAAGGGTGCTCTATCTATGATGGCAGTCATGAGACGGGAGAGATATTTTGGACCGAAGTGTAATATGGTATTTGAATTCCAAAAATGATTTCAAAGGACACAAGGGCCGGAGGAACCTGTGGAGAATTATGTGGCCACACTCAACCCTTATTCACACATGTGCGTTTGGAGAAATCACATACTCGTTGATCAGGGATCAACTAGTGTGATGTGCTAACAACAACAAAATTTAAGAGAGTCTACTGGCCAAAGACCGCACCTTAGATGTTACAGTCTGTCATAATTCGCAGTATTGAAGAGATTGCCAAATTAGTTAGGGAAATAAAATCCTAAAAGGTAGAAGTACATGAAGTGTGCGCTATTAAGCAGACTCCGAAAAGGAAGAGACAATATGTACCCAAAGATAAAAGATGCTTTAGCTGCAGGAGTCACAGGCATTTCTCATACAGCCAATTCTGCCCAGCAAGAATGGCTATATGCTTGCGTTCCAAAAGAAAAGGACATTATGCGAGAGCAGGCAGGGAAATGGGTCTGGACAAAGGATTTGACAATGCAATCAAATCAGTAGACAACTCGGAATTTGGTTGCGTGAACAACAATGTGTTTGAAATCGCATCCCTCACATCAGCTCGCACAGGACATAATGACAAGTCTAGGAAGGATTAGAACTTTGCATCCATCAGGAGATTTTAGGAGTCAGACCAAGATGACTATGATGAAACAGAAAAGTATCTGAAATTCAAACACAAAGTATTCAAATGTCGCATTAGGGACAGTACCTGGCCAATTTAAAAGTATCAGCTTCTTTTATTCATGGTTAAAGACCTGAATGCCAGCAGAGCAAACACCTGTAATGTCCTAGAAACACGGTTAACAAGGAGACGTACGTGACATATAACATAGCCATCTCCATGGAGCTAAAAAACAGTCTAAAATCCATAGACTGATCTTCAATGAAAACAGGAAAATTGAAAGCAGGAAGCAATGATTTTGTATTTATATTTTACAAAATTAAAAACCACAGACATGTGCGAGGATTCGCTCTTCGTAAACTGGAGGCTGGAAATTAATGTAAATTGTCATAATCGATGAGAAACCCACAACTTCATCCCTCAACACACTCTGGACTGTCCTTGTAGAACAGGTTCATGCGAGATGCAACACCAACTTGACCAAATTTATATCAATGATCTACTCTATCCTGACAAAGCACAAACTCTCCATGAAAGGAGGTGGATTGGTCGCGATGTACAAATCACCTATTAACCTCGCCAGATTCTCGCAGTGAGCCACATCATCGTTCATTAAACAGCTCCCCCCGCAACTTAAGGAAAACAGAATTTACACAACACATTTAGAAAAATGTAGCAAGAGATGGAGTCAGTTCATAACATTGTAAACCAATACAATAAGGTGCAGCATGTGTCCTTCTAAACTAAAAGCAGTAACACATCCTCAATGTACAAAATGGAGTCTTGCAAAGGGCTCCTTATCAGCACTACTTCATTCTGTTTTGGAGAATGATACATTCCCCAGGAAGATGCTTCCGGGAGTGAACTCCGACTTGTCAATTTTTGTCTTTCATATTTGCTGCTTTGTCTCGTCACATGACATAGTCCTTCATAAAGTATCCTGTCTCAGAGGTAACCTTGAAAGCCCAGGGACTGCACCAGAGGTCAAAGATGGTACTCATTACCACATACTTAACAGGCCTTTCAAAAGTACCTTATTGTGCCATCCCCTATGCAATTATGATTAACTACATTCAATGTCAATCAACACCCACAAACACGAAACACACATCTACAAAGAAACGTCTATAAGCAGGTTTTCTAAAAGGAATTGTATGATCTGATCGGACCTAAAAAAAATCTGACCGTACAAAAGTCCGAAAAATGCTACTTTACAATGCTACCACCAAAGGTTCGAACACCAAAAGTTTGAACCTTTGGTGGTAGCATTGTAAATAAGTATTAAAGAAAAAACACTGCAGGGGCTACGGGTGTGTATACTGTGTGGTATAGTGAGCGGGGTGTTGCGGGGGACACCCCCACAGCACACCCGAAACCCCCCCCAAAAGAAACACTATACTGTGTGGTAGTGAAACCGGGAACACTCCAGGGAAGATAGCCAAAACAACTCACTGTAGCTTGGAGAGCAGTCAAGGTTAAGTCACATGCGGAGTGGGGGTGATCTGAGGTCTTTGATGAGCACACATAGTAAGAAAGCAAGACTTACCCTTAGACAGCAGTATACAAAATTGTACAATTTATTAGGCCCAAAAATAAACACAAGTGAATAATGGAATGCACACTAAAACATCAAACAACAGACTTTCTAAAATATATACAGTCGCTTTGGTCAATGTGATAAAGTGCAGAATCCCACCAAACCTGTAAGGAGAAAGGGCAGGCAAACTTTATAGCATCGACAGTCTTCAGAGATGGATAACCCTAATTTTATAGGTCCAACCTTACGATGAATGGAGCATTGTGCTCAAAGTTCGATGCGTGCGTAAAAGTGCTTGGTTGTGCATAAAGTCACAAAGTACAATTTCTAAGGAGCTGGCAAAGTGCGAGACAGGATTTTGAAGGGGAAAAACAGGTTCCAAGAATCAGGGGAGGATCTGCTGCGATGAACAATGCTATTTCCAACTTTCAGAGGACTTAAGGAAGCGGAGGCTATCCAAGACAAAGGGAGGACCACAAGGGATTCTCTGTGCGTAAAATACAATGGATGTACAACGGGCCATCGATAAGTGGTTTCAGTACTCACTGCCCTTAGCTCAATTCGGGTCCAAACTTGGCAGGTCTAGAGGGGGTTGCCAGAGGTACGGTTTGCCACCCTTGATAAGGCTTCAAAGTGCAGAGGCGGGCCTGGTTTATACCAGGAGCTGTATCTTGTCTCGGATGAAGAACAAAGGAAACACCGATGCAGCTGGTTTCAGCGCACCACAAGGGATATGGAAAAACCACCTTCGGCAACCGTCACTGTCGCACAGTGACGCAGGAGCACCCAACTCTCGTGGTCTGATGCAAACTTATCTCTTGTGGCCCAGAGCAAATTCGGTGAAAAGGTGCTTTGCAGTGCAAGCTAGGATTTCCCAAAGTTTCGAGGCAAATCTCGATGCAACAACACTCCTGCATGGGTGCTAAGGTTCAAGCGGGACAGTCCAGTGGATGGCCGAGGGACACTTCCGAACAAGCTATTTTGCAGGGCAACCAGGATGCGTCGAGAGCGATTGGTCCCACAACTCCAAGGGGTTCGAACACCTTTGCAGGCCTTCAGAGATCGAGTGCAAAGCAGGGCTCTACCGGGACACCAGCGTGTTCAGGGTGCCAACCTTCTTCTGCACAGTTCCAGATAGTCCTTGGATCTGCTCGCTCTTCTGGATACTTGGCTCCGTCTACAGGTCGATTCAGACTTGTTGCTGATCTGCGGGTCTGCAGTCAGGACCCCTTCTCATATCCACAAGTCTGGCGAGTGCTTGCACCCAGTCGGCCAATGAGGAGGTCTACCCCGCTCATGCACGCCAGCAGTGGTCCAATCAGGGAGCACTGTGGCTCTCATGCTCTTGTGCACACCAGACATCCTGGCACCAGTAGTGTGGATTGGAACCAGACTGTCCCAACCCACTTCCTGGGTACCCACACACGTGACCTGCAGTAGCCTGCGAAAGAAGCGGCTTTTTCAGGCAAATGCATGCCCAAATAAGGAATTCCTGGGTCTCAAAGACCAGGAGGAAGGCCAACGGACAAAAGTCCAAAGGAGTAGACAGAAGACCTTGTGGCACGGCCATGACAGACACTAGCCACAATCATGAGTCAAATGCGTTAAGTGCAGTATGGATGGGTAAAACATTATAGAATTACACAAAAAAGATTTTGCTGCCATCCGTCCACTCCTAGGCCCATTGTTCAGTCACGGAAAAATCCTTAGGGGATGACTAGGTCCAGAAAACACAAGCACCTCACTGCGCGGTACAGTAATGTACTTTGCGCAATGACATTTTTTTAGCAACAGTTGCAACAAAGTCAAAAGACTAAGAGAAACGACGTTTCTCAGTACTGACAGCCTGAAGGACGTGTCAGTTTCCCTGTAACGATGAGCGAAAGCCCAGTGGGGTGCAGCTGAAGGCTGAGCGCCACTGGCAAAAGTCAGTTCAGAATGCTGAAACAAAAGCTAAAAGTTTAGGGGGGGGTCCACAAATATAGAGGTAAATTAGTTGTAAGAGAAACGTTCCCAACAACCTCTCTACATGATATAGAGCTTATCAGCACGCGTTAATATGGGGATATAATGTATAAGGGAATTGTTATCCTACACAAGTATGCCCATGAGAAGTTCCTCACTATTTACAAAGAGGAAAACAAGAGAATAATAGCCAAGTTTTGAAGAAGACCCAAGTACGGTTGTAACACGTGTCGCATATGTGCAAGTAATATAATAAAGAATAATGGGCACACAAGTGTAAAACTTATGTCTTTTTTTATCAAACAAGAATACCAGTACAGCTTTCCATTGAGGGACTAGCGCCTCAAAGAGGTACCAAACCAGAATCTCTACAGTATATGTTACAAAACATTACATACTTCAATTCATAGATTGGTTTGTCGCTTCTTTGCAAAACAGCCAGAATCAGGAAACACAACTGATTTAATGATTCTGACAGAGGCCTGATAGTATAACAAAACAGACACAGACTGGAGCAAGTAACCAAACTCTATGAAACTTAAATAAAAAAAACACAAGATCGCAAAGTTATCTTTTTTTTAATGAATATGAACACTTTACCCCCAAACTCATCAATTCCACAAGCAGACATCCCAAGCTATTCATAAATTAACCTCATGCACTTATCCTCACATGTCTAGATCCAACATGAAAGGAATTCCAACATTTCCATATTGAAAGATCAATTTTCTCAATCCACAAACCCTAACGAAATCAATCATAACACTGATCACCTTTACAAAGAAGTTTATCAGGCGTATATGTACAGGTACATAAGCAATACCATCTTAGCCAATAGAATCCTGAAGCAGTTTTGATGAATCCAAGGATGTCGTCACTTCTTTCCCTGACATGACCCCCAACCCTATGTGGTCGGGGACGGCAGCCGCTACCTGATCGTGACCCCTGGGGCGGCTGTATGAGGGAGGACCACCTGGGGCGAGGTTCCTCTCATGGAGACCCAATGGCATCAGTCAAGGAAATTAAATGCCCTCCTTTCTTGTCAAGGGATGCGTCCTCAGTTTCCCAGGCCCTTATGGCATATTGGACCCTCACTCCCCATCTCTATGGAAAGTTGGTGTGTCTCATCTCCAAACTCCCACAAGGGAGCACATGCGCGCCTGTGAGACTAGGAGGAGGAGGGGAGTAGTGAAGATCACTCCTCAGGCAACTCAGTATTTATTTCCTCTGAGTGATCTAAAACCTAACTTACCCTCCAAAACTACTGAAAATACTTCTTCAGACTCAGCATACAAGTCGGCAAACTGGCCATTTAGAACTGCTGAGAACACCTTCCAAGGCTCTACCTACAGGTTTGTTATCGCAAACTGACTCCCCTTCTTCTTAGGATAGAAGCACTGCCACGAGGAAGCTGAATCGAGCTATGAAGATCAGTGAAGGTCCAGAACATAAGCCGCGCTCTCGTTCTTACAAAGAGTCCTGGCGGGAGAGTATATCAGGCAAACCCGAGGTACAGAAATATGCATATGGGAAAAGCCCTGGCAGAAGTGCATACCAGGCATTGCAAGTCATTGCAAGGACCAACTCATTAGTTTTGTTTTAAGCAGGAAAAAAAACCCTTAAGAGCAAGGGACAAAGGGGCATGTTACACACCCATGTTCGTTCAAAAAAGATTTATAGCCAAAACCATGAATCACCTGTGTCCGAGTTTCAATCCTGACCCTTCGCACAGTACCACAGGCATCTTGACATCTCCCTCAACCCTGCTTATAAAAAAAAGGAACAGCAAGCCTAATGCAAGGAATGTCAAGCGCTGGAAGACAGTCCAGCAGAAGTGGCATTCCCCTTTACTATGCTAACTCTATCTGCCTCAGCCTACACAAACTTCAAGTCTCCCAGTGGTTCAGAGTGCTTATGCAAATACATAGTCAATGCTAGCATCAACTTTGCGAATCACTATCTCAGCTGCAAACGCATGCATTTGAAGGTCCGACAATAACTCGGCAGTAAAGTACTAAATCTCACTCGTGGTCGTATCCAACGTACATCTGACAAAACGGATTCCAAATCCCATAACACTTTTCAGTCTAAGAAGTTACGCTTTTGGATATACTCTTGATGACCATTTACACTGAAGCCAAATATCTTACAAGGTGAAAAGAACTTAAGACTCATCTTTTTGAAAACCAAGAAGCATCTTGGGGTGATTCAGTTCGCAGGCAAGCTATTAGAGTGCGTTCATTCTTTCTCTGGAGAAATACTGCTCTCAACTGCTTAGTTCCCAATTCAATTTCTCAAGGTGAAACAACAGAATGAATTACCTCCCAGGAGCAGCAAAGCCCTTTACAGGGAACATTTACTGAAGCAGGAGCATCTGGAATAGAGGATGCTTTAAATCGAACAGCGTAGACGGGGTGGTCAGATTTAGACCTGATGAAAAGCAAGACGAAGTGAGATGGAACTGGAAGATGGTATTAGAAGATACTAATAGGCTTTTCAAATATACATTTTCATTTATACAATTTATACAATTTAATGCACAAATAGAAAAGGTGATTTACCAAAATTCATACAACTCTTTATTCAAATGCCAAAGCCAGGATTTAAACTCGTATCTCAAGGCCCGGGGCTCAGCAATTCAGCCAAATCTCCTGCCACCATCATAACTGTGAAATGACAGTATGACTGTCTAAGCATGTGGTATGAATAAGATAATACATGTCCTTAAAGACACAAAAGTCAAATTCATAGGCAATTAATTTTTCATCAGTTAGACATCCTTTTTCATTAAGTTTAATTAATATAATCTAATTTTAGAGGCACGTTCACAGCGATCATCCAGCTAATTAAAGTAGACAGTCCCATTGCATCACTATGCTGAATTTAGTATCCCCTACTTCTTGGAATACGGGTAATGGATATGGATAAATGATGCCAGTATTTGCAGTTGTGCTGCCTTTGCTTGACCATGGAAGTACTTGTGTACTGATGGCAATCTGGTCATTTCCCTGCTTGTTGCAACTGTGTATTCTCCACTTAGATTACCGCTATGCTGTATTGAATTCAATTAAACATCTGCTAGTGCTGACATAGGTAGGTCTGTGTTTCTCTGCTTTGCTGATCCTTAGAGTCCTATCAGGCAAAGATGGCTGCCTCAGCTCTGTGTGAGCCGAGATAAGGTGGTTAGGCAGCTGCGGATGTATGCACAACCCCAGGAGAATATCATTCTCAAACGGCTTTTAGGAATCCCCATTTCTACATGCAGGGAAGCCTCATCCTTGAAAGCTTTTCTCACTCCTGTCAGTGACCACAACGCTCTACTTCCCCTCTGCTAGTGTGTCAGTTGGCGGATAATGTGGATTCGCCATTGTACACCCAGGGCTCCTGGGACATATTTGTTTCAGATAGGGCTGGTAGCATTCTGTGGCTCAGGTACATTCGAAATAGTATTGGCATACAACAAGAGTGTGCAACCTGTGGCTCTCCAGATATGTTGGACTATATTCCCATGATCCCTAACCATTGACTAGACTAAACTAGTAGGCATGATGTAAATTTGTAGTCCAAAACATCTGGCGCGTCAAAGATTGCACAACTCTGGCATATGATCCTTCTTTGCGGAAACAGGTGAATGTCGCAGTTGCAGCCAAGTCTCTTCTATATAAACGGTTGTGACCTGTCAGGTGACCCATCTAAAACTGCCCTGATTCACTATTTAGCAATTAATGCCTGAGAGGAAAGTGAGTTCTCCTTCACCAGGGTGCCTTGTCGCAGTGACGATAGCCTACTTAAGCTGAGAGTAAACTTAATCTGAATTGGCGTACATCAAATCAGTCAAATCAGTAGTGCATTCCGTTTTATTTTGCTCCTGGCAAAAGGTTAACAGAAAATATTTGCTTGAAGTTATATTGTATAAGAAGTTATAAGAGAACGGAATTTTTCTCTCGTATTTTGTTACAAATGCGAGTCCACAATTGGGTTCATGTTGCTCGGAGCGGAGTACAGAATAAAAGTGTAAACGCAAGGCGCCAGCTCATTTTCATGCCCTTCCAAGGCATAGGACTGGCACAAAGTGGAGTTTGCATCTCCGCTTTGCTTTCCTCCTCCATCTTGAAAGAGCAACAGGTCTTACACCTGGATGAGATTTTCATACAGGTGCTTAACCAATGGATTTCTATGGAATTGCGTTACATTTGCACCTGCTAATGAGCAGGCACATTCTATAGGAATCCATTAATAAATGCCACTTGCAAAGTGTAATTTCGTATTCTTCAAAATTGACCTGCATCAGGCATTTAAAATTTCATGCAGCGGACAGAACTAACTTTGGCGGTCTCTAGCATGCAATTGGCACTTACTTTAAAATGACCCCAATGCTTATTTTGTACTATCAAAATTTCTTGTGCCCACCTTCAAGATTGGGAACAAATTGTGCACCTTCTTGGGCAGAGCAGAAGAGAAATTGGGAGATTAAGAAAGGGTAAGCGAAGTGGGATGTCGGTGTATGGCGATTCTATATGGTACTTTAATGTATTGTTAGTGTAGATATGGAGTGCTCTCCTCCCTGCTTTATGGGTGTAATTTGTGTAAAGGCTTTACATTTGGGCTAATATACCATGGTTCTCATTAATTTCAACTAAGGATGTAGCACAGATACAGATCCCAAGGGCTGATAGTCTAACAAACTGGGCAATATTGAGGTACTAGAATTGCAGCTGATTTATTGCGAGAAAATGCTGCAGAACTACTTAAGTTAGGCCTTAGGGTGGGGGAGGTCCAAGGGCTATGCACAAGTAAGGTAGGGGCTGACCAAGGTGATTATGAACAGGAGCCCCTCGTTAAGTTGGGTAGAATGTACGAAAATAAACAGGCATACGCTAAGCCTAGCATGAGTAACCCCCAGAATGTTCTAAACTATGCAGCTTTATCATGGGAAACACTGATGCATACAGGTAAACATTCTAATAAGAAGAACATCATTTGACCAGTAAGGTTAGTGTGCTGGAACACACGGGGGCATAGTCATTTCAGTCTCACTTCATTGGCTTATAACCTCTGACATCTTTATGCTTCAGGAAACATGGCTAGATTGTCCCTTGGTGATTGATGGATTCCACATATATCAGGTACTGGCCAATAAGGGGGGACGTGGTAGACCATTTGGTGGTCTTGTCATAGCAGTAAGAAGCAAGTTCCCTTCTAAGCAAGTACCCTTGGACACAGTGGATGGAAATGTAATGGCGGTGATAGTAGATCAAGAGGGTGTGCTTGATTGGGAGCTGTTGATAATTAATGTTTATGCCCCATCAGGCCCAGAAGGGCTGGAGGGGATCCAT
Source organism: Ambystoma mexicanum (assembly GCF_040938575.1). Classification (NCBI taxonomy): domain Eukaryota; kingdom Metazoa; phylum Chordata; class Amphibia; order Caudata; family Ambystomatidae; genus Ambystoma; species Ambystoma mexicanum. Next base: position 1,316,331,117 of record NC_090931.1, on the reverse strand, counting down.
AACAGCTTAGAGGATCTACTTATCCATGTTAAGGATGATGAGAATCACCTGATAGTTGTGGGAGGGGACCTGAATGCCCGGTGTGTTGACAATACCCCTAGACCTAGACCTACATATAGAAACGTCCAGTCAAAAAGTACTATGCATCAACGTGTAGTGAATAACAAAGGTAGGAAAGGGATTTCCTTTTTGGGTCTGTTTGACCTATGGCTGTTGAACGGCAGAACTATGGGTGATATAACATGGGCATACACCTGGAGAGGTAATAACTGTGTGGCAACCCTGGACTACCTGTTTGGTAACAATGCATGCCTACAACAAGTGAAATCCTTTTCCGTATATGGCACGGAACATAGTGATCATGACCCAGTAATACTGGATATGGACATTTCTATACAAGATGGGGAAAGGAGCGGTGTCACAAATTTGAAAGTAAACCATGGTGGTAACGCTATATAGTGGACTGAAAATAATGTAATCAAACTGGATGGTATCCTCAGTGCATCCCCTAGTGCTATGATAGGTAATATAGAATTTACGGAACGAATGTGAGATAGAAAAATGGATACAGCATCTCACCAGTAATGTGGGGTAGGTGGCAAAACTGGGATTGGTTGTTTGTAATAAACGTACCTATTGCTACGATAAAAACATTTGGGATAAAAAAAGATCCATGTATCGACAAATCCGTATGGCACAGGTAAAAGGAGGTAAATGCCAGGAAACAGTGATCCATTTTAAAGAGATATGTAGATCATACCAGGGGTGGCTCAGACAATGGAAACAATCTATTTGGAATGCTGACTGGCAGCATATGATTAAAACATTACAGGGAAACTGTACCTGTTCAATATGGGTGCTATTGTCAAAAGTTAAAGGGGCTGTCAGAGAGCATACAATTAACCCCATACAAGGTCAAATTTGGAAGACCCATCTAAAGAACAGAGGTGGGGATCCGATACAAAATATAATGCCGGCTATGGTGGATGGGGGCTGGCCACTCTCCTTCACTATAGCGTGTGTAAAAGAAGCAATCCTTAAGCTAAAAAACTCAAGAGCCCCTGGTCCCAACGGGTTGGCTAATATTGTCTTAAAGTGAAGCCCGGACCAGTGGGCTGTTGTCTTGCGGGCTTTATTCGAAAACATCTGTCAAAATCAGCATATACCTGACTCATGGCACAATGCTGTACTTTTACCGGTTTATAAAAAAGGCGACAGGATGATCCCCGAGAACTATAGATTATTGTCACTATTAGACGTGACAGGGAAGATCTTTTCGACCTTTATTTTTGAGGCATTGAACCAGTGGTTTGAGTAATCCAAGATCTTACATTTCACCGAAACGGGTTTTCGGCTTGGCTCTGGTACAAGTCACAACCTTAGGGTATTAGACCATCTTATACGTGGCACTTTGGATTCTGGTACCCAGACACTATATATTATTTTCATTGATTTTAAAGCCGCGTTCGATACGGTTGATCGGCCCAGACTCTGGGAGAAACTTACAAAGGCTGGTTGCCATGCTTGGCTTATTAGTGTACTGCAGGGTTTGCACCTATCCACCAAGGCGGCGTTTAGACTCACTGATGATGGTGTGACTGCGGAGATGGTAGAAACCTGGAAAGGTGTTAAACAAGGCTGCACCTTGGCGCCTACCCTGTATAACCTGTATATGGCTGATGCTCCGGATTGGTTGCACACAGAGGTGGGGTGCTGTCCAAGGGTAGGAGGTAGTCCCTGCCCTGTTTACTATATGCAGACAACCTTGTCCTCTTAAACTAGACCTTCTCAGGGGTTAAAGCAATGTTTATGGCACTCTGTAAATATGCAGTCCTAAATAATTTAACCATAAACATGGACCAGGTGAAAAGACCTATTCTTAAATGTGATCTGGGAATAATTGAATATGTGGATGTGTATACATATTTGGGGTTGGATATTGATAGCACTATATCCTATAGGAGAATTGTGGAAAGAAAAAAGGCTATAGCCCGTAGGATGATCTGCTCAATTTGGAAATTTGCCAGGGATACCGCTGGGTATTATCTGGAGGGAATTCTATCCCTGTATAAACAACGTTTTTGTCCAACAATTCTCTATGGGTTAGAAGCACTGGCCATGACCGATCTTTCTTGGTTAGACATCTTGGAGGGCAGCTTTTGGAAGCAAATGCTGAGACTGAAGCCGTTGGCTACAATATAGTATATAAGATTAGAATTTGGCCTGACCTCCCTTAAAGGAGAACTGTTGAGAAGACGTGGTTTGTTATACATTAAAACCCATACAAATCCTAGTTGTCAACTTCTCAGTTTATTGGCTGCTCCAGTACAGGGCAAAGATCGTTTTGGCATGCCGGTGAATGACCTATTTAATGACTTAGGATGGTACCCGGAATATACCAGGGGTACATACTATGTAACATTGAACAGGGTTTTTTTTAAAAAAAGTAAGACAGTGGGACTGGGTAGCTAATTACAGACATGTAGAGTCTCTCCAGAGTTATGCCTGTACGATAGATGTTGCTCATAGTTACCTTCAGCCTCAAGCCTACCTCAGACAATGCCCAAATTTGGGAATGCGGCATTTAGGCTAAGGCTGAGGATAAATCAGTTACAATTACTTACTGTAATAGAGCCACAGCTTGGCCTCCTAAAAAAAAGCCCGATATTGTTGCATGTGTCAAAATACCTTATACCCAGAGACAGCTGAACAAATTTTTACTGAATGTAGGACTTTGGGCCCAGAATATGTGAGCTGGTTGGGACCATTTGTGCATGATTATGAGTACATTAAGAGTGATCATTTCTGGGCTTATGTCTCAATACAGACAGCCAAAAAGTATATATTGCCATGTAGCATTTGTGGTCAATTATTAAAAAACGCCTAGATAGTGAAACAAGAACTAACCAACTGTCAGAATGAAACTGCTGGACATTTAAATCCATGGCAAATGCAAATGTATGATAGTTTTACTGTGTATGTTATACTGTGTTTGTTTCAATGGAATAATGTTTTCGATATGCAGTGTTTTTTTTCTTATGTTTTTAGTGTTTTGTAAAGTTTCTTTGAAACTAAACAAATACATAATAATAGTAAAGGCTTTAAATTACAGGAAAGGTTTGCCTGGAGCACGACTCAACTCAGAGCTCTTGATGCATAGGAGACTTAAGTGTCCACTGACCCTGAACACAGAGATCACTGAAGAAAAGGCAATTTTATCGAGCACAACTAAATACTCTGACTGCAGTGACCAGGAAACACAAAAATCAACTAAACTTTATGGAGAACAGCTAACCACTATGATTTGATGCTGCAGTGACCCTGGAGACCACAGGCTGATAGTTATCCAAAGAGTATTGAGGTCCTCTAGTCTAAACAGAGAAGACTTACATTATCTTCCTCTCTGAGCCGGCCTGCTTGCTTCATTAGTCCCATAGCAATTTCCTTTACATTCCATGGAAACTTCTGTACCTGCCCACACACACTAACATTTCAGCCAATTATCTGTTGATAATAATGACTAATGAAATACACAATCTAACAACAGATATGTACAACTACAATATAGGAAAGGTTACTCTTGGTAGTGACAACTGTACTCCTAATCCAGTCCCCCTTTCCTCCATAATGTATTGCCGTCCACAGCAAGGGACAGGACTTGAGCCATACAAACTTTGCATTTTCCTTTTAAATTTCAATTGCAGGTTTGAGAAGCAGTGGGATTGACAGTGCACTGCAAGCTCTGTCTTCCGGCACAACACCTCCATTCCCCTTTTTCACGTGTCAGTAATGACATCATAACTAACGTTAAGATTTAAGGGGACGTTGGGTGGGGAATATGGAGGAAAGGGTCTCTGGACTAGAAGAACAGTAGTTATTACGTTGAATAAAATATCCTTACTCTGACGTTCCATCCCCTTTCGTTCATACTCTATAGGCAATTACAATGCACCACAGGGAGGGTGAAACCTAAATGACTTACTAAGCGAAAAGATGTTTTGAGAAAAGAAAATGGCTGTCCGAAGGGAAGGCCAGATGTGGAACGGACGTCCAGGAAGAAATCCTGACAGAAGGCATATGGACAAGCCCAAAGTAGCTGCCTTGGTGATAATGTAGCACGAAATGTTCCATTGAAAGGGCACAGTCATAGCTTTTGCCCTTACAGTGTGTGCGTGGATACCCTCAGGAGAGTTTTTCCTCTGAGGTTTGTGTTCTGGCGATAGAAGATTTGGATGCTTCCTTCTCGGGATGCCCCACCCAAGGTAACAGAATATCAGATATTCTAAATTCCTTTGTACGGCCAAGTAGAACTTTAAGGCTCTCCTGATGTCCAGGCTTTGCAATAATGTATCACCTCTGATTGAGGATTGGGAAGGAACACCAGTTAAACTATTTCCTGGTGTGTGTGAAAAGCCTATATGACTTTCATCAAAAAGGCTGGATGGGTATGTAGGGATACTTTGTCTTTATGGAATCTTGTGTCTGGTTATGATGCTGCTAAAGCCGGAACCTAATTTACTCTTCTAGATGACATCAGCGCTACCAGCAGGATGGTCTTCCAAGCGACCAAATGGATGTCATCCAATGCCATAGGTCAAAGGACTTATAAGCCAGTGCTGCAAACACTACATGAAGGTCCCAAAAAGGGTCAGGCCATTTGGCGGACGCCTGCCTGGTCCTTTATTTTTACGACTGGGATGGCAGAGGAAAAGACCATCGCTACAGTGTTCCTATAGTCACCTATTTCTGTGACATAGGTTCTACAATTACTTCTGATGAGCTAGATGTGCTGTAAATAAGATTGTCAAGAGAGAACAGGAGTCCACTTCTTTCTGCGCTTTCCAAAAGCGAAAGCCCATCGACTTGTCTTTTATACACTGCATGAGGGGAAGCTTTGCATGCACTCTGAAATATTTGTATATTTTCCTCTTGCAGCCCAAGGTGATTTAAGGTCAGCTTTTCAGGAACCACGCTGCTAGTAATAGAGCTTGTGGATTCGGATGAAGGACCGACTCCCCAATACAGCATGTACTGGACTGTTTCTAGAACAAGAGGCTCCTGATTCCCCATGTGAGCAGGTTCGAGAATCACACCCTGGAGGGGCAGAGAGGAGCAACCAGAATGAATGTGCACCTCCTACATGCAGCCATCTGAACTTCTGACTGAGCTAGATGAGCTGAAACTAACAAGACATCGTCAAGAGAACAGGAGAGGGGGTCCACTTCTTTCTGTTTACATTCTGTTTGTGAGTGGAGTCTATCCTTGCTCTCCCAAGATTATTTATGCATGTTCCTCTCACAGCCCTAGACGACCGTCAGCTTCTCAGGAACTATGCTATGCTGCTAGCTAGAGCTTGTGTATTGGGATGAAGAATCGCCCCCCTCTCTTGCTGAGACCGCATGTATAGGGTTGCTTTGTCAGGTAGCTTCAATTCCTATCTTAATGGCACTGTTTCAGGAGTTCTGGAAAGCATCAGGCTTAGAATCAATCTTGATAAACTTCTGATGTCGACACCCTACAAAAGTGATGCCATAATACTCCTGACCCACTTAAGATTGTCCCCTGTTTGCAGAGCTATCTTGGGGTAAACATTAAGAATAAAGCCTCACATCTGTAAAGAGTACATTTCAAAGACCATCTCCATAGGATTTTGGAAGATATGTGATTGCAGGGAATCCTGGTTAGGTAAAATGTCATCAGTTAAAATTAATACAAATTAATACCAATGCAATGTCCTGGGAGATTGTGTGTGTGTGTATGTTATGGTTAAGTTGCACCACTACAAAACCTATGAAATTCAATGGACAAACATTGCTACAGGGACGATATGGTTACAGGTAAAACCTAAAAACCCCAGAAATTCACACGTTATGGTATGCTACGTGAAACATTGCAGTAATTATACATGTACATTCATGCACATAAGCACCCATCACCACAAAAGAAACTGATGGACATTTCTTTAGCAGTGTGTACACAACTCTCTTAGACGTACCTGAGCGCACGATATCTGCTTATAAACATCCACTACGTCTTTAAAAAGCATACTAATGTTCCTCCCTTCTGCCACCATGAAGTGGCAATTTGTTGGTATATGCTTCCAAAGATTTTATTTACCCATATCATACACTATAGTAGCTAATGAGTAACTCTTTTCTTGCCTTCCCACATCGATACCAAATGTGTTCCCCACTAACCCACCTACTACATAACTCGTAAAAGGCACTAATTGTACCACTGAATGTATTTTAGCAACCTACAGGCACTTTCCAAAAGGTCAGTGTCTGCACGGGTGTGGTGCTTTGTACACTGCACTGTTGCCACAGGCTCTTTTTAAATTTGCCCACCTCCACTTTCTGTCCTCACCAACTCATGCATGAAAGTGCGCAACTTGTCCTTCGCCTGAACGGCAGGTATCCTACCTCTGCTTTAGTAAAATGTGTGCACTACCTCCCACTAACTTGGAACAATAAAATAAAAGCCCTGTGCATTATGCAGAATGACATATGGTCCCTGGAACCTCAATACCTTCCACTCTCACTTCCTACATATCTGCTTGCTCCACCTTTTTCTTTATCAGCCTCCTAATCTGCCCGGGTCAGTTGCTTGTACACGCAATCAGACGATGGTACATGTCTTTCTTCTACTGTGCAACATGCTCTCTGTCTCCCTGCACCTTGAGGAGAATAATGGCAGACTCTCAAAGCACCTGAAAACCTTTCAAGGTACTACTACTTTGTCCCCTCCTGTTCCCTGCTGACTTCCTGGCTAAAAAGTATTGTGCACTGGTTTCTTACCCAACCTATCAGTGTCCCATTCCACCTCCCTGCCTACACTTCCACCCCTGCACTAGCTTTCAGCCAACTCCCGCACTTGCGTACTGCTTTCTAGAACCTTAACAGTGCACGCATCACTTTATGTGAACACATCCTTCCACTTGCCAGCACCGGCCGTAGTTGCATGTATTTCTGTTTCTTATTGTTCCCATATACTGCACTTTGCCCTCCCCTTCCCATTCACTTGCGCACGGTCAATGTCAGCTGGCATAGAGGAATCAATATCTCTGTATGGCCTCCGTTCTGCGTCCCTTTCCTCGGCGCTCCTTCACACACTTGTACGTATGCAATACAATACAAATGGCAGAAAGTACCATATCACATCATACGATATAATGCACACACTGCATGCATAACAACATCATAGCTGCCACTTACTTTATACACTTCACAATATGGTCTTCCATTGTAATGCATGTACTAAAAATGTCGGAAATGTGATCCCACAAAAGCAGCAGGGAATTTATAGTAGCAACGTTACGCAGGTGCATTCTGTCCATGCATACAAACATGATACATGCCCCTAACCTTGCACACTTTCATCATAGCCTCCTACATTTGTGTGTACAAACAAACCTTATCTCACAGTCTTTGTGTACACACCACAACCAGTAAGCACATTGCCCAATTGCTTTGCCTCTTCAGTGGCAATGCTATAGCTGCCATCCTAAAAACAACTGGATGTGCAATGTGGAATACACTCAGTACCACGGATTGCGCAGCATTACGTGCTATACACTAGAGAGGGGGGTTGAGAGGGTTTTAGGGGTGGTGGGGGGATGAAATAAAGAGGTGGGATTGTGTCTTTAGGATGGTGTGTAAAACCACTGTAGTGGCCCAGAAGGATGACAGGACGCTGTATGGTTTCAGTGGGTGTTTATTTAGACACCAGCACAATAACAATGTGGGGGGGTTGGGTATGGTCCAGAGCAGGGCTGGGGTCCGTACTCACTGTTGTGCTGTCTAATGATGCAGTTAACTTCACTGCAACCAAGGTGTCATGGAATGAGACACACCTAGCCAGCAAGAGCCCCCAGGAAGCTGTCCTCAGACTTGGTATTATGCTCTGCTGGCTGGGCCTCTGTCAGGCAGGCCCTGTCACTTATGAAGCTCCTTCTGAGGAGGAGGGGGGCCGGGGCTGACTGCCTTGGTCATCTTCCCGCTGAGTTCTGGCACTCTGTTCTCTTAGCGCTCCTTAATTGTCGTAGAAGACACGAGGTGGTGTCCCCAAAAACACTTATATTTATTTTTGTCCTTTTTGTTGTGCTTTTATTACATAAGTGCATTAATACATTTATTTTTCTTCTTCTGTCTTTTGCTCAGTGTTTCCTTCTCCTCCTGACATTTTTCTCCACTGAAGATTATCCAGGTTACTCACCGTAGTGACCACCCTACTCCTAGGCCATAGTCCCCTTTCCTCCATACTTATGGGGCATCTCGCTGTCCTGTGGGACGGGACCGAAGCACTTTGTAAAAAGCATCCAAAAATGTTTTTTCAAAATTTGTCCTTCCTCTCTTTCTTGCCCATCAGTCCTTTTCTATCGCCAGGTCAGAGACCTATTAGCAATAACAGAGGAACCTTATTAGAGGGGACGGCGGGCGGGCATATGGAGGAAAGGGGACTATGGACTAGGAGTAAGATTGGCACTACGGTGAGTAACCTGGATATACTCCTACGTCCCGTTCCCTTTCCTCCATACTTATGGGAGATTCCCAAGCACTCCTAACAGGAACTAAGGGTGGATGGAAATACCCTTATTGAAAAAGATTCTTCAGCACAGCCTAACCAAACTGAGCATCAGCTCTCAAGCTCATGTCAAGACAATAATGCTTACAAAAAGCGGATGGGAAGGCCCAAGTAGCTGCCCTAGCGATGGACTCCCAGGGGACATATTTCTGAAAAGCAACCAGAGCTGCCTTGCCCCGCACCAGGTGTGCATGAATACCCTTAGGAGGTTTCAGCCCTTGGACGGTGAAAGACTCCGTAATGCAGGCGGCGATCCACCGAGAAATAGTTACCTTAGACGCCTGCTTACCCTGAGGGTTACTGAAAGTCACAAAAAGCTGAGAAGAACTCCTAAGCTCGGAAGTACTGTCAAGGTAGAACTTAAGAGCCCTTCTGACATCGAGACAGTGCAGAACCCTTTCTGCCTCTGAGGTAGGGTTCAGAAAAAAGACCGGCAAGGAGATCGACTGATTCAGATGGAATTCAGTTACCACCTTCGGTAGAAAGGCAGGGTTTGTCCGTAGGACTACCTTGTCCTTGTGAAAGACCAAGAAGGGATACTCCACTGACAAGGCCTGGAGCTCACTCACCCGCCTTGCTGAGGTAACGGCGACCAGAAAGAACACTTTCCAGGATAGGTACTTGAGGTCCACCGAGGCCATGGGTTCAAAAGGCGTATGGCACAGCGCCGTCAGGACTACATTTAGGTCCCACGGCGGGTGCGGACTACGAACTGGAGGGTAGAGGCGTGTCAAGCCTGCAAAATGCCTCTTCACCACTGGGTTAATCAGAGAGTACGAACATTGGTCTGTAGAAAGATAAGCGGAGACCGCTGAAAGGTAAGTTCTGCATGACAGAACGTGAACACCCGACTCTGCTAGGGAGGACACGAAGGACAGCTCAGTGTCAATCGTGGCCACCCTTGGGTCCAACTGCTTCCCCAAACACCAATGACAGAACCTGAGCCATTTATTCCTGTATTGGGATCTGGTCGAGGGTTTCCTGGCTGCCTGGATAATACGCATGTTATCCGTAGACAAATTAAGACTTGAACTCGGGCACCATGCCGCCGAGCTGAGCGATTGTGGGGAGGGGTGCCACATCTGCTGTTCCCCTTGATGAAGAAGATCGGGGGTCACTGGTAACCTGATCGTCGGATACACCGACAGGTGTTGAAGTTCTGAGAACCAAAACCTGGCCGGCCACCCGGGGGCTATGAGTAGAAGGGAACAGTTCACCAAGTTCTTCAGCTTCCAAATTGCTCGATGGACTAGAGGCAGAGGCAGGAAGGCATAAGCTCTCATGTTGTGCGATGGAATCTCGAAAGCATCCCCCAGAGAGGAGGCTCCCAGCCCCCCCCCTCTGGAGGCATACCGAGGAAGCTTCTTGTTCACCGCCGTAGCGAAGAGATCCGCCTCCTGTGTGCCCCAACGCAAGAAGATCCCTGAGAGGACCTCCGCCTTCAGCTCCCACTCGTAGCTGACCACTGTCCGCCGGCTGAGGGCATCCGCTGTAACATTCAGCTGACCCGGGATGTGCGCTGCAAGCAGCCAGACACCATGAAGCACGGCCCACTCCCAAATCTGGATGGACAGGTCCACGAGGGGGAGGGAGACTTCATTCCCCCTTGCTTGTTGATGTAATACATCGACACCACATTGTCCGTACGTATGCGGACCACCTTGTTGGCAATGATCGTTCTGAACACCCTGAGCGCTAGGAAGATCGCCAGAAGCTCCAGATGATTTATGTGAAGGAGCTTGTCCTGAAGCTACCAGAGGTCCGAGACCTGTAGAAGATCTAACGTCGCACCCCACCCAGGAGGGAGGAGTCCGTCGTGATTGTCACCATAGGAGCTGGGTCCTGAAACCCTGCACCCACCGACAGGTTGCTGAGAGATGACCACCATTCCAGGTCCACTCTCATGGAAGCCGGAATCGTTATGAGCTTGGAATCCGGGTCCACAGCCTGACGCCAAGAACTCTGAAGAGCCATCTGGGTCCACCTCATCTTGAGACAAGCAAGAGGAAGAGCCAGCACACAAGAGGCCATGATGCCCAGAGGCCTCTGAAACCACCAGGCCGACATGCTCTCCGACTGCGCAAACACCTGACAGATCCGCCATTCTGTCCCCGGTCAGGTACACTCTGCAGTCGATCGTGTTCCAGCGAAAACCCAGGAAAATCAGGTCCTGCGAGACCGTCATGGAAGATTTCCGCCAGTTCACCGACAGCCCAAGATGGAATAGGAGCTGAAGGAGAGACTGGAGATTGCCCGCTGCTGCCAGCGGACAAGGGCTTCGTAAGAGCCAGTCGTCCAAATATGGATACACATGATACCCTGGAGATGAAGATAGGCCGCAATCACCGACATCATCTTCGTGAAGACACACGGAGCAGAGCTGAGGCCAAAAGGAAGCACTCAAAACTGGAAGTGCTCCTCTCCCAGAGAGAAACAGAGATATCTCCTGTGTGGGTTCCAAATCAGAATATGCATGTACGCATCCTGAAGATCCACCACACAGAGCCAATCGCCCATCTGCAAGGAGGACCGAATCTGGCTGGGCGTGATCATCTTGAATTTCTCTTGGGGTAGGAAAAGATTGAACTGGGAAAGGTCTAGGATGGTGCGCAGGCCAGCCTGGTTGGGTTTGGGCACCGTAAACAGCTGGGAAAAGAAGCCCTCCCCTCGTTCCCCGAGAGGAACGGGTTCCACAGCTCTGAGGTCCAGAAGTTTCTGAACCTCGGCTTTGAGGGAGGGCGAGCCCGGTAGCTGAAAAGGAGGGTTGACAGGTGGGGTAGGGGGTAGTGGTAAGTGGAAGCCCGCCCGAGCGACTGACAAGACCCATCTGTCTTCTGTGATGGTCTGCCACGCCTCACAATGAGACGCATTGCATCCTCCCACCGGGGTCTCGTGCGAGCACGGAGAACCCTCATTAAGTAGGTTTATCGGTGGTGTTGCAACCTGAACCTGAGGAGGAGGCTGAGGAGCGGGAGAAAAAATGCATCCGTTGTTGCCTAAGGCGGTTGTGCCCCGCAGGGGTATCCAATCTGCGAGATTTTCAGCAGAGGAAGCCCCTAAAGCCAGAGGAAGGTCGACTTTGCGACAACGGTCTCTGGGTTTTGAAGGGAGTCTTAACAAGGAGCGACAAGGACTTAGCTGTCTGAGTGCTATCCTTCGTCTTGGTGAGCTCTACATCTGTTGTAGAATGAAAGAGCTCCTTCCGATTGAACGGAAGGTCCAACACCTTGTCCTGCACTTCTTTTGAGAATTTAGTTGCATGTAACCACGCCTGCCGTGAGGTATCAACCCCCAGCATAAGGCCCCGAGCCGAGGTGTCTACGTGATGAGCTGCAGCCTCCAGGAGATCCTGGGCAAAGACCTTGGCGTCGGATAAACCCTCTTTAAAGTATTCCAGCTTCTCGACCGGGATAAACTCCTCAAACTCTGACAGACCTTTCCACATCTGCATATTAGCTCCCGCTAACACTAGTTCGGCGTTGGCCTGCCTGAGCTGCAAGGCCCGAGTTGGCAAAGATTTTTCTCCCAAGGGAGTCAAGGAGCTTGTCCTCCTTTCCCAGAACCTGAGTAGCCGTCGTGGAAGAGGATGCTGCAGGCCTGGATTGCAAAGTGGCCGCGGCCACCACTGTGGAGGAGGGGGGCGGACAAGATGACAGGGCCACCTCTTCCGAAGAATGCAGCCTGTATTGTGCGTCAATTTTCTTATTGACAAAAAGTCCAGTGTGGGGCTTTTCCCAGACCCTACGGACCTCGGCCAGAACATCCTTCTGCAAGAACAGGCCGCTACGCTCCAAAAGAGACAGGGTGAAAGCCCCAGAAAGCACACCCTCCTGCGGAGCGGGTGCCTCGGGCACCGGAACATCTAAGAAGCACATCATGTCCAGTACCCGGTCATGAAAAGCTCTAATAGAGCGGGGCAGGTCCTCGTCCTGATCACCCTGTGCGTAATCCGACAGGTACGGATCTTGCTGAACCGTATCGGGCGCTGCCTTGTCCACAGGCGGAAGAGCCGGGAGAGGCACCGCAGGCAAGGGAGGCGCCGGCGGAACCACCGGAGGAACGGGTGGAGCCGGAGGCGCAGGCCGACATATCTCCCTAAAAAGCCCTTTGAAATACTCCCCCATGGGGTCGGTACACATTAACGTTTGAAATGTACCGAAAAAGGCCTCCCCTGGGGACTGTTTCTGAACCTGAGGAAGCCTCTCACGAGGTGGACAAATCCAGGGACGTAACAGGGAAGGGTGCCACACAGGCCCCTCCACCGACATATCCACATAAATCGAAGGTGCCGACTCTGCAGGCAACGAAACATTGTCCGCAAGAGGCATCTGGGCGTTCCAATCGTAAACTGGCTGATAAGGATGGGCACAAGGGACTCTATGTTCACCCAAGGAAGCAAGCCCTACACCCGAGGCGATGGCGTAGTTGTAGGGCTAGCACCCAAATAGGGCGCCGCGGTCGTGGCAGGAACAGGCGCCATTTTGTCATCGCCTGAGGGGAACTGCGGCACGTGAGGAAGTGAGGCAGGGGTCCCTGTCGATGGATCAGGGGTCTTAACTTTAGCCTTAGCATAAGGAACCTCGGCAGAGCCGGTACTATGAGGCCTGGAATGTTTCTGCGACATACCAACCGCCAAATCAGCCTTCCTCGGAAGGACCTCGGCACTGCTGGTAAAAGAAGAACTTTCCTTCTTTGCCCCCTCAACAGATCTGGTGTCGCCGCAAGAGCGGGAACGGTGAGAAACAGCCTCCACCGGTAAGGCCTTGTCCGGCCTCTCAGAAATGTTGGTAACTTTAGCCTCTGAAAGAAGGACCTCGGACCCACGTCCGGTGACAGCCTTATCCGCGCGGGCCTCGAACATCCGTTCGGTAACAGCAAGCCCCACCAAGGCCTCGGGGCGCACCCCGTCCTTATTTTTGAGGGAAGCCGACAGAGGCCTCAGAGCGAGCTCTGGTACCCCACGACTCAGTAGAACTGGGTCTACAAACAGCCCCCACATGAGGGGCCTTGGAGCGTGCTCCAGTATACACAGGCCCCTTACGGAGATCCTCAGAGAAAACTCCAGTACAATTATTAGGCCCAACGGGCACTTCAGGGCGAACCCCGGTGACAGAGCGATCAACACTCCTCCTGGCCCGAGAGGAGCCTGGAAAGGTATCCCCCGGGCGGGGTGCTCTGAAAAGTAAAGAAATTACCGGGCGTTTTTTCTTCTTGTTGATGAACGCCTGAAAATGTGAAGGATGAGTTTGTCGGAACACCTCCTCCCACCGCTCCAACCGACATTGAAGTGCCCGGACCAAAGGGAGTCGCAGTAAAAACAGGAGTCCCAACGGTGATCCGGGCCCAAACACTCTTAACAAAGAGGATGGGGATCCGCCCTCGCGAAACGACTGACACGATGAACAATCTGGAAAGTCTAGTTTGAACGACATAGACAGACTAGTACACGATTGCAAGCGAGAGCCAGAGAGGAAAAAAGGGAAGAAAATCTTGCGAGGATGCAAGTGCGTCCAGTCCCGAACGAGCGAGAAAAGGACTGATGGGCGATGCGCGGGGTGGAGCCAAGGTGGGCGGGGTTACGGCCGCGTGCTGGGCCCTGCAAAGAAAGAGAGGAAGGACACATTTTGAAAACATTTTTTGGGATGCTTTTTACAAAGTGCTCCGGTCCCGTCCCACAGGACGGAGAGATGTCCCATAAGTATGGAGGAAAGGGGACGGGACGTAGGAGTATAACCATTATCTTACATTTCTACAGGAGTGTCTGCGAAGCTTCGTGCGCAATGACAAACACAAAAGCATCGCCAATGGAAGTAAATAAAAATGCCATTTCCCTGGAACCACTGGAACTCTCCCTGGTTATTAAAGCAGTCCGTGCACAACATCCCAAAACTGGACATAAAATCGCACATGCTTCTGTTTATCCAACGTCTCTCAACGTCTAGCTGTGGACAACTGACACCGGCATGCTCCCATTTTCCTCTTGGTGTCATCGATGAGAAAATCACCTTTGCAGACGGAAAAATCTGCATCACAGCGCTCATCAACCTCTTTAAATAAACGAGCAAACAAAGACGACGCATGCCCCAAATGTAGTCCTCCAAAATGCAGGACCACCACATCCACAGCACTAACAGAGGCCACATATTTGCAAAGAAGATCCATGCAGCTGAAACCCCATTCATAAAAGCCTACACTCCTTCCAATTGAAAATCAGTATCGAAGCCTCTTTCCACGGCATACCTGTACAGATCGTGCACAAAGAGATCACCGACTATAAGCACTCGCCGACTCTCCATGTCCGCCAACCTCAATACATCTACCTTTTGGTAAATATGTCACCGCCCCTTCTGATAAACCACACCCTCCAATCCTCACTGGAGAATCCCCACAATTTGCCATGACGTGGCACATGCACTTTCGCAGCTACAGCTAGGGCCACGCCCCAGTAAATTACACACAATACTTCTTCCCTTTGCACTCCATTTTTCCAAGAAAGCCATGATGTAGCACGTGCACTTTCCCAGCTACAGCTAAGGCCACGCCCCAATAAAGCAGACACAATACTTCTTCCCTTTGCACTTGATTTATCTAACAGTCATTTACTGCCACCTATAAACAACTATAACATTTTCTTAAACGCCTGCACCAATCACATACTTAAACTCTGCATTGCACACTTTCATTTCTATACACAACTCCATATGTCCCCTTTAACTTCATTTTATTTTTTATTTATTTAAATTCTTACGTGCCACATGCTTGTGGACCTCAGGGCGCACAAAACAGAGTCTGAGAACACGTTCCCTTTGGTTCCAAAGCCCCTCCACCAAAAACGTTTCCTACAGAATGCCCTATTTCTGCATCCACAACAATATGCCGGCGCACCCAGCACACATTTTACCATGCACACAACACTCCACCCTTGCGCACACCCACAACAACACTACAAATGCATGCATACAACCATGTACGCAGATAACATAAAACACAAACGTAACATACACAGCAGCACTTCAACCCAACTCTCTCACTCCATAAAGCACCCATTGACAAAAACATGTCGCAATTACCACCATCCACAAACATACCATCACCCCTACACACTATCATGCAGAAAGTATTGTTTCACTAGCAACCGAACCACAACATTGTCACAACATTTTGCCTACCTGAACAATTCTGCACACATCATAGTAAAGAACCCTTATAAACTGCACTTCAACCATGCCCTGTGCCATACTGCCAGTATGCACACACTGCACCAAGTGTGCACACTGCGTGATTTTTCTTTGCACCATGTCCAATCACACATCCAAAACTTTACCATATTCTACCATCCACCGCACCTGCGGAACCAAACATACACACCTGCCAGCTCATTTGTACTGCTGTATGTCATCAGCAACGTACTGCACAACCATTCTTTGCAGGTCATCACCGTCTACCAGATGCAGTCAACATTGCATTAGTGGCGTGGGTGTCCCCAAGTCCTAGGCTCTTCAATCCATGGCCTACAACCTACCACCTTTGTCCATTCACCCAATAGGCTACACCTTCAACACAGGCACCACAACTCCATAGTGACATTATGCAAACCCAGCACCCAGTTGACACACTGCACCACTTAACATCATCATCTCCAAGCACACATCACAAACTTTACCATGTTGTAACAGTGTCCTCACCAGCAAAACCACACAAGCAGTTATGGCAGCTCACTTGTCCAGCTCTATTGCGTCTAAAATGTGCTCCACATCCATTCCTTACAGGTCACAACCCTCTGCCTGCTGCCGATTCTGAAATGCCTTACTGTGTGTGTCCTAAAGTCCTACCCTCTTCAGTGCATGGCCTACAGCCTTCAGCCATGCACCCAACAGTCTAGACCTTCCAGACTGTCACTTCTACGTATTAGCATCATCCATTTTGCCAACTTCGCCTATCCACATACACAGCAGTACCACCAGCACTACTACCCAACCTGTGCATCGCCATGGACATAAAGAGTAACAATTTGCACCACTTACCATAATGTAGAAAGAAAACACTCTCTCCTACACCCCTGTACACTTTCATTCACATACTATGGCTGTCCCCATTCCCATACTATAGTGCCACTGCCTAAGTAGCCACATTCAGTTCGCAGCAGTGGCCTACTGCAATACATGTGCACACACTGCACTATGCAAGCACCACCCTGCACCAGATGTACACCCACACATGCTTTACTGCGGTAGATATGGTAAAGGCCTACGCTCTTCACTGCATGCCCTACGGTCTATGGCCTTCGTCCATGCAGCCAACATTATAATCCTGCCACAAACCCAATGCAGCTTCCTTAACCCATGCATGTCACCATGTGCCCAAGTACCGCATTACATCCGCATGACACAGCCAGCCGCGCTCCCACCCAACCTATTTCATGTGCAATTCATTCCCCTTCTACACTGTTCCTGCCACCACTTAGCACAGAAAGAGGTGCCCGCAAACAGGTCACCTGCACATGCATCCACCAATCACATACAGATCCTCTGCATTCCACCCATTCACTAAAACAGGTAGCTATAAGCAAAATGCACAAACATACCACAGCCTTCACCAACCCTACCCAGACCCATTCACAAAGTATGGTATCACTACTATACCAACCTAACCACAACTGTTGCACAACATTGACCCTTTTGCCACAATTCATCACACAGTATAGTTACCAATCACACTTAAGGTGCACTTCTACCATATCCTCTGCCAAAGTAACAGTATGGTATGCAAACCCAGCACCCAGTTCCCACACTGCATCACTTTTCATATCACCACCTGCAAGTACACATCAAATACTTTACCATGTTGTAACAGTATCCTCACCAGCAAAACCAAACATGCAGGCATGGCAGCTCACTTGTTCTGCTCTATTGCGTTTCAAATGTGCTGTACACCCTTTGTTTTACAGGTCACCACCCTCTAAGTGCTGCAAATTCCAAAATGCATTAGTGCCATGTGTGTCCTAAAGTCCTAGCCTCTTGAGTGCATGACCTACGGCCTACAGCCTTCGGCCATGCACCCAACAATGTACACCTTCAACACTATCAGTGCTACATAATTGCACCATCCATTTGACCATGTGACCAACGTCACCTATCCACATACACAGCACAACCACCAGCACTACTACCCAACCTGCCCACCGCCATGTACCTATACAGCAGCAAATAGCACTCTCTGCTGCACCCCTGCGCACTTTCATTCACATACTATAGCTGTCCCCACTTCTATTCCTAAACTGTAGTGCCACTCCCATAACAGTATCCAAACCTAGCACCCAGTTTCCACACTACATCACTTTTCACATCACCAAGTACACATCAAATACTTTACCATGTTGTAACAGTGTCCTCACCAGCAAAACCAAACATGTAGGCATGGCAGCTCACTTGTACTGCTCTATTGCGTTTCAAAGGTGCTCCACACCCTTTTTTTACAAGTCACCACCCTCCAAGTACTGCAAATTCCAAGATGCATAAGTCTGTCCTAAAGTTCTAGCCTCTTGAGTGCATGGCCTACGGCCAGGAAAGGTCCAGTACAGAAGAGGCAGCACCTGCCTAGACACTATAGTGGGCATGCCGGGAGACAGAATTATTGGGTGGCCATCACCTATATAGGCGGCACTCATTGTAATGCTCCTGTAACGACCGTTGCAATGCACTTCCAAGTACCTTCCCTGTGCACAATAGCACAGGGAAGGTACAGAGCACAGTTGTCCACATCTATAACAATATTACAAAGGGAGCACCTACAGGCAACACAATACGGTTCGCCATGTCAGCCGCCCACAGTACGCAGACTATAATGTGCAACCGTTTCACCTCCCCTTCCTGTTAACCACACCCAGACTACCTGGTTGGCGAATACCCACACTGCCATGGCAATTGGGCAAGGTGGTGAAAAGGCCAGATTTTGCCACGTGCGTCTCCCAAAGTAGCCTAGTGGGCCACACTCCTGTAAAACTGGAACAGTCCTTCTTCCCTTTGCACTAATTTCTCTGCAGCTCTACTTCATTAGGTTACTGGTAAATAGGCACACACGCATACACCAATTGCATTAAAGCCGCCATCATCGAACACTGTCACCACTGTGCAACACTTGAAAGGTACCGTTACACATTCACAGTACAAAAGTCGTGCCATTCCAAAGCACGTCCACTGCAAAGTTCAATGAAAGTATGCACAATTTCTCCATCTGCATACATCCACATGGCCACCCAGGATGTGGCACGCGCCATCCAGAAAGTACCGTGAGGGTAAACAATATGAAACTAGGCAGGGGATTCAGTCTTCCAGCGTATATGTATGAAGGTTTTTTCTTTTTTACGTGCATGTATTTTCTCTTTGTGTGCGTTTCTGCTTGCCTGTCCTCACATTTTTACAACATTCTGGCCAATGCTTTGTGCACAGTGTGAAAGAAAACGGCATTGCCAATGGCGCTCAAATAAATGCCATTTCTACGGAACCACTGCATATTTTACAACCTCATGATCTCATAGCGGGTGGAGAACATGCCAGCAGTCTGCATAAACCAATGCATAAATCTGTTTATAACACATCTTCCGACTGCTGGCTGGGGACAAATTACACCGTCATGGACCCACACTGCTCTTGGTGTTCTGCATAAGAAAATCACATTGGCAGTAGGGAAAATATGCATCGCTGCGGTCAGCAACCTCATCAGCAGACGGATTAATCATCCACACGACATGTAACCCAAATGTGCACTTCCATAGTGCACCACAACACAGTCCACATTTGTGACGGATGCCACATATCTGCAAAGGCGAACCATCCCGGCGAAACTGCAATCACCCTGACAGGCCCAGAAAGCATACACTCCTTCCAACCCGAAATTACCTGCAACGCCTCTTTGCACACAACACCTGTGCAGATGGCACACAAGGTTATCACCGACAATAAGCACGGTGCATCTCTCCATGTCGTCCACCCTCACGAGACAGTATTGTGACAAAATGGTAACGCCCTTTCCCATGAACCACGCCCTAAACTCCTAATTGTCTATTTCCCACAATTCCATTTCCACCCTGCTCATAATGGGAGGATGTGCACGTGCGCTTTCCCATCTACAGTGAGGGCCACGCCCCAATACAGCTGTGACAATACCTCTTCCCTTTGGACTGTCACTTTTTGCAGCACTCCCCAAATTGGGTGCTGTCACATTTCAACACATGCATGAACCAATCGCACACAAAACCTCTGCATTGCACACTGTCATTGCTATTCACCACTCCTTTTTTACCGTTAAACACTCTCAATACACGTTTGTTTGCAAAGCCCCTCCACCAGAAGTTTCTGCTAAAGAAGGCACTATTGCAACATCCACAAACATCCTAACATGCTCCCAGCACACCTTTAGGTATGCAAACAACATTGCAACCCTTTCCACACCCACCGCAACACTACACATCCAAGCAAGTGACCATGTGGGCACCTAACATTATGCACAAACGTTACATACGTAGCGCCAGTCCTACCCATCTCCCCCAAACCATAAAATACCCATTCACGAAAGCGTGTTGCACTTAGCAGAAGCCACAACCATAGTGCAGCCTGCCCCATCCCTACGCACTACCATTCACACGCTATCGTGTCACTGCCAACGTATGCACAGCACCTTCACAACATTGGACCTACTTCAATAAATGTGCACACAGCACAGTAACCAACCACATATAAGCTGCCCTTCAACCATACCCACTTCTATGCGACAACAACCATTGGAATAGTCCCATACTATTCTTGGTGGTCTACATGGAAAAGCACATTGGCAGTGGGAAAAATGCGCTTCACTGCTTTCATCAACTTCTTCAGTTGACGGTACACACCGGAACAAGCCATGGAACCCAAATGCAATGCTCCATAGTGCACAACCACACCATGTACAGTTGCGAAAAAGGCCACTCGCTGACATTCTGCAAGCAGAACGCTGAAACTGCACACATCGACACAGCACCACACAGTCTCCACTCCTTCCAAATCGAAATGGCCATAAAAGCCTTTTTCGATGGCATACTGGAACAGATCTTCCACAAAAACATCACCGACTATCAAAACAGTGTGTCTCTACATCTCTGCCTGTCACCTTCAATACACAAAGTAATGAAGAAAAATGTTGCTGCCCTTTTCCTGTAACGCACACCCCGAGCACCTGATTCAACAATCCCCACAGTCCCATTTCCATTGGCCAGCATGGTGAGAAGCGCAGAATGTGGCACATGTGCTTCAAGTACCGCGAAAGCCACGCCCCAGTAAAGCAGCAGTCCCTCTTCCCTTTCCACAATTTTTTGTCCATCACTACCTCATTGTGTACTGTTAAATAGTCACACACGCATCCACCAATGGCATTCAAGACGTTAGCATCTAACACTGTCACTTCTGTACAACACTGCATATGTACTGTTGCACATTGAGCCTCCAAGTGTCGTGTCATTGGAAAGCACGTCCAGTAGAAAGTTCAGTAAAAGAATGCAAGATTTGTGCATCAACATTCATCCACATGAGCACCCATAATCACAAAGTGGAATTATGAAAACTTTTTCTGCATTATGTTTACAACTCTGTTATAAGTGCCTGTGCGTACGGTATCTGCCAGTGATAGTCCATTACGTTCTTAAAAAGGTTTTCTCCCATCCACTATCGTTAAGTGGCAATTCAATTGTATATGCTTGCAATGTTTCCATTTACCCGTATCACCCACTGTAATATTGAAACAGGAACTCTCTTCTTTCCTTCCGACAATACTACAAATTTGTTTACCCTCTAACGCATATCCTACATAAATAGTAAAAATATGGCACCAAAACCAGCACTGCATGTATGTTACCAACCTAAAGCAACATCCGAAAAGTTGACTATCTCCACAGCTGTGGATTGCTTTAGGCTAGACTATTGCAACAGCCTTGTCCTAAATCTGCCTGCTTGTACTCTCTGCCCTCAGCAACCCATCCAGAAGAAGACTGTGCGCCATGTGCTTGGCCTCAAGCCAAGGGATCTTATCTCTCTGGGACTGAAATGTCTGCATTGGCTCCCAGTAGCTGCTAAAAATAAGGTCAACACCCTCTGCATTATGCGCAAGGCCTTCTGGGCCCTGGGGCCTCAATACCTGCAACTCTCACTTCCTAAACAGCCGCCTCCAACTCCCTCAGGGTCACTCGCTTCAGCAAGCAACCAGTTGGTGGTAGATCTCTTTCTGCGGCTGGGACCTCACTCTGCAACAGCCTCCCTGCCTCCATCAAACATGAGAACCATCGCCGTGTCCGGAAGCACCTCAAAACCTTTCTATTTGACTCTGCTTTTTTTCCTCCTATCCCCTGATGACTTCCTGGCTGACACTGATTCTGCACTGGTAAACTGGCCACCCTCTGATCTCGGGCCCCGGCAACCTCCCTCCGCCAGTCGCACCCCTGCACTGCCTTTCTGGCAAACCCCGCACTTGGGGCTGTTTTCTGTATCCCTAACAGTTCTACCACCACCTGATGTTGGCACTTATCACCATCGGGCCGTATGTTTACTCATTGTCATTGTTTCTTCTTCCCATGTACTGCACTTTCTCCTCCCCATGCACTTGGGCGATCTGAGTGACACCTGGCCTAGTAGGTTTGTCTCTATCTCCCGACTGTTCCTCCTCCCTTGCCTCAGCGTGCCTTCAAAAACGTGTGTATATGCGCAGTATAAGTGGCATATCATACAATATGATTTTATACACACATTGCACGCATAACAACAGAATGCCTGCCACTTACCTTGTACACTTCACAAAATGTTTTTCCGCAGCACCCCACTTACTGCAACCTTATGAAAAATGATCACAGAAAAGCAACACTAAGTGTACGTTAGCAACTGCAAACAAGTACATACAGTGCATACATACAAACAGGATGCCTGCCCCTTAGCTTGCACACTTCCACCATAGTCTTCTGCGTGTCTTTGTACAAAGAGACCTTCTGCCACAGTTTTTCCATAAACACCACAACCAGAAACCTTATTGAGCAATCCCTTTGCCTCCACAGTCCCGTTTCCATGGCTACCATCCTCAAAAAGGGGCAGATGTGGCACGTTTAGTCCTGAAACTACAGCAGAATCCACTGAGTTATCATGCTAGAAAAAGGGGGGGGGGGGGAAGAAGTGTGAAACAGGCTAGGGGTTTGGGTCTTTATTGGTATATATTCAAAACGCTCCTGATCACGGTCCCAGACAATTTCTTGAATAGACGGTAAACAAATATTTTTAAACGTATTTGAAATGATTAATGAGCCCGGGTCTCCAGATGCATAAAGGTTCTCACACGATTCCGAGGTGCGTTGTTATGCCTGGATGTGAACAAAGACTTTCGAGCAGCACAGCGTGCATTCTGGCGGATTGGGTGAACCATCCGTCCACCAAGATTTGGAAAGGAATAGAGAACTGTGTATCTAGTCTTGCACTTACTTCAACATGCACGTCAGCTTGCCCCTAAATACAGACCTCTAGTGGTGTATTATTTACCAATGATGAAATCAACATTGGCGGTGTGGGACAGATTGGCAGTGAAGCTCCATCTCACTACCTTCTCAGACTTGCCAGTCCCAGGATAGAGAAACCCTCACTTCACTCCCACCTATCATGACAAGGATTTTGAACAATGGCTTAAAAGGGGTTGTGAATACACTACTTGTGTTTATGGAAAGTGAGATCAGACCCTTCATACAATTCAAGTAGCAGTTCCATATGGTAGAAAAGGAATGGCTCCAGTATTGTTAAATGAGACAATGAATTTTACATCAAAAAATGTAAACATATGTTTTTAGACCTCTCTAAGAAAAATGAATATTCGTGAGTCGAAGGGTCTCATCTTTAAAATATATACACTTCCGAAAATCCGAGACAAGTCTTTACCCCATCTGTGGGTTGGACAAGCTGATTTGGCAGAGCAATCATTTGAAAAGACCTGGGACAAATATGGTCCTGGGTAAACAGGTTATATATTTGCATAAAGCACAGAGACAAACAAATGAGATGAGTTACAAGTGAAATTGGGTCCCATTTTTGCTAAAGAAAAAATAGACTTAGGCAGAAACAGGCATGTGTTGGAGTGATGTGGGGGAGTATGTGTGATGGTACTGCCTCATATTAGTTAGAATTTGGATGGAGGTCCTCAGTGAGTTAAAGGTGAGTCTGATACCCCAGGATCCTGCAGGACGTATTGGTAGGCAGATTAAAGAGGTTGTCCCTCTGTCATGAAAATGAAGTGATCTTATGTTAAAAAGCCTTCTTAGCAGCACGCTTGCTGAACGCCTCTCTCAGGCAATCATACCTGAACTTTATGATTGGTATTCTAAGATGTGGTCTATTATAATTAATGAGAAGATGACTTTCGCATCACAAGGTGAACTATCTTCCCTTTCTTCGATTTGAGGATTGTGCTTTGATCATGTGAAGAAACAGAATAAAGGTTTTACCTGCCCTAATGTATGAGTGCGCTGGATCTACTGGTCTACAAAGTTGGACACAGGAGAATTGCAATGCTCACTGAATACAAGTTAAGTGTCTACTGATCTTAAGCGACAGACGGGGGGTTCGAACATTTGTATACTAGGAGAGGAGAAGCAGAACCCAGCACTGCACTACAGGTTCGATTTAATGTTCATCAACTCTGCAATAAGGTGGTTTCGTAATTCTAAGTGCTGGAGCTGTGAATAGTTCAGATATCTCTTATAGCGGCCGGAAAAACAGCTAAACAAAAGGGAAGGGATGGGTGTATAATGCTAACTGAGTCTCATAAGTACATGAGCAATTCTGCATTATTTGTGTCAGTGAAAATGAGTTATTGTCCCTTTGTTATGGCTCTCCAGTTTTTTTACTCACAATTCTTTCTAAAATCACTGTCAAAAAGTATAGAAGAAATGGAAAATGCACGTGCCCCGTGTCCAAACTAGACTGAAATTAATTGGTCACATTTAATTTAAAAGGGAAATAAGAGATGTGTAAGAATTTATACCATCACTTTAATATACCAAATTCATTAACTAACTAGACTTCTGCAAACTGCTGCAGCATAAACCAGTGCCCGTCAGTCCAAGAGCTTTTTAAAATGAATTTAATATATACGCTAAGTGAATGCTGTGAAATCTCAGTGGAGAAAAATATGCCTAAAAACTAATTAATCAGATGAAACGAAAGGCAAGTACTTAATATCGCACCAGCAATTTATATGAGATTTTAATGTCGAAATCACAAGACTACCGATTGTATACACACACATTGTGTGTGGGTTTAATTAGAAACAAAAATGTGTATTTTTTTTAACTTTATCTAAATCTTATATGGATTATGGCAATGATTTAGAAGGCATAATCCTTGTGCAGTGGTGGTATACGGGAATACGCCCAGTGACTTGTATAATTGATACATATTTTGATCTCTATAATCATTGACACCCTAAGAATATAAATCTTTATTTCACCACATCCTTAGGGGTGATGAGTTTAGAAAATTGTGAAGTCTCAGTTTTAAAATATATCATGTTATTTTGGCTATTTACAAAAAGGCTTTTTCCACTGCCCTTGGGCCATCTAAAAGCACTGATGGTGGAGAAGAGAGAGGAAGTGAGTAGCATAGTGAAGGAAGCAACATACTGCTATGTCGGTTGCACATTTATGGACTCACTAAGTTGTCAGGCCTCGTAAAATTGTCCCTAAACCTAGGATTCTCAGCCCAACTCTTATTAACAAAAACATAAAAGGATGCTTGTCAGGATGTCTCACAAAACAAGAAAGTCCTCTGTCAGAATCGTATGGTAACTTTAGTTCTGTACCTACCACTACAAAAGAAAAACATACATCTAACCAAGATACAATTTGTCCAAACAGAAGAACGGTTTCTGGTATCTGACCCCGACACTGATGTCTCTATTCATTTCTTTAATTTTGTTTAATGTGTTACAGTAACATCCTTAAATGTACACACATTGATTTATTACTTGTTTACATAACTAAAATTATTAATAAACTCCTAAAATGAATACAATTGTCCAATCTTTAAACTCATTATAAACTTCACAAATAATTCCTACACTAACCGAACATAACTGGTAGTAAGGCATCCCCAGCTTTAGAACTAATTTAGTTTCTTTTCGACCTGTTTCCAGACTCTGTAAAGTGCACTCTTTAGAGCAGCGTTATTTGAATTTAAACAGTATAGCCAAAATTAATTTGATTTAATATGCTCATATTCCCGCACAAACTTCCCTAGATTGCTCATGTACACGTTGCCCATCTGCTTACAGGAAGTCATAAAATGACTGTTACATTCCAGTGTGTTAACACAATAAATTCTACATGTGCGTTTCTCAACGGACAGGCCCAACGAGGCTTCATACTGTCAATGTCGGGAGGTGATTCAATCGTAATAATAATACAAATCTACAAACAGGAAAAGGAAACATCATCATAGAGAAGCCCATCACGGAGAAAAGGGCGAGGACTGAGGCTGTTTCTGGCTGTGTGCTGTGCCGTGCAGTAGCTGAACATTTATTTTCTGCCTTCTACTGCCTTTCACCTTCCACTGTGTGCCGTGCCGTGAAGGACAGAAGGATAGAACCTAACGAGCACAGGGAGCATATTCAACATATTTAACACGGCCCCTTTAACGCTCCATCAGAGGGGGGACACGACCACCAGGAAGTGCCAGTGAAAACAGGAACTGCCTGCCCTTGCGACATGCAGCCCATCGCGGATAAAAGGGCGAGGACTGAGGCTGTTTCTGGCTGTTTGTGCTGGCCGTGCTGCACCGCTTTGATAAGTGAGGTATACCATAATATATCATTACGACCAGACTTGGAAGATTCTGAGAGGGTTCCTGATTGCAGCACCTAAGAAGCAAAAGACTGCATTCAGAACGATACGCATCCGGACGTCGGAAGTTGACTTGCAACCACCACCTCTACAGATAGAACAAAGCTATCTCCCTATCGAGATGAAGGACGAGAGAAGAAGGTAAGGAGAGTTGGACTTGTGGGCTCAGGGATCCTGGGATGGTAGCTGAACTGATCCCGCGGTGTAGTGCCACCTATATCCACCCCTTAGCTTCGATCCCTATTGTTCCACGAATAAAAATCTAGGGGGAACTAGAGTGTTTTACGGCAATATCACCTGACTTCAGGAACTTTGGGAAGTCCCCCATTGTGGGAGTGAAAGATTGAAAGCCATCCCATCCGTCCAAAAAAAACTAGCTGAATAGTACAAATTTAGGCTTCACCAAAGACCTGTTGGTAAGGGCTCCACCAGAAGCTGGGTAAACCTATAAGGCAAAAGCCTCAAGAAAGGTATTCAAAAATCATCCGATTAAAGAAGGGTAGTGGCCAGGGGGCAACCTAGGAGCAGCCACCTAAGGCATCCTACATCAGAAGTGAAAAGGAAGAAAAAGGAGAAACGCAATCAAAATAAAAATAGAAAAATAATTTTAAAAAAATAATAAAAGGAAAAAAAATCGAAGAGATAAATGAAACTCTGTAGTACATTAACAAAGGATGATCTCAGGTGCCCAGAATGGGGCAGATCCTACTCAGAACAGCTAAAAAGGATAAAGAGCCACAAGACCTACAGATCAGACAGGAAGACTTGTGTTGCTGGGCCTATTGAAGGGGCCGACCTGAGACAGATCATCCTAATTCAGGCCCAAATCCATGCAAACATAAGCCCCCCACATACCCCGTCCCCTGCCATGGTAGGAGCTACGGAGAACCGCCCAATAATACAATCCTGGAAGCAAGGACTGGAGTATACAGTTACAACTAAAAAAATTACAAAAGAAGATTGATGACCACTTTTATAAAACAAAACCTAAAAGTGTGGACGACCAGGATCTCTTGCCTATGGCATGTATACTGGCAGAGCATAAGAAAGCCAATAAGGAGAATCAGATGACTAATAAGGAGACATCAACCCTCCCGAGAGCACAACAACGTCTGTTGTTAAAAGACATCTCCGTATGTCAGGTGGGGGAAAGAGATAAAAATAGAACCGACGAAGGAGAAATACGGGTAGAAGACAGACAATTGGGTTTTCCATCATACCCAATTCAAGCACAGAGCAACTCTGTCCAACAAGGAATGTCATGTTCATAGGAAGGCACAATCCGTGCATTAAACTTTGTTCTCAATTCCTTGGTTTCTGTATTCGACTACTAAAAACTGAAGTCCAGGCGCAAGCAGGGATTCTCTTAGAATTTACCAAGGAAACAGCAAGTTTGGATTCATCTTTGGTGGGTTGCAATAATATCATCAACACAAGTCTTGCACCCTGGATGAAGGATATATGCTTGGAGTTAGCCAACGAAGGATTAAATACATCAGCCATTCAACTAGCATGGGCCTCAAGGAGAAAAGAGGAGGAAGAAAATAAATCACTCCTACAAGAGTTGCTGACCCAAATGAAAATCGGATGGCAAGCTCAAAGGGGAAAAGAGGGGGAAGATATATCGGAGGAGATAAATCATCCCTTCAATGATACCCCCCCCTATCAGAATCGACCCTCGAGGAATTCAGACAATTAGCCAATGCAGTGGGTGGAGCACTAGAAGAGGTATCTGAGCTGGAGGAACAACATCAGACAAAATATATGGAACAAGCACAACAAACTATGCTGGGGACATATCAGCAACGATCAAAGGGAAGAAGAAAAGAAAGGAAGAGAAGAAACAGGGATTCACTCCATCCAGTGAGGGAAGAAAAGAAAACTAAGAAACACAAGTGGAAAATACAAAAAAATCAGAAACAAACATCTTCCTAAAATCACCAATAGTGAGCACTGGAGAGGAAGAAGAGCTCATGAAACACCAACGCATAGGGGAGGAGGACCCCAAAAAAAAGAGTAAAAAGGAGGAGAGACAAGCAAAAAATAAAGTCATTTTGAAAACCAAAAACAAGTGTTGCCAAGAAGATCCTTTGGATGGTATTGAAATTAAATGCATAAGTGTTGGCCGTCAAACAGACTGTAAAGAGTGGGAAAGGGCGACCAAGAACATGCAGCTTAGTGTAAAAGAATGAAATTAGGCAAATTTGCTACCAACAGATGAGAACAAGAAGAATACTCACTGGTCTCCATTGGCCCCACTGCATTACAACCGTCCGGTTGCTCCAATTGTTTTTATTGAATAAACGCAATGCCGCAACCACTAAATCAACTGAAAGCTCTAAGGAGCCCAAGATACAGAATAAGTCTATGAAAATAGCACCAATCTTTCTGAAACCACTGGCAATATTGCAGGGGAAAAAATCATTGATTGAGGAAATCAAATAGGGACAAGGCAAGTGTGCCTTGCTTGACTTAAAATCTAATGGAGGAGGAAAATCAACGGAAATGGATGAGAATGAAACACAAATGCTGGCTGATCCTCAAGAATTAAAACACCCAGCATGGCAAAGTAAGACCAAAGAAGAGACTATGGGCCTCATTACGACCCAGGCGGTAACCATGGCGCTATTTGCGCCATGGTTGCCTCCAAAACCTTACTGATTCCGCCATGGTGAATGGAGCAATTACCGCCCCATTCCAAGGTTGGCGGGGCGGTAATTCCCCATTCACCTTGGCCCTTCCCCATTACCATTTGAGCCCCCATAGGGCTCAATGGGAAAGGCGCTAATAACGGTACCCCTAATTGCGGTACCATTATTAGCTCCAAAGTCCCTTTGCGGGTCCTGTCCTTAACGCCTGGTAAAACCAGGCGTTAAGGGAGGACCCGCAAAGGGACCTCGGAATAGGGTGGTAAGGGATTACCGGCACCAGTGCCCTTACCGGTACCAGTATTCCCTTACCGCCCGGGTCATAATGAGGCCCTATGTCCCAATTTGCGATGCCAAAACTATGGCTCAGCATTTCAGTCAAAAACAAGAAGCATAAAGCATTATGCAGAAGTGTAATCCTCTCATACTTCAAGGAGATACCAAATCTCTATCATTTGAGGTCCCAGAACATCGAATCTGTACGCTTCCCAAGTACTCCATTTATAGCTGAATTGGGGTTGACATTGAGAGAGGCTCTGGAAGCAATAGTGGGAGCGTCAATAGAACTGGAGAGATGAGGTCTTACAGTGTCATGTAGAACGCCTACTAACAGCTCCCATAGTGTCACAGGCACCTAAATGGCCCTCTAGAGCCAGTAGATATTCTGGAGAAAGCAGTAAACTGGAGGTTAATCGATTAGAAGAGAGAAACAGTGTCGGCAATACTCAGGATAAAGCCCCTGCAATGCTTCCGGAGATCCTGACACAGTTAACTGCAGAAATTGGGGGTGGGGAACCAGTCTCTTTAGGCACAAAGGACTGTCTATGGTGAGCTGGAACGTGCGGGGTTCCAATACATTCACCGCCAGGGAAATGAAAAACCATCTATTTTGGAACATAGACATCCCCTTTTTACAAGATACATGGCTGGTAAATCCAATCACAATTGAAGGATATACTTTTCATTGCCTACCTGCTCTTTAAAAAGCCAAAGGCAGACCATCAGGTGGCCTGTTGATGGCAATTAGAAATGCCATAATAGAAACCTTGATAGAGATCTTCGAAAATAAAATCTGCATTCAAGCAAGCAAGGTAACTACGAATAACTCAAAACCTTGCTTTGAGGTTTTCTTGGTAAATATTTATTGGAACCCCGCCTGTTGTAGTCTTCACGTCTTCCATGACACTTTGTTGATACTGCTGGTAAAAATCTAAACTAGCAATGGGAGTGCCCGAGTAATATTAGCAGGGGACTTTAATCCAATGCGTAGCGTTGGAAAGAAACCCTGTCAAATACGGGTCTCGAATGATCTCAGGCACTGGAAAAATATGGGTGGAATTCCTAGCAGGATGGGGACTGAAAATGGTGAATGGAAGTTTGCCAGGAGACATTCCAGCAGCCCGAACCTGGCATCGAGGGAGCTCTGCCTCGATAATAGATTATATATCTCTGACAGCTGATCGCTTTACATTACATAGCACATTGAAGATGGAGCAAGGGGGTGGAAGCGATCACTCCAGATTGGAACTACTCTTCTCAGACATTACATCAGATCTATGAGTTAAGCAGGCCCAATATTACTCGCTAAGGAATGGTAGGTTGCACCAGTGTAAATATAAAAAAAGAAGGGGATGTTCTAAATAAAAGACTTCTAGAGATCCCAGATGATATCCAGCAGGGCTCATGTAAGCCTGAGGAAATTATGACATATATTTGGCCGATCTGCCCACCAAGTGTGGGGGGGAGCAGTGGAAGCAAACAAGTGCATCGACACTCATATGATGAGGTGACCAGACAGGAGAAAAAGCTACTCAATCAGAGACTGAGACAATTGAAAAGAGCAGGCCTTAACAGAGAGGATTATGGAAGGGAGTCCAAGAGAGCCTCAGAAAGGTATAAGCAGTGGTCGGTGGCCAGGAGGATGTGACGACTCCAGCAAGATGGTGAATGCATGCTGAAATTAACAGGAAGTAATGATGCCGGTGAATTCTGGTCAGTAATGCGTCGCCTAGAAGGCAATCCAGATACTGCATTATGTAACTTGGTGCCAGAAAAGAGCTGGATAGAGCATATGTCAGCCAGCTTCAAGAATCCGGTGGAAATGGAAAGTTCTTCGGACAAATCTGTCCGTTGGTGTCTCCCTCTGCGGGACCAGTCCTTAGTAGATCTGATCGCCAAATCCTCTACTTCCAAAGCAGCAGGGCCAAATGGCCTAACTTACTAAGTGCTG
Source organism: Ambystoma mexicanum (assembly GCF_040938575.1). Lineage (NCBI taxonomy): Eukaryota > Metazoa > Chordata > Amphibia > Caudata > Ambystomatidae > Ambystoma > Ambystoma mexicanum. The sequence continues at coordinate 1,316,299,763 of NC_090931.1, read as the reverse complement.
AAAAAACAGCATCTACTCTGGGCTAAAATATTATCCTGGCTATTTGGAGAGATCCTAGAAAGTCAACAATTCCCTGCATCATGCAAATCGGCGGTCATCATCCCACTATTCAAGGGGGGCGACCGGCTGCAACCCACAAACTATAGGCCCATCACCATCCTAAACATTGAGAGTAAACTCTTCATGAAGATCCTATAGGGGGAGTTAGAGATCTGGGTAAAGGAAAAAAAAGAAATCTCAAAACATCAAAGAGGTTTTAGAGGCGGACACACAACAGCATTAAATGGACTAATATTAAACATCCTAAGCGAAAAGACAATGGTCAAAGGAGAACAGTTAAATGGTGCCTGGGTAGATTTCTCAAAGGCGTTCGACCATGTGAACAGAACATGCCTATGGGCAAAATTGAAGAAATGGAGTATTCCGGAGGGACTTTTGTCTATGCTGGTAGAACTGCATAAGGACACTACTATTAGAGTCCGGCTAGACGATGAAGGACATCTGTCAGACTCAAAGGTAGAAAGAGGAGTACGTCAGGGCTGTTTGGGTGCCCCCTTATTCTTTAATTTTTACCTTGCTGACATGGGAGAGGAATTGGAAGAATCAGCACTTGCCAGTCCCATAATCAATGGGTGCAAGATCCATTGGCTTGCTTACGCTGATGACGTAGTCCTGTTGGACAAGAACCCGATAGGGCTGCAGCTACTCCTTGATAGATTGGACATCTATGCAAAGGAAAACGACCTGACCATCAATCCAAAGAAATCGAGGATTGTAGTCTTCAAGCATCCACTTAAGAAGATAAATTATCCAGACTTGAGGTTTGGGGGACAGAGTATCTTAAGAGTAGAAGATCTAACCTATCTCGGCTACAAAGTTTATGTAGCACCATCACAGGGGAAGGTAGAACAGGATGTGCAACTAAAAATCTCACAGCTATTTCCCAAATGAAAAAGATCTCATTAAAATTCTGCTAATTCTCACTTATGCCATTCATTAAATTCTACATTGCCAAAGCGTTCCCAGTGATCCTTTATGGGTTAGAAATAAAAACATGTTCATTGAATGTAGATTGGCAAAGGCTGGAGGGGCTAGTCTGGAAGAGAGTACTGTGGCTCCCATTGAACCTTCCAATGTCCTCTCTCAGATTCAAACTGGGCCTAAGGTCACTAAAAGCTCAGGCTAAATGGAAATTAATTTCCCTCTTCCAACTAATAATCACTGCTCAGAAGGACACCCTATACTTTGATATCAAAGCCCATATGGAAGCAAAAAAATCGAAAATACTATCAAACCTGGAAGAAAGAACACTGAAAGGCCTGGAAAAAGCAGGAACTGATTTGGAGACACTGATATTTAACCCTCTAAAGGCAAAAAAGCTTTTAGAAGAAACAGATTGGATAACGACAATCGATGGATGCGCTCCCACACCCTGAAAATCTCTTTCCAAAAGCAGAAAAAAACAAGGGGTTTTGGCCCAATATCTTTTGAAATTCCCAGATTGGATATTAACAAGGATATGCAGGATCAGGCCTCCCTTTTCAACCACCCACACCTGACTCCAATTAACACTCCCTGTCAGTATAGAAGGTGGAGCACTGAGACACACTTTGAGCGAGCTAAGGATGCAGTGTTACCAGAGGAGCTGAAGAGCAGAGGAGAGTGCTGAAAGACTCCTGGAGAGTCTGGAAGGGAGCCAAGGGCCAAGACGCTGATCTTATGTTGTTGAAGGGCTGCAGTAGGGCTGAGGAGCTGTGCCTTCCGAGAGCCAGAGGGCAGATCATATCCTGCTGTCCACAGAAGTACTTGTTTCCCCATGGCATATGAAGGGAAGACCAGGTACCTGAGGGGCAGGTGGGAAGACCCTGACCTTGACCCAGAGAGCTCCAGAGAAATGGCTTGCCCGAGCCGCGCTAGCCGGGTGGGTCTCATGGCAAGAGAGAGGAAATCCCGGTGAGCGTATGTGTGGCTGGAGCGGGAACCTGAGCATTGAATTTGAGAAAGAAAGCAGGAAATAAAAAGGTCCATGAAAGGCATTATAGCAATTGAACTGCAAAATAGAGTAACAGAGTGGTCCAGCATAAAAAAAAGTATGCCCATTCGAAAGACTCTGTGCACTGTGCTTAGGCTCGAGCCCAAATGAGGGAAGCCTAAAGGAATTGATCTGTGATAACCTTTCGGGAAACAAACGGGTCCGAGCCCGAAAGAGGGAGACCCAGAAATTGCATATGAAAGGGGTCCAAGCCCGAATGAGGGAGACCCAGAAATTGTGTTTGAAAGGGGTTCAAGCCCATATGAAGGAGCCCAGAAATTGTGTTTGAAAGGGGTCAGAGCCCGAACGCGGGAGACCCAGAAATTGTTTGAAACGTGTCCGAGCCTGAACGGGGTAGACCCAGAAATTGTGTTTAAAGAGAGACATTCTTTTGTTAAAGACAAGGCTAAAGAGAGATTGAGAAGATTGTGCGAACTGTTGAATCTGGTCAAATATTTGAATTGTGTAAAAACCTACGAGTACCATAAGGCATAGCAAATGCCAAAGAATAAAGCTAGGGGAAGGGAACATTGAGACAGTAAAGTGAAATGGTTTGAGCCCGAAAGAGAGGAACCAAGGTGAGAAATTGAAAGTGAGAGGCTGGGGCCCGGTTGAGGGGGCCTATAGAGACATAAAATACATTTTCCTTTGGAACTTTTGTGTTTGTGCTGAAAAGCTTGGAACATTTGTTTTGGTGCTGCAAAATGCAGGGGATTGACCTGGACTTGAGGAAAAGGAAGACTCGAGAAGTCAAAATCCCAAACTTTGACACAGAGTATGTGAATGCCAAGCAGGCACTGGAGGGACAAGCCAGCTACCCCAGGTGTACTTGCATAGCAGAGTGTGCCCATACATCAAGTGCTCCACCCCACCCATGTGTTACACAACATGGGCAAGAATCTTTTGATGTCATTCTGTCATCCTTTTGCTTCCCACTGATTTTCTGTTTGTATTACATTTCCCTATTTCACTTGTAGGGTATTAGAGTGAGGGCAGGCAATAGGTTTTCTAGTTTAATTGTTATTCTTTTGGACTAACAACAGACTAGGGCTGTTTTCTTTTTACGTTAGATGGTAGAGTGTGCTCCCATCTTTAGTATTAGGGCAAGACAGGAGTTCTTCCAACCACTTTCTGAAGAAAATAAAACTGGTGATGTGTATCTTTTGTGTCCTCATACGTCTTGTGATACCATGTCTGCCTCACACAATCTATTACCTTTTTTGTAGACTGGAATAAGAAATGACTGCTCCCAAGATTCAAGAAATGTACCCTGCTTACAAACCTTATTAAATAATATTGTGAGTATTAATGCCCATACATGGTTATAGTTGTTTTCAACCTGATTTGCCAGCCCACCTGGGCCAGGAGCCTTGGACCTTTTCAATTTCTTGATATCCCTTACCACATCCTTGTAATCAACATTCATCTTAATACCAGCCAGGTTCATATTACATTTTTCGTGGGTACATGACTCTTTCTCTATGGTAGCTCTAAATATGCTCCCTCCAAACATGGTTGCTAATGGGATTTATAACTACTTTAGCTTTAGCATTACTATCATTTCTAGCATTTCCTGCCCCTCTTCATTTTTAAAAGTCTTTTTGACCAGTCTTTGCTCTTGTAATGGCCAGCATGGTATCACATACCCATAGTACTCATCCTAATTTTGCAAATTGCTTTCCCCAAGGCATATTTGGCATCACTAATAACTTGATCATACTTTCTTGGGATATGTAAGGAACTCCTGGTGGAAACAGTAAAGACAGACAAGTGATCACAGTTCAAGGGTGTTTATTAAACTGTAAATGCAGGGTGGAATAAACTGCCAACCTAAATCTAAATCTAAGATCAGAGCCTATTGCCTAATCCTTACAACTAATTACAGAAAGAGTGTGGGGTAGGGTTTTCAATAAAGAAAGTGTTCACAAATACTAAGTCAGGATGTGATTGCCAGGGGTCTCCCTTCCCCACGTTTTGAGCACGGCACAAAGTGGATCTCCTGAGCACAGCACACGCTTGAGCTTTCCCAGCACGAGCCAACAGTTCCGTACCAGCTATCAGGTTCTTCAATGGGTAAGTCTCTTTGCAATAAAGTCACTTGCCTTTGAGGGCCTGAGGTATTCAACAACAAACAAAGAGTTCCTTTCCAACCGGACTTTGGGTGATTACTTTTCACCCCTGGATCTCCCTCGGTCGGGCTCAGACCCAAATGACAAGGGGGACAATTCACTTCCCCTGGTTTTACAATACGTCTTGCTTTCACACATTTTAATGCCTTTTCAAACAATTCACTGAGGACATCCCTCGGTCTTGTACACTACTGTCAACACACTGTTCATGGGACTTCAGGCTTCACCCCTTTTTTTAAGCATCCCTCCGCCAGGTTCACTTTTTGCCAACCTTTGTAGCACACTGTTCATGCGCTAATTTCACCAAGAGGGATTAATTTCCCTTTGTTTCACAATCATCTGTCGGTCAAAGACTTTGAACGGTACAGAGGATTTTACAAAAACCCTATATGACCACTTTGACCTCTTTTCACCTTTTCCCAAGGCCTTCTGGTTACAGTAGTTTCTAACATCGGGAAATCGTCTAGAGTTTCCTGCCTGAGCACCCGCGTGATGCCAAACTCCTCTGTTGCTCGTTTTCCCCTTTTTTAATCAATAGCTCTTTAAGCCTATCACAGTTCAAATTAGTAGTTTGCTACTTTTCGTTCAACACAATTCGGTTTCTTATCGACTCTCCCAACACCAGCTGTGATGAACCGCTTGTCTTTCTTTCTCTTTGGAGTCAGGGTTGGTTCCACAGAGACAAGCGTCTCTCCCTGGCTTGGTAATCAGCAGAGGAGGGTCTTGTGTACCATTGACATCTGCTGCAACACACGCTGGCTATTGCTTGCGATCTTATGATTCCTTCTGCAGAGGTTTGACACGCCTTGGTCGGAAGGGGCAAGGTCACTTTTCTCCTCGTCACTCTCTCAGTATGCACCATCTTTCTCCTCCTCTTGAACTGCCATGCTGAGTCCCACTGAGCAGTCTGGCTTGCTCGTCCTGTGCTCTCCTGCTCCACCTTTTATCCCTGTGGTGAAGGGAAAGGGCCATCAGGTGTGTGCAATTCTGTTCAACTGCCCGACTTTGCCTGACCCTTGTATTGGGACATGTCAGGTAAACGGCTCTGGTGTTAGTCTGTTGTCTTTCGTGTTGGGCGAAAGTTTTCATGTCGGGAAAGGGGGGGCAGTGTTTTGAAATATCCTACGTGGTAGGATGGGGGAAAGGTGTTGAAAGAAGGGGGATACTGTGTCTCATCCGTCGGCATCCCACTCCCTGTGGACCCCCATCCAGGTGATTCTCCCTCCCTGGTCCTTCCCCAGGAACTGGATCCAATGACAACATGTCCAGCATATTGCGCCTGCACTACAATATAATAGAACTCAACATCAGGTGCTGCAAGGCCCCCTTTGTTATATGGTTCCACTAATCCATCCCAGCTCATCCAGGCCACACCCACCCCTGCACACATAATCGGTATACAGGGATCACAGCTTAGTAAAAAATGCTTTTCCGGGCCATATCCAGATGGTGCTAAAGTAGTATAATAACTTCAGGACTACCACCATCTTGAGTAGTGATAGCCTCCCGTACAATGACATTGACGATCGGGCCCATAGTTGTAGTTTAGTGGCTAGAGTGTCGAGATAAACCCAGTGATTATCAATGTATAGGTATCGGTGCAAGCAAGATACCATCACGCCAAAGTACTTAAACATGCTACGGACCAACTGGAACCCCGGCAAATCTGCAGGCTCCGGCGTGTTATCAGTCAACGGGAACAGCTCGGATTTGGCAAAATTTATTTTGTAGCCAGAATAGTGAGTGTATTTAAGGACCTCTTCCACTATTGGCCCCCCATTCCGCTCCAGATCTCGGATATATATAGTAGGGTATCGACAGCATATAATTATATAATTTGTGGCAGACCGGCTATTCGGATCCTCTTGACTAGGGCGCTGATGCATTTGACATGCAAGGGGCTCTATCATTAAAGCAAATAATAATGGGGACAGAGGACACCCCTGTCGCGTCCCATGTCCCAGTCAGAAGGCTGATGACAGTCTGCCATTAGTGCGGATCATAGCCACAGAGTCTGCATATAAAAGCTGCACGCACTCAATGAAGTATACACCCAACCCCATGTGTCGCAGTACTGCACACAGAAATTTCTATGACACAGAGTCGAAGGCCTTTTCTGCATCCAGGGAAGCGGCTACTGTCCTGGAACACGGGTTAATCTGTGACATTATACCAAACAGCCTCCAGAGGTTAAGCACAATCGAGAGGTCCGGGATTAATCCCGACTTGTCCGGATGCGCTAGCATCGACATGTGCGGCAGCAGTTGAGTGGCCAGAACCTCCGCAAATATATTTGCATCTGTATTGATCAATGGCCTGTACAAGGCCATGTCCTGTGGCAGTATGTTCGGCTTGAGCAGTACTATGATGATGGCCTCGGACAATGTTGGTGGGAGCCTGCCCAATTCCAATGATTCCTCCCATAATTTCTGAATTTTTGGTGTGAGCACTGACCCAGGTTCTTTATACAGTTCTATGCCCAGGTGTCCGGTCAAAGGTTCGAATCCAAAAGGATCGAATGCCATAGAGTCGAGTCAATAGGACCTAAACAAAAGGGTCGAATTTTTTTTTGTTGAATATATATTTTTTTGGGGTTTCCATATAGGATAAAAAAATTGGTTTTACCACAAAAAAGAGGGTATGGGGGGACCCCCACCCCCAAAAACAACAAAAAAAAGAAAATAAAATGTCGACCCTTTTGTTTTCGGTCCTTTTGATTCTACCCTATTGTATTTTCGATCCTTTTGATTCGATCCTTTGACCTATAACCCGATGCCCAGGCTGTCTGACCCCAGGGCCTTCCCCGAGGCTAGCGTTGTTATTGTGTGTCACCTCCTCCACTGTAATTGGCATATCTAGGGCAGCGCCTCCACTGAGAGCTGGGAGAGCAATGTCCCTGATATACCCATCAATCTGGTCCTCCGAGCATCTGCTTCGGTTAACATATAAGGTCTCGTAGTAATCTTGGAATTCCCCATTAATGACCTCGTCCATGGTCTGCATGTCTCTGGCTCGTCCCTTAATCCCAGTGATCTGTTTCATACCCCTCTCGCCCTGAACCACCCCGGCTAGTAAACGTCCTGGTCTGTCTGCTTCTCCATGTGTGTGTGCCTGGGAGGGTCTTGCCATGCATCAGACCTCTTTATATGCTAGGTCACGGAACTTCAATAGGTTTCCCTTGATCAATCCTAACAAAGCCCTCTCATTTGTCGTACCATACATTCTTCAGTTTTCTCAGACCTGTTTCAGTCTCACTCATTTCACACCGAACAACCCTTAATACCCCTGTGCTCATGGACATCATTTACCCCTTCATCCATACCTTAAAGGCCTCCTACACTACAGCGTAGTAGGGTACAGATCCCTCGTTCCTCTCAAGGAAACCCTCAGTTTTGTCCTGTAATGTAAGCCACAGTTCGGCATCTTGCATTATTGAGGGGGGCCATCCTCAACAACGGCCTAGGTACAGGGGTGATGGTATCTGTCTTGGAATGTGTGTTAATGGAGTAATGCGGAGTGAAAGTGTGTATTGAGCGCCATGTAGATGCTTTGCAAATGCTGTCTAGAGGGATATTTGCAATGAAAACCAGAGTGGCTCCTGTGCTCCTCGTGGAGTGAGCCCTGGGTGTAAAAGGCAGTGTTTTGTTTTATAGGGAATAACAATTGTATAGATCCGACTATCAACCTAGAGATGGCATTCTTTGAAATGTGATCGCCTTCTCTGACTGGTGCTATGGAGACAAACTGTTAATCTGTTTTTCTTAGCGGTCTGGTCTTGTCTACATAGTAGAGGACCACTCTCCGTAAATCTAGTGTGTAGAGTTTTACCTCAGCTGAGCTGGTGGGTTCCTGGAAGAAAGCCTGTAGCTCAAACTGGTTTACATGAAATTTGGAGATGAACTTTGAGGAGAACCTAGGGTGAGTATGTAAAAACAGCTTGTCTTTGTGACCAACAAAGAAAGGATCCTGCACTGACAATGCTTGTATTTCACTAGCTCTTCTTAAAGAAGAAGTGATGGTCACTAAGAAGGCAGTTTTAAAAGTAAGGTGTTTGAGACTAGACTTATGCATCAGCTCGAAAGGGAGTCCCATGAGCTTAGCGAGTACAACATTGAGATCCCATTCTGGCAGCGGGTTTGAAATTGGAGGGTGGAGTCTCTTTATCCCTTCCATGAATGCTTTGATGACAGGTATCCATGAAACTTTATCGTGGGAGGTGGTATAGGCTGACAAAGCCGCCAGGTGGACCTTTAAGTAGTTGAATATCAACCCCGCATTTAGCAAGTGGAGCATGTAGGTTAGAATGTGTGAAGGGGTACATTCTATGGGGTTAATTTGTTTGGACCGGCACCAAATAACAAATCTCCTCCACTTGTCAAAATAACAGTGCCTAGTGTTAGGCTTTCTTAATTCCTTCAAGATATCCATACATCTCTGTGGCAAATTAAGATATCCAAACTCTATGACTTCAGGAGCCATGCTGACAAGTTCATTGAGTGAGGTTGAGGGTGCACTGTTAAGGCCCCGTGCTGAGTGAGCAGATTGTACAGGCACAGGAGTTTGATGGGAGCGCACATCGCCAGATTGCGCAAATGTGGATACCAGGGTTGTCTTGCCCACATAGGAGCAACTAGGATGAGCGTCACCTCTTCTTTGTGGATCTTGTTCACTACCTTCCTCATTAGAGGTTTTGGGGGAAAAGAGTAAGCAAATTTCCCTGACCAGTTCATTCATAGGGCGTTCCCCTTGGAGCCTGGCTGTGGGAACTTGGACGCGAAGTCTGGGCATTGCTTGTTTTCGTATGTAGCAAACAAGTCTATTGTGGGGAAACCCCATTGGGAGAAGGTGTTCTACGACTCCTGCGTGAAGTTACCACTCGTGTTCTTCTGGTAGGGGATCTCTGCTCAATGAGTCTGCGAGAGAGTTGAGTTCCCCTGGAACGTGGTGTGACAATAGGAATATCTTCAGTTTGAGTGCCCATTTCCAAATTTGTTGCGCAAGCCTGGGCAGATTTGGAGAACGTGTCCCCCCCTGTTTGTTGATGTAAGGCATTGCTGTAGTGCTGTCTGTCAGGACTTGCACCGATTGGTTCGCTAGGTGAGACTCGAACACCTGCAGGGCTTCGAATATTGCCAGAAGTTCTAGTAGATTAATGTGGTTCTGTGCTGCCGCATGAGACCACAGACCCTGAGCTGTGTGGTGAAGGTAGTGAGCCCCCCACTCAGCGAGTGAGGTGTCTGTCGTGACAATCGCTTGTACTTCCGGATCGTAGAAGGGTTTCCCCTTCAACAGGTTTTCTTGGTGAAACAACCACTAGATCATCCTACTGACCACTTGCCTGAGACCACTGTTTCGCCAACCACTCCTGCATGGCTTGCAGGTGCGCGTGAGGTACCAGGTAAATGCAAGATGCCATAATGCCTAGCAAACGCACAGCTTTGCGCACCCTTATCTGGCGTCCGGCCTGATGATGCAGAATTTGCAGTAACATGTTTTGGACTCGGACGGAAAGACCCACCCCTCTTGAGTGTTTAAGACCGCTCCTAAGAACTGTTTGGTTGTGCTTGGCACTAGGCTTGATTTTTTCTCGTTGATGGAAAAACCCAATTGAAAGAGAATATTGATAGTTCTTTGAATGTTTTTTCTGCAAATTAGGGGAGACTCCGCTGTAATCAGCCAGTGGTCTAAGTAAGAGTACACTGGGATTGCTTTCCTGTGCAGGTGTGCTGCAACTACCGCCAGTACCTTCGTGAATACCCTTGCAGCAGATGATAGTCCGAAGGGCAGCACTCTGAATTGGTAGTGCTGGTTTGCTATCTTGAAACGCAAGAATCTTCTGTGCGCTGGGAACATTGAAATATGAAAATAGGCATCTATCATATCCAGTGTTGCCATGTGGTCCCATGTAGTCCCCCCTTTTTTTTAATACTGGGCGCATTGTTAGACCTTTTTTTAGCACAAGGGAGTAGGTTGAATACATACCCTTGTTTACCTGGTTGGCCAGGACAACCTCGATGGCTTCCTTTAGAAGAGGCGTGGCAAGCTCCTCGGGGAGGATGCGCTGGTGCTCCTTGGAATGTGTCTTTTGTCATGGTGGGTGGTTCTGGGGTTGCTCGAGGAGTTCTATGCAGTATCTGCCTGTTACAGTGGACAGTACCCATCTGTCTGTGGTGATTCCCTTCCATGCATTGGTGAAGCTGGATATGCGCCCTCTGACTGGAGGGGAATGGGGGGCACCTGAAGCGGATAGTCACAGCTTTTGAGGTGGAGTGCCACCTCGGGAGGAGTTGCCTCTACCGCATCCGCGGGCTCTGCGCGCTCCTCTAGGGTAATACTAGGAGGACTGACCCCGATTGTTTCCCCAGGTAGTACTTTGGCTTTAGCTCTAAGTGGAACCCCTTTGAGAATTTTGGCCATCAAAACAACGAAAATTCCTGTTTCCCCTCTAGCCAGTGGGTTTATTGGTGATTCGTCCTAGAGCCTTGAGAGTCTCGTACTCTTCTTTAGCTGTTTTTAAGGCGTCTTCAACAGCCTTGCCGAAGAGCACATTGGGTTCAACGGGTATGTTGATAAGGGTAGCTTGCGTCTCTGGTTTAAAACCGGAATGGCGCGACCAAGCATGACGCTTGATGATAGTACCCTACGCTATTATTCTGTCTGCGTTGTCAGCTGCGTCAAGATTGGTCTTTAATAAGCAGCTTGACACTGCTCTGCGGCTACCTGGCCAAGTTGGTATTTAAGTGGTTCTGGGTCCGATGATAGTAAGGCCAAGATTTCATACCATTTGTGGCAGTTGTAACTGGCCAACAAGGTAGAATTGTTAGCAATTCTAGTTTGGAAAGCGGCAAAGGAGACCACCTCTCTGCCCATGGTGTAAATTTCTTTGCTTTCCTTGTCAGGGAGGGCCTCAGAGGAAGCTAGTGGAGTACCAGCCCTTTTCATTGTTGTAGTTACAACCAATGAATCAGGCTTTAGTTGCCCCCTGATATACAGCGGTTCCGAAGGGGCAGGTCTAAACAGTTTCTCTATGCGGGGGTTCACTGCCCGCGTAAGATTAGGGGTCTCCAGCGATGGCTGTATTTTTCGCTGAATGGATTTGAGGAGTGGGATAAACTGTGTAACAGTTTTTTTTTATCCCCAAGGATTTCTTCTACAAAATCCTTATCTTGCTGTACCTCTTGAGTCTCTATGAGAAAATGCTCTGCCGCTTTTACTAGAACCTCATTCAGTTGTTGTGGTTGTCAATTGGTGAATCCGTGACCGGTGGGTCCTGATCAACGGGTAGTCTATGGGTTACATATTTGCCTCGGGGTCAACCTCAGGGTTTCATCATCCCTGTAATAAGGGTCTGCTGCATCATCCCCGTAATAATGGTCTGCTGCCTCTTGGATAGAGAGGTCTTCATTGTCAGAGTCCGGGTCATAGAGATCAATGACTGTGCTTTACACTGGAATCTCGGGGCGAGACCTCATAGCAGGGGGCTGAGCAGGCAGAACAGGGATCTGCGACCCAGAGGGTGCAGTAGTGAGGGGAGTGGACTGTAAACTTTGCAAATAGACAGGGTCCTGTTCATAAAAGTTGGCCATGGAGGACATCCTCCTCTTGACCCAGTCTATATCTTCTGCCGACCATTGTGCCGTGCTAGGGATGACCAACGGTTGGGAAGGAAGTCCTAGATCTTCATCTGTTGGAGGAAGAAATACAGGATCTTTAGGTCTAGCCTCTTGAGATTTTTCTTTATGAGGGGTGGCCCTAGGCTACTGAGATCTCTCCCTATGAGGTTTTTCTTTTTCCCCATGAGGGGTTTTCTCCCTATATGGGGTCTTTGAGGACTTTTTGTTGGGCTCCTTCTCCCTACTTTGGCTCCCTGAAGCGTGTTTAACAGACTGTTTGAGGCCTAGCACCTGACTTGACGCAGAACGTTGAATTTCAAGTGCAGACTGAACCAGAGCCTCGTCCACGGACGATCGGCACTCGGTGGGAGTTATTTGTGTGGCGTCTGTACGGTCCTTCGACCGTCGGGACCTGTCATGCAGCGATCTCGAACGAGATTGCCCAGAGGACAGAGTTTTCACTGACCTTTCCCTGGACGTCGTGCGTGGATGTCCGCTCGACATGTGTCGGGTCGCGTCCTCGGGTTGTGTGCTTAGTGGTAGATGAAGTGCTAGCGCTTCCGCTGCCGGGTCATGTCCCCATAACAAGGCCACCGGGGGTCTGCGCTTGGGTAGCCGAAGCCACCCTATCGCCTTCGTCATCAGAAACTGCGGCGTTGCTGCCATCACGGAAAGCACCTCCTACTTCCATGGCCTCCAGATGCCTGGCGTAGTGGGCCCCGCATTTGGTAGATCGGTCCTTCAAAGTCTTGGGCTTGAAGAGCCTACACGCCCGACAAGAACCTTCAACGTGGTCTCTCAGGAGACTCAAGTTACAGACTAGGTGTTTATCGACCCTGGGAGAAATTTCCTATTGGATTTGGGGCAGAATTTAAAGGGGGTCTTGCCCATAACAAAAAGATGTGGCAAGAAAAGGGGCATATACATTCTATAATGGCCTCCCCACCCTCTCTCCCTACTGCTTGGGCCGAAGCCCATAGCAGCCTTCCAAGGCCAAAAACGGATCAGTCGCTGAAGTCTTTCGACTGTCATTTTTCTTGTCCTTCACCAGCGTCTGTATGTCGATAGTCGGTGATATAAAGGATAGAAAGAAGGAACTATTGGTGTTTAGGTAAACGTAAATGGCTATCAGCCGAAAGAGGAACTCCGCTCTAAGCATCCGTCTAAAATGGCAGAAAAAACAATCTGAGAGACTGCGACGCGTGAGGGATCATAGGTACAGTGGACGTCACACTAGGCATAGTATTACTGGCACTCCCTGTCAATGTCCCTTTTCAAGTTTCGAAAACAACTGTAATACTCTGCAGCTTCCACTAGATGTTGGCCTATGCACAGCATGTGATCTAAGCAGATTCCACAAGCCTCAGAAATATATTTATATTGTTGAAGAGTACATAAATCACACATCACAAAATAAATTGTAACTTTGTGTTCAAAAGCAACATGGAATCATAATAGAAGCGAGAGACAAGAGGATGGGAGACAACGTAAGCTTGATGAATAGCCAAGTTAAGACCTTTCTGAATTGTAATAAGGAGGTGGCTTTGGGGATGTATCTAGTGAGAGTGCTCTACTCAATGGGATTACCATAGCAGAGACAACAGAAGACTTGTGTCTGAAACAGGGGACCCTTAGTAACAGCTGATCCGCATAGCAAATGGCTCTGCAAGGATTCTACTGCTGGATCCTGTTTTTAGGGTATGCACTGACAGAGCACGCAACTGGCATGTATGTGCAGGTTGGCAAACCAATCCAAGATGGCAGACCAGGATTTTAATCCCTCTGTTCACGTAACGCAGGTAGCAAGAATTTGAACAATATTAACACCTGAGATTAACCAAAAATACCAAATATGCCAATTCCCTCATGAAGCCTGTCTGATGCATACCTGCAGGCCCTCACTGAATGCCCAGCTGAAGGGGAGGGAAGACAGGTGTTTAGAGCCCAACACAGTAAAAAAAAAAAGTGTGGGATTTTGGAGAAGGTGAAGAAGCAATCTTGGCGGTGACTGCAGAAAGGAGAGGCTGGTGGAGCATAAGATGCAGGAGGTAGTGACAGGATGATCAGAAGTGGAGGAGGTGGGACAGGGTTCGAAGTAGAGGAAGAGGTGATGAAAGAAAGAGCAGATGGAGAAGTTGGAGTAAGATTTCAAGTAGAGAAGCAGGAGGAGGTTCTGAAAGGTGAAGCAGAGCAGAAGGAGGTGGCAGCTACGATTTAAAGCATAAGGAGGAGATATGAGGGGAGGTGGTGCAAGGAGAAGCTGAGGAACAGTAGGAGGAAGTATAGTCTAAATTAGAAGAAGGAGCCGAGACTTAGAGGAGGCATCAAGGAGCCAAAAGAAAGTGGAGATGGGAGCACATATACTGACATACAGGTTGTGTGAGAAAAGAGAGGAGAAACGAGCACACAAGGGAGTGCTGAAGAGCTGGTAATCGCAGATACTGAGGGAAGGGAAGCTCCAGTAGGCCCCTTACTTAAGTGTTTCTATCTAGGCTGTGTGGGGGAAGCAGAGAGAGAGTTTGGGAGATTTAGGGTGAGGAATCTTGGTCAAAGAGTAGAGCCGAAGCACTACCCAGAAAACCCTCACCTATGGGAGAATCTGTGGGCTACGTGGACTGGCCAAATTACAAGATTGGAAGCAAGTAAAGGAAACTAGCATTTCTCACAAACACCCAAAGCATTGCACTGAGAGAAAAAGAGCAAGACATAGCTGTAGAAGAAAAACCCAGAGAAACCTTTTGAGACACATTTCCTTTCGTCAAAGCCAAGGGACTGTTTTGAATACGTCTTGCTATCTTGCTCTTATGAGAGGTATTTAAATCACCATAGCAAGTAGAGGCTGAGTGCAAAAAAGGCATCAAGGGGAAAGGAATCGTGGGCAGGGTAGATGGAGGGTACACGTTGGGACGCTAGACACCTGGTCAATAATAACCAACTTCCTATTTTCCGATGCATTGTCCGCTTGACTGTTCCCTCCCGTTTTCTTGTCCAAACCCTACTTGAGAGTTATTCTAAGAAATTATTTTGACAAACGTAAACCTGTCAAGGCCATGGTTACTCGCTCTTTGCTTCATGACATTAGGTGTTTTTGAATGTCAGCAATGAAGCAGCCAACAAAGTTTAGAAATACTATCAGTCTTTTAATTGGGTAGGGTTTTAAACTCAAGTTGGCGTGAATTTAAAATGTCACAAAGCAAACATCTTCTCAAATCACAAGATAACTGCGTTGAATTGCAGCATCATACGTTTGTTAAACTATACCTTGAAAAAGCTCCCCCAAGTCTACAATCATCACAAAAAGTTCTATTGTGGCTCAATGGTTTTAAGGCATGGGACCATAGGACCATGGTACCATAGGAAGTCAAACAATGATTAAGAAAAAGTAATTCAAGCCCCCAACTGAAGTGGTTTTACTTTTGTGCAGAAAATAGCTCACACTCAAATTTTAAGCAGAAAGTGTAAAAATAAAATCACATCAACTGTTGTTTAGGTTAGTCACACAGCTGAGTAGTTACATATGTGTGCCTGCACCAAAACTAAATCAACAAAATAAGTTCCACCACCCTTGAACTTAAGCTGGTGGAGATCCCGTATATATCCATGTTTGTGGCTTTCGTCAGTGATGTACAAAGTCATTACCAAGCACGCAAGGGGGTGCAGTCAACAACACAGGTGCATGTTTAAAAGAATTGCTGTATCATTAAGAACGTGTGGAGTTACCATATTGGGGCTGCAAACATGAATAATTCTGCATATTATGAAAGTGTATTTAAAAATAAAGTTTATACCACATCAAGACTTTTTCCTAGTCCATATTCAATGTTTTTTGCTGCTGCCATGCCATGAAAGCAAATCCTTGCAATAGACAGCCACTTTACTAAGCTTTTCTTTACTGAAAATAAAATTAGAAAATAAAGCCACAGGGTTAATGAAAGAAACCTACTAACCTTATTATCAAAAAATGTAATGTCTTTCAAATCCCTTACAAACATGTTTTAAAAATCAAAAATGTCATATTTCACGTCTTTTATAGTTCATAAGCATTTTATCAAGGATCTGTCAAAAGGTTTCTTGAGCAGCTGCAAATGTGCTGGATGATAAAATAAGGACTGCTGTACTTCATGTTTTTGCCATGAATCAGAAATGTCCTGATTTTCTTGAAGATATCACTTCTGGTTTATTGAGAAAATAAATCAAAAAATGTCAGCTCAAAGTCAATAATAACAACAATAAAGAAACATTCTAAAAGTTTGTTTTCATTGTATGTAGCAAAATTAGCAGCCTTGCCTCTCCAACAGGAGACGCGCCATTAAGGAGACTACTTGAGGATCCACCAAGCAATCGAGCACTTCATTCGTGGTTATGGGCCTGGGTAACAAGCTGCTCTTCCCTTCTGAAATTGGGTGCTCTCCCAGCACCATTTCATATGCATTTGTTTCAATGGACTTGTCTGTCTTCTCCAATGGTGTCACTGCCGTTCTGCAGAGTTCGTTGTTAAAATTGCTTTCAGCAAACCCTTGCGGCAAAACTGACACAAACTTCAAATCAGGAGGTATTTTCGGCAGGTGCTCCATTTTCACAGGTGAGCAGCCTGGTTCTCCTTGCATAGATCTGTGGCCTTCCAAGCAGTCATCTGTATTCAATTTTCGTTTCTTAAAGGAGGACACTCCATTGTCCTGCTTATTTGGACTGTGGGTCTTGTCCTTTACGGCTTCTCTTCCCCGATTTTCTAAGCAGGCAGCCACTGCTTGGTTTAAAAACTGAAGATTAGTTTTGTATGGTGTTACCTCAACCTGAGGAAAAAGAAAATGATAATGTTATCCCTTTTTTGCGTCAATTCTACATATAAACATTTTACAGTAAAAAGACGATAAGTACAAATCATAAAAGAAGTGTCAATTAACTAGAGGACAGGTTATAATACAGCATTTTTTTTTCTAATGCTACTTTTTCCTTACACTTAATTGGTGGCTAATATGAAAAGTACACCTTCTTGCTTTATATCTTTACTCCAGCGAGTTGGGTATATTTAAAGATGAAAAAATTATACACAAACACTGAAAATTTCTTTTGAACTCAGATTTATTGCAAAATAAGAGTTCATTTGAATCTCTTATTTTGCCCTTTCATGTTACTTCTGGAACAGAATTGTTCAATATCCAAATATCATGTTTAACAATTAATTAGCACCCAGGTGCCATCCAGCCAGTAATGCAGATTGGAATCTGCCAGCAATCGCCAGCATTCCATCCCGGCCATCTAAGCAGCTCGTACCGGTCTCACATGTTCTCCCTTGGCCATTGCCGCTATCATACCTCCTTCTCCCAATCCCATCCCCCCCTTGACTCCTACGCCCACTGCCCCAAAAACTGTCGATAACACCTGTGTTTCATCCTGTCCATCTGAGCTTCCCCCGCAGGTTTGTTTGTTTCTTCGGAAGTGCTCCCCAGCCCGCTTTTCACTCAATCACCTCCTCATAATACTATACCCACAGCCCGCCCCCACCAACTTGTGTGCCTCACGCTCCAGTAGTCCTGCTTACTGTTCGGCTGCTTGCATTTTTTTCAGGGAAATAGTAAATTAACGCTGTTCCTTTATTATTTACTTCAATGGCCATTGTCTTTTATAATTTCTTTTAATGGGATATCGATGTGTGCAAATAGGGTGAAGCGATTTTCCATAAAGAACTATTACCACCCCAAACAACGATAATCCCAGAGTTCGTGGGCAGGCAGTTACCATCAGAGTCTGCCCCAAGCCCTGGGATTATCACTATAATCAATTTGCATACAAGTAGCCTTAAGTAAAACTCTGGTTGATCTATAGTATGACTCTAGTGCAGCAACATGGCTGTAAAAACACGCACTAGCATCTGTGATGGATCCAGGCAATTGGATTGCAAACTGGTGCTTTGGGAGTATGGAGGAGAGCCCGCTATGCAACAGACTCCATATGGCACACGGCAAGCAGAATCTCACTGGGGGTGACCCGCTCTCCCCGTAGGGGACAAGGCCCTGTAAGGAGAGAGAAATGAGAGCTGGACACAAGTTTGTCATGTTTTTGTCAAAGAAATGTATTAAATGAAAAAGGGTTGGGAAAATGCCTCTCTGATCCTATGCTAAAGGATCTGTCTGTGTCAGGATGAGAATAACTAAAAAGCCGTCTTTGTGTCCAAAACATCCTATCCTGACGTTCACACTACAAATAAAACAATACAAGTGGAAATATCTTCAACTTGAAACTGGCAAGAAGTGTTCACAACGGAAGTAAGAATAATTCCAACAAGAGTGTTCTCCAAGGTAGAAGCCCTTGGTTCCAGAGGGTGGATCCCTTCCCCTGGATTCTGGACGATTCGTCCCTTCTCCCCAGAGGGAAGCCATCCTCTTTGAGGATAGGGAGGTGAGCCTGCTAAGCAAGACCCTCCCTAGGGGTCTGGCGAAGTGGGACCTCACTGGAAGTGACTCCCTTTCTAGGGGACAAGTTCCGCGATGGAACTGGCAGTCCAAACACCCTTGTCCCCCTATATGGATGTTGGAAAGACCAAGGGGTTCTTCCTGAAAGACTATATTCAAAGATTCTTCTTTGTTTCTATTTGCCTCAGGTAATGCTGAACACTGTCTGAATGTTATAAATAACACCAGGGTACCCTGGCAACATAAAGGAAAGTAGGGGCAAGAAATCTAAACAAAAACACAGAATTTCCTTAATGAGAAATACAATACACATATCACATGTATATCTAAGGATTTAAACAAGTAATTAGATTATATTTGGAATCAATATGGGAATATTCCAAAAACAGCACACCGAACCAAGGATGAACAGTTTATGTATAACATCAAAACAAATCACAAAACCATTCTATTGAACATTTGTCAATTAGAACAATTTATGTATTTATATTTGTAAAGTGCCTGGCAGCCCGGAGGCATCACAGCGCTGTTTCAAGAATGTGATTTAGTTACAGGGGTAAAGGTTGGTGCATAAAATATACATTGTTTACAGGCAGTGTCCCAATGGTCATAATTTATACATTTTTACAGGCAGTGGTCATAAACTTGCAGGTTGGCATGACAAGCGGACGGCTTATACGAACAGCAGGGTTTTTAATGTTTTTCTGAAGACCATGGGGGATTCAATGCCTCTGATGGTGGGAGGTAGCAGGTTCCAATTAGTCGCTGCTAGAACTGGGAAGCTGGAGCCGCCTGCTCTAATCCGAAGGCTTTTGGGAATGGAAAGACGTTTGGTTTGATTAAATGTAGCATGTCTGCTTGACGGGGGCGCAGAGAATCTTTGCACGAGGTAGCGAGGTGCTGTGTCGTGGTGACACTTGTGGGTCAATGCAGGAGATTTAAAGAGGATGCGTTCTTTAACGGGCAGCCAGTGGACGGATTTTCTGGCGGCCGAGATGTGGTCTCTTTTGGAGATCCCTGTGGCTGCTCCGAGGGCATTGTTCTGCACAGTTTGAAATTTCCTGATGTTCTTTGCTGATGTGCCTAATAGGAGTGCGTTGCAGTAGTCTGGGCGAGATCCTATGATTGCTCTAGCAATGGTAAGGGAGTTTTTGTTGCGTTAGGAAGGACCTGGCAGCAGTGATAAGTTTTGAGTGGTAGGCTGCCGCTGATGAAATAGCATTTACCTGTCTTGTCATGGTGAGGTTAGAATCCAGGTAAACTCCCAGTGTTTTGACTAACTGGGATACCGGAATACGAGAGCTGTCTATGAGGAAGGAGTCATATTGGGGACCCATTTTTTTGATTGTGGATGGAGAGCCGATGATAAGAAGTTCGGTCTTTTCGCTGTTGAGGCAGAGCCAGTTTTTGGCCATCCAGGTCTGGATAGTGGTGTAAATGGAATTGAGGGTTTTTTGGTCGGTCTCATAGTCACCTGACAAGGGAATGAGGACCTGCGTATCGTCGGCATAGTTGGTGTATGAAATACCCATCATATCGAGGTATTTGAATAGGGATCTCGTGAAGAGGTTGTACAAGGTGGGTGATATGCAGGACCCTTGAGGAACCTCACACTTGATTAGGTGTAGGTGTGCGCAAGCTTGGTCTGAAAAGACTCATTGCTCTCCCACTGAGAAAGGATGCGATCCACGCGGTGGCATTTTGAGAGAAATTGCCGGCCTTTGAGAGGTGGTGGCAAAGGGTCTCATAGTCCACCAGATCGAATGCCGCTGAGAGGTCGAGGAGTAGGAGGAGGGCCGGTTTGCCCACATCTCTGAGGTCATCAATTTGGTTTTTGAGGTCCAATAATGTGGTTTCTGTGCCATGGTTAGGTCGAAAGCCCAACTGTCGGAGGCCAAGCAGATGATGCGTTTCTGGGTATTTCTGGACTTGGGTGTAAGCTGCTTTGTCCAAAATTTTCAGTAGGAAGGGGACCGTCGTGATGGGCCTGCAGTTCGTAGGTGATTTAGGGTCAAGTGTGGGTTTCTTTAGCAGTGGGCGCGCACCCAGGCTTCTTTGAGGCAGGAGGGCACTTGGTTAGATTGGAAAGAGGCGTTGATGAAGGCAGTGAAGAATGGTGCTAGCGTTGTGGCGCTGTCCTGGATGAGTTGGGCAGGGCATGAGTCCCCCTTACAGTTGGAGCGTTTTATTGAGTTTAGTAGGGTAAGGACTTCCCCTTCTGTCATCTCTTGGAATGAGAAGGCTGGAATTTCAGTATGGGAGTTCTGGTGAAGATTGGAGAGTTGAAGCGTTAGGGCTTTTTGGTGGCTGATGATTTTGTCTTGGAGGATGTTCAGTTTGTTGAGCATGGCTTCTTGAATGCTGTTGCACCATTATTTGTCTTTGTTTATGGGGTTGGTAGGGGGTTTAGGGGTCTCTAGTTCTCTAAAGATTGCGAAGATTTCTTTGGACCCAGATTTTGCGTTAGCTATCCTGGAGTTGAAGGAACTCTCTTTGGCTGTGATAATGGCAGATTTATATTGTTTAGCGATGTTTTTAAAAGTGAGTTTGGTGACGTCATTAGGTTTCGTTTGCCACGCAGTGAGAGCTGAACTTTTTTGTGTACATAGTTTCAGGAGATCCGCCACCAGAACTGCCTGCAAATGGTTGTCCATCCAACAGAAAATTGATTTGAAAACCATATGCCTTACTTACAAAGCCCTCAATCATCTTGCCCCACCCTACCTCTCGAACAAATTTACACTAAGACAGAACACTAGAACCACCAGATCGTCCAACTCATTACAACTAACAGTTCCCAAATACTCCCTCAAAAGAGCCGGAGGATCCAGCTTCCCAACCTTGGCATCACAACTCTGGAATTCCATCCCACTGGATATTAAATCCACACCTACTTTCCAACCTTTCAGAACCAAGGTCATTTCCTGGTTAACCAACAAATAACTGTCCTACCACATATGTATGCACTCCGAATGTCCAATTTTATGTATATTGTTTGAATACTATTATCTATGCCCTATCAATACTGTACTATTGTCTTTTACCTGTAACCTGATGTTCAAAGCGTATATATACCCCCGGGTCAAGAGCGCTATATAAATAAATAAACAAACAAACAAACAAACAAACCATGAGTTGGTTTGCCTGATGGGTTTGGCTTTTCTTTGCTTGAGGGGAGCAATGGTGTCAATGGCTTTAGCAATGATGAGGTTGTAGGTGGTTGCAAGGGTGTCTGGATTATTAGTAAATAAAATCAATATTATATTTGTCAGTTTGTCTTTCATTTTTTAATCAAAGCCACATTATAAAGAAATAAATTACACAATTTACATAAGACAAATACATCTATCAATATGTATACAACGAATAAAAGCATATAAATATGAAATTTTTTATTAGAAGTGATACACTTGTGTGCGCACTCTTTACTAAAGAAAAACAATTTCCAACTTACTCCCCTGGACCTAATCCACATTCATTGATATAAATGTCACTATAGGCCGGCACGAGAAGAAGGTAAGTACACCCCAAAATGTGGAGAAGCCACATCCAGAGGTCAACTAGTGCCCCTAAAGGTGCTGAAGCTGCATGAGATGACAAATAGCCACCAGACCTCTGGGGTCTAAAACACCAATTCAGTGACAATGCATCTAGTTTAGAATAAAATAAAAAGGTCTCCCTGGGACAAAAAACCTGCATTCTCCCATGAACTGTCCAACAAAGATGAATTTGGACCGGATTAAATGAAGAGTAATGTTCTCCAGGATACTGATAGTGTAAATGAATCATACAACCAGGTATATTAAAAAAAAATAAGATCAAACACCAACAGTAGACACTCACGTGCAACTAACAATCCAATGTAAATAAGTGCACTCAACACCATCATTAAAAAACACTGTCACATTCCAATTTAGGACATGCATCTCTCATCCCCATAATGACTTTGAATGCATTAAATACCAATCATAAAAGAAAAATTAAGAAAATGTAACCAACAATGGTAAGTACCACTATATGGCTACCTACGTTATCAAAGATGGTTCATTCGAACAAGGGGGACCTCTCTGAGTCTCTCAGAAGTATATTTCCAATCTACGGGTCACCAAACGATCCGGTCCTCAAATCACTAAGAACAACACATGCCTGTAAACTGCCCAACACGCTAAACACAGTCAATGAAATGCTGTGAAAAGGAAACGTACTTATACATAATGATAATGCCAAATTACATCCATTTGTTGCCTACATTAGAAGAATGCTTCATTTGAACAAAGAGGGCCTTGCTATGTCTCTCGGAGATGTGTTTCCAATTCACCAGTCACAGAACGATTTGTTCATTAAACCTCTAAAAGTAATACATGCCCGTTAACCACCCAACACGAAAAACACAGTGTAAATGGAATATTGTCCAAAGTCAAAGTATGTACATATGGTGGAAATACTGCATTACAACCACCTGTTGCCTAAAAACTGTGGTACAGCACCACTCTCCCTATCAATTTTAAATAACAGGCACAGGAACATAACCTACGTCATATGTCTGGCTGCGCAAAACATGCAAGTGAGCAAAGGCCAATAGTAAAGCATCACAGTCCAAAACAGAGTATACAGCTAGGCCAGAGCAAAGGCGGCAGCCATTACTGCCTGGTCAATGCACCCTCAAACAATGCAAAAGGCATCACATTCAAATCTCCAGAAATGCGAACTCAAATAACAGCATGAAAGCAACTTACAAAAATAATCTGCCTGGGCAAATCATACTGTTGTTAATAAAACAAGTGTCGAACATTGGGAACAACACATCTTAAGTCCGCACGCAGACAGCCTTGTGATTTCTGCATAGAAAAAGGAGGAATGGAGACAGCAGAAAACCATTGCTGTATGACACTTCCAGAAGGATAAATGTACATGGGCTAATCACACGACTAAAAACATGTTGTGCTTATAAAATACCACATCCCGCATAACACACAGCCTCATTCTTGCCACATAAATATGAGGAGACATAGCTAGTCAGCATCCATTAACAATGTTTCATTCCAATATTTCATTAAGACCAACCACATGCGTCTGGAGGGGATATATCCAAAACAGTTCACACCTAGACAAAAGTTGTTCAAGCGAACCGGCCCGGTCCTCAAAAGCTGCCTTCTCAATCACAAACCACCTCAATTAATTTTCATTATGATCATTATAATGTGTCACCAAGGGGAATGAAACAATCCTGGTCCTATGGTGAGACCAGTGTTCATTGATTCTGATGTGGGATGGTCTCATAGTTTGCCAACATAATGCAACTGACGAGGACAAGTTAATGTTTGAATAACATTTTTAGATTTATAGTTGGTATGTGTGTCTAGTTTCCACACTTTGTACGGACAAATTCATACATTTTGCTAGTAAACAGACATACAGTACATCCACCACATGGATGAAGACAACTAACCAGGGGTAATCCAAGGTATGTTATCTTATCTTCACTAGGATTATATCCCCTTCTAAGTGCTCAAACGAAGGACTGTCACAAATTGACACCTCTTTTAAAATGCAAATAAGGACTTTTGTTGTACAGGGTCAGATAGTTGTAAAATATGCCAATTTGTGTTACTCACATAAGGAATTTGGTCACTTATAGGGCTAAAGGTGTTGACACACCATTACAGGTTTCGACCTCTTGACCAATAAATGTTCACGGTCATAAAACCTTGCTCTTTTCATCAAGCGTTTCAGACGTTTTTTTGCGACCACCCCTCAAGAATTGGCTGAAAGAGATATTTTTGCAAAGTCTCATTGGATGCGGACTTAGACTACGTAAAATAGTGTTTCTATCAGTTGATTTACAAAACAAAGCAACCTCGATTTTCTCGTCCCTTTCTCTAACCAACATGTCTAAGAAAGCAATTTCTTTCTGACTGTATGAAGCTGTGAACTTTAAATGTTCCTTTAAAGAGTTCATCCATGTGAGAAACAATTGAAGGGTAGATATATTCCTTTTCCAAATGATCAAAATATCGTTGATATATCTACATTAAATGGCATCATGGGGAAAAAATGTGTTGTTATAAGACCATACATTTCTACAAATAGGTTGCCTTGCTGGGCACCAAGACCGCACCCTTAGAGGTGCCACTGATATGTTTAAAGGAAGAACCTGTGAAAATAAAAGAATTTTCCTCAAGTGCTAAGGAAGCTAAATCAAGTGGCACAGCGAGTAGAGCGCTCGCTTTGACATCCGTGCAGAGCTTGCAGAGCTTGCTAACGCAAGTTCGAATCCCTGTGGGGCCAAACTCAGCCTTTCATCCTTCCGAGGTCGATAAATGAGCACCACACACCGTGGGTAATAATAAGCAGCGCTCAGATACCTGAGGGTTCGTAGCGCTATATAAATGCCAAATTATTATTATTATTATTATTATATCAAAAATTCAGTAGTGACCCAATGTGGAGTAGGTCTTGTGCTTAAACAAGCAATGATCACATAAATGGCAGCCTTTTGTGATATATTAGTACATAAGGACTCAATGTCCAATGTTACAAACCACTCATTGGTACAAGCAAAAGGCTGATCCTCCACCAAATTTATAACATCACAAGAGTCTAGTAAATATGAACGACCTAGAATCGAAAGAAGTTGAATTATATAATACATGAATTTAGTTACAGGCCCAAAAACAGACCCAATCGATTTACCAGGGGGATTATTAACCACTTTATGCAAAATATAAGAAGCAAGGACCCTTGGATTTTTAGGGTTCAAAAAAGAAAACTCAGATTCCATTAACACCAATTGAATGCCATTGGCAAGGAAGACAGACACAATTCTTGTTGTTACAATGACGTGTATAAAGAGAGTACAAATTCTGAATGCAGGAGGAGAGACTCCCACAGAAGGAGAACCACCACTACGGACAGGCAAGCCTCTGTAGCAACTCCGTCCTGGAGGGGCAGAGCCACGTCGAGCCGCAGAACCAGCGGTAGCGTGTGTGGAGAGAGACCCACTGACTGGAGGCTGTGCAGCAGGTGCCTTCACCGAGCAAAGAGACTCTGGTCAGGGAACGATGCTTGACGGGAAGAAGACCTGTCTTCTCTGGTCGCGTGACCACTGACTAACACTGATGGGTCTGTGACCCTGCAATGAATGCTGAGACCAATGAGGAGCTGGGATTGCCAGGCTCCACCTGTTAAGCTGGAAGCAGTGCCGGAACACAGCTGCTGTCTATTTGGATGCCAGGAAGTCCTGGAATGGTTGGTTTCATGAGTTCCAGGAAGAAAATGGGAAAACATCACAAGCATTACATGTCACGGCTGGAATAACCACCATGATTATGAGAATTTAAACAAGTTTATTGGGCACATCACCCCACGAAAACAGATGAAAAATGTTACACAAATTGCATGTCGCATCTGGAAGAGCTGCCCAGAGTATGAGAATTTAAGCGAGTTTACCAGGCACATGACCCCACGAAAACAAAGCTGAAAAGTTACGAACCTTGGATGTCACAGCTGGAAGAGCCATCAAGAGTATGAGAGTTTAAGAGTTTATCAGGCCCAGAGTCCCATGGAAACAGAGTGAAAGAGACTGAACATTGTATGCAAAGGTTGGAATAGCCGATCAGGCTAGTGAATATTGTAATTGTAAAATAAAGACATTCACGAAAGAAACACAGGAGTGTAGGGAATCCCAATACCAAAATGGGGGAGACAGAGTTGTCTTGCAAAGTGATCCTGAAGGGACATGGATATTTGAAATATAATTTAAGAAAGGTACCAAGAAAGGGGTGGGGGAGACAGAGTTGTCTTGCCAAGTAACCCTGAAGGGGTGCCTACATTTGAAAATAAAGTCTGAGAAAAATATCAGAACAAACAGATTTATTTATCAAGGTGCAATGTGAAACCCATTACAGAAGATGATTATAATTTCTGCTAAGAGATTATCTGAAGATTGTGAGGATTCTGAAGATTCTAAGAAATATACTGTTGCACACTAAAGAATTTTGAGACTGTGAGCAAATCAGAAGCCCAAACCGAGGCTGCTGTCCCAGCCTCCCTTTTTCCTTTAGTTAGATATTTTCGAAAGTGGTGAGGCCAGTTAGTAGTTGGGTTTCAGACAAAAGAATTTGACCTTGGACTTGACATACACCCTTTGTCTTTGTTTTGCTAGGTAGTTAGTCGTTTTTCTTTTAATTTAAATAAAACCCATTGAACATGTCAATAGCTTATCCGACTCCTCCTGGTTTGCCACAGTGGTATAAAAACAAAATGGGCCTCATTACGAGTCCGGCGGTAACCGAGGCGGTAAAACCGCCTGGTTACCGCCGGACTCGTATTACCATTCCGCCTCCGTGACTCCCGGAAATACCAGGGCATTACAACCCTGGTGTCCCGGGAATTCCGGAGGAGGAATGGTGTTAATCCCCATTCCCATTGAGTCCTATAGGACTCAATGGGAACGGGGATCATGGAAACACCGGCACCATCTCGTGATGGTGCTGGTGTTTCCACGTTCGCCTGCAGGCGGGCAGTGTTAAACCTGCCAGGTCAGACCTGGCGGGTTTGACGCCTCCGCCTGCAGGAGTTGTGATCGCCCGGCATGGAAACAACAGTGGCAGCGGTTTTACCACCACCGTTGTTTCCATACCGGGCGATTTGTAATGAGGCCCAATGTGTTTAAGGGCATTTTTATTATGCAAATTAGGGCTTATCCTAGTGTTCACAGTGACAAGCCTGTTACTATCAGGTGGAAATATTATTTATTATGAAAGTATAAGTAAATTATTAGCCAGAATCTGTAAGTCTCGAACCATTTGTCCTATTATGATAAAAAATGTGTCATTTGATTTGTGCCATAGAGAGAAACCTGATGACCTGATTAGTAAATGGGCATATGTGTGGAATTTACTATTTCAGAATGTTACAATGGTTAATGTAAGAAATCTCTGATCACATCACATCAAAACAAATGGAGGGAAACTGGGTTTAGAAGTCACTGCCATCAGATTGAGCCCCTTCATTGATAAACACAACTATTATGAAGGGGTAGATCTAAGGTGATGTCGCTTTTGAAACACTGACCAATCACATACATTGACCGATTCGATTAGAGAAATTATACACACCTCAAAAGGGAGGGGATGTTGTTCTCTAAAATGTCTAACACATACTAACCAGGGGACAGACTCACTCACTAACTGATGGAGAGCTAGAAGGATAATTGATAATGACAGGAAGTAGAAGGAATAGATTGCTCTCCTTTTGGACACATTTTGGATCATTACCAGAGCCCTGCAAGTGAGGCATAGTGGGAGTTAAAGTCGTAGACCTTCTTCAGAGGAAGGGACAGCAGACACGCTGTGGAAGAAAGCTGATCCCATCATCTTGCTGACTGATGCCCACCTATTCCTAGAGGGGGAGAAATTAACCAGACCACTTCATAGGATGGTGCCCACCTGTCTGTTAGACAGCCAAAAGAAATTCATATGCGAGTATAATATACAGGAGAAATAATCTTATAGGGAGTGATACTATTCAGGCAATTAGATTACATCATGGTTCCTGTTATTTGCCAGTACTGGGGTTGGGGGTAATATATAAATTGATTGTACATCCCGAGAAGTTAGGGAACCTTTCAGAAGTGTATGTGCTAATGGGAAAATATATGTTTAATAGACTAGATTCCATGGTGTGTGTACAATGAGATTCCCTGACTCTTTGTATGTGTAATGGTGTCTAGCATGGAAGAATCATTAGGGGAGGCAAATGTACATCTCACTGTGTACATACCTACAAAAAGAATATAACTGAAGTAATACCTGGGTATACTATCAGGCAGAATATTGTTGTTAATGCTAAGTTATTCCGGACAAAAGGGAGGTCTTAGTTACTTCCTGTAACTGTATTTCTCCAGCATTGGTATCTTTCATAGAATCACATGCTTGTATATTACCCGTCGTCAGACTGGAAATCCTCAGTAATTAAAAACATTTTCCATACGAAAAATAGAGATTTTCATTGGCAATGATGCCTTAAAGGCACTCACATGTGTAGTCCCTCCACTTCATTGTGGTGGCTTGTGACCCAAAATAATGAGGTGGCTGGGCTTAAATACCACCCCAGGCAGCCATCTTTAGATTTTGAGTCCTAATAGTGACTGTTATAATGATGACTGCCTGCCCTTGCAGCAGCCCCACCGGGGAGGTGGGTGGGTGCATGTGAATCTATAAAAGATACCAATGCTGGAGAAATCAAGCTACAGGTAAGCAACTAGGACTTCTCCAGCATTGGATCTTTCATAGATTGGAGCTTGAATAGAATACCAAGCAGTGGACGCATGCCACCTACTTCCCTGAAGCACACATAGGTCAACAACATTACCCACAGAGAGTACCCTGAACACATTATGCATGTATGAGACATGAAGGAGGGAAGGGAAAGATCAATGGCTGCTCCTACCTCATGCAAACGGGTATCGCAGGACTGCTTGTCCAACAGCTGACTCCCTTCCAGACAATAATGCTTGGCAAACGTATGGAGTGTGATCCAGGTAGCCGCCCTGCATATGTCTTTCATGGCCACTCCCACTTGGAAAGCAGCTGTTGCTGCTCTCCCTCTGGTTGAATGGGTAATAGCTGGATTGGTAAGCAGGGTGCCCTTGATTTTGTGGCAATGGGTAATGCAATTCACCAACCTTCGGCCCTGTTTGGAGATGTGCTGGCTCTTACGAGGCCCTGCAAACGAAATGAACAGTTTTGGAGATCCTGTAAATGTGCCAGTGCGCTGCAAGTAGAATTTGAGTACTTGCAAGAGGCCTAGCGAGTAAAGGGTGCGTTCCGCACTGGAGGAATGATTGCCGAAAAGGTTGGCAGTACGATGCGTTTCCGACAGAGTCATATCCGACACCACCTTGGAGAGGAACTTTGGGTGCTGCTTGAGTACTACCTCTAGGAAGGCTGCAAACGGTGGATCGGTGGACAAAGCTTGCAGTTCGCCGATTCATCCTGCCAACGTAATTGCCACTAGGAAGGCGAATTTTCCATGACAGGAAGTTTTGATCACATTTGTGAATGGGCTTGTATGGAGGAGACATTAATGCTGTTAAAGCTGTGTTGAGACTCCAGTCTGGAGTAGATGCTGGCACCAGGGGAAGGTCCTCAGCAAACCCTTCACACAGGTTTTTACAGCAGGCTCCAAAACAAAAGATGTAGCTCCAGGATCTCCGAAGTAAGACATGATGGCCGACAGATGAACCTTGATAGAAGCTTGCAACAGGACAGCTTTTGCCAAATGGAGCAGGTAAGGTAGTATTTCGCCTACAGTGACGACAGCGGATCAAGCTGTTCAGTCCCACACCAGGTTGTAAACCGTATTCAATTCTTTGGATACATCTTGCATGTGGAAGTTTGCCTGGAGGCACGAATGACATCCCAACATTCGTCTGGCAAGGTTAGGTTGGTGTGTTTTCATTGCTCAGCAACCAAGCCCTTAGAAAGACAGCTTGACACTGGGTCGTGGTGAAGGATTTTCTCATTCTGTTGCATCAGCAGTGCTTGGTGCACTTTGAGACGGATTGATGTGGAACGCATCATCTGTAGGAGAGTAGGATACCAGACTTGCCAGGCAGAGGTCGGCATTATTAAAATCAGGGTTGTTCTTTCACCTGTCTCAGCACCCTGGCTAGCAAAGGTATCAGCGGGAAGACGCAAAGGAACTCGCCTGTCCATGCCTCTACTGGGTGCCTGGATGTGAAGAGAGGGCATTGGTTGTTGTGCCTGGTTGCAAAGAGATATATGATGGGGAGACCCAATTTTATTATTTTATTTTTTTTAATTTGTTACATGCCCACACCCTGGGGTATCACGGCGTGGTTACAGACAGTTTAGGCATAGGTAATACATTGTGTATGGAAAAATACATATATTATTTGCAGGCAAAGGATCATACATTGTGTTCACGGGCAATAATATGTTATTTACAATTAAAAGGTCATACATTGTATTCATGGTCAAGAATTACATAATCAGCAGGTGGACATTATGCTAGTATTGGTTGAATAACCACGTTTTCAGCAGTTTTTTTTAAGCCTGTGAAGGATGTCTTTTTTTGATGTTGTTGATCATTTGTTGATCAATAATTTGAAGATTAATTTGACCTCGGCCCAATCGAGCTCCCATTTGTGGGACTTGGAGAATTCCCTGCTCAGTTGGTCTGCCAGAATGTTGCTCTTTCATAGAAGGTGTTATGCTCTGACCTGAATCAAGGGCCCATTTCCAGAGTTTCGGCACCTATGCAGACAGCAGTGCCGACCTTGTGCCCCCTTCCCTTGTTGGTATAATGCATTGAGGTTGTGTTCTCCCTCTGCATGGTTGACCAACAGTTCCATGAGGACGTTTGAAAAGACTTCAGCGCCCATCGAATGGCTCCGAGTTCGAGTACAATAATGTGCAGGTCTCACTCTTGTGTGGACCATGTGCTCTTTGCTCGCAAGTCTCCCAAGATGGGCTCCCCATCCTGACAGACACAGGCATCTGTCCTGAGAAGAAGCATGGAGTTGAGGGCCTCGAAAGGCATGCTCTTTTGTAGGTTTTTCTCTGCCTGCCACCAGTGTAGAGCTTGAAGGAAAGGATGTGACAGGTGCACAATGTCCTCCTACGAACCTGGTACTTGAATCCATTGTCGATCTAGTTCTTCCTGGATCGTTCTCATTCTCAACCTGCAATTTGGAACCAGTAACATACATGATGGCATCATGCCCAGCAGGGATCTGTAGTGAGGTACCGTGGTCGTATGTGGCTTTAAGAACCAGTTGGGAGACCACTGTTCTTTCGTTTGGAGGGTGGTCTCACTTGCTGAACGAAGGTATCTAGTTCCACTCCCAGGAAGAAGGGATTCTGTGACGACTGGTTTTCCATTGTTGATGGAAAACCCTAGATTGGTGACAGTCTCCATTGTTTGATTGACCGCCCTGGTTGTCAGTTCTCGTGATTTTGATTTGATGAGCCAATCGTCGAGGTATTGAAACATTTCCACACCTGCTCTTAGGTGTGCTGCCACTGGGGCAAGACATTTGGTGAAGACCCTCAGGGCCGACTATAGACCGAAGGAAAGCATCTGGAGCTGATAATGTTGGCTTCCCAATGTAAATGTCATATCGCGTCTGTGCGCCGGATGCATGGGTATGTGAAAATACAAATCCTCCAGGTCAATTGTAGCTAGAAAATCACCCTTCTGGAGCTTAGGTAGGAGCTGTGGAGTGTGGTCATTTTGAACCTTCTGCACTTCAAATTCTTGTTTAATGCGCGTAGGTCTAGAATCAGGAACCACTGTCCATTCTTTTTCTTTACTAGAAAAAAGTGTGAATAGAATCCCAAAAGACCATTTGTCTGACATGATCTTTTGCTGCTGATGTAGGTGGTGGCTGATCCCCCCCGCCCACTTTGGTTTGATGTGGAAGTCGATGGTACTTCCCATCAATTTTGTTTGGATGACTACGCCCTTTTCTGGCCTGTCCCACGTCTGCCTCTCTGCATTGTGTATCTGGAGGAGGAATGCTGGTACCTATTGGCAGACTGATCCATTGTGGCGGAGTTCTACGTGGAATAGGGTCTGTTGTAGGTTTGAAACTTCCCTGATCCATCACGAAAGGAGTGAAAAGTACACCTTTCCCTGTCCTTGTCCCTCAGTGAACTGATGGCCCTGGCCGTATAGTGCTTGCCTTGATTCCTTTCTGGTGATCATCAACTTTTCTTGTTCTTGGCTGTCGGAGGGCATTTCGAGGATTTGCGCCTGTAATTCAGGCCCGAAGTTTGTCGCCTTCATCCATGCTTCACATCTGAGGACCGCTCCATGATCCATCTGCCTGAGCCCAGACTGCTGCATCAACGGCTCAATCTATCATATGGTCAGACGTTGCTTCTCCATCTCGAACGATGGCCTGTGCCTCGTCCTGAACAAGATGTCCAAGTTCGTGGAGCACCTGAATTTGTCCAGACGGTGCTCCATGAACTTGGACATCTTGTGTCACAATTCCCTGTCCTATCTCGCCGTCGTAGCAAGGGCATTGGCTGTTCTAATCGACAAAGATGCCGAAGCTGAAACCTTTCTGCCTACAGCTTCATGTTTCCTGCCTTCCTTGTCAGGCAGAGCCATTAGTGGTAAAGCAGAATTGGTGAGTTTCTTCCTGGCAGCCAGAGTGATGACTGAATCAGGCTTCAGGTGTCCCCTCAAGCGCAACGGTGTGTCTTCTGGGGACTTGTACATCTTTTCCAGCCTATCCGTTTTGGAAGGAGCAGTTCGCGGATTGGCTAGGATTTTCTCCCCGACTTCCCATTTGGTGTCTAGAATGGGTACAGCCATGACCATCTTCCTCCTCTTGTCTCTATGCTCATACAACACTGACTTCTTCTCTGCACACGATGCATGGAAACATTGTTGCCATCTTTTCAATGATTGAATGGAACAAAGCGATGTTGTCCGATAATGAGGAGCTTCCAGGGGAGTCACGCCTCTTTTGCTTCTCAATGGCATAATCCTCCCATTCATCAGTATCCTGTTGGGGTGGGTCCTGAGGAATTTCCCCCTGTTCAGACTCATCTGCATGTGTCTCTGGTCTGAAAAATCCTTGTAGGGATCATTCACTGGATCTTTCCAGCTTGTTTTCGCAGAGGTGAACCGCTTGTATGTCTCTTAGATGGAGAGATTATTCTCAGTCTCATATGTGCAACCTCCGGAGCGAGCACTGTTGAGTTGTTATCGCAAGTGGTGGTGTTGGCTAAGCGCACTCTTTGCCTCCCCTGGAATTCGTCCATGATATTTTTGAGGGACTGCATCAACGAGGGTTGAAAAGTATCTGCAGTATCTTCCGAGGGTGACTGCCATGGAGGGATGTGCTCATAGTACACAGACTGTGGCCTGTCTTCTTCCAGGTCCAAAAAATCCTTGTGCAGATTTATTGTAGGATGTTCAACCATTTCCTTGATCGGGGCAGGTTAGCATTGGAAAATTAGACCTGTGGCACTGACAGCATGTGTTTATCACTTTGTTTTCCGGGAATGGGGGAGGTAGTGGCGGTACTACCTTTTCTCCCCATTGACGGCAGAGTAGTCGTGGATGAACAGCCATTAGACAGTGTTGTTCCCATTGACGATGCATGTCCTGTCAACTGTTTACCAACTGTCGATTAAGTAGTCGTTGACAAGGGCTGCCTGGAACTAGTCATGGACGTGGGGCCTTTGGGAGTAGTCGTAAATGAGGGCTGCCTCACGGGAGTCATGAAGAATGTTTTTTTCATAGAAGGTGATCCTCCCATTGACAAATGTGACTTTGTTGACGAAGACTGATCCTTTGTGGACAAGACACTAGGTGAAAGCAATTTAGCCATAGATGACTGAGCCGTTGAAAGTGACCTGCCCATCATAGAGGACCTCGTGGATGATTTTTCTGTAGATGGCCCACCATGGTAACAGTCATGGACAAGAGGGTCTTGACTGCCAAATTTGATGTTTTTCCACCAGAAATGTGTGTGCACAATGTCGTGGACGTTTGAGGAGGCATCCTTAACTCCCCTTTCCTCATTTCTGCAGGTGGTGGTCTTCCCCTTCCCACTGATGACGCTGTCCTCTTGGAAGCATGCTCCCCAGTGGTCCTGTAGGAAGTGACAGGAACGGTTTTGACAGATTCATCGTCGGATGAATGGCACCTGCTGTGATGCGTCAGAAGTGTGACAGTTCTTTCTAACTTCCACTGGAAGTTATGAACAGAACTTTAAGAATAGTATACAGCTTTGACAAACATGATACACGGGATTTATTTCAAACTGTTTAAATGACCATTGGGTTATCTTACTTATTAACCAGTATCCTAAAGTGCTTTAACAGTAATGGCATCAATTGAAAATATTTAGAAACTTTTTCTTTTTCAAAAAATATTGAATCCTCTCTCTTTTTTTTCTTTTCCTTTTCTTGTTCACAACAGCTAGACATTTATACTTACCTCCTGATGAACCACTGAATGAAAGTGGGGAAACACGTGTAGAGGGCAACAACTGTTGTTTTTTTCTCTTTGAGTAAGCACAAGAGCAAAGTTTATTCTCAAAAATACAACAAATAAAAGACTCATTGTGGAGCGCCTGTCAAACTGTGTTTGGAATTTTTCTTTGTGGTATGTTTCAAGCTCTCTACAGCCTTGTGAGCTACCAAACACACGGGTAGGCAGCACCAACATGATAAAGAATCCTACTAACTTTAAGAATTTCCTATTTCTCGTCTGGTCCACGCCATATAAAGGCTGGTCTCGCATTGTTATGGGTTATAGTTGTAGTCATTAGCTTTCAACAATGTTGCCTCCCCGGGTTGTTGGACTTTCCATAAACTCACAAGCCCAGATTTACAGTCACTTAGTTTCTTAATAGGCCACTTTCACTGCTCTTTAATAGTTTGGTATTCAAAAATATTGTTAACACTTCTCCTTCACTCATACACGAGTGAAACTGTCTGCCTGCACCTCACGAGCAGGGTGGGAGCGTCCGGCAGTCATTTTCACACTTTGAACTTACCAGGTAGGTTGTACGCCTCAGATCCTCTTATCGATTGCAGGTATTCCTCTGTTGTGGCTCCCAGCAGCCCAGTGAACACTCTTATTCTGCCTTCGCTCGTGCCACTTGTTGCTGGAGCCTTACTGTCTCAGAGATTTCCTGGTTCAGAGAGTTCCTGGTTCACACCAGCCACCAGAGACCTCTCCAGAGGGAAAACCTCCCTTGCTGCCATCACCTTCCGCTGCACAACCTCTGCAGAATGAGCCTTCAAAAGGCAGGCATTCCCTCAACACGCTTCCCGTTGCACGACCTCTGCACCTGGAGACACAGACCCTCTCCGTACCAGCCACAGTCTTTGGTTTTCCAACGGTTTCAGTGTCTTCCTTCTCCAGTCCCAACCGTGGCTGCATACAGGGTCTGCACTGCTCCCTCTGCTCATACTGCTCTCCTGCTTTCTCTAATGTGACCTCAGCCTAAGCTTCTCTTCTCTGTATTACCTGCAACTGAAGGGGCCTTTTAAGCCTCTCATTCTACCTCAGGTATGGGTAATTTCTTCGTCCCAGTAGTTAGGGAACTATAGACATGAAGTCCCTAGTAACAAAGTTCGTTTTTCTGACTTCTTTAGTAAGCCATTAAAAGATTGGGGTTTCAGGGAAAGTTAAATAAGGGGGTTAGCCATTCCTCCTGACCGGTCTCCCATTGCCCCATGTGATCCTCCTGCAGAACACCACCCCCAGGGCCAGCATCAGGAAGCGTCGGCCTTTCCCTAGCCACATGAGAAGAGTCCCAGGCCAGGTTTTCAGGGGGAATCATTGCTGATTCATCACACTACTCGCCAGATGAAGAAGGGGTCCCTCCTGTGCCTGTATTGTAGGGTCTTCTGTGTGAAGGTCTGACAAATATGACATTCCTTGGATGTCATGTGGGTAAAGGCAGTGCATGCACTCCTGGTGAGGGTCTGTTATAAAGACAATCTTTTTGGAGCACTAGAGACAGTCCCTGAAAAGTGAAGTTTCCCCTTTGGAATGGCTTTCATTGCCTGAGTCCATCATGGCCATGAGGGGCCAGGTGCAGGATCTTCCCTCGGCGAGTTGAAAACAAATGTTTCCTAAACTGCAAAACACAGCATGTGTCTAACAGAAGAAACTCTCTCAGTTAGAGAAATTATTTGAAAAGAATTGAAAAAGACTGATTAATAAAGACAAAGCTCAGGTGAGCTGAGGAGGATTCCCTAGCCACTAGACTGCTGTGAACAATCTGAAGTTGGCTGCCTGGGATGGAGGTTAAACCCTGCCACCTCATTGATTAGGGTCAAAAGAGACAAAGCGGTGGAGGGACTACACATATGAGTGCCTTTCAGATTGGAAATATGCAATGCTTTTTCCTATGGAACACACTTTAAATTACTGAGGATTCCCAGTCTGACTATGGGGACTATTCAAGCATGTAGATCTATGAAAGATCCAATGCTGGAAAAACAGGGATTCATCACTACCTATTGCCACATTTTCAATTTGCCCATTGAAAGTGAGAAAGGCACGCTTTTACACAGTAATACAATAGAAACATCACTAAGGGGAATCTAACCTACATACATGGCGAACATGCATTTCCCTTTCTACAAGCCATTTACATACATGAGGATCCAGCAGTTTGTTGCAAATGAGCTTTAATAATGCTGCTGAAATTCTGACATGACTATCGAATAAGGAGGAGGCATGTATTTGCAGTAAAGAGGTAGTGGAACTGGATAGGTAGGGATGTTTTGGATTAATTTGTTTTTAATAAATGAAAGCCTTATCCTGGAACCTCATGCATTTTTAATAAACAGTGCATGTGCAAAACAGATAAACAACACATAAAAGTGGAGATGTTTGTGTTACCAAAGACTCGTTTTCTCTAACTGTAGCATTGAAAACGGAGGTGAATAGTACACTAATTATTCGTCTTCAGTGACCTTGAAATTTCAAAGAGGCATAACTTGTTAATCTTTAAACTGATTCCATTATTTCAATTTCGTCAATAAATATAACTTCTGTGCAACCCTGTGTGTTTATTGTCCCGAAAAGACGAGGACGTCTGCAGGGAATCAATTCCGTTAAATTGGGGGCGGTGGGGTCACAGAGCCATTAAAAAAAACGTTATAAAGTAAAGGAAAATTGTATACGCCTGGTTTGGGGTGGGTGGATTGTCCCCCTGAATTAGATGTCCCCCGATTGGAACATCCTACAAAACAGGTTCCACCGAGATATGATTTCCAGGATAACTAGTGTTATCACAGCATAGACCTTTTAACCTTAAATTGCGCAGAGCCTACCGATGTGCACTAAAGCTTTGTGTTGTGTTGAATTATATGATATTGGAAAGGAAATACTAAGGGTGCACAGATGTAGAGATTGTTACATAGAAAGTTATTAGTGTTTGGAGTTGTAAGTGATTGAGCGACAGTGGTAAAATAGGAGTAAGAAAAGTTTGTATTTCTGCTTAGTGAAAATCTTGGAGTTCGGTTTCTACATTTAAAAAAAAGAGATGTCTTACATAGCAGTAACTGTGGGAAAGGTCCCTGTTCTTTCAAAGCCATATTTGAAAGGGGATTGGCAGCCATGGATATTGACTTTTGGAAGACAGAGATGTTAGACAAACCAGACTTTAGAATGATCTGCCTCTCTGCAGACCTGTATTCTCACCTCCAATTGGTGGATGGGATGTCAGCAGACAGGGATGCTCAGACTATACAGTCCTAGAAAGAGCCGAGAAAAAATTCTTTAGAGCTGCTGAGCGCCAAGCAATTGTGTAACAACAAAATGCATGAAAATGTGCGGCTGTAATAAACAGTGAAGGAAAGTCAGGTTTCTATGTTGCAACAGCACAATGTCATGGATCAAAAACAAGCCGAAATTAAGACTTCTTGTGATGATCTGCAGAACCAAGTAACCAGGTTTTTGAGTCTCCAGGGCACGCATAATCAGTGTAGGGTGGCCCAAAATAAGCTTCAGGGAACATACAATGATCAGCCTGAATGTAATAATGCATTGTTAGACAATATTATGACACAAACTATGCATACCGGAATTAAAACAAGAAAATAGTGAATTAATTCTCAAAGATGTTGAGTCCCAAAACGAATTTGACCAAATTCATCAGAATTTAAGTGTCACAAAGACAAAGAGATCAGCTTGCACAGGAACGTGATGCTCTAATTCATGAGAAGCAACAACTAATACAAAAACTAGATTAGGTGCATGAAAATGAGGGCCCGCGTGAAGTCTCTTCCCAAGAAATAACCAATTTGAAAGATGCACATTTGCATCTACATGACTAACTGGAACAAATCGAGACTGACCCGAGACAAGCAGTCCAACAAAGAGTACTTTGAAAAGGATATGCTGCACTGGCCGGAGAAGAATCAAGAAAGGTCTGCTGTAATTAAAAATTGCCAGCACGAGAATGAATGTCTAAAGCAGGAATTATAAAATAAGGAGGACTTGTTAACTTCCCACAGCAAACCGCTGTAAGCTAATCAAGCCAATGTGTGTGATTTACGAGAGCAGTTAGTCCAGTGTAAGCAGAAAAGGATTACTGAAAAGGAAAGAAAATTAGAATTTACCCCAAGAAGTGATTATATAATTACCCAGCCAACAACCATTAGAGACAAGTACTTTGGAAATGGGGTTTCATTCCCCAATGCCAAAACCCCCATTCCACACACCTAAAATGTTCTGTAGGCAGTTTGAGAGGTGTCCAATATCCCCTCTTCCAAATATTTCTGACCAGGAAGGAGATCATTCCTTATCTTTACCAGCTAGAAGAGGGGGGGGGCCCTATTCAGTATGTCAGGAGGGGACAGGAGCGGACATGAAGATACATCTGGACCTGAGGAAAAAATATCATGCAGGATTGCGTTATCTGGAACTGCAGAAAATGATCCTGCAGACAAATCATCTAGCCCACTTGGCTGAGATGTAAAGACAAAATCTTCAGCTCAGAAAGGGTATTTTAAAAGTCTATTCCCGTGAGGGAAACTGGGACGATGCATCTATGCCATCCAGGAGAAGAGACAGTGTTTATGTTCAGTCCTCAGATGAAGAAACACAATATTTTCCCACCTCCATCTAGAAGAAATTACCCAAACTAGAACAGCAGGGAGGGCCCAGATGACAATGGGGAATGGGGATTCAGTAGCTCTGACTCTGAGGGAGAGTGGACTTGGGCTCCAAGACACAATAACGGTACAAATAAAAGGCATCAAAGCTTTTATGACCCCTTATCATGAAAATGACAAATATTCTGTGTGGGGACAACTGGAGTTTTATGAGCAAACAATGTCCTCATTTGGAAAAAGGAATGATTTTAATTAAATTAAGTATGCCAAATGAACATTCTCCCCTGCGTTTTCCAGCTTCTTTGCAGGGCTGGATGACCGAAACTATCACAAATGGTCTACTTATAAGGCAGCCATTTAAAAAAAGAAATTCTATGCACCAAAACCCACAAGACACCTGCAAAGCTGCATACAATGTAGTTTGTGGCGAGGACCAATCTCTGGGAGAATTTGCCCAAGAGTTGAAGCGTGCCTTTTCACAGATTTCTTGGTGGGTACATATTGACAGCAGGGAGTTCTCATTACCACATTTTTCCACACACTCCCAAAATACATGGTAACCCAATTAGTGAGGGACTTTGATGATTTGAGAATTCTCGAATGGGTGATTTCACAAGCTACTAGGATCTATGACGTCCAAAATCCTGCAGAAAACAAAATCCATCCTAAAAACTTCCAAACCATCTACAGAATCTACCACTGTGATAGGGGCGTAAGTGAAGAGTGTCCCATCTTTGGATCTGGAGTCAGGGTTTCTTCTCACAGGAAAGAAATCAAACACCCTCTCCAAATCAAAATAATGTTACTCCTCCTCCTCCTCCTCCTCCTCCTCCTCCTCCCAGAATACAGGACAAGAGAGCCCATAATCAATGGTAGTAGCGATCCAGAAATGAAGGCTACAGTAATAACTTTCCACCATACCTGAGTTAATTAGCTAGGAGGGAGCAACAAACGTATTACCCAAGACCTCCCTATGGTTCTGAGGGAGGAGAAAAGATCTCTCAGCTGGAGCGAAAGGTCAAGCAATTGACAGAATATTGGAAAAATGTTGAGGGACCAACACAACCCTCAAACTACCAGTGTTCCTCAAAATGCCCCAATGTATAGGTCAGTTGTCTGAAGGCAAAACAAGAGGAAAACAAGCCAAATAACAGTGTCCTAGTGGAAGAAGTAAAAGGTGATACGTTCATCAAGCTGAGTGCATCAGTCGAGTGCTGTTGGCTGTTTGCGGGTTGAGGGGGAGTAGGAGGTGGGGTCTAACTTGAGAAGCGATCCGTTAAACCCACCATGATGAAGGGTAGCACTGCTGTGGGAAACACTGAACCACTTGAAAATGCTGATGAAACATTGAACAGAGCAAAAATCTCCTTCCACCTTACAAACTACATTAGACATGCTGAATATGAATATAGTAACCACTGATTGTACACTAACCAGACAAAAGAATGGAATACTAGGAACACAAAGTAAGAGTAAAAAGAAGCAGGAGAAGCTATCACAGGCTGTCATGTATGGGCAATCAACTAAAATATGCACTAAGAACCCCTGTGTGATAGAGGATGAATCCAAACAACTAGAAATAGTCGAAACAGCACAGTATACTAGAACACTTGTACTAAATAAAGCAACAAAATTAACAATAAATAATCTAAAACGAGATCTCAGAATACAGTTCAGCAGTTAGGTACATGTAATATGATCCCCTCATCCATAGATGCTTCAAGCAGTGTGAAAAAGACGCGCCTTGGACGCAATATCCGTAGTTAAATGGTTGATGACACAGCAAACACCAATACTGTGGGGCTAAGGGGCAATATACCTGGCAATACTAACTTGCATCAAATACAGAAGCAAGGAAAAAACAAGCAGCAGGTGGGGTTGAAGATTGTGTGCTGAATGATGTCCAGTGCTTGTCTGTGGGTATCACTGATCTGACAAACAAATATTTGAATAAGAAGATAAACTGAAAGACCACCGCTACACAAACCAGTGACCCCTGTCAAACTGTAGCACTTGTGCAATCTACGTCTAATATCAGCAGGCAGAGTGAGCAATCCAATGATGAGCATATGAAATGTGCAACTAGAAATCTAGCACTACAACTGCGATACATATTCACAGATGTCCTACACCCACTATTGAATCGTTCTTCTGTTCGGCGAGTACTTCATCGTGTGGTCCTATTACGGGGTATAACAAATGAGGACATACAAATTGCAGACCAGGAGGAACTTACCATTAAGGTTTCCTCTAATATATGGTTCACCCTAGATAGCCTTGATTATGTCACCCAATATGAAAGCGATCTTTATAGACTTTCCATCATGCCGAATAAAAGTAGACCTTTAGTGAAACACCCCAAGACAACACAGGATAGCTATATCAAAGGCAGTCCAAATGTAGATGCTGATACTGGGAATTGTAATTGAAAAGATAGGCGAGTCAGAACGATGTAAAATGTAAGAAAGGTGATTAACAGTGTAATCAAACATACTGATAGGGATAAGGGCTATTGGCAATGGTTACCCATTGCCTTTAAACCACATTTTGCGAACTTATCTTGCTGACAACACATGCTAATGCCATGGAATGTTAGGTGATTCAATCACTTGACCGCAGATAATGGGCTTCTAACGTATATAGACCTTTATGATGTGGTCATCCTTCAGGAACTCTGTATGACAGAAACATGTGAATTTGAGGGCAGACGTAATACACAGATACTGGCCGTAAAACAAGGTTCAATTGGACATCCAAAGGGTGTGCTCATGATATCAACACGATATCCGTGGTGCATTATAGAAACTCTGAGATGCCGGCGGTTCAAGCAGTCAAAATAATTGATGATACTTTAGGTATCAAAGACATAGTTGTCATAAATATCTATAATCCACCTAACCCCGTTTTGTATATGCAAAACATTGCCACAGTAGAAAACACTATTGAAGCCCTTGCTTGTAACACACCAATCCGGATAGCAGGATATTTCAATGCTAAAATGAGTTCCCATGTGATAAGATACTTCCGCCCTATGTGAATCTGCCCCAGCCATCTCTGTTCAGCAAAGCAAGCATGGAAAAACGTGGGGTGAAATGCTATACTGCCATCACTTCAGTATGCTGAATGGTTACTGCCCCGATGATGCTGATAGAGCATATACGCAGATAGTGGTCTGAGTTTATCAACAATCGACTATGTGTTTGTAAATCGGGCTGCTCTTGAACTAGTGGATGATATGGCAATCTTAGTTCAAGAGGAGCAAGATCACCTACCACTATGAGTGTTGTTAAACTGTCTTGATTGCCTATGATTAGGCCGTGACCATGGGCCTCTTATCACCTCATGTGAGGCTGAGAAAACAGACTCCTGGTCATCAGTCAGTCATGTCAAAACTCAACCTAGGCCGGGTCTCAGCGCTAAAAGGCAGGCATGGCTAGGTTCATGTGCTCATCAACATGATTAAACATATACAGTCAGGAATTGTAAAGTTCTTAGACTCAAAGAGATGCCACTCTGACACGACTCTGAATTATACGCTTCACATCATGTTAATGCATTTAATATGACCACCTATCATCTGAGGGTTCTTATTTTCATTAAACAAGTAAAAGCAGATATACCATAACATACCATCACACCTATGAACAAGATTGCCAAGTGGGCAAAGAGCATGTTTGAATGTGTAAGTAATAGAACAAGTGGTGGTTTTAGTTTAACAGCATGGGTAACCCTCATCTCTCATTAAGCTACGCTACACTATACTTTACGCCATCAGTCTCCATGCACACAGCAAGTTTCCACTTGTCACTCATGTTTAGAGTGGCGTGTGCTTCAAATGAAATGGCTCCTTCTAGGGACGATGAGTTCTGCTTAGCTGGGACTGGCTGTCTCGCTACTATGCTGCTCTGCTCTGCACTCTTCCCCAGCCCCTCCGTCTTGAATGGACTGGCAAGTCTGCTGGGCTTCCAGCTTTCCCTCCCTTACTCATCCTTGTGCTGGGCTATATATCTATCAAGTAGCATGGCGGCCCATCATGTGTGGGTTCGTCATATCCGCTGTTTGGAACAGTGAGGGAGCAAGCATATCACTTCATTTGAGATAGAACTCCTATGTAAAACTACGTTAGATGGGTTTTTTGCACCTCAAAGTGAGATCTCTGTACCCGTTTAGTAAATGCCTTCACTGTACTTTATGGCAGTTGTGAAGTTCTGCACTAATGTAGCATCATAAGGCTATCTTAGCCGGCTGTCTGTTATCAAGGGATATCTTTCTTACTTATTACCTATTTTTTTCCATGGTGCCCTATCGGCCTTGACTTTGCGAATGTGCAAGATACTTCTGTTCGCCGTCTGCCAATTTCCTGTTCTGGAATCCTTATCAGATATAACACTTACCCGTGTGAGGTTAAAAGGCTGCTCTCAGAGAACACCTAATGGTGTGAAGTCAAAGAGGCTGCTGGCTGACATTTGTGGTCGACCAATCTACCAGAACAGGAAAGCATCCTTTCCTGGTTGTTGGCTGATCTTGCAGAGTTTATGGACACTTGTTCCTCAAGTGTCGCACACGGTATATGCATCATTAAATTCTATGTTAAAGTGTGGTGTATGTTTAAAGAACACCTTTCATGTACAAGTTGTATAAGATATGAAAAGCTGTCTTAAATTAGTCTGAGTTCATGTCACCCCCACTCAAGACAGTTGTCATAGATCAAAGATTTGTAGCACTGTGAAGGCATCATTAATAACTTCTAGGAGCTATATTTGCAAAACAGGCTGCCTATGTCGGTGGCAAAAATAAAGCATACACATTCTAGCAATGGTGAGTAATGATTGCTGCATGCACAAGTAAATGAGTTGCTTGGTGAATACATGAGCGCCTAGAAACATATTGCAGGTGCTAGAAATAAATGACTGCATCACACTTTGAAGCAGTTAGGGGTTATTGGTTGCACAAGGATACATGAACACATGTAGTTAACAGTGAGGTATTCAGGATACGTTCAATATTCTGTTACTGGAAGTGGCTAAGAATACAAAAACAAATGCATGTATTTAATGTGAGCTATTTAGGTTAATTCAAACTCCTTACTGACAATAGTTTCAAGGTAAGACAAGGGATTCCTTGAGAACCCATTAGAAATAAACAGTCGGCATAAATTGGCTCCTGACTTTCTGACCCAATGTGCTTTATAATGTGTGATTTTGAGCTAATGACCACATGTGTAAACCGTCCACAGTTTAAATTGGTGCTCATTGAGTTGATAGTCATAAACTAGATGTTTGCGCCATCACGGAAACGTGTGGCTCCAGCGCCGCTGGCCCCTCAGTGCACTTAGCTATTCCAGATGGGTACAATATGCTACGACAGGATAGAGTTGTAGAGAGGGGAGGAGGAGTAGCCTTTATTCTGAAAAACTCTTTGTCAGCCTGGGAGATAAAGGGACATCTCATGGACAGAGTCGATTCTTACACATAAAAATCGGCATGAACACTAAAACAACGCTCAACTTCATACTGATTTATCGCCCTCCCACCTTCTGAGGCAACTTCACCCTGGCCCTTTCCAGTTATCTCCTCCCACTACTGAAGCCCAATGCTCGCTTCATAGTGTTGGGAGACTTCAATT
The DNA here is from genome assembly GCF_040938575.1 of Ambystoma mexicanum. Classification (NCBI taxonomy): domain Eukaryota; kingdom Metazoa; phylum Chordata; class Amphibia; order Caudata; family Ambystomatidae; genus Ambystoma; species Ambystoma mexicanum. The sequence goes on along the minus strand of NC_090931.1, from coordinate 1,316,255,321 downwards.
ACTGGCTGGGCCATGCAGATGACCCTATAGCGACTAAACTTGCTCAACCCTTAACTGACCAGGGTTTCAGTCAATTGGTTCAAGTTCCTACTCATGTTCTGGGTCACACCCTAGATTGGGTATCCATTATTAACTCACCTTATCACGATGTGCAGGTGGCCCCATCTCCATCCCTGTGCCCCACTTCACCAAAGTCAAATTGCACATTACTCATTACTCGGGAAAAGAATTGAAGTATTGTTACCACAGGCCCCGCCGATCCTGGAGATGGATGCCACAGGTATCATAGCCAAGAAACTCAAATCCACTTGGGGTTTGGTGGTTAACACACTAGCTTCTCTCAAAAGGAGGAAGAAGAAATATGGGGAGACCAAAAGGACCAACCCTTGGTTCTCCACTAAACTTCAAACTCTCAAAGCTGACTTTCTCAAACTATTCCATTTCTGGAAAGTGAATCAATCCCCATCAGCACTACAAAACTACAAAAAGGCATCTAAAAAATACAAAATAGCCATAATAGAAGCTAAGAAGTCACATCACAACACCAGAATTTCTCAAGCATCTTCTGACTCGAGGGAATTGTTCAAAATCTTAAAAGAGCAGGGGTTAACTCCTCAACCCAAAGCGTCTACAATCATCAAAGACGATAAATGGTGTCTTGACATCCAGAACGGCATGACAAAGAAATTGGAAGGGATTCGTGAAGGTATAGCTATCAAAAAGACTGCCATTGACACTATGGGGATCCTTAGAAATGGCAATACAGTCATTAGAAAAAAGGATATCCCCACTTTTTGACTTCACCCCTATTTCTGAGGAGGAACTAGCCTCTGTTATTACTAAACTCAAGGCTACCAATTGCACAGGCGATCCCTGCGATTCAACTATCATCAAAGCCTGCCCTCCCTCACTGGTGCATGCCATCTGCAAATTTATCAAGTCATCCTTTGCCGCTGGCATTGTTCTGGATGATGTGAAGCAGGCATGGTTAACACCACTGTTGAAAAAGCCTAATTTGGATCAGAGTGTTCCTACCAATTACAGGCCAATAACGAATACCCCATTTCTGCTTAAAATACTGGATCGGGTTGCATACTCCCAAATAGCCCAACATCTCAATCTTTACCCTATCCTTAATCCTCTTCAATTGGGATTCAGACAAGGTTTTCGCACAGAAACCTCCTTATTGGATCTCAAGTCACAACTTCTAAAGAGACTGAACAATCAGCAGATCTCGCTACTCATCTCTTAAGATCAATCCACGGCATTCGACTTGGTCGATCATACCATTCTAGCCGATAGGCTTATGTCAGTGGAAAATTGCTCCCAGGCCGCCACCAAATAGCTGCTTTCATTTCTAGCTAATAGAATTAGCAGGGTCTGCGCAAACGAGGCGAAGGCGCCTGCCATACCGGTGCTCTTTGGAGTTCCGCAGGGTGCCAGCCTATCACCTTGCATTTAGAACATCTTTATGGTTCCCTTCTTTGCATATATTGCACAAGAGGGAGTACTCTTCTCCAATTACGCTGACGACACGCAATGTGTCATCCCGCTTACTGGACAGCATGATTTGGATGAAATCAAACTCAACTGAATATTCTCCATCATCGAGCACTGGATGATACAAAACAATTTGGCCCATAACCGGGGAAAGACTGAACTCATGGAAGTGGGTTCTGAGGGAATCTTAGCCTAAATTGACCTGGCATATAAACACTTCCAGTTGGGGAACGTTCAAATCCCCACCCTCCTGAAAGTAAAAATCTTGGGAGCGGTACTGGACCAGTCATTAAATATGAAGGCCTATGTGGGCAGCACGGTCGCATCTGCGTCCCATTTCATCAAATTTCTGGCTCACTTGAGACAATTTATCTCCCAACAGAACGCAGAGGCAATTGCACGAGCTATAATAGGGTCTAAATTAGACTACTGCTGTAGTCTACTGGCGGGGGCCAACAAAGCAACCATCAGTAGACTTCAGGTGGTACAGAATGGAGCAGTGAGGGTCGTAGCAGGTCTCTCCTTTCGCTCCCATGTGACGGAAGCACAACAGGCACTTCATTGGCTCCCTGTGGAGGCTCGTATCTCCTTCACACTTCTGGTTATTACCTGCAAGTGCCGTATGGGAACCATGCCCTCATACCTACAAAAGCACATTAGGGAAAAACCTTGTTATAGAAACCTACGTTCCAACAATCAAAATCTCCTCTTTCAGCCTAGATGCAAAACTAAGAAAGCCCAAGTAGGAGCATTCTTCTGTCTGGCTCCTACGCTCTGCCAATCCACTTAAACTCATCGTCTTTGAGCACCTTCAAAAAAAGAGCTCAAGGCCCTGCTCTTTAATTAGTCTCTGCTCTCCTCTGCCCTAATGCTTTCCCGTCTCTCCTGTATCTTGGGACGGCTTTCTGATTTTTGGTTATTCAGTCTTGTCCACGCCCTCACACACTTTCCAACCAATCCATCATGGTCTATGGCTGCGCACTATAAATGTATTAAAGTAAAGAAAAAGTAAAGACCAAAATGTGAGTGCCTCTGTTACCCACAGTGATTTGTAAGTGGAGGCCTTCAAATACATACATATGCCGTGTGCGCAAACTTGTACCTTGAGGTATAATGCAGTATATTTTCATTTCTGTGGACCCCGATTGTGAAGCCAGTAGTGGGGGTTCCACAAAACATCAGGCTTTCTGACCTCAGGTTTGGCTGCTAATCTTCTTTTGATGTGTGTTTGGATGCAAAGTGGTGAAGGAAACCAAATGTTCATGTCAGATTTCTGCAAGGACATGGGGATTGGCTTATTTTGCCATGCACTCCTGGAACCAGAGGTATCCATCACTTGTCTCGAATGTGGTGGCTTCCTGGGCCCCAGGGTTTGAGAGTAGGCATGTGTTATCTTATGTCTGCCTTTGCAACTGGAGGTTCAGCTGTTTCACTTGCTGGTGTGTTGGTCTCACGGGAGACATCTGGACATAGTCGTCGCTTTCGTCATTCTCAGAGCGCTTTCCTTTTCGTTGACACGCTCCCATGGTGAGCTGTGGCTTCTGGGGGATTTCAAGGAAATCACAGTAGAACATTTGAGGGAAGGATCTCTGAATGCCACACACGTCTCTGTGCACGGACAAAAGTTAATGTCTACAGCAACATAAAAGAGAAAGTCCAAGTATAACAGTCCACACCACAAAGCACTTTAATAAATATGTCCTTCGCGGTCAGCCTTTTTTCAAAGAGCTTTTGTGGCAATCATCATAACCACAGAAAAACCAGTATTCATGCCAGTTAACTGTGAGCTGTTTGTTGTTGATTAAAGGGTGCATGGCCTCTTCCATTGTATCTTCGAAGGCTAGTAGAGATGCAATGTGTTTGACCACTGCTGAGTGTGCTTCAGGATAAGACTCTTCCCTGCTGCACACTGTTAGCCGCATGTTATGCATTCGTGCCATATGCAAGCTCAATTTTGGAAATTGTAAGGGTCTTAACCTTGAGACTTGGCCAGTGTAGGAATTTGAATTGTGATGGCCTGGGTGGATTCAGGATGAAACCACAGCACTTAATTTGTGTACTCATAGTAACCAGGGTTGGAACCCCAATTGCAACATGAAAACAGGACTCAGTGAATTGCACCAGATATGAGCCATTAGATAATCTGTGTATTTGACTGTGAAAAAATGCAATTGTTGCAACATGAAGTGTGCATTTAGTGTTACTGTCACCGGAATTCACTGGCTCTGCAAGCGCACAGACCATGCAAGTGGACCCTTTGCATTCTCATAATAAGTACAGTGTTATTTCCGGACTTGAAGATGACACATGCATGTGAATAAGGCACTAAATAGGCTTCCCTGATCTAAGTGTCATTAACCAAGTGCACATTACCCCAGGAATGCAGTTTCTGACATACCATGAAAGGTGTCGTCTGAAGGGGAATATTTAACACACCATGCAAAATCCAATTAGTCAAGCCTGGTACCCAGGCAGATGATGCAGCAAAACCTTTTGTAAGTACACTAAGCAACAAGCACGTAGAGCCTGACATTGCCTTTAGTATTGCAACCCTGGACTAGTTAAGTGTATTTATTTGTTCTGGCCATGAAATCACATTCCAATCTGGGACTCCTCTGCTAAGAATGTCCAGAAAATCTGTTACCACAGAAAGACTTACTATGGCTTATTGGCCGCTTCTAATCATAGATAGGTCACTCAGAACAAATCCCAATACATCTAAATGAAATGTTTTAGGCCCTCTCTAGCACTTGATCATTAGAATCTGATGCATTAAATCCTAGTTGCACTGCCTCAATTTCAGTCTGCAGGATTTGCATTATTGCTCATGACCAAGTGTAAGTTTTACCTCTGCTTGACGCTCGTCCCACCTCACAAGGTAATCTAGGGTCAGAGGTGGTGCAAGTAGCTGATCTCCTGACACACCCACTTTGTGTGCACCTCAGAACCACAGCTGACTGCATGATAGCTGTCAAATTCTCTTCTTTTATGAAGTTATCTAGAGATTGTATCCCCTCACTCAGGTGATGCTGCAAAAGCATTCCTTGACACAGCTTACCTATGGATATAGCTTGTGTCAGGGAAGTGTTATGGTTTTTCCAAGCCCTATATGGGCCCACACTGGTTACTGCTCTTCTTTTATTGTATTAATTTGCTTACCACCCATAATACAGGACTGAAGCACAGGTAATATGCTTGGTCTCTATAGGACGCACTCCAGAACTCACCTTCTTCCCTCTTGCAGTCTGGGTAGAAGCTCAAGTTTCTATTACTACAAGTGGTCTTGAACTGCGTATAATTAAAAAAATACATCAAATGTGGGAATCTACATGCCATGTCTAACGTGTGAACACCTTTGATTTGCCGAATCTGCTGACCCCAAATAGACCACAGAAGGACAGTTTCCCACCATGATTGTTCAGTCATGTTTGAAAAATATTCTCTGTCAAAAACGACAAACTCTGCAACATACATGTGCTGTGCACCAATCGGCTCTGGAGGGAACCTATACTGATTTTCAAACATGTAATCCCCTGCTTGGTATGGTCTCAGTGAAATATATGGGAACTGTGCTTGGAATTCAGGACTATCCGTTTGGAACGGCACTGCAAAGTGTTCCCAGAAAGTGTATTTGGGCCATAGGATAGGCTCACTTTTGACAAGTAAAAAGGCATGGTAATATCGCCCATAAGACATATGGGTCCCCATCTCATGGAGATCCTCATCATCATCATCAAAAGCATCAAACAATGCATTTAGCGCAAATGTCTGAAGCCTAGTTCTTAACAGTACTCTCTATGTTCTGGACACAGGATTACTGGGTGCAAACAGTCTGGATTCAACAATCACAGAAAAAGTGTGAACGTGCAGCTGCTTGGCTGGGCCATTAAAGGTCTTAAATGATGGCATCCACACATGACCCATGGTAAGAGGAAACATTTGTATTAAGGCTGGAGTTCCTGGCTCTTGAAGCTCTCTTTTCCTTAACACTTGTGAAGAACTTAAAGGCTTTAGAAGAACTTCTTTGCTAGCAGGTGGAGTGGAAACCTTGCTCAAAAAATGCCCCAAAGTCAGTGAGATGAGAAACATGTGAGGATCAGCCAGAGTAGAATGAAGTATACAGCCAGCATCATATAACACTATTTCGAAAGTCTGTCCAAAATAATTATTTCATTACTTTAGCAACCAGAAAGGCTTTCTGTTTCCAGCTTGGCAGACCTGCAGTACTTCACTGAATTCTGGAGTTATAGTCAAGAGTGGCATATTCTTCCTCATCTTGCACGCCAATCATCGTCATTTGTCGGATCTCCATCTCTTCTTCTGCAGGCTCCTCAACTGGAAGAGGATGATTGCATGGAAACATTGCGGTAACCATCTGCAGCGGGTTTAAGGTGATCCACATAAACTTGTCTGGTGCCTCTCTTGGGTGGTATTGCGGGCAGGACAGCAGTTCTGGAACCTTTCAATCTGATTACTTTTACTGCTGGTCTGTAGGACGGGCCAAACAGAGTCTTATCATGAATCTTCTCCAGGACCTAATCTCCTGCTTTGAGAGTGTTCAGGACTGGCCTCAACAGCTTCCACTTGGAGGGATTTCCTTAGCAGCGTTGTCGCCAGCAGTTGCTCTTGCCTAGAGAGCAGACTGTGGAGAGGAGGCATAAACATCTTTCTCCCAAACAAGAGTTAAAATGGAGTCTTACCGTTGCATAGAGACTGCATAGAGAATGGGTAAATTATTAAAACGTGTTTGTTGTTTGTTTGTTTTGTTTTATTATTTATAATGCGCGGGCGTACCCAAGGGTATCAGGGCGCAACCTTTACAAGAATTTGCAAAGTTTAGTTACAAAAATCATAAAATATACATAATGACAGTGGGGCAAACAAGTGTTATATACACAGCAGCAATGAGGCAAACAGGCATTATACACATGTAAACAGGTAGGCACACATGGTTACAGTGTGTGCGGGTAGCGCAAAAGGGGGGAGACTTGGCACTTAGTTGTCTTAGTGGGCCTCCGTCTGCAGCCATGAAACTACCTTGGATCGGAAGTTCTGATAGGACAGGTCCACTCTGAGATTAGGAGGCAAAGAGTTCCACAGTTTGGCTGCTTTCACCGGGAAGCTGTTGCCCCCTATGGTGGCACGTTTGAAGTTGGGGAAGGAGAGGCAGTCTTTATATGCAGTTCTGACGGGTCTCAAGGAGGACTGTCTATGGAATCTATTAATCAGGTAGATCGGGGCAGCATTATTGAGATATTTGTAAGTGAGTGATGCCGTTTTTAAGAGAATTTTGTCTCTGATGGAGAGCCAGTTGTTCTGTTGGCTGAATCCTGTAATGTGCTCTCTTCTAGAGATGCCCAGAGCTGCTCTAAGAGCATTGTTCTGGAGAGTTTGTAGTTTGCTGGTGGTGGCCTTGGAGGATCCCAGGTAAAGGGCTTTACAATAGTCGAGGCGGGACTGTATAAGAGCTCTGGCGAGTGTAAGGCAGTTAGTGTCCGACAAATGTTTTAGCTGCGCGTATTAACTTACACGTATATGCCGTGGAAGATGCCAGGAAGCTCACTTGTCTTTTGAAGGAGAAATTGGAATCCAGGTAAAATCCCAATGTTTTGACCTCCTGTCCGACTTTGATGTTGTTCCCGTCGATCATGAAGGAATTGTAGGCCGGGTCAAGTTTCTTTAAACTGGACGTGGTACCTAGCAGGATAAGTTCTGTTTTATCATCATTCAGGCATAGTCCATGAGTGGCCATCCGTGCCTGGATGATTATGTACACCCTATTTAACAAGGCCAAATCCTTTCCATAATCTCCAGAAAGCGGAAGGAGGATCTGGGTTTCATCTGCGTAGTTAGTGTAGGTGATACCGAGATGATCCAAATCATCGAAAAGGGGCTTGGTAAATATGTTGTACATAGTGGGGGAGACACAGGAGCCCTGTGGTACACCACAAGTAATGGGTACCGGATCTGCTGCAGCAATAGGAGAAAAGACCCTCATGGTTCTACCGTTAAGGAATAATGTAATCCAGGTGATGGCCTCGGTAGAGAAGTGCGCTGATGAGTGGAGGTGTGAACATAGGACAGAGTGATCGACCATATCGAAAGCTGAAGATAGGTCGAGGAGGAGGAGTAAGGCAACTTGCCCATTGTCTCTGAGCGTGTCGATCTAAGCTTTCAGGTCAATAAGTGCGGTTTCAGTCCTGTGTTGAGGACGGAACCCTGATTGTCTGGAACCTAAGAGGTGGTGTTCTTCCAGGTACTTCTGTATTTGTACATAGGCGACCTTGTCCAGGATTTTTAGTAGGAAGGGAACAGTCGTTATAGGTCGGTAATTTGTGGGTGTGGCTGGGTCAAGTGTAGGTTTTTTTAGTAATGGAAGTACCCAGGATTGTTTTAAATTGGTGGGGATGGAGCCAGTGGCGAAGGAGGCATTAATCAATTTCGTGATGAAAGGGGAGAGGTCGCGGGCAGCGTCTTTGATGAGCTGTGCTGGGCACAGATCTCCCTGACAATTGGATGGTTTCAAGGATAGGATGATTTGTTCTACTTCAAGTGTATTGACTTTGGAGAACTTGAAGCGGGTGAGATCTGTGGGCGTGAGCTTGTCCGGAATTTTTGAAGGGAGAGTGTCATTTATGGAAGCTTTTTTGTTGGAAATGTTACTTTGAAGGGTCACGATCTTGTTCGCTAAGGCACTTTGAATTTCTGAGCACCAGTTTTTGTCTTTGGTGCAGGTGTCAGGAGGTACTATGGGGGTTTCTACTTCCTTAAGGATAGAGAAGAGTTGTTTCATGTTGGATTTTGTTTGGGATATGCGAGAGTCAAAGGAGGTTCATTTAGCCAGGTAAATTTCATTTTTGTAAAGTGCGGCTAGTTTGGAAAGTTTGGGTTTGTTCGCAGCTGAAGGGGATTTTTTCCAAGTGGCCTCACAAATTTTTTGCTGCTTTAGATTTTTAAGGAATGGTGTGTACCATTTGTTAAGGTGCGTTTTTGGTTTTCTTAGTCTGAGTTTGAGGGGGGCGATAAGGTCCAGAGAGGTGGCCATGATCTTGTTGTATTCTTCGACCAAGGTCTCTTGGTTCAGGTTGTCTGGGAGTGTGTTGAGTATGGGGAGTAGGTTTGGGATGAGTCTTTCTATTGTCATATTCTTCTGGTTTCTAGTGAGAGTAGGAGGGGCCCTAATGATGGGCGGAGGTGGAGGTCTGTCAGTAGAAAGCGTGAACGATACCAGGTGGTGGTCAGTCCAGGCTAGTGGTGAGATATTTGTGATGTTAGCTAGGCAATTGTGGTCGGCCACCCAATCAAGTACTTGTGCTAACTAGATGCACGTGGTCTACCCAGTTACCACCCATCGAAAGGATGCATTTAGCCAGGCACAACATTGAGTGGGTTGCCCTTCCTATAAGCTCATTTAATCTCTGGATAATACGGGTTTAGAAAAGTGCAACTCTGATCCCCAAGCCTCGAATTACTTTTTCAAGGCCCGCCCTGCGAAAGACGGACAATTATCAACATGGAGCATTTGAGTTGTTGTCATGGCTACTACACCACAGAGTGCCCGTATGACTGATTTGCAGTCTGCTTTCTTTAAAGGAATCATCCAGGTGAACCTAGTGCAAGAATCCACTAGTACTAAAATATATGTGTACTTATTTATTGCTGGTAGTGGTCCTATATGATCCACATATTGAATCTCAAAAGGCGAGGTTGCCTTTCTTAAAGGAGCCTCTTTAGGTTTTTTGCTGTGGTCCACAGTTGTCTTCAGACATGCGTCACAGTTAGCTATGTATACTTTAGCCTGTTGCCTTAGTCCTGGCCACCAATACCTGCAAGGAGCAGCTGTGCAGTAGCAGTAACCCCAAAATGGGTAGATGCAAGTCTGCGCATGTGTGGCTGCTTTTAACTTTTCCCTGTCTGCTCTATTAAAGATTAATCTTTGAATAGGATCCCCTTTTTTCATAGGAATTGTGACTACTGCTTTATCATTCTCAATGTCATAATTAAATTACTTGGGAAACCTTTTGGCCTGGGTATAATACCCAAACAAGCTTATTTTATTTCCTCATCCATTGCAGTTGCTGAGCGATTTATGGCTGCAATCGTTTTTCTCACTGTGTGCTCTTTGGCATATTTATCTGCTAATGCATTGCCAATGCGATGAATGTGCCCTTTAGTATGTGCTTGTGTGTGCATCACCCAAAGCAAAGGGTAAGTCTGGTTAAGGTCCCACACTTGTTTCCAGAGTTGCCTGGAATCAATAGTTTTATGCCTACTGTCTCTAAAGTCATTCAAAATCCACCAATGCAAGTCAGTGCTATAAGCCCTGACAATGTAATATGAATCTGAGACTACTAGTGTGGGCTTCTCTGAATCTGTGTGGCACAATGCAAGCAACAATCCATGCAATTTAGCAGTCTGGGCAGAAATGTCTCCCAGATGCTCTGTTGCAATATTAGCATGTTTAAATGCTTCATGTGTAAAATGTCCTACCACTGCTGCACATGCAGCTGCATATTTGGAATGTGTTCCAACAACCGGTATGGCAGAGCCATCACAGTAAATTATGTGGATAAAAAAAAAAATAATCAAACAATGGCATGTCAGGCGGTACAGTGTCTAGTTCTGTATCGATTGTCCACGTCAATCCACTAATTCTTGCAATTCTGCTTTATAATGATACTTTACATGTAGAGCATATTGAGATGCTGACCACTGAATCCATCTAGTATGTAATGCTTTGGCATTGGGCACACTAACCTTTGTGGCAGCCTCAAGTTGAGCTAAAGGTGGATTTATGTGTATAGTTACATTTGCCGCCCACAGCCTTTCCTTCTGAATGATTATCTGAACAGAAGAGAGAATCTTTTCCTTGTGTAAATCTTAATTCAGTTGTGTAATATACATGTGACTTATATGCAATTTGCTTAGTCTCCCCTAAATTGCAAACTGTGAATGTGAAAGCATTATTTCCCACCAACAGGTTTATTTCTAAATCTTTTTCTGTATTCCTGTCTTGCAAAGGACCAGTTTGAGTCATTAACGAGTAAACATGGCGCAGAATGCGAGTTTGCTCTGGCAACCAATGAGCTGCTTTGAAATTTGGTTTTATCAAAGCATACAAAGGTTTCACTAACTAGCCAAAATTAGACACAGATCTGCCAAAATTCAAAAGCCCTAAAATGGCTTGCAATTGTCTGAGTGTGTTAGAAGGTCGTATCCTGGCACACTTCTCAAGAAAATCTGCTGACGGCAACACCCCCCTCCGGAAACTGCAGTACCTCAGACTGAGGTTGGCTATCGCAGCAACATGGGTAGGGTTCCCTAAGGAGCCAGAGTCGCATCCATGCCTTAACTATATAGTTTCCATGGGAACAACCAAGAAAACTGTGTCAGGGCTGTATAAAATGGCACTTGAAACGAGGAAAGTACAGCTCCTGGACATTAGGGGGAAGTGGGAGAGGGACCTAGGGGTTGATTTTTCAGATAAGCATTGGGGACAATTATGCAATCTCACAAAACAGGTATCATATAATTCAAGGGTTGGTTTGATTCAATTTAAAATATTGAACAGGGTGCACCTCACCCCGATGCGACTGAAGAACATGTACCCGGGTTGCTCCGGCAAGTGCCCTAGATGCGGGGAATCAGAGGCAGATTTGAAACATATGGTATGGGCGTGTGGGAAACTCAGTGAATATTGGGCAGAAATCTGGGAGGCACTGGACGATATGGTGGAGCAATCTGTAAATTGGGACCCAACTGTATGCATATTGAGATGTGTGCTCAAAATTAACAGGTCGAAATGCAAACTCAAACATTGGTCTACTCCTGACTAAGCGCACCATTCTGATTAGATGGAAGAAAGGGCAACCTCCCTTGATTGAACACTGGAAACAAGACATGGTGTGGGCTAATGACCAAGAAGAAACATATTCTGGCCTGCTTCCTGTCAAAAACAGACCCAGAGACATATGGGAGGGCTTTTGCAGATATCTAAGTGAGAGTTCTGAAACCACTAGCAGTGATAGTGAAGCGATGTGTGAACCTTGAAGTTTAAAAGCTGTAACCAACAAATTATTTATTACCATAGTCACTGTGCACTTATGTAAAGCAATGCCTGAAGATTTTAACTGTGCAACCTAAATACACGTTTTTAAAATAAAAGAAATTCTGCTAACAAATGCCCTCATCTGTAAAAGTGAATCATAATACGGTAACCTCACGATGAGCGATTCTTGTGAATAACTATGAGTGTGTTGGCTCTGCATTCTGTAAAACTTGCAGGGCTCCAGTGTGTTTTTTCTGAACTTCCACGTCCTTCCCCTCAGTTTTAGAACGGTCTGGCGTCTTTGCCTGTGAGGAAGGAGATGAAGACTCATCAATGCCATACTTTTGCAGACTCTTCATTTGTCTTCTGTCTCTGAAATCATAGTCTGTTGGTCTAAACTAGAACTGTCCCCTAAGTTTACCACAAGATCGTTTACCCAAGTGAGTGCCTTGCCACTGCGGGGCATCCCCATCTCCTGTAGTTTTCCCATTCTTTGGTTCATGCTCTGGGCATTTTTCTTCCTCTGTTGAAAGCTGTTGTCTGTGTGTTCTACCAGCCCTTTTACCTTGGAACGATCCCCTTCCTTTTTAGGGTGTCCCTTCTTGGTGTGTGTCCTTGTCTGGCTTACTGTCCTTGTTAGCATTCTTCTGTGCCTCTGCAGGTCTTCTGCCTAGGTGATTTCTGCCTAGTGATAAATGGGTGTCACTATGTCTCAAATTGTTCCCTTTTTCCTTGCTCATTTAACCGGAACAATTTTCTATGAATTTCTAACCTGGCAGGCTTTCCTTTCAATGAGGGTAGAAATATGCGCTCAACCATTTGATAATTATTGGATGCTACGGATAAGCCTAAGTTCATGGCGGCAGCAGCACCCTGTGTTCCCATAATGTCTGCCAATATTGATGCTAAAGATGTAGTAGACGGAGTACCTATCAGCTGTAAATAAAGCCAGCTATTAATTGAGATCCAGCTGTCACAGCTTGCTAAAGGCGGTGTGCAGTCAGAGGGAAGGAACATGGCTAGTGCGCTATGCTATGGTGTAACCTGGGGCTAGGCGGCTTGCAGCTGTCCTAGCACTTCTGAATACCACTTGGGTATGTCCTCATTTCTGGAAGGGCATGACCCTAATATAATTCTCAATGTCTGTGGCTGTACTCCTCCTGCATCCATCTGTCCTTGTGGCTATTGGGCAGGCACTTTGCCATGCTGCACAGCATATTGCAATGCAAGGTATGTACAGTGTCAAAATGTGCAGCCAGTAGTTGATAATTTCTTTGTAAAAAGGGGCCTCTGCGGTTTGGATGAAACCGGTCTAAACATTCTAGTGACAGGTTGGGTGTGGTTAACCATCTATGTCTATCGTTTGTTTGTGGATAAACTAGATTACCTCCAAACCAGTTGACATGATTTGTATGTGTTAAAGCCATTTCAGGAAACTGGTATGGGCGATACTGGATGGTATTTAAGTCTCCCCTTATCAGGAGAGTTGCATACACGTTATTTACCTTGTTGGCCGGAGTTTTCAAGTAAGTGAAGAGCGATTCAGCAGACAGCCCTCCAGTTGCCCAATCGCCACTGTAAAGTTTATATTAACTCCCTGACTTAGGTGATAACCTAAGCCAATCGAACACCTCTGTTTTGCAATGGATGGGAATATTGGTTTCCTGATGGGCAACGTTCTGTACCAACCTTTTGATTACCAATATCTTTTGATTAAAAAGCTTTTTAGATAAAATATTTCTGGCCAGTCCGTTTATCATGACTGGGGCATGAGGTTATTATTGGCAATGCTACAGTCATCTCTAAGCTGTCTAATCGCTAAAAGACAGGCATGCCTAGGCTCATGTGGTCATTGACATGATTTAAAATATACAGTGAGGAACTGTAAAGTTCTTGGACTCAAAGAGATACCACTCTGACGCAATAATCTGAATTATAAACTTGACACAGGAGTCGTCCTGTTAATGCATTTAATATGACCCCCCATCTTCTGAGGGTTATTATTTTCATTAAACAAGCTAAAGCACAAAGCAGATATATCATAACATAACACCTATGAACAAGATTGCCATGTGGGCAAAGAGCATGTTTGAATGTGTAAGTTATAGAACAAGTGGTGTTTTTAGTTTAACTGCATGGGTAACCTTTATCTCTCATTAAGCTATGCTACACTATACTATATGCCATCAGTCTGCAGGCACAGAGCAAGCTTCCACTTGTCACTCACGTTTAGAGCGTAGTGTGCTTCAAATGAAACAGTTCCTTCTTGGGTTGATGATTTCTGCTTAGCTGGGACTGGCTGTCTCGCTCCTATGCTGCTGCTGCTGCTGCTCTGCTCTACTCTCCCCTGCACTTGCACGTTCTCAATGTCACTGGGCCTAGTAAGATAGTTGTTTTGTCCTCCTGTGTTGCCCTCCCTTGCCTCGTTGTGCCCAGAAACACTTGTGTATGGGCGCAATATAAATAAACTATCATATCACTCCTACCCAGCCCCTCCGCGCTGAATGGACTGGCAAGTCTGCTGGGCTTCCTGCTTTCCCTCTCTTACTCATCCTTGTGCTGGGCTATATATCTATCAAGTAAAATGGCAGCCTTGCATGTGTGGGTTTGTCATATCTGCTGTTTGGAACAGTGAGGGAGCTAGCGTATCACTGTTCGCTCGAAGTAGAACAAAGTAAAATGCCTTCAATGTACTCTATGGCATTTGTGAAGTTCGGCACCATCGCAGCATCGTAAGGCAGCCTGTCTGTTATCAAAGGATATCTTTCTTACTTGTTACTTATTTTTTGCCATGGTGCCCTATGGGCCTCGACTTTGCGAATGTGCAAGATGCTCCTGTTCGCCGTCTGTCAACTTCCTGTTCTTGAAACCTTATTAGATGTAACAATTACTCGTGTGAGGTTAAAAGGTTGCTCTCATATAACACCTAATGATGTGAAGTCAAAACAGGCTGCTAGCTGACATTTGTGGTTGGTGGATCTGCCAGAAAAGGAAATCACCATTTCCTGGTTGTTGGCTCATCTTAGAGAGCTTATGAACACTTGTTCCTCAAATGTGACACACGGTATATGCATCATTAAATTTTATGTTAAAGTGTAGTGTATGTTTAAAGAACACCTTTCGTGGCTACAGGTCGTATACGATATGAAAAGCTGTCTTAAATTAGCCGGAGTTCATGTCAAAGCTCCAACAAAAGCAGCTGTGATCTTGACATGAATGGCAACATCTATGTAAATGCTGGAGCCAACCTTATTTGGGGGAATCCCACTAATCTGGCCAATGCGCAAGCATTAGCAGAAAGCGTAGTTGACACATACAGTACACGTTAGCTGAACTGTACTATGAGTGACGGCCTCTCATCTATTGATGCATTTTCATTGCTTACCCAAAGTATAAAAGAAACAATCCTTAAGAAACAGATCTACAAAAGTATATCTGAGCGCTGGAATTTGAAAGCTAAAAATCGTAATCAATAGGACCATAGAATACAAACAGAAAAAAAGGCCTACGGAAAAGAATCTGACACAATATCAGCAAAAAATGGTGTCCGAAGGGATATAGAAATAACTAACCAGACAAAATATCTGAAAATAGGCTATCGTCATTGGTTGAAAGTCCATCAGACACAGCGTGAAACTGAGTGTTGGCAACAGATTGCATTATACAATAGATCAGACAATAACACTGGAATATGGAGGGAGGGAGGTAGCGAGTGGGAGGAACAAAGATCTACCCATAAGCAGTGTGCATGCAGAAACCTGGTGTACTCACATTTATTTATTTATTGTTACAGTTTTATTTAGTTGCTAGAAACTTCTACAATTGTTACAATTATTTTTCATGAAATTCACATTTAAATTCAGTGCAATACAAACAAATATTAACATTTCAGTAATGTTATATATAGCTTTCCAATACACACATTCCTAGTAATATGATATCAGCAAGTAATCAGATTAACCCTTCTGAGTATGAGCATGTATCATATCTTGACATTGCAAAGCTATAGGCTTTCCTCCTTTCAAAGAGTTTCACAGCATACAGCCAAACGCAATGTGCTTTTTTTTTTCAGTGGTCGTATTTAGGCAGTAGTGCCAAAAATGCACAGTTTTAACTGCATCGTACTGGTACACAACCCGACCATAGGCAGGCAAATATATCGCCTCCAAACACAGGCTCTCAGTGAGAACATGCCTTACTGTCTCAAGATTAGATCTACATTTGCAAATATGACAATAGCATTGCTTCAGTGACAGTTGGAATTTGGCACAACATATTGCTCTGATGGGGAGTTGATTTGTCCGCATTAACAGTCGAAATGTATGCAGCACTTGATCTGGGCACCGTAAAAGATATACTCATATTGAAAATACATTGGGGGCTCTAGAACATGCTGATCTGGGGGGGAAATATATCTTGCAGTACGTGGCAATATCAGGCTTCAATCAGCAATGTAGTGAAGATTATCAAACGATTAAACACCTCCAGAGCAGCTGGCCCTGATGGAACATGCAACACATAAATCAGGTCCTCACCTGTGATCTGGGCTAATGGGTTGCACATCCTTTTTGAAAACATAGGAAAATATGTCAAACTACCTATAAACTGGACTGAGAGTAATATATTACCAGTCTACAAAAAAGGATGCTGGAAAGACCCGAGTAACTACTGCACGCTAGCCATGCTGGATATGCCAGCTAACATTTTTGCAAGGGTACTGCTTGATGAATTGAATGAGTGGATCACAACTGATGACATCTTACCACCAAACCAATCTGGTTTTAGGAAAACACCTGCTGCTGTACATAACATTATTACACTGGTTTCAGTAGTAGATATTGATTTCAGCACAGCGTTCGATACAGTAATGCAGAACCATTTATGGAGAAAATTGGCAGATTGGAATATCCCAGCTGGACTCTTAAGCATGATCACGCTTCTTTATCAGAACTCAAGTGTTAGAATACGGTTGGATGGTCAAAGTAGCCTGTCCAACGCATTCAACACTCAGAGGGGAGTCAAGCAGGGATGTATCCTAGCTACCACTCTTTTTAATCTGTACCTAGCTGATCTTTGTCAAGCTTTAGGTATTGCAGAAGCCTGTCCTGTAAGGTTTGGATCATTAATGCCGGGTTGGCTAGGATATGCCGACGATTTACTTTTACTAGATCGCACATCAAAGGGACTCCAGTGTATTCTTGGTGCAGTGATGCATTAGGCAATTATGTGAGAATGAATGGGCTGCGCATAAACATCAGCAAAACAAAAATAATGGTATTTTGCAAAGCACGCATACCCTAAATGTATATGGAAGATCAATCAGGAACCCATTCAAATGTTAAGCCACTACAAATATCTAGGAGTGCTTACTGATGATAAACTCACTTGGAATTCCCACTGGGAAACAAACAGGCTTAATTGCATGAGGATTGCATATGCTATAAGTACATTAATTGGCAGACAAGCTGGCTGGTCCATCAAAACAATATTGATGTTGTACGGTTCTAAAATTATTCCCTGTATGCTCTATGGAGTAGAAGCATGGGGTGAGAACTACCTATTGCGTATGGGGAAACTGGAAGCCCAGATCTCAAGGCTGCTGTTTAGACTGCAACAATTGCCTATTGCCTATAGAATATTTGTGACTGGAGTTTGGGCAAAAAAGCATTCTCGCCGAGTATAACTGTAAAATGGCTATGTGCTATGCGAAACTAAGATATCTGAAAAATAGCACAACTATGGTTGATACCTTTAATGCATTCTTTCGACGAGATAACTATGAACATTTTGGCACCCTGGGCAGACTGTCGGCCAGGTACAAGACCTGCGAATCCGGGTTTGTACAACTTGAAAAGGGAGATCAGCTATTGGCATTCAAATGGGTGAAATATAGACTAAAGGTATATAGTAGTGTAACAGATATAGTTCGGCTAGCAACTAATGTCAACAGTGGGTCCTTTGTTCAATAATGGCTGGCCCACAGTCAGGTATCGGGCTACATAGTAGCGTACCCTAATATTTTTTATAGCACATCAATCTCTGTTATTAAAATTCAATGTTCGTGATCCCAAAATGGGGTTGTGCAGTGAAGAACGAATGTGACGACCATGTGGTTCCCTGAGATCAAGTCCATGCAGCATATCTTATTTCACTGTGAAAGCTTAAATGGAATACGGAGAAACTACTGGAAATCATTTGATAATATGTTACATTTTTACGAAATAAGTAAATGGGACATGCTAATGGATGGAAATAATACATTTAATATACCATATGGTGAAGTTTTATATGCAATGTGTAGAAATTCTAAACAACTTATCCCAAGGACTGTTTTAATCTATGATTGTTTTATTATGTATTAGAATGAATTTACATGGTTTTCTAGTTTTACTATATGTTGTTATGATTGTATATACAAAGCCTGTTTGGCTATACGTATATTATAATAAATAAATGAAAAAAGTGATATGGAGTAAAGGATATGCCAAGCCATAGAGGAAGCTTCCTTTTAATCCCACATGACGATCCTTGAATTAAATAAAGAAGTACAAGAAAATAGTAGCAACATCTCTTTCCACTGGGAACTACAAGCAAAAGAACAGAGAAAAAAAGTGAAATTCCATGAAAAGAAAAATAGACTAGTCACCTTTCAGACAGAGGAGAATACAGAAAACCAGCAAAGAAAGTTTTCTCTTTCCGAGATGGAGAGATACCTCCTAAAGAAAAGTGGGTAAAAATAGAAGACCCTGAATCCGAGAATGTACGAAAAGAGACAGAAAAGTGCTAAGAGAACCCTAGATACGAAAGCCAATCTGATAAAACAGATAATGTAAGCCAGGAAAATCCAGAAACAGTAGAGGTACCCACCCTCTGAAAAGATTGTTCTCAGAAAAGAAAAGACAACAAAGAGTCTGTGGATGTGGGGGTTACACCTACTCCATATATTATCTCCAAATCTGTGTTTAGTCTGACAGGTTCCCAAGTCAACTTGTGTGAACTTGTACTGAAGGAAGGAAAGACATGCATGGTGCCTACCCAATGTCCAGTGCAAAATATTAGTGACATCAAGAAAATTCATGCTAAGCTGTCTAATAACTCTCTTTGTAAACTAGAGTCTAAAGAAGGTAGATTCTATGCTCCTGTCCAGATACAATATCAGTGTGATTTATCAACTCTGGTACACATGCGACCTTGATTTCAAAGCAAATGTTTGATAAACTCATCCTAGGAATGAGGGAAGAGTCATTTGATTCCTCTCAAACCTCTTCTATGAGCACTCCATTTTGACGGAAAGAATATTTCTGTCGATGGCATTGCAGATCTGGAAATCAAGAGTTGGGCGACACTATCTGAAACTTTGAGTGATCGCTGTGGCTTTAGTGCACACAGCCTGTTTACACGGGAACAATTTCCTTTTCAGGCTGTGCCCTCTGATTGCGTGAACTAGGTTCTTTGGATCCAAATACACCGTCCCATCAAGCTGAAGAGAAGTACCAATTATGTCAGCCTGAATGATGCTTGTCACTTGATTGAACAACATCCCAATCAAATTGAATTTCATTTTCAAAATAATCAGGTTCCTGACATCACCAGCATCTCAATAGAAGAACAGAGCAGTGAGGGGACCTCATCCAAAATCCTTAAAATGAATCTCCCTCCTAAAAACAAATGATGTTCCACGCTGGAAGGAGAAACTTTGAAATTCTGTGTTCGGTAGGACCCCACAGAAATCAAAAGTGCTCCTGAAAAGAGTTCAGAAAAGTATAGTCCTAATTTGACTGACATCCAGAAAAAGGGCAAACGCACATTCTTCCCCATTTAGATAAATGGAGTGAAAGATCCTGTGCTCGCCAGAGATTGTTTAAACAATAGAAAATGATCAGACCACTCCCTGCTTTAAGTTGACAAATAAATGGGAAGTTGGTCAGGAAACCCAAAATTCGAAATATTCTCTACCTAGTAGCTGCATGTTAAAAATTTTGATTGGCGATAAAACAATTATCTGTATTGTTGGAGGTGTCACTTCAGAATTTTATCTGCGCAGTGAAGCTAGCCATCGATTTGCAACTAACTTAGATTATATTAACGGCAAAGTTTGGTCAAGACTGAGGGGTAACCCAGTTGGGTTTGACAATGTTAAGAACGCATTTTGGTCAGCTCGGCTGTTGCCTTATGCTGTTGAAGTTTAAGCAAAAGAAAGGGCTACCAGGTCAGGAAAGGTGCATCAATTTACAGTACCAATTCAAATCAAATAAAAAGTGGAAAAAACCTTGAAAAGTCAGGGAGCATTCATATATTTGAGTGATACCCTCCATCAACAAGGATCGTCACTACTGGTTGATATAAAAGTTAACACCATTTGAATATTGGTGGATAACAGCGATCCTCAAAGTTTTACTTTGAGCACAGACACTTATATTGGAATGGCAGTTGATTCCCATTGATTGATTTAGAAAATGAAATCACAGGCCCAATTCCGGAAGACTGCTACAAGACGACACAGTATCCCATCAGTACCCCACTAGAAAAGATCAAGACTCGACAGGGGGGGACTTTTATTGATGTATTCTTCATGCCCTTAAAGGGCAGAGGATGTTACATGTGACATCTTGGAAGTTGAAGTAGTATTTAGAGTTCATAATAAGCATCTTGAATTCATGGACATCCCTGCCCAGGTAAACACCGTTTGTTTGTTTTTATTATTTGTAAAGCGCACCTGACCCATGGGTAGCAGGGCGCAAGCAACAAGAGGGGTGTACAGCTTAAGTTACAGAGCAAGCAGCCAATGAGTCCAACTAGGTTACAGCGTTGGAACATCCAGCATTTGGTCCAATATGTCAAAATACAAGTTATAGATGAGTATACATAGTTTATAGATGAGTATACATAGTTTATAGATGAGTATACATAGTTTACAAAGTTGAGGATGTATCTAAGCATATACAATATAGAATTTACAGTTTATACACAGTTTACAATCGGCGTAGCAGTGGAAGTGATTAGATGTCCTAGCATTAGGTGTCGTGTTCCTTGATCCAGCGGATGGTATTGGATCTGAATTGTGGGTAGGGAAGGTCTTCCCTGAGGGATGGTGGTAAGGAGTTCCAAAATTGTGCAGCTTTGACAGGGAAACTATTCCCTCCGGACATCGTGCGTTTACATCTTGGAACAAGAAGGAGGATTGAATTAGCCTTTCTAGATGGGCGGCAGGTCGTCGGTCTGGTGAATCTCGTTATCAGATGCTGGGGGGCCGCTTGATGTAGGCATTTGTGGGTCAGAGAGACCAATTTAAGGAAAATGTTGTCTTTTGTAGAAAGCCAGTTGTGCGACCTTCTAGTCTCTGAGATATGTGCTTTCCTAGGGAGGCTTAGGGCTGCTCTTAAGGCATGGTTTTGCAGGGTTTGAATTTTATTTGTAATGTATTTGTTACTGCCTACATAGAGCATGTTGCAATAATCTAGCTTGGATAGGATCAATGCTCTGGTTAGAGTAATGCAGTTGTTAGGTGAGAGGAAAGGTTTGGAAGCCCTAATGATTTTACATGTATAAGATGTAGCGGTCGCCAAGGCTTTGACTTGTTTCTTGAAGGTGAGCGTTGAATCTAAATAGAATCCTAAGGTTTTGACCTCCTTAGCTACCGTGATTATATTATTGTCGATGACAAAGGAGGAATAGTTTTGGCCTAATTTATTGAGGTTGGGTACGGTGCCTAGAATAAAGAGTTCTGTCTTGTCATCATTCAGGCATAGACCATGAGAGGACATCCATGCCTGGATGATGAGGTACACACGATTTACAAAGGCCAAATCCTTGTTGTAATCCCCCGTCAACGGGATGAGGATCTGGGTATCGTATCATCAGCGTAATTCGTGTAGGTGATACCCAGGCCATCTAGATCATCAAAAAGGGTCTTTGTAAACATGTTGTTCAGGGTAGGGGAGACCCGAACCCTGTGGTACACCACAAGTAATGGGCATGGGGTCAGCAGCTGCTGAAGGGGAAAAAACTTGCATAGTGCGGTTGTTGAGGAAGGACTGGATCCATTCGTTTGCCTTCTAGGAGAAATGAGCTGCTGACTAAGTGTGTGCAAAGAATCTCTTGGTTGACCAGGTCAAATGCGGCTGAGAGATCAAGCAGTAGCAGCAGCGCTGTCTTGCCTTCATCTCTCAGCTCATCTATCTGTGCCTTAAGATCTATGAGCGCAGTCTCAGTCCCGTGCTGAGGTCTGAAGCCTGACTGTCGGACTCCCAAGAGGTGGTTAAATTCCAAGTATTGTTGAATTTGTTGGTATGCTATTTTATCGAGGATTTTGAGAACAAATGGCACTGTGGTGATGGGACGGTAGTTGGTAGGGATGGCAGGATCTAGATTCGGTTTTTTGAGGAGTGGGAGGACCCAGGATTGTTTCAGATTGTTGGGTATGGTGCCGGTTGTAAAGGAAGCATTTATTAGTTTAGTGATAAATGGTGAGAGTTCTCGAGCTGCATCTTTTATCAGTTGAGCAGGGCATAAGACACCATGGCAGTTTGAAGGTTTGAGTGCAAGAATAACTTTTTCAACCTCTTTGGCAGAGACTTTACTGAAGTAGAAAGGGGGGGTGTGCACGGGAGTTGGCGTCCAGTTAGGTTGATGAGTGGAACTAGTTTTACTCAATTTGGAGGTGGAGAGGAGGGAGTCTTTTTTGTTGCTAATTTATTTTGCAGAGAGGTAATTTTATTGGCAAGAGCTTTTTGAATTTGTCCTTGATGCACGAGTCAGGCGGCTGGACAGAGGTTTCTATTTCTTTCAGAATTGAGAAAAGCTCTTTAGTGTTCGACTTTGCTTGAGAGATTAGAAGGTTATAAGAGGTTTGTTTTGCAAGGATAATTTCTTTTTTGTACTGGGAAGCTAGCTTACTTAGGTTTATTTTATTAATTTCAGAGGGATCAGATCTCCAAATTTTTTCATAGTGTCGTTTTTCCTGTCTGATGCCTTTAAGGTGAGGAGAGAACCAGTTGTTCACATGTTTACGAGGTTTGCGCCTTCTCACTTTGAGAGGTGCTATGGCATCAAGGGAGGATAGCATTGCTTTGTTATATAGATCTACCATGATTCAGGGATCCATGTGGTCGGGAATAGCGTTAAGAGTAGGAAGGATCATAGGAATAAGATTTTCGGGAGTGATATTTCTCTTATTTCTAGTTGGGATAGCTGGAGCTATGCTGCTAGGTTGCAGTGAAGGTGTAGGCTCTAAGGCGAATGTGATCAGGTGATGATCAGACCACGGCTGTGGGATGATAGATGAGACTGAGTGGGCAGTTATGCACAGCTAGCCAATCCAAGGTTCTACCTTCGGTGTGGGTAGGAGCTGTAATTTTCTTGAGTGAAGCCTAGTTCCTCTATAGTGTTGTTGATATAGTGGCATTAGTGTCTAACGGGTCTCTGAGACCAAGGTTGAAATCTCCTAATATGATACTTTGGGAGGAGTTCTTAAGATTGTGAGATGTAATATTTGTTAAATCTTCAAATGATCCTAGTGGACCAGGAGGTCTGTATATTAGGTGAATGGATACAGTCTGCGTATTAGATAGAGTTAGCTTAGCTGTTAGGGATTCACAATAACTTATGTTGTGTGGGGGTGAGAGGTTCATGGATAAATTAGTTTTGGCTATAATAGCAAGGCCACCACCTCGAGAGGTAGTACGGTCGAGTCTTAGGAGGGTGTAGTAGTCTGGTATGGCGAGCATAATTGCTGGGCCGGCTGCTGGGTGGAGCCAAGATACA
Source organism: Ambystoma mexicanum (assembly GCF_040938575.1). Lineage (NCBI taxonomy): Eukaryota > Metazoa > Chordata > Amphibia > Caudata > Ambystomatidae > Ambystoma > Ambystoma mexicanum. The sequence goes on along the minus strand of NC_090931.1, from coordinate 1,316,232,010 downwards.
GTAACCGCTAAAAAGTCTAAGTTTTCATTATGTAATAAGTCAGCTATGTCAGTAGCATGGGCTACCATAGAACGTGCATTTATGAGAGCAGCTCTCATCCCAGACTGAACTGGTTTCGGGATTGCTGGTTGTGTTTTAGGTTTGCGTATTGGCCGGATGGGTTCTCAGAAGAGTCTGCAATTAAGTTGGAGTGGGTGCCGGTGATGGCTTGAGTTGCATGGGCTGCGTGTGGCCTTACTGTACACTAATTTAGTTGGGGGGTCATAGAGCCTAGGTAATCTGGCCTGTAATTTAAGGTTCCTTTGAGAAACAGTACATGTTATGGTAATCATGGCAGCCTGTTTAAGGGCATTCTGCGCTAGCGCGGGTTTGGGTGGATTAAAGGGCATGGTGTGGTCATGTAGGCTAGTAATGTAAAGGAGAGTTCTTAGTAGAACAGTGTAAAGCATTGGGAAATGCATTGTGTGCAGAGATCAAGCAGAGTACAGAAAGTGTCCGTGCATAATACCATAGGTGTAACACAGGGCAGATGTAGAGGCCAAATGCTAGTCAGTGGTGGCTAGGCAAGTGTTGCAGGTGTAGAGACAGTCTGGGCTGGTCTCGTCTAAAGCAAGTTGATGCGCTAGTGTATTTGACTACTGCTGCAATGCACCAACTGCCACTGCATTAGGGCGCAGTGGCAGTTGGTGCATTGCAGCAGTAGCTAAAAATGTACTGCATCAGGTAGGCTTTACGCAGAGTATTCTGGCTAACTAACATCGCGTTATCAATCAGGGCTAAGTATGGGGCCAGTATATACAAGCAGTGGAACATCCAGATTCGATTTTTAGCAGTCAAGGCTAAAAGGTAGGACCAAACACAGTATGCACAAACAGTGGAACATATAGAATCAATTTTTAGCAGTCAGGGCTAAGGGTAATATATGTACAACAAAAGAGGCAGTGGTCAGGCAAGTTACAGCAATCTAAATACAGTTGCTAAGAGGCAATGTAGATGCAGTTTTGAATGGTCAAGCAGAGTCTAGGATGTTCTGAATGCAAATTGCTAATGTGGTTGCTAGTATGGCAAGAAGTCAAGCAAGTGACAGCAGTCTAAATACAGTGACTAGGGTGGCAATCTAAATGCAGTTGTAAAGCAATAGAGCAAAATTAGGATACTCTGAATGCAATTTACTGATGTGACCAATAATAAGGGCAGTTTCAAGCAAACAAGATGTAAATTGTTAGGCAGGCAATCTAGATACAATTAGTAATATAATGCAACATAGCGCGAGATGATGACACTATATGCCACTTTCTGCTGTACCGTAGGCAAGCGCAGTAGTGGAGGACAGTAAAGATAGGCAACTAGACGCAGCGTCGCAATGTTAGTGCTAAGTCTTTAAAAGTTGCCTTGCATGTGACAAGCAGGGGGTCTGGCAGACACAGGCACAAATAGGCATCTAACAGGTGCTGGCCTTGTCTCCGTGGGCCTTGTGGCTTCGCCTGCTGGCGCCCAATGGGGAGTGAAGTGGACCGACTGTCCAATCAGGAGGCTGCTGGAGGCCACGTTAGGCCAGGGTGGCTGCACACCATTAAAAGAGATCACCCAACCAAACTGGAGGATACTTCTGAAACATCAAAAGCAGAGGTATTTCCGGGTTTCCAAAAGATGGTCGAAGAACAGATCCATCTGGTTGATGCCTGCTACCTCCACGAGCTCCTGAGTCCTGCTACCTGTGTTGGAAGTCTGCCTTCCAGTTCTAATGATTCGTGTGGGAGGATCCCTCAAAACTTACCCCAGGCCGCGGAGCTAGTCGCAGAGGTAGGAGCAGTCTGTGCAGTCCGTGCCAAGACATGCCAGACATGCCAGACTTGCCAGACTTGCCAGACTTGCTCCCTTCCTCCGCGTCCAAATCACCAGACGAACAGCAAAACGATGAGCAAGAAGAAGGGGGGGAGAAAAGATCTTTGCGAAGCTCCAAACCACGTGCGGGCAGATTGGATCTGCATCCAAGTCAAACCCTCCTCAAGAAGCCGCCCACAGTCGGCCCCTCCAAAACTTGGGAAACACTGGGCTACACCGGTCACCCTCTCCAAAGCATGTCCGGAGCCTGTTGCAGCGCCGGTTAAGGATATGGACAACCATCTGAACACGCTAAACTCTACTGTAAACATTGGAGCCATCCACGTGCTACCTCTCCTTGCAGAGTTTGTCAGAGAACAGCTTCAGGGCTAGACTGCCGGCTGCCTCAAGCGTTCTCTTCCCCAAGGGCCGGAGGGCCCATGGAGGCAGAGACGCCCGCAGCCGCTGCGTCGGCCTCCATCGTGGGAAACATTGAGCTGCGCAACCAGAATCAAGATGTCTCCGGAGCCCTGACACGGGACTTAATTATGGAAAAGAACGCTTTTAGAGTCCCTTGACCAAAACAAGAAGAGCACGGACGAAACCACTGATAACATGGAGCTGCCACCGATTACCTGCACCTTGCCTCACAGCTGTCAGGACCGGGGGGGGGGGAGGGGAGTGCTTTACACGGGGAGCTGCAGACCACGACCGCCGAGATTCACTGCGCGGCTCCCGGGAGAGGCAGAGCACCTGCCGGCAAGGAGGATCGGGAAAACGGATGCGTCCGCCAGACGGACTCACAAATTGAGCAAGCTCCCCTGGTGGTTGTTGACGGCAATGGCACTACAAGCCCAGCCGTCCCACCCACCGCTCACCCCAAGAATGTAGTGGAAGAGCTGCTTGATCCTCGGAGCGAGCAACAGCGCCGAAATGACTTGAAACCGAGCTCTCATGTCAAAGAGCCAATTCCAGTAATCGCTCATTCTAATGAGAACTCATTTGGGGATGAGCAAACCCCAAGCGCGGACGATCCGAGGATTCAAGGCTCAAGTAAAAAAAAAAACTCAATTCCAAGAAGGGGCAAGATCATAAAAAAACACAAACACCCAAAAAAGGACATTTGGCAAACTGGCCCAACTGAATTCCCTGAAGGATTTCTTCATAAAACGGAAAAAGAAATCGTGATCAGCTGGATGAGCTCTCAGACGCTGAGATCTTAGAGGCAATAAAGGCACCCTCTCCAGCCATCAAAATCAGGAAAACAAGTAACCTCAAAGACGTACCAACTGAACTGGTTACAGCCCCAAAAGAACTGGCAGTGCATGCTCCAATGAACCACGCGAATAAGGACGTCAATAATATTCTTCCAGCAGGACAAGAAGATTCCACTAGTACACCCGAAGGGAGCAATGTTCTTCTCCAGAGCCAGTTCCCTAACAGCATACTGGGAGCGAACAGAGCTACTAACCCTACTCAGAACCACCCAACTACAGAAGCAGCAAGACCTCAGAAGGAACACCACTCGCTTACTGAGAAAGCAAATGACCAACTAAAGGCAAATGACATGCCCTCTCTCCTAGTCCCTGAGGCTTCTCACAATCACCACTCTGAAATGAACCAACAAAAAAAGAAGTCTATGGGTTCTATTTACCATCAGGACGAAGGGAAAGAAAATGGCCATTTACCAGCGGCAGCGGGCAAGACGGATCGAACTCCTCTGATCGGACTGTCTCCTCCCTGGGGATTCAATCCACCGACAACACCGACCGCAGCCCAGAGACGTCAGACCCTGGGTAACAAATGTCCGCCTCCGCAAAAAGACACTCCTACGAAAAGAATAGACATCACAACTCTCATGTCAGCAATAACAATCGCGCTGACCCCATTCTGTCAGCTATACAAGTCCATTAATGACCACCAAAGAGACCAAACAACGCATATTGCAATGATTCACACAAAATTAATATTCTTGGAGGGATACATCCAGGCAATGGAAAAAAGGCAAGTCATCTCCGAGATCCCTACCGTCAACCTCCCGCCTGTAAACAACGAGCCAGTAGGACGAACAAACAGTCATACCACAAAAAAGGAAATCCTGCAACAACATCTCAAAGTACTCAAACTGAGCTGGAAAAACCTCAACCAGCTACAAAAAAAGAGTCTAAAATGGGAAAACTTTTGCATTTTCAACTCTCCAAGTGGCGCTAAGTCCCCAAAAAGCGCAAACCTCCCAGAGGTCTTTTTCTTCAAGGAAAGCTCGCCGAGAAAAGGCAGTACCAATTCCAAGAATAAAACAGATGAAATCATCAAGAACCAAAGGGCGGGGGCACATTGAGGCGGAAAGAGCAAAAAGGATAATACCTGCAATGCCCAGAGATCGCCCTTAACAAATAAACAATCTTTCCTAAAACTGCACAAACCAACTGGTCGACAAAGATAGCAGAAGGAAACAACCACCCCTAGAAAGCCGCTAGATAATACTAACACACGGAAGCCCGCGCAAGACAAAGCGGCACCAAGTACCGTCACAGCGAATCCATCACCACGAGCATGCTCGCAGAACTTAAGTGTGAAATCTCCTAGAACAACAGAGGATTTCCTTGCCGACAAGTCCTCAATGAACATCTCACAGCACTTAAATGACACAATATTAGGGGAAGAGGGCAAAACACAAATGACACCCTCAATGGCTAAGATCCCGCAAAAAAAGCAGATAACAGAGCACCCAACCAAATAAAAACCGGAGATAAGTCAAGATACCTGCAGGAAGCAGTGCTGCGTAGCAAAAGGAGACTGGAAGAGCTGGAGAGAAGTAGAATCTACAGAGCTCCACTGAAAGCATCTCCATCAGTGCGATAGTGATACAACTTTAAAGCACAAAAAAGCAAGACATAACTCCGTTGCTGGAGAGCCATCTAGATATACAAATCCAGGCTCCCCGAGTAGAGATCGACCAGGAAGGAACCAAGGGAAAGAATGCCTGGAAAATCATTGGGAGACAAACCCACCCAAAAAGATCAGTACACTGCTCTCCGATCCCGACCCTAAAGCTAGAACAAACATCACGGAACAGGGATGAAATGGTCCTAAACAGAAGAATAGTGTGATACATCTTCAGCAAAACTTCAATACTGAAACACCTAAAAACAGAGGACTATGTAAGGATTGAACCGTACCATAGAGGATCTACTGCAAAAGCATATATACACATAAGAGCCTCCGCCGTCCCGTCATGCATCAAAAATGCTTCAGAAGATCTAACCTCACTCGCTTCCAGCTTTAAATTCTGCCCAAATCTACACCAGACTCCGACGTCTTTACCCATAAGTCAAAGCAATCGCCAAAAAGGACTCTTTAAAAGTCCAAAAACAGACGACAAAGAGAATCACAGAAGAACGCAGAGGGACAATATCAAAATAAGCGATTCAAGGCAACGAGACTATAGTAGATCCCCCGATATGATGGAGCATGGCCTAAAAAGAGACAGAATCCTAAGGAGAAAGTCAAGCAGGGATAACCACCTTTCTGAAAGCCAACAAATCCAACAAAACGGAACCCAGAACAGAACAAGCGCCTCGGCAGATGCAGCGATTCGCAAGAGGGCAGATAGGCCTACAGATAAGTCTTCAATTCCGGAAGAAAGACACCTGCTATCCTCTACCCTGAAACAACGATGGGCATGGCTACCGAAAAAGCTGTCAACCCGGAACAATAAATAGCAATTTGCTACCGACAGAAAAGCAGCACAACCGTCAGGGAAGCTAGAAAAATTGGACCTGTCAACAGCAGTACTAACCTTCAGATCCTGGAATACACGTTGGTATAGACACCTGATGCAAAGAGGAGATGTCAACCTAAATGACTACGACATCCTGGCTCTCCAAGAAACTTGGCTGTCAGAAACACCACACCTAGACGGGTTCACTATAGTGGACTCACCTGCAAGAAAAAACGAACTAGGCTGCCCATCTGGAGGAATCCTCCTCGCGGTCCAATCAGGTAGAGGAATTTGTATGTAACAGACCCTGTCAGCATCCCGGACCCACCCTGCAGCACTCACCAGTTGGACCATGCCAGATTTTTTTTTAAAAACGGAACAGACATAAAACTACTGATTCCAATCATCGTAGTTTACTGGAATCCTCAAATTATAACTGACGAAGAGCTAATACACTCCATCGAAACAACAGTCGACAGCCTATATACTGAACAAGAAGTGACCCACATCATAATATGTGGAAACTTAAATGCCAGATGCCCGGCCACGCTGAAAGAAACGAGACACACCACCACCCCTGCAGAAATGAGAGGCACACGATGGCTGAAGTTGATGGAGTCGCGTGGATGCTCAAACTTTGACCAAGCGTTTCCTAATCCAAACCGAAGCCCGACGTGGGAGAACGACATCTCAAGCGCCACTATTGACTACATCTTTGCGAGCGACCAAATGCTAAACCTGGCAACCTCCTTTGAAGTAATAAAAACGATTGCAAGCGACCACGATCTGCTTAAAGCAACTTGGACCATGTCCACCCGGGAGACAAAGTGGACCGAAACACACACGGAGTGCAACCTCGACTAAAACTAACAGAGCACAGAATAAAAGAGTTAATCGCCAGATACCACAACTGCCTGGGTGCCAAAATAACGCAAGAGGCCAGAGAACCGGACTATCAACCTTTATTGAGCCCATATAAAGCAAAGACACCAAAAAAGCCTCCCGTGAAAGATCTCTCTGCGCACCATTATGATAAGCAACTGGTGACGAAAAGAGCTGCAATAAGATGCATAAAGAGAAAGGCAAGAAACACAAATATGGAGAAATTGCAACTGGTACTGCACAGAGAAACAACTCTGTACAAAGCCTGGCTAAGAAATCGACAACTCTTGCTATACCAAAAAGAGTCAGAAACGATGCTCGCAAAATTGGGAGTTAAGAATGCCAGAGCATTCTGGACACTAATTAAATCTTCAGGTGCCCACCCTGAGCCAAGCCAGTCGAACAGCGTGAGCGAAACCCGATGGACGTCCCACCTCGACAAAGTTTTTGGTGGCCCTCTCGAAGCCAACGAAACCAACACAATCGAGAAATCCGAAGAATGGGTAGATGTATCAGATAGAGAGACCATCCAAACACCTATCCTTAAACTAAAAAACTCAAGGGCCCCAGGACCTGATGGGGTGACCAACGTTGATCTGAAAAATTTCCCAGAGGAATGGTCCATCCTCATTACTATGGTCTTTAAAACCTACGTTTCCAGCAGACTGCTGCCGAGATCTTAGCTGTGATCGTCCCAATTTTCAAAAAGGGAGATAGGACCAACCCCTGTAACTACTGGCCAATCGCACTGCTAGATACGATTGGGAAGGTGTTCGCCTCACTACTGCTACGCGAATTTCAAGTCTGGTTCAAAACGGCGACTCTAAAGGGAATAGTTTCTTACCTGTAACTCCATTTCTCCAGCATTGGTATCTTTCATGGATTCACATGCTTAGAATATTCCCCGTCGTCAGACTGGGACCCCTCGGTACACATATATAGCCTTTTCCTATAGGAAAACTTCCGACACTTTTGTGTCCTACCTATGTCCTTTTAGGGCCCGCCTACGCATGCTCCGTAGGCCGTCCCAGTATACGAGGCCCGCCCCTGCGGCTCCCCTTCAGATTTCGGCCCCTCCAAAGTAGGAAGGGTTAAACTTATCAATCAAATACATTGCATTCCGGGGAGGTTGGCGGGCGCATGTGAATCCATGAAAGATACCAATCCTGGAGAAATGGAGTTACAGGTAAGAAACTATTCCCTTTTCCAGCATTGGATCTTTCATGGATTCACATGCTTAGAATAGATTGTATAGCAGTAACACTTGAGACGGCGGTGAGAATGTAATGTGATATACCCTCACCACACTACACAATGCATATGTACAGTAGGAATAAGTTAACTCATATAACCTTACCCACAGAAAGTATACTATCATCAAAAACAGACTCTCCACGGCGTGGAGCTTACCTTACTGAAACAGATGGCGCAGGACAGCTCTTCCCATCTGCACCTCGTCCGCCTGCTGCCTGGCAAGGCAGTAGTGGCGGGTAAGCGTGTGGGGCACTGACCATGCCGCAGCTTGGCATATGTCCGTCAGCGGAATTCCTGCCCATAAAGCTGCTGAGGAGGACATTGTAGAATGGGCTCTAGGATGTCCTTGCAGTGGCCTTCCGGCCTTGGAGTGACAAAAAGCAATCGTCGATGAGACCCATCGAGCAAATCCCTGTTTAGAGAATGCTTTTTCTCTCGTCGACGGACCATATGCGATGAACAGTTGTCGAGTAGACCTGAGTTCCTGTGTACGATGTAGGTAAAATTTCAGAGCCCTCTTAACGTCCAGGGTATGAAGAGCTTTTTCCGCTGTCGATGATGGTGTGGCGAAGAAAGTAGGGAGAACAATGGACGAGTGTTTGTGATACACTGTCGGAACTTTAGGGACGAACGTAGGATTAGTTGCCAGGACCACTTTGTCCTTAAAGAATCTTAGGTATGGCGGGTCTACGACCGGCGCTTGCAGTTCCGAGATTCTCCTAGCTGATGTGATAGCAATCAAGAATGCCAACTTCCACGAAATGAATTTTATGTCGGACGTGGCCATAGGCTCAAAAGGCGGTTTCATTAAGCCTGCCAACACTGTGTTGAGACTCCAAGTTGGGGGGAAACGTTTTACCGGGGGGAAAACTCGAAATAAACCCCTCATGAAGTGTTTCACAAGTCTGTCGCTAAATAGAGGAGACGACTGCCTCTTCCTCGTGAACCTTGAGATGGCCGCCAGGTGCACCTTCATCGATGTGAAGGATAACCCCCTCTCCGCCAAGAGGAGCAGCTAAGGTAGAACTTGTTCCGGTGTCACAGACAACGGTTGTAGGCCTTGTTGTCCTCTACACCATTCACAGAACGTCCGCCACTTATAGGAGTAAGATTTGTTTGTAGAAGGGGCTCGAGCTGCCTGCAGAATTTTTTGACAATCCTCCGAAACGTCTAAAGCACCGAACTCCGAAAAGTCAGGGGCCAGGCTGTAAAGTTGAGACTGTCCGGGTCGTGATGCCACACCCTGCCTTTGTCCCGGGATAGTAGGTTCGGGACTCTCAGAAACGCTATGGGATGTTCCAGCGACCGGTGAAGCAGGTCGGAGAACCACGGTTGTCTTGGCCAGTATGGTGCCACTAGAATTACCCGGCAATTGTATCTGCGTATCCACTGTATTGTCCTCCGTATGAGGGGGAACGGGGGAAAAGCATAAAGGAACATGTCCGTCCATGGAAAGGAGAATGCCTCCCCCATTGAACCCTTTTGAGGCCATCTGCTTGCGAATTGCTCGCATTTCTTGTTGTCTTTGGTCGCGAAGGCGTCCAGAGGGGGGTGACCCCATTTCTCGAACACTTTCATCAGGTGAACTGTGTCCATTTCCCACTTGTGTATCTGGGCCATGCTTCTGCTGAGGGAGTCTGCTTGGGAGTTCCTCACTCCTGGGAGGTGGTGAGCCACGATGGAAATTTTGTGCTTTAATGCCCAATGACATGTTTTCTGGGCTTTTATGGAAAGTGTTCTTGATCGCGTCCCTCCTTGTTTCCTCAGATAAAACTTGGCCGTTGTATTGTCGGTCAGTATTCGTACTCGCGAACCCTTGATGTGTGGTAGGAATGCCTTGAAGGCCCATCGTACTGCTCTGAGCTCTAACACGTTTATTTGTAGGAGTGACTCCGTTAGAGACCAGCGACCTTGCGTTTGTAGAGCACCCATGTGAGCTCCCCATCCGGTTAGGGACGCATCCGTGACTATGGTTCGCTGAAACTCCGGTTCCTGTAGGGGTACACCGTTGTTCAGATTGTGGAAACTCTGCCACCACTGAAGGGTCCGAAGCAGCTTGTCGTCGTCGATGGTTATCTTGTCTGACCACGATCCTTGAGCCTGCGTCCATCGGTCCGCGAGGAATTCCTGGACTGGCCTCATGAATAGGCCACAATTTTCCACCAGATGGATGCAGGATGCCATGGCCCCTAGGACCGAAACGTATTTTCTCACTGAGAGCCTGGTGTTTTGCCGTAGTCGGCTTGCTTGCTGATTGAGCCTTGAGGTTCTGTCGAGAGAAGGTTTCACTAGCCCTAACTGAGTCTCGAACTGTGCCCCCAGGAATACCAGCGTTCTCGATGGCCACAGAGAGGATTTTTCGAAGTTTATGGCGAATCCCAGCTGTTGTAGGAGCTGCATGGTGGCTTGTAAACTTGTGTTGGTCGACGTTGGGGAGGATCCCCTTACCAGCCAGTCGTTGAGGGGGGGGGCGTGGCCAGCACGCATGGAGTGAGGACTGCTCTCCACGAAGCTCCTGCCCATGATCCTGAAGCGCGATCAATCGCGGCCGAAATAATGCACTTTTGACGCTGAAACTCAGCTGAGCCACAGATGAACCACCTCTGGGGGACCGGCGAAAATACCGTCCCATCAATTGCAGGGTGCGGCGGCGACCAACGCTCGGAACTGCTTCACACCACCTAACCCCGGGGGGAGCTATCATTCACCCAGCTACCCGAACTGCAAGCCCACGGACAATCCGCTGAGGGTCGCGCCGCGGGGGGGCGCCACAGACGGCCGATGACGCGGTTATAGCGGGACTGTGGAACCATCTAACCACCCCCCACGGCCAACGGGGGTGAACACGAGCACCAAGCCAGGGTGTGACTCAGCTCTGAAACGATCCCCAGAGGAGAGATCCTCATAACTCAACGTGGCCACTATCCATAAACTGGCACCGGTAAAACCAGAACCATCAGGCGGTGTAATGTCTCCTCCCAAAGGCAGATCAAAAAACATAACGATGGACGTATTTACTACCCCCAAACCGAAACAGCAGATATCACACGCGGAGAACAACATGGCCGAGGCGCCAACACCGACGGCAGACCCTCGTGACTCACAGATCCTTCAGGCAATCGCGGCACTGAGAACAACGGTAGAGGACATGAGGGGGGAGATAATATCAGACCTCCAATTAATAAGGCAAGATGCCCGAAACCTGGCTGAAAGAGTCACCGCCACAGAAGCCACCACACGTGAGACCTCAGAGGCGACGCAGGGACTACAAGCGAAGGTCAAAGCGCTAGAAACAACGGTGGCAAGACTAGAAGCAAGATCCGAGGAAGCAGAGGGCCGGGCACGACGGAACAACGTTCGAATCTTGGGAATCCCGGAGGGCATGGAGGGCTCAGACCCCACAGAATTCATAGAATCATTGCTACTACAGGAAATTGGGGCAGGCAACCTCACCCAGGGGTTCTCCGTGGAACGTGCCCACAGATCTCTCCAGAAACGCCCACCCCCAGGGTCTTACCCGAGACCTATGATTGCAAAAATTCTGAATTTCAGGGACCGAGAAACTATACTGAGGTTCTCCAGAGAAGGGGGAGAGATTAAAAGAAACGATGCATTAGTAGTCATGTACCCTGATTACACGCCGGTGGTGCAGTGAGCAAGAAATTCCTTTGTACCCATAAAGGCCAGACTACGCAAACTAAATCTTAAATACATGCTGCTGTACCCAGCAAGACTTAAAATAATACACAAAGGGAAGGCGATCTTCTTGGAAACCCCGGACGCGGCAAACTTATGGCTCGAACATAATAACCTAGCGGAAGACACAGAGGTACAGGCGAAAAGCAGCAAAAGCTGACTCCGCAAGAGTCCAACGCAAGCGAAATAGAACGTAATGATTGAACCCAGATCCGCATCAAGGAAACAGAAAGATTGGGCAGGAAGCAGGAGCCCCAATCACAAGACAGCTGCTGAACCCCCCCAACAGACAAGGTGTAGTCAACGCAGCTACACACCGCCCGAACCCGAAGACCTGGAGAGGTATGGAAGGCTTGGGAGCCCCCGAGCGTTGTGAGTTTGAAACAACTGCTGGGGGCAGTTTCTTCTTGTTGTTTTGTAATGTTAATCCATTCCCCGGAATGGTAGTTGAAGTAGTTAGTCTCCAAATGAAGAAGCACAACTGGAGGGCCAGGGGGCCAGAACGGTGGCTGGGAGGGGCAGGAGTCCACGAGCAAGGGTTGACCTTGAGGCCCCAGATGAGAACGCAGACACACCAGGGAGAAGCAAGACCCTCCCGCACCTCCAACATAACCCAGATGGCAACGCACATTAAGATACTGACCTGGAACGTAAGGGTCCTGGGCACCTACCTTCGTAGAAATAGAATCAAATCCTACCTAAGCAGGAAGAAAGTGGACATAGCCCTGATACAAGAGACACACTGTGACAAGGAAGCAAACGCAAAGCTTGATGAGTACTGGGGGGGACAGGGCTTCGGAGCACCTTACTCTAAATACGCCAGAGGGGTTTACACTTGGATCAACCCACGAACACCAATCCACCTGCATAAAACGGAAATAGACCCAGAGGGCAGATACCTCATAATATGGGGCACCCTTGAGCACAAAGAGATTTGCATAGTTAACTCATACTTCCCCAATAACAACATCCCCAACCACCTGAAAACACTGAGTTCCAAGATGGTGCAGTACAGGGAGGGCCTCTTTTTGTGGGGAGGCGACTTTAACTGTGTTCATGACCCAGAACTGGACAGATCCTGGTCCCCACAGAAGGGTCCCTCCGCAGCCACTCTATCCCTAGTCACCTTATTAAAGGAACTGGATCTGACCGACACGTGGAGGGAATTACACCCAGCCGAAAGGTCCTACTCATACTACTCATCACCCCACAAACTCCACACCAGGCTTGATTACTTCTTCATAAGCAGAGAACACCTACCCCAAGTAAGTGACACGCAATACCTAGGGAGGACTATCTCCGATCACTCCCCCCTACTGCTAGACTGGCGACACAATAGCCCCAGACCACCCATCCCCATGTGGAGAATGCCCACCGAGGCCCTAATAGATCCAGCTTTCAGGGAGGAACTACATGAAGTTATAGAGAACTACATAACTGAAAACTCAGGTAGCGTCGAACATGCCAGGACATTATGGGACGCCCTAAAAGTAGTTACGAGAGGGGAAGTTATAGCGAAAGCCGGAGGAATCAGGAGAACCCTAAAAACCGCCCTTGAACAGAAAGAATGTGAGATATTAACACTTGAATCCACGCCAGTGGATACCCCCGGGAGGGAGAATGACCTCAGAACTCTTAGGGAGGACTGCTCAGGGGCATGGGACAGACTAGCCAAATTTGATTTCATAACCAGAACAAACAGAACACACTCAGAAGCGGACAAACCTGGCCGGCTACTAGCCTGGCTTTGTAAAAGAGAGCACCCTAAACACATAACCACGACACTACAGGATGAACATGGTGCAGTGCATGGTACCCAACAGGGCATCAACGATGCCTTCAAAGCTTACTATGCCAGACTATATTCCCATACAGAAAAAGTCCCGCAAGAACAAATCTTGGACACCATAGAAGAAATAGGGCTACCCAGACTATCGCCAACACGATCCGAGACCCTAGACTCTGACATCACACAAGAGGACATATCAGAAGCCATTCGCTCCCTAGCCACATGTAAAACCCCGGGGACAGATGGGCTCCCCCCCGAGTTTTATAAAGCATTTGAACCTTCCCTGACCCCCCTACTACACCAGGTCTTCTTAGAAGCCTACGAAGAAGGCATCCTACCAGACAGCATGAGAGAAACCCTGGTGATACCAATGCTCAAGCCCGATAAACCTCCCGATAAATGCGACTCCTACCGACCGCTCGCTATGCTGAATTATGACGTCAAAATATTGACGACGGTCCTAGCAAACCGACTCTCCAAAGTGATTGGAGACGTCATACACATAGACCAGAATGGTTTTATACCCGGCCGAAGCACGTCCTTGAACTTGCGAAGGCTCCAACATATCATAGCCCAAACCAACGCATGTGACGAACAACTAGCACTACTGTCTCTAGATGCCATTAAGGCGTTTGACTCCATATACTGGGAGTGGCTCATAGCGGTTATGGAAGGATTTGGCCAAAGGTTCATCAGATGGGTTAAGATCCTATACAATAATCCGAGGGCTAGGCTCAAAACTGGGAAATACGTGTCGGAAGCCTGGGACATCCAAAGGGGCACTAGGCAGGGCTGCCCACTCTCTCCCATGCTTTACGTTCTGGGACTAGAACCCATAGCAATTTACCTTAGAAACCAGTTCTTTGATGCAGGGATCAGGCTGGCAGGAATAGACCACATCATCTCATTATATGCCGACGACGTCCTGATATACGTAAATAACCCCCATAAAAATGTCCCGACAATATTGGACGTCCTGGACAACTATGCCAAATACTCTGGCATTAAGTTTAGCAAAACTAAATCCTGCTTGTTCCCACTAGCAGGATTAAAAAATAGAAGCACCGATGAACTCCCCAAGGTGGGCGTCGAGTGGCGGACGACGGCTTTCCGTTACCTTGGGATCCAAGTAATGCATACCCCGGAGCTGATGCATGAGCATAACACGAAGGCAGCGGTTCCCATACTTAGGAAATCCATAAAATTCTGGGCAAAGCTTCCATTGTCTATGCTAGGCAGGGCCTCAATAGTTAAAATGATCATCCTCCCCAGATTCCTGTACGGATTTCAAAACGTGCACTTCTACATTACAAAACCCTTTTTCCAACTCCTTGACGCAATAATCAGGGAATTCCTGTGGGGAAACGGCAGACACCGGGTGGCCTTATCTACGCTGGTCCTGCCGTATGAGCAGGGCGGAATTCAACTACCAAACTTAGAAAAATACTACCTGGCGGCCCAACTGAGCCATGTATCCAAATGGCTAGCAGACGATGTCACTTCCGAGTCCCCTCTGCTGCAAGGGCTGATAAAGCCGCTTCGGCTGAAAGAATTGATCTGGGCCCCTAAAAACCTTATGTGCAAACCACCATTCCTGGCAGACCTAGGCAAGAGAATATGGCACAGAGCTATGATGATCCAGCATCTGAAACAACCATACTACCAAGAAGTGCCGATATTGGCTGGCCTGGGCGAAACACACGTTAACCTGAACAACATCAGATCGTGGGAAAGGAAAGGGCTATACACTTGGGGCGACCTCTACATGGACGGCATATTTAGAGAATTTGCCGAAATACGGGAGATGGAGGATATCCACGCCGGACAATTCTTGTGGTACCAAAAGCTCCGGAACATAGCCCGATCTAGATGGGTCACCTGGCCCGAGGAACCGGAGGCAGATCCCTTCCTGACATTGATATACAACCTGAACGATGGCGGGAAGGTAGTATCGCAGTTATACAGCATCATGCGCAACATCCCCAACCCTCGAAGCGAAGCAATGAGGGCCCGCTGGCAAATGGACATGAGGCAGGAAATGTCCGACAACGAATGGCTCAGGGCACTGTCGTTTCCGAAGGAAGTGTCAAGGAACCAGAGATTCCGATTAATACAAATCAATGTGCTCTACCGCACCTACCTGACTCCAAGAAAACTAGCAAAGTTTAATAAGAACAACCAAGCACAGTGTAACTGGTGCGGGACGGAAGAAGCAGATCTGATCCATATGCTATGGAACTGCGTTAAGACACAAACTCTCTGGGCAAAAGTGAAGCAGACTTGCGAAGTAGCTGAAGTCACGAGATACAAATGGACTCCAGCGGAATGTCTCCTGGGTAGCTACCCCAGGCTAGCCAAACTTAAACATGCTGTGAAATTGATGGACCTGTTGTGTATAACAGCCAAGAGAACCATCGCCATGGCATGGAAAAAACCTGCGGGTCCCAGCTGTAAAGCCTGGCGCATCGAACTGGAAAGGTGGGCAAATGCTGAAACCAAAGCCTGGGAGGACAGCATAGCCAGATCCACCGAAGAATCAAGCACGGCACTGGAGGCATGGAAAGACACTATGGCTAAAATATTTCGATCCTCCGATGATAAACCCCCTTGAATAATGAACTCGAACACCCTACCGACCCACTGAAACGAATAAACATTGGAATACGGCCCCCCGTCAACCAGGCCATCCCAGAAGGATTCCCGATGGCCCCCCCAAAGCCGTGCCAACCGCCCACCCCCCCCTCCGAAGACGGACTAACCTCCAGCTAACCCCCATAAGGAGACAGTTAATGTTTTTATGTTGTATTAATGTTGTTAACTTTTGTGAATGTAATGGCATGTTACCTGCAAGTAAGTCAGTCAGCCTGAGCTAAAGGCCTGACCAATGAAAATGTGTAATGCATATAACCACAAATGCCAATAAACAAATTTTAAAAATAAAATGACCAGCCAGTCGTTGAGGTATGGGTATACATGGTGGCCTTGCTTCCTTAGCCAGGCCGCTACTGGAGCCAGGCATTTTGTGAACGTTCTGGGGGAGGTCTTGAGCCCAAAGGGAAGAACCGTGAACTGGTAGTGAGTCCGCCCTATTACAAATCTCAGGAATTTCCTGTGTTTCCGACACATTGGAATATGGAAGTACGAGTCCTGTAAATCCAGGGATGCTAGAAAATCCCCCTGTTGAATGGCGCGGATCACTTCCTGCAGAGTGAGCATCTTGAATTTTAGGCTCTTTAAAGACTTGTTGAGATCGCGTAAGTCTAAAATGGGACGCCATTTGCCGTTCGGCTTTTTTACGACGAAATATCTTGAGTAGACTCCTTGACCTCTCTGTGACGTTGGAACTAATTCTATCACGCCCTTTGCTAACATGAGTGTTACCTCTTGTTGCAGTATCCTCAGATGGGAATGAGCAGTGAACGCAGGTGGAATGTGCGGAGGGCTGTGTTTGAATTGTAGAGAGTGTCCGTTTCTTATAGTGTCCAGCACCCATTGATCCGTCGTTATCCGTTCCCATTCGTTGACATATGCTGACACTCTTCCCCCCAGAACGGTGTGTTGTATGTCACTGCTGATCCTTATTTTGCTTGTCTCTCGACGATGACGGATATGATGGTCTTTTCCTGGACGTCTGGAAGTTACGGCGTCAGTTTGCCGTTTTGGAAGCACGTCTGTATCCCTGGGAGGGGTAAGCCGATCTGCCAAAGGATCTGTCCCCAGACGCAGAGAATCTGGAGTTACCTGAAGCCCCTCTAAAGGGACGAAAAGACTTGTAGCTTCGGCCACTATGGAGGGCACCCAATGAACGTGCCGTGTCCGAGTCCTCTTTCATTCCCTTTAGGGCTTCGTCCACCTTCTCACCGAAAAGAAGGTCTCCCTCAAAGGGCATATCTAAAACTTTGTATTGTACCTCTGGCCTGAAGTAGGTACACTTAAGCCAAGACTGTCGTCGTAATACGACCCCATTATTGACTTTCTTGAAGCCTGACTCAGCGAGGTCCACCGCAATGTTTATTGCGTGATTTGAGGCTTCCTCACCCTCTCGGACAAGTAACATCGCTGCCTTCCTATGCTCTTCCGGAAGATGATCAAGCAACGGAGCTAGCCTGTGCCACATCTCCCTGTCGTATCTGGCTACAATCGCCAGAGAGTTTTCGGCCTTTACTGTGGTTGCTCCCACGGATAGCACTTTTTTGCCAAAGGCATCCTGGCGTCTCGCTTTGTTTTCAGGCGGAGTCGTGCACTTGTGCTGGGCCTTCGCCTTCCTCGCCGCTGCCGCCGACACCACCGAGTCTGGCGTTGGTTGGGAGGATAAACACTTGGGGGTAGACTCTGGAGCCTTAAACTTTTTCTCGAGGCATCCTTTCACTGCCGGTTCTGAAAAAGGGTGATGCATTGTCTGCAACCCCTCCTTCCACACGTGGTCTAGTATTGGTATTGAGAACACAGACCTCCTTCTCTTAACCATGTGGTCGAACAAAAAACAGTCCTTTTTCTGTTCTTCCTGGGACAAACCAAATTCTTTGCACGCCTTCTCCATCATAGAATGGAATGATGCAATGTCGTCCGGAGGGGACGGGTGAGCTGGGCTTCTAGGGGTTTCCAACTGTACCTCTGACTCCCAGGATGGATCCCTGGAGGGGGAAGATGAGATATCCGACATGGCTCCCCTGTCAGACTCCGAATCTGGCAGCACACCTTCCTCTTGAGCCAGTGCCGAGATTGGCGTGCGTAGGTGCGTCGGTGGACGGGACGGGCCCGGCTCGTCGACGGGTGACTGTGGCAGGTTTGCCTGAGGTAGTCTCTGGTCCAACAACTGTAGCAAGGACTGAAGCGTGGGCAGAATTTCCAACGACAAAACCGATTGAGGATTGAGAAGAGGGGCAGATACCGGTATACCGGATCTCCTCGTCGACGACTTGTCAGCCACTCGTAGCCCTAGGTCTGCTGGGCCAGCTATTCTCTCGTTCTCGTCCTCCGAGGACAGCGACACAGCCTGTTCTTGCAGTAAAGTATCCGGGGGGATCGGATCAAAAACTTCAGGCCTCCAGGCCTCCTGTAGAACCCCCGTCGACGAGGCCATCGTCGCCGCCGTTGTCGGTGGGACGGCGGACGCCACCTGCGTTAGTGGCAGGGTGGAGGCCGATGACTGGACCGCCGTCGACGACGGTGACTTAGCAGGTGGTTTAGGCGGTCCCGCCTTTTCCACACTTGGCCTGCTTTTACTCGACTCTCGACTCGTGGTCGATCTATGATGATCGCCCGAGGAGGATTTCCTTTCCTTTTCATGCTTTTTCGATGAAGATGATTTCTTTGACGAGGAGTCTCTAGCTGAGTGACTCCCAGATGGCTCTTTTTCCGTCGGTCGAGATTTCTTCGCCGGTGGTTCCGACGAGGTAGCGCGGCGTGAAGTTTTCGCCGATTGTGTGGAGCCTACCTCCGAAGGGGGTATGCCCCCGCTCCATCATTCAGCCATGCCACCAGCCGTCGACTCCGGTCTTTGAGGGTTTTTTGAGAAAACCCTTTGCATATGTCGCAGTTATCAGCCGAATGATGAGGGTGGAGGCAATATATACAATCCATATGTCCATCCCCCTCGTAAACTTTTTTCAAGCCGCACGTCGCGCATGGACGGAACAGCGCTTTTCCTGACATGGAGGACATTTTTTCTAACTCCAACTCCAGGTATACAACCTTGTACAAAATAGTAAGACAACACGAGGAGATCCCACTACTTTGGAGACGGTTGAAATCTGAAGGGGAGCCGCGGGGGCGGGCCTCTTATACTGGGACGGCCTACGGAGCATGCGTAGGCGGGTCCTAAAAGGACGTAGATAGGACACAAAAGTGTCAGAAGTTTTCCTATAGGAAAAGGCTATATATGTGTACCGAGGGGTCCCAGTCTGACGACGGGGAATATTCTAAGCATGTGAATCCATGAAAGATCCAATGCTGGAGAATGACCCTTTCCAAGCAGGCTTCCGAAAAACTCTGAAACGATTGCCATCATCATGCTCCTAAACACCCTTAAAAGCAAAGCCCGGGAAAGATCTTCATGGCTGCACCTTGCATTTATCGACCTCTCACAGGCATTCGACATGGTGGACAGGCCTTTACTGTGGGATAAACTCCTAGCTGCCAAGTGTCCAAAAAACATACTGGATCCCATAAAGGCTCTTCACTAATGACAGATTGATCCGAGTAAAACTGAACAAAAAAGGCTTACTATCAGACGCAATAACAACGTCTAGAGGGGTCAGGCAGGGCTGCCCACTTGCCCCAGCACTGTTCACAGCCTTCTTGGGAGATTATAGGGATTCGGCAACAACGGCGAATACTTTTCCACCGAAAATAGGGAAAGAGGCGGTCGAAAGAGTACTGTATGCAGATGATATCACCTTGGTGGATCAGACTCCAATTGGCCTGCAGAGGCTCCTAACAAATCTAGCAGGGTACATCAAAATGAACAAATTGCAAATTAACATCAAGAAAACTAAGATAATGGTCCTAGGGAAAAATCAAAAGTACAACAAACGGCCCAAGAACTTTTCAAGGCAACTCGAAAACAATACCATCGAAGCAGTGGCGGAATTCAAATATCTGGGTGTCATGCTGGATAATTTTCGCACAGAAACATGCATGCAACGATTCATCTGGACAAAAGCTAGATCTTCAACAACTCAAGCATGTTCGACAACAAATTCGGCCGTTTCTCCTTGATCCCCCTGCTAAACTACTACAAAGCAAAAGTGATTCCCACTCTGCTATATGGAGCTGAAGCTATGCCAGCACTCCCATAGGATATCTTCTTTTGGAGAACTGTGCTATTACTCCCCAACTCCACATCAATGCCAGCTATCAGAAGAGAGCTAGGCCTCATCTCACTAGAGGCGTTAGCAGAAAACAGCAACATGACACTCTACAGAAACATCTTGCTTCCGGATGGATCACCCTTATATAAACTGCTGCATAAAGAAATCGAGCTAGGCAGATCCAAAATGCTAGCCGTCTGGGTGACCAATAAAAAGGCCAAATTGGAGTCCATTGTATGCTCAGAAGAGGAGCTGCTGCGGAACCTGCTCAGAATAAAAAAAAAGCTACAGGAATTAGACTGGATCAAAACTCAAGAAAGGGCGGAAAAGAACAAGCTCCTAAGACATCTCCCTCCTTTCGCCAGAAAAATTATCCTGCTGAAATATACAAAAAATTCCCTAGCAAACCACTCTGCCACCTCTTCTTGCGAGCGAGACTGAAGCTACTGCCGACCAACGAAATTCGCCTTATCAGAGGGCTCTCAAAGTCGAATGCCTGCAGACTATGTAAACAGGAGGACGAGGTTGAATCCATCCGTCACTTAGTAACCTCATATCCGGCATTGCTAACAACAAGGGAAAGCTACCTAAAACCGGTCCTGGAGCTTTATGGAGACAGAGAAGAACCGACTTGGTGGCCATGCATGATTGGTGGCCAAAAGACTGCGTGGGCAATTGCTACCACAAAAATTCTACAAACTGCGTTAGAAAAAATTGAAACGGTCAAAGAAAACGAAAAAGAACCAGAGGAATCACAAGAATAAAAAGAAACGGAAAAGAAAATAAGAAAAAGAAAGCGCGAAACAGGCATGAATCGAAGCAACATAGTAAACAGCCGCTTTTGTAAAAACAATTAATTTTGTTATATACAAAATAAAAAAAAATTTAAAAAAGATATTCTTGGATTTCCAGAGTATCTTTTCAGTTGACTGCTATGGATTGTGGAAATGCAACTATTCATTCCACAACAATACCCAAGGACCCTGAAATGGCTCCCGTGTTTGTAAGGCAATACCGGTTGCGTCCATGAAATCACCCATGGAGTTCATCAGAAGTCTGGAATCACATGGCCTAATTTGTCCTATCAATAGTCCCTTTAACAACCTAGTGCTAGGGATCCTAAAACCCAATGGAGACTTTGCGCTGACCTAAGTTGAATAAATGGGTCCACATGCCAGCTGCAACTGGGAATGGGACCAACTTAAATGAAGCCAGGACTGAACTCTGACATCTGGTCTTCTGTTTAATTCCCGAAGTCATTAATACCTTTAGCCCTGAACAAACAACAAAAGACATCAGATGCTCTGTAACTGACAGACTAAACTGCAGATGCAATGTGTTAGAAATTCTTGAATAAAAATGTGTTTGAGGTCATTTTCATTATGCAAATTAGACACATTTGCCAGCGCTCCACATATCCTAGTGTTCACAGTGAAGAACCAGTTAGTTTTAGATTGAAAAATAATTTGTTTATGAAAGCATAAGTAAGTTATAAGCCAGAATCTGCAATTCATGAACCATTTGTCCTATGATAGAAATTGTTTTGTTTGTTTTGTGCTAGAGAGAGAAATCTGTTGATCTGATTAGTGAACTGGTGATGTGTGGAATTTACTATTTCAGAATGTTACAATGTTTAACGCAGGAAATCTCTGAGGTGACATCAAATCAAATGGGAGAGAAACTGGGTGTAGAAGTCACTCATCAGAATGCCCCCTTCAATAATATGCCCAACAATTACGAAGGGGTAGATCTAATGTGATGTCAGTTTTGGAACACTGTCCATTCCCATTCATTGACCAATTTGATTGGAGAAAATATACACACCTCAAAAGAGAGCATTGTTTGTGCTATAAAAGGTCCAACACACACTACCTAAGGGGCAGGCTCACTCACTGACTGATGGAGAGGAAAGAGAATTGATAGCAGGAGGGAGAAGGAATAGCTTGCTCTCCTTTTGGACTAATTGTAGATTATCACCAGAGCCTTGTAAGTGAGGCCTAGGAGAAATTAAAGTCTCAGGCCTCCTTCAGAGGAAGAGGCAGCAGACAGGGCATAGAGGAAAGCTGATCCCATCTTGCTGACTGATGATCTCCTGTTACTGGGGGGGGAGAATTGAATTAGTCCATAAGATGGTGCCCACCTGTCTGTGAGTAAGCCAAAAGAAATTAATGTGTGAGAATAATGTAACGGGGAAATAATCCTAAGGGTAGTGATACCTTAAAGTGATTTAGATGACATCCTAGTCCCTGTTATTTGTCAGTAACAAGGGATGTGAATATTTAAATTGATTGTGTATCCCAAGACATTGGGGAACCTTTGAGAATTGTATGTGCTTCTTGAAAATATATATTTAATACATGTGTGTATACAGTGAGATCCCCTGACACTTTCTCTTTGTAATGATGTCTAGCCCGGAAGAATCATTAAGGGAGTTAAACTGACATATCACTGTGTGCACACCTAAAATCATATAACTGAAGTAATCTCTGGGTACCATCAAGCAGAATATTGTTGTTAATGCTAAGTTGTTCCAGACAAAAGGGAAAGGGTGATTCATCACTACCCATTTTCACATTTTTAAGTTGCCCATTGAAAGAGAGAAAGGTACGCTTTTACACGATTATTAAATAGAAACATCCCTGAAGAGAATCGAGACTAAATACACAAGCATACGTTTTCCTTTCTACAAGCCATTTACAAACATGGTGGTCCAGTTGTTTGTTGCAACTGAGTTTTTTTTATAATGCTGCTGAAATTCTGACATGTCTATAGAGTAAGGGGTGGAATTTATTTGCAGCAAAGGGGAAGTAGGGCGAATTGTATTGCTAGGGATGTTTTGAATAATTGGTTTTTAATACATTAAATTGTTATCCTGGACCCTTATTCATTTTTAATCAATAGTGCATGCACGCCCAGGGTAAACAGAACATTTAAGTGGTGATGCTTGTGTTACAAAAGTCTCTATGTCGCCAACTGTTACATTGAAAACTGAGGTGAATAGTGTGCAGATTATATTTCTTCATTGACCTTGAAATTTTCATGGAGGCATAATGTGTTTGTCTATAAAGTGATTCAATGATTTCTGTTTGTTTAATAAATATACCTCTGTGCAACCTTGTGTGTTTCTAGTCCTGAAAGGCGAGGGAGTCTGTATGCAACAAATTGGGGGTCCCAGATTCATAAAAAAAACTTTTTTAAATAAAGGAAAATAGTACACACCTGGTTTTGGGTGGGAAGTTCTCCTGAATTAGATGTTGCACGATTAGAACATCCTATACTATCAGCCAACTTCTCCTGTGTGTAACAGGGCAGCATGGATGGTTTCCGCTGCATGATGGCTCCCAACTTTGGCACTCCACACGAGGGGCACACTTTGTCTTAGTCAGTATTGTGAGGCCCGAGGGGCTGGTGCTTAAGTGATGGTCTGAGCAGTAAGCATTACCGGGGAGTCACAATAGCAATAGACCAGTCAGAATCGCTGATGCTTTGTCAGTGATCACGCCCAACCAGTGTGCGTCTTTTAACTCTACGGATGTGACCTTCTCCGGCAGTGATGCTCGATTTCTGGCATGCAGACGCCTCACATTATAACAGGACTAAAGTTATCCCCTTGTATAGAAAAAAAGAAATTATTTGCAGAGTCTAACCAGTACAGATCCTTTTAAAATGATAGGAATAACTTTTAATTTGCTCTGCTGACAGAACTTCCAACGCTTGTGCAAGGTTTGCTCTGAAAGCACAGTATTTAACCAGGCGCAAGGGCCTCAACGTGAACGGATATTTAGAATTACACTATGGATAGCAACTTCTGTGGGTTAGCTTTAAATTAACCTGTAATAAAACTCTGTTACGTGGCAGGTTGTCATTCAGTACCATAGAGAGATTGTTACAGTAATGTCTTTGTGTATGAAGGGTGTTGTGGCCGAGGCCGATGGAGATATATGTATGTAATACAGGACAAACATATAGCCTTCAGGGATTGCACAAGTTGGCCTTATTGGCGGCAGAAGTGTCCACCGTGGTCAACAGGTTTTTAAAACATGATAAGGCACCCTTTCACTTCTTGGTTTTTGGCACCATTGTGGTGTGCTCCTCGAGTCATTTGGCAGGTTTGGTTCCAGCAGCGAGTGACCAGTGTTTTCAGACCTCTCTCTTCATGACTCCCACATTACAATGTTTTCCTTGTGGCTTGGAGGGGGATATCCGAAGGAAACAACATAAATAGTAGTGGATAGGAGACTGCAAGAACGCGTCACGCCTTTTAACTGTTCGTGTGGAAGAGGCTTCCCTTCCCATGGGTTCCTGCAGCATCAATATCATGTAAAACAAAACGCAATATCCAACACAAAATTATGATTTAACCTCGTAGTTTAAAAGTTATTTTCAGTTACTTGATGCCAATTTCGGAACCTGCAAAGATGCTGGAGCATTACAACTCCTCATTTTGAACTCTCATTTTGGTTCGAGAATAGACGAACAATTTCGGCTTAAAAGTTGTGGCTTCATACTTGTTATCGCCCATGTGGGGCAAGGTGCCAGTCTTGGGCTGATGAAGCGATGCCTAAAATAGCGCGGCACAACATGAGCAAAAAATGCATGCTTTCCTGCTTATTTGCATTATGCATATCCATCGTGCCTTGCTCTGTGGCTCTGAACTGGAGCTGAACTTTTAGGGATGGTGCCAGCCCTGCAGAAAAGCAGTGCACAAGCCACTTTTACTCCCTATAAGCAGAAATAAAAATAAGGAGTACAAAAATAAGCCCAAATAGTAACGGAGACACACAGGAAAAAGCTGCAGTATTACATCTGCCTCCTCTAAAGAGGAACGTTTAAGCAAAACCAAGCCTTTTATTTTCATGAATTACTAGTTGCAAAGAAGTGAGGATTTTAATAAGATAACTGTTTTTGAGTCCATGCTGTTGGTGGTGTTTAATACGGATTGATAAGGATTGCAGATATTGCAACCTTTTAATTCATATCACACGGGAACTACTCACTACTACAGGCAAGGTGAAGTGGGCACCACACAAGGTGCAAAGCCCCTCTTTCTGACAGCTCATGTACATTTTGAACCGATTATCTCCTGTGGGATTGCCCTGCTATGCATGTTCTCCAAACGGAAATGGTATGAAATTTAAGCAATTCCAAAAACAGGCTGACTGAATATCTATGCTCAAGGCATATGACAGGGGCCTTGTAAAACACTGCACAATGAAACCAGGCCCAGACTTTAAAAAGGGTTCAAGTTAGTGCTGTTTCCATGAAATACCAATCAGGGGAAAATAAAGACACGAAGTAGGTCTGCATGGTATGATGCAAAGGGGCCAGTAGCACATGAGAACCATGATTCAAGTGGTACAGAAAAGCTCTGTACATGTGTGTGCTTGAATCGCCTAGGCTGGAAGTTACAATTAACTTAGCACAAAAGCAAGCAAGACGAAAATACAGGCCAAACATACATAAAGAAGTGGTCCATTATGGCTCAGAAGAGGAAATATTAGAAACAAAGAGTAACAGAAATTTGTTTTGGGGAAAACTGAGATGAGAAGAAAATCCAAGAAAGAATTCAATGATCTCATCCAACACATCATATATTTTTTGCATGAATTGCTAAATCAGCAGAAACGTACTTTTACAAAAAAGATACTTCGTTTGAGCTGAAAGAGGGTACTATTTGGGAAGCTTTTGGCACTGACCCTACACGGCACATACAAAGGGAAGCTTACTTCGGTCGGATTTAGCCAAGCTTCAGCGTTCGCGGGGTCTTGTGAAGATTTCACGGCACACACAAGCATTCTGGTTATCGCTTCTTCCACGCGAGCTTCATGGTCTTCATCCTGTCAAAGGCCAAGCAGGAAGGAAAGGTGCATCAAACATCATCTACTATAGTGCACCACCTTTCCAACAAAGTCAACGTTTTTAGAACCAAAAGATTCTATGCACATAAATTGTGAGATATTTCTTAAGAAATAAAGGAGGATTTCACACATGTATGCTGCTTTATAGTTTGATCTACTTTATAAGAACATTTTTTACTGCGAATTTCAAAACATCGATTTTTTTCTCGAATTTTCACACACTTCCTCGAAAAAAATGCAGAGCAGGACCCCCATAACCCCACCTGGCATCCCCCCACTTTAAATAATATCACAACCCAACCCTCCCCTATTTTTTCGATGAAATGTGTGTAAATTCGCAGTGTTTGTGTTCAATGTTTTCCTGCAATACCTTATAGTCCCTGTGAAAAATAAAAGCACCATGCAGTTTCG
The DNA here is from genome assembly GCF_040938575.1 of Ambystoma mexicanum. Classification (NCBI taxonomy): domain Eukaryota; kingdom Metazoa; phylum Chordata; class Amphibia; order Caudata; family Ambystomatidae; genus Ambystoma; species Ambystoma mexicanum. The sequence continues at coordinate 1,316,205,763 of NC_090931.1, read as the reverse complement.
AAATGCAATTACAAAGTATTTAGAAGCAATCCTGAAAATGCGTGATCTTCCTAAAAAAAAATATCAAGTTAATCTCAAAGTCTGGTGATCAAGCGCTCATGTTCAGCCTGCACGGTCGTGAGTGGCAGCACCCTCAGCTGTTATAAGAAAAGACCAGCATTAAAGATGATCTTCAGTTGCAGCTGCCCTGTGTGCCGTCACTGCTGGAAGGAGCTGGTGAGAGGGACAGATGGAAGCATCACATCAGACTGTCAGCTAGGGATCCTAAACATATCATCTTTTCAGATGCAAGTGCCTATCATGTGCGATGATATACACGTCTGAAATCCTGGCTTTCCCAGTAATTCCCTTCCCTGTGCTCTATTTCTGAACCATCCTCCAGGCTCTGCCAGTGCCATGTAGTCACATGGTATCAAGCACTCAAAACTAAAAAACTGAAGCGTGAATAATATGGGTGCAGACTAGGGTACGGTCGGAACACGCAGAGGAAAGATATGGCTGGGCTTTGATGTGCAATCAGACAGCAGTTACATAACAATGAGCAAACAATCACTGTAATAATACTGTTCTATGGCAGTGGTGTCAACTTCAGCCCTTCAGAGCCACAATCACAGTGGGTTTTACAATCACTTTGTTGAAATGTATCTTGTGTGGATAGCCTGAAAATATGGATAACATTTGGTATTCGAAGACCGTATCTGGAGCCCCCTGCTTCTATCGTGTCCTGTGATGAACATTATAGTGGGATATGGGAGGGTGTGTCAGTGTTTTCCATGCACCCGTGTACAAGACCTGGCCAGGGAGAACAAAACTGTAAATTATCAAGAGAACATTTTATGGAACGCTGTCCAACCCCAGATGAAGCACATTGACAAGACCTGCTCCACTTTCTCTTATGCCATCACATAGTCGAGTTTCTACCCCCTCTACCCCACCCACTACCCAATTAGCTAGAAACATATCCAAATTTCGGATTTTCACTCCCAAGTCCGTAGAATTTAAGTCAGAAATTTAGCACATTATGCAGTGTGCCATCACCTTGGAAACGTTCAAACTGCCCCAAGTCCTGGCAGGAAACTTGATCGTCTAGCGGAGCTGGTAATGGCAGACAGTGGGCTAGCACAAAGTAGAAGATCATGCGCATCCTTAACCCTACGAGCAGCGGAATGGCAGGTTACTTACACTTCTGGGGAAAATCCGGAAACCAACACATCTTTATCTTGAAGTATAGTGGAAAACTGGTTGGATATTCTAAACTCTATACTAGAAGTTCATATAATATTCCTAGCAAAGGGGCGGCTCGTCCATAATGAGCGCATGGGCGCAGAGCCACCAGAACCATCGCCCATCATGGAGGAGCAATGCCAGCCAGGAGCACTCTTGTGCTGACTAACTGTCAAAGGAAAATGCTGTTTCCATTTGACACTTCTCCCAGCTGCGCATTTCCATTGTGCCATGCCAGACTTGGGAGATTTGCTTTCCCAGCGTTGCATGGCCCATTGCGGATGCAGGCTGTGGAACTGCATGTTTGCACCTCCTCGCACACTCTAACGGGGCGGGGCGATGTGTGATCAGCGCACATGAGCAAGTATGAGGAAGTGATTTGCTTCCTGGTTCCTGTTCATGCTTTGCAGGAGCCAGAGCAATTTCTGGAGGTTGCAGCAAAATGGATACCGGACCGCGCAGGTTACATTTTTAAATTGTTTTATAATGTGTGTGTGTGAAGAAGTGAGTCTATGATGTATGAATGCCTGTGTGAATGAGTGAGTGAATGCGGTGTGTGAATGTGTGTGCACTGGACCCGGGAGCGAATCGCGGCAACAACACATTTTTTACTGGGCATCCATCACAGATACCGGTTAAAAAATGATCATCCTTTCTTTTGGCAACCAACGTTTGATGAAAGAAAGGCTGGCTGATGTGTGATTACGTGGCTACACTGACATTTTGGGACAGCCAGTCGAGCCATTTCTTACCGTGGCATGACCTTTGTTCCTGGGCATCTATAATAAAACAAGCAACTTTTATGTTCTAGACTGTGTAGAGAAGCCCCTCAAAGCTCACACCAGAAAAAAACCTACAAGGGAAAAAGGCCAAGCACACCTCTTGCAAGGAGAACAAGGGTTATTTCCATAAAACATAAAGCTGTGCCAGAAAATAATTCTGCTGCCACTGAGCGCTCTGACGAAGACAGTATGTGTAACAAATTATAAAGGCACACAGCGTCATAAGTGACGTGCATTACACAGGTTACAGATCCCGACAGCTGGTTGGTGCAACCCTATATATATACAGCCTGCTTCATAAGGGATACCAGGTCATTGGTCCCAGCTCCTCCTGTTCATCGTCTTCCACATGGGGTTCTTCTTTGCATGTCATCGGACACCAGGATCCTAATTGGCAATTATAACGGCTAATCATAACATTCCCTATCTGTGGCCCAATGTGCACCTGGTACTGCAGACATGCGCACAGAGGATACTTTCAAGGGCACGTTAACTTGCAAACCCCAGCTCAATCCCAAACAAGTCAGCGCCTTCCCAAATCTTCCCACCCTGGTTTTAGGTTTGTTACATTTTCCCCATGACACTTCGCAGCACAAATCACAGGGGTCCAGGGTGTGTGACCCTGCCTTTCTTCTGTGATCTTCCTGTTAGATTGTCGATCTAACTGTTTCATGTTCGGTGGTCTGGGGCTGGCTAGTAACTTGGAATGCTGGGATTTTAGGACAGGGCATCTGAGCACTATAACTTATGGTTTGGACTGATGGAGGTTGGAGGCTCGTGCCCTCCTTCTCGTGGGATAACTGTTCACGGGGAGCTCTCAGCCCCCTCATGGCCTTAAAGGGCACATACTTTCTGGGTTACAAGTGCTAATAGTATGAGACAGTGAGAGGTCCATGAATATCCATGGGTTTGGCCTTTCTCAATGCTGCCCAGGCTGCAACCCAAACCCGTATTAACACTATGTTCTGTGCCCGGTCCTACTGCCCTGGATGCAAAGCAACACCAGGCCTCGATTTCAAGATGGCTACTATTTTCTAAGATGGGGTTTTATTCCTTGTGCAATCTACACCAAATTACATACTACTCAACCCATAATGCAACTTCTTATGACCCCTGTGGTCCCTATAGCCTTCCGAAGCATCTGGGAAGATCGTCCCCACTTCCCAATATTGCCTCCATTTCATAAATAACACATTAACAAACTGCCATGTAAGCCTTTCCCGCTCCTCTGTCTCTATTTTCTCCCTTTCCAACCTCTCAGCTTCCAAATATGGCAATGTTCCCTCCTTGAGTACCCATGCTTTGCACACAGAACGTAAAACTTCCCCTGCTTGTGCAAATTGTTCTGGGGTACACGCGAGGTATATGCACTCCCCCCCTCTCCTGTTAGGTCGAGCCAGTGTTCATCATAATTCTTGGGGTCCAGTGGGGGAGTGGTGATCGTGCCTCGGGGTGTAGGCGCTGCTCTATCATAACAATACAGGGCATGTTTGGATCATCGGTTTGCACTTGGCTGTCTTTTGTACCGTGAGGTGCCCCATATACCCCAAATGAAACCACCATCATTGTACTGCTAGGCACTGCTTTAACACAGCATCGAAGTGCCATCTGGCAGGTGCAGAAGATCACCACTAAGAACACGATTACTGGTACCAGGATTTTCACTATCGCCCAATCAATGCAAGCGCCGAGGAAAAAAGGTTGTCAAACCAGTCACATTTTTGTATGCCGACCTCTTTTTGCATGCGAGTCCTGAGGGTGTGCATGGGCGCAATTGATTGTCTAAGAGAGCCATTGGCAGCGTCATTTGAAGGAACGTACGCGCAACATGAATTCCCGATCTTCTTGCAGACCTCCCCCCTCTCCATTGCGGTAAGTAATCCCAAAACATAGCAATTCTGCAGTATCATCAGCCAGATTACTCGCATTTCAGCCTTGATTGCATTGAGGCACTGTTTTGTGTCATTTGCCAACTGTCTCATCACCCAGCAGGATTTTTGAAGCCACTTGGCATTGGTGGCTGCTTGGATCCCTGGCACCAATACAGTCTGTATTGATCTGGTATTTCTTTTAGCAGTTGTGATCAGTCTTGTGATGGATAACTGGACCTCTTTTCTGCACAAGATTTCCTTCTTCTTCGTCTCTGGCAGAATGCAGAATATGGGGGTTGGCAGGGACCCATGGTGACGACATCCGGTACTGGTGCTGTCGTGGGGGGAAGCACTATTAAGTGCTCTTCAGGAACCACAAGGAGAGCGGTGTGCAGCGCAGCCAGCAAGCAGGTGCCCCTCCATAATGGCAGGACGTGCAGGAATACCTGCTGACCACAGACCCAATAATTGTCCATCACTGCAGCTCTCCCTTTCTTGAGGTCTGGGATGGTGTCTTGTTGCACTCATTGTTGGCCCCCACAAAGATGCTTCCCTCATTGTAGAAACACATTTCACGCTTTCTTGCTTCTGCACCTTCATTGGCTTCTCCATCGACTTGATCCACTTTAGCTTTGCCACATGCTCATTCCAATATTCTCGGCACACACTGCTCACCCTTTTCGATAACTTCTTAACCGAATCCCAAGAGGCCTCCTGGCATATAGATCATTGTAGTCTCTTGCCACCTACTTGCCACAAACCTTACACCTTCCTGCTTCAGATAGGGCCTTTGTAGACAATGCATGCTTTTAGGATTCCGGCACACTGCAGTTTGTCTGGATCCATCATCACACGTTGTATGTTCTCTGCCTGAAATGTGCTTTGCAACCTGCATAATGTCAGATGGACCAAACATTGAACCTCCAAAAGCCTAGTTTCTTGTGGCATCAATACCTTGGGAGCCCCAGACACATGTGGTATCAAGAAACAAATGTAACAGTTCCCATTAACCCTCTTTAGGCGACACCAAGCTCATGTCTGCGTACCAGCTATATCTTAATTCTGGTGGGGCACATCTTCTATTACATCTAGTCCTAGTCCTCTATACTCATCGTATATAGCTCTTTTCAGATGTCTCTTGAAATGTTTTAATTCACTAGCATTAGAAAATAGTAATGACAGCCAATTTAACAAACGCCCCCATTTCTCCTCATATGCATTCATGATAACAACAGTTGTGTTTGTGTTAATAACAATGGTGTTTGCGTTCCCAGTTTACCCATTTAATGAAAAAGTATTAGTAATATTTGTAGTAATATTTACATATATTTAAGTGTTATTATGGGTCTACACTGGACTAGATTGTGCAGTCACTTTGAACATATTTTCTTATTGGGTCATGGCATTTTTAAAGGCCAAGCCAATAAAGGTATGTTCATTTTTGGGTATACTGCTATATATTGGCAGAACCAGTGTGGACAGGGTTGCTTATAGCATCACTACTACAATTATGTGAAAAGAAAACATGATTATGTTCTTCTGTAGTAATTCTGGCATATACTGGTGCAGCCAGCATGGAAATGTATGGGCACAGCCAGTGTGTAAATATTTGTATACTGGCATATATTGTGGGTAAGGCATCAGGACAATGCATTGGGAAATGGTCCTTTGCACTGCTGGTGAGTTACAGCTTTTGCATGTTCGGATTGCAGTGACCCTACAAACCAATTCAAACTTGCTTTTTGCCCAGTTTTTCTCGGCATGTGTGCAGAATAATGCACCATTTAACCCAATATGAAAATAGAATACAGAGGTGTTTATGCCCCTCCAATTAAATATTTCACCAGCCGCCACTGATTCTAGGTAGTGATGCTTGCAGGGTTTAACCATTAAAATGCTTTTCCTAAATCTAAACTTTTATTCAATATTTTATTCACAATATAGTGTTAAAAACCACAGTCTACCACATTCTGGGGTGAGCTTCTGTGTAATGCCCAGCTAACCCAAGCATAGGATATATCTCAAGCGAAGCAAGAACCTCAAGGTTGGCCTATAGAGCAGTTACCAAACAAACCCACCCCAGAATGAGGTGCATAATGCTATTAGCACCAGGTCGTTTTGCTGGGTGTGAAAATGTTTTCTAAATTGAAAAGAAGATATGCCCTTTGGTGGAGTGACCAACCACCAAAGGGAAGATCAGGCTGTTACAAGATGGCTGCCAATGATATGCAAGAGATGTGTGTGATGTAGTGCCCTCTTTTTATTCATGGCGGTATTGTGTGTAGGCAGCAAAAAGGAGACAAGGCAATCAGGGACGTCAGGTAAGCAGGAGGGCAGAGAGAGAAGTACATTGCAGGAGGACAACTATAGAGGGTCTGCTAAAAGGAGCAGGAAGCAGGGGTGCAGAGACCACCTGCCTTATACCAATGGATTCAGCCCAGCGTTTCAGGAAGCTGGTACCTACGCGCTGAGTGCTAATTGCCATGTATCACCTTTTTTTGTGCAATGATGATCCGTACCTGCCTATGACCATTCTACCCCGGGCAAGCAGTAGTCGAACACTTTCGTATACATCCCCAATAAAGTTTTACCATCATGGTTGCACTTTTCAAAGTTTCAACGAAAACTTCTGCATGTAACAATGTTCATATGCCTTCAACCTTACATGTTTCTTTCCTAACAAGTACAATGGAAATTCTTCAAGAGGTAACAAGCATGGTACATCGACCTCTAAAAACACGATTCACGATTTAAAAGATTATGATACCTAGTGCTAACAACTATTCCCATAATCATGACACAAATTAGTAGGATAGATCTAAGATACTAACTTAAGTGGCATTCGTACCTTTGCCCTTTTCTCTTACAGCAACAAACTGAATGCCATCTTCAAATTATTAATGAAAGTTCCACAGCAGCAGTCAGCGGTTCAATAACAAATGTGTGTTCCTGCACAAGTAAATGAACATATCCAAATCACCCCATACTCAAAATGTGACTCTAAATAAATTAACATCTATTTCACATCCACAAAAAAATATATTAGTTTGAGCGAAGTTGTTTATGACAACTGACCTACCTAATGTATTTCTTCACATGAGAAAGGGCGCCTGAAAACGGGTACCCCATATTTTAACACTTGAACCCGTCATGAATACATCTGAAAACATTCCACGGTAACATTTCAAGACAGCCGCCCCTGCACGGATAATTTCAGAATTTTTCATGGGTCTCTTCAAACAAAACAATGTTATTTCAATCTGGTTTTGAAAAGCTTAGAACATGGGGTTTTCTCAGAATCAAGATGTTAGGCACATACCTAGACCTTATCATGAATTGATGCAGTGAAAACATTTCAGAATCGAGTTGGCAAGTAGATTTTATTTGTATATATGATGCATAAATACACGTGGATGTTTTATTAAAACTAGGCATACGTCTAGAACATGTTCTTTTCACAAATGTACGCTACTGTATGTATGAAAACTTAGATCGAAGTTACGACTGATTTCACTTTTCAAATATATATACGATGTGTAGGAGATGTAAATTGTGCATATATACAAATGTAAAAATTATACCCCACTTACACGTGCTAAAAACTCACATTAAAGTAAGACTTCACTTTAATGCGAGTTTTAATACGTTTAGGACATGTGCATTTCATGACTTAACAAAATACCATAGACAAATAGGTATTGTAAGGTGGCACTCGCTGGGATGTCCTCATGGCCTCTTTCGACCCCTCCAGAGTCATCCTTAATGTCTACCTAAATGGCATTGTCCTGGTCCAAGGTCCTCAGGCCAATCTCCTCCTCTTTGATAGGCATTTCCCTCACCTCATCAACTTCCTTTCATCTCCAGCTGTCCCCTTCTCTCACTCCTTGGCTACCTTGCCCACTTTTTCCTCCTCTGCCACTCTTCAGACTACCTCCACAACTCTGCAGGGCTTACCTCTGATTTGTACCCCTCCCCGGAAGGTCTTTAGGGCCGGCACCCTTCTTCATCTTGCCACTCTCGCTCTGTCGTCAAACATTCCTCCGACATCTGCCATCTCCTTGAAGAACTGGACCTTGATGTCCTTGGTCTTACGGAGACATGGCTCACGGCCAGCTCTGTCAGGAGCTTTGACACCCTACTCTCTGAGGGCCACAAGATTCTCTCCGCACCCATATCCACTCGACCTGGAGGGGGTGTAGCACTGATCTTTCCTGAGTGGATTCCTGACTATCATTCCCATTCTGATTTACTCCTCTTTTGAATTCCTTGACTGCATGCTCTCAATCTCTCCTATCCACTCTCTTACTGTTGCTACTCTCTACCGGCCCCCTTGGCAAATCACCTCTTTTCTCTCTGAGTGGGCTGACCTCTCCTCCTCCCTCCTGGCCTCAACCACTTCACTCCTCCTCCTTGGTGACCTCAACATCCACCTCGATTCTCCGTGTCCCTCATCTCTGCTCTTCCGCACCCTATCCAATTCCCTCTCTCTCTCCTCCCCTCTGGCCCGATACACTCTGCAGGACACACACTTGAGGTCTTGATCTCCCCTGGCCTCCCCCTCTCTATCCCTCTGACCTCTCCTCTCTCCTGGAGTGACCACTGCCTTCTCTCCTCCCATCTCTCACTCTCTTCCCCTCAAACCAACCCTACCCCAACACTGCCACATACTTTCTCGGACATCCGACCTATGAAGCGTGTCTCAGCTGAGGCTTTGCTGCCACCTTCTCTCCCCCTCCTCCTCCTCTGGCTGACTCACACCCGACACAACCCTGTCCCTTCTCTACTCTTCTATCTCTGATGCTCTTGCCCCTGTCATGAGGATCCGTTTGAAGTCCAAAGCCAAGTGCAATTCCTGGTATGACTCCGACCTAGCTACACTTAAACGAAAGCGTAGGGCAGCTGAGAGGAAATGGAGGGCTTCTTGCTCATTCTCTGACAAAGTGGCATGTCGCCTGCTCCAAAGGCAATACAGACTCTCTGTCCGTACTAAGAAGAGAACCCATATTCAAGCCCATGTCTCTGCGAAATCTAACAACTCGGCCGTCCTCTTTAAAATCTGCAAGGAGCTTGCCAACCCTGCGGCAGTCTCCACCCCTCCTTTTGCCTCCCAGGCTCTCTGCAATGACCTTGCTTGCACTTTATCTTAAAAACCCAGGACATCCTGTCCACCCTCTCCTCCCCTGCCCCTTCTATTCCCACTCAGTCTGTGCTTGCAGACTCCCCTTAAAAGACGCCCCATCGTCCTTCTCTTGCTTTCCTATTTTCTCCCCTGACGAGGTCGCTAGACAAGTCCGATCTTTGAAAGCCTCGTCAAAACAGGTTCATCCCTGTTCCTCTAAAACCATCAAGGACCACAATGACACCCTCGCTCTGGCCCTTGACGATTTTTGCAACCACTCCTTTGATTCAGGATCCTTCCCTTCCCCTCTGAAGCACTTCTTTGTGCATCCTCTCAAGAAACCCACAGTTATCCTTCCTGTCCAGCTAACTATCGCCCAATTTCCATTACCCCCTTTCTGGGCAAACTCCTGGAAATGCTGGCCATCTCTCAGCTTAACCTTCATTCAGATTCTGTAGACTGTATCCATGACCACCAGGCTGGCTTCAGAGCGACCAGAAGCATGGAAACTGCTCGCCTGAACATCCGTGAGGATCTGCTCTCCAACATTCCCTCTATCCTCATCCTTCTTGATCTCTCTTCTGCCTTCGACACGGTCAACCACACCATCCTGCTCAACCGTCTCAGTGATAACCTGGGTATCACTGATCAGGCTCTGGCCTGGCTGACCTCTTTCCTCTCTGATCAGCCCTTCCAGGTCCAACTGGGGTCCTTCCTCGCCTCTATCTTCCTCTTTACCTGTGGGGTTCCCCAGGGGTCTAACCTCTCACCCTAGCTCTTCAACCAATACCTGGCAACTCTTGCCTACTGCATTGCCATTTTCTGCTCTAATTTCCAGTGCTACGCTGATGACAATTCATTTTCCGGCTGCCCTCAGCCACCTCCTCTCCCTCTCTCTTCTCCGACTGCCTAACCACCATTCAAGATTGGTGTGCCGTCAATGATCTTTGTCTGAATACCAGCCAGACTGAGATCCTCCTCATCGGCACACCATCTCCATCCTTTTCCCTCACTCTCTGGCCGGCCTCCCTTGGCCCTCCTCCTACCGCTACCTGCGAGGCTAAAAACCTCGGGGTCATCTTTGACTCCACACTTTCCTTCTCCACCCATATCTCTGAGGTCTCTAAAAAGTCAAACTTCTGACTGCACCTCCTCAGAGGTACTCTGCCTTTCCTCTCCTTCCCTCAGAGGCTCACTGTCTCCCAAGCTCTGGTTCTATCTAGGTTGGACTATTGTAACAGCCTCTTTCTAAATCTTCCTGCCTCTACTCTCCGCCCTCTGCAACTTATCCAGAACAGGACTGCAAGACTTGTCCTTGACCTCAAGCCCTGGGATCGTATCTTTCCAGCTCTGAAATCTCTCCATTGGCTCCCAGTGGATGCAAGTATTAAATTCAAAACCCTCTGCATTGTCCACAAGGCTTTCTGGGGCCTGGGTCCAAAATACCTTCAGCTATCGCTCCGCAAATACCTCCCCTCCCGAGCTCTTCATTTCTCGAACTCCTTCCGGATCAATCATTTTTCAAAGAAACGAGCTGGGGGTAGATCTCCATCTTCGGCTGGGGCCTTCCTCTGGAACAGCCTCCCTGCCACTCTAAAACTTGAGGAGAACCATCTCCGGTTCCGGAAGCACCTCCCGACCTTCCTCTTTGCTTCTGCCTTCGCTCCCCCTCTCCCCTGCTGATCTGCTCTCTCTTTGCACTGTGCACCTGCCCACCCTCTGTCCCCTGGGCCCAGGTACCTGTTCATCCTGCCACCCTCTTGCACTGCCTCCTGGCCACCCCTTGCACTGGGGACTGCATCTGTACCCATACAACCCCCCCTGCAACCACCCCATTCTTCTTTTTCTGCACTTATCAGACTTACCCAGTCTGCTGCCTTAAACACAGCACTTGCCACTTGCTGGCTGCACTACCACTGTTTATTGCCTCCATTTTCTATTTATTTATAATTAATCTGCTCTCCTCTGCTCCGCACTTTCCACTCTCCCCCTTCGATGCACTTTTTCCCTTTTCCCATGCACTTGCGCGTTCTCAATGTCACTGGGCCTAGTAAGATCTTCGTCGTGTTGTGTTCTCCGCTGTTCACCTCCCTTGCCTAGTCGTGCTCTGAAACACTTGTGTACGAGCGCGATACAAATATAATATCATATCATAGACTCACATGCCAGACACTTACACACAAATCACCCATTTACCTTACGACACATGGAATTATTCCATATGCACTATCCACACTCGTATCATACTCACACTTAAGAAACATGCTCTTATCAGATACACACTCATACGACACACACTTACGGCACGCAAACATGAAACACAACACTCGCATTCATGGCATGCTCTCACGACACTCACATTTATGACACACCCTCCTACTCTTCACAAACACGTATGACACATCACACACAGACCAACACTCACACTTACGTCACACACACATGACACTTACCACACATTTCTCACATGCTCTCAACACTCACAGATATGACACCCACACTTAACAAAAACCACACTGTTACGGTACTCACACTTCGCACACTCACAGTAAACCACTAAACTCAAAGTATAAACAATCACTCCATACAACTACAAATCAATCCTTAACAGTCACTTTAGGCAGTGCTAAGGTTGGATTTGCAGTTGCATGGAGTGAGCGTTTATACTTCAGGTTTCATGGTTGGATTTGTAGTGTTATACAGTGAGCATTTGTAACTGAATATTGTTATTCTCAGTATTTGCAGACACTACTTTTCGCTTTGTTAGAGTAACCTTAATTCTTATTTAAAAATATTTTTATATCTAATATGTATAGGTGCCTTGGCTGATTCGTACCTCTGGAGAACGTTTAATGTCACTATGCCACTGACCATTCTACACCGTCAATCAATGCATACTTATGGCTTTTACTTTAAAAAAAATAAATCATATTACACCTTAGCCTAGGGCAAGTTAGGCCTTTTTCATCCTCTTTTCTGTTTAAATAGAAGTTTATATCCCAAACTTTTCATTCAGTTGTCTGTGTCTGCTTCGTGGCACCGTCACAGCCCTCTGCCAACTGGATGGTGACAATGCCCTTTTTTGAAGGCCTTTCGCCGACTACCTTGGCACCCCTGAAATGTGTACTGCATGCTGTAGCGAGACTCTATGGACTCTACAACTTATCACCCCGACCCGCATTGAACAGCACTGGCTCTCACTGAAGCCTTTATCGTCTACACAACCTGCTGTTTCATCTACAAGGCTGTCATCCTGAAGTCCCCAAACGACTGCACTGAGAAACTTAGCATATCCAGAGGCCTGCGATCCACCAGAATAAAATGTGAAGACGTAAATTACGACAGTGCAGGAAGGAAAGAACCAGAAGACAGGCCTTCTCTGTCTATGCTCTAAAACTCTGGAACCTCCTCACCGTCAATATCAGACTTGCCCCATCACTTCTACAGTTCAGGAAAGAGCACAAGATCTTCCTCTTCAAAGAATGGGTCCACCTTAACACCTAGGTCCTCACACCCTTCACCCTCCACCATACCTGACTGACTGTGTCTGTTCCTCACGATCTTCCCCCTATTCTGCCAATTGCCCTCCCTCCCCTGTTAGCTACCCGCTTCTTTTTCTCTGCTTCTCTCAATGTGTTCTTGCCCTATGGTTGTAGAGTGCTCCGATACTTCCCGAAGCTTAAACACCCTAATCATAAATCATGATAATGTAAATGTCCTACTTTTGGGGCTACCTTAGCTCCCATGGCCATACCTTAATCCTGATGGCAAAAGTTTATCTGAAATAAAACAAAGTTCTCTGTAATCGTTATCTTGGCACACCAACAAATGAATTCTTCAGACACATCTACTTGGGGATCATTGTATAAGATAAGGCATCCACAACAATTCGCAATGATTCCATCTGAAGTATTTTCACGTAAAGATACTATGTCCATGGTAACTACCCACGTTTGTGGGTCATCTAGAATTAAGCTTCTGTTGCTGTAATCATCTCTATACTACCTGAAACATATGATTGCATGTGTGGAAAGTACTTCTAAAGAAAGAACTCATGGTTCCAAAAAGGAAACTTTCCCTCAAACTAATGGATGGCCTGGAAGATCTGACAAACGATTGTGTATTTGGGCAGTAATGTAAAATGTCAATTTTTAGAAAAACAGAGAAACTGGGCAAGCAAGCAAACATTACATGCCCAGGCATGCAGCTGTCCGATTGGCTTAGCGTAGACCCCTGATAACTTGGTCCTCATAAGGAAACCTAGACATTATCCATGCCTGGCATCGCATGACAAGGGCGAGGAAGTCAGGGGCCCTGTTTCGGTCTGAATGGAAGGGGTCCCTGCTCCTGCTGCCTTCATGCCTGCTAACCTTTCAAACACAACCCCACCTTGCACCCAACATTTTATCAGCTCTTTCCTTCCTACTTGCGTCTTTCATATTTACTGTGCTCGAAAATATTCCAATCATCTTACTTGTTCTCTTTGTCTTCCACTGCTTTGGGACATTTGCATGCTCCCAAGAACTGCCACATTACTATTCTCTCTCATTTCCTCTCCACCTGTTCCCCATAGATCTCTCCAATGATATCCTAGCCACTCCATTGGTCTGTCCGAGTTACCTGTGGCCTAAATAGCCCTGTGCGTTTCCGTGTTTCTGACCCATGAGCTGGCTGTCATTGAGGAGAAGTCGGATTACAGTTTCTATCGACTAGCAAAGAAAGGGGTTGGATTTTAAAAAAATACACTAACGCAGTGTGTGCAGTGTGTTTGTGTTGCCGCTGAGACCACTGTGTCCGCGGAGGCAACAAAACCTCTGTCAGGTACTTTGCATGATTTATTTAAATTGTTAATTCTCCCTTATTGATCATGGTACCTCTCTCGTAAACACCTTGCTAAGGATGGGCTTACCCTTAACAAGATTCACCATTTGGCAAAAGACGCACTGAATTTCTAAACTTTAAAAACAAAGGGTGCGAGTCTTCGCTTTGGGCTGTCAGGAAAAATGTTATTTAAGTCGGTGAAAGTGTGGTAGTAGGGACCTACCATAGCCTGCTGATTACACCAACTACTACCGCATAACAAGACGGTAGTAATATTGGCCCAGTCATACTTTGCTACGATCAGGGGAGAGTAGCACCTAATTGGAATTTGGACATGCCGGGAAAAGCACAAAGTCGCAGCAAGGCGGTGGTTTCCCGCTCAAAGCAACCTTATGGGCTACGATCCAGAAAGCAGCCTGCAGCTTGTTTGGATTTGCCGGCACAATCTGAGCCAAGAGAAGGCAATGGGGCCACTAGTAAGGACTTGCAGGTGGCACAAAAAGGCCCTTTGGATGCCTACTTTCTAACCAAGTCCCCGGCACGTGGGCTTGCCTCGATAAAGACTGATCTTAACCCAATAGAAGCCAAAAGCATTTATCAACTCTTGGACTTGGACAATGATTCTCTCTTACAATTGTGTTATGTATTGCAAGATCATTCGACCACCACACCCCACCAGTGGGACGGAAAGGGAAGATTCTAGTAAGACGGGCCATTTGGATGTAGTAGCTTTAGAGAATGCAGGGGCGTATCCCGACACAAACTTGCCCCCGGATCTCCTGGTAGTACCCATTGGGGCCCAGGTGCTAGTGACTGTTGGCCACTCTGTGGTTCAGCCACCCTGGGCTGTTCCCAACCCCTGGGGGGTGGGGGTCGGGACCACATAATACTACCCCCTTGCTTCACGACTCTCCGCCAGCCCGAATCTGCTGTATGAATTGGCAGCGACTATCAGGCTCGGCCCGGGAAGATTATATCACCCATAATACCATGAGTACGGGCCAGAGCCACAGAGTATTAAACTTTGCTGTAAAAAAGTTGTTGAAACTCTGTGCAGTGATGCATGAAGATCTAGGGGGCTACTATAGCTACAATGTATAAAATCTTGACTTCCTCAAAACCAACAGAATTGATCCACACAATTGACCTACGAGATGAAGCGTCCCAACAACCTCCCACTGAAGGCACTCCCTAGCGGGCCCCCCACAGACAAAGAAGTGGGCAGGGCCGTAGAAAACATTCCATCGAACAATGACGGCACTGAGGTGATCTCTGCCATGGGCCGTCTGTCTTGGAGACAGCAGAGACTTGCAAGAAGACTGTAGTTAAAGGCCACTAACCAGCCTAAGCTCGGACTACCCCCCTGGAGGATAACCTCCCTGCAGAATCCCAACCGCTGAATTCCACTCTACAAACTGGCAGCAACAATATATCCAAGAAACAATGGAAAAGAACTGCCTGTCATAAAAGGAGGTCGGCGCAGACGATGGGTACTTTGACAAGCTGGTTATTAGAAGAGGCCCCGGAAACAGACCACCACCCGATGGCTGAACGAAATGGCCTATCAAAGGGATCAAAGCCTCCATCCCTCCGGCAAGTTTGGTGAATGCATAAAGGGACCATAATCAATCCCTCCTGGACCCAGAGACAAGAAGCCAACGCAAAAGCAGCACCTATCCACGATTTAGATGAGTAAAAACGTACCATCTCACCATCTGATGGCTCTTAATCTAGTCACCCATTAAACCGCTCAACACTTCTGGCATTGTTTCACAAGATCCCTTACCTCCAGATCCTGAACTCGTGCGATTTTGACTTCATTGAACCGCTGTGCCTTCCTGGGACAAAAACCAGGAAAATTCACTGCTGTCTACCTGAAACAGCGATCCTCATACAACGTCATCAGTCATCTCTTGCCCATCTGGGCTATGTTTTGGACTCCCCATTGCCACTAAAACCAGCCCTGAAGGCTGCCCTAAGTGCAACTGCCCTCAGGCTAGGGATCCAACACAAAAGCTAGCATAGCCGTTGGCCAAGTTCAGTGACGACCAAGGATCAGAATGGCTGAAGAGAATGATCCCACAAAGGAAGCCATCGGAGTGAAATACCACTGTTCTCAGTTGGAACACGAGGGGATTCAATCATTGGCTTAATGAGGGAGGTTTCCGTGAAGTGCTGGTTTCAAGCGAAGTCTTCATCATCCAAGAGACTTGGGTCACATTTGACATTGAGTTTGATACCTATGCTATATTTCAGACTGTGGCCAATAAGGGTGTGTGTGGTCAACCTGTCGGGGGATTACTGATGGTGCCAAGACTTGCTTTAACCCCAGAATAATACATCAGGGTAATTTGGGGAGACTGGAATGCCAAATGCATGGACCCGGCTGGGTGTGGGTCATATGGGAATGTTTTAGACCATTGTAACATGTCTATGGGTAAATCCAACAGTAAGGGGAGGCTATGGTTGGACTTCCTGAAAGAATGGAATTGTTCTATATTAAATGGGCGAACCACATGAGACCTACCGGGGCAGGTGTCTTGGGCAGTGGGGGGGGAAATGTGCAATGTTGGACTACATAGAAGTATCTGAGTGCTTGTTAGATCAAGTTCTCCAACTACAAGTCACCATGAATACCTATAATGACCATGCCACCCTTACCATGTCGATCAGCGGGGGACGGGGGTGCCGATGGACCTAATGCCTGCAGAGAGGTTATAACTAATCATTCAGAGAATAGGGTCCGATGGACGAAGAAAAACATCGAAAGAATGATTTCTATCGCCTTTCCAGCGGATTTCAGGGTAGAGCAGGCACTAAGGGGTAAAAACCCTGAGGCAATTGAAGGATGGATACAAAACCTAACCCAGACGGTTTTCAAGGGTAGATCGCCCCCCCCCCAGTATAAGGTGGAATACGAGGGGAGGTAATATCTTTGATATCAATATCCGAGACCAAAAACGCTCAATGGGATGCGCCATTAGAACGCACAGGCTGGCTAATACTAATCTTGCTGAGACTCTTAAGACCTGTTCCAGTATAAAAGCGTTAAAGCAGAAATACCGCTCTTGTCTACGCCATTGCCGGCAGTCTCAACAAAGAGCGACTTGGCAGAGGTTTGTAGAGGTAATGTGCAGTAAGGATAGCCGTACAATCTGGCGCCTACTGTCCCAAGCTGGGGGGTGAACAGATGCTGAGAGTCCTAAACCCCATATAAAGGGAACAATGGGTCAAGCACATTACGGCTAAATTCTATACAGATGTGCTTTGTCCCCCTACGACTAACTTCCCGTTAGAGGCCTGGCCTTTGCGATTGAGCCACAGAATTGTGAAACAAGCTATATTGAAGCTCAAGTCATCTAATGCGCGGGCCCGAATGGCCTGGCAAATACAGTTCTAAAAAAGGACCCGAACAACTGGGCACAGGTGCTATTAACCCTCTTCTCTCGAGTCTGCACGTCTTGCTCTGTCCCGTCAACGTGGCGGCAGTCGGTACTTATACCAGTGCACAAAAGGGGGGACCGGACCAATGAGTCCATTTACCGACTGCTGTCCATGTTGGACTTTATGAGCAAGAACTTTATGTCACTTGTACTCAGGGAATTGGAAACTTGGGCCACGACTAACCAGGTCCTTATCTTTGCTCAGACAGGCTTTAGGCCTGGATCCAGCCCCAGGCACAACATCAGAGTGTTAGACCAGTTGAATAACACCACACTCAACAGAAAGGAGGCTACTTTATATATTGCCTTTATCAATTTCCACAGTGCCTTTGGTCAGGTGAACAGGGATACGCTGTGGCAATGCTCAATTGCCCTAAACTGGCTCTTACATATGCTAAACGTATTGCATAGTGACAATTCAGCCAGCATTAGATTGAACAATGATGGGGAAGTGTTTGACCCTATATATATATAAATCTGGGGGTCAAGCAAGGGTGTGTGTCGGGCCCCTATGCTGTACAATCTATACATTGCTGACCTCCTCCCCCGAATGGCTACAAAGTCAAACTGCCCACCCAATATAGTAGATTCGCCTATTGTATGCTCTACGCTGACAACTTGATACTATTCGATAGCACTATATCTGGGATAAGGAACGTGCTTAGCGAGCTGGCCTGCTACACATCCCAACTGGGATTGACCATCAAACTGGAAAAAACTAACTAATACTGATTGCCAGAAATAAGGTCAGTCAGACTAGAATCGACACCACCATGGGCACAATAGATTACACTCAGCCCTACGCTTACCTAGGCTTAAAAATTCAATGCTCTGTCCAATTCCAAACTGATAATTGCTAATACAAAAAAGACAAGCTAAATCACTTACTTTACAAGCCTGCAAGTTCGCCAGGGGTTCCGCAGGCTATAGCATGGCTGGAATTATTAAGCTTTACCAGCAATGCTTTTTCCCGGCCATACTATATGGCCTAGAGGCGTTGGCTATGCAGGACCTAACCTGGCTAAATAAACTCAAAGAGCCACTATTGGCGAACAGTATTGGGATTAGGTCCCTTGTGCCCCATTGAATATCTTCGCTTAGAGTTAGGTCTAACATCATTAAGGGGTATGGTCCTTCTATTTAAAATCTTGTGCTTACCCTATATGCAAGTTTCTTGCACTGGTTGGAGGTAACTACGACTCAGAGGGTCCTACGAGGGTCCAACTATAAAACTGTGAATGCTACCCTCTTCTCAGAGATTGACTGGCCCTTTGATAAAAAGAGAGATACCCAGTATGTTCATCTGAAAAACTCCTTTGAACGTAAATTTAAAAGATGGGACTGGTGTGGTAATTACACCCACTTGTCTAAGCTAAAAGGGTATGAGGCAGTGCCTCACGTTGTACATCAATATCAAAGGATTCAACCTTATTTGCTGCTTTGCCCGGCCCCTGAAGTAAGGCAGTTTTTCTTAAAATTTTGTATAAATCAACTGCCGGTAATAGCCGTCCTCAGCCCCCACTTAGGGGTATGCTTGGAATAGAGGACATGCCATATCTGTGGTAAACTTGATCAACTGGAGTCAGCTAGACATGTCCTCACCCAATGCGCTGACATGGGGCCCTTATTCATGTGCATGCTAGGCAGATTGGTTCATTCTGGGACTACTGTTTAAACTCTTACGCCATTTCAGTGCAGCTTGCTTTATTTAGGATATGGCAGCACGTTACAACTCTCTTACCTGATCAATGATATTGCCATCCCAGTACTCTAGGTATCACCCCCTGTGGTATCTTTCGGTGCGGTGGCATCATAGAACCCATAGCCCTTACCTTATCATTTAGATCCGCCTGTACTTCCTTGATGAATTGTTTTGTGAAACGTTTGATGAATCTGGACACTGAATTGAAGCTATACTGTATGGTATTCATTCACCTTATTTTACTATTTGGGTATTGTGAATTAAGTACATTTTATTGAACTATACCGTATTATACTGTATTACATTGTACCCACTGCATTGTATTACACATATTGCAATTGTGTTTCGTATGTTGAGTATTTTATATGCTGTGTAAAGTCCAAATTATCGATTATATCACAATATAATTATGGTATTTTGTATTTATGTAAGAAAACAGCCATAGTTCGGCTTGCTGTTACCATCCTATAGATCAGTCAGCCAATCAGGTTTTTGGCTATTACATTATAAACTGAAAAAGGAGTCTAGAACAATGTATTAAAATAAAGCTATTTAATAATGTTTTGCAAAACTAATCACTAGAACAATCCAATAGGAAATAATTTGCAGTACAAAAGGACAAAAGAAACAACACTCCACACACTCAACGAAACCACTCAAATAAGCATACACTGTGTAGCAAAATAAACAGTTTGAGACAAGAAACAAGGAAGTCCATTCTTAGTGCAAAAACATGTAGCTGAATAGTAAGATGGTTAATTGACTCTTGTTTTCATCTTCTGGCTACTTTCCAAGCACCGACCGGTTTTGACGTAACTTAATTATTGCATGCCTTCATCAGGGGAACAAAACTTCCTAAAAAGACATACGTATACACAAAAGTACATAAAACTCATGAATTTACATATGTGCATATATGTACTGAAAACCAACTCCAGACACTCAAAGGTTGAATACGAACAAACAGGAGTGGATGGCCTTTAAAAAGCAAGTAGGAAACCTTGCAGTCCAAGGTGTCAACACTGAAAGTACAACACCTCAAGTGGATGCCAAACAAAATGATTGGCAGAGGGAAGAAATGGGGTAGGCAGGAAGAACATACAAAAAAGCAGAAGCACACAGTGATGGATCTATGCATACCGAGCACAAACCAATGTGGTCAATAGCAAACAGTGACTACCTACCACCAATGTGCCACCACAACAAAGCATTGGTGGATGTGGCCAATGCCTGAACAATGAGAAACCTATTGCACCAGAGTTGCACCATGTGATAAACAACTGCAGCACTGGTATAGTTAGCAAAATATCCAAAACTTGATTGAAGGGCCAGGGAAAATTGCCAAGCAGTATACTTGAGAGATAGAGATTCACCTAAATGGACGACTTTTTAAACCATAATGATTACGCTAATGCAAGTTATATAGAGGCGTCTGTGAAATATGCCTAAATAGAAGCCGATTTGAAACATGAAAGTCATGCTTTCCTTACCTATTACTAACACAAAGTAGCCTGGGCTGCTCTTTCAGTGTGGAGGCAGGAGCTACAGATAAATCAAGTGGCACGTGTAAAACCAGACATTTGCAGGCTGTCAGGGTTGTTGTGCTACTTTAAGCTTCTTTATACCTTGGAGAAAATATGCTTCATTACTCTTGAGGGAGAGGCAAGGAAGGGGAATGGCAAGCATTGAAGGGGTACAGTTGAGGGAGGTCCAGTGGAAAGAGGGAGTAGGCGGATTGATTAAAACCAAGGTGGGCTTCCCTGTAGCATCAAAGCTTCAAGGCCTGGCAGCCTACTATTCTCAGATAGGTAATTGCCTTCCTCAAGATTGTCTCAAAAGAGACAGAGCAAAACATGAAGCAGATCACAGTGAGGTAGGAGACCCAAGGAAGGATTACTATTTGACACCCAACCCCCACCCTGATCCCATTTCCTCCAAAAGACTATGGTCTGGATACCCTAAGCAGGTACAATACAGCAGCCTCCAGACAAGCCTTGAAGCATCCAGTATAGTATAAAATATTTGTAGCGTGACATAACTAGTACATCACAAGGTTTCTGTGAGGGGGAAATGTCAATTTCTTAATTTGAGACATGCACCATGAGCAATCATCTTGGAACGGTGGTCTGGGTCAAATATGTGTCTGGGGGGCTTTTTTGTTCTTGAATGCATTACATTTGCTAATGAGGACTGTGTCCTACATGTGGATTTGTTGGTTCTTAGGCGTACTGTGGCCCGAGGGGATGGGCTATCGCCAACAGCTGGACTAGTAATTCAATTGGGATGGGAGCTATCCTCCAGATAAAATTATCATAGGTAAAGGGGGGGCTGTAGAAGACCATTTGTTCTGGGGTACAGGTGTGGTGAAATGAACCGTTGAATGGGGGTGTTATGGGTCCCATTGCCCAAGTAAGGTTCTTCATGCAATGGCTGTCCTTATTTGTCTATGGGTTCATTCTCTGAGAAATTAAACTGGCTTGGTTCTCGGAGGTCCTGTATATAAGTGGATCGCACAGCCCTTTTTGGGTATGAGAAGACTTTTTGTGAACTGGTCACTGGGTTTGGCAGGGGAAAGGAGTAGGAATTTTTTTTACCGGTATGTCAGCGAATGGGGCATTCTCAGAGCTAGGAAGTCTGAAAGAGGGCCATTTGACAGGCAGTGTGACTGCCTTTCGGAGGGGGGGTACTTTTGCAAAGTTTTTCTCCGAGAACCCAGGGATTTCTGTAACGTTGTGTCCCTGTGGTGGATTATGTAAGTTTTTGTGCATGTGTGCGGGAGCTCTTTGTCCTTGACTCTCTGCTTGGAGGGGCAGGGTTGGCATAACTCGCCTAGACAGTCCTCACCGTGCAATGGGTCCTTCCAGCATCTTCTCGCACGAGAACCTGCCTTCCTGAGCTTCCAGAGCCCAGCCTCCAAGGCACAGTCCACTAGCCTGGCCACCTCAGAGGAGGCAGAAAGCGCACGCTCTACCATCACCTGACCAAGTGACTTTTTGTTATGTGTATTTCCAGTGGCAGGTCCTCCTTCTGGGTGCCACGTGGGCCCTCACTCCAGTGCGGGTGGGGTAGGCGGATAAACCCGGCTCTAGGATTGCCCTGATTTCGCCATCCCCTCAGCAGGTGCTAGTTCGAGCACACACAACAAGCAGTGTGCCGCTGCTCCACAGAAAAAAAATACACCAAGCTTTTATTTATAGAGTAACCCATGAGAAATAAATTGCATACCTTTAGAATCATTGTGTGTACATTTATATCATGAATATTGATTAGGGGTATCCTGAAAATGTGACATGTTTCCGGCCCTCGATGCCTTCAGTTTGGCTTCCCTGATCTCGATACTGCAGAAAGACTATGCTCTGCATTATTATTTGTGTTCCTCACCTCTTGTTCAGTCTTTGTGCAGTAGAGTTTGCTTGGCTTTCCCATTTCACTGTAACTCCCCTTTCTCCTATGGCCATGTATCCAACCATTCCCGTGAAAATAATTAGAGTTGAACTTTATTATCTCTTTGTTGAAAGTTCTGTTAACCTCCACATCATGACAAGTTGGCTATATTTATTCTTGCTGGAGCATTCATATTGGATTTCTTTTCCGACTGGAGATTTGTCCCACGGAAAGGGGTGTTACCCCTAGATTGCTCTGCATATGTTTCAGTTTATTAAAGAGGCAGCATAGTGGCATCAGGTAAAGGTTGCCAATTTATCTGCTTCAACAAACAGCTCTTGGACAACCCATTCCCAACAGAACATATTGTGACTGTATGACAGCATTTTGTGTTACTTTACATATTTGCAATTTCTGGAACAAGGTGACGTGTCTTTCACAGAACCTCTCAATATTTAGTCAAGTACCAAAGCCATAGTCCCCTGATCTCAAAGTTCAAACGGCAGCAAGTCTGCATCCATGCCACATTGCCTGCAGCTGTTCCAGGTAGTGCGTGGAAGGCTGCACCATATTATTCAGCAGCAGAGAAAACTGCTGCAGCAGTGTAAAGATAGGATCGCTGTCAGGCTATGGGGCTACCAGTGGTACCACCTAACCCTATCCCGACATCTGGATTCCTAGATATTTTACTTGACAAACCGCCATGCAATCCCCAAAATAAATTGCCCACAAATCCCACTTCCAGCTACACATGGATCAAAAGAATTATCCGTTGGCTAAAATGCCCCAGAATATCAATATTAGCCAGGCATTGATACTTACAAGTCTGGACTACAGCAACTCTAGCTAAATGGGCCTTAACTCAAGTTTAATCCATCGTCTGCAATTGTCACAAAACAAAGAAGCCAGGATGATATTTGCTCTGAAGTCATGTGCTAATATATCCGCAGCCCCCAGGACCCTTCACTGCCTTCCATTAGAACAAAGAACCATTTTCAAAAATGTTGTTTTGTCCATGAAGGTGTAATGAACATTGGTTCCAGCTACCTCTCCCCCGGAATACAAAAAAAAAAAAAACACATCTCTAAGAGGCACCTTCGATGGACGGTGCTCCACTTGATAATCTCACCTAAATCAAGAGAAACCATCAAGGGGTTGAGCCCGTAGTTCCTATCCATCGACTCAAACTGCAGTTTAACATAAGATCAAACCCGTCTTTCAGGATATTAAAAGGAAAATGTAAAGCGTGGCCATTCTTCTCGGTCTTTGGACAAAGGTAAAACCTCCATGGAATGGTCTACTGCAACCTGGACAGATTCTAGGGCTAGACCAACATCTCAAAACCTACCCCTGAAACCACAATGTGGCCTCTTAGTGTCAGGGCCCTTCTAAAGGACACCGACCTGTCATTATAACCTACCTCCCTGCAAATTAGACCTATTGGTGACCTACCAGAAAATGAGGGCTTTTAAAGCACCTATCCAGCCCCACACCCACTCTACCATATGTTTACACTCCCTTTCTAACGATTGTTCTACTTCTATTCAGGAAATTACTTGATTGTATTGTTATTAGCTAAGAAATGTGTCACATTCTGCCCCACACAGGTTAAAATTAATCTGAAACATTACAGACTAAAAGATTAAAAAATATACTGTGCTACTATAAACAAACATGCTGTGGCAAAACCAAGAAAGACGGACTTTGGAAATATAGCGGGCAATATTTTGTAAAGCACCTTCAACTTAAAATACTTGTGCATTTTTATTGGGTTTGCCAAAGCCTTTTATTCTAGATTTGTATTTGAAGACCATTCTCAGAGCTTCCACTTCATAATTCCAGATTGCCATGTTCCCCGTTTGCTCTGCCATTTTATCTGTGTTATTATTTATCTTATTAACAACTGTCATGTATGCTCCAAACAACAGCCCGGCCTCATTTCAATTTCTTTTAATCCCGGATTGCCAGTTGCCAAGAATACATCCAGACTCTGCACTCATCCACTACATTATCTCGGGAAGATAGCTCAGGGGTAATACGCTCGCCCAAGACAACGCAGAGCAACACAGATTCGATCCCCGGGTCTGCGCTCAGAATCCTCTGGTTATTAAGCACTTTATAAATAACCAATTATAATTATAATTACACTACTTCCAGAAATCTGCATTTATCCAAGCTCTGGGCAATTTCAACACAGCACTGAAAACCGAGCAAGCCACCTCCTCTTCAGCAAGATGATGAAAACAGTACTGTTCAGAGATGCCTTTTAGTGGCTTAGTACTTGTTGTAGTGAATTACTAAAATGGTCCTCATGCAGACTAACATGGAGTCAACAGTTTGAAATGACTGGCTTCCAATCTTTACCCTTTCATTACCCTTCTCATTTGCCCTTTAGCCTTAATGTGTGAGTCACCCAAATTGTTCATGAATACATCTCCTCATTATCTCTGTACATAACAGTGCTTGGTCCTTTGATTACACCTCGCTGGTGCCAATTGAACAGTAACGGGTAACTTATCCTCCACTAAAAATATTAATGACATTACTTTTATTGTTGGTTTAATGTCTTTTCATGAATAACTTTATTTTATGTACAACATTGTCCTTACAGGGCTGCAAATCTTCAATGAGGCACTATATAAAACTATCACGTACATAAACAAAAAGCCACTGCTGCTTCCCTTCTGTAATTCAGGTTAAAATGTCACTCTCTGCAGGTCAGACGTTTCTCTAAGCAGAGAGTGAGGGGTAGATCCCGCTCTTCGGCAGGTTCCTCCCTCCGGAATGGCTTCTCACCCCCGCTCTGTCTTGAGCCAGATCGCCTTAAATTCTGGAAGCTCCTCAAGACCTTTTTCTCATCCTCCTCTCTCCTCCTCCCCTGCTAGTCTCCTCCTGCCGCTATGACTGAATGCCCCTTATGAGTCTCCCTGGGGTCAGGCCTTCCTTCGTCCAGTCTTCCCCTCTTTCCCCTTCCTGCCAGCACTTGCCCTTGCACTCCATTACCTATTTGACTTCAGAGGCTGGTCCTTCTCCCCCCTGAGCACCACCCCCAAACCACACTGGCAATATCACACTACTGCTTGCCTCCCCTGGCACTAGCTCACCTGGCACACCTTAGCACTTCCCAGTCCCCTTGGCCCCCTCCCTCCAGCACCACCCCCTCATGCTAGCCTGACTTTCCATTTCCCTCAGCATTTCTTGATACTGCACTTGAACAATCCGAATGTCACAAGACCTAATAGGACCGCTATTGTTTTTTCCTTGTTCCCCACACTTTCATGTCTAGTGCTGCCTGGTAACACTTTCTGCTCTATAGGCGCCATACAAATGTTCAATCAATACAATAAATATGATGGATTACAAAGGTTGAGCGGAGAGATTTAGATGCATTGAAAATTGTGTGAACAAAAATGCTCATCCTAACTCTTTCTCATAGTGTTGCTTTGAATATATACATCCCAGTTAGTTGGCTTTAGAAAAGCTTGTTTAATACTATACACTGACGAGAGATATCACAAGTTGCTTTAAAAAAGTGACCTAATCCTCCATACCTACAGTAACTTCAAGTCATTCATGGAAACAATTACACCAGGGGAGTACACGTTATTTTGCTGAGGGATCACATTTATTTTGGGGCTGGATTGTTTCTCTGTCCAGATTTCATTTTTTAACTAGAGAAATTAGGCATTCTTAGGTGTATGCATTGATTGTATTGATCTATTGTAAAAGTTGGCAATGCGTCTTGTATGAGCCAAATATTTTCCATACAACAATTTTGGTCTTTTTTGTATTTGTTGTTTAAGAATCAATTGTTTATTTCAGCCAATCCATAAAACACTAAAACGTTGCCATCACACAGGGAAAAAAGTGGAAAAATTAAAATTCAATTCTGCGGTTGCTTTAGCCATTTGATTCTGAGATAAGGACTTGTTAATTGCTAATATGTGATAGTACAATAGATAAAAAAAAGTGCACTGCACATTATATTGCAAGGTATCAGGACCAGATACAGTATAAAAAATTCACTCAGTAGTAAAATTGTGCCTAGATCAAGCTCTGGATGACCTGTGAAATAATTATGCCATAACAGATACAAGTATGGGCATACACTAAGGTTAAAACAAGATAAATAAATCTGGCTGCAGAAAACGAGGTTCTTACCCCAAAAAAGTGTGGGAACTATTTCAGTGCATCACAATGATTCGAGCTGAAGCAGGTTATTTTGCTGCATGCATATCGTAATCTTTTCTTCCAGGCAACAATCATAAAACGAGCCACAGGTTTTTCAAGGGCAGGATCATTCAGTGATCTACAAAGTGCAAGTGCCTCTAATACGTTGTTGATATCTTTTGCTTTCAACAAAGGTATCATCCAGTTGTTTATTTATTACTACTAGTCATTAACAGGGCACACTGTCTTCTACTGGAGGGTACGTCAATGAGAAACAATTAGGGCAAATACAAACAGATAACTCTGCACAGGCATAAATATGCAGTAAGCATGCAGAACAAACAAATAGATGCTGGGCTGTTAGTTGGAAAGTTTGCAGTTATACAGTAGACAAAAAAACAAAATGCCAGTATTGCCACTGTAAGAACACACTAATTATGGCTTTAGCCAAATATTTTGCCCAAATACTGTTATTACTTTGAAGGACTAAGGGGCATCCCTGTTTTAGGCCTGCTTAACTATCTTTTGGTTGCCTCTGGTACCATTCTAACCCAGCTCAGAACTTCTACCCAACTCACCGAGCCAAACTTTGCCCTCTCCTCCACCTTAGCCGCTCACTCACCTATCCTCTCTTTCACGCAATGTACCCTTCCTCCACTGTCGTCACTTGTACACTTATTTACCCTTCATCATGTACCTTGACTTCAACTCCCATCCTCCTCATGTTCACTCTTCGCTTTCTGCCACAACTTGTTCTCCAGCTGCCCATTTCCCTTTTCTCCCCCTGCACCACACAAACCAGATGCTGCCATTTTCCCAAAATATCCAACCTTGCCTATCCCTCTCGCCTAACCTACAACACCTGCTCCCAACATACAACACCTGCTCCCCACCTACTACCACTCTTTCACCAGGCCTCTGGAATGAACAATCCCTGTGAAACAAGTCTTCCTACAACATTGTCCAACTCAACTCTCATCACCCTCAACTTTCAGTTCTTATCACAGAAACCTGGATCTCCCTCTCATGACTCTGCTACAGTAGTGGCTCTCCACACTGATATTGCTAGCTTATCCTACTGTCTCCTACTAGTTAGGAAGGCAGATGGAATGGGGTTCTCATTTTTCCAGTATGCCGCTATTCAACTCCTCCTTCATACTCCTCTAGCTGTTCTGGCTCACTATCAACACCCTAGCCCTCTCATCTCCTCCTTCCCTAGACCTACACCACCTTCTTGAATCACTTGCCACTGACACTCCAATGTCATGGTGGGGAAATGTAACCCTAAACTTATCCCCTTCCTACCTGACCACTCGCTCTACTCCCATTACCTCCAGGCGACGCACCCTAGTGGGAACTCTCGTGATCTTGTCTTTCTCTCTACTTCACTCTCCTCCGAACTCTCCATTGACCCCTCTCCTTATTACCATTCCATTGTGCACTTTAATGGCTCGGCCCCTCTACTCATCGTCTCCTCTCTTCAATGGCCAACACGAAATTCGAGCAGGACTCTCTTGCACCTTACTGTAATAATGTGAGTACTTCGTTCCTGCCTCTTCCATAATTAGGCCTCTTCAATAGACCTGCTGTTTCGGAGTACACTATGCATTTACAACACCCTTTGACCAACTCTATTCTGCATGCACATTCACACCTTGCCACCCCCAGCTCTGGATCACCTATGAGATCCATACCTTCAAAACAAATGTGCTGTGACCTTCAACAAAGAAGCAAATCCTGGACCCCACCCTACTCCTAATATACAAAGATACTCTTGATGCGTTCTCTGCTATGCTGCCAAATCTTCCTACTTTATAAAACGAATCTCCTCCCTTCGTAATCACCCCCGCAATTCTGCATTAACCCTCCAAGCTTTTTTCACACTCCCCAAGCAAATACTCACTGCCTCCTCATACTCTGCTAATGAGTTTGCTCACTATGTCTCCTCTAATATCTTAACAATTCATGACACGCACAGCACTCTGCCTTCTCACTCCCAGAACCTCCATCTGTGCTGTATCTCTCACCCTACACCTTCTATTCTTGACTACTTCTCCCGTACCAAATTAGCACTCATTCTTTGCACCTCCAAGCCATCTTCTACTTTCAACAGGTTTGAACAATTAGTCACATTGACCTGCTCTAATCTCTCTCAGATCTTTAACCTCACAATATCCACTGGACCCTTACCTGCCTTCTTCAAATCTGCAAGCCCTTCTGAAGAAACCCTCTGCTGGCCCCAAATGTCCTGGTAAACTATGCCCGTTTTCCCTTGTACCACATTATTTAAAGGCCTTTAGTGGATGGTCTCTAACCGGGTCACTAAGTAATTAGACGATAATGTCTTTGAAGTTGCACTTGAATATGGCTTATGTAGTAAACACCCCAGTGAGACTGCACTCATGCAAGTCTCCAACTTTCTCTCTGATGCTCAACACTTTAAGCTCCCTTCTATACCTCTCCATTAGGGCTTTCTGCTGATTTCAGCAATGTTAATCGCTTCTCTCTGCTGCTCTCTCTCCAGGACATTATGTTTTGTATTTGTATTTTGTATTCATTGTTTTATATAGTGCCTTAATCCAAGGCGCTTTAAAGTTAACAACAAGAACACATTAGCACATCTGTTCTAGAATGAATTGGTTCCTAACTGGAAGGTTGCCCAAGGATCAGGCCTCAGACCTGTGCCCTAGGTTGACTTCTCACATACTTAGTTTTCACCAGCACCTCTTTGCTGGCAAATCTTTTTCTCTTTTCCCTTCTTCAGCCTAGCTGTCATGGACCCAATTAACAACTGTTGCAAGCTATCGGTCACTGAATGACTCTCTGTCAGCTCATGCTGTACTCTTCAAAAGTGGAAATCGCCTTTCCCCCGGCTATCAAAGCCAATCCCTACTTTCCCCTCTCCCAACTCCCTCCCACCTGACCTTTTTGCCCCATTGCCCAACACTCACAATCTTGGAGTCCTCTTTGATACCGACTCTGACTTGAACAATGTATAACTAACACCACCTCGGCTGCCTGTATGAGTCTTCTCAACATTTGAAAATTCGTCCACATCTTAGTAAAACTCTAATCACCTCCCTGGTGCTCCGCAAACTAGACTGCTGCTCATGCCTACTCCTCAACCTTTTTCTCTACGTCTTCCTCACTCTAGACAAAATGTACAACTTTGCTACCTGCACTCTTTACAATCTAACCAGATGCTCCCCACACTCCCTAAAGGCACTGTGCTGGTTGGCTCCTCATGCACAACCACTCCCATTTAAGTTCCTTCTACACGTTTACTAAGCTATCAGTGGTCTTGATCCTCAGTACCTGGTTGACTGTTTCCTCGGCTCATTGTCTGCACTCAACATCTTCGCCCACTCCCCAGAGGTTTTGCTAGGGTGGGGGGGGCGAGGGGGCTTTAGACACTGGTCTTTTGGTTGTAGCCCCGGATAGAATCTCAGGGGCCACAAACAAAAGGCTAGATCTTTTACAGACCTAGCAACAACCCTGCCACTCCCCCTGTAACTCGTCACTTACACTCCTTTCTCCTTACTCGCCTTGATCCACTGGAACCTGCTGCCCATCAAAATCAAAGCCAGACTGATTGTGGATCTCTTTAAAGCCTGGCTTAAACTTCACATACGACAGAAGAGGGAATTACTCATACACCCTCATACTCCCTCTTCCTTACCTGACCCTACCACTCCGTCCTGTGCCATTTAACAATGTAATTTTGTATACATGAACAGTACTCCTCTTTAGCTTGTAGAACCTGCAAACCGAGTTCAATATTTAGTTATTATATTGGTAATGAGCTGTTTGTACGTTTCTACTCTCAACAACATCACAACAAACTTCAGCATTATAAATACGTATTGAAGTTGTACTGTATACCTTGAAGACCTGGACAGTGGAATCCCAGCAATAACATGTTTCCAAGATACAGTAGTCTGGGCACATATTTTATTCAGAAATATATATTGATTGTGCCACTCTGACATTAAGTCTGGCATTAAACATATACAAGCAAAGAAAGATCTTGTATGTTCTACATATAGTCAGTGTAAACACAAGTTAAATGCATGCTACCACAGAAATTACCACATTTGTGCTACGGGAGGTTTGGCGAAATGACTATTGCTCTGCAGGAGTACAGGGATCAGTAGCGGCTAAACTCCCTACTCAGCTCCACACAGCTCCAGCAGTGATATCCTAATCATAAAGGTGAAACAGGCACAGCCTGACAGTTATAACTCTTTCGACTTTTGTGGTAGCACAAGCAGAGGATCGGTTATACACTTCAAGGGGGTATGAGCTGATCAAAGTAGCAACCCCAACAACTTAAGTCCAATAGTTCCAAAATAGAACACTGGCCAATCAAGGTTCTACAAGAATATGGTGTTTAAATCAGACATTAAAATGCAAACAACTAATCAGAAAACACTAGAAAAATCCACCCCAGTAAAAGAAACATGATAATTCAGACTTTGGAAAAGAGGCACGCTGAGTAGATGAGCACGTATTTTCTGCAAACAGATTAATGTTCAAACTTAATTTCTTGAAGAAAAAGGCAGAGTGGGCCTTGAAAGTCACCATGATCCTTTAAAATAGACCAGGGGGACAGGGCCTTGTCAAATACCTTTTTAACTTGTTCTCGTGGCTCTACAGAGTCAAGCCAGGCTTCAAAGCACTATCTGAGATGGTGATTCAGCATTGGGTTGAGGAACTGGGTGACTAGGTCCGACGCATGTAACGTTCACAAGCTGCAATGGCACAAAGCAGCTTGGGACAGGAAGGTAATGTCCGAGCCAGAGTAACTCAAACAGTTTGATGCGGCGATCAAGGCGGTTCTAGGTTTCTATACTGCTGTGGAGGCCCTATGCAGGGTATTCAGGGACAAGGTGAGTACTTCAGTTCTGCACTTTCATTCCAGGGAGCTTGCCTGGCACCTACAATGGATCCATTTACTTTAATTGAAAAGGAGCCTGTTTCTAGTGCAGCCAGCAGAGAGATACAGGCCTTGATCCACAGCAATTCTCCCACACTGTTGCCTGGGGATGGTCATGGGGCAGGCCTCTCCTCTGCCTTGGATGCTTTCTGTCTTCACCTCAATGGTGGAAATGTTTGGAAGGGACTGCAATCCCCAACAGAGGTCTAGTGTATCAAGCAGAAACAAAAACATAATGGGACATACCCATGATGGACATGCAATAATTGCAACAATGCTCTCAAAGGAGACTCAGTCACACACCCGAGAACAGGTGAGAAAATTTAATTGCACAACTATTCAATTTGCAACAGACAGAATGTGATTTATTCCATCAAATGTCCATGTGGTGTACTGTATATAGGCCAAACCAGCCGCAAAGCTCGGATATGCTGGAATGAGCACAAATCTAATATCAAAACCAATAAATAACAGTCACCCGTAGCAAGACATTTTCAGCAGCAGAAGCATCAACTATCCCAAATAAGGTTCCAAATCCTGGAGGTTGTGAATGTCATCAGCTTCAGAAGCAGTATTAGCAAACGTGAGCAACGAGAAGCATTTTGGATTGACAAACTAGATACAGTCTCTCCCAATGGTCGCAATGAGGAACTGGACCTGTTCTATTTCTTGTAACCCTGTAATATAAGATACTTGGGCACGACAATAGAGCACCTTTCAACAGAAGCACCAAGCTTATATACATCTGTATACTATATCATGAACTCTTCCTAAGTCAGTAGCCAGCAACATAAACACTGAAAAGTTGTGAGAACTCTTGGTTATGCCCGATAGCTCCAGAAATACTGTAGTCACAAATATGCAATCACAGATTGTCTTCCGACCATAGCAGTGGCTAGGTTTATGAGACATGATGTAAACATGTATAACAGACCTCTGACTGTCATATATATTGTCAACTCACTAGATTATGAGAGTTATGCCCAGAGAGGTTTATATCACTGACTAACTGGCTCTGATTAGTACATATCATATTCCAAATCTGAGAGTTTTGCAAGAATATAATTATGCATGGTAACATTTTGAATCACAAACAGTTATGACTACAATCAGATGTGTGGGTACATGTGCTAACTGTTTTATTATTTCTTTGATATACATAACACGGCTTTGTGGGGGACTGTATAGGCAATGCCATAAGGCTAATCATTGTGTTTGGGTTCATTTCCTGACTTTTAAATGCAATGTATACAGTATTGGAGGAATAACTGCCACTTGGTGGACTCTGATGAGACAATTTCACTAATTGTATGTCCAATAAATATGTAAAGCATGGCAAGTACAGTCTGATATAACTTGTAAATAAGTATGAGCCTATATGGAATATTCCGAAGCAGCACGGTCTGATATAATTTGTTAAGCATGAGCTTGTATCTAGTATTTCTGAATAGCCAAAATGTACACATCCTCTGTAGGGATGTACTCACAATATATTCCATACGTTCAGTAAGACCCTTCCATGGGTAAGACCCTTAAATGTGTAACATGTAGGAACATCTATACTCAAGCACCAGGACTGTCTTTTACAACATGCTGAAAGCATTTTCTGTCCACCCACAATAACAGAATAAGTGGAGGGAACCTATCTGTATTAATACATTCCAACGCAGATTACAACTACGGTAACCATCGGGCAATGTGCATTCCATTACATTAGAGAACATAAACCACACAGAATGAAGGCCCTGCGCGTCTGCTGCCATGGTAATGCTTCTCGTTCCACGGCGAGGCAGACCCACAGAGCCACTACTACAGCAGGACACACTGACTCGGAGCAGCACGCACGAGCACTGATAACAAATACCTGATTAATTTCAGGTAAGAAGTACCCATACCACGTATTGCCATACAACATTAAGGCAATAGAAATATTCAAAAGGTCCTTGGCATTTAGTGGAGATGAGCTGCATTTTATTATTGCCTGTATTCAAATGAGGGAGGCTTCAAGGTGTCCCTAATTACATCGGGGGTTGTGCATGATTAGAACTACACTTAAGGTAAGACAGAGTGTTTCTCTGCCTAATATTCAACTGCTATTTTTGCAGTTTAAACTTAAAGTATGCTTCCAAAACTGATAGCAAACACAAGCATATATATCTATCTTTTCCTTTACAGGTATTCCTGTGAGAATGCATGGAATATACTTAATAATGGAAAACAGCCCTTAAAGTACCATTGTGTTTTCAAGATTACCAAATGGTAAGAGAATACTGCGTCAACTAACAGTCCTCGAATATCCTATGAGTTTTAGCACATATATTTGTGTAGCTGGGTCAGATGTTATGTTACAGGTTTTTCTTTGGAAACAAATGAGCTTGGTTTACGGCCCAGAGCAATTTACATAACAAGTTGTTTCCTTCATAGGCGACAACACTAGCTATTTTCATCTTCTCTTCCGCAAGACAGGTAGGACATGCTAGGTCTACTCAGAGTTTCTATACAGAAGTGAATGAGCTGATTAATCAGAAGGATATGTCAAGGGGTCCACAATCATGAATGCGTACAATATTGTGTTTTTGTAGAATCTGTCCTGAAGATGGACGTCTAGTCCGAAATGCATCGGCAAGGTTCTCTGCATGCAAACTATGAAAAATAAAGAGAAGATTGTAATATGAGGGACAATGAGAACTTTGTACATATGCTTTTCGTTTCACTCACTGTTAAATAATTGAACATATGTGATAACATGCAATAGTATTTACTAGATCCCAGGTGTCTCCAGGTCTAGCGATGGTTTCACTAGACATTATTTGGTCTATGATTTTTCCTGATACAGTGTATGTCAGGTTGTCTGACACTTTTAAGCTTCCCTTATACTTGAATTTAACTACGATTAATTTAATTTACTTTAGTGGTGCCCACCCCTTCTCCTTGCTTTTGTCTAGTGTATCCTCCTCCTTCTCTTGATGGCCCAAAGATGAATCGAAGAATGAGGGAACACCACTCTCTGTATAAAGGCAAAGTGTCAAAGGGGAATGGTCCAAAGGAAGCCTGTTGTAAGGTGGCCAATCCAGGTTGTCGCTACAACGTCCCTTCGCCACAAGACATCACACCCAGAGTACCTTGCCCCTAGGAAATGGAGGGGATTGGAAAAGGAAGAGCGCTCTAAGAGAAATCATGATGAGACCCTTCTCCTGGCCTACCTCTCCCTTCTGGCTACTATATTTCTGACTCCTTCCCATGCCTGCTGACTTCAAAGGGACTCCAGTGTTGTGTTTCCTGGTGTGAAAGTCGCATTGGTATGTCAGCAGACCTCCTGGGAAAGGTTGCTATAGCCTGGAAGAAAGGATGGCACTTCCTTCAGGAGAATCAAAGGGGCAGCATTCTGACTATTGTTCCACTTGCACTTAGACCAGATACTAATAAACGTTAGTCCTGTTATTGGTGAACGCTCACAGAGCCGACACTAGTGTGATTTCAAATTGATGTGACAGTATAATTGTGTGCTTTTAACAGTCAACATGCTATAACTAGGCATGGCTTGTATTTAAAGAGTTATATGCTAGTAGACTTGAGTAAGGCATACAATTATTATAACTTAGATCAGATCAGAGGTGCAGGAGATTAAAAAGCGGCCTCTGCCCGCATGGTACTTGTGTCTCAGTAGATGTCAGGTATGCCCATGTGACCTTTGAACATGTCCTGTGCCGTTGGAGGTGTAAATGTCAGGAGACTGGTCACAGTAAAGGCACAATTCTGGCATGGAACATTTATGAAAGGGTGTCTGATTACCAGAATTACCCACATAATATGTTTATAGACATCTAAAAAGCGTGGGCTATTCAGCCCTCACCAGGTGGCATTCTGTTACATGAGGCTCAAGTGATTGATTTCCAGATGGGCATTTGCATGCTTAATTCCTTTTGTAATTGATAAAGCCTTTTACAAAAGCCTTTTGAAAAAACTCTACAGCAATTTCAGCGGTACTCTACACTGATGACATTGCAATCTTCGCCAAAACACCAAGAGGTCTACAGATAGCCCTGAATAACATTCAAGAATGCATGGATAAAAATCAACTAGAAATAAACATCAAAAAGACTTGGATCATGACTTTATCTAGCCTATTGGGCCCTATCATTTTTTCTATGCAAGGAAAAAATTGAACAAGTTCAAATGATTAAATACTTAGGAGTTTGGCTCAATAAAACTACTGTTGAGCAACCATGGATTGACCACCTAAAAGGCAAAGCACATTCTCTAGCGCGACAAGGATTGGTACTTCATAAAAAATTCGGAAAATATTCCATGAAACTAATCGTACCTTTCTACAAACAAAAAGTCGCACCCATCCTGACATATCGCGGAGAGTCAACGATAAATCTACAAGCAACCATATGGGACCAACTTGAGCGAATCTTTTGGACAAAAGTATTAGCTCTTCCAAAATCCATTCCATCATCACAAATTCAATTTGAATTGGGCCTCCAATCACTGCTATCAATCATACGTTGGAAACAACTTGACCTTCTCAGAAAACTGGGTAATAACGAGCAGATTCCAGCTCTGAACATTCTCCGCCCAAATGCTGGAAACATCAATGTAATGGCACTGAGCAAATGGAAGGTATTCCTTAATCTGGAACGGATATATGATATGATATATCAATTGAAACTCTACTCTGTAGACCTCAAAGGGCGAAAAATTAAATTGCAAGATTCGACTGGATATCAACGTTAAAAAAAAGGTGGTTACAAACTCACGCTGAACTGCACCAGTGAAGTTAGAACCCTAAATTTGATGCCCCATTACCTCAACCTGTTTCCTGATCGACTCCTTCGGGACACCTTTATGCGGCTTCGCCTAAACGTTCTTCCAACACAGCAAATTCTTGGGATACTAGCCCAAAAAAACCCTCGAGTTCAGACATGTAGGCACTGCAGGAAAGAAGATGCTATCGAAAGCCTCCATCATATACTAATGCAATGTTCAGCTTTTGCAGAAGAACGTCTTGCAGTTGGTAGGCTCTACATAAAATCCAACAAACCCTTGGATCCTGTGGAACGCTGGGTCACTTATACTATCTGGAAATAACAATTCAATGACGATTGCGGTTATCCGCTTCTGGCAAGCAATCCAGATACAATTAATGCCTAGATATGGACAATCACCTTCTCCACAGATAAATAATGTTAAAATGTTAAAATGATACTGTATGAAACAGTGCAATGAGATTCAGACAAATGTAAGGTTTAAAGATATAAACAATATGCATTTTAAATTTTAAAAAATAAATAATAAAGCCTTTTACACTGAAGGAGGGTTCATTATCACAAGACAATGACCCAAGTGCCTTTAACCAACTGGCAACGACATAGTGCTTACAACAATGCTGCGCTGCTTAAGTAAACGTCAGTTTAATAGTGAGTTTAAAGTTGAACAGGCAAACTATCTGAGTGAGTTCAATGTTTTATTTTGTAGTACTTAGCTGACAAGTCTGTGTTTATAAGGTCATACAAGTAAAATTGCTATGTGTGAAAGGGAAGAGTTCTGGTACTTGAAACAAATACTTATTTCAGTTTTCACTTTTGGGTATTGTACTGGAGGTTATGTTCACTGTCAGTAGGAAGATGTAGTGAAAAAACATGATCCACTCAAAGGAGTACAATTAATTTAAGAGCAATGCAGTTTCCTGAAACGTGGGCATCGGGTTGTTCTATAGAGTTTGTTTTCGCTAGTAACAGGGTGTTCATGTGCTTCCAAACGGGCATCGAGTTTGGGGGACAAAGTCAGTGGCAAGCGTTACTAAATTGGCCAAAATGAACTGCCAATTTCTTAAGTAGCAACATTTTATTGTACTTTTTAAAACCTCTGCAGATAATGAGACACTGATACGTTTGCGTGGTCCTCATTCCCAGATGATGATGTGAGTGTGACTGCTGTGTAGGTGATGAAGGCGTCTTTTGAAAAGGATGCTTGTTTACACGGCAGGACAATGCAGCTCCTTAATGATGAGATTGAATTGTTGATGATTACCAAGTAAGGTCCCATGAGAGAGAAGAAAGCGTTACCCTTCATGCATATTGTCTTGCTTTTATTTGCGATAATATTTCCTAATAATATCAAGGCGTGTTTGCAAGCGTGCTATGAGCAGAGAAATCGAGCTCTTAAGGGTTCGCTCGTAAAACTGCAGTTTCAAAGCAGGACTTGGAAAGGAGTGATTTGTGTTTCTGTCCTGTCCCCATCTCACTATATCATGTTTATATCATCCTGTCCTACTGATACTAGCTCAAGATGAAATATGGAAGTGGGACCGAGCTTCCGTATCACACTGTGTCACATTCCAAGACTTTTGACCAACTTTATGATGATTTATCGGAATGTAAACTGTACATGACTTTTGTCAGATTAACCTTTTGAGTAACATGGGATTAGTGCCTTATGTGGGCAAGCACACTTAAAGCATTTTTTTCTTGCAGTCCACTCATAAAAAACAACATATATTTAATTTAGCAACAACCAGATCCTTTTATTGGTTTAACCCACACATGCAATTCTAGTTCGCAAACAGAAGATAAGTACAAGCTATGTCTGATTCGTTTGTCTTCATAGAAATAAGTGAAGGGGAAAATGTCCGTATTATAAGATTTAAACTGCAGTATCCTTACTTATATCAGTCTAATACAGTCAAACACAAAAGGGCACATGTTTGTAAGTTACAAAATGTCAGAACGTTGGTAGCAGGGCATGAGACTTTCCGTCAGAAGAGATGAGGGGGCAAATGACTGCAAGAACCATCGATTTATTGTTAATTTGTACCACACTGTACACAAGCTAACATCACTTTACAGTGCTGGCTTTTAATAAAAGAAAAAAAAGGAACAAGGTACTTACCTGTAGCTGTTGTTCTCCAGCATGGGTCTGGCATGGATTCACATGCTCATGAATATTCATATTCCCCATGGTCAGGCTGGGAATCCTCGGTAAAGAAAAAATCATTATCAGTTTCGTTCTGATCTGTCTTTCTTATTAGTAACCAATCACTGATCTCTGGGTCATACTGCCCCCAGCCAGTGACTGCCCTCTCCCTAAGGCCCGCCTCTGGCAGCCATCCTCAGATTTGGTAGCACACAAATTGGCAGTATGACCAAGTGAAGAGCCGCAGAGGGGTAGGCGGGAGGGTTCACATGTGAATCCATGCCAGACCCATGCTGGAGAACAACAGCTACAGGTAAGTAACTTGTTCCTTCTCCAGCATGGGGTCTGGCATGGATTCACAAGCTCATGAATAAAAGAATACATAGCAGTATACACATGCACAACCACGGGAGGTGGCAAAGGATCAACATTAAGCATTACATCCAAAACTCAACATTAAGCAATTCTTACCTCCTCACCAGGCTCACCAGGTGAACAGGTTGCACAGCACTGCTTGGCCGACCCTGGACTCTTCCCTGGAGTCCCGATCGACGCAGTAGAATCTTGTGAAGGTGTGCGTCGACCTCCACGTAGCAGCCCTACAGATGTCCAGCAGGGGCACACCAGACAGGAACGCTGTGGTAGCAGCGATCGCTCTGGTCGAATGGGCTCTCGGACGGCCGGGCAGCGGTCGGTCTGCCAACCGGTGACAGTGCATGATGC
This sequence comes from Ambystoma mexicanum, assembly GCF_040938575.1. Lineage (NCBI taxonomy): Eukaryota > Metazoa > Chordata > Amphibia > Caudata > Ambystomatidae > Ambystoma > Ambystoma mexicanum. The sequence goes on along the minus strand of NC_090931.1, from coordinate 1,316,166,670 downwards.
AGCCGGAGAGCCATCTGGAAATGGAAGTCTTCGAGAGAGCCTTCCATTGATTCACAGACCCAAAGTTCACGAACAGTTGTGACGTCTTCTGAAAACTCTTTGTGCGCTCCACGTAGAACTTCAGCGCTCTAGCTATATCCAGCGAGTGCAAAGTCCTCTCGGCCGGCGTCGAAGGCGACGGGAAGAAAGCTGGTAACACCAAGGGCTCGTTGAGGTGGAAGTCCGACGGCACCTTGGGCATGAAGGAGGGGTGCGTCCTCAGCACCACCCTCGTGTCATGAAAAGTCAAGTATGGAGGCTTGAAGATAGGGCCTGGATCTCTCCCACTCGTCGTGCGGAGGTGATGGCCACAAGGAATGCTGTCTTCCATGACAGGAACTTCAAAGGCGCCGAATGCATAGGCTCGAATGGGGCCCCCATGAGCCTGGTTAGCATCACATTAAGCTCCCACGCCGGGGCAGGAGCCTTCACCAGCGGGAATGATCGGAATAGTCCCTTCATAAATTCCTTCACCAGGCAATGAGACCACAAGGACGCCCGTCCCGTAGTCCTGGTATATCGGGAGATGGCAGCCAGATGTATTTTGATGGAGGCGTGGGCCAGTCCAGCTTTGGCTAACGACAGTAGGTACGGCAGTACTTGAGGGGTCGTAATTCGCAGCGGGTTAATCTTCTGTGCAAGGCACCAGACAGAGAACCTCTTCCATTTATGACCGCAACACTTGAGAGTTGAGGACGCCCTGGCCTTTGCAAGAACCTCTCTGCAATCAGCCGGTATATCGTACCCTCCAAACTCTAGTGCTACAGGAGCCAAGCCTGCAAGTTCAGCAACTGTGGGTCGTGATGGAGAATGGCGCCTCCTTCTCTGGAGAGAAGATCTGCGTCTGCCGGTAGCCTGACTGGTGGGGACGTTGACAAGTCCAGAAGGTCCGGGAACCAGATCTGCCTCGGCCACGCCAGTGCGACGAGGATCATCCTGCACCTGGACTTCTTGAGCTGGTTGATGAGGTGGAGCAGCAAAGGCAACGGAGGGAACGCGTATAGAAACAGGCCGTCCCAGGGGAACGAGAAAGCATCGCCCATGCCCCTCGGCTGTGGGAACCTGCTGGCGAACCTCTGGCACTTGGAGTTCGTTACCGTCGCGAACAGGTCGATCTGGGGTTTGCCCCATCATTGGAAGAGCTGATCCACTTGATCCTGGTGCAGTTCCCACTCGTGGCACGAGCACAACTCCCTGCTGAGTGAGTCGGCGATGGTGTTTTTATTCCTGCCAATTGGAAGGGAACCAGAAACATCCCCTGGGCTTCGGCCCAGAGCCACAGATCCTGGGCCTCCTTGGATAGGGCTGGGGATCTGGTGCCCCCTTGCTTCCCTATGTAGAACATTGTGGTGGTGTTGTCGGTGAAGAACCTCACCACCATGTCCTTGAGGGACGGAAGGAACAACTTGAGAGCCCAGAACACTGCTCGGAGCTCCAGAATGTTGATGTGAAGAGACCTCTCCTCCGGGAGCCAAAGGCCTCTTGCGTGGAGATCTCCGGTGTGGGCCCCCCCAACCCTCCAGAGAGGTGTCCGTCGTCACCGTCTCCTGAAACGCCAGGGTTTGAAAGTCTGTGCCTGAAGTGAGGTGAGCACGGGTGCCCCACCATAGGATCGCCCGACGGAACTCCTCGTCGAGACGGATCATGTCCTCGAAGCAACCCCTCGCCTGAAACCAGCGGGCGTCGAGGAACTCTTGTAGCGGATGCATCCGAAGTCTGCAAAGGGGTACAAGATAGATGCATGAGGACATCATACCGAGAAGGGACTTCCTGGACCTCACCCTTGCCACGTCCGTGGCTAACAGGCGTCGCGCCTTGCCCAGGATGGTCTTGGTCCTCTCCTCTGAAGGGGAGGCCAATTGCCCAGAACCAGTGCTACTTGCGATGGAACCAGGTGGGATTTGGGGTAGTTGATGGCGAACCCCAGCTCCGTGAGCAACCGGACGGTCCTCACCGTGTGTTCGACGGCGAGTTCCCTTGTCCTTGCCCGGATTAGCCAGTCGTCCAGGTAGGGGTAGACGTGGATCCCTGCAGGCGCAGTCGCGCCACCACTGGTGCCAGGCACTTGGTGAAAACCCTGGGTGCCGACTTTAATCCGAACGGTAGGGCTCTGAATTGGTAGTGGCGTCCCTGAACTACGAACCTGAGGAACTTCCTGTGCCGTTTTAGAATGGGGATGTGGAAGTAAGCATCCTCCAGGTCCAACGACGATAGGAAGTTGCCTTCCTCCAGGTGTCCCAGCACGTGCTGGAGGTTGACCATCCTGAATTTCTGCGCCTTGATGTATTTGTTTAACCGACGCAGGTCCAGGATGGGCCGCCAACCGCCTGTCTTCTTTCTGACGAGGAAGTACCTTGAGTACAATCCGGAGCCCCGGAGCCTCTAGGGGACGGGCTCGATGGCACCTTTCTTGAGCATCGCCCTTACCTCCCACAGCAGTTGAGGGACGTGATTCTCCTTCCTGGCCACAGGAGGAATGCGAGGGCACTTCTTTTGGAATTCCAGCGAGTGCCCGTTGGCCAGGGTGTCCAACACCCAACGGTCGGTGGAGATGGACTCCCACACGCTGACTAACTTCGTCAGCCGGCCTCCCACCAGGGTGCTTCGGTGGGGGCCCGACAACACGGCCGGGTCGGTCTTGCTTGGAGGCCGCCTTGCCGCCTTGGCCTCCCTGGCAACGACGACGGGATCCCCCTTGCTTTCCGCGACCTCTGTAGGCCTCCTGGGAAGAGGAGCGGGCCGCCTGGCGGTAAGTGGAGGAGCCACCGCTGGATCCCTTGGAGGCACCATGTCTGCCTCCGGAGCTCCGAAAGGGCCGTCGATGTTGAAGCACCCCTAGGGCCCGTGCCGTCTCCGAGTCGGTCTTGATGGCCTGTAGTGACTCGTCCACCGCCTTACCAAAAAGGTTGTTGCCGTCGAACGGCATGTCCAACACTCTGGTCTGAACGTCCTGGCGAAAGTGTCGCCTTGAGCCATCCTCGTCGTTGGAGGCAAACTCTGTTGCCCAGTTGTCAAAATCCGGTATCGGCAGTGTCCGTTGCCACCGTTATGGTGTGATCGGACGCCACCTCGCCTTCCTGCAGAATTTCTAGGGCCTCCGCCCTCTTGTCGTTAGGCAGGAAGTCTAGCAGGGGAGCTATCTTGAACCAGAGCTCCCTATCATAGCGGGCCACGATCGCTAAGGCATTGGCTGCCTTAATCATCGTCGTCGCCGCCGACGAGATGACTTGTCGTCCCATGGAGTCCAACTTTTTGCCCTCGCTATCGGGCGGGGAAGTGGAAGTTGAAGCCGCCGCACCCGCTGCCTTCTTCTTAGCCGCTGCCGAGACGACAGAGTCCGGCGTGGGCTGGGCACCATGGCACAAGGGGGCGGCATCGGGGACTCGGTACTTCTTCTCGTACCTGTCCCTCTTGGCGGGTGCCGTGGAAGGGTTCTTGAGGAAAGTAAGCCCCTCGTCCCAGATGTCGTTGAGCAAAGGCGCCGTGAGGACCGTCTTGCTCTTGGCCTCTCGTCGTTAGCACAGAAACCCTTCCTTTCTTTGTTCTTCAGGGCAGAGCTGGAAGAGCTCGGATGCCCTGGTTATCATGGCGTGGAAAGAGCCAATTTCGTCGGCTGGAGAAGCCCGCGTGGGGGGGTGATGACGGGATGTCCGCTGTGTTATCGCCGCCATCATCGTCCATCCCCGTCGCTGTATCCGTCGCCGTATCCTCTCTAGGGTCCGGTGAGGGGGATGCAGGGTCAACAGGTCTCGCAGGCACGAAGGGCGGAGCGGGGTGGACTCTCCTCCGCTTGTTCGGAGGGCTTCCCGACGGGCCTGGTTCTGGATCCTCCGTCGGGGTCCGTGGCAATCTCGTCCTTATCTCGGTACATAAGGATTGGATTGCCAACAAAATGGCCGCCAAGCTATCCTGGGGCTCGGGTAATGGCTGCGACGGACGGGATGGCCGCTCCACTGGGCCCTCTTCGTTGTCATCGTCGCTATCTTCGATCACGTCAGCAGGGACCGCCCCCTGGGATCGAACCTTCTCGAACCGCTCGTTGAGGCCTATGAACCTCTCGTTGAGGCCTTTGGATTCTCGTTGAGGCCCTTTTCGGTTTCCACCAGCTCCTCCTCAGAGGCTGATTCCGAGTCTGTAGTGGCCACCGCCCCCACTCCCTCTTTTTCCACCGGGGACTTCAGGAGGGTCTTAACGATGGGCTGGAAAGAGGATTCCCTCCGCGGTGGCAGGGATACTCTGGGCCCAGAGGCCGTTTCCACTGGCGTAGTCTCAGCCGGCTTCGCCAGGGTCGCAGCGACCACTTCGATAGATGCCTCTGCTGGCTGGATCAAAGCCCTCACCACCTTCGGTGTGTCCTGGGCCTTCGCCTTGGGGGGAGAGTCAGCGCCTCGCTCCCCCTTCGAGATCGACCGGGTCCAGCGGTTTACCCGGGTTCTCTGACTTCCTCTTCCCCGAACCAGAGCGCTGGCTCGTGGTCGAACGTGCAGGGGAAGTAGCGCCCTGCCTGGCAGCCGAAGAGCCCGACCTTTCGGCGCTCCCGGTGCCCGCGGTGCTTGGCCTTCTGTTGGGCCCCCGTCGCCGAGGCGCCCTCACAGGACTTAGAAGCCCGCTCAGACCTTTTTGTCGCCTTCTCACCTGCTGTGCCCTTCTCCAGCCAGGCGGCGGGACGGGAACGACGATCCTGTTTGGTCCGTTCCGAAAGGTTCTTGCAGAACACACAGTCCTTCTCCACGTGCGTCTTGTCCTCATGAAGGCAGTAGAGACATCGCGAATGCACGTCCTCCTTGAAAACGTTTTGCAATCCGCATCCAGGGCAGCACCTGAACAGCTTGGATCCGGGCGTCGAGTTTCCCTTGTCCTGGGCCATATCCGTTGAGGTAGGCCGCAGATCTTCCGGAATCCTCCAAGAAGTGTAAACTCGATGAAAACTTCACCCTTGAGGGGCGTAGAAGAATTCCGAAACAGGTCCCCGTTGTCGGAAGTAGAAACGGTGGAGCTTGAGGCTCGTTTAAACCGAAAAAATGAGAAAATATCCTGAAAAAGCGTGAAAACGCAGCAAAAAACACGAGAGCTAATGCACGAGGACTCCCAACACTTGAAAGTGCGGTAAATATCTGAGGATGCCTGCCAGAGGCGGGGCTCAGGGAGAGGGCAGTCATTGGCTGGGGGCAGTATGACCCAGAGATCAGTGATTGGTTACTACTAAGAAAGACAGATCAGAAACGAAACTGATACTGATTTTTTCTTTACCGAGGATTCCCAGCCTGACGACGGGGAATATTCATGAGCATGTGAATCCATGCCAGACCCCATGCTGGAGAAAGATGGCATACATGAAACATGTAATCAAAACAGCTCTACTATATTAGCAAATGGACTCGCACCACCCTACTAATAGGCCATCTCACTCCCAACTCTCACCCTAAGCTCCCTAGTATCACCTTCAGCTCACCATCTTGCAAACTCTCATGCCCCTTGCACTCCCTCTCGTCTCCGCTCTCTTCCTCTCTTCGCTCCCTTACCGTGGAATGCTCTTTCTCCCCCTTCTCTGCACTACTCACACTCTACCTGCATTTCTGGAGAAACACTTGCATAGCATTCTACACCACCACAGTTCCCTGTTCTCCTCTCCCCCTACATCCCTACAGCACCTACCCCTCACCCCTTCATCCTAAAACATAGTATTTCCTCCACTATCCCGTTCCTGCTCTACTGTCCTTGTCCCTGGTTAATGTTTCTACCTCCCCAACATCATCTGATCTTATAGCCACATCCTCTCACACATTGTTAAGGACACTTGTCCCTCGCTGTGTAAATCAATGTTAAAAAAATGTGTAAGAATTCTTGTGCCAAAAATGCATTGTTTCCCCAGTAATTTTCCTTAAGTAAATAAATACTGCAAAGGTGCACTATTGAACGTTAAAATTAACTATCCGTAGAATAAAATAAACAAACGTATTAAAATAAACAGGTAACGCAATGGGGCAAATAAGTGTTGAAGGATCCTGACACGTCAGCAACAGCCACATAGCCAGACTTTCCTCGAGCCAACGGGATATAGAGAATTTACTGCTCCCCGGGAATTTTCTGCATAGTCTCTCGGCTGCTTCACACCAGGCCAGTTGAACTGCAGGATCAGGTCATAAAACATGGTAAAAAAAAAGGTCCTACAAGGTAAACTGGGCATCTGACGCTTCTAATCAGTAGTGCTGCTAACAATACCATATTTGTACTTACGTGAGGTGTCCTGCTAAAAGGATATGGCCTATCTCCATAAGTTTAGAAAAGCCGCAGGGAAACCATACATATTCAGTTATAATCAGCCCAAAAAGATCGTGCTCTTTTCTTCCTGTAGATTTCACACAAATGTGACTCAGCATTGTGCTGCACTGTAAAAGGCTCAACTATATCGTGAATTACAGAAGACTTATACATCTTCCCAGATTCCGCCATTTTATAGGGGTGGAAGAAGGGATTGGTGCAGATCTAATCAGCTTTAGAGACAAACAAGAAATGTGTCAATGGCTTGGCTCAGACCAACTAAAGGAAAGCCTACCTGTCCCAGCTCAGAGTACAATATGAAGAGGATCAGAGAGGAAGAGAACAAAGCGGATGAGAAGGGAGAGTAGCTCTGGTATGTAACAAATGGTCTGGGAGTAAAGGATTTAAAATGAGCACCCATCCTGTATCCCAAAAGATCTTAATTACAGGGTACGCTCCATGGGTAGCCTTGTTACATTCTCTGTTTGCTTGGGAAGGAAAAAGCAGAAGACACTGCAAAATGGTGTCAAAGCTACTTTGACCTAGCACTGCTCAACTATCCTTACAGTGCCCCAATGACCATTTCTGCGTTGTCGGGTGAGGTGGGAGACAGGCCCTTGTAAGACAGCCTCAAGTTGCCAGCTACTTTCTAGCTCTCTGCCAAACCTACGGATTAGCCTGCATACATCTTGCACTTTGAGAGCACTGTGTATATACATTAAGGAGGCATGGCTCTAGAATTGCATAGCTGTGAAGAGATCTGAGATATCCACAGTGCTAAAGCCCATCATCCTGTAGGAGCCTGATGCCTGCCACCACCTAGCTGGTCTGATGTGGGACACCGGCATGTTGTATGGAGTCCTGGTGGTGAGCTACTGTGGTCTCCTGTTGGCATGTTGGCAGAAGCTGAGGCAGCATTGTTATTGGCTATGTGAAATGTGCAGGAATGAGCATCTAGCTGTTTACTGCTGTGCAGTGCCAGAGTACAGGTTGCTGATTGTGGGCGTCTGTAGCTTCCTGGATCTCATATTACTCTCCTTGCCCTTCATTTTCTCTACCTCAGCCCTGCAAATTCTTTTGCTGAAAATCACAGTGATTGGTTGAGAACCCTGTGTGGCTTTCATCAATGTGGGACCTCGAACATGTGCACATTTGCACACCCAGACTGTGAAACATTCACACATATACCTGGCACAGTGATTATTAGAGACTTTATTCATTTCAAAACGTATTTGGGCATTTAAGCCCTGTACTTTCCGAAATCCCTTTCAATCAAGTTTGACTATTGGTTACCTACCCTCATCCTATTACATGTAATCAGCCCAAAAAAATGGGCTCACTAGCCCTGCACTCTTCGAACAAATCATAATAATTTATTTTGATAACCACACATCTGCTCTAGTACATCAAACCAATCCCTTATCTTTAATGGCTTTAGCCATCTGGCTAGCAACAGTAACTAGCACTAGCTATGGCAAGGTCGGTTTACAATGTTTACAATTTGCAAACAAATGGGTACTATTCATAAAGATGGAATTGGTTGACAATTCTCAATGGTGCCAATTGTATTAGTACGCAGAACAGGATAATGACGGTAACTCAGTGCATTGGATCACACAATAGCTAGTGCTTGTTAATAATGAGCATAGTGATACAATTCATTTTCAAGGATTAACAGCATTATTTACTCCTATGGCGGTCTGACACACGCTTATGTCAATATTGACATAACAAGAGTGCGACATCACACATCCTGTGCGAACATAAATACAGAAACAAAATGGTGCCTGTGTGCAGTACACACACGGGCTGCCCGGGTTGATTCCTAATAGGACAGCCATTCCATTAAGAGGTGAGGATCATTATAGCTATTTGTTATAACTAATATGCTCTTGTTAACACAACTGGTTATGTTGTTGCCAATCCTGAACAATATATGGATTAGTATCACGTTCCCCAGCACTAATATAGCAGATAATTTTGAAGTAATGGAAATGACAACTAATTTGGAGAGTAACAAGAACGTTACCCAATATACTTTTGTGGTTCTCCTGCTTCTTGCTGGATTATATATTTGAAAACCAAGAAACAACAACCCACAATATCAATGCCATATTAACCGGACAACTAAGTAATAGAGGTAAGTCTTTGACAACACGATCTTAGCACTCAGAACTCATAAATAAAAGGAATGTCTTAATTAGACATTTGGTAATCTTGCAGCTATAACAGAAGAAGCAGTCCAACCGCTAAAGGAAATAATCCAGCATTACCCACAAAACAATGGGTAAGTGCTTCTCTGGCTACATTATTGTCTTAGGAATGATGCATCAAAGTTCTGAATAGGACTGATAACTCATATATACAAATTGATCTACAGGAAAGGTCAAAGTGCAACAAATGGCGAGTTCAATTCTTATCTCACGATACACTCAATGGGGCACTCCTTATGGGCATCACTATAATAGCAAGTTATGTTCATTAACAAAATCCTAACACACTTTAGGATATTCTATCACTAGCAATATCACTTACCAATTCATTGATAATTTGAAACTATGCAGGATTGCACTCTTAATTGAACTATTAAACCACAAATTGGTACATCAATAACCAGGGATTTAGGGTACTTCCCCTAATCCATATCCGGGTCATTCATTTTCTGTCACTTGTCGCATATGGTATCAGAATCAGACTAGGTGAATAAAGGAATACTGTTTTTTTAGGCATGACAATCAGCTAGTACGTTGCTATTTATCAGTTTTTAATATTTGCTTTTCCAATATTTGTTTGGATTTTTCTCCCTCTTGTTCTCCTGTACCCAAATCAGGAATCTGGTGTGTATTTATAATCTCCATTTATGTTAATGTTGTTACACACTGATACAATTGATATCACAATGTTTGAATAACAGACTTGGAAAAGGAGTGTGAAGAGTGTGCTTTATTAAAGCAGAATTTTGAAAGAGACTAAGGGACAACTTTACTTCCAATAATTTGTTGGGGCGAGCGTGACCAAGTAGCACTTAATGGTTATAGCCTAAAGGATGGAAGAAGCTCTGGCGGGCGAGTATACCAGGAAATTGAGTTTGAACCAAGATATCCAGCAGGAGAGTATACCGGGCAATCTACCAAGCGTCAAGAAGTTTCACAGAAAGACCTGTAAAGAGCTTTTCTACTTAAACAAGAGCTTTGTGAATTCAAAGCAGGTCTAAAGGAACTGTTACTGAAAGGAACATTGGTGCAATCCGATTTGAAGAATCTAGGGGGAGGGAAACATCCTCTGGGTCTAAGGGTCTGTTAACCTTGGAGAACATTTACATTGGAGTTATTACTTTTGGCTTTTGAAAACTTTTGCCTTCATCAAAACAAAAACATTTCCTTGCATCCTTTGTTATTTTGTTTGCAGCGTGAGGGCCAGGATAGGACATTTTGGCCTCAAGTACAGATTATTTATAAACTTCCTGAGGCAACTTCCTCTTTAGAATAGGGCTAGAAAGACATTTCCCCAACCTCTTTTTCATGTAATATATATCTTTGTTTGAAAACATGAACACCTTCTATCCACCTCTCATTGATGACCTTTCACATTCCCCTGAAGGTTTTCTTGCATTAACCCGCCCCTAGGCTCATGGAAACATTTCAGCAAGATAGCTCAGGAGCAACGCGCTCGCCTTGGAAGCAAGACGATGCGGAGCAACACAGGTTCGATCCCTGTGTCCGTGCTTAGAAACCTCTTGGTATTAAGCGTGTTATAAATAACCAATTACAATGGAAAGGGGTTCAACCTTGGGAAAGTGTAGAAGCCTAGCTAATCATCACAAGTGGTATATTGGAATATCGCCTGGGCTTTTAAACACACTCTGTCCTTTTTCGTGTCTTGAAACATGTGGATGCTAATTGATGCTTCCCAAAAGGTGGGCAAAAGCCAAAAGTGAGGTGCAAGAAGATCGGGGTATTGGATCGAAGCAAGAAATGGCTGAGCAGTACCCCTTTTTTTCCTTCGGATACAGGGGGGAGGCATACAAGTGCAGACAGTGGTTTTCTGTTCTTACAGTATCTGGTTAAATGCGAGGGATGGGGGCATTGCTTTGCGATTAGGCCTTCTCCCCTCATGCTTCCAGTACGGGCATACAGCTGGCAGGGATCAGTAACCAACAATTTTTCTTATACATATCCACATGAATTGTGATTTATAAAGATGCAACACAAACCTATGTTTGACTTGGACCTAATTAGGGTAATTTCTGGGGTCTGCAGAGCCGTACCTAGGGTCTGCAGACCTCCAGTTCTTGGGAGGCCCTAATGTCCCAAAGAAGTCGAGGTCCACACAAGGAGCAAATGGTTACTGCTGTTTTATTGTAACAAACGAGCAGGGATAACATGCATGGAGCAAAATCCAGTCCAGGCACATCGACGATTTTGGGCTCGCAGGCCACTTTTGTGCACTCGTGACGTCACAATCAGCATCGCTTACCAAGATCCTTCCCCGAACCTAACGCCACTCAAGGTTGGCTCAGAGAGTGGTAGCTCCAGTATGGGGACATATAGAGTGTTAAGTTATTGGTGGCCACTGTGTCAGGTGGTGTACTTGGATCGTCCCTAAAATTTGCTACCTGAGAAATGTTAATTAGAAACCATGATGATTGGCTGGAGATTCCGGCTTCCAGCCCCTATCCCCCAGTGTCCTCATTGGTCAGGCCGTGGGCCCCCAAGCCTGAGACTACCTTTGTTCCCAGCCCGCGAGACACCCGCTTCCATACAATGTGTATCAACAACATGTGACTATGTGACAGTGTGCAACAATGAGGGTTTTACTAATGCCATGAGTGCAGTCCAGTCCCAGCGCATATTGTAGATGGGTTGTTGCAATTTTGTTGCAAGCTCAGTCCCCGGTGTGAGACGGCTGCAGCTCCCCAGCTTCCAGGCCTTGGCATCATGTCAGGTCGGCCGGATCACGTGTGGGACCGCTAGTGAGGCCGATTTACTTCTATTTGATTTGTATTTTAGCTTGGAGTACTCTCTCCTGTAGCTGGGCTCATCGTGACACAGTGAGTGAGAAATGTCACGTGCAACATCGTGGCCTTGGCGGTGGCATCCCCGCCAGGGCTATTTTGCTTGCTCAGCAGCTTGCAGCTTCAGGATCTCTGCGAGATGATGCTCGTGTGCTGGATTTCTCTGAGGCCTACTATACTACAGCTCCGGTTATTCATTTGACATATTTGTCCATAGGTTAGGGCTTGTCATGATTGGTCAGGTCTCTTGTGTGCTCCAGTCCAGCCATAGGGTTAGTGGCATGTAGCATCTGCAAGCATATACTCAAGCTCTTCTGGCTTCTTGTGTTTCTGCGGTACGGTAGCGAACCTACGTGGCAAAATAACAAATGTGCGGACAGTATGTACATGTCACTGTCCTCTAGCTCATAGAACTGTACGCGTATGTTCTTCGTGTGGATTTGTGTGTGAGTGTCCCGACTTTGCAGGTTGCACTTGTTCTTCCTGTCTAATGCGGCTAGGTCGTCATGGAGTCTCTAATGACCTGCAGCATGGCTTTGTGGGAGCGCTAATCATTTCAAACCACATAATCATCTCCAGCTCGGTTTTGGTTGTCGTTGCTTGGGCTGGACAGAGTTCGTACCACAGCGGGGTTGTATGGTCGAGTGGCTGGGTACCATTTGAGATGTGTGCTTATGCTGGGAGCAGTGGGACCAGGGACAATCTCGTATGGTTGATGATTATTTTGCAGGGGGTGCTTCTTCCGGTTGGGGGTCCCATCGAGAGGGAAGGGACTCTCAGATTTTCCCTCTACAACCTGCACGAAGTTTCTGCATGCAAGTAGGTCTTAGGCCATTATTGTATCTATGCTTACAGTACATGACAAGAAAAGCTACTAGGCCCCTTTCCCCAATCAATACAGAAACACTGTATGTATGACTTTGTATTCTTCAGATCCCAGCTCAGGAACTCCAAAATGGGTACCCGGGAACGAGACTAGGGATAGAATCCCTGTACCTCGCAGACTGTACAGGAAGCATATATCAATTTGATAAAAGTTGGGGTCCTGCATCTCTCTGGGTGTTTTGCATAACTCCCATGACCCTTCACCATTGCCCACGCTGGCTAGGGCCGATAGGAGCTGCAGTAAAATAAAAAACTAGCGAGCCAAAGGCTGTAGATCCATGATTAGACACTGGTTACCTTTAGTGAAGAATAGGTGGGCATGTTGCATGTCATCAAATACTTGTTTGTGTAATGATGCGGTCAAGTCTCCTTAAGGGACATGTTACATTTACTGCAACTTTTTCAGGAGCATTTAGAATATGCTAAACATTTTTAAGGCGATCTTGGGTCTTTTTCTTAAGTGAAGACAGACAGTGAACTGGGTGCAATGATCACTCCTGTGCAATCCTCTCCTTGCACTCAACTATCATTTTGTTCACCTTCTATTGCTTCCCCTCTCCATTAGAGTTCTCTACCTATATTGCATGATGCAATCACTTCTCCACACTCATCTTTTTTTTCAATGTATTTGTTTATTATTGGCAGCAGTAAAAATATATTCTGATTAACATGTCTCTACTCCAAACCAAGCTTTCTATGCGGCTGTAACTTTACCTTGGCCTAGATAGATCTCCAAATCCTTAATTGAAACTGCAATATTTAACTGTTGATTCCTACTCCCCCTCGCCTGCCCCCAAATCGTGGCGTGTGGTCATCCTACATTTGGGCTGTTAGCCATAGGATGTTCGCCGATACTACTATCTGCAATCAATTCAGAGGAGCTGGATTACCCAATCACGGAGCTAATTAGCTCCCAGCACCAGAAAATTAGGATCCTTGTTATGTGTATAAAGTGAAAGAACACAAATGAATTGCTATTAGGTGTAAAGAAGCAAAACAAAACGCTCATTTCAACTACAAAATAAAAAAGAACCCCTTCTATAAATAGCTTTTGGTATCTATTTTTATAGTGTTGAACACATTCAAGTAACAATGGTATGGGGAGGGGCGGGGAAGGACATCTTTGATTCATAAATACCTATCCCGGTAATCCTGCAGAGTCTCTGTTTTGACAGAGTAAAGGGGGCTTGCAGGCTGCATATCTATAGTTCGCTTTACACCTCATTAGTCTTTGACCCCCTTGTGTAGTTGAATGAGGATACATATATGTTCATGGGTGCCTGGAAATGTGTAATTGAAACTCTAAAATTCTGCTCAAAACCGGCCCTACCAGAAGGAAGTGCATACATATTGTTCGCAGCCTTCTTAATTCAGACTTAATGTAAAATTAATGTGTTAATTCGCTAGGCCTTACAAGATAAAATATCATCAAATTGGGCGTACATTTCTATTTATGCTACTCATTTCATGTTCAAATCGTGGGTTGGCAAACACTACTCACACTCATCTCGGAAATAATCATACCATTTGCATTAAGAGCATGGTTTCTGAAGGATGAGAGACCTATGTCAGATCATTAAAAAAAAGAGCAGGAAAAATTGACTCTGCTGCAAAGCACCCACACAAAACTTCTCTCTGGCTGTAGACCAAAGGCACAATATGGAATATATGGCTTAACTGGTCACAATCGTCCAAGAACACCATTAGATGTATCAATGGCATATTTCTTATATTAAAAAATCCCCTTCCGAAAATCACATCACACATCATTTATCATACATATGCTTCTGATTGAATGGTAATGTCATGAAAAGAGATAATCATGCATGTATATAATGAAGAATGCACACCATAAAAAGGTCTTCTTGGTCAGTGTTCAAATGGGCCAATTAAAAACTGCGAACATGCTTTAGTAGTCAGCACAAACATGCATGTAATATAGTTTGACATGGCCATATGCAGAAGATGCACATCTGAACAGAGGAATCTTCTACATGTGGTATGAAGTTGATTTAGAAATATCTGGACCTATGTCACAATAAGAAGAAATCTATGTGTCGACATAAACCTTATCCATTCACCAGGACAGGTTATTTTAGGTCCAGCGTACGATTAACAACTTCAAAGACTGGTATTTTGCATCCAATTGTATTTACAACATTGAAGTAATTAGGAGTGGCACTTTGGAAATGTGTGGAGTTATATTTAAAATGCACCATTGCCACACTGACAAAAGTAACACAAGCAGACACGTGACTGGAAGTTGGGCACTTCGACTGAGGCTACTTCCTGTCTGAAAGTAAATTCAGGCCACACTGCAGTGGCATAAAATAAAGTTTTGCCCCCCACAACCCTTGGCCCTCCACCAGCCCCCCCAAAATCCACAAGGCAAGAGACACGTACACTTCAGGCCAGCCTGGACTACCACACGTGCACAATGTCTATGATGATCATGCCGCTGCAGGGGCACACTGGTACTGAGCTAGGTGAAAGATGCAGGTATGTTTTTTAATCAAAGCTTAAATCTTTCACCTAGCGTAGAAATAAGGGGGTGATGGCTGGCAACTGGCATCCATAAGTACCAGCCACCAATGGTGGCAGGTGATTTTTTTTAAATTGGAGCAGCCTCAAGCATACGAGACCGACCGAGCATAGAGAGGAAGACTGAACCAACGGAAGAGGGTTCGGTGGGGAGTTCTTTACTTGAGAAGATGTTTTGAGTAATGGGTTAAAATGGTGCATTGTAGAGCACACCTCCTGTAAAGAAATAGGGTAAAAAGGCAGACAGTTTGCAATCAGTTTTTGTAGGGTATCATGAAAATATCCAATAGGTGCAAGTCATCAACAGGGCACAGATTTCCCAATGTATTTCCATGCCTTTACCCACAATATATGCCATTGTAAAAAACATTTTCATGCTGGATGTGGCCATACATTTCCATGCTCGCTGCACCAATATATGCCAGTATTCCCATACAAGACCATACTCATGTTTGCTTTGTGCATAAGGCTAGTAATGAAACTATAAGAAAAAATGTCCAAGCTGGTTCTGCCAATATATGCCGGTACCCCGACCTAAGAACATACTCCTGTTGGCTTTGCAATCAAAAATGGCATGCCACAAAAAGAAAAAAGAAAATATGTCCAAACTGGCTCCAATGTGGGTCAGTCTAGACACGTAACAACACTTATTTCTTTTTTATTTGAATTTATAAAGAGCACAAACAGCACTTGGGTATTGTGGCGCTGTTACAGAAGGCTTACTTAGTTACATAAGTGCTTAAATAGACACCCAGAACATTCACACGCACAAACTCACATTCATACCCATTCACCTACCAGTCACACCCACACACCAAATACATACCTACACATCCGACGGACACTGCACGCACAATGCATTCATAGACACACAACACATACAAAAAAAAAGCTTTTTTATCCGTCCCTTTGCAGCTTTGGTCCGCTCCATCACTCAAGGTCTATGGGTGCGGAACTCCATGCAGACAGAAAGCAGGGAGAGCTGAGGTGGCAGATGGTATTATGACCATCATGTGAAATATTTTGCAATTCTTTTTTTACAAATATGTAGAGATTTAGATTATCCATGAGGAGTATTATTGCTGTATTGTAATATGATACCAACAAAATGACTTATATTATTTATGTTTACATTTTTTTGTAGAAGTCTTGTGATTATACGCCCCTGATGAAGAGTTTAATCGAAACGCGTTGGGCCATATGTATATTAAATGCCTGAATCTATGAACAATTGAATGGTTACTCGTATCAATTATAGTATTACAGTCTGAATGAACTTACCACACAAATGATCTTTATCAAATTGCGAAGTGCCGAAATCTGGTCCTTCATGAGGAGAAACTTGCCTCCTCTTATAAAAAGTTTGGCTTTGATTTGGCCATAGACAGTGTGCAGGGGATGAGAGTTCCCCAACAGGGAACCTTCGTGTTTTCTCTGGTGCAAATTATAACATATTAAACCTAGTCTGACAAGTCTTTGCTCTCCTCGAGGTGCCCTATCATACAAAGTAAAGGCTTCAACAGGATGGCCAATTAAAAAATCCAACAGCTAAGCTCAACAAGTTGTTTTGCCTTCTGGATACCTTAAGATAATAAAACAAACGTTCCTAGGTGTTGGCCCAAAGCAAAAATACACAACCTACTCTTCAAAGTCTAACACTATTCCAAACAAAACCAGTATTCCTCTAGGAATATTCCTGTAGCAGTTACTCAATGTCTGGTCGCTCATGCAGGCCGCTCTGCTTTCACTTTATGTAGCAAGGCCTCTCCCAGATTTCAGGCTTTGTGGTTCCTTCTTCAGGGTTTCCTCCAGTCTTGCAACAATCACTTTTTGCGCTTCCCACTACTTGGGTTTCACAGGTCTTTCAAGAAGATCCCTCCAAACTTTGGGTTTACAGACGGTTCCATGTAATAATGTCCCATCAAAAATATCGCCATGCAAAAATGTCGCCGAAAAATGGCCTTTTTTTGGTGGGGACATTATTGCATGGAACATGCGGGGGACACCACCGCATCCCCCAATTTTTTTTTCCTGCCCCTATCCCCATATTTATGGTCACCCATATAATATCGTCACGACCTTTACCCGGCGATATTATGTACGCCGACCATATATATGGGGATAATATTACCGGATACCTTACAGACTACTCGAAATGTCTTGCCAGACCTTGGCTTTGCTGGTATTCATTACATGTCCCTTACAGACCTTTGTCTTACTCTCAGCATTCACCACAGAAGTAATTGCTATATCTCCCATCCCCACTAGGGTCCTATGCAGGAAGCCAAATTAGGGCACCCTCCTGCCACTGGCCCCGTCTCTCTTCCTTTCACCTTAGGGTAACTGGTGGATGACCTCCGGCTTTGGCTTTATAATTCCATCAACGCATGGGAGGTGCTTTCCAAGCAGCCTGGTAAGCTTCTCCTTTCAGGATCTCAAGGACTGGACTGCTTCCATTCTGGATTCCTCAAGTTTCTTCCAAATTATCACTGCCTTTTCCCAAACAGTAATCCTTTTCTGGTACCTTACTTTAGGGATCTCGGCTTGTGTCAAGGGAGCATGAGTAGTCATGCCTTCCCCCTCTGTGGTCCTCTCCTCCATTGAGATTCTCCAGTCCATTTTATATTCCCACTGGGGCTTGGCTTCTAGTCATGTTCCTGATAGGTTACTCCTCATCTTTGTTTGAATTCTCAAATGAATTGGTTACTCCCTCTGAACTCCTTGGTCTCTCTCATTAAACGATCATTTGTGCAGATGTTCTATTGGGTAATGACCCGATAATCGTTATTGCAGCTAATAACAGTTGGCAGGGTTTTGAAGATGTTTGTGGCATGTGGTACCATCTTGGAATCTCTTTCAACACAGTGAGCAGGTCTGCTGTGTTCTGTGGTTTCTTCCCCCTGCCAATGCTCAGGCTCACCCTGGAGAGATGCAGCGCAGATTACGCAAATTGTTTATCACTTGCTTTCTCTCAGATGAACTTCAGATACAGAGTCTCAGTGGCTCGTGAACACCGTGGAATGCATGTCTTCCACAATGATTTGTGTCACTACGGTCCATGGGCTGGAAGTGTACATTGCAAGGCTTCTTGGGAGATGTAGTTCTACAGGCTAATGTCCTGCAGGAAGACCCCTGATGGTGTATTACCTTGTCTCGAGGGTGGGGTTTGGAGGGGGACGGGCGGACAGTGAGCCAGTAGAATCCCCCCTAATCCTCTCTCTGGGAAGCACATCAGATCAGTCCCTGATGGCACCACACACAAGGTTGGATAACTCGGACAACTCACCACACTTCCTAACATACATTTTCTGCACCTGAATCCTCTGTTAGGCTTCCTTCTCCCCTCTTTCTTTCTTCTTTTTGTTATGATTTTGTAGAACAACATATTTGTCCATTTATTCACTGGTAATTATTACCCCACTGCACACTAAACTGTGAAGCCTATCAGAAGAATTACAATTAAATTGTTCAACACAATATCAGTTATAAATTAAATGAAATCCTCAGGGTGATTTCTGATTTAGTGTGCTTTTAGACAAAGGGGACAGAATAAAAAGCAGCTGAATCCTTCTGTGAATTATTGTTAGGCTCCTGTCTACATAGAACATATTTACATATACGTTAAGATTCTCAGAAAGGTTCAATGACCTCACCAAGCATCCAGAACGTACTATTTATGTATTCCTTTGAATTACCTGCTCTCCTAGCCACAATAAATGACATGAGGGATGGCAATCAGTTGTGCCTTACTGCAAGATGGAATAGATACCATGTGCTTAAAACTGATTACGGTATTTAAATCATTTTCTATGGCAAGATTCTGGTGTGCAGACAATACGATGGATGATAAATAAAAGGAGTTCTTGAGGTAATTGGAACAATGAGTTATCATGTTATACTGAATGTGTACCGAAAAGTGCACCCCAAAATCAATAGAATCTTGAATGATGGATTACCCCTTTGGTTTAATGCTTCATTTTATGCTAATAAAGCAGGCTTCAAACTAATGGCGTCTGTAAAATGAGTAATTATGTTTGGGGAAATGGAAAAATCTAACAGATTAATTTGTTCAAAGCAGTACGTGTGTCAAATAATATGCACGTCTCAAGGTGGGTTGCAATATTGTGTGCCTATCCTCAGCAGTAGTAAAAGCTGTTTATTATTTGCTCACATGAGCTGAAATAATTCCCTAGCTTCAAGGCACTCACATTTAAAATAGAATATAGGATTTGACTAACATCAAAACAATACAATTATAAAACACAATATTTACAATAACCAAACAAAAACATCCATGTTCAATTTTAAGTTAAAAGGTGATACAGAGTTGTTATGATGGCGCAAAACTAGCCAAGTAATTCACTTTTATAATGCAAGGACAAACTATTTCCTTTAAAGGTTTTACCTCCCACCCGGATATTTGTGTTCTGCTAAATTTGCTTTGCTAATAGGTTCCAAAGACCACGCTCTAGCATAACAAAGCATATTATCAATTTTGCACATCTTTGCTATTTGAATGGATTGTGTCCTCCCACGTATTACTCATCTTTGACATGTAATGTCCAGCTTCAGCTGCTTCAGAAAACTTTTTCGGCAGAGGGTGCTGTGCGTCGATTGGGTCGAGTCGTTGTCCCTCGAAGGCCTCCATCGAGGGTGATTGTCATCGAAGGGTATATATACCTTGCGCAGCGCCTGTTGGCCTCAGTTCTGTTTTTCCGCATACAGCATTTGCTTTGATACTAAATTCGGCGAACCTCATTTTGTGACAGTGTGTTACAAATTCTTTTAAAATTTCTTCATCTTCGACTCTGTCAACACCAAAGTCCGGCTTCAAAAAACGCCGGGACTACGGGTCCAAGATGTCTCTTACTGATCTGAACCTTATCTGCTTATGGTGCCTCGGGGAGGGCCACGACACATCCACTTGTTCCAGGTGCCAATCCATGACAGGAAAGGCCTTGAGGGAATGGAAGAGGAAACTCCAGGTAGGAAAAATCCCCAAATCTCCTAAACCCCGACCCGCTAGGCTTTCGACCGACGAGTCAAGGAGCGAATCTCCTTGGAGGAAGAAGGCCAAGTGTTCTAGGTTGAGGAGTGCTCCCACCACTCTTCTTTGTCTTCGAAGAAGTCAAAGAGAAGGCACTGGAGGTCATCTTCGTCGACTTCTTTGTCCGACATTTCCCCGAAAAGGGTAACTTGCCCTAGGAAAAAATCCACCCCAGCTGATTGGGAAGCCGTTAAGTCAGAAATGTTAAACATTTCCGAGAAGCAAAATCCATGCTCCTACCAAGCCTTCGAAGGAAGCCGGTAGCGATAGGTCTCGCCCGAAATCCCTTGAGCCTTGGAAAACGGCCTCATAAGCATCGGGAGCACTTGAGACCTTCATCCGATGATGCGAGACACCAGAGAAGTCGAGGTTGAGGTCCTTGAGGCCGGCAGTGCCTTCGACGCCTGCCAGGCCCTCGATGCAGACATCGACGCCCAAGCCTTGGATGCCAGCAGCGCTACATACACCAGCTGTACCATCGAAGCCGAGCGACCTTCCTCAGTTAGCGCCGAAAAAGAACCCTTCGATGTCATTGAAGCCTACAACTTCCAAACCTGAAAAAATGTATACTCCTCTTCTCAAGAAGGAGTTCTTTAAATCACTCACTTCACATTTTGAAGAAGAGGAACATTCTTATGAGGAAGATATTCCTTTTGGGTTACAATACGGTACACCCAATGTACCAGAGTGTTTCATATCGGAGGAGTCCAGAATGAATGACTTGTATGATAACTTACAATCTGCAAAAGGAGTAGATACTTCAACCAAACTGGATTTTGGAAGACCTGAGCCTGGAGAACATGCCGATGAATCATACAGGCAACTCATGTGGAAAGTAGTAGAATACTTAGGATGCAGTAGGCCAGCACTCCCTTATGATCAAGATGATCTAACCGATATTTTGGATAAGGGTCAACAGACTGACCCTGTTTTGCCTTTTCATATGGCATTACAAAAAAGGGTGGCTAGGAGCTGGGAGACTAGGGAAGCCAATCCGGCAGTTAATAAGAATCTGACAGAAAAATACTGCCCTTCCACTAGTGACCCTGACTACCTGTTGAAACACCCCAATCCGGTCTGGTGGTGCAGGCGGCTACAGCTACTTCAAAACAAGCAGCGTACGCTAACATCCCTCCTGATAGGGACGTCAAGCATGTATATGGATGGGCGAGAAGAACAAGTTACTTACCCAGTGTAAGGTTCTTTTGACTGGATGTTCCTCCCACGTATTCCTTATCTTTGATATTTCCAATATACAGCTTGCTGCTTCAGAATTAGTTTTTCAGTAGAGTGCGCTGTGCCTCGATGACTGGTCGAGTCAATGTCGCTCTGAGGCATCCGTCCTGACGTTGACGTCATCACTGGAATAAGTAGCTCGCGCAGCTCCGTTGCTCAGCTCCGTTTTGAAGAGCGAAGCATTGTCTTGAGTGGCCGGTTACTACCCTTGAGAGAGCGCAGACTGTAACCACAAGAGAAGTTCAGCTGCCGGGTAGGATGGGAGAGCGATAAGGAATACTTGGGAGGAACATCCAGTCAAAGAACGTTACCATGGGTAAGTAATTTGTTCTTCGAATGTATGGTGTCCTCCCACGTATTCCTCATCTTTCATACACTGCCAACGCAGTTATATTATTTGGAGGAGGGAGTGAAATTAAGTCATCAAGAATGCACTGAGTGCAGAACTGCCTTTCCAAAAACGGACTCTTGGGTAGTAGAGGAATCCAGACTGTAGTATTTTGTAAAGGTGAGTGCAGAGGACCATGTGGCAGCTGCACAAATGTCTTTTATGGGAACTCCCCTCTGCAAAGCAGATGAAATTGCGATACCGCTGGTGGACTGAACCCTCAGGGATCCTGACCGGCTAGTTTGTAACATTCTGGAATTGCTCAAATAATCCATCTAGAGATGGTTTGTTTGGTGATGGCCAGGCCCAATTTATGACCTGTGTAGCCCACAAACAACTGATCATTCTGGTAATATAGAAGCTCAATGCACGCTTAGGGTCAAGTCTGAAGCCTTTCTTCCTCTTTCCCTGGGTGCGGTGGAGGATAAAAGGATGGTAAGGTTATTTTCTGAGTAATGTGAAATTCAGAAACTACCTTATGGAGAATGTTAGGCTTCACTTTCAATACCACTCTGTCTTTATGAAAAACAGTATGAGGAGGCTTGCAGGATAAAGCATGTAGCTCACTCACCCTTTTGGCAGATGTTATAGCCACTAAGAAAACTGTTTTCAAGGTGAGCAGTCTTAATGGGCAAGAATGAAGAGGATCAAAATGAGCACCCATTAGATATTGTACAACCAAATTAAGATCCCATAGTGGGATCTGAAAAGGAGTTGGAGGATAAACATTAGTTAATCCTTTTAGGAATTACAAGAAGAATCTTAAAATAGGAGACTCCCTCTGCAGTGCGCTTGAAGATGGATAGCGCTGCCAGATATCCTTTGATTGTTCCAATCTAGATCCCCAGATTTGCCAAGTGTACAAGAAAAGATAACACCATCAGTGTATTGCATGAGAAAGGGTCAACATTCTTATCTCTACACCAGCTGCAGAATGTATTCCAATGGCAGAGGTATAATGATTTGGTTGCCGGCCTTCTGGCCGAAAGCAAAACCTCCATTACAACATCTTGGAGGTCCCAATCTGTGTATCTCAGCCTTTCAGAAACCATGCGTGTCTGTCTGTCTGTCACTCTCTCTCTCTCTCTCTCTCTCTCTCTCTCTCTCTCTCTCTCTCTCTCTCTCTCTCTCTCACGAATTGGAGGGCAGATGGACACGTTCTCCTGGCCCAGTCCGGGCAATTAGATCATGGTTTTCCTGAACCTCCTGATTACACGAGGAATGATAGGGACTGGAGGAAACTTGTAAAGAAGTGGAAATTCCCAGTCCACCACCAACGCGTCTCCTAGAGCTCCTCTCGGGGGAAATTCCCTTGAGCAGTATCGTTGCACTTCCTGTTGGCACTTGTCGCAAACAGATCCACTTGAGGGGTTCCCCAAAGGGTGAAGATCTCTAGAAGGACTTCCTGAGGTAGCTCCCACTCGGACTGTGCCCTGCCTTCTCAGAGCGTCCGCCGTTGTGTTCTTCTCTTTGTCTAGGTGAACTGCGGATAGGGAGATTCCCTCTTGTATTGCCCAGAACCAGAGCTGCATTGCCTCTCTGCACAGTGGTAGTGACCCTACACCACCTCTCTTGTTGAGGTAGTACATGGCCACTGTGTTGTCCGTCATTATCAGGACATTCTTTCTCCGTACAGTGGGCAGAAAGGCCTTCAGCACTAGTCTGATTGTTCTCAGCTCTAAAAGGTTGATGTGTACTTTGCACTCCAATGGAGACCAACAACCGTTGACGGTCAAATCGTTGGTATGGACTCCCCACCCTGTGAGTGAGGCGTCCGTCACTACTGTTATCTCCGGCCACGGTTGCCAAAACAGTTCTCCTTTCAAGATGTTCTCTCGACAGGCCCACCATTGAAGATCCAGTGCGACTCTGTTTGGAATTTGTAGGCGATCAGACATCCTTCCTGAGAATTGTGACCACTGAGTCCTGAGAGCCCAATGAAGAGATCTCATTCTCAGGTGAGCCTCTGGCACCAGAAAAAGGAAGGATGCCATAAGGCCGAGCAACCTTAGAAAGTCAAAGGCCGGAAGATGCTGGGCATTTCAGAATTTTGTCAAAATCTGCAGAATGTCTGGAGCCCTCACCTCTGGTGGCGAGGCTTTTCCCAGGGATGCATCCAGGACTGTTCCGATGAATTGGAGCCTTTGTGATGGTATCAAGTGGGACTCCTTGAAGTTGAGGGAGAAGCCCAGCTTGTGGAGGGAGTGGCAAGTATAGCTGAGATGATCTAGGGCTTGTTCTGGGGAACTGGCCCTGAGCAGCCAATCGTCCAGGTAGGGGTAGACGTGAATCCCACTATCCTGAGACTTGCTCCCACAACCGCCATTAGCTTGGTGAAAACCCTTGGGGCGGAGGTTAGCTCAAATGGCAGAACCCAAAAATGATAGTGAGTTGCCAACGGCAAACCTCAGGTACCGTCTGTGCTTGTGATGGATCAGCACATGAAAGTAAGCATCCCGGAGGTCCAATGATACCATCCAATCCTGAAGCTGGGGGGCCTGAAGGATCTGAGAAAGGGTTACCATTTTTAACTTGTCCTTCCTGAGGAACTTGTTCAAGTCTCTTAAGTCCAAGATGGGTCTCAATCCCCCGTCCTTCTTTGGAATTAGAAAATAAGGGGAGTACCAACTCTTGTTCCTCTCCGCCACAGGTACTAGTTCTGTAGCACCTTTCTCTAGCAGGGTTAAAATCTCCTGCATGAGGTGCGCATCCGGAACCATCAAAGAGGTGTTCCCAGTAGATGACTCCGAGGTTTTGGCAGTAAAGGTAGGCAGTAACCTTGGGCAACTATTTGCGTTGCCCAAGCATCTGAAGTAATAGCCTGCCATTCTGTCAGATGCTGTGACAACCTGCCTCCTACTGCACTTTTGTGATTGAAGACTTCAGAGAGGTTTTGAAGCGGCTGACAGTGGCTGATGGTAAGGTACAGTGCAGAGCCTTTTTTGAGACCACCTTGGGCGTCCGCCAGGGCTGTGTTGTGGCCGGTATTATTTGCCTTTTACATAAATGGTGTCTACCAGGCATTGGTTAACTCCCATACCGACTATATCACGGTGGGTGGCGTTCCCCCTCCCAGTCTTAGGCTATGCTGATGAAATGGTTTTAATTGCCCGTACCCCCATAGCTTTACAATGCCTGGTGGATATCTACACTCAATTTATGGCTTCCCATAAGCTGACGGTGAATTCACAAAAATCAGCAGTTATGGCATGTAAGAGTTTGGGTGTTAGACATCTCAAGATGCGCACGATATGGAGTGGAGGCAAACCTATCCAGAGGGTCACCAGCTTTGATTATCTGGGAATTTGTTTTACGGAGAATTGGCGAGGGTTTGGCCATGTCGATAAGCAATGTATGAGGATGAGACAGGCACTTTGGGGTTTGTCCCGCTTTCAACATAACTGCGTGGGGCACCCAATCAAATTAATTCTCGAAGTATTCAGGGCTCAAACAAAAACTGCCACTAATTATGGGGCAACACTGTGGGGTATGGAAAGGATTCCAAAAATTGAAAATGTGGAGAACTCCTTTCTTAAAAAACTGCTTGGCCTACCACAGTCTGCTCCAAACTATGGGTCACATTTAGAACTGGGATGTCCACACATTGCCGATGAGTGGCTATTGGCTCCAGTCCCGCATTGGCTGGCACTATGGGCTAACCAGAAAGCCACTCTTTCACGTAAGATCATAAGAGCCCTGGTGAGTCGTTCAGCTGTAAAGAAAATCCCCTGGCTTATGTACATCCAGAAATGCATTAGACAGTTAAATTGTGCTAATCTTGTCTGCCCCTCAATCTTCTTGGCCCCCTGTGCGGTCAGGGCTTCCAAACAAATGTTTATTTCCATCTTGGTGGCAAATAGGGAGTCCGCTGCCTTGGGTATTCTTGCAAACAGAAGGCATATTGTGTTAACATCTGCAGACGCTATTCAGCCGTACTTGCTCCACAGTGATAATCCTGCAGATCGCTGGGTCTTGACCCGAGCCCGGTTTGATTGCGTATGGCTAGGGGCACAAACAAAAAGCTGTACTCATAATGTGCAGCCTACAGCTTACAGCTACTGTCAGTGGCCAGTGGAGGACCTTCTACACTTTGCACTAGGTTTTGTGGAAAACTTGGCCCAAAGAAGTTTGTGGGTGCGCACCACTAAGGTAGCAGAAACTTAGGTAAATATTAGCAATATAATGGTGGCTGCAGCCGTGTGGTTAGGCTGGTGATTTTCCACTGTCACCTGAAAAGACTATCTATGGATAGTGCTAACCTTACAGACTGCGCTCTTTCATGCATATACCACAACAGTGTCGTATTAATTAATAGGGTTTAATAGTTGAGAGAGTGAGTAAATAAATATGAGAGACACCTTGTAAGTGTATAAAGTAAGGTTCCTGTATTTTTAAATCCAGCATTGGACAGAAGTATTATTTGCATACATTATTGTCCAAATAGAAAAGAAAAGATCCATCCTTTGACAAACAATTAGTCATACATGTAGAGACTTTTGTCACACTTAGTTATTTGCACATAACTAAATATACATTTGGAAAAGAAACTTGTTCACGCCAACACGTGTTTCAACCTATCTAGGCCGTCTTCAGGGCGTAAAGCTACTGATAATGGTGCAATAAACATATTCAGTGGACAATCCTAGTTTGCACAGCAAGTCTGGGAAGGGAACAGGCACAGTGGGGAGGGGCAGGGAAAAAATTGCAGGAGAAAAATATATTTCGATAAAAGGAAGCAAGAAAAAATAGAAAATGAATATTAGTGGAATGGTAAACAGAATCATATAATTTTACATTCCAATCATTAACTGTGATTTTTTTAAAAAATTGATATAGCTCTGATTATACCACTGGAAATCTAGTAGGCGTACTTAGATACAAAGTTAGCTAACAGTTTCCAACTTTTTTAATTCTGCTATCCAAATATTGATAAGAACACAAAGGAAATAATTAGCCTGTATCCAGCAAGAACTCCGCAAACAAGTAGCTGTAACTATAAGGTCCTAGGGTTCACGCTTAATGCGCCCGTGTCTCAAAAAATTGAATCATGGTATATTACCTTATGTGTACATCCTCCTAGCATCCTTGAAACATATGCTCTCCTCTGAAAAAATGTAGAAGGTAAATGAGCCGTGTAAAGTAGGTCTTCGCTAGTGATCAGTTTCCTAAAGGAACAAGAAAAAGTACGCCTCAATGTTAAGAAGCCTGTGGAGCATTATTCCACTCTAGTACTGGAGATATAGGGTATTAAAAGTTTTTTTACCAAGATAACCCATCACCTCTTGTGTTTAAATTTAACGTTGGGTGTTACCTGAAAGGTCAATGTTGCAGTTTCAAGTAATTACAGTTCACCAGCATTGGTATATATCAAATATTCATGCCGTATTCTGAAAAAGGTAAGGGGTATGCATATGTAAAGATATACGTGTTTAGTTCGCTTTACCGATTCAAAACATTCACTAATGTTAAAAACTGGCATTTCGTCGTTGGGAGCTTACCGGCTCAATTGTAATACTGCGACTGTTGTCTGGCGCAGTCGGGCAGTGACTGAAGCATCGGCGCAAGCTCGCCGTTGCTATGGTGCCATG
Source organism: Ambystoma mexicanum (assembly GCF_040938575.1). Classification (NCBI taxonomy): domain Eukaryota; kingdom Metazoa; phylum Chordata; class Amphibia; order Caudata; family Ambystomatidae; genus Ambystoma; species Ambystoma mexicanum. Next base: position 1,316,139,671 of record NC_090931.1, on the reverse strand, counting down.
GTGTGTGATTCTCGTCACGTGATATGTCACATGACCCAGAAACAAATTAAAGCCGCATTCATAGGATTAGATTTGTATACAAAAAATGTTTACTTAAGGCCAAATTAGGGTAATATGCGAATAGGTGATTAGTCAAACATTAAACATACAGTATCTGTGATATCATAGTTGAGACAGTGTTCGTCCTCTACCAATGCAGAGGACCCAGCTGGTCATGTGATTGATCACATGACCGCAGTTGCTAAGCAACTATATCTAAACTGGAAGAATTCGCTGGTGTTCGTATTGTATTGTACGGGCATGTTTGCATGAGTTTCTGCCGGATACAGGCAAGACGAATCTATTAATTATTCATTCGGAAGTTGGCCTAATAATGTCACTCGGCCCCTATTAGCATTGAGTGATTTGACAGACATGTTTAACTACATAACTTGTATGAATATTCCAAACATTTTTGCTGCATGTTTACTGTGAATACAATTCATTTGATATTTGGGACATTAATTAGTGCAGTATTCCTAAATTAGACATACTTCAGTATCCATACATTTTACAGAAAGACATTTAGCTCATGTTCCTTATTGAGACCGAGTGACAAACAACGAAGTTTGCAAATCATTTTTGCTTCCTGTTGGCGTAGTCTCAACTCTCTGTCCCCACCTCTTGGATGTGGTTGGATCTGCTGAAGTCTGTCTTTTGCATCGTCCATTTGATGATGTTCTTGCCAATGAGCAGCCAAAGGTAGTCTAATGTCTTGACTATTCAAACTGTTTAGGTGTTCTCGTATACGGAAACGCACTTCTCTTATAGTACTGCCAATATATATTTTTTGACAAACACATTGTAATCCGTATACAACAAACTTGGATCTACAATTGATAAAGTCCTTAATCTTAATTTCCAAACCTCCATGGCATTTGAATATTTTCATTGGTGATAATGTATATTTACAAAAATTACACATTCCACATTTATAGAATCCTGCTGGTTGAGTCTTTGAGGTTAACCAATGCTCCTGTGCAATTGGCTCTGATTTGAGGAAGGAAGGGCATAGTACATTTCTGAAAGTGGTATCTTTAGTAAAGATAATATTTGGACACTCTGGAATATAGTTTGTGAGGTCTGTATCCAACAGTAATATATGCAGGTGCTTCTTTAACATTTGGTAAATTAATTTACTGTCTCGTGAATATTTAGTGATGAAGCTTACAAAGTTAGGGTACACAGTTTTCTTTCCTTTAGGTTTTGTTACTAATAATGTTTGTCTGGTCACTTTTTGAATCAAATCTGTTTTTTGCCTAATCAGGCGCTTAGAGTACCCTCTTGCCTGAAATCTTTCGCCAATGGACTTACATTCTTCTGATGCTTCAGTCACAGCCCGACGGCGCCAGACAACAGTCGCAGTATTACAATTGAGCCGGTAAGCTCCCAACGACGATACGCCAGTTTTTAACATTAGTGAATGTTTTGAATCGGTAAAGCGAACTAAACACGTATATCTTTACATATGCATACCCCTTACCTTATTCAGAATACGGCATGAATATTTGATAGATACCAATATTGGTGAACTGTAATTACTTGAAACTGCAACATTGACCTTTCAGGTAACACCCACAGTTAAATTTAAACACAAGAGGTGATGGGTTATCTTGGTAAAAAAACTTTGAATACCCAATATCTCCAGTACTAAAGTGGAATATAGCTCCACAGGCTTCTTAACATTGAGGCGTGCTTTTTCTTGTTCCTTTAGGAAACTGATCACTAGCGAAGACCTACTTTACACGGCCCATTTACCTTATACATTTTTTCAGAGGAGAGCATATGTTTCAAGGACGCTAAGAGGATTTACACATAAGGTAATATACCATGATTCAATTTTTTGAGACACGGGCGCATTAAGCGTGAACCCTAGGACCTTATAGTTACAGCAACTTGTTCGCAGAGTTCTTGCTGGATACAGGCTAATTATTTCCTTTGTATTCTTATCAATACTTGGATAGCAGATATAAAAACGTTGGAAACTATTAGCTAACTTTGTATCTAAGTACGCCTACTAGATTTCCAGTGGTATTATCAGAGCTATATCAATTTTAAAAAAAAAATCACAGTTAATGATTGGAATGTAAAATTATATGATTCTGTTTACCATTCCACGAATATTCATTTTCTATTTTTTCTTGTTTCCTTTTATCGAAATATATTTTTCTCCTGCAATTTTTTCCCCGCCCCTCCCCGCTGCGTCTGCTCCCTTCCCAGACGTCCTGTGCAATCTAGGACTGTCCACTGAATATGTTTATTGCACCAATTATCAGTAGCTTTACGCCCTGAAGAAGGCCTAGATAGGTTGAAACACGTGTTGGCGTGACCAAGTTTCTTTTCCAAATGTATATTTAGTTATGTGCAAATAACCAAGTGTGACAAAAGTCTCTACATGTATGACTAATTGTTTGTCAAAGGATGGATCTTTTCTTTTCTATTTGGACAATAATGTATGCAAATAATACTTCTGTCCAATGCTGGATTTAAAAATACAGGAACCTTACTTTATACACTTACAAGGTGTCTCTCATATTTATTTACTCACTCTCTCAACTCTTAAACCCTATTAATTAATACGACACTGTTGTGGTATATGCATGAAGGAATGCAGTCTGTAAGGTTAGCACTATCCATAGATACCTTCTACACTTTGTGTTGTTTTGCCCACATTACACAGACCTAAGACAAAAAACACTTCTGCCACTACTTAGGTCCGCTGGCTTGTCTCAGGCTAGGCCTGCTTTATGCTATCTGCTTTCAGCCGATACAATGCCAGTGGCCTGGGGCATGGTGGACTACTTGAGAAGGGCCTGGTATCGGAGAACTAAATTCACTGTCCAAAATATGATCGAACCCTGAACATTTTATTTTATCGTTTGGACGCTTCCTGGGGATTTTATCTTGATTTACACACATGCACATTTTAATCTTTTTAATACATATGTAATGTTTGTAAGTTTATACTGTGGACTTTTAAAAAAAAATAAATGTTGAATTGGATTTTGTATTACTATGCAGTTCTATTTTGTGTATGGTTTATGGATAATTTGCTTCCGAATAAACTTAATATGATGATGGTAAGGTAGCCCCTGCTGTTACGGTCTTAGTACCTCTACCCCATCCACCATGGGGGAATCATATTTTGTCTCTTTGAGCTGGCTGTCCTCTGCCTTTTCCAAATACGGAATAATAGCAAAAGGGCCTACCTCTTCAGGGTGCACCTGTGGGGCGGTTTGAAGTTTTGCCGAATTGAAGCTCCAAGGGAATTGGCTGCCGCCTTGGAAGTTTGCAGCTTCTCCAAACTTTCATCAGCTTTGTTCCGAAATAGATATGTGCCATCAAAGGGAATGTTGAGAAGTCTGTATTGAACGTCTGGGGCAAATCCTGACTTCCGCAACGACGCAAATCTGCGTACTACCATACTAGCCACAATGGCTCTGCTGATGCTGTCAACAGAGTTGAGACTGGTCTGGAGGGATTCGCACATATCATCCTTTCCATCCATGATAATGTTCAAGAAACCGTCTCGTTCCTCCCCTTTGGGGGATGTGGTCAGCCACCATTGAAATACAGTCCCAAAGGGTGTGGGTAAACCTCACCAGCGTGCATGTAGCATTAGCAGATTTCAACGCTATACTACCAGCCGAGAAAACTTTCTTGGCCATGGCGTGGTATTTTTTGTCATCCATATTTTGTGGGATTGTAGGATAGGCATTTTATTTGCCAGAAGCGGTAGCAGCCTGAACGATGAGGCTTTCAGGTGTTGGATGCTTCGACAGGTATAGAGGGTCAGAGGTGGAAGCTCTGTATTTGGCTGCTAGCCTTTTATTCACTGCTGGGATAACCTCAGGTGTTTTCCAGTTAGAAGTTACCTTCTTTTGAAGAGCCGTAGGAAAAGGGACATAGGGTCTTCCTGTAATCCTTTAACTAGAATGTCAGTTAAATCATCCTGTTTGCAAACAGGTGTGGTTCGGGACCATCCTATGTATTCTGTTACCCTAGACATGAGCTGTCTATAAGTGCCTTCAGCATGATCCCCTGGATCTGCTTTACCAAACTCAGCCTCGGGGGAAGTGTCAATGCCACTTGGCTCATGCAGTGAGTCCTGCAGATTCTTTATTCTAGGTTGTTCAGATATGAGTTCTTCTGGGACAGAAGGTGTCCCATATTCCAGACCAAATGGTCTCTCCTCGTCAGATGAGTCCTCTGCCTCCTCACAGATGCAAGAAAAAGTTTTGAAGAAGTCTGAACGAGGTTGTGGTGAGTAAATCCTCTCCAAGGGAGGAGCAGACAGTGTTGAAATAGTCAATGATGACTGCCGGCTTTGACAAAACTGTTGACGGCTTTGATTTTTCCGAAGACTTTAATGTCTTCGACACGAATGTCGAGATCTTTGACGAAAACGTCAAAGGAATCGTCATGTATGGCGTCGAGGTCGTCGATACTCGAGGTAACAATGAACCCTCCTTCGATTTTGGCGCTGATGGTGTCGACGACACAGCCTTCGACTTTGTTAAATGGATTTCTTTAGGCATCAATGTCGTCGATTTCTTGTGTGTCACAGAGGCTTTCTCTCGACTCAAAGGATTAGATTGCTCTCGAGGAATTTCCACAGTCGAGGTCAATGACTCACGGCTTCTGTGCTTCTCAGATGTTTTGTCTGGGGTATCGCCTCTAGGTGCTTTCGAGGGGGGGCAAGGCTGCATTCTCGAAGGCCTTTAACATACTCATTCTGAATTCCTCCCATCGAGCCGGGGTACTATGTTTCGTGGGACAGACAACCCTTTCAGGTGAACTAGAAGAAGAAGAATTGGACGGTGATCTATGGCGCCTCTTTTTGCCATGCCTCAATGACGAGGAATGATGGGATCCACTTTGAGAACATGAACAGGAATGTTAAAGTTTTTTATGACGAGGAGATGAAGGCTACCTCAAGGCCTTGGCTGCCATTAACAAGCATTTGTCGCACTCCGAGCACAGATGCTCTGCCCCTAGACACCAGGAGGCACACCCTGTGCGGGTCCGTCATGGATATTTCTGCCCCGCAGTCTTGGCATTTTTTAAAACTGGACCCGGGAGTAGACTGAACTGATGAGCAAGCCATTTTGTTGAAAACTCGAAGATATTCTCTCAAGAAAACTCAAAGAAATTCAAAGATCACACAGAACCAAATGTTACGTTACCAAAGCTGTGAAGCGCGGAAAAACGGAACTGAGCAACGGGCGCTGCGCGAGCTACTTATACCTGTGATGATGTTGATGTGAGGACGAAAGCCTCCGAGCGACATCGACCAGTGTTCAACGCACAGCGCCTGGTACTGAAAAATAAATTCCGAAACAGCAAGCTAGATATAGGAAATATCAAAGATAAGGAATACGTGGGAGGACACAATCCATTCAAAAGGCATTTTCTGCCGGGAGCACGGCACTGAAATCTGCCAACTCCACTTGTCCCTTGCTAAATTTTCGTATACTCTGTGGGATTGCATTTCTATGGCGGCAGAAAACATCTCGAAGGGGAAGAAAGGGATGGCTTTGTAGCTATTGTTAAGGACGGCAAAGAGGCTATTTGTGAAGCCCTTCAATCAGGATTGGATACTGCGGATAGCATCAGCAGATCCACTGCTACCAGCACTGTTATGCACAGATTTGCGTGGTTGAGGAAGTCGGATTTTGCACAAGATGTGCAATCTAGGCTTCTCAACATGCCTTTTGACGGGTCTCATCTTTTTGGCTACAAGGCAGACTAGAGCCCTGAGAAGTTGCAGACCTCAAAGGCGGCATCCAAATCTTTAGGCGCCACTGTTAGGCAACCTCAGCCTTTCCGTCCCAGTGGACAACCTTGGAGGGGTAGATGTTCTCGCTACTAATCCTCAGTTGGAAGGGCGCGAGGAATGGCCAGTCAAAGAGGCCATAGAAGATTTCTTCATGGTGGACGAGGTAGAGGTGCTACGCCAGCTCAAGCAGCAGCCTCCTTACCATCGGCCTCTGCAGCAGCTGCCACAAAACCACTCTGAGGTCTTCAGTCACAGTTCACCAGTGGGGGGCAGACTGCCTCTGCATCTGGAAGAATGGCGAAAGTTTACTTTGGATGCTTGTGCTTTGGAAACCGTAGCCCACGGTTACTGCCTTCCTTTTATAAGACCACCTCAGAACAATCCACCGGGGAACTGCTCTTTGAGGATTCCGGATCCGCTTCTTGTGCAGGAAATTTTAACTCTGCTAGAGAAAGGTGCTATACACCCAGTACCTGTAGCGGAGAGGAACAAGGGATGGTACTCCCCACATTTTTTGATCCCCAAAAAGGACAGAGGACTGAGACCCATCTTGGACATGAGATACTTAAACAAGTTCCTCAGGAAGGACAAGTTCAAGATGGCCACACTTTCTCAGATACTTCAGGCCCTCCAACTCCAGGATTGGTTGGTGTCATTGGACCTTCAGGATGCTTATTTTCATGTGCCAATCCATCTCAAGCTCAGAAAATACCTGAGGTTTGCAGTTGCGGTTCTCATTATCAGTTTCGAATTCTGTCTTTCGGGCTGACCTCCGCCCTGAGGGTTTTCACCAAACTGATGCAGTAGTGGCAGCGAATCTCAGGAGAGGGGGGATTCACGTCTACCCCTACCTGGATGATTGGCTGAACAGGGCCCGTTCTCCCGAACAAGTCCTGGATCATCTCAAAGTCACCTGCCATTGTCTTCACAGACTGGCCTTCTCCCTCAATTACAAGAAGCCCCACATGACACCTTCTCAAAAGCTTCTTACGGCCTTAGATTTTTTGAGGTTGCACGGCCTCATTGCATCCTGCATTTTTCTGGTGCCAGAGGCCCGCTTGAGAATGAGATCCTTTCAATGGGCTCTAAGAACACAATGGTCCCAATTCTTGGGAAATATGTCAGACCGACTTCAGATTCCAACCAGGATCTTCTGTGGTGGGCCTGCGTGGAAATTATTCTGAAGGGAGAACCTTTTTGGCAATCATGGCTGGAGATTTAAGTAGTGACGGATGCCTCACTCACGAAGTGGGGAGCCCACGCCAACGATCTGACAATCAGCAGTCATTGGTCTCCATCAAAGTCCTAACTATGCATCAATCTTTTGGAGCTGAGAGCAATCAGACTTGCACTGAAAGCTTTTATGCCCTCTGTACAGGGAAAGAAGGTCCTGATAATGATGGACAACACAGTGGCCATGTAATACCTCAACAAGAGAGAAGGTATAGGGTCACTACCACTGTGCAGAGAGGCAACACAGCTCTGGTACTGGGCAATTCAAGAAGGAATCTCCCTATCATCAATTCATCTATACAGAGAGGAGAACACAGCGGCGGATGCTCTGAGCAGGCAGATCACAGTCTCCCACGAGTGGGAAATAGCTCAGGAAGTCCTTTAAGAGATCTTCACCTTTTGCGGAACCCCTCAAGTGGATCTGTTTGCGACTGCGGTTAACCGGAAGTGCAAAAGGTACTGCTCCAGGGAATTTCCACCAAGAGAAGCTTTAGGAGACGAGTTTGTGGTGGACTGGGAGCTTCCACTCCTGTACGCATTTCCTCCAGTCCCCGTCACTCATGTAATCAGGAGGTTGAGAAAGTTCAGCAAACACAGGATCCTAATTGTCCCAGGAGGACGCGGTACCCAGACCTTCTGGATATGTCCATCTGTCCTCCAATACGTCTTCCACAAAGAGAGGACCTTCTCTCGCAAGAGGAGGGGGGGTCGGGTTCTCCATCCAGAAGCAACACTCTCAACCTTCACGCTTGGTTTCTGAAAGGCTAAGATATAAGGATTGGGACCTCCCAAATAGCATTTTGGAGGTGTTGCTTTCGGCTAGAAGACCAGCAACAAAATCTTTTTACTGTTGCCGTTGGAACAATTTCTGCAACTGGTGCAAAGAAAAGAATGTAGATCTTTTTCTGTGTAAAACATTGGATATTCTATCCTTCTTTCTATCTTTAGCGAATCTGGGGCTCCAGATTGGTACTATTAAAGGCTATTTGGCAGTGCTGTCCATCTCTAAGCGCTCGTCAGAGGAATGTTCCCATTTCAAAATCCCACTGGTGACTCAATTTCTAAAAGGGCTCACTAATGTGTTCCCTCCATCTCCTTTCCAGGTTCCGGTTTGGGACTTAAATCTGGTTTTAAAATTGCTAATGTGTGCACCTTTTGAACCCTTGCACACATGCCATCTAAGGTTATTAGCCTTTAAAACCCTTATGTTGGTAGCTCTCCTATCAGCCCGCAGAGTGAGCGAGTTGCAGGCACTGTCATCTAAGCCACCTTTTACCATCATCCACAAGGACAAAGTTGTCTTGAAGGTCCAACCTTTTTTGCCCAAAATCATTACAGATTTTCATTTGAGCCAGAAAATTGTTCTGCCTTGCTTCTACCCTCCACCTAACCCTGGTAAGGAGGAGGAAAGACTTCACAGGCTAGATCCTAGAAGAGCGCTAAGCTTTTACATTTCGAGAATATCCAAAATACGGATTGATGATCAGCTTTTCATAGGGTATACAGGACACAAACTAGGTCAGGCTGTTACCAAACCGACCTTATCTAGGTGGATCATTTTGGCAATTTCTGAGTGCTACATGCTGCCTGGGAAAGACAATCCTGAAGATTTGCGAGCTCATTCCACAAGGGGCATGGCTACATCAACAGCCCTTCAAAGGAGTGTTCCTATTAGAAACATCTGTGTAGAAGCAACGTGGTCTTCCATCCACACGTTTACAAAACATTATTCCCTAGATTCTTCCCAAGGTCAGGATGGGGTTTTTGGCAAGGCAGTTCTTTGCTCTCCCATGAAAACGTATAAACTAATTCTACACACTCCTCCAAACATAATACTACTTTGGGAGTCTGTCAAAGATGAGGAATATGTGGGAGGACACAATCTGCTCGAAGAACAAGTTACTTACCGCTGGTAACGTTCTTTCGACTGGATGTTCCACAAAGACAATGAATTGCTTACTGTGGGGAGAGGAAACGGATGAAATTCAACCCCCTTTCCTAGATTGTCCTTCTCCCTCTTGGGACGGAACGGAACAGAGCTGCTTTATGAACATAAACTGGATATTCATCAAGGTCATCATTTTCTGGATGGTGGGTGGTTGAGAAAGGAAGATGATGCATACAGGATGATATAAGTTAAAAGAAGCAAGTGTTTTTTTTTGTACACCATTTCTGTGATGTGATATCAGGAGGATTTCACAGTGGCAGGTGTTACATTCAGGTATTGTACATATTACAAAATAAGTGATATTATGGGGAGTATGCACCTAATTTGGGTAAAAGAGCAATCTAATGGCGTGAAAACGTGCAACAAAGGGAAGAATGTGAATCTACCAGACTGCATCCATACGTCATAAACAGTAAATAAATGAGTACTGCAACAGGGTGGCTATCAACACGTTGTGATGACAATTAAAACCATTCAACTGAAAGGACGCTGGGCGGGAAAGCTGCACATGTTAGCAAACAGAGGTGGAAGGATGGAGCATGCATGGATATTCATATAAAAGGCATCTGACCCAGAACCAACTCATCTCTCTGAGACATGATCAAAAAAGTAATCCCAGATTTCTAGAATGTGAGCTCTGAGACCCGAAGATGGGTAGATAAATGGTTAGTAGGAGTCCAAATTGACTTATTGCAAACATTACAGTGTCATTTGTGGGGAGTTCCACCTCATCCATCTGATAACATCACTTTGGCTACCATAAGGGGAGTCACTAGCCACCTACCACTACACAAATGCTCTGGCAGGGCCTTTCTGGTGAGAAGGGCTACTCAAGGTGTGCTGAGAATTGGTCTCCCTAGTGTTTACCGAATATCTGCATGCATGCTGTTCCAGAAATAATGCAGCAATGGCCCCCAGCATTGTGGCATACATTGAGAGTCTAATGCCAGTGATGCAGGATCTAATATTGCAAACATTTTAGCCACACTTCTCTAAAACCTCCATTAGTGCTTGTGCACTATAACTCAATTCAATGGTATAGCTGTGGAAGTGCAATCAAGTTTGCTCTCCCTTTTGGCAGAGGAGGAAGACAGAGAATCATGCTGCAGTCAGTCTATACAAGTGCTGCAAACACCTGCCCATCTCTCAAGTGAGAAGCAAAAGTGGAACTGGTTGCTCAGATTTACTTGCCTTTTCCAGTAAACATGCGAGTTGCAAATACTGCCCTGTACGTTTCAAACTCATGCAGGAACAAAATAAATGTTCAATGAAAAAGAGCGTGCTGGCCTTGTCCTGATCCTATATAATCTATACATCTTCCTCCGAACCTGTGAGCAAGTCAGGCGAGAAAAAGGTGTTACCTCCTATACTTAATTCACAATTGGCCGATACTGCAAAATCAGTATCAAAAAGTGATCCGTAATCTTTTCCATTTTGGCCTCATTACGAGTTTTGCAGCAATCTAGTGGTAGTCCTGCCAGATTAACCTTAATGCCACTAGGTCCTGTGGAATTACCATGGGATTACAAGTCATGGTAACACCCCATTTTTGGAGTCCACAGGACTCCATGGGGATTTTTGCCGGATTTAACACCGGCAGAATTACTGTGTGGTAAATGTGCAGATTTGGGAGGTAAAGGGCAGATTCACCTCCAGCTTCCATAATTCCTGGGGTGCTAAATCCACCCCTGCGGGAAACATGGCAGTAATTCCATTTCCACCACTTTTTTTCTGCACTGCTAAACTTGTAATGAGGCCCCTACGTATTTTACTCCAACTGTATTAAGTGCAGTCCACCATCCGATTGTTGATTTTAATCTTCCTTCCCCTCATGAAGCAGCACACAATCTATAGCCGAGCGCAAACGATTTCATCTTCTAATTTACTTGGAGTGGGAGGTGGGGTTATCCTGACAAGGGGTGCAAGATGAACATTATAATTCAGTGTTTGGTATCTTCAGGCCCCCTGACGCTGAGTTGGCATAGAATTTATATATGTTCACCATTGGTCTCTTTTTTCCCCCAGGCAAAGCTTTGATTTCTCAGTTACCTGTAAAAAATAAAATAAAAAACACTAGGGGCGCATGTTCAACACACACTTGCCGCATTTGTCATTTTAACCACCGGGATTTTACCGATAGGGCTCAATCCAGCCGATTTCATTGCACCATTTCAGAAGTGATCTTTTTTCCCCATATAGTGTAGATTATCTTAATCATCTCATGCAAGCCTGAGTTCAGCCGAATTCCCAAATGTTTCAACCCTTTGGGTAATCACTTAAAGCGAAAGTGATTAATGTCTGCTTTATGTCTGGCCCCACGCTTAGAGACCGGTCTTCGGTAATCCGCGAGTTATAAATAATTAATTAAAACATGTCATTATAACAAAAGAAATGGCATGTGCTTTGCATTTCTGACAGTTCATTCCGTAACCAGAAAAGTGTTTAAAAAATGTCTATGGTGTATGGATTCTAACTGAATTTTACTCTCTGGGCTGTATGTGTTTGATAATTACACCCTGCTCTCCATCCTATACACGTACATTGAACTACTCTCGCTTCCTAATTTCACATGATCATTTCAAATGACCATGGATGGATTGTATGTAGAAGCTGCACCTTGTCAATGAAGGCCTCCTCCAGAAGCCAGAGAGTGCTCCCTCACTCAACCCTGTTAACATCTTTCTCACCATCTAACGACAGGGCTAGATTTGGAGCACCTGCAGGCCAGTCTTGCCAAAGAAGCTTTTAACAATTTCTCGCTGTGTCCCTGGCCACCATACGGGCCTGGCACAAAGCCTCTTTTGAACTGGGTGAACAAGGAGGGGAAATAAATCGCTGAAGTCTTGTAGCTCGAACCTTTGTCAACACTTTTATGTCTACATTGACCAATGAGATAGGTCCTGTCATCTCCCCAAGCTATTTCTTTCAGACCTTGCGTGACTATGACCACCCTTAACCGAGTTCCCTGAAATTCTCGGTCAGTACTAGTACCTATGTGGTAATATCTAACTTGTCTATGAAGTAATTTTCTACATGTGGTCAGGAAATGCTTCTGATTTTTGTAAGGTGCGTAAAAGGCGGGCATGAGGTTCAACGTATCATAATGCCATGAAATGAGTGATACATTATCTGTTACCAGGAAGGGGACGCCACTACCTGACATTTCATAAGAGCAGCAGCGTCAACAACCTTGCAGCATTATCTCCCTGTTCAAGGTGAGTTTGTTTTATATGAAACAGAGCTAATTCTAGTGGTTTGGTTAAAAAAAAAAAGATTACGGTAATATTTAGCTTTAGTCACTATGTATTATGAGGAGCAGAGACATTTTGCAGCCAATTTCCCTTAGAGAAGATTTGGCGAGGCTTCCAGCATTCCAAAGGAAGAGACTGACCTGAATCGTCGTTGAGTACGTGTTTCAATCTATTTTTACAGCAAGGTACCTCTTAGGTCCTACAATAATCATTTAATACAGATTGGTAGAGTTACCCACGGATACATTTTTCATGTACTGAAATTCAAACATCTCGTCAAACAATGAAGTAGAAATTACATAGAAATCAATTTAAGCGCTGATGCAGTGCATGCATGAAGCATGCATGTCCTTTCTGTTTGCAAGGTTTTGAAGGCGCCAGGGCTCTAGTAAACCATGATCTTGTAAAATATATTGAACAATGCTCTGGTGATGCTTGCGTACAAGATCAGGTATACTTGTGCGATCTACGACAAGGACACATGCTATCTCCTAGTCTCCATTGAGTATCGTGGGGGGTGCACCCATTTCAAGTAAAAATCTATTAAAAACCTATTAAAGCAGAAAAGGAACTGCGGGCACAGAGGGAGCCTACCACACATGTATTTGTGCCAATACATATTTTCACCACCTTATCATGCCATATACAATTGTATGTCTGAACAATCTGAACAATTTGTGCAATAGATTGACTAATGCACATTTCTTCCCATCTTGCAAATCACATTTCCCAACCAGGCCTTCTGTAGCAACGACATAGCCTGCTTCTTTGCCTTTAAGTATGGTCTTAATTTTGTTCTCTTTAAAAAACTATTGGAAGTTACTGACGTTCATAGATATTACGTTAAGACTCATCACTGGAGGGGATGAAAAATAAATATGCTGCTTCTAAGTCTGAGAGGCAGTTTTGTTAAGAATAGACTAAAAATCTGCAGGGGTTAGCCCAACTAACATTTTGAAAATATAAAGTAAATGAGAAGGCATAATAACTGCATAAAATTGTTCAGTATTTTTGACAATTTATAATCCATACCAAAGCCAATTTCTCTAGTCAAGGTGGATACTCATAAGTTTCTGCCCATCCTTTCAGTTGGCAGAGAATTTGAAAAAACGGAAAGAAAATCGATCATGATAAGTGATCAAATAGTACAGGCAGGCTATCTGTGTGTAGTTGGGGAAACAGAAGGATGCACCTCAGTGGCAGCAGTCAATGACACAAGTAAGCCAAAGTCGCTGGATAATTCACAATGCAAAGGATACAGTACACTCTTAAAAGGTTGTGCCACATCATATTATCATTTTGGCAAAGCTGGAAAACAAATGGCCACATGACATCATAATAAACCATCACTGGGAAGATTCTCTGGGAGCTCGTTGACTTTTGAGGGGAAAATATGTACCATTTAACACTGCTTTCAGAAATGGATGGGGCCTAAGAGTTGTCTCTGGAGGTGGTGACGTCTGCCTCTTGTTTGTTTGTATCAGAAGCATTGACATTACTTTCCACGTCTGGGGCGGAGGTAGCACCTCATGAGTGGAATGCATTAGTATAGTTGGGGCAATCAGGTCTATATTGCCTCTTGCTTCTGTGCCCTAAGGAAGGTTTTTAGATCTTGAGTATCTTGGTATTTAGTTGTCTTCCCATCCATATTGATTATCTCTGCTGCAGATTGTAACATGTTGCGTTTGTGGTCCCACTTTCAGTCTTTAGAGCAAGTCCAGAAAACGCGTCCTTGTGTCCATGGCCATTCTGGGAAAGTCTGCCGATCTGAAGGTCTTGTGGCTGTCAGGAATGGCAAGACATTCTTCATGGCTTGCTGCAGAATGAGACGTGCATGCTCATGTCGGAGTACACAAATATCAAAATATTCACTTTCTTTTTTTTCCAAGTCATGTGATCTGGGTTGCCAAAGGTTGTCCAAAGCAGTATCAGAACAAGTATCCCCATAAATATCACAGCATTCTCCCTTTTTAAATGTATTTTGAGGGAAGGCTAAGGCTCCTTCTGTTCAGTCTGTTGCGGACTCAAATGCTATCTGTTGAGATTCATAACACAAATGCCGCCATGTCGATATACCTGGTCTAAATTCCCCCTGTCGAGGCACAATATATCACTCTCCAGACTAGCCTCATTGCTGTTCAACCACTATAGTGGTGACTGTCACAGTAAAATAAACTCTTAACATAACATTTCAGGTATAGTCCTAATATGCATGGTGCATCATGATATAGCAGACCATGCTATTATACATACATTCAGGCTCAATTGTCCCAGTAAATTCCAGTTGGGATCTCATTTTGATATTGTCACAATGTCTTGGGGACAGCTTTTTAAAAAAATGTTCTACACATTTTTTTCTTTTCCTTTTATGTTGTTGCTATTTTTAGCTTATTCCAAACTTTTAATCAAAAAAAGAAAATAATTAATTCACATCATTCGCAAAGACATCCAAAAGCAGAATAGATACAATCAAAATGTCTCCAACTTTAAGTCCAAACTCGACAGTTACGAGATATCGCAGAGGATCCTTCTGGAAGATAGTTTCAAGGTACCGCACTGTTGCAAAAATCAAGGAAGTCCTGTTTCCAGATAGTAGCAGGTTCCACCATTCTTCCGATGTCCTGTGTGGAAATGTACACAGGTGGTCCCAAAAATGTTTAGACCTTAAGTAGGTAAAGGCTGTTCAGAATAACATCAGATGTTGTACAGTTTCTCTAGTTTCCAATTGTTTCCAGAATCTGCATTGTACGTCTAGAATTCCAAAGCCAGATCTAGCCAAGCGGACTTCTAAAGTGGACGACAAATTGATTCAAATCCTCATAAATTGGGCTCTGAAGTAACTGTTCGGCCCTTTTTCAGGTAATTAGGGATTGAGCCATAGGCCCTCACTCTGTTCTTCAGATGATGGTACAGTTTGTATCTATTTGATTCATCTGTCCAATCAGCTATTTCTGTGTTTATTTCAACCTTGCTCACGTGTATCACTACTCCCAGATACGTAAAGTCAACAAGTTCGACTTGTAAGCTCCCCAGGTGCCATCTGGGCTGCAGTTTTTGCTTTTGGCTGGGGCCAAAGACCATAATTTTAGTCTTGGATATGTTAACACTAATTCATTCTTTTGCACATATTTCTCCAATTTCTCAAGCTGTCGTTGGAGGCCAATCATCGCCTGGTCCATTAGGACTAAGTCATCAGCGTATAATAAGTGGTCTATAGGAGATCCAGCTATCTTCGGGGGAAAAGATCTTGCCTGCATTAATGTTTCCACTATGTCCGAGATGTACAAATGAAACAGTGTAGGAGCTAGGGGGCAACCGTGTTTAAGCCCCCCCCCCCACCGAGGTGTAGATTTCACCTGAGAGTAAACCAGCTCCATTCAGCCTTATTATCAGACTAGTTGCAGAATGCAGTTCCTACAGCTGTTCTAGGCGGTCCTACAGGCATCCCCACATTGACAGTTTCTCCCATAGCATAGGGCAGCTTACACGTCAAAGGCTTGGACAAGATCCACAAATGCCACAAACGTGTTTACATTCCCAGCCAAAGCTCTACTTTTCAACAAGTGGAGTATGGCAATGTTTGGTCCAGTTCCCAAGCCCTTGACGAACCCGGACTGGAAGGGGTCCAAATTGCCCATAAATTGAGACGTTTCAATAGGCATTACCCATATATCTTCCCTGTGATGTCCAGGAGGGCAATAGGGCGATAGTTATTTGGGTCGTTCCTATTGCCCATCTTAAGTATTGTGACGACGATAGCCCGTCCTCAAGAATCTGGTATGCTTTGTTCTATCTCGAATATTTGGAACGACGAGGAGATGAAACTTGACCACAGCTCTGGTTCCTCTTTAAGCATGGTGTGAGTCATACCATCCAGGGCTGGGGCCCGTGATGGACAAACTTGTTTTAATTAAGGCCAAAACGTCTTCTACATTGTTGTCAATCAACCATATTGTTCTCGACGTAGTGTCTTTGTCCGTTTCCCTAGTATTGACTGAGGAAGAGGGACTTTAAGTGGGCACCCAAATTTGTTCTGCAACCCTATTTCCTTGGTAAGCACTTTGCAGGTTGTCCATACTCTTCATGAGGGCCCAAACTGCTCCCGGATTCTTCTTACAAACAGCCCGCAGAAGGTCTTCTGTGCCTTTCTGGAGCATGGCTGCCTTAAACCCCCTGAGCCAGTATTTGTATTTACTAGCAATAATCCATTGTTTTAGCTCCATATCCTTTAGGCCTTGTAATCCTTTTCTGACTGACCTCCTTTTCACAACCAAGACACCGTTGTATATGTGACGATGTTTGTCAGTACTGCTTTTTGCATAACAATCAATGTCAAGGAGGAGTTGTCTGGCACATTTTACGGTAGTGATTTGAGGATTCAAACCGCGGGGTTTCAGCTCAGCTCTATATTTTTCTTAAGAGTTATTTTAATACATACAGAATGAGTGACCAGGAAAAATGGTGGCAGGAGCCGATGTCTTTGCTGTTTGCTGCATGCCACAACATGACACAAGGGAGAACCTGCAGTTAAGCAAAGCATTTGACAGCTTGTTCCAAAAAGAGACGGCTTGCAACACACATTGCTTTAGCTTGGACAAGTATTTGCCCACTTTACCAGAATCATTCCATCAGCATTGTCAACTTTCAGGGAGCATAGCCCAACAAACACTGGTGTGTTCACATATGTCCCAGGACTTGTTTTGGCTGCCAGTACCAAACCACCAAATGAAAACAGAATTTTAAAAAGTCAATTAACGTGCCAATACCCATATCAATGGCTTTCATGTCATCGAGCTGCAATAATTTGAAAGCACCTCCGTTATATCGCACACAAAAAAACACCATAGCGGCACAGACTTAAAATTAGTTTATTTATTAGTTTATTAGTTTATTCCTGTGTTGTTCTTTCATTCATTTCTACAGTTTGTTGCAATGTCTTTGAAGCAGTGCTGTGTATGAATATACCCCTTGCACAGGTGCAATACATCGGGGATCAGCACAGAGGCCCATCACAATGGTGTAAAGGTATCTGGGAGAAGGGCTTTCCAAAAGAGATGCACCATAGTAAAAGTAGTTCTTCTGACTTCGGTGATCTCTCTTCAAACAGAAACCTTACTCATGAGGCTCTTAGGCCTCATTAAAGGGGAATTTCGCTCAGAAATGTTACTGGCCCAATCGATCGTGCATGTATTTTTGAGCCTACATCGATCAATCTTAAAAAAGAAATTCCAATGCATTTTACCTTAGTTTTTCTCACATTTACACATGGAAAAACAATGGGTCGGGTAGCGCCATGTTGTGCTAATCTCATCTGTTGCTCCATCGCCCTAAATTCAAGTGCCCTCGCAGCAGTAATTCAGGTCACCCACCCCTAAAGCTGACATCACTAGACACTCATGCCCCTTTTCACAACGCCAATGCACACCTCATGTCAACATCCTCTGGGTGCAATCTATAGACGTGTATCCATGGAAATGCCAGGACACCCCTTTCCTCGACAAAAATAAACAAACCCTTTCTGATGAGTTTCTTTTTCCTTTGTGTCAGTGTATTTCATTTCGAGCCTTCCTGACTTGTTTATGCTCTATTTAAACATTTCTTATATTATGTACAAATGTCTTTACCAAACCATATTTAAATTCTAATGTAACATGGCATGTTCTTTACATGTGTCCCTGCGACCTTTCAAAGTCTGAGCCTATTAATCTTGACTTTGCACGATGGGTTTTTGTGACATGGCAATTTCTTCTCTTGTCGTTAATATTGAATTTTTATGTAAAATATAATTTTGTTGCCGTATACAAACCAAATTATTTAAATTTTTCTCACTGTTGATTTTGTACTTCTTCAATATTCAGGAACTATGGCAACAATTCAACCCTACCTGCACGAGCCTGAATATTCAGATGAGGAAATACTTGAAAGAGAAAGGCCATAAAATGAGGAATCAGATGAAAGTCACAACGATCAATCACCAGAGCCTGAATTCAGTTGCATGTAAGACATTTCCACCTGGTGTACCTGCCATCGTTGTGAGCTTATATTAACTGTGTTGTAGAACTGCTGTTGCAGAAAAAACTCTGGCTGCTTGGTCTACATTGCCGAAGAAGACAACCCACTGCTATGCGTTACTGAGCTGCATGACTTCATGGAAGCCTGCCTTACAAGATCCGTGCTGCGAGTGGTGATGGTCCTTTTGCACAAACGTCGATCTACAGTTCGCCCTCGTAATACAAGTAACGAGTAAGTGTACTCTATATATGTTGTATGTTTGACAACCGAGGCGGCTAACTTTATGTTTTTCTCCTAAATCATTACAACTTCGCTTGATCACTGGCAAAAGATTATTTCTGTACATTGAATACATTTATCTTTCTAATCTGTACTGTCAGTACTTTGATCAAAAAGATACTTTTTAAAGCATTACAATGCCTTACATTTCAGAAGGTTGTGCAAACAAAATAAATGCAATTATTGGGTTCATTCAAGTAAACTATTTCTGTATCTCTTACACAGGTGGTACAGGCTTGTGGCCTAGTGTGCGTTTGCATGTGGATTTATGGAAGACTGAGATTCCACGTTCCGTGAGTAATACCGGCCTTTGTGGTACACGCCATTCCCCAGCAACTATGGAAGTCATGCAGGGAAGGGACACCGACAAGATCCAGGCCATTAGAAGTAGGGAGACTGACTTGCCCACTCTCGGTAAATCCCAGACACATGGGATAGCTAGACTTCCCAAGTTACACCCACACCCAATTCATGGTCTCAGGTTACCTGTGATGCGAGGGAGGCGTAAACAGTCCTTATTACGGGGCAGCGGCGTTGGCCGTCCTCATTGGGCTCCCCGTTTGCATTGGCAACTTCCTTGGAGGTTGCATATGGGCTGGAACAGCTGATCGCATTACTTCCTGGTTACGGGACACTTTGCCGATCAAGTGGTTTGTTATCCGATCACGTGACCAGGGCTGCGTATAAAGCCGGCCATTTCAAACCACTCTTTGCTTCACAGCTGTTCTCCTGCAACACTGTTCAGTGTCTCGTTTCAAGATCAAGTCTCACGGATTACTGACCTTGGCTCTCAGACCACGGATTGCAACTTCTTACTCCTTGGCTTTGTCCACATGAACTGCTATTTCTCTGACCTTTGGAAAACGGATCACGGACTGCCTCTGCCTCATCCCTGGTTTTGTCGAACTGATCACGATCAACTGTTACTGACCTTTGGATTGCTTTGGGACCTGTCTCCGCTTTGATCCTTCAGTACTACTACGTTTTATCAAGAACCACGCACCTTCCACGAATCCAGCGGGTGTTCACGGTCGGCACTCCCATCGTGTGCCAGACTGCAGGAACTGATTGCGCGCCCCTTGCACCACACCCTCTATCTCGAGTCATTCCCTATTGGGTTTAGGTAAGCCTCTCTGGTATCTTACGTTAATTACTATTTGAAGTACTGTGATTGTTTGTGCTAATACTTACCTTCCCTCCAATAGCCTTGGGGTCTTCGGCGGCGCTTGCTTCCTGTGATACAACACCAACACCTATGGCTTCAAAGCTTGCACAGTGAATTTACTTGTATTTTGCTGTGGGAAACTTGGAGACAGAGGCCCTAATACTCTTCACGATGCAGCAAGTCTGACAGACTGTGAAGCCTTTTGCTCATGTTGAGTATGGAGGCCGCAGCCGATGACCCCGTGGATGCATTGGTGCAAGCTATCACAGTATTGAGGGCAGACATGGCGGCCGCTAATACGGCTATCCATCAACGCTTGGATTCTATCCAAAGTGCACAAAACCCTTTGCCCGCTGATGCGGAATTCGGGGATGTCGTGGCAACACCCCCAGTGGTACAACCCATTGCACCCCCTGATGCGCCTCAAATTCCTGTAGCCATGCCGACCCCGTTTCCACTAGCAGCCCCGGAGAGATTCCATGGGGATCCCAAGAGGTTCCGTACATTCCTTAACCAGTGTAAGCTCCATTTTCTATGTAGATCCTTGGCATTTCTTGATTCCACCACAAAGGTGGCATTCACCCTATCCCACCTGGCAGGTACCGCCGCAGCTTGGGCCAACCCTCTTCTCGAAAACAATAGCCCGGCTCTTTCGACTTATTAGTGACAGAAATGACCCATGTATTTGATACACGACACAAGGCCCAGTCCCGAGATATCGAACTCCTGGACCTAACTCAGGGAAGAGGTACCCTCATTGAATACATCACTAGATTCAATCAGCTGGCTGTCGAAACATCATGGCCTGACTCAAAGAAGGCTGTGGTTTTCTATAGGGGACTCAGCAATTCCATGAAGGACGCTATGGCGGTTGTTCCTTCATTGCCCACACAACATACCGACCTAGTAGATCTCGCCCTACAGATTGATGCACGGCGCTCTGAACGCAAGAATGAGGTAGGGTTTTCTAATGCGGTTCAACCTTCCCTTCCCACCGACACAGGTATTGAACTCATGCAAATAGGTGGGATCAGCAGTCCAATCGCACCAATAGAAAGGGAACATCAGAGAACCGACAATGCTTGCTACTATTGTGGCTTGAATGGACACTTTGTAAAGACCGGTCCTCGACGCCCCAAACTTAGGAATCCGGTTTTTCGGAATGCTCGACCCTAGAACCGAAGGAAGGATCGAGCACCTCTTTTGTTCCCTCGGAATCAGTCCCTGCCTTTGGATGTGTCAGACCAGTAGTAGTGCAGGCAACGCTCAAACCCACACCAGGTTCACTCACACTGTTTCCATCATTATCGACTCAGGTGCCACCGGCAATTTTGTGGACATCAAGTTGGCCGGGTCTTTGAAGCTCCCTTTGATTAATAAACAACAACCTGAACCTGTACAGGCAGTGGATGGCACCGCCTTGGTCTCTGGCCCCATCAGGCAGCAGACGGCTCCACTCACGCTAAACATCCACGATATCCACCAAGAAACTATTTCCTTTGACCTAATATTAATGCCCCAGTTTCGGCTGATATTGGGTATCCCTTGGTTAAAAGAACACAACCCATTGATTGATTGGAAGTCTGGTCAAGTACACTTTGAGTCCGAGTTGTGTCAGAGTTACTGCCTTACCGCACCTGAGAGTATTGATTCTCCATCGTTGGCTTTAGGAGCCATTGCGCAGCTTACAGTGAGAGATGACCTTGCTTCTCCCGCCGATTCACACCTAGTGGGGGTCATTGCAACGGGCATTCCTACGGTGTATCAAGATTTTCAAGTGGTTTTTGATAAGGGCTCTTCTGAAGTCCTTCCCCCTCACCATCCCTATGACTGTCCTATTGATCTGGTTCCTGATTCTGCCATTCCCTCAGGTCGGATCTACTCATTGTCCCCATCAGAAGAGAATGTGCTAAAGGAATACATTCAAAAAGCCTTAAAAATTGGTCACATACGCCTGTCCACCTCACCACCGGCCAGCCCCATATTTTTTGTGCCCAAAAAGGAGGGTGATCTGCATCCTTGTGTGGACTACCGCCGCCTGAATAACATCACCATAAAGAATCGTTACCCAATCCCTTTGATCACCCCCTTATTGGATCGATTGACCCACGGTACCATATTCACCAAGCTCGACCTCCGTGGGGCGTACAATCTGATCAGGATCCGCCCCGGAGACGAATGGAAGACGGTGTTCTGCACTCGTTTCGGCTTGTTTCAGTATGTGGTCATGCCGTTCGGGCTATGCAACGCCCCGGCCACGTTTCAACGATTTATGAACGAAGTATTCCATGACCTGCTGGATATATGTGTTGCTGTTTATCTCGATGACATTCTTATCTTTTCACAGACACCGAAAGAGCATGTGACACACGTCCGGGAGGTTTTGTAACGTCTTCGCCAATATTCCCTCTTTGCCAAACCGGAGAAATGCCAGTTCCACACTGACAGTGTAGAATTCCTAGGGTTTCATATCACTCCAGGCGGCCTAGCCATGAACCATTCCAAGGTCCGAGCAGTACTCGAGTGGCTTAAACGCCAGAACCTTAAGGCCCTCCAATAATTTCTGGGATTCTCGAATTTCTATAGGCGGTTCATTCAAGGTTTCTCATCTCTTGTAGCGCCGCTTACGGTCCCGACTAGTCCCAGTGTGCCTTTCTTATGGTTGGACAACCACCAGGCGGCTTTTGACGCGTTAAGATCCGCTTTCACTACTGCCCCTGTCCTGAAGCACCCGGATGCAGAACTTCCATTCATCGTGGAGGCTGATGCATAATCTTTTGCTCTTGGTGCTGTATTGTCCCAATATTGCCCTTCATCTGGTCAACTCCACCCTGTGGCGTTCCATTCTCGAAAATTGTCCCCTGCTGAGAGTCATTACAGAGTGACAGAGAAGGAGCTATTGGCCATTAAGGATGCCTTTCAAGTCTGGCGACATCATCTGCTAGGGGCAAAACACCAAATCACGGTATTCACAGATCATCGGAATCTCCAGGATTTAGCTTCTCTTAAAGGTCTCAATAGTCATCAGGTGCGGTGGCATTTATTCTTTACGGCTTATGACTTCCAAATCAAACATTGGTCGGGTTTGTCTCATGTGAAAGCGGATGCTTTATCGAGATCCCCTGGGGGGCGGGGGGGGTTTCCTTACCTGTCTTCCCTGAAACCCTAACTAGACCAACATGTCATCTGTCTCTGTACACCGCCATCCCCGCTTCTCTCGTCCATTCGCTCATGGGTGTCACAACACCCTGAACAAGTCTCCGAATGGGATCCGTTGATACGGGACGGATTACCATTCATCCAAAACAAACTACTACTGCCCACAACGGATGCCCGTAACCTCACCTTGGAGTGGTCCCATGACAGTGCTATTAATGGTCATCCGGGTCAGAAACAGACGCTGGCACTTCTCAGACGGTGGTGTTGGTGGCCGTCCATGACACGGGATGTCGATTGTTATGTCAATACGTGTGTGATTTGTGCTCAATGCAAGCATCGCCGCAGCCGTCCAGTGGGGCATTTACATCCACTACCCGTACCACCGAGGCTGTGGCATACAATCACGATGGATTTCGTAATAGCTCTTCCACACATTAAGGGCTTTGACACAATATGGGTGGTGGTGGACTCCTTTTCCAAGTTGGCTCGCTTTGTTCCCTGTTCTAGCATTCCCCCGGCCCCTGCATTGGCGAAACTATTCTTCAAATCCATTTTCTGTCTGTTTGGGTTACCCACTGTCATTATCTCGGATAGAGGGCCCCAGTTCACGTCTCAGTTCTGGCGGGCACTTACCGGTCTCCTGGGGATTGATTCTCGCCTTTCATCAGCCTATCATCCGGAGACGGATGGCTAGACCGAGAGGGTGAACCAGACCATGGAGCAATATCTCCGTTGCCTCATTCTGCAGCATCAACAGTCCTGGTTCAGTGTCATCCATCTTGCTGAGTTCGCCTACAATAATGCACCACATTCATCCACCAGCTTCTCTCCTTTCTATGTCATGTACGGTCAGCACCCTCGCACTTTACCTATTCCTGATTTCGCCCTTCCTGACAATCCAGCTGCTGTTGCCTGTGGACTTGATTTGGCCTCTGTCCATGCCCGGACGTTTACCCATCTTCGGGAGGCTCAGGTGTCCGCGAAGGCTGCAGCTGGCAAGCAGAGGGTGGTGGCTCCTACCTATGCTGTGTGGGATAGGGTGTGGCTTTCGTCTCAGCATCTCCGATTGCCTGGTCGTCGGAAGCTGTTGCCTCGGTTTGTGGGCCCTTATAGGGTTGCCAAGGTGATCAATCCGGTGGCTTTTCGTCTTGCAGTTCCCGCTTCCTGGCGCATCCACCCTGTGTTTCATACTTCCCTTCTGAAGCCCTGTCCCGCTCCTACCCGTCTTCGGGATTCCCCTGGTCCCGTTTCTGTGGGTGGGTCGGAGGAGTATGAGGTCGCAGGCATTTTGGGTTGCCGTTTTTTCAGGGGTGGTCTCTAATACCTGGTGGATTGGGTTGGTTTTGGCCTTGAGGAGCGTTGTTGGGTTCCTGAGGGTGATGTCCATGCCCCTCGCCTGGTCGCTCGTTTCCACATGTCCCGTCCTTCCTGCCCACGGGGTTGTGGGCCTTTAGGGGGGGGCTCTGTCATGCGGGGAAGGGACACCGACAAGATCCAAGCCATTAGAAGTAGGGAGACTGACTTGCCCACTCTCAGTAAATCGAGGACACATGGGATAGCTAGACTTCCCAAGTTACACCCACACCCAATTCATGGTCTCAGGTTACCTGTGGTGCGAGGGAGGCGTAAACAGTCATTATTACGGGGTAGGGTGTTGGCCGTCCTCAATGGGCTCCCCGTTTGCATGGGCAACTTCCTTGGAGGTTGTGTACGGGCTGGAACAGCTGATCGCATTACTTCCTGGTTACGGGACACTTTGCCGATCACGTGGTTTGTTATACGATCACGTGACCAGGGCTGCGTATAAAGCCGGCCATTTCAAACCACTCGTTGCATCACAGCTGTTCTCCTGCAACACTGTTCAGCGTCTCGTTTCACGGATTACTGACCTCTGCTCTCGGACCACGGATTGCAACTTCTTACTCCTTGGCTTTGTCTACACAAACTGCTATTTCTCTGACCTTTGGAAAACGGATCACGGACTGCCTCTGCCTCATCCCTGGTTTTGTCGAACTGATCACAATCAACTGTTACTGACCTTCGAATTGCTTTGGGACCTGTCTCTGCTTTGACCCTTCAATACTACTACATTTTATCAAGAACCACGCACCTTCCATGAATCTTGCGGGTGTTGACGATCGGCACTCCCATCATGCGCCAGACTGCAGGAACTGATTGCGCGCCCCTTGCACCACAACCCTCGATCCCGAGTCATTCCCTATTGGGTTTAGGTAAGCCTCTCTGGTATCTTACGTTAATTACTAATTGAAGTACTGTGATTGTTTGTGCTAATACTTACCTTCCCTCCAATAGCCTTGGGGTCTTCGGCGGCGCCTGGTTCCTGTGATACAACACCAACACCTGTGGCTTCAAAGTTCGCACAGTGAATTTACTTGTATTTCGCTGTGGGAAACTTGGAGACGGAGGCCCTAATACTCTTCACGACGCAGCAAGTCTGACAATGGACAATACTGGGGATTTATACAGACAGGACTTCAACCGCAGCAGTACCATTTGTAGTTTGTCATTGCCATCCACCTTACCAAACTAAATATAAAACAAATAAAAAGAAATGAGTTCATATTAAAAGTTGTTTGACATTATTTGTAAGTCCACAACATGTCCAAACATCTAAGAGGATCATGAAAGATCAGTATGCTTAAATAAG
Organism: Ambystoma mexicanum; assembly: GCF_040938575.1. Taxonomy (NCBI): domain Eukaryota; kingdom Metazoa; phylum Chordata; class Amphibia; order Caudata; family Ambystomatidae; genus Ambystoma; species Ambystoma mexicanum. Next base: position 1,316,114,138 of record NC_090931.1, on the reverse strand, counting down.
TCTACTCGCATATTGTGCTCCCCTCATCCATATCCATCCCCCCTCCGGTATCAATGGCAGTATGCACATGTGGCAGTGCACTTGCAAGGGGATTGGGTAGATTGGAAGACCCAAGTTGCCCAATACCATGTAGACCTCAAAGGGTTCTTTTGCACAGTGACCATTGGACACATGGACACCGCAGACCCAGTGTCTCCAGACTCCCCTTCCAAGACCCCGTCCCTGCAATCAACATATGGATGTGTCCTTTGAACATTGGTCCGGACCTATTGCGCTCGCTTCATCCACATCCAACTCCCCTCCGGTATCAATGGCAGTTCGCAGCTCTGGGCATGTGCTCGTAAGGGGACTGAGCTGGTGGGAACGAGGACGTCAGACATTCACATAGAGGCTAGGTCGGAGGGACGAACACGTCAGACATTCACATACACACGCACATTTATAAGCCTTTAGATTGCAGAGATGTTTTCTTGGTAGCTTTCAAGGTGTTTAATATTGAAAGTTACCAATAAAACATCTCTGCAATCTACAATGGATATCCTCATCAATCGACTTTCTACCTTGCTTGCTGAATAGGTTAATCCAAGTAACGTTTAGTCAATTATTGATTTCTGGAGTTTGATCGTTTCCAGCTCAGCAACTCTATTGCTTTATACTCTAAGTTCACTGTATTCTCATTTTAATTTACCTCAAAGACTTCACCATTATCACCCTTTCTTTATTTTTATCTCTGGAATTAGCACATAATATTACAGTGTACTGTTTCCAAATGTAATGTTTCGTAATCCATGTTTTCAATGCATGTTTTCTGTAGGCGGCTCATAGTTTGTTCAATGTACGACTAATACATTTTTGCTTGTGGTAGACCAATGATTTTTGACTAATCTGATCAAATGATGGTTACTGGGCATTTTTTTAAATCTAAAAAAGTTTACTATCAAAGCTATGTGATGGTTGATTTACTCACTGTGATACTTAAATAATTGTGATATTTATTTCTATTTTATTAACAGATCTTAAGGACAATCCAACAATGCCTTCATGCATAGTTTTTGATTGCCCTATTATCAGCCATGTCAAAAATGATGGTACAGTGCTGGATGTATTTCCAAAAGTTAAGAAAATGGCTGTTGAACTGTGGATTTCCTTTGTCTGAGACTGAAAACCCATCCAAGGATGTATTGGATGACACGAGGGCCAATTGATTCCGCATCTGCAGAATGCACTTCTCTGAAGAGCTGTACGGACATGAAAGTACACTAAAAAGCTTTGCACCAAACTCCTTCGCACATTACTTCCCAATACAGTTCCAACTGAATTTCAGTGCACGCTGACTGCGGTAAGTACTGGACGTTGAAATGTTTATGTATGTTCCAATGTACTCAATTGGTCTGTATACATATGTCTTCTAAACAATCACACAATCTATTGAAATAGTGTGGAAAACGGTAACATGATGAAAGGTTTTGAGGTTTTAGGGAATAAGTCCATCAATATTTTATTACACAGGTTTCCTTCGTGACACAATGTACATTAATTTATACATTTTTCACTTCAGTCTACTTTGTGTATCCACACTGATGGAAGTACAGACCGTTCCCACGAAGGAAACCATAGACAAGTCAAATATCCAAACGGTGATGTCAAATGACATGCGTTTAAACCTATTTTAGAGAGTTTCATGTGGTATCAATTATAACACTAATATACCATTTTTATTGAGCACTGTTCTGAATATATACATTGAATACAGAAATTGAAGAGACACATGGACCAGATGTATACAAACTATCAGTTGTCATCCAATTTTTCCTTTCATTTAATTATTAATAGGTTTTCATACATAACTCAGGTTCTATTTGTATATATGATTCTCGAAGTGGAAGAGTAAATTGCTTGGTTTATACATGTTCAAATTTGCTGTTTTTCAGCTTGGTCTTGTGGTCAGCAAATCAAAACTGACTGTTTCAAGGCAAATTAGAAAAGCAAAGGTAAATAAGAAATAGTATTTTTTTAAAGAAGTTGTTCAGATGTTCTTTAATTGATATTACATTTGGGAGGTTGTACTTCACATATTCTGTATGTGTTCTATAAATTAAGCATGCTTTTTTAAAAATTAGAGGCATAGGAAGAAGTGGAGCATAAAGACTGAGACAACAGCACAAACTAATGATGTCACCTGCCAAACTGATGGAGCAACTACATTTTGAGCCTCAGCATGGGCCTCTCAAGATTCAGAGTTGTGATGAAGATGTTGAATGGAATGTCACCATTGATCCACGGAAAGTAAACATGGAGCAGTGCTACTGAACACAACATCACCAAGAAGAGACAGACAACACAGAAGATGTTTCTGAATTGCTTGCAGACCCGCGCACACAATCCACACCCTCTTAAAAATGTCAATCGCGGAAAGACGCAATATTCCCTGTTTCCCCAATACATGTGGGGGAGATATTTCAGGCTCACACAACGATAAAGTCCAGAAATATCACAGACTGAAGCATCTTCGCAATTGATAGACGATTGTGGTCATGATTTGGACTTCACTCTTAATAGTGTGGAAGACTTGTCCACCACCATTGCATCGCAAACCACTGTACTGCAGAATGCTTGGCTATTAAGGGAGCCAAAATACATTGTATTCAACCACTGCCTGCTTGAGATTATCAAAATGATTAAATGTTATAAATGACATAGGAGGATTTGTGGGAAGCCAGTGGTGAAGTTTACTTGTGTAGTCAAAGGCACCAACCTGAAGATCAAGGGTAGCTGTGTCCACCATCATAACACATTTTCATGATCTGCTCAACCTATGCTTGGAAAGGCGCCTGCCGGAAATGTACTTCGTTCATCTGCTTTGTTATGGGATCAACGTTTAGTAAAGTTTCAAGTTTCTGTAAATTTGTGGGACTTGATTTCCTTGCTAAAAGCCAATACTACAAATATTAGAAAAATGTCTTGTTCCTGGCTATTATCTAGGCCTGGAATCTCAAACAGATATCAATGGATAATGAACTTGCTGGAAAAAGGGTCAGAATTGCTGGTGATGGACAGTGCGACAGTCCTGGATTTTCTGTTAAATAGTGTACTTGCCACTTCCAAGACAAGGAAAGCAAACATATTGTGAGTTCCGTCGTTGCGCAAGTTTCTGAATCTACGTACTTGGTTGCAATGAGGAAATATGGTTTCATTAAATCCATTGAACTTCTGCAATCAGAGGAATGCAAATAGACCTGATATCCACTGACAGGCACGTTGGAATAGCAAAGGCCATGTGAGAGCAGATCCCACACATACAGCATGAATACGATATATGGAACGTTGCAAAATAAATTTCTAAAATAAATTACAGCTGCTGGTAAAGAAAGGGTAGAGAAAACATTCTAAATTGGTCACAATCTATCAGCAACCTTCTTTGGTGGAGTTCAACAACTTGTGATGGATCTGTAGATATTCTGCTTGAAAAATAGCCTTCAATGCTGCACCATTGTTCCAACATACACTCTTGGGAAGAAAACAAACATTTTCAACAATGTGTCCTTGGACCTTTGAGTAAGGAAGAAAAAGTGATTGATGTCAGGCTCCCCCCCCCCCGTCACACAGCACTCGAGAAGATTGTGTACGACAAAACGCTTAAAAGAGACATGAAGGGAGGTGTTCCATAATATGTGCCTAAAGTACAGGTATAAAACGTTGCATTTCGGCATAGATGGTATGGAGGCCAGAACAAGACTGGCTCTACTTGCACACAATGAGAAAGATTGTAGGGAACAAGCAAAATCTGCAGGAACCTTCGGGATCATTTGTTACAACATGTCGTTTACAAAAAGAAGCAAACAGTGGGTGATAAAGCCAATATTCCAGCAGATGGATTTTGAACTTACATTCAAATGATGTGTAGCGGTCTTGACAATTTTCTACAAAACAAGTTTCAATCTTTTGTCCAATGTTTGGAAACTGTATTGTTATAGAATAAATGTAATAGTTTAAAACTTGCAATGTAATTGTTGAATAATTCATTGAAATGTAGTTTTCTTTTGTGATGTAATCTTACTAGATGTGCATTAATAGTACTGTTTTATCTGTCCTTTTTTATATTTCTTTCCCTCAATATCATTAATTTATATTAAAATAAATGTCAATGTGGTTATTTCACTTGAAGGGTGATAGCGAATAGCTAGTTATCTAACAGCAATGCATACATGCCTGGTTTTGGGCAGTAGCTGCATTGAGTGTCCCAACAGTGAAATTATTTAACCAATGGACAGAATTTATGAAATCGTATTATTATATACAAATATATTATATAAAAATGGGGATCAAGGTAGAAAAGCCTGGTTTCCTGGTGTGAATTCAAATTCTGTTTTTTGAGAAGGGAGGAGAAGGTTTTGACATGTACAGGCGCATTACAATTAGGTTTCGTTGTAATGCTGTTGCTTGACTTTCCATTGAAGAAAGACTGACACTTGTTTGTAAAAATTCTTTTGACAGTAATGCAATCACCACCTATCCCGCTCACATCCGTATTGGGCAGACAGATCTACACTGCAACCACACTGCTGCAGGATGGCCTCCCTTCTGTGCATCAATATCAAACAACGCATACATGACCTGGGCAGAAATGCTTGTTTGTAACACTACAAACAGTAATGTGTGGTGTATGTGTTCAGCACCCAGGGTCGGACTGGGGCATAATATTGTGTCGGTCAAAATGAAAAAGTGTCCCACATTTGCAAGTGGCAATTAATTTATTTTATAACAGTGTTTGAATAGTACTCAAAGGCGATTTTATTGATAAAATGAAATGCACATTTTTAAATTTAACTAATATTTATCCTGCAACAATGTCAAAACTACTAGCTACATCATTAAGTAACTCATCTAGGTGGCCCACATTGGCCAAAAAACAGGCCACTTTGCTGAACAAATCTGGCACACATTAGCATTTTGCGCTTTGTTTCGGGCTTTGTGCTATTGGCCAGTTCATGCTTGTCTGCACCTTACCCAGGCGCATCTGTGAAAGAATCTGTAAATGTTGTAGGACCAGGCACCTTCCTAATGTTAAAATGGAAGCAAATATTTTACTACGTGGAATAGTTGAAATATTTCACTGTGTTTCACTGCACAGCTTTCCATTGAAAGCAGAAAATAATATTGTGCATTTTCGTGGCATGTTTTCCCTAAAACAAAACCAACCTGTGGATGGCTGAGAACACACAATAAAGGCTCCCATTGTTATTTGTCCTTGAATGAACCGTACTAACAACTTGAAGGACACAATGTGTCAGATATACACAAAGAATTAATAAGATTCACTATATTAAAAGCGGACACAAGAAAGTAAAGTTTCTATTACTGAGATCTGTCGTTCACTGTTGTTCACCGTCACATAGAGAGAATAGAAACTCAACAAATGATGTAAGCATGGTTTTACATAATATTTAGGCGACTGAGGACGATGGCATGTGTGCTGTATGCATGGTGATTAACGATTTGACGGATGAAAGTTCAATTTGACGCAAACAACTAGACATTGCACGTGTACATTTTAATGTAAATTGATATTTCACATATTTATGTACTTGGTATATTCTTTTATACACAGGGTGCTAACATTTATTTTTGCATTCTCTCATTTACATCGCTACGTTCTACCGATGTGCGCCTACCATGGGTTTGATCTTCCTGTTGACGGCTTTTTCAACCGTAATTGGACAATAATTGTCAACAACGCATCTGTGGTAACCATTATCTGGAACGATCACCAGACACTGATCTGTCCTTTAGTGGTAGCACTAAGGAGCCACAAGGGGCCTTTAGGGTCTGAAAACAAACAAATGTGAAAGTGTTGCATTTGAAAGTGAAACTACTCCTTTCTACTCACTAGTGGAACACCATGTGCATCAAACAATCCTCACCAATGGAACAAAAGTACATTAAATTTAACTATACAGACCTTTCACCAAAAAATGGAAGTACTGGGATTGATCGATCAATGAACGCAATAGGCATTATATGACGAAGGTTGTAAGAGAAAAAAATTGAAGCATGGGATGTTTGCTTGCTATAACAACTTCCATTGGCAAAAGGTATCAATGTTTTCGTGGACATAATCTTCTCTTTTGAGTGTAATGTCAAAAATAGAAGTACTTGTTACGTTCCTGACTATTGTGTTTTCTTCAAAATATAAATTTCGTCTCCTTTTTGTGAAATGAAACCACTTTCGCATAGTATGTGGATGTGTGTGTGTTTATGATCCTGGTTCTGCGTTCGGTAACAAGACGTGGGTGGTGTGAGAAACCTGAGGGTATTCTCCTACTCCCATCGGCTCCTCTACGCAGGTGGCAGGGAAAGACCATCGTGCTCGGATCCCGAACCTGGCAGTAGATAAGCGAGGAAGGATCACCAGGGTGGAGGGCCCTCAGGGACTGAACGTGGGATGCCTTCAGGCGAGACATGGTTTCCCCCTTATCCTAATGTCAATCAACCTATCACTCCCCCGACCTTTCTTGGTTGTTATAGGTCAACTTCCCTTCTTTCCTCTCTTGGGACACCTGACAGTGCTGAGATGAGTAAAAGACAGCTAAGAGTAATGAACACCACACACTCTCCCCACTCTGGTACTGAGATAAGGAAGAGACAGCTGAGAGTAATGAACACCATTCACTTTCACCACTTAGGTACTGGGACCACTTAGGTACTGGGATGAAGAATGTGCATGAAAGGTCTGAAGGTCAGAGCCATGGCCTCTTAATCAGAGTCGGGCATAATTGAATGATGGAATACAGCTGCAGCCCATTGAAGGACCACAGGAGTATAAAAGGCAAAGCCATTAAGGAGTGAGAGAGAGAGACCTGGGGAACTTGGATAGAGACTGCTGTAAAAACCAGGGAATCCGGAGGCAGCTGCAGTGGGACCCGAGGAAGAGATGAGATGCCGACTGACATCCCCAAACCAAAAGGAAGCCTCCCTTATGCAGAAGGAAGCCTTCCATATGAAGTGGGAGCAAAATGAGCTGCAACGAGGCACAAACGCCAAGGACGCTGTACCAGGCCTCACAGAGGCATTGAAGCCACCTACGCTGACCGAGCTATCACCACGATAGCGGGGCTCGCAGAAGCTGAAGCATTACCCAGAGAGGACCACCAGAGGAAGACGCCTACAACCCGTGAGTGGTGGGGAAGTTATCCAGAGACCGGGGTGCTCCGGGCTGGCTGCACAGGTTGGAAACAGCCCCCAGGAAATAAATACTTGCGTTTCAAGTGGAACAGTGAAGTTAAATGACGAAGCAAAAGGCTAGTGGCGTGAAAAGCATGCGCTATGCTAATATTGAATTACGAATTGAATGGAAACAACAAAACGGAATGCTAAACTAAATGAAAACAGCAAAACTGCTAATATTAAATACCGAATTGTATGAAAACAGCAAAACTGCTAATATTAAATACCGAATTGAATGAAAACAGCAAAACTGTTAATATTGAATACCGAACTAAATGAAAGTAGCACATCTTGAAATAACGAACTGAATGAAAATAGCAAACCTGCTAATGTTTAATCATTTACTGAAAGAAAATAGGAAAGTAAATTGAATGAAGGACTCTGACTGCAGAGTTGAAGTCAAGTCTGAGAAACGGTTTGATTTTGAAGCTGCCTTTGATAAATCACTTGTTTGTTGAGTATTGAGCTGCACAAAGAGCACTCAGGATTCCTGTTTGAATTACCTGTAATAGGTGGATCGTGTGATCCGACAACTGCGCCAGTATCGGAGGACCCATTCCATGCTAACAAGTTAGCCTACCATTGTGTCAAGAGGACAATTACTACTAGTGCATACAAGGCTTGGGGATGAGAACCCTGAGCTGTGAAGATTTGTTGGCACTGAGCTCAAAAACAAAGCTTCAAGATACTTCCTTTTGCGACATATTTTGATATTGAACTTGGGGAAGGGAACCCCGAGACTTGCTGCCAAGAAACTGAATGAACGTGGGGAAGGGTATCCTGACATTTGAAAAAGGTGTGGAACTCTATAACCTTAAATCCAAGAGAAGGTAACTTGAAGATTGTGGTGAACTTGTGGAGGAGAAGCTATAGAATAAGCTTGAGCTGGAAATAGCTCAGAAGAACAAGTTACTTACCAACTGTAACGTTCTTATGACTGGATGTTCCTCCCACATTTTCCTCACCTTAGATATTCGATATCTTCAGCTTTGCTGCTTCGTATTAAAGAATTTGCCACCAGAGGGCGCTGTGCTCGAGGTTGCGGCATCAATGTCCCTCAGAGGCAGCCGTCGATGTCATCCGTAGTATAAATGGCTCGAGCCGTGCCCGCTGGCTTCAGTTGTTTTTTTTTCATATATTTTTAAATTAGTAGATAAGGCGTACCTCTCAGACCCTACACCCTCAAGGAACATGGAGTTTAAAGACACGTAAAATGTACTATGAGGTAGGTTGGGAGGATCGATGAGGAACACGTGGGAGGAACATCCAGTCGAAAGAACGTTACAGTTGTTAAGTAACTTGTTCTTCGAATGGATTGTGTCCTCCCACGTATTCCTCATCTTAGATAGGCTCCCAAAGCAGTATGAATTTAGAGGAGGGAGTGCCAGAAATATTAATTATGGACTGTATGAAGTACAGCTTTTGCAAAGAGACTCCCTTGTGATGATGTAGAATCTAGAGAGTATTGCTTCACAAAAGTGTGCATAGATGACCAGGTGGCTGCTGCACAAATATCTTGTTAGGAAAACCCCTCCGAAGAGCTGCTGAGTTTGCCATGCCCCTGGTTGAATGAGCTCTTAGCCCATCTCGAGGATCTTTTCCAGCCAACCTATAAGATTCAGTGATTGCCAAAATTATCCACCTGAACAATGTTTGCTTTGTTACCGCTAAACTCAATTTGTGTCGAGTATATCCCACAAACAGTTGGTCACATTGTCGAAATTTAGCCAATCTGGATATATAGAAACTAAGAGCCCTTCTTGGGTCTAGTCTGTGTAACCTTTCTTACTCCTTACTAGCATGAGGAGGAGTATAAAAAGAAGGTAATGTTATTTTTTGTGACAGATGAAAGTCAGAGACCATTTATGGCAGAAAGGAGGGCTTAGCCCTAAGAATAACTTTATCCTTATGAAAAATGGTGTGAGGAGGCTTACAGAAAGTGCCTGCAACTCACTCACCCTGCGGGCTGATGTAATGGCCACTAGAAGTATTGTTTTTAAAGTAAGGAGCCTTAGTGGGCAAGAATGTAAAGGTTCAAATGGAATACATGTGAGAAATTTTAAAACCAAATTTAAATCCCACAAAGGTACTTGGAAAGGTATTGGGGGATACACGTTAGTGAGCCCCTTCAAGAACTGCACAATTATGGACATTTTGAAAAAAGACACTTCTGAGGAGCGCTTAAAAATTGATAGCGCCGCCAAGTGTCCTTTTATTGTGCCAACTTGGAGCCCCAAATTGGCCAAGTGTAAAAGGAAAGATAGTACTGTAGGAATATTACATTGGAATGGATCCACATTGTTATCCCTCTACCAGTTACTGAACTTGTTCCAACGACACCGGTACAAAGATTTAGTTGCTGGCCTTCTGGCCAAAAACAAAATCTCCATTATATCATCTGGAAGGTCCCAATCCTTATATCTCAGCCTCTCAGAAACCATGTGTGAAGGCCGAGTGTCTTGACCTCTGGATGGAGAACCAACCTTCCTCTTGCGAGAGAACTTCCTCTCTTTGTGGAAGATGTATTGGAGGGTAGATGTACATGTCCAGAAGGTAGCATGTCCGCCTGGCCCAATATGGGGCAATTGGGATCATGATTTTCCTGAACTTTCTTAACCTCCCGATCACATAAGAAATCACAGGGATTGGAGGAAACGCATACAGGAGTGGAAATTCCCAGCCCACTACGAATGTGTCCTCTAGAGCTCATCTTGGGGGAAATTCCCATGAGCAGTACTGATCGCCCTTTCTGTTGACATTGGCCACAAACAGATCCACTTGAGGGGTTCCCAAAGGGTGAAGATCTCTTGAAGGACTTCCTGAGCTAGTTCCCACTCGTGGGACACTATGCTCTGCCAGCCCAGAGCATCCGCCGACGTGTTCTGCTCTCCAGCTAGGTGAACTGCCGACAGAGAGATTGCTTCTTGCATTGTCCAGAACCAGAGCTGCATTGCCTCGCTGCACAGTGGAAGTGACCCTACTCCTCCTCTCTTGTTGAGGTAGTACATGGCCACTGTGTTCTCTATCATTATCAGGACATTGTTTCCCCGTACAGAATGCAGAAAGGTCTTCAGCGCTAGTCTGATTGCCCTCAGATTCAAAAGATTGATGTGTAGTTTGGACTCTAATGGAGACCAACGACAGCTGATTGTCAGATCGTTGGTATGAGCTCCCCACCCCGTGAGTGAGGCGTCCGTCACTACTGTTATCTCTGGCCATGGTTGCCAAAAAGATTCTCCCTTGAAGATATTTTACTTGCAAGCCCACCAAAGAAGATCTTGAGCCACTCTGTTCGGGACTTGCAGAAGATCTGACATATTCCCTGAAAATTGGGACCATTGAGTCCTGAGGGCCCATTGAAGGGATCTCATTCTCAATCTGGCCTCTGGCACTAGAAAAATGCAGGATTCCATGAGGCTGAGAAACCTCAGAAAATCGAAGGCTAACAGATGTTGGGCATTCTGAAACTTTGTAACCATCTGCAGAATGTGGTGAGCTCTCTCCTCAGGAGGCAAGGCTTTGCCTGAGGAAGTATCCAGGACTGCTCCGATGAATTGGAGCTTTTGGAGTGGAATCATTTGTGACTTCTTGTAATTGAGGGAGAAGCCCAGTCTGTGCAAGAAGTGGCAGCTCATAGTCAAGTGTTCCTGGGCTTGTTCGTGTGAACCTGCCCTGATCAACCAATTATCCCTGTAAGGGTAGACGTGAATTTCCTCCCCCTCTCTGGAGACTTGCTGACACCACAGCCATCAGCTTGGTGAAAACCCTCGGGCGGAGGTCAACCCGAATGGCAGAACTCAAAACTGATCATGAGAATTGCCAATCGCGAACCTCAGGTACTTTCTGTGCTTGATATGGATTGGCACATGAAAGTAAGCATCCTGAAGGTCCAAGGTTGGAGAGCCTGAAGGATCTGAGAAAGAGTAACCATCTTGAACTGGTCCTTTCCTGAGGAACTTGTTCAAGTTTCTTAAGTCCAAGATGTGTCTCAATCCTCCATCCTTTTTTGGGATTAGGAAGTATGGGAAATACCAACCCTTGTTCCTCTCTGCTACCCATACATGTTCTATTGCACCTTTCTCTAGCAGGATTAAGATTTACTGCAACAGGAGCGGATCTGGAATTTTGACAGAGTTGTATCCCAGAGGGTGATCCTGAGGTTTCTTCTGAAAAGGAAGGCAGTAACCCTGGGCCACTGTTTCTAGTGCCCAAGCTTCTGAAGTAATGCAACGCCATTCATTCAGATGCTGAGAGATCCTGCCTCCCATCGGGGTCTTGTGGTTCAAAACCTCAGAGTGGTTTTGCAGCAGCTGGAGCAGCGGCCGAGGGGAAAGATGCCACTGCGGGGGCTGATCTAGCATCTTTTCCTCGCCCCCAAAAACATTTCCTTTGCCCTCTTTGACTGGCCTTCTTTCCTCTTGCAAATGAGGAATACAAACTAAAAGGACGACCCCTCCAGGAAGATGAGCTGGTGTAGGGGCGTTGTTGAGGATGTCGTATGCAGGCACTAAGAGACTTAGCTGCCGCCTTAGCTTCTCCAAACTTTCATCCGCCTTGCTGCCGAACAACCTTAAGCCGTCAAATGACATATTGAGAAGTCTGGCCTGTACATTCGGTGCAAACCCTGACTTTCTCAGCCACACAAATCTGCGTAGCACTGCGCTAGATGCCATGGACCTACTGATGCTGTCAGCAGTGCCCAGACCTGATTGTAGGCATTCCCCCATAGCTCCTTTCCATCTCTCACAATCGCAAGGAACCCTTCATGCTCCTCGCCTTCAGCAATATGTTCAGCTACCGCTGTCATACAATCCCATATGGTGTATGTGAATCTTGCAAGGGTGCAAATCACAATTGTTGATTTTAATGCCATGCTTCCCGAAGAAAAAAATCTTACGAGACCATGCATCAACTTTTTTGTCATCCCTATCTGGGGAAATTGTAGGGTATGCAGAATTCCTAGTGGATGTGGCCGCCTGGACTTCAGGTGATGGATGCTTTATTAAATAATCAGGGTCCGAAGAAGAGGGCCTGTATTTACTCGTGATTTTTTTTATTTACTGCATGCGCCGACTCAGGGGTTTCCCATGAAGCCATTACCTTCCTTTGTAGAGCTATGCGACAAGGAAGTATGGGATCCTGTTGAGGGTCTCCAGAAAGTATATCTGTCATGTCATCCTGTTTGTAAACAAGGGAATTCCTGTTCCATCCTATGAATACTGTCACTCAATTCACCAGTCCCCTGTATCCTGAGTCTGCGTGATCAGCAGGGTCACGGTTTTCAAAATCTAACTCAGGAGATGTGTCGAGACCACTTGCTGTCTGCAGACACTCATATGGGTCAGCCATTTTAGAATGAAAGTGAATTTACTCCTCAGGAACTTCTCTTCTTCCAAACTTAAGACCAGCAGGTGAAACGTCCTCAGAGGATTGCTCCTCATAAATGGAAGACATGGATTTGAAAAAACCCTGTCTAGTTTCTGGATGAAACCTCTTCTCCGGTGGCATGGACCTTAGCTTCAATAAAGGGGTTGATTTGGGTATCGGAATTAACGATGCCCTCGACAAAGGCATTGATGGTGTCGATGTTATCGACACAGGCTTCGACACAGTTGAAGGAGCTTTTAACAGTGTTGAAGGAGCTCTCAACACCGTCGAAGGAGCCTTCGACACCTTTGAGGGAGTACTCTATGAAAAAGTCTTTGAGTGGGCTGTCGACGCCTTCGACCCAGTCGCCATCGAGGAAGCCTTGGATATAAACTTTAATGGAAGTTTGGTAGTCGGTGCCATTTTGTCGAGTATTTCCTCCAGTTTATGCAGTGGTAGGCGTTTTTTGTGAGGCGTCGGAGAGGTTTCCGTCGATAACACCCTCGATGATTTCTCGCTGGATTTTGATCTTTTTGTCTTTGATCTTCCTCTGTCACGTTTAGTATGAGCAGGGGCATGGTCCTCACTTTCTTTGAGGAGGTCTGGGCAGCATTCTCAAAGATTTTCATCATTGAGGCTCTGAAGGCCTCCCACTTTTTAGGGGAATCATATTTAGAAGGGCAGGTGATAACCTCTGCTTCTGATGACTTCGAAGAAGAGGAAGAGGGAGATCGGTGTCGCCTTTTCGTCAATTTATTTTTGAAGACGACGACAACTTCCTAGACCGGCTCCTCGACTTTGATTTCTTCGATTTGTGACGTTTGTCACTCGACTCAGCCGAGACTTACTTTCTTCTCAAAGAAGACTTTGAGGATTCCTCCCCCACCGCCAGTTTACCTCTACGTTCCTTGAGGGCTTTTGTTGGTCATTGCCTGACAGGAACCGCACTAGTCCACCCGATGGTCCAGAACCAAGCACCAGAGGCAAGCTCGATGGGGGAATCGGTAATCGACATCATCTTCCCGCATTTCTGAAATTGTTTTAAGCCAATTTTAGGCGTGGAAGGATTCAACAAAGAAGTCATAATTCGAAGAACTGAAGTGCCGTTTTCTTGATACAAAGCGAAAGCTATTGAAAAATGGAAGTGCAGCCAACGGGCGCGGCTCGAGCCATTTATACTACGGATGACGTTGACGGCTGCCTCCGAGGGACATCGACGCTGCACTCTTGAGCACAGCACCCTCTGGTGGAGAATTTCTTTTTGCGAAGCAGCAAAGCTGAAGATATCGAATATCTAAGATGAGGAATACGTGGTAGGACACAATCCATTCGAACTTTACTTTTGGAACACTGTTTAATTTATGGTTGACATCACTACACATTATTTTGATGTTCGTTGCGAGGTCAAGCATATGTTTTTGGACACAGACTTTAGTTGAACGTAGTGACACTGACTATCCTTAGTTTTGTTAGGTAGGGAAGTCCCAACATAGCATAGGGCAAGTTAGGCTTTACACCATCCTGACATTTAAGTTAATAAAGGTATTTTTGTTACATTGAATCAGTTGTATGCGTCTCCTGGCATGATGGCCATCTCACATTGATGACAGGGTTTGTTTGGTTACGCTGCCCATGAATATCATGAAAACCGGTGCAGCATATAGTTTTGACTAGTGATGTCAGCTTTAGGGGCGGGTGATCTGAATTACTGCCGCGAGAGCACTTGAACTTAGGGCGATGGATCAACAGATAAGATTAGCACAAGATGGCTGTACCCGACCAGTCGTTTTCGTAATTCGTAAATGTGAGAAAAAGTAAGGCAAGATGTATTGGATTGTTTTGGTAGATCGATCGATGTTTGCTCCAAAATACATGCCCGATCTGGCAGCGCACCGAAGCCATGTTGTTCTAGCTCGCATTTCGCACAAGCATTATACTCCACCCCTTGGACCTTCAACTACCATACCCTGACGGGCATGTAGGGGACACCCAAAATCTTCAGAACATTCTCCACAAATTAGGAGTACATGAGGCACAACAACAAAAACAAATCACTACCAAAGCAATTCCAAACATCCAAATCAATGCAGAACGCAGTGCTTCAGGAATCTATGAAAGCAGGTTTTCTCACCAATCCCCATCCTGATCTTGTTTTACTCGAGCAACTAGATCCTTTATACCTTTAAACAACACATTCCTTCCATTGTTTCACAACCCAAATTATGCTTCAAACACAACTATTTTGTTAAATAGCTTTCCTACAATTTCTATTATCCAGCAACAATTCAGTTAAAGCTTCTGAGTTTTCATTAAGCTCTTTAACCACCAGACAGTTTTATATTCCCCAGAAGGCAAGCCCCAAATCCCGATAATGGAAATGGCCAACACTAATACCTCAGTTTCGGAGAGTAAATGCACTTCAGAATTGCAGTCTGGTGCTAAAGCAGTATATTAAGCAGCACGTATAGAACGCCTTATTGTAGGTTTTAAAGGATTCATCATTAAACTAAGGCGTGTCAAAGAACATGGGCCACCAGAAATATTAGCAGGAATGTACGAGTAAGTGAAGTTTCCACAGGAAAACAACCAACCAGGTGGAGGTTTTACATGGTTCAGGTGGCAAGCAGTGAAAACAGTAAAATTCCATACCATATTATTTGATACATCAGCACAAACACTTATAGATCTTGTACATAATCGCTGCTCAAAAGCAGTCAGTTTTACATTCACATTAATCTTTAGCTGCTGACACTTCCCAAGGTAGGACGGATCACAAGTCATTTGATAAAAGACATCAGCAGGAGCGATGTCATGTGTCCGAATTTGGGTCATTTTTCTCCATTTGTGGATAGTGTCAGCACAGAAGAACAAGTTACTTTCTTACCTGGTAAAGTTCTTTCGATGGGATGGTCCGACGACGTATTCCATATCTATGACATGTAATCACCACAGCTGTGCTGCTTCGGAAACTTTTTTCGGCATCTGCGTCCTGCGTCGATGACGTCGATGCGCCGTCGTCGAGGACCTCCTCCGACGTCATCCGATGTGATAAGTAGGACGCACGACGCCCGTAGCCTCAGTTGTAGTTTTTTCCCCCAGAACGTGTGACATTAGTCAACTGCCAGTCAGACACAAAGCCTTGCGGAACATAAGCTGCAATCGCAAAAGAAATTCTGCAGCGGGGAAGGCAGGGAGGGAGCGATATGGAATACGTCGTCGGACCATCCCATCGAAAGAACGTTACCAGGTAAGAAAGTAACTTCTTCTTCGAGGGGATTGGGTCCTCCGACGTATTCCATATCTATGACAGACTCCCAAAGCAGTACCAGAGCAAGGAGGAGGGAAAGAATTTACAATCAAAATTTAGAATTGCCAATCAAATAGCAGAGCAAAGGACCGCCTTGCCAAAGGCCAGATCCTGTCCTCGGATGGAATCGAGGGAATAGTGATGTACAAATGTATGTACTGAAGCCCAGGTGGCTGCATCACAGATGTTGCGAATAGGAACACCCCTCTGCAGGGCAGTAGATGCAGCCATACCCCTGGTAGAATGGGCCCGCAAGCCAGCCGGTGGGTCCTTACCCGCCAAGCAGTAACACTCCGAGATGGCCAAAATAATCCAGCGAGACAAAGTCTGTTTCGTCACAGCTTGCCCCAAACGCTTTCCAGCGTAACCAATAAAGAGTTGATCGTCCACTCTGACCTGGGACATGCGTGAAACATAAAAGCTTAAAGCTCTCCTAGGATCAAGCCTATGGAGCCTCTCCTCTTCCTTACCAGGATGCGGAGGAGGATAGAATGCCGGAAGAACAATCTTCTGGGCCAAATGAAATTCCGTCACTACCTTCGGGAGAAAAGGAGGACGAACTCTAAGGGCAACCCTGTCCTTGTGAAATACAGTGAAGGGTGGCTTAACTGAAAGTGCCTGTAACTCACTCTGCGAGCAGAAGTAACCGCAACTAAAAACACAGTTTTCAGAGTGAACAGCCTCAAAGGGCAAGAATGTAAAGGCTCAAACGGAGCACCCATAAGAAACTTAAGAACAAGGTTTAAATCCCAACCGGGCATCAGGAAAGATGACGGAGGGAACCCATTAGTGAGCCCTTTCAGAAACTGTGAAATTAAAGGGATTTTAAAGTAAGAACACTCTTCAGACGAGCGCTTAAAGATGGACAGCGCCGCCAGGTAACCTTTAATGGTACCCACTTGCAAGCCCCTGTGGGCCAAAGAAAGTAAAAAGGACAGAACCATGGGGATGTCACATGCAAAAGGATCCACATTCTGAACTCTGCACCAGTCGCAGAACTTACGGCAACGGTACAGAGACTTTGTTGCTGGCCTTCGGGCCGAAAGCAACACCTCCATCACGTCTTCATGGAGGTCCCAATCCTTATACCTCAACCTTTCAGAAGCCAAGCGTGAAGGTTGAGGGATCTGACCTCTGGATGGAGAACCTGACCCCCCTCCCGTGAGAGCAGATCGTCTCGGTAGGGAAGACGACGTGGAGGGCAGATGGACAAGTCGAGAAGGTCTGGGTACCACGTCCTCCGAGCCCACGCCGGAGCAATGAGGATCATCCGGGAACCGAACTTCCGTAACCTCCGCAGCACTTGCGGGATGACGGGGACTGGAGGAAACGCGTACAGCAGCGGGAATGACCACTCCATCACGAACGCGTCTCCTAAGGCTCCTTTTGGAGAAAATTCCCGCGAGCAAAACCTTTTGCCCTTCCGGTTGACACTGGAGGCGAAGAGATTCACTTGAGATGTCCCCCAAAGGGCGAAGATCTCCAGGAGAATCTCCTGAGCCAACTCCCACTCGTGAGAGATCACGCTCTGCCTGCTCAGAGCGTCCGCCGTCACGTTTTCGCCTCCGGCCAGATGAACTGCAGAGATCGAAACTTCCTGCTGGATGGCCGGGAACTCGAGCGGCATCGCCTCCCTGCACAGAGGAAGTGACCCTGCCCCCCCCTTTTTGTTGAGGTAGTGCATGGCCACTGTGTTGTCCGTCAGGATCAGGACACTCTTTCCTCACACAGTCGGCAGAAAAGCCTTCAGGGCTAGCCTGACGGCCCTCAGCTCCAACAGATTTATATGGAGTCTGGACTCCGACGGAGACCAACGACCACTGACTGTCAGCCCGTTGGCATGAGCTCCCCATCCCGTGAGGGATGCATCCGTCACGATTGTCACCTCCGGCCAGGGAAGCCAAAATGGAGCCCCCTTCATCAAGTTGCCTTCGATGGCCCACCACAGAAGGTCCCGAGCGACCGAGGGCAGCACCTGAACCGGGTCGGACATCCTGCCGGAGGACTGCGACCATTGCATCTTGAGTGCCCACTGCAAAGATCTCATCCGCAGGCGAGCCTCTGGCACCAGAAGAATGCAGGATGCCATGAGGCCGAGCAACCTCAAGAACTCGAACGCTGGGAGCGTCTGGGCATGCTGAAACTTGTGCACCATCTGCTGAATGTGAAGAGCCCTCACCTGGGGAGGAAAACACTGCCCCAGGGAAGTGTCGAGCACTGCTCCGATGTATTGGAGCCGCTGTGTTGGCGTCAAATTGGACTTCTTTAAATTGAGGGAGAAGCCCAGCCTGTGAAGGGAGTGGCAGGTGACGGACAGATGATCCAGGACTTGCTCGGGAGAGCTCCCCCTGATCAACCAATCGTCCAGGTAGGGGTAGACGTGAATCCCCCCCTTGCTGAGATGCGCTGCCACCACCACGATGAGCTTGGTGAAAACCCTCGGGCGGAGGTCAATCCGAACGGCAGGACCCGAAACTGAAAGTGCGAGTCGCCAACCGCGAACCTCAGGTACTTCTTGTGCTTGGGATGGATCGGCACATTGAAGTAAGCATCCTTGAGGTCGAGACACACCAACCAGTCCTGAAGCTGAAGGGCCTGGAGGACTTGAGAGAGAGTAACCATCTTGAACTTGTCCTTCCTTAGGAGTTTGTTCAAACCGCCGAAGTCCATGATGGGTCTCAATCCCCCGTCTTTCTTCGGAATCAAAAAATAAGGGGAATACCATCCCTTGTTCCTCTCCGCTACAGGCACCAGTTCTATGGCGCCTTTCTCCAGCAGGGCTTGAATTTCCTGCGCAAGGAGCGGATCCGGACTCTGCAAAGAGAGGTTCCCCGGTGGATTGTTGCGAGGCCTGTGCTGAAAGGGAAGACAGTAGCCGTAGGTTATGATCTCCAGAACCCACACATCTGAAGTAATGGCACGCCACTCTACAAGATACTGCACCAGCCTTCCCCCAACCGGCGAACCATGGGGCATGGCCTCATGACTGAGTGGTAGCGGCTGCAGCGTTACCTGAGGGCAAAGAGGCAACTGCCCGAGCGGCCTTGGCACCACGGCTACCCTGTCGTCCACCTCTGGTACCCCTGCGTTGGCCTCTTTGACTGCCAGCTCCTCTCGCTTTACTGAAGGACGAGTAATAGCGAAAGGAACCACCCCTCCATTGCTGTCCCCTAGGACGAAAAGGCAGAGGTTAGCGAACTGCAGCGCCCAACAACTTCGCTGCAGCTTTTGAGGTCTGCAACCTCTCAAGGCTCTCGTCAGCCTTGCTGCCAAAAAGGTGTTCACCGTCAAAGGGCATGTTGAGGAGCCGGGACTGCACATCAGGAGCAAACCCCGACTTCCGCAACCACGCAAACCTGCGTATCACGGTGCTCGCCGCCATGGACCTGCTGACGCATTCAGCCAAGTCCAAACCCGACTGAACAGACTCACACATGGCATCCTTACCATCCTGGACCATAGCAAGGAAAGCAACCCGTTCGTCCCCTTCGGGAATATGTTCAGCCGCTAACGCAACACAGTTCCACAGAGTGTGTGTGAAACGAGACAAGGCACAAATGGAGTTGGCCGCCTGAAGCGCCATACCACCAGAAGAAAAAACTTTCTTCGCCCAGCCATTAAAACGTTTGTCGTCCCTATCAGGAGGGATGGTAGGGTACAACGCCTGCTTTGCCGGGGGCCGTGGCCGCCTGCACCACCAAACTCTCCGGAGTGGGGTGCCTGGTCAAGTAGCAGGGGTCGCTACTGGCTGGACTGTATTTTCGCGACAAGGACCTGCCCACCGCCGCGAGACTCTCCGGAGCAGTCCCAGCCGGCGCCACCCTTCTCTGTAAAGCCATATGGAACGGCAGTACCGGGTCAGTTGGGGACCAACATCAAGGATGTCCGTGAGATCATCCTGCACAAACTCCCCTGGGGGAGCAGACCATCCCAAGTACTCAGAAACCCTAGCCATAAGGCGTCGGTACGAGGAATCGGCATGAGAGCCAGGCTCAGGCCTTCAAAACTCCACCTCCGCAGAGGTGTCCAGTCCACTGGCATCATGCAGTGACTGCCTCAAATCGTCAAACTGACTATGGCCCGAGACAATTTCATCTGGAACCTGACTAGGAACCAGGCCATCAGAATCCTCATCCGCCTCTGAAATATATTCCAGGTGGTGAAAAGAAGGCACCCGAGAGCCTTCCTAGGGGGTTCCCCCGTGCCACGGGGTACCTCCGACTCGAAAGGCGTCGAGGGCGTCGAATGAATTGGCGCCGGCTTCGAGAGAACAGGCATCGGCGCCGAGAGGATCGGCGTCGACATCGAGGAAATCCGCGTCGATGTCAGATGCAGCGCCGCCAGCATCGGCGGCGTCGACACAGTCCTGGAAGCCGGAGCCTCGAGAAAGCCTGTCGACGCCCTCGACGCCTCAGACGTCGATGTCTTCCTCGAAGACATCACAGGTGCACACGGTCTCGACCGGGACCTGGAACGGGTACGTCGAGAACGAGTCCCCTTGTCCGAACGGGACCTCTCCCGTGACTCGTGCCGACCACTCTTGCGAGCGGTGTCTCTCGACCTCTCACGACCGACCCCACTCAGGGGCGCGGACGGCTTAGTACCCTGCGACTCGAGAATCGCCAGCATTTTCTTCCCGAAGGAAGCCCATTCCTCCGGCGTCGCACGGCTGGTGGGGTAAGCGACGTGCAGGGCAGAGTCCGCTGAAGAGGACCTGGAAGACGACCGGTGTCGGCGCTTCCGAGAATGCCTCGAAGAGGCTGAGGAGTGGCGAGACCGACTCCTAGAAGGAGACCCACGAGACTTCCGATGATGACGCGGAGAGTCTCCTCTCGAATCATCCGTCAAAAGCCCCGCAGACTTCGACTTCCGGGGCTTGGACACCCGACCTACTGACAACTTCTTCTTACGTTCACGTAAGGCTTTGGACGTGAGCGACTGGCAGTCGATACAGTCATCCGTGTCGTGGGCCTCCCCGAGGCACCAGAGGCAGGCGTCGTGCGAGTCCGTCACCGACATCTTGGACCCACACTCCCCGCACTTCTTGGAGCCCGGACGCGGGGTCAAAGACGAAGTAGAAGACATCTTCACATGAAGGATTTTCATAAAAACGAACAGGTTCGAAGAACCGAGAAGAACAGAACTCCAAAGAGTCGAGGCGTTAACCGAGATTCACGAAGCCACACGTTCGCGGAAAAAATGGAACTGAGGA
This sequence comes from Ambystoma mexicanum, assembly GCF_040938575.1. Taxonomy (NCBI): domain Eukaryota; kingdom Metazoa; phylum Chordata; class Amphibia; order Caudata; family Ambystomatidae; genus Ambystoma; species Ambystoma mexicanum. Next base: position 1,316,093,028 of record NC_090931.1, on the reverse strand, counting down.
TATGGGCGTCGTGCGTCCTACTTATCACATCGGATGACGGACGTCAGAGGAGGTCCTCGACGACGGCGCATCGACGTCATTGACGCAGACGCCAAAAAAAGTTTCCGAAGCAGCACAGCTGTGGTGATTACATGTCATAGATATGGAATACGTCAGAGGACCCAATCCCCTTGAACGTATAGTATTCAAATACTGAAAAAGAATTCTGGATATCCGATTGTTCAACCAAGGAATCATTATGCAAGACTCCAAATAACGCCTTTAAAATAGTGGCAGGCATTGGAATGGCCACAAGGCATTTTCCGTTCAAGGCATTTGGAAATCAAATCTGCGGAACTATGCACAAGAGTCAAGCAGAAATGCTAAATGTTCAAAACTCGCTGGGCTAAATAGACCTACACGTTCTCGGGTTGTCTGATAAGGACTGAATAACCATGATGTGAAAAGGACGCCGAAATCCCAGAAGGGGGTAAAAGCAAAACATTATGTTGCTGCACCCACCGTTTCCATAATGCGCCACGATAAGCTGAAATAGACGTATACTCTGGCATTACACTGGTAGGAGGAATCTTAGTTTTCATCCATAAACCCCATTCCACTTGGAGAATAGAGACGTCTGCCACATTCGCCAACATGGTCCCGGACCCTCCCAAATGGACTCCACCGTGCCACACTCAGGAGATATCAGTGGAGTATATCACTCACGCAAATAACATTTGTCAGCCGGGATATGGGTCCATTTCCTTTTCCCTGGTTCCATAACCAGAACTATTTGGTTTTCTCCAGCTGCTATAACATCTGCCGGAACGGGCGGACCACTAGGTTTCTCGACCCATAATTTTGCACCTGGGACCATTGCATCTGATGAGCCAAAACCCTTCTGCCCACAAATAGTTAAAACCATGGCTCTTCTTTCTTCACCGTGGACAGTTTTACAGGTACTAGGACCAGTCGTTTTCGTAAATATGAGAAAAACTAAGGCAAGATGTATTGGATTTTTTTTGAAGATTGATCAGTGTTTGCTTCAAAATACATGCCCAATTGAATGGGCCAATAAGATTTCTGAGCGAACTCCAGATGTAATACTCCGGCAGCGCAGAATACCATCTTGTAGCTTCTGACCAATCAAGTCAGTCAGAATGGAAACAAAACATACTCTTAAAAGCAGAATACAATAAAGCTCTCTCCAGTATAAACTGTTACACTCAAAGCACAAAAGTAAAGGAGATCAATGTGAAAGCATCATGGAAACAATGGGAGCTCTTTAAAATACCACTTAGCAAATTTCCTCTAAGCTTAAACAGCTCCACTGGCCCATACAAAATGGCTACTGATATAACAGGGCTTTTGGCAGGATGCACTGATCATGGCTGATGTTGGTTTGTTTATTTACCCTTAGGTAACCGGGGGCAACAATACAAGAAGTCTTATAGCTTAGTTACAGTGCATAACACAGGTCGGTACAACAGGTACATATATACATATAATACAGAGCATAACCTTAGTAAGTCAAGGAAACATTTACATATAAATCTATATATACACATATATAATATCATATATATATATATAATACATACATATATAACATTATATATAACCACATATACATGTTCGCCTAAAGTACAGTATGACTCAGCGGGTGCAAGGTCAGGTGAGAGCCGGGAGTTGTAGGAATGGTGTAAATCAGGTGATGTGTCGTTAGTGCACAACCATTCGAGTGCCTTATGTCTAAATTTAGGGTAAGGTTGTTCTAGTCTGAGGTCAAGTGGTAGCTTATTCCAGCATTGCGCAGCTTTAAGGATGATAAAGCAGATGACTAGCATTTAGGCTCCTCTCTTTATGCATCTTCTTTAAACTACCATTAAGTGCACAAGGCTCACTCCAGCTAAACCTAAAAATGAATGTGAATAATGAAAATGAAACCTAGAAAGAATTTAAAAAGGAAAATGTGCACATAAAGATGTACAATTGAAAAAGTAGCAGAAAGCGACTCTTGAAAAACAGAAGCGAATCAACCTCTCACACATGAACTGCGGTACCGCCAACTGACTAAGACATATATATTCCATCTTGATTGCTGTTTTGCTTTTGTTTGGCCACGTGAGGAGAACACTTACACTTACGTTTCTCCGGCCCCAGGCAAAATAAGTTATTGGACTCAGACAGGCAAGAAATCACACAGACTACTTGTTATAATAGAAAATGAAAATGGCTCGTTATAGGCCCTTTATTCACACAATATATGTATATATGATCTTAGCATACATGAATAAACATACACTTAGATATATAGAAATATAGATATCCATTTCTTCACAGTTAGCAAAGACGCAGAAGACACCTTGCTCTTAGCCACTACGACACTGCTTAGTCCCTGAGCAGGTAGGCAAAGAGATCACTCGTGCTAACTGGGTCTGAGGCGGAGCGTCCTCCCTCTCAGCAAGACTGCATCATCCGGGGGTCCAAGTTCTAACTAACTTTGCCACAAAATGTCCTCTTCTTTATGGGGGCATGTCCCTGCCCTTCTCAGTGGTGTCTCCCCTCGGCCGAAGAGCAGATCACAAGTGGAAGGGGCAGAGAGTGGAAAAAAACAGTCAGGAGTGGAAAAACCCAGCACCCCTCTCCTCGCAATCATTCCGAGAACCCCAAATCATGCACCAGCAGGACGCTCCGATTTCCTTCCCGTATTCGTTCTTCAATGGACAATACCATAACTATTCTACGCAGCAAGTCAACTCAGCAACAATATTTATGTAGTTACGTGACCTTGGTCTGCTTTTCGCTACTGAAATGCTTGTTTATTCTGCAAGGCACGCGGAGACACAGGCTTTTATTACAGTGATGGTAGATGAGTGTCCAAAATGGCTGCGCACCGACGCCATGTTGTTCTAGCTCGCATTTCGCACAAGCATTACACTTGCATGCTCCTCGCAATGGTGATGCTGGTAGAAGGCCATCCACATGCTGTGCCAAAACAATGTTCTTCTGAACATTAGTGTGTGTAAATCTCTCTTTAAAGTCTGGAAAAGAGTGCTGGGCGCTCTACAAACCACTGTGGAAGGTTTGCTCAGTTCTACTGCACATTTTTATTAGTAACTGCAATATTGACTTTTGGGGTGTACAGGCACCGTGAATAATGAAGAATTCATATCTCCTTACCAGGTTTCGTAACTGGAAGAAAAAAAAAGTATTGCAAGGGCTACAGGTCAGTACACCAATGCCTTGCAGAAGCAGAGACTCAAGGATAGAGTTTCTACCTCCTTCTGAGTCTCTTGAAATGGAATGTTGTTGAATATAGGGAAGCAGTTTGCTTCGGTTCAGGGTAATATGTACATGTTCTACATTCATTATGCGTCCAATCTCATTTGCAGGAGCAAACATAATTGCAGGCAAACCGGTTGCAACAAAGGAGTCTTGTTGTGCTGTCCATTCGATGGGGCAGCTCGATCCTGTAACTGCAGTTTCACATACAGAGGAACAGCCGGAACAGTAAATAGTGCAATCCAATTTACATAGATTTAATCCCAAAAGGTTTGCATGTGTCAAAGGTCTCTGGTGAAAATGATGTTGAGATGGGACCGAGAGTAAGAGTACAAAATCGTGGGGCATGAAAAGGCTGACCGCGAATACCCTGAGCATTTATACGGTTATCTGAACATACAGCATGTTGAAATTCAGAAGCTTTCAGTGTAGAAGGGGAAGCTGTGGTGTCCAATAAACAGGATACATTTTTACCCCTAGCATAACATTCTACATAAGAGTATATGGATCAAGGAGAATCTGCCCCCACCTAATACAATGAGCAGTGTAATAACTGTAATGGGTTCAGCCATTAGAAATCTGAGTGTCCAAACCAGTCAGCTCAGCAGACAGCCCGATCCTTTCCTTAATACTATCCCCAATCTTTTCCCCCACTTCCTTCAATTCCCAATGGGACAGCAGAATGACCTGTACCGTCATTGCGCTTATAATTGTTATGTATTCAGGGCTCAGCCAGGATCATAGCTGACAAATGTAACCCCACACTTAGCCCTCCACCTCCCCCGGCCGCCCAGGTCTATGGCTGGCCCTTCCTAGAGAGGGTTCGGAGTTGCTGAATCTTTAGCACCAGTAACTCAGATTCAGTAACTTATTTTTGTTTTTCCGTCTTCTCATTAAAATACTAGGCATCCAGCAATACTTCAGATAAAGTTTGTCCTTCGAAACCTACAAGTATTCCTTTTATCCCATCCGGAATCTTGGGCTAAAGTCCCATTCTGTGCTGTTTGAACTGCATGGGTATTCCAGAACATTGGTACAAACATATTGTTTAACTTTACTGGTAATGCTCTGTATTCTCGTTCTTATACTGCTTGCATGCTCTGATCTAGATCCTGTCAGCATTCTTGGATCACATTTCTAAAACTGTGTGGAGAAGTCTGGCAGTAAAATCTTTCAATTTTCTTTTTGAGGTTTATTGCAGTGGGCGGGAGCGGTCGGGAGCGGTGCTCCTCTACTTCTTTTAATTAGGTTTTACCATTCCTATACTTTTATTTTAAAAATAAACCGTTCTGGAACTGTTTCATTTTAAAATAAAAGTGTAGGAATAAGTTGAAACTTGCACTTTCAGTGCACTGCACTGGACTTTCCCTTAATCAGCAGGCACATGTGTTTTGGGGTTTGTATTGTGCATGATAGGGAGCGTGGCAATGGGGTTTGTCGCAGCGGTTGAGAAAAGTAGGGAACATAGTTCCACTACTACTTCTCGTACGCTTCGACCACTGGTTTATTGTATGGGCCAATTGCATCTTTGTTGGAGTAAGGTGAAGGTCTCGGGGAATAGCAGCACGAAGTAACTGGTTTAGATCAGAACAAGTCGGGTTAGAACAGTTTATTTACATTTCGAATAATTCTTTGAACTTATAGGATCATCTCTGATTTCAGGGAAATGTTGAACAAGGCCAAACAGATCTGCGGGATGTCATGGGGGCATGGACAGTCACAAGTGTGTTCCCAGCTGCAGGCAATTACCCTAACATGAGTGCCATGGAGCTGTTTGGAGCTGTGGTTTAGTGAATCCTCTGAAAGCAGAAGAGGCTCCTGCCAAAGGTGCAACAACGAACACATTTGAGATGCGCTATCTTGTGGCCATCAAATGACTCGAGGGCAGGCAGGCCTCTCTGACAATTATGTAGGATTGGACTCACTGTATGCTGGAGGTACATTCATGGTTATGTCTCGGCTGTGTAACTTAATCTGTTCATTGGGATGGTGTGGGGGTGCAGATGAAAGTGGCTGATCGGGTGATGTAAGTTCAATATTAGATGATTCTAAGAGTGAAGAATGTATTCTGGAGTTTCTTTATAATAAAAATAATGTATTTCCTATATAGCGCTACCACACCCATAGGTCTCAGAGCGCTGAAGTAACAGAAGACATTACTATCCCACGGAGTGGTACTCCATTTATCAACCTTGTAAGGATGAAAGGCTGAGTGACCCTGCCGGGATTCAAACCTGCCATAGCTGGCTGCACACAGTTATCAGGGGAAAGCGCTTAGCTCACTGTGCTATCTGACCGGCTGTAGGTGGGATACAGCTTGAAGTGATGGATAAAGCCTGGCTACTGTCTGTTTTTTCTAGGGACATTCAAATTGTGAAGACTTAAGGATCTACGACGACATAAAATGAAAAAGGTCAAACATGACACCAAGTCACAAATGCGGAAAGCATCCAAGCTATGGTAGCACAGATCTATTGGATTTGGGAGGAGACATGACAAACAGCATTAATTTGTGCATTCACAAAGTGGAGATCAGGCCCAGGGATGTGGGGGGAATATCACAGGGTGAGACATGGTATGACTTCTTGGACGATAGTGAGATCCTTCCCAGGTTCTAGCATCTTCTCATTTAGGTGAATGTTAATCTAGGATTAAAAACCAACTGACACTGAGATAAAAAGATATAAAAGATGTTACCTTTCCAGAATCATTTCTTTATACCCCTAAAACCCCATATCCTCCACAATATCAAAGATATGCCAATAGGAACCATGAACAGGTGATCATTTTAGCTCCCTTCTCTCTAAAAAGGCTAAACCTTATAATTCGTTTCTTAATAAAATCTGGGGAAGAAAATCCTTCTTAAAACCTTTCAAAGAATTAGAGAAATCAAATGTTTCCAAATTAAACTACAAGTCCCAGAATCCCTCAGAGACTGAAGCTGAAGAGGGCAGCAGAGGCATGTAGAAGTCCAGGTCAGACAGGCAAGCCCAATGTAGACACGGTCAGGCAATTAACCATTCGGGCCTGTACCTGCACCTAATTAGCCCACCTGAGGGGCATAAAAGGCTTCAGCAGCGAGGAGCAGCAGAAGGAAGCTGGGGCAGGAGCTGGAAGTTTGGCAGTAGCAGAAGTAGAAGAAGCAGGGCACATAGCCAGCAGTTCACAAGGAAGTGTGGCCACAACAGGGACGCCAGGGTAGAAAGGAGGCAGTTTTCACCTGCAGACGGAGTTGGTTCTGTGCTCACAAACCCTGAATAGCTGTGGCAGCACTGGAAGGAACTGCTAGCAACAAACAGTCTTTCCAGGTGTGCCTCATTGTTCTGAATGCAGAGCTGAAGTTGCAGTTGTTCCAAAGGCCCATGTGCAGAAGCAAGACGAGGGAAATCAGAGTAGGAGAAACACTGTGGGGCAAGGGAGCCTGCTCTCACAGTTCTATCGCAGAAGGAAGTAGCTGAGAGGAGAAAACCTTAAGTGAGAGCATCTTCACAAATAATAAATATAAGACACTGCAGAAGGTGAAGCAGAGAAGTTGTTGTCAAAGTGGAAGACGTACTTTTCTCTTTAACTTAATCTATATTTTCCTGGAAGGAAGTCATCCAGGAAACCCCATTGGTGCTGTTATTTTCTTTGTGGTACTGTAAAATAATCTTTTCACAAAGCAAGGAAGAGATCTTTGTGGTTGGTGGATTTTATTTTTGTGAACTTTTTTTTATTAGGAACTATTCAAGACTTTGGTTAAGGCTTTTTGTTCCTTGGAGGAAATTCACTTTGGGACATTTTTGGGGGAGCAGGATCTGCCTAGCACCACTAGAAGTCATCCAAGGCACTGGGTGTTTGGGTAACCTTTTATTTCTGTTGTATATATGTTGCTTTGAATGTTTATGTTGTTTAGTGTGAGGGTTAGTTTTGTGAATGATAGGAGGTTTTCCTGTAAGTCTTAAAACAGGTAGGGAATCTCCTGGTAGAGTAGGTTTAGTTAGGATTTCTGTAATAATTTTGTGTATAATAAAAAGGCAAATCCTGAGAAAACTCAATACAGTCGTGATCCTCACATGACTGACCCCCTCACAATGGTTATTCTTACTTTGTGTTTTCGTGTTCCAGTCCTTCTGTGTCTTTGCACGTTTTTTCCTTCCCCTGTATTGGAACGTAGGTGCAGAGGCGGCATGGTGGGAAATTGACCAGGGGGCTAGAGGGGGCGGGTGCTTACTCTCCACGGATTAGAGACCTGGCTGATAGGCAGAGAGTAGGCGATTGCGGGAGAACACGAATAGGGTTCACCATTGACAGTGCTGGGACATGTTCAATGTTGTCTTATGGAATGTAAAAGACCTTTGACGACTCATTAAGAGGCATTGCTTGCTCTCACCTGAGAAGACTGGAAGCACATGTGGCCCTTATTCAAGTGACATCTTCCGGCAATTGAAGCAGCGAGGCTGAAAAAGCAGTGGGTGGGGCAGGCATGTGTTTTAGAGGCTGTGAGATGGGGGCGTCTCCATTCTTTCCCATAAGAAGCTCTCAGTATGCATTGGAAATATTAGAACAGATGACAGTGGTAGATGGATAATGGTGGAGTGCACAGCGAAGTGCTGGTAATAATATGGAACATATATAGCCCCAACCAAGCCAACCCTGAATTTTGGCATAAGGTGAGTGACATGGCCCAATAGTTAAATGCCTCAAATTTGACAATATGGGGAGATTGAAATCTCCAGCATGACCGTTCCTGGATATGAAATCACAACGTGGATTCAAGCGTTCCAATATGCATAAGGCATTCCAATATTTTATCCAGGGCAAACATTTAGCGGATGTGTGGAGGCTGTGCAACCCCACAGAACTAGAGTACACATTTTACTCACCCATGCATTCCTTACATTCGAGAATAGATTAGATCTTTTTGAGTAGAGGGTTAGTGAAGAGAGCGATCAGGGTCGAAATATCACGCACAGTGATATCGGACCATGTCCTGGTAACCATGGGCCTTAGATTGGGAGAGCATCTAACCTAGGAATAGTAAGTGGCAACTAAACACTGACTTACTAGGCTCTCCAGAATTTAGACACAGGATCGGTTAATTTACAAAGGATTTTTTCCAGCTTAATGAGGAGGAGGTGATTAAGCCTAATGTAGTGTAGGATGCCTATAAAACCACACTTAGGGTGCACATAATAGGTTATATAGCTGGAAATAACAAAGAGGCGCAAAAGCTGGCTCGGGGGAAACATGAGGAGATAACGGAGTTGGAACTTCAGTATGTGAAGGCTCCATCGGAACAGATGCTAAGAAACTTGATAAAAGTGAAGTGCGAATATAATAAAGTCAGTACAAACAGGGCCGCAGGGGTACTCCTGAAGTTTAACTCCAAATTTGTTGGCGGCGCCAACAAGGCGAGGTCCCTGCTGGCAAAGTATCCTAAAGCCCGTAACAAGAACAATAAGGTCTCAGCAGTGGTAGTGGGGGATTGGTCGGTTTGTAGTGACGACAATGAGAGGGAATTTGCAATGTTTTATGGCTCCCATTACAATCCAGAATCCAAGCCAAGTGATTCACGGATTGAGTGTTTAGGTAATACGGGGTGGGGGGGGTGTTTCCCCTAAAGCAGGCACAAATCCTGCCAAAGGCCTACGAGGAATCGGAACTGGAAATAATCATAGCTGAAATTACAGGAGCTATTTGTAAACCGAAGAAGGGTAAAGCGCCAGGCCCCGATGACCTCCCAATTGATTTCTTTCATACGTTAAGGGATATGTTGGCACCCAGGTTACAGACTTGTCTGCATGCTATGTGGTGGCTAATGCACCTAGTGGATGTTTTATGAGGCCATGGTGCATGTAACACCCAAGCCGGGAAAGAGTCTGGATGTGAAGAATTAGAGACCCATATCATTGATTAACACAAGGCAAAAATGTACGCCAAAGTGCTTGGCCTGCAATTTTAACCAATACTTCCTGGATGAATCCACAAGAATCAAAAAGGATTTTTTAAGGGCAGACTAGCCTCATCTAATACCCAGCTCCTCTGCGATGTGATGGAATTGGGGATAAAAACAGCTAAACTTTGGGCAGCAGCTACCTTAGATGTTGAGAAGGCATTTGACGGTGAGCTGGGGGTTCCTAAAGAGGGCTTTGCAATGGCATGGATTCGGGCCCATGATAACAACATTGATTATGATGCTATACAGGCACCCTGTGGTCACGGTATAAGTAAACAGGGGTTTCTCTAAATACTTCCCCTTGTTTAGGAGCACAAATCAGGGTTGCCCTCTTTTTCCTTTACTTTTTGTTCTCGCCTTAGAACCATTACTCCATTGCATCTGCGAGAATGACTCTATTGAGGGGGTGGGCTCCCTGCAGTTTATTGTCTAAGAATCAGTGTATGCAGACATACTTGGGATATTTAGAGGATACTGAAATGTCTCTTCCCTGCTTCCTGCAAGTGATTGAGCGGTACTCTGAGTATGAACTCAATTTAGGCAAAACGGAAGTAATGCCCATAAACAATGTATGTTTTAGTTCACATATGAAGGGTCAGAGCCTCAAATGGCAGCAGTGCAGTACCAAATACCTGAGTGCTGAATTCTCCAATCAAATGGCGTATACCCTAACAATGAATTGTGCGCCTATTAAAGCCAAGAGAGGGGTTACTGAGCAACTGGTCCCTGCTACTTGTTTCCTGGTGGGGGCGACTTCAGACGATCAAGATGTGTATTTCCCCTATAGTGGTGTACAGCCTCGAAATGCTACCCCCTCCACTGGCTCTAATCTTGTTTTAGGACATGTATAGGGGACTGGCCAAATTCTTGTGGAAGGGAAAGAAGACGAGGGCCAGGCTAGATCACGATATGCTCCAACTGCACCTGCCCCGAGGGGACGCAGAGGGGGTGAAATTACCTAATTTTCAAAAGTGTGTAACAGTGTTTGGTATCAACCAAGGAATGGGTTGGTTCGCAGAGACAGACCTTGAACAGCAACCGGCATGGCTTCATCTGGAAGCATCGTTAGCGTACCCCTTTCGGGTATGCGATAACCCACTAATTTGAGCCAAACCGTCCCTACAGGGGGTTGGCCAAATCAGTTTTACTTGTGAGGCACTACAAACTTTGGGGTGGTTCCATGGGTGGTGAACCGCATCCTCCTGGGAAGGGCAGATACAACTGTAAATTGGGATGCCTGGAAGAAGAGGGATATATTGTACCTTCATCATGTTAGCCCAGCCTATGGCATTATTTACTTTGTTGCTCCTCAGAAGACCTTTGACTGGTGAATTCTTAAGGTATAGTCAGCTGGCTAGGTGTGCAGCGAGGATGGGAGCCAGGGGAGTAGGATTAGGGATGAGGTGAAGGAAACATCCCTGTAATGCGTCTGGTATCTATGCTGTCTTTAACCAGGGGGATAAGTACAATCCTAATAGGGCAATTGAAACTGGCATAGGTGGGTGATTGTGGGGTCACAATACCAGAAAATGTATGGTCGACCATATGGCAAAAAAATCAGGCACCGCTCACATGTGGTCTCCACAACCCAGCCACTTTATATGATGAATATTAGAGCTCTTTTCACCCCATCCAGTCTTGCAAAAGGGGACAAGCAGAGTGGCAGGGTACTATACTGGTTGTGCAAGGAAGTAAGGGAAACCCTTGCTCATTTGTTATTTTGGTTCAGATCATCAAGGACCTTCTACTATTCAGATGTCTGGCAGAGGATTCTCTGCATATGCAAGGCTGCTATTCCATTTTCCCCAGCAGCAGTGCTCACGGGGAGTTTGCACCCCTCGTTCTGCGGGAAAAGGACCCAAGGGAAGTTACTGGATGAGGATGCCTTAATAGCCATAGCAGTCAAAATCATAACGTCGAACTGGAAGGAGCTCTTCATACTGTCTGTGCTGCATTGGTGGAAGTTGGTGGCGTATACTCATCGTATTGAAACTTGGTTAACCAGGAAATCTCAAGTACTAGTGTACAGTCTTCCCCCTTGGCAGAACCTAGAAGAGTGTCTCAATGCCACATTAGAGGATGGTAGTCAGAGCTAAGTGGGACAGATCCATGATGCCTGGGCGAAGAGCTGGAGAGGTACACGGAAGGAAGCAAGGGTCTTCTATGGGGCCAATAATTGATGACACTGGGAGTGACCCGCCAACTGCCAGTATGAGCTATCATGACACCCTCCAACGCTTATGGGCATCCTTTCTGTAGTAGGCCAGTCGCATAGCATGAGGAAATCAGACTAGATCTTGTAGCGTCTGGATTTGGGTTGTTCGTTCGTGACTGAAATGATAGCGGATGAAAGAACCGTAATGTATTTTCCCGAACATACAGTTTGTTCGTAAATACGATTTATAATACAGAACAGATAAATAAATATTTAAAAGTGTTGTATATACACTCAATTATTATGAATAATGTATTAAATGAAAAAGGAGAAAATAAATTACTACACCGAGAGGGGCAGACACGGGTTGATGATACAAATGCGGGCAAAATCCTGCGAGACATGAGATTCAGGAAATTACATTGAAATACTTACACTTATTTAGCAGATGATGTTTTGAAAAAAGAGAACGCGTAAGAAAAATATGAAAGGAAAACCGGCAACACGTGATACAAGCAAACCGTGTAAGAAAAACATTATGAAATTTAAGGTAAGTGGGTGATGAGGCGTTAATAGACCACCACAAAAGCATGAAAACGGAACAGGGCAGTAAAAAATATATATGCAGTAGCAATCGGGCTAGAAGAAAAGACATAAGGAGCAGATGAAAATATTAAGTGTTACTCAAACTTACTCCTAGTCCATAATCCCCTTTCTTCCATCCTGTATGGGCATCCCTCACGAGGGATGGGAACGGAACCCTTTTTCCACCAGAAAAAGACATTTCCCCTTTAAATTTACTGGCGTGCAGAGGCACGGCCCCAGGAGAGCAGGCTCCCTTAACCCCGCCCACCGGCGCCACACCTCAGTCCCCTTATGATGCGTCAGCTATATTACACTTTAACAACCTCACTTGTCTTATTATAGGGGGGATGGAAGGTGGTATGTATGGAGGAAAGGGGACTATGGACTAGGAGTACGTTAGTCACTCAGGTGAGTAACACTTAATTACTCCTACGTCCCGTCCCCTTTCCTCCATCCTGTATGGGTGATTACAACTGACAACGCCCTGGGGAGGAGAGCCTGACGAACTAGGCAAATAGCTTACGCAGCACAACTTAGCCAAATGCTGCATCTGCCTTGGCACTGGCATCCAAACAGTAGTGTTTGCAAAAGGCTGAAGGGGTGGCCCATGTTGCCACCATGTTGATCACCTGCCAGGGCACGTGGTGCTGAAAAGCAACTGTGGTCGCCTTGGCTCTACCTGCATGAGCATGCATGCCCTGTGGCGGGTCCTTACGCTCCACCTTGTATGCCTCCTGGATCGCTGCTGTCATCCATCAGGCTATGGATGACTTGGAGGCTTGCTGCCCAGGCCTGGAGCCTCCAAATGTTACAAACAGTGCGTTCGTCTTGCGGATGCTTTTCGTTCTGTCCAGATAACATTTCAATGCTCTCCTGACATCCAGACAGTGGAGCGTTTTTTCTGCGTCTTCCTTGGGGCCCGGGAAGAATGTGGGGAGCACAATCTCCTCGTTAATATGAAAGGATGAGAACACCCTTGGAAGGAATCTCCTCGTTAATATGAAAGGATGAGAACACCTTTGGAAGGAACTTGGGGTGCGTGTGCGACACAACCTTGTCCTTGTGAAATCTAGTGTACCGCTCCGAGGCGACTAGCACCTGGATCTCACTCACTCTTCGAGCCGACGTAAGACCATCCAGAAGGGCTATCTAGTGACCAGCTTAATGTCTGCTGTGGCCATCGGTTCAAATGGTGTGCGGGCTATAGCACGTTGCACCATGTTTAGGTCCCACATGGGATGAGGGCGTTTGACCGGGGGGTAAAGTCTGGTCAGGCCCTTAAGGTTTTTTATTACTACAGGATTGGCAGAAAACAGAATAAGAGTGTCTGAGTTTCTGTATGTGACGATAGCTGCCAGGTATGTCCGGCAGGTATCCACCTGGACACTGGATCTGGCGAGACAGGCAGAAAATGGTAAGACTTGGTCCAGTGTGCATGTCAGGGGATTTACCCTCTTTTCCCTCGCCTTAGTCCATTCGCTTTTGTACTGGTTGTGTGTAGCCTGACTTCTGCCACTTTTAATGATCTCCAGATTTTCGCTAGACAACTGAAGGTGCTGGAGCGTTAGTTGCTCAGGAACCAGCCCGCTAGGGCTAGTCTCTCCGGGAGGGGTGTAGGACTGCACCTCCCTGCTGCGCTAGTAGAGAGCCCTTCTCGAGAGGAAGCACCATCTCAGACTGGGTTGACTGCTGCCGCAGGTCCGAGAACCAGGGTCGTGCTGGCCAACGCACTGATATGAGGATTATCTTTAAGTTCATGGAATTCCTGATCTTGCTCCCCACCTTGTAAACTAGCGGTGTGGGTGGGAATGCATATTCCCACATCCTGTCCCAGGGTACCTGGAGTGCGTGCACCAGAGTGTTGCATCCCCTTCCTCGCCAGGACACAAATTGTGTACACGTCCAGTTGTTCATTGTCGCAAATATTTCTGTGCTGGGATGGCCCCATCTGCTGAACACTTCCTGAAGTACTCTCCCATTCAGCGGCGGTCAGGCCACTGAATGTGTCTGCTTGCAAGTTGGATTCTCCTGGAAGCTGAAACGCAGAGATCCACACCTTGTGATTGATGGCCCATTCCCAGATTCCCAGGGTCAAGGAGCATAGCTGTGGGGGTCTGGTACCCCGTTTGTTGACATAGTACATAACAGACAACACACTCTGCATGTACATCCTGGTATGCAGGCCATTCCGTCCATACCCCATAAGTTCCAGCCAGTTGATGTGATTCTGCCGGTCGGTCTGGGTCCAGAGCCCATGCACCGAGTGCATTCCCTGAGTGGCTTCCCAAACATGCAGGGAACAGTCCGTGGTGATGGTGTACTCTATGGGGGGTAGACGGAATGGCCTGCCTACCAGGATGTTCTCCTCCTGCTGCCACCATTTGAGATCATGGTCAAGATATTGCGGGATGGAGATCTGGTACACCAGATGCAATTGAAACCTCCTCATGTGGAGTCTGGTGTACGGAACCACCAGGAGGCATGCTACCAAAATGTCCAGAAGGTGTAGATACCACCAGGCCGTGGTGATCAATCTACTGCAGAAATGGGAGAGGGCAGACCGAATTGTTGTGACCATGTCCTCGGTGGGGAATACCCTCTGCTGCTGTGAGTCCCACAACAGGCCCAGAAACACTAGTGTCTGTGTCGGGGTGAGCAGAGATTTCTGGTAGTTGATTGAAAACCCCAGGTCGAATATGGTGAAGATAAGCCTGCCCGCTGAGGCTCGAACCTGCTCTGGAGACTAGGCCCTGACTAACCAATCATCACCCTCTGACCTGAGGGGAGCTGCCACCAGATTCATGAGCCATGTGAAGACTCTCGGAGCTGAGTTTAACCCAAAGGGCAGAACCTTGTACTGAAAATGCAAGGCCATGACCTGGAACCTGAGGAAGGCCTGATGAGGCTGTACCATAGGGATGTGGTGATGCGCGTCCTTCAGGTCCAGGCAGCACGTCCAGTCTCCCGCACACAGTGTCTCAGCTAGGAGCGCTGGGGTCACCATCTTGAACTTCTGCAAGGGTAGTTAAAGATTTAGGGAAGACATCCGACACTACTCACAGGCCCACCTGGTTCTTCTTTTGAATAGCAAAAGATGCGGGAGTAAAAGCCCAGCCCCTGTTGGGAGGGAGGGACCTCCTCTACTGCCTTGCTCTCTAAAAGGGAGCAAATCTATGCTAGGAATGATGGTATACCAATCTGTGGGAGTGGGGGAGAACTCGGGAGAGGAGAAGGAAGCGGTAACCGGAATCCCCAGGACACCACTGAGATGACCCATGCGTCCATCGGGGGACTGGAAAAAAACCTTGTTTGAGGCTTTGTGGTGTTTTCGCCTTTGCTGACTGGGGGACATGTCACTTCGGGCAAAGCTTGTGGAATTACTAGGCTGGAGGCCACACCTAGGAGTGCTGAAAGGAAAAGGGGACTGAGGTGTGACGCCGGTGGGCGGGGTTAAGTGAGCCCGTGCTCCTGGGGCCGCGCCCCGCACACCAGTACATTTAAAGGGGAAATGTGTTTTTCTGGTGGAAAAAAGGTTCCATTCCCATCCCTCGCAAGTGATGTCCATAAAGGATGGAGGAAAGGGGACGGGACGTAGGAGTAAAATCAAACTAGCATGAAAGGGGTATTCGTAATATAATGAAACAGGTGCACAGTATGCTTTGAGTGTGCATGAATGCGGCAAACAAGCACAACTAAAGCAAGGGGGTGAAAGGAGGGCTCGGCATGCAGAGAAGGGGCATGATTGTGGCAATAGGGCAAAAGGAAAGCAATTGGGAAGGGGAATTCATTTGCAAGCAAATCGGAAAAACAGTAAAACCGTACAGACGAAAATCGATCTAAGCATAATACGATAAAAAATATTCAATCAAATTGGGTATTTCCGCGTATGTCTCTGTGAATACGTGTACTCACTTCACCCCCCCTACTCCTTCCCCTTCTTTCTGCTTCCTTGTCTGTCTCCCCCCATCATGTCAGTATGAGTTTGGTTAGTTTGTTTTAGTGTCTTAACTCTTTACCTTGTTTGAATGAATATAGTTGATGACTAATGTTGCGTCGAAGAGTACTGATGCCTTTGGGCCAGATACCTTTGGGCCAGGCGTGCTATACAAATAAACAAAATACAAATACAAATACTGAGCATATGC
Organism: Ambystoma mexicanum; assembly: GCF_040938575.1. Taxonomy (NCBI): domain Eukaryota; kingdom Metazoa; phylum Chordata; class Amphibia; order Caudata; family Ambystomatidae; genus Ambystoma; species Ambystoma mexicanum. The sequence continues at coordinate 1,316,076,941 of NC_090931.1, read as the reverse complement.
TTCATCTAAAATACAGATATGTGGCTCGCTTTCACTATGGACTGCCGGTTAATTTAGCAGTGTACAAGGAGGCTTATCAGGTAGGGGGTCACCATCTTGAACTTCTGCGTTTAACTGTGTGTTTAACAGTGTGGCATGGCAAAATGGACAACGGATGACTTGAAGGGAGGAATTTTGGGGCCTCCTTGGGTGGGATGAATGAATGGGAGAACCAATGATTTGGCGATCACTTAACTTGCATCAGTACGAGCAAACATTAGATAACCTTAGAGTTGGCTATACCATCACTGTCTAGGCACTTTCTGCCCCGTTGTAGTGGGAGTACAAGTTGCCCTTATTTGCAGTAAGAGGGCTGAAAAGGAATAGTTCAACCCCCATGTGTATTTTATTATACTTGCGTATAAATATATATATATATATATGTATTAGACGGCCCGCGGTACCGTCGCCCTACCCGAGAGAAGGTTTATCTGTTCCTGTGAATGACGCACGGATACGTTGCTACTCCTCAACAACGCTCCGTGAGTTCGCATCTAGGATCTTCCTGTTACGTCTTGCATATTACTAACCTTTCTGTATCTTAAACAATCTTTATCCTATCTCGATTTCAGTGCCTACCGTACCACGTCTCTGTTTCCCGGACTCCCCGGACTCCAATACTTTCTCGCTCCAAACGGCTCACCGGTTCCTTTCCGGAACGCGGTAAGCTACATTCAGGGCTCTCCGAGATCCGTCACATTGACACTGATCCTCCACCTTCCGATCGTCTCCTTACTCAATTACCTTCTCCCTTTTTTACATCTACAGGCATATGCAACGGGGGTACCGCACCCGTTCGCTCCAAACCCTTCACTGCTGAATCAACTCCAAGCTCCGCCCTTCTTTCGATCCAGGTAAAAGATTCTCCTGTGGCCTCAACCCGATTCTTTCCAGTCCTCTTATTCGTTCTAATCTCACTATTTCATGCTACCCTAGGGATTCTCTGAAGTTTCCGGCTGGCACCTTTTCTCGCATCACACTCCTGTTTAAGGGTAAACTGAATCATAATCTCTTACATTTCCACCTCTCACCTACCTGCAAGTACTTAGCATTTTCTTTCTTTTTCAAGACCACCAGTCTCCGGACTTCACCTGAATCTCCGCTGCATTGAAGACTACTTTCCCGCAGCCGTCAACACAGGGTTTTCTTCCAAAGAGGGTTTCCCTGGGATCTCTTCTCCGCTCTGGTTTTCTAGTGGGGAGAAGGGGTATCTGGGAGGCTTTTCACAGTCGTCCCCCCTGTTGGAACAAGCAGATTCTTCCCACTGCTAGAAGATCCCAGTCACAAGGAGAGGACGAGAGGTACCGGTGAGTCTTTGGGATAACCAGCCAGTTATTAAAGTGTTTATTCCTTCCTGTGAATTATCACCGGCATTACACTCGAGCAGAAGGGATGTGACCTAGCAGTTCGGGCTGGAATGCCGCTTTTGGGGTAGGACCAAGCCTGATTTGCATATGTTTTTTCCCCTTCTGTAATGGCTTGGCAGGCTGAAAAACCATGGTCTGGAGGGTTGCCCAGAGCTTTGCCCGTGGTTATGATTCATTCAAAACCTTCCAGCCATCACCTTTCTGTTTTGCTGGAGGTATTTACTGATCATTTTACTAGGAATGTTTTACCTGACCCAGCTTCACCACTTACATACAGCAGTACAGGTTTGTAGTTGTCACCGGTGCAAGTTTTACTTTCGTACTGTATACCATGTTCAATGGTTTCACTTACTTCTAGAAAAATGGTACGCTGCTCATTGTTTAGTTGGGATTTCAGTACTGCCAACTCTTCTGCAGATTGCCCATACTGAAGCATAGTGGTGGTTACTTCCGTCATGTGTAATTCTGCCTCATTTGCTATGAGTGGCTGTCCAAGTGGTTTGTGGCTGCCTGTTACAGAAGGTTCACTGCTCTCCGAAGTGTCTACATTTAGTTGTGCTTGAAGTTGTTCTTCTTGTTGGCGTTCATTGTCCAATATGGTTTTGTACCGTGTAAAGTTTTCATCTGTAATTGTACTTTCACTTGCATTGAAAGCATCTTCATAGGAGGTGTGGGTGGCTAATATTATTTAATAAATGGTTTGAAAAGTTGCAATAGAGCCATGTAGTACAGTTTTGTGTTGATGAGTTTTTACTGACAACTTCACCAGGCTGCCTTCACAACTTTACACTATGTATCTACCTTTTTCCTCATTTGGTTTAATGTTTGTTTTGTATGCAAAGTTTTGGGCTATCTGGTACAGACACAAGGCTTCTAAATTAATACTCCTTTTCGGGTAGTATGTGTCCAATAAGTTATTCTTCAAAATGTCCTGGCTATTGGGATCGCTTTTGGCTATCGTTTGTATGTCTTCGTACCATTTAAGTACTCTTTTTCTGGATGTAGCCGGCCCAAGGCTTAGCCACACTATGTTTTCAGATTTCCCATATAAGGCGATGGTGGTTAAACAGTCAGTGGCTTTGTAGCTGCCACATTCTCTATGGGATAGCATTTTAATGCCAAAGCTGTACAATTTTTGTGCCAGTGTTTTGTCAGATGTTATGTCATCCCAGAGGTCTTTGAGCTCTGTTTTCTCCAATTTGATTAAGTAGGCTGTGACATATCATGCAACTGCAGTGGAATTGTCTGCAATGTACTGTACAACAACATTGGCATTCCATAGGAGGGCAATAATTGCATTGTAATCATTGATCTACTTTTATGCTTTGTTCCTTTTTATGCAGTATGTGTTCTTAGGAGATTTTCATTTCACACAGTGTCGAACCGGAAACACTAAGCTGTTTACTTTGCCTGTTGTTGGAACTGGTCTAGGGAAACCAAAGCAGCATTTGATGTAGTATTTGCCTCTGTTCTTATATTTGCGTCGACAATACTTGCCAAACTTGTCTCTTTGGAATTGCAAAATTCTGCTTGTTGGTCACTATGTGCATTTTCCGAAGGGATTTCACAAGTGACATATTTGTGAATGAACTGCAAAACAGTTTCATCACTCTCCTCACCAAATTTAGGAGCATTTTTTAATCCACAAAAGCATGTGGATGTGCGTTGCTCCTTTGGCTTGATATTTTTTTCTCCAAAAGAAGTGTTCCACTTCTCTGAGGGGAGGAAGTGCTTTGTTGCAAATGAAGTGCAGCATGGCAAGGAAGCGATGATGGATGTAGCGTGAAACATTTACTGGATCAAGAGAGCAAAGCTCTCCTGGGGTTTTCATGTCTACACCAGTTTTGTTTTTGTTTGCTATGCGTAGGAAAGTGTGCAAGTCTTCCCATGCATACTCTGCACAACCTAAAGTGACAAACCATGTGGGTGGCCCAAGGTTGCGTAGCATACACTGTACATCTGCGTGCCGTCGGAACCAGTGCTCTTTCGTACCACACAAGTTTGCCAAGAGATTTGTAATACTTGACTGTAAAACTTTGTCCTTCTCTTGTACCTTTTGAAGTAGCTGTGTATCAGACATGTTTTGAAAATGGGAACCTGTTTTTAATATGTGGGCAACTCCATAACATAGCGTTGCCAGGTCACTTTCAAAGAGCAGGTGGAATATGTAGTCCACGTTCTATCTAAATCTAGGGTCTTCATAATACATTCGTAAAACCGCGGTATTCTGATGCTGTTATTAGTGTGCACCTTTCATCATATTTTCCACCTTTTCCAGTCGGGAAGAGTAGAGAAAAGGCTTGTGCTTCCACACTTTTTCCCATATACTGATTGGCACTCCTTTGGCTTGCCGCATTTGATATGTTTCTAGTGCATTGTCTATGGTGTCCTTGGAGTGCAGTGGGTGAATTGTATAGTGGTCTAAAATATTGGCAGTGTTATGACCATGACCCTTGGAGTCACTCTGTGGGGCTGTAGCCTCACTGCTGCCAGGGGGTTGTTGAAACTGAGGGGGGTCACGGATAGGGGTCATGACACCACTCCCCCCACCCCCAAGGCCCCTCTCACGGTATCCCTTCCGACTGGCCCAGGTTTGGTTGGATGATTCCGATGAAAACGCTTAACCAGGCATGGTGCATGGAGATGCTTGCTAGGCTCCCATGTCCTGTCCTGAGGGCCGTACCCTTTTCAGTCCACTAAATAATATAACTTGGACTTGGTGATTTTTGAATCTAGGATGACTTTGACTTCGAATTCAGGCTCTCCATTAACCAATACCGGCTTTAGTTGTGTCTTAATCCGGGTTCCCGGTTGAACAGGCTTTAGAAGTGAGACGTTGAACACAGGATGGATCAGCATGTTTGATGGTAAAGCTAGTTTTACCGCCGGGGGTTTATGATATGATAGCCTTGATGGTATAAGGTCCTAGGTACTGGGACAAAATGTTCGAGAACCTCTTATGGGCACGTATCGAGACGCTAACCAGACTTCATCTCCAACTTGGTAGGTCGGGGCTCTTCGTCGGTGTTGGGCAGCACATTTTTTCTCTCTTTCTTTGGCTTGACTTAAGTGTTCTGCTGCCTTCTTGAAAGTCTGAGTGATAGTTGTATGAAAAGTTTTTACTGCTGGCATTTCCAAAGTTGTAGGGACGTCCAACTTCGAAGTACGTGGATTTCTACCATACATGGTATAGAACAGACTCTGTCCTGTACTGGAGTGTAACGAATTGTTGTAGGCATATTCGGCTAGCCGTAGCACATACTTCCAACTTTCTCCAACCTGATGTAACATGCACCTGAGGTATTGCTCGTGTGTCTGATTCGTCCGCTCTGTTTGACCATCAGTTTGTGGATGGTGACTGGTGGATTGTAACGCTCACCTGATTCCCGTAGAGGCGCCGGTCTTGACTGGGCGTATACCGTATCTTCAAAGGTGATGTGTAACACACGGCTGGCTCTTTGGGCTGGACCTCTGTGCACTGTATGTCTGACTCGAAGGGTAAGATGTCTGCAGATAGAAAATATGGGATTAAGGAACTGGGTTATTGAATGTCTCTCTCTTCTTCCCTTTCTCTTCTCCTGTAGAACCCCAAAGGTTAACGCTCTCACCTTAGGTAAGTGAACGCCGTGCTCTCCATCTGCCTCGGGGCAGGGTGCTGTAACCAGTTTCTTCACTGGATAAGGGGAGCAGGCCTCTTGACTTCAGAGGACTGCTGTCCGTCGTTTACTGCACGAACGGTAAGTTTAGAGTAATTCTAATGTCTTTAAAGTCTTTAGTAATGATGTTTCTTGTTTTGCAGGGTTCCGGCGATGGCGGATGACGGGCTGAAGTGAGTTGAAGATGGAGCCCGTGTGATGAATAAAAGCGCCTGGAAGCACGTAAGTAAGCGCTTGTTGCCTGCTTCACGATGCGCTCTAACTGTCTTTTTATTTTGCAGGTACAAGTTCGGAGCGGCTGCAGGGTGCCGGAATACCCACTGGGTTAGATGTGGAAAGGAGTAATGGCACGTGAGTATTAAAGTTCCCCAATGTCTTTAAACGCACCTTGTTTTGTCTTTCAGATGCGGGATGCAGCGCCGAAGGCCTCCGGAGCGTGCGAAGAGTTGGTAAGCTTTTGTCTTTCAGATGCCGGAATGCAGTGTGAAGACCTCCGGAGCGCACGAAGAGTAGGTAAGCCTTTGTCTTTCAGATGCCGGAATGCAGCGCGAGGCGTTGGTGACAGCCGATGGACCAGGTAAGTGAAGAGCTGTCACTGAAGACCGTAATGCTAACCTGTTCTTTCTTGTCTTTATAGGTGTTGCTGAAGACTGGATTCAGGATGGTAAGCCTTTTTCCTTAGGCCCAGGATCAGATGCAGAAGACACGATGAGCGTTCTGCTGCAGAGGATGCAGAATAACGCAAAGCAAGATTCATCCATCGGGTGTGGTTTAAATAGCCTCCTGTAGTGCTTAGGTGTCTCCTTCCACAGCCACGCCTAGGTAAGAAAAGAGTTCCTGCTTTCCAGAAGAGTTCCAGTGTTCTGAATCTAGGGAGTGGCTCCTGCCCCACCCAACAGGAAAAGTAGTTCCAAACAGAAGAGGATCAGAGGCTCAACTGGCAGGCAAGTAAGCAGCATGGTCTGCTGCAGGTAAGTCCACCCAAGCATTATGAGCCCGGCGCTTCCAGCGCTGGGACTGGGCATATTTATGAGCCTGGTGCCACTGGCGCCAGGACTGGGTCCAAAAGGTCCCAATTGGGACTGGTTGGCACTCGGAACCTGGGTTATGGATCTGCTTCCAAGGGAGTTGGGAAAACCCTGACCTTTTGGAAGCAGAGATCATGACATGGATAGAAGGATATCAATTTGGGCCATTGCACAACTCTTCCTCCAGAAATTAGACACAAACTGACTGCCTCGGTCTGAAATCAGGACGGAGGGAAATCCATGTAGTGGCACGATTTGTTCCAAGAATACCTACGCCAGGCTGGATGCATTTGGTAGACCCTTAAGTGGTATGAAATGGGCCACTACCACTAAAATAGTGTTGAATCCTTGACAGGGAGGTAGGTCGGTGATGAAATCGAGGAAGAGAGTGTGCCAGGGTCCAGGTGGAACTTCCAAGAGCTGAAGAAGGCCCGGAGGTGTTTGCTTCAGGGATTTATTCTGTACACAAATGCCACATGATAGAATAAACTGTATGATGTCCTTTCGGCAGGTTGGCCACCAATAATATCTCTTCACCTTGGCTAAAGTTTTAGCAATCCCAAGGTGTTCTTCCATCAGAGAGTCGCGATAACCTGAGATGACTTGTTCTTGTAATGTGTTATTTGGTAGATATAAACGTCCCCTGAAATACGGGAGTTGATCCTTGATTGTGCGATGTTCACCCTGAATGGCCCAATCCTGCAATGCCTCAGTGTTCATTAGGAGCTAAATTTCCTTATGAAGTTCGTCCAGAGACAATGTGGTGGTGAGACCAAGTAGTCTGTCACCCGGAATGATGACCACAGGGTCTGGGGTTGAGTAAGCATTTTCCTCAACTCCCATTCGAGATAAGGCGTCTGCATTACCATTCTGAACTCTGGGTCGATAGGTGATTATGTAATCGTACTCTGCAAAAAATAAAGCCCACCTGAGTTGTCGAGATGATTGAGCTTTTGCCGACTTGAGGTACTGAAGGTTCCGATAGTCGGTGATTTCCTCTTGGGCGCCAGACATACGATTACTGTAATGTCGCCAAGCCTTAAAGGCTGCCTTAATCGCTACAAGTTCTTTGTCCATTATTGCGTAATTAAGTTCAGGTGTGCAAAACCTACGCAAACAAAAGGCCACAGGATGTATTTGGCCGGTTCCGGGATCTCTTTGGGAAAAGAACTGCCCCTATTGCCATGCTGGAGGCGTCTGTTTCTACTATATACGGGAGGTCTGGGCGAGGGTGTCGTAAAACTGGGGCTGAGGTAAACCTCCTCTTAAGTTCTTGAAAGGCCTTTTCGGCCTCTTCAGTCCGTTGGAAATGCTTGTTTTTCTTTCGTAACAAAGAAGTGATCGGGTGTACAATCTGTGAGAAACCCGGAATGAAACGGCAGTAAAAGTTCACAAAACCGAGCATACTCTGGACACCTTTCACTGAAGACGGGGACGGCCAATTAAGAATGGCATCTACCTTGAGCATATCCATTCGGATGCCTCTGGGAGTGAGGATGAATCCCAAGAACTCTACTTCAGTGACATGGAAGGTGCATTTCTAAAGTTTGGCGTATAGCTGGTGTTGACAGAGTTTTGCAAGGACCGAGCATACGTGCCCAACATGATCTTGTTTGGAAGAGGAGTACAAAAAGATGTCGTCAATGTACACTAGGGCATATACTTCGATCAACTCTTGCAGTACATCGTTCATGAAGTACTGGAATGCGGCGACAGCATTGCAAAGCCCGAAAGGCATCACCTGATATTCGTACAGCCCATATTTGGTACGAAAGGCGGTCTTCCATTCGTCTCCTTTATTTACTCGTACGAGATGGTATGCTCCCTGAGGTCCAATTTGGTGTAAATTTGGGCATCTTTGACTTGGTCCAGCAGTTCCAGGATCAGGGGTAGAGGGTAGTGGATTTTTACTGTTACTTGATTTAGTGTGCGGTAATCGATGCACGTTCTAAAGTCTCCCTCCTTCTTGGGTATGAAGAATTAGGGTGATGCGGCTGGGGATTTAGACGGGCGGATGAACCCGTTTGCCAGATATTGGTCCAGGTATGATTTCAGATGGAGGTTTTCAGGTTCTGTGAATGCGTAAATGCGACTACATGGAAATTGCGCTCCGGGTACAAGGTCGATCTGATAGTCATATGGCCTGTGAGGGGGTAAGGTATTAGCCTGCTCGTTCTGGAAAACATCGTGGAAGTCTTGGTATTCACTTGGTAGCATGCCTCTTTACCTTGAGCTGGCGTTAACGGATAAGACATTGGCACTTCTACTTGGTAGCAGGCATGAGCACAGGCATTGGAGAAAGTCAATTTCTTTACACGATGCTAGGATTGAGAGCCACCAACCACGGCATCCCCAAAATCACCCGGAACTGAGGGGCCTTGATAAAATGGAAGGCTATGGCTTCCCGATGTCCATCCTGGCACAGAAGGATTAATTCTGCTGTGCGTTGAGTTACTGGACACAAAACTATCTCTGTGCCATTAACTGTGGTAACCTTCTCAGTTGTCGTTTTCCGACAGAGGGGAAGCCCTATCCTTGTTGCCAGGCCTTGGGTCTATGTAGTTACCAATGGCTATGCTGTCTATGTAAGCCTCCACGGCATGCATCCGAGACGGTTGTTGGTGACTGATCAAAATCACAGGCAGGGCAAGGTGCGAGGTCTGTGGGTCTTCCTTTTCGCTCGACAAACAGACCTCTACGCTTGCCGGGCCTGGAAGTTTTCCAACTCATGTTCTCCTCCTTTCAATAGCACCAACCATTCTTCTAGGAGGTTTCACTGGGCATTCCCTAAGGAAATGACTGGACTTCCATAGTACAGGCATAGTTGTTTTTGCCTTCTTTTGTCTCTTTCAGCCTTGCATGGGTTGGAACAAGTTACTTACCTGTAACTGTTATTCTCCAGCGTGGGTCTGGCATGGATTCACATGCTCATGAATATTCCCCGTCGTCAGGCTGGGAATCCTCGGTAAAGAAACAATCAGTATCAGTTTTGTTTCTGATCTGTCTGTCTTAGTAGTAACCAATCACTGATCTCTGGGTCATACTGCCCCCAGCCAATGACTGCCCTCTCCCTAAGCCCTGCCTCTGGCAGCCATCCTCAGATTTGGTAACACGCCAAGTGGCAGTATGACCAAGTGAATAGCCGCAGAGGGGTAGGTGGGAGGGTTCGCATGTGAATCCATGCCAGACCCATGCTGGAGAACAACAGTTACAGGTTAGTAACTTGTTCCTTCTCCAGCATGGGGTCTGGCATGGATTCACATGCTCATGAATGAAAGAATACATAGCAGTATACACATGCACAACCACGGGAGGTGGCAAAAGGCTCAACATTAAGCAATACAACAACTCAACATTAAGCATCTCTTACCTCCTCACCAGGCTCACCTTAAGCGAACAGGTTGCGCAGCACTGCTTGGCCGTTCCTGGACTCCTCCCTGGAGCCCCGATCGACGCAGTAGAATCTTGTGAAGGTGTGCGTCGACCTCCTGTAACGCTCACCTGATTCCCGCAGAGGCGCCGGTCTTGACTGGGTGAATGCCGTATCTTCAAAGGTGATGTGTAACACACGGTTGGCTCTTTGGGCTGGACCTCTGTGCACTGTAGGTCTGACTCGAAGAGTAAGATGTCTGCAGATAGAAAATATGGGATTAATGAACTGGGGTTATTGGGTGCCTCTCTCCTCTTCCCTTTCTCTTCTCCTGTAGAACCCCAAAGGTTAACACCCTCACCTTAGGTAAGTGAACGCCGAGCTCTCCATCTGCCTCGGGGCAGGGTGCCGTAACCAGTTTCTTCACTGGATAAGGGTGCAGGCCTCTTGACCTCAGAGGACTGCTGTCCGTCGTTAACTGCACGAACGGTAAGTTCTGGGCACTTCAAATGTCTTAAAAGTCTTTTGTAATGATATCTCTTGTTTTGCAGGGTTCCGGCGATGGCGGATGGCGGGCTGATGAGAGTTGAGGATCGAACCCGCGTGAGGAATAGAAGCGCCTGGAAGCACGTAAGTAAGCGCTTGTAGCCTGCTTCACGATGCGCACTAACTGTCCCTTTTATCTTGCAGGTACAAGTTCGGAGCTTTAGAGAAGCTGAAGGGTGCTGGAATACCCACTCGATTCGGCGTGGGAAGGAGTAATGGCACGTGAGTAATAAAGTTGCCCAATGTCTTTAAACGCACCTTCTTTTGTCTTTCAGATGCGGGATGCAGCGCCGAAGGCCTCCGGAGCGTGCGAAGAGCTGGTAAGCTTTTGTCTTTCAGATGCCGGAATGCAGTGCGAAGACCTCCGGAGCATGCGAAGAGTAGGTAAGCCTTTGTCTTTCAGATGCCGGAATGCAGCGCGAGGCGTTGGTGACAGCCGATGGACCAGGTAAGAGATGCGCTGCCACTGAAGACCGTAGTGCTAACCTGTTCTTTCTTTGTCTTTACAGGTGCTGCTGAAGACTGGATTCCAGGATGGTAAGCCTTTGTTCCCTTAGGCCCAGGATGAGAAGCAGAAGACACAATGAGCGTTCTGCTGCAGAGAATGCAGAATAACGCAAAGCAAGATTCATCCATTGGGTGTGGTTTAAATAGCCTCCTGTAGTGCTTAGGTGTCTCCTTCCACAGCCACGCCTAAGAAAAGAGTTCCTGCTTTCCAGAAGAGTTCCAGTGTTCTGAACCTAGGGAGTGGCTCCTGCCCCACCCAACAGGAAAAGTAGTCCCAAACAGAAGAGGATCAGGGGTTCAACTGGCAGGTAAGTAAGCAGCATGGTCTGCTGCAGGTAATTCCACCCAAGCATTATGAGCCCAGCGCTTCCAGCACTGGGACTGGGCATCTTTATGAGCCTGGTGCCACTGGCGCCAGGACAGGGTCCAAAAGGTCCCAATTGGGACTGGCTGGCACTCGGAACCGGGGTTATGGGTCTGCTTCCAAGGGAGTCGGGCAAGTCCTGATCTTTTGGAAGCAGAGATCATGACAGCACCCCCCCCTCAAGGCCCCTCCCAAACTGGGCTTCTCCGGGGGTTTGGGCTTGTTAGGAAACGTTTGATGAAATCTTTTGATTAGATGAGGCGCGTGGACATATTCTGCAGGTTCCCAGGATCTTTCTTGGGGACCATAGCCTTTCCAGTCAATCAGGTAAAATAGTTTAGATTTGAAGATCTTGGAATCCAGGATGCTTTTGACTTCAAACTCGAGTTCTCCATCAACTAGAATAGGTTTTGGAGATGTAGTTAGTCGGGTTTGAGGTTGCACGGGTTTTAATAGAGAGACGTGGAAGACCGGATGTATCTTCATGTGAGGGGGCAAGTCCAACTTGACCGCTACTGGATTTACTATGGTAGTGATGGAATAGGGACCAAGGTATCTTGGGTTGAATGTGCGTGGTCCTTTTAGAGGTAGATATTTGGTGGATAACCAGACTTGATCTCCTACTTGATATTGGGGGGCTTCCTTCCGATGTTGGTCTGCTCCTTTCTTGTATTGTTCTTTAGCCCTTTGAAGGTGAGAAACGGCTTCCTTAAAGGCTTGGGTGATTGTAGAATGCAGGTGGTCTACTGCTGTTGTTCCAAGATCTTGGAGTGGATCCAACTCCGAGGTTCGAGGGTGACTACCGTATAAAAGAAAAAACGGGGTCTTCCCAGTTCCCGAGTGGACAGAGTTATTGTAGGCATATTCGGCTATCCAAAGGATATCTTTCCAAGTTTTTTCAGTTTGTTGTAGCATGCAGCGTAAATACTGTTCCAGAGTTTGATTGGTCCTCTCGGTTTGTCCGTCGGTTTGAGGGTGGTGGCTGGTCGAAAGTCTCACATCAATTTGAGCCGACCGACAGCAACTTCGCCAAAAATGAGAAATAAATTGACTACCTCGATCCGAAATTAGAACTGAAGGAAAACCGTGCAGTCGGACGATGTTTTCGAGAAATTCTCGGGCCAGAGTTGCTGCTGTTGGTAAGCCTTTGAGTGGAATGAAATGCGCCATCTTGGAGAATAGGTCCACGATTACTAGGATCGTATTGTATCCGGAGCATGGAGGTAGATCGGTGATGAAGTCCATAGAAAGCGTATGCCAAGGGCGAGGCGGGATGTCAATAGGGCGTAAGAGGCCGGCTGGTTTTTCCTTTTGACTCTTGTTTTGGGCGCATACTCCACAGGACATTATAAAGTCTCTGATATCTTTTTTCCAAGACGGCCACCAGAAGTAGCGCTTGATCTTTTCCGAGGTCTTGGTCATACCGGGATGTCCTTCCATTAAAGAATCGTGATAACAAGAGATTACCTTTTTCTGTAAATCTGTGCTGGGCAGGTATAACCGTTCTTGGAAATATAATAGGTTGTCCTTCACCGTAAAGTCCTTTCCCTGCAGATGCCAATTCTGTATGTCTGCTGGAGTTACCAGTAGCCTGGCTTTATCCTTAACTTCCTCTATGGATTGTGTGGCGATTACACCTAGAATTCTTTGTTCGGGAATGATAGGTACAGGTTTAGGATTGATCAAATGTTCTTCCACTCCCATCCGAGAAAGGGCATCAGCTTTACCGTTTTTTGTACCACGTCGATAGGTAATTATGAAGTCAAACTCGGCAAAGAATAGTGCCCAACGGAGTTGCCTAGAGGATTGAGCTTTTGCGGTTTTCAAATATTGCAGGTTTCGGTGATCTGTAATCACAGTAACGGTGTGTCGGGCCCCCAGAAGATAATGCCGCAAAGCCTTAAAGGCGGACTTGATAGCTAGAAGTTCCTTATCAGTAATAGTGTAATTGATTTCAGGAGGCGAGAATTTGCGGGACCAAAATGCCACGGGATAATAATAATAATAATAATAATAATAATAATAATAACTGATTGCAACTGATTGGTTACTGGGTCCTTTTGTGATAGAACTGCCCCCATGGCAAGGCTCGAAGCATCAGTTTCAACGATGTAGGGGAGTTCTGGGCGAGGATGTTTTAAGACCGGTGCAGAGATAAATCTAGTCTTCAAATTCTGGAAAGCTTGTTCCGCCTCGGTAGACCATTCAAAACGTTTGTTTTTCTTTAACAAGGCGGTGATGGGCTGGACTATTCGAGAGAATTCGGGGATAAACCTGCGGTAAAAGTTAGCGAAGCCTAACATGCTTTGAACACCTTTTACGGAGGATGGCGATGGCCATTTGAGAATTGCATCGACCTTCTTTGAATCCATACGCACTCCGCTAGGTGATAATATGAATCCCAAGAATTCAACTTCAGTCACGTTGAAAACACATTTTTCCAACTTAGCGAAAAGTTTGTGTTGACGCAATCTCTCGAGGACCATTTTCACGTGTTTCCGATGTTCAGTTTCCGATGAAGAATAAACGAGGATGTCGTCAATGTAAACAACAACACACACATCTATGAGCTCTCTGAGAACATCGTTCTTAAAATATTGAAAAGCGGCCGGGGCATTGCAAAGTCCGAAGGGCATGACCTGATATTCAAATAGCCCATACTTGGTGCAGAAGGCCGTCTTCCATTCATCGCCCTCTTTTACTCGTACCAAGTGGTAGGCTCCTCTAAGATCCAGCTTTGTATATATGCATGCTTTTCTGACTTGGTCCAGGAGTTCAGGGATCAGAGGTAACGGATATCTATTCTTAACGGTGATCTGGTTCAGGGCGCGATAATCTATACAAGTTCTAAGGTCCCCTTCTTTTTTTGGAACGAAGAACAAAGCTGAGGAAGCAGGGGACTTGGAAGGACGAATAAACCCATTCGCTAGGTATTGATCAAGGTATTGTCGGAGGTGAAGATTCTCAGGCTCGGTGAGGGCATAAATTCTACTACAAGGAGGAGTAGATCCAGGTATCAGGTCTATCTGGCAGTCATAAGACCTATGAGGAGGTAGAGAGTTAGCCTGATCCTTCCGGAAAACATCTTGGAATTCTAGGTATTCAGGAGGTAACTGAGGAGCCTCCGAGGAAATTGCTGCCAGTGCAACACCAGGCCGAGGGTGACAAGTAGAGACACATTCTGGAAACTGAACCGTTCTTGCTCACCAATCAATCTGAGGATTGTGCTTCTCTAACCAAGGAATTCCTAGAATAATCTGCAACTGGGGGGCCTTGATCACATCGAACACGATCTTCTCATGGTGTCCATCTTGACTTACTAGCGTCACTTCTTGGGTGGTATGCGTTACTGGTCCGGAGGCTATCTCCGTACCATCCACTGTAGTAATGACGTCCTTTACAGCCTTTGGACAAAGAGTCAGATTCATCCTCAAAACCATTTCATGATCCACATAATTGCCGATGGCACCGCTGTCGACGTAAGCTTCAATCGCATGTAATCGATCCGGATGTTCAGGGCTAATGAGGACCATAGGTATCACGAAATGCGAGGTCACGGAACTGGTTTTAACGCTCGGCAAGACGACCTCTATTCTTGTTGGGCGAGGTCGTTTCCCTGCTCAGAGTTTGTGACCCTGGTAACTGCAGCTCCTACTGCCTTCTTGGCTGGTTTCACCGGACAGTCTCGAAGAAAGTGCCCCGAGTTTCCGCAATAGAGGCATAATTGCAGCTGTTTTCTCCTTTCCCGCTCCTTTTGTGTTAGTGGTCCTTTCAGGCCTCCTATTTGCATGGGTTCCCCGGAGTCTACTTCTTTGGTAGGAGTTGGTGGTTTGGAAAATACTCGAGCATCAAACTTGGAACGATCGGCCTTCCTGTTCTGCAGTCTGTGGTCAATTTGAACGACTAAGTCAATATAGTCCGAACAGTCTTGCGGGGGATTCACTACTTGGGCTAACACATCTTTGAGCTCTCCACGTAGACCTCTATAAAACAGCGTAATCCTTTTGTCCTCAGGCCATCGAGTTTCCACTATCAGTGTGTTGAAAGACGCAATATAAGCCAAAAGGTCTTGATTACCCTGTCGCAATGAAAGGAGCTCATTGTCCAAGGCGTGCCCCTGTGAATGTCTTGCAAACAGTTTTTCCATACTGAGCTGAAAAGCTCGAAAATCATGGAGAACCGGATCATCTTGATTAACTAGAGGGATCGACCAGTCTGCCGCATTGCCACTAAGGTACGAAAGCACGAAAGCTACCTTAGCTTGATCAGTTGGAAAGGCTGCTGGCCGGCATAAGAAGTGCAACCGGCACTGATTAATAAATACTGCAAACCTCTTTGGGTCACCAGCAAATCGTTCGGGCAGAGCCAGAGGTACATTCCCAGGTAGGTTGATCTGCACTGGGTTCGTAGAGGATGTTGAAGGAAGATTTGCCCCTGATGCGGGTAACGGAGTTTGTCCGGCTTGTGACTGTAGCAATTGTCTAGCGAGATAGTCTGTTCGCTCCTTGTAAATAATCAGTTCCCTTCTTAGAGCATTCGTTTCCTGACGGGCTGCATGCACTTCTGCTCTTAGTTCCCCAAGTAACTGGGCTAGCTGGTCGGTATCCGAGGTTTCCATAGCGCCTGGGTGGGAGTTTTGCGATAGGCTTTGCGTTCTGTAACGCTCACCTGATTCCCGCAGAGGCGCCGGTCTTGACTGGGTGAATGCCGTATCTTCAAAGGTGATGTGTAACACACGGTTGGCTCTTTGGGCTGGACCTCTGTGCACTGTAAGTCCGACTCGAAGAGTAAGACGTCTGCAGATAGAAAATATGGGATTAATGAACTGGGGTTATTGGGTGCCTCTCTCCTCTTCCCTTTCTCTTCTCCTGTAGAACCGCAACGGTTAACACCCTCACCTTAGGTAAGTGAACGCCGAGCTCTCCATCTGCCTCGTGGCAGGGTGCCGTAACCAGTTTCTTCACTGGATAAGGGTGCAGGCCTCTTGACCTCAGAGGACTGCTGTCCGTCGTTAACTGCACGAACGGTAAGTTCTGGGCAATTCAAATGTCTTAAAAGTCTTTTGTAATGATATCTCTTGTTTTGCAGGGTTCCGGCGATGGCGGATGGCGGGCTGATGAGAGTTGAGGATCGAACCCGCGTGAGGAATAGAAGCGCCTGAAGGCACGTAAGTAAGCGCTTGTAGCCTGCTTCACGATGCGCACTAACTGTCCCTTTTATCTTGCAGGTACAAGTTCGGAGCTTTAGAGAAGCTGAAGGGTGCTGGAAAACCCACTCGATTCGGCGTGGGAAGGAGTAATGGCACGTGAGTAATAAAGTTGCCCAATGTCTTTAAACGCACCTTCTTTTGTCTTTCAGATGCGGGATGCAGCGCCGAAGGCCTCCGGAGCGTGCGAAGAGCTGGTAAGCTTTTGTCTTTCAGATGCCGGAATGCAGTGCGAAGACCTCCGGAGCATGCGAAGAGTAGGTAAGCCTTTGTCTTTCAGTTGCCGGAATGCAGCGCGAGGCGTTGGTGACAGCCGATGGACCAGGTAAGAGATGCGCTGCCACTGAAGACCGTAGTGCTAACCTGTTCTTTCTTTGTCTTTACAGGTGCTGCTGAAGACTGGATTCCAGGATGGTAAGCCTTTGTTCCCTTAGGCCCAGGATCAGAAGCAGAAGACACGATGAGCGTTCTGCTGCAGATAATGCAGAATAACGCAAAGCAAGATTCATCCATCGGGTGTGGTTTAAATAGCCTCCTGTAGTGCTTAGGTGTCTCCTTCCACAGCCACGCCTAAGAAAAGAGTTCCTGCTTTCCAGAAGAGTTCCAGTGTTCTGAACCTAGGGAGTGGCTCCTGCCCCACCCAACAGGAAAAGTAGTCCCAAACAGAAGAGGATCAGGGGTTCAACTGGCAGGTAAGTAAGCAGCATGGTCTGCTGCAGGTAAGTCCACCCAAGCATTATGAGCCCGGCGCTTCCAGCGCTGGGACTGGGCATCTTTATGAGCATGGTGCCACTGGCGCCAGGACAGGGTCCAAAAGGTCCCAATTGGGACTGGCTGGCACTCGGAACCGGGGTTATGGGTCTGCTTCCAAGGGAGTCGGGCAAGTCCTGATCTTTTGGAAGCAGAGATCATGACACCTCCACGTAGCAGCCCTGCAGATGTCCAGCAGGGGCACACCAAACAGGAACGCTGTGGTAGCAGCGATCGCTCTGGTCGAATGGGCTCTCGGACGGCCTGACAGCGGTCGGTTTGCCAACCGGTGACAATGCATGATGCAGCCGGAGAGCCATCTGGAAATGATAGTCTTTGAGAGAGCCTTCCCTTGATTCACAGACCCAAAGTTCACAAACAATTGTGACGTCTTCCGAAAACTCTTTGTGCGGTCCACGTAGAACTTCAGCGCTCTAGCTACATCCAGCGAGTGCAAAGTCCTCTCGGCCGGCGTTGAAGGCGACGGGAAGAAAACTGGTAACACCAAGGGCTCGTTGAGGTGGAAGTCCGTCGGCACCTTGGGCATGAAGGAGGGGTGCGTCCTCAGCACTACCCTCGTGTCATGAAAAGTCAAGTATGGAGGCTTGCAAGACAGGGCCTGAATCTCTCCCACTCGTCGTGCAGAGGTGATGGCCTCGAGGAACGCTGTCTTCCATGACAGGAACCTCAAAGGCGCCGAATGCATAGGCTCAAATGGGGCTCCCATGAGCCTGATCAGCACCACATTAAGCTCCCACGCCGGGGCAGGGGCCTTCATCGGTGGGAATGATCGGAATAGTCCCTTCATAAATTCCTTTACCAGGCGATGAGACCACAAGGATGCCTGTCCCGTAGTCCTGGTATATTGGGAGATGGCAGCCAGATGTATTTTTATGGAGGCGTGAGCCAGTCCAGCTTTGGCCAGCGACAGTAGGTACGGCAGCACTTGAGGGGCCGTAATCCGCAGAGGGTTAATCTTCTGTGCACGGCACCAGACAGAGAACCTCTTCCATTTATGACCATAACACTTGAGAGTTGAGGACCCTCCAAACTCTAGTGCTGCAGGAGCCAGGCCTGCAAGTTCAGCGACTGTGGGTCGTGATAGAGAATGGCGCCTCCTTCTCTGGAGAGAAGATCCGCGTCCGCCGGCAACTTGACTGGTGGGGACGTTGACAAGTCCAGAAGGTCCGAGAACCAGATCTGCCTCGGCCACGCCGGTGCGACGAGGATCATCCTGCACCTGGTCTTCTTGAGCTGGTTGATGAGGCAGAGCAGCAACAGCAATGGAGGGAACGCGTATAGAAACAGGCTGTCCCAAGGGAACGAGAAAGCATCGCCCATGCTCCTCGGCTGTGGGAACCTGCTGGCTAACCTCTGGCACTTGGAGTTCGTCGCCGTCGCGAACAGGTCGATCTGGGGTTTGCCCCATCATTGGAAGAGTCGATCCACTTGGTCCTGGCGCAGTTCCCACTTGTGGCACGAGCGCAGCTCCCTGCTGAGTGAGTCCGCGATGGTGTTTATTATTCCTGCCAGGTGGAAGGGAACCAGAAACATCCCCTGGGCAACGGCCCAGTGCCACAGATCCTGGGCCTCCTTGTATAGGGCTGGGGATCTGGTGCCTCCTTGCTTCCGTACATAGAACATCGTGGGGGTGTTGTCGGTGAAGATCCTCACCACTTTGCCCTAGAGGGACGGAAGGAACGACTTGAGAGCCCAGAACACTGCTCGGAGCTCCAGAATGTTGATGTGGAGAGACCTCTCCTCCGGGAGCCAAAGGCCTCTTGCATGGAGGTCTCCGGTGTGGGCCCCCCAACCCTCCAGAGAGGCGTCCGTTGTCACCGTCTCCTGAAACGCCGGGATTTGAAATTCTGTGCCTGTCGTGAGGTGAGCATGGATGCCCCACCATAAGATCGCCCGACGGAACTCCTCGTCGAGAAGGATCCTGTCCTCGAAACAGCCCCTCACTTGAAGCCAGCGGGCGTCGAGAAACTCCTGTAGCGGACGCATCCGAAGTCTGCAAAGGGGTACAAGATAGATGCATGAGGACATCATCCCGAGGAGGGACTTGATGGACCTCACCCTGGCCATGTCCGTGGCTAGCAGGCACCTTGCCCAGGATGGTATTGGTCCTCTCCTCTGAAGGGGAGGCCAATTGCCCCACTGTATCGAGCTTCGCTCCCAGAAACAGTGCTATCTGCGATAGAATCAGGTGGGATTTGGGATAGTTGATGGCGAACCCCAGCTCCGTGAGCAACCGGAAGGTCCTCGCCGTGTGTTCGACGGCGAGTTCCCTTGTCCTTGCCCGGATTAGCCAGTCATCGAGGTAGGGGTAAACGTGGATCCCCTGCAGACGCAGCCGCGCCGCCACTGGTGCCAGGCACTTGGTGAAAACCCTGGGTGCCGACTTTAATCTGAACGGTAGGGCCCTGAATTGGTAGTGGCGTCCCTGAACCACGAACCTGAGGAACTTCCTGTGCCTTTTTAGAATAGGGATGTGGAAGTAAGCATCCTCCAGGTCCAAAGACGATAGGAAGTCGCCTTCCTCCATCTGCCCCAGCACATGCTGGAGGGTGACCATCCTGAATTTCTGCGCCTTGATGAACTTGTTTAAGCGACGCAGGTCCAGAATTGGGCGCCAACCGCCTGTCTTCTTCTTGATGAGGAAGTACCTTGAGTACACTCCGGAGCCCCGGAGCCTTCTGGGGACGAGCTTGATGGCACCTTTCTTGAGCATCGCCTTTACCTCCAACAGTAGTTGAGGGACGTGATTCTCCTTCCTGGCCACGGGAGGAATGCGAGGGCACTTCTTTTGAAATTCCAGCGAGTGCCCATTGGCCAGGGCGTCCAACACCCAACGGTCGGTGGAGATGGACTCCCACACGCTGCCGAACTTCGTCAGCCAGCCTCCCACCGGGGTGCTTCGGTGGGGGCCCGACAACCCGGCCGGGTCTGTCTTGCTTGGAGGCGGCCTTGCCGCCTTGGCCTCCTTGGCGATGGTGGCGAGAACCCCCTTGCTTGCCGCAACCTCTTTAGGCCTCCTGGGAAGAGGAGCGGGCCGCCTGGCGGTAAGTGGCGGAGCCACCGCTCGATCCTTTGGAGGCACCTTGTCTGCCTCCGGAGCTCCGAAAGGGCCGTCGCTGTTGAAGCACCCCCAGTACCCGGGCTGTCTCCGAGTCGGTCTTGATGGCCTGTAGGGACTCATCCACAGCCTTACCAAAAAGGTTGTTGCCGTCGAACGGCATGTCCAACACCCTCCTTGAGTCATCCTCGTCGTCTGAGGTAAACTCTGTTGCCCAGTTGGCGAAATCAGCTATCGGCAATGTCCGTTGCCACCGTTATGGCGTGATCCGACGCCACCTCGCCTTCTTGCAGAATTTCTAGGGCCTCTGCCCTTTTGTCATCAGGCAGGAAGTCTAGCAGGGGAGCTATCTTGAACCAGAGCTCCCTGTCGTAGCGGGCCACGATCGCTAAGGCATTGGCTGCCTTAATCGTCGTCGACGACGACGAGATGACTCGTCGTCCCATAGAGTCCAACTTTTTGCCCTCGCTGTCCGACGGGGAAGTGGAAGTTGAAGCCGCCGCACCCACTGCCTTCTTCTTAGCCGCTGCCGAGACGACAGAGTCCGGCGTGGGCTGGACCCCTGAGACACAAGGGGGTGGCATCGGGGACACAGTACTTCTTCTCGTACCTGTCCCTCTTGGCTGGTGTCGTGGAAGGGTTCTTGAGGACAGCATGCCCCTCCTCCAAGATGTCGTTGAGTAAAGGCACTGCGAGGACTGTCTTCCTCTTGGCCTCTCGTCGTCGGTACAGAAACCCATCCTGTTTCTGTTCTTCAGGGCAGAGCTGGAAGAGCTCGGATGCCCTGGTTATCATGGCGTGGAAAGAGCCAATTTCGTCGGCTGGAGACGCCCGCGGGGCGGGGGTGACGACGGGATGTCCGCTGTGTCATCGCCGCCGTCATCGTCCTTCCCCATCGCTGTATCCGTCGCCGTATCCTCTCTAGGGTCGGGCGAGGGGGATGAGGGGTCCACCGGTCTCGCAGGCACGAAGGGCGGAGCGGGATGGACTCTCCTCCGGTTGTTCGGAAGGGCTTCCCGACGGGCCTGGTTCTGGATCCTCCGTCGGGGTCCGTGTTAATCTCGTCCTTATCTCGGTGCATAAGGATTGGATTGCCAACAAAATGGCTGCCGAGCTATTCTGGGGCTTGGGCAATGGCTGCGACGGACGGGATGGCCGCTCCACTGGGCCCTGTTCGACGTCGCTATCTTCGATCACGTCAGCAGGGACCACCCCCTGGGATTGAACCTTCTCGAACCTCTCGTTGAGGCCTATGAACCTCACGTTGAGGCCTAAGGACCTCTCGTTGAGGCCTAAGGACCTCTCGTTGAGGCCCATGGACCTTTTGTTGAGGCCCTTCTCGGTTTCCACCAGTTCCTCCTCAGAGGCCGATTCCGAGTCTGTAATGGCCACCGGCCCCCCACCTTTTTCAGCCGGGGGCTTCACAGAGATCTTAGCGATGGGCTGGAAAGAGGAATCCCTCCTCGGTGGCAGGGATACTCTGGGCCCGGAGAGCGTTTCCACAGGCGTAGTCTCAGCCGGCTTCGCCAGGGTCGCTGCAACCACTTCGGTAGAGGCCTTTGCCGGGGGGATCAAAGCCCTCACCACCTTAGGTGCGTCCTGGGCCTTCGCCTTGGGGGGAGGGTCAGCGCCTCGCTCCCACCTTCGAGATCGTCTGGGTCTGCTCCAGCGGCCTACACGGGTTCTCGGACTTCCTCTTCCCTGAGCCAGAGCGCTGGCTCGTGGTCGAAAGTGGCGGGGAAGTGGCGCCCTGCTTGGCAACCGAAGAGCCCGACCTTTCGGCGCTCCCGGTGCCCGCGGACTCGCGGTGCTTGGCCTTCTGTTGGGCCCCCGTCGCCGGGGAGCCCTCACAGGACTTAGAAGCCTGCTCAGACTTCTTCTTCGCCTTCTCACCTGCTGTGCCCTTCTCCAGCCAGGCAGCGAGGCGGGAACGACCATCTTGTTTGGTCCGTTCCGAAAGGTTTTTGCAGAACGCACAGTCTTTCTCCACGTGCGTCTTGTCCTCATGAAGGCAGTAGAGACATCGCAAATGCTCGTTCTCCTTGAAAACGTTCTGTAATCCGCATCCAGGGCAGCACCTGAACAGCTTGGATCCGGGCGTAGCTTCCCTTGTCCTGGGCCATGTCCGTTGAGGTAGGCCGCAGACCTTCCGGAATCCTCCAAGAAGTATAAACTCGATGTAAACTTCACCCTTGAGGGGTGTAGAAGAATTCCGAAACGGGTCCCCGTTATCGGAAGTAGAAACGGTGGAGCTTGAGGCTCGATTAAACTGAAAAAATGAGAAAATCTCCTGAAAAAGCGCGAAAACGCAGTAAAAAACTCGAGAGCTAAACACGAGGACGCCCAACACTTGAGCATGCGGTAAAAATCTGAGGATGGCTGCCAGAGGCGGGGCTTAGGGAGTGGGCAGTCATTGGCTGGGGGCAGTATTACCCAGAAATCAGTGATTGGTTACTACTAAGAAAGACAGATCAGAAACGAAACTGATACTGATTTTTTCTTTACCGAGGATTCCCAGCCTGACGACGGGGAATATTCATGAGCATGTGAATCCATGCCAGACCCCATGCTGGAGAACTGAAGTGTTTTCTGAAGCACGTGGAATATACTCCTTGGGACATACCTACACAGTATGATTATCTGTTCTGGCCCCATCCGTCTTTCGATCTTGCAGCCTGTGGTCGAGCTGCACAACGAGGTTGATGAATTCAGCACAGTCTCTTGGTGGGTTTACCACCTGGGCTAGGACGTCTTTCAATTCCCCCCCCATAACCCTTGATGGAATAACGTGGTTCTTTTCTCCTCCGGCCAGTTTCAACTATGAGTCTATTAAAAGGTGGCAATATACGTCAATAAATCTTGGCTGCCCTGGCAAAGTGACAGAAGTTTGTTATCCAGAGCTTGGCCCTGGGTGTGTCGGGCGAACAGCTTTTCCATTTCCTGTTGGAACCCTCTGAAATCTTGCAAGAGTGGATCATCCTGTTTCACCAATGGTACAGACCAATCTGCGGCACTGCCACTCAGATATGACAAAACAAAGGCAACCCGTGACTGATCATTCGGAAAGGCTCCGGGTCAACAGAGGAAATGGAGGCGGCACTGCTTCATGAACACTGCATATCTTTCGGGTCCCTGGTGAAACGCTCTGGTGGACCACTTGCACAGGATTGACAGAAGTGGCGGAAACCGACGGAACAGTTCCTGGCAATGGAGCCTGACCGGCCTGTGCTTGGAGTAGTTGCCTAGCTAAATCATCGGTACTTTCCTTGGCGACTATCAACTCCCTTCTAAGAGCATTGGCTTCTTGCCAGGCGTGTACTTCAGCTCGTAATTCCCCCAATAACTGGGCTAGCTGATCAGTCTCAGATGTTTCCATGACGCCCAGGTGGATGTTTTAAGGAGGCTTTGCGTTCTGTTACGCTCACCTGATATCCACGGGGACGCCACACGATACTGGATGGGAGGCTGTGCGCTGTCCTGGACCCCTTTCTGCTTGTTTGTACGTTGGCTGGTGGAGAAGTCCTATGACAGGAGAATGGGGGTTTAGATACTGAGCCTGTGATGGGGTTCCCACCTCCCACTGACCAAGTCCCTTCCCCTTGGGTTATGCCTCACCTTATTTTCTTGTGCGTTAAGCTCTCCTTCCTGCATCTCAGTGCAGGGGCGTGAGTTTGTTGTGGGCGTTCTGAGGGCCTAGTTGCTTCACTGGTCCTGTGCCCTTGTGTCGGGTCCAGTCCAGCTCAGGTGAGTCTTACAGTCTTTGTTCCCTTTCCTGTCTTCTTTCGTTCCCTGTGCTTTTCGGTGTTCCTTTTGCTCTTAATGTCTGTTTCTGTCTTCCACATGGATTGTTGCTGTTGCGGAGCCGCAGCGCCAGATGGTTAAGGTAAATAGTTTAGCACTAAGCGCAGCGCTGCACAACGTGAGCCAGATGCTAACCTGTATTCCTTTCTCTCCTTCACACAGGAGGCAGCACGCTGATGATCCGGAATGCAGTTCGTTCGGTGATCGGGTATGCAGGTAAGCAATTGATGGTGTTTTGCTTATTTCTCCATCACCCTTGCAGATTAGCGTAGCGCGATGTTAGAACCCGCTGTTAATGCGGTCCTTTACCTTGCAGGTTGCGGAGCACTCCAGAGATGGCGAGGCCACCGAGCGTGGATGGATGCAACAGCTGTTACTCACAGGTAATTGTCCCTTTGTAATGCTGTTCTTGTATGTTGCGCAGCACTCCGGAGATGGGTGAGCCACTGCACGCGGACAGATGCGCAGATGGATGTTGGAGCTGCTACTCACAGGTCAATATTTCTAGTAATGCTGTTCTTGTTCTTGCAGGTTGCCGGTTGAATACAGGTTAATGCTGCAGATTCTAGCCACCGGGAGAAACAGAGGAGCTGGAGCTGGACCCGGTGAGCGTTACGCTGCAGGAGTGACGAATATCGCGAAGCGTGAATTCTAGTTCGGGCATGGCTTATATAGCCAGCTACACCTGAAGAATCGACCACACCCAAAACACTAGTCTGCATGCTTCAGTTCATGGAACTGAGCTGCAGGAAAGACCTCCATGTTGGATTATGGCTTAGCGCCAAAGGCACCAGGACTGTCTCCAGGTCAGATGTTGCTGGGTTTTTAAGACTGTTAAGAGTCGCTCTGTGGGGCTGTTGCAACTGAGGGGGTCAGGGATAGGGGTCATGGCAGGAGGTTGGACTAGGATCTAGACGTTCAAATTGGCCAGTTGTTGAGGAGTCCTGAATTATTTTGGTTGTTTCTCTCAGGTTTTCTTGAACGTTTATTTCCTTGTAGTATTCATTGGTTTCTTTAAGGTATTGCAACACTTCCCTAACTTTGGTTAAGTCCACTAGTTGCTGCCACATTTTTTTGTCTGTTGTAGGTACACCATACCAGGATAATCAGAGATTCTTGTATTGACCTTTGCACTTGTAGAGTGTCTACATTTTCTTTGAGATCTAATGGTAAATAAACTACTTTACCACGAATGCCTGTGAGTTATTCGGTGGAAGGCAATTTTGCAGTTTTCGGTTGAAGTCGTATTATTTCTTGAAATGGGTACACTGTTTGGATTATAATGCTCTCATACAAACTAAGCTGCTGCAGTGCGCTTCGCAGTGGAAATAGCTCCAAATTATTACTAATTGCCTGTGAAGGCATTTGGTTATTGTCAAGTTCTGCAGTGCAGTATGTGCACAGTATGGAGGTGTTCGTAATTTCGTATTAATTTCAGCTATAAGGTACAGCGCTAATTGAAACCATTGGGGTTTCTCATTGCCTTCTATTTTCTGCATTATATCTATAGTTTTGGTGCTCTTTCTATAGAAAGTTCTACGACAACACACATACTTGATTTGGCATTTCAGCAGATGTGCTATTGAACCTTTATATTTCTTTTCTGTATGTGTGATATAAAAAGTTGATAGCTGCAATGTTGTCAGTACTGTTGTCTGAAAATGCTGGAGTTTGTAAGTGCTCTTCAGTTCCACAATAATTCCTTTGGATGTGCTCTATTTCATCGAGCACTTGTTTGGCTGTACCATGTAGGAGAATATCATTTAAATGTTGCAGTGCTAAAGCTGGACTTTTTGCATAGTACAGTTTGTAAACTAGATTTCTGACTGTTGAATGGTGGGTTGCTAACATTTTGATACGGAGGAAGGTGCTTTTGCAGGACCAGAAATACAGGCTAAGGAAAGTCCTCGTATTCCAGTGTAGTTGCGCACTGGACAGGAGTCCATAGTTTGTAGTATTTTTCTTTTGTCGTTGCCTTTGACATACTGATTGAGGAATTGCTGCAAAGATTTCATTAAGCATTGGCAAATGTTACACATTGATGTGCAAGGCCATTTGTAGGTGAGGCGTGTTGCTTTGGTGGAATGGAGAGTAACATACAAGTTTGATGGGATTATTTCTGAAAGCAGTGTTTCCTCTTCCATTATGGTATTGTGCATCTTTTCATACCCTCGTCCATCTGATGTAAGGACATTTGGTTTGTTCTTGTTTGTATGAATCTTCATTGAAGTATGTCTCTGTGTTGGTGGTGTGACTCCACTCACCTGTACAGATGTGGCCAAAGGCATCTATGCTGATATTGCGTTTGTTTCAAAGTAGTGCTTGCAATTTACCAATTAATCTTGTTAGTGGTTTCATTCTGTTCAAAATTACTATAAACAATTTCCATTTCACTATCATTGCACTGTCTACAAGAGATTCTAGGATGACTTTTCTGCTGTAGGTTTTGAGGGTTGAGTGTGATTTCCGCCCTCTCTTTATAAGATTCTGAAGGACACTGTGATGGAATTTTTTTTGTAAAATTACTTTTTTAGAATGCTTGCTTGTGGTTACATTACCATTTGGACATGCTCTCTTAGCAGTAGTGTGCGTTGCACTGTATTTGGTGGTTTTCTTTTCAGTCTTACATTTTGACAGATCAACTACACTGTCTTTACTGGTAGATGCATCCGTTTTCCTTAATGACTGAATTACCTCTTCTCCTTCAACTTTCTGTTCAATTTCAGCTTGCAGTGGATGGCTACTTTGTGTTTTTAGGTTGCGTGGAACTCTTTCTGCGTTGCTTTCTACAGAGTTGCAGTTTGGTAGGCATTGTGTTGGAGCTGTTGGCAAAGAAAGGGAGTGTGCACATTTTCAAATGTATATGTGTGCAATGTGCATAAGTGGGTCAATAGGAGGGTAGGCATATAACTGGAAGTGTGTCACTGTGCAGTGGTCTCTAACTTTCGGTTGGGGACACAATCTTACTATATGGGGATTAGTCTAATGGTGGTGACATAACAAATACTGAGGTTTCATCAGTAACAATGAAGTACATATTTTTGGATTGCAACACATCTATATGCTGCAATACAACAATAGTGCACTCTTCTAGTAAGACATACAATAGTATGATGTTATTGTACTTACTTTGTTGCTTGCTGAGAGTAGGTTTATTGCAGGCTGTATTTTGCAGTGCACACACCAGTGGCATTCCGGAGAGAGGTGGGTACTGCACCTGTATAAGAAGATGGTAACACAATATTTTGGCTAATGGCATAGTGCTTACATTTGTGCCATACATTCTTCAAAACTATAGTGTGTGTGTAAAAAAGGAAGACTTACGATGTGAATGGGCACTTGGGAACATAAGCATTTTTGTTAAGGGGGTAGTTGGGTTATTTGGGAGTGTATTGCATCACTTGTTATTAAAACACCTGTGTGTATTAGTGTAGGCCTATTTACTTTCAAAATGCATTACTTCACATTGTGGCAGGATGACAAAAAGGTGTGGAAAGCTTTACAGAGTGTAAAGCAGAATGATTTTGTGCGTGCATTGGTATGTACTTCTCTGCATATGTATGCTTGCTACATGAGTGCAGGCATTGCTTCTGGGCTTTAATTTCCTTATGCACATTTATGAATGTTACTATTGTAAATGCACACGTGCATTTTTTTTTATTGTTTAACTGCTGTTATCTATGACGTGTGGCAGGAAACTTATGCTTGCAATGTATGCACTTGGCTTAGTTTGGTGGGAAACGCTGCCTGATGATTTTGGGTATGATTTTTACAAATTTGATATGAGGTGCGCTAATGGCGGAAAGCATTGTAAAATGGATGGAACAAAAGAACAGAGTAACCGGTTCCATATACAAATGGCTGTTATGGGCAAATGGCAACTTTGCCACCACCTACCACTGTAGGAGCCATTTAATTGTAGGTGATGGGAGAAATAATGTTGAGTAAGTTATGGAGATTCACTGCTAGGTACCCTGTTGCTACAAATTTGTAACACAGTTGCCAATGTACTGTACAAAAAGTAGTAATACCTACAAGGCGTGGTGATGGGTAGCGATGCCGATGTATGTGGGTGCACAACTGGTAGATCGTTTTACAGTACCTTTGATTTACAGGACATTGGACCTCTGCGTGTTTAACGGTTGGTGTGGACTGTTCAATAGATGTGATAGCGTTACATGCACAATTCTTGGATGTATTTGGTAGATGCGTATGTGATCATTTAACAGTAGCCAATCAGGGAGTGCTTGTAAAAGTACTGGAAAGGGAAGGAGGATAGGCCCTGCTATACAGGGACGCGGCCCTCGCGGTAGTTGGGGAAAGCGCACATGCTGTCCTTCTTAATGTGCTTGCCATGGAAACGGGACTACAGATTATCGATTCAGGTGTATGTCTGCTTTTCTGTTCAATGCTAGGATGTTCTTTTGTGCCCATGAAAACCTTAGTGCTTCTAGTGTGACGTTTGGCAGTGGAGTTGATATTTCTTTTCCCCTATTTAAATTACTCATCTGTTGCACTATGTATAATGTATGTTGCAGACACTTGTGTAGTAATGCAAGGAGGAAAAGCAGAGAGCAATCTCTAACAGCGACCACACAAAAAGGTGTTTCATTACACGTCGCTTTACAAAAAAACACTTTTCACAACTACCACCAAGACGCCCATTTTCCATGATGCTTAAAATGTGTTTGTGCAGCCCCCCACACAGGGCAATATGTTTGCGAAAGGTGCGCCATTTGGATGCGCGCACGTGCTACATTCGGGTCTTACTGGGGTGGCTGCAATGGAAATGGGAGTTGGGATTGGTAAATACGATTTTGTGGGTGTGGTGTGTAGCAACAAATTGTGCCAGAATGTCTGTTTGGCAATAGGAGTAGAGGTGGCTACGGGGACGGGTGTGCCGTTCAGTAGGCAGACTACATGGCTTTTGAGCGACTCCTGGATACATTGGGTGCACGTTTACGCATAACGCTGTGCACTGGCAGCACACCTTGTGTTCCATAATGTTGATGTGCACTGGTACGCAATACGTGGGATGAAGTGGCTCCTGTTTGTGCCAGTTTGGTGATGCTAGCAAATCCACACATTGTTATTGTTCATTGTGGAGGGAACGGTTTAGGACATGTTAGCGGCATCTCACTGCAGTTTGCAATGAAGGAGACATTTAGGCAACTCATGGAAATGTTTCCAAAGTCGCACATAATTTTTTCTCGCATTGCCCAGAGACAGATGTGGCTGCCTTCTTCCTCGTGTGGCCCACAAACAGAGAAAGCATGGCGCAATGTTAACAAGGCTCTTTGCACTTTTTTGTGCGACGTTGGCATGTTCTCCTCCCAAATACGGTTCGTAGTAGCAACATTTTTCGTTCAGATGGAGTTCATCTGACTGATGCTGGCAATGAGCTGTTTATGCCTAGTATCCAAAATGCAGTGCAGCGCCTCCCGCAAGTCTAGCAAGCATTTTCCCTGTGGTTGTTCACCACTGCCAATGTTGCAAACACAAACCGGGCAAAAGGGCTCTTTTCAGAGCCACCACTTAGTTTTGCAAATGCGTACAATGCTTTTGACGGAGTCCCGCCGCCCATTGTTGCCATACATGTATGCGGCGCTCATAGGCTGTGCCACCGCCTGCATGCTTTCATTCAAATTCTAGTTTTCAAGAGTGCAAAGTGGCTCTGAAAAGAGCCTTTTTGTTTCTCCCCACCCCCTGTCCTGGGTGTATAGCATGTTTTCTGTTAGAAGACAAGCCACAACAGACAGCAATAAAAGGAAAATTTGGCAAAGGGTACCAACCGCAGGGATAAGAAATCGTGCGTGGAGAGCAGAAGATGCGGGGTGCACCTCACTTGGGGAGGGGGCACTCTATGTCATGCTCCCGGACCGAAGCCTCAAAAGCACTCCGAAAAGGTTCCCCCCTACACAGTAACACGTTGCAGTATATGCACAATACAGTGACCTTTGAAGGGTACGGGTCTGTTACAGTGCGTATGTCCTCCAAGGCTGCTTCCGGGATGCACTGGCCCCCTGTAGTGTCCCTGGTGGTGGCAGGAGCAGATGCGGAGGATGCTGTAGAGGAAAATAACCTACTGCCTGCTTGGAAAGGGACAAACCTCTGAATAGCTGCCTGGTGGTTCACTTTCAGGTGCTGCCGCATGGAGGTGGTGCCGTAGCTGTACAAGCCAGGTTTTCCGCAACTGAGTGCACTCAGTGCATTGTATCTGGTTTGCACGAGATTTTGGCACATCTCCAACGGTCCTAAATAGTTTCCACACCCACAACTCACGCTGGCTGCAGGCAATGGGGATTCCGTCTACTTTATTCTTGTTTGCTTTTTTCGATGTCCGTCCACATTATGACACCTGTTACCCTGCTCAGGACCTTCAGAAGGAGGTGTTGGTGGTGAGGGTGTGGGTGCTCCTGAGTCAGAGGTAGTAGCAGAAGCTCTGGTGGCCATTACTTGGAGAGGTACTTTGCAGGCACACAATTGCTGAGAAAGCAATTTCTGCACAAACCAATACGCACTGATGCTCTTCTCTGGAAACGCAAACAGGGATTGCAGCGCACTTGTGGGGTGTGCCCTTTTACAGGACTGTTGTGGAGCACGTGCCACTGCAAAGTGGGCCTAAATCTTTCCCTACAATACCTACATGCACAAGGAAGGGTGCACTCTCACTGTAACACTCCATACATTGCAGAAGATTGTCCTTTTTCGATGTGCATGGATCTGGTTCGTGTCTGCCAAATAAGGGACCACATGCAGTGTTGTTCCGTTACCATGGTGACGTCGCCATTGTTTTCCATTCGGACGCCTGTCTGCGGGACATATATTGGCTGTTATACTTAGTGGCGACGTGCATAGCTCTCTTACGGATACCCTTACATTCCCAGACTACTTAAATGTACGGCACCCGTGCATTAAATATTTCTACATAAGCTTAGCGTGAGCACGATACAGTAGGTGGAATGTATACGTGCAAATGTACTTGCAGGACGTGGGTGTGCGCTTCCACCTACTACAACTACATCACACGTTTCTTCGCAAATCTTGACCAGGGACGGTGTTACCAGGCGTCACAGGACGAGATACGCATGTGCGAAGTTGTGCAACCGACAAACATACGGTCCTACAACTACTTACAGGTGGTTCTGTGCATACAAATATGTGGCCCGTAGTGGCGTCCTATGGATTCTTCCATTGTGATTGTGCACAGGGCAGCCAGGTGCGGTGGTCGTACGACTCCTCCATTTTCCTCACTTGCAATCATGCCCACCTGAGGTGTGCCCTTCATACATACAATGTCCTTAAAACAAAGGAAAAGGCATATATACAATCAGTACAAAATAACATATCAATCTTTATTAGCACACATTCATAGCCACTATTCGGAAACGGAAGGGGGACCAGAAACAGATACATATACTGAGGATTTCGGCATTTCTACAAGTTGCTGGTGAGGGGAAGAAGGGATTGAGGTCTCATCGAAGCGTCTCTCATGGCACGCATTTTGCAGGGATGGGGGGCTGGGAAATGGGAAAGGGCAGCATATGCACGTCAGGCAGTGATATCTTATTTTCCCCATATGTGCTTCTACAAACATTTTCCAGGCTCCAAATTTGTTGAGCAAATCATCCATCTTGGCGTCCAGGCGGTCTACTTTTGTATGTACAGCATTTCCTTCAGTTTCGGTGGCCGTATGTTGCTGTGCAAAAGGTGTCACTTCTGGTGTACTCCTTTGTATTCCCGTATGTTAACAACACATGTGTTTAATTTACATGAAGCAATATATAGTAATTGTCTTATTTTGGACACTGCATTCCATACCTATGGGGTTACAATGCTCACCAATTTCGTCATGCAGGAAATTCTCCTCCAGCCATTCTAGGGTGCTTGACCCTTGCAGTAATTGTTTTTCTTTTCACAGTGCGGCGGGGGTACCAATGGGGCTATCGGCCTCACTCATTTCTTTATGCAGAAAATTCTCTTCTAGCCATTATAGGGTGGTAGCCATTGTTACATACAAACAGAAAACATCATGCTTTCCTAATATTGAACACTACGGGACCTATGCAATTATAACAAACTTTTGTGTACTTACCTCGTTGCAGTGACGTTCTACTTTTGGCAGTTGGCGTCTCTACCTCTGCCGCTTTGTCCTTTGTTGGATTGTGAAGGTGGTGTGCGGTAAGATTGAAGGCAAACGTTACTTCTCTTGTTGGTGCTTTCCATTATGCTGTATACCCTATGCCTTTGCGCTGTTTGTTGCGAAGGTACAGATTTGGTACAGCTACTGCATTTTCCCTTCCGATTCACGCACTTGCTGCTGTTTCTATATGTTTTTTTGTCTTTGCTTGCCTAGGTTTCTTAATGAGTTGGTTGCTATACTGGAAAGTGCAACGGTGTTTATAGCAATGGATTGTGTAATGAATTATGTATCTCATGATAGTTCTCCTTATGGCCTCTGACAGTTTTGTGGCAACATTAAATTGACAATCCCTTGTGCAGGCTTTTCATGAAAACTAAAGGCACATGTGATGGCATCAGTGATGTCATCAATGACATTTGTGATGTCATCTTTGAGGTCATGGGTGTTGCAGTGCACAGTGGTAGCGCGAGTTATGGTTGCGTACCTTACCATAAATTGCAGGTGAGCGCTGAGACCCTCCTGGGCCTCTTGTCACTTCTTTGGGCATTTTGTGTACCCCGCGCTCTGTACGCCGCTGCTTTCTCCCTCCCACACCCTCCCCTGTATCGACTGCCGTATTCATAGCCCTCCTGCCTCCCCCCACCGTGATTGGCCAGTGCCTTATGTTATTTATCCCCCTGGGAAATGTTCCCCCCCCATTTGTATAATACGCACTGTATCAGCATTTAAAATTGCATTGTGTAAACTAGGCCTTTTCTCCCTCCATTCAGGATTCTCTAACTTAGGTGTGTTCTTTCCTGCTGTTATTATAATATGCACTGTATCAGTATTTAAAATTGCATGTGAAACCTAGGCCTTTTCTCCCTCCTTCAGGATTCCCAAACTAGGTTTGTTTTTCTCTCCTGTCTTAAAAAAACTTTTGTGAGTTCTATAATCCTGAATGTCGTTGCCTTGCCCTAATGCTCAAGCCGCTTGCCTCTCGCTCTCTTGTCAGCCTACTCTAGTGTCCTTCTCTAGTGTCTCCCCCTCTCCCTTCCACCTACTCTATGGTGCTCTCTGTCTCCCCTATCTTTTCTAACTGCTTCTCTATTGACTATCCTGCTCTCCTCACTAAATCTGGTCGGAAGACGTTTAAAAAGGACATCCTGGTCTCCAACCCAGGCCTCCCCATCGCTGATACCTACACCAGTGCCTTCGCCAAGGAAACTCTCATCGACATCCTCTTTGTCGTTCCATTGCCAGACCTATGGACCCCTAATATGGTCTATGTGCTCTCTCCTTTCTCCTTTTCTCCCATTACTGGTGGCACCCATTGGGACGCCCTCTTGGCCTCCTTCCACTCCACCATGGTCATCATTAATGTTTACTTGAATGGGACCGTCTTGGTCCAAGGCCCACATGCCAACCTTCACCTCTTTGATAGATGCTTCCCGCGCTTCATCAATTTCCTTTCTTCTCCTGCTGTCCCCTCTCCCCCTTCCTCTGCTACCTTGCCTCCCCCTTCTCCCTCCTCCCTCCTCCCTCCTCTGGGGCTACCTTACCTTCTCCCCCCTTCTCTGCCCCCTCTCGGGCTCCCTCTACACCTCCGCAGGGCGCACCGCTGATCTGTACCCCTCCCCTGAAGTCCTTCAAGGATGGCAACCTTCTCCATATTGCCACTCTTAACTCTCGCTCTGCTGTAACACACTCCTCTGACATCAGCCGCCTTCTGGAAGAACTTGACCTTGATGTCCTCGGTCTCACTGAGACCTGGTTCACGGTCAGCTCTGTCACTAGCTTTGACACCCTGAGAGGATCTTGTAGCCGTCAGGTACGAACCTGACGGCTACAAGATCCTCTCAGCGTCCAGGTCAAACCGCTCTGGAGGGGGTGTAGCTCCGATCTTCCCAGAGTGGATTCCTGCCTCTGTCACTCCTACACAGGACTACTCCTCTTTTGAATGACTCGTCTGCAGGCTCTCTATCTCCCCTAGCCATTCCCTTACTGTGGCTACTATCTATCGGCCACCTGGTCAGATCTCCTCCTTCCTCTCTGAGTGGGCGGACCTCTCCTCCTCACTCCTGGCCTCGACTACTCAACTCCTCCTTCTTGGAGACTTCAACATCCAATAAAACAAATGTCCATCAGCCAGAGAAAGTTATTTCAGACCAATATATATTATTCACTAACAAAAAACATTGTTAAAGGGAGTTTATGGTTAAGTTGCGCTACTAAAAACCTTACCCCTTTACTGAAAAAACTAGCCTAAAGCAATGTTATGGTTAAAGTGCCCTAATAAAAAACTTATGAAATTCACTAACAAAAAACGCTGTTAAAGTGACATTATGGTTAAGTTACACTACTAAAAAACCTATAGAATTCAATGGAAACAAGTTGTTACAGGAACGTTATGGTTACAGGTGAAACCGAAAAACCCAAGAAATTCGCCAGTTATGATATGATATGGCATTTATAGCGCGCCTATACACAAGTGTTTGGAGGCACGACAAGGCAAGGGAGGGGGAACAGAGGGAAGACAGACAACGATCTTATTAGGCCAGGTGTAATTCAGATCGCGCAAGTGCATGGGAAGGGGGAAAGGAAAAAGTGTGAGGGGGAAGGGAGAGGGGAAAGTGCAGTACATGTGAGAGGGGAAAGTGCAGTACATGGGATAGTAGAATAAATAAGATAAATAACGGCAGGATGGTGGCAAGTGCAAGGTAAGAGCACACTTAAGTGCTGGTGGGGGACTGTAGGGATACAGAATACAGTCCCCAGACGCAGGGTTGCCAGGGAGGCAGTGCAGGTGTGCAAATGGCGGGGCCTGGGCTCAAGGTCACAATCGGTGGCCATGTAGCCAGTGCAGTTTTAGCCAGGTCTTCTGCAGGGGACAGGGGGAGAGAAAGCAGAAGCAAAGAGGAAGGTTTTGAGGTGCTTCCGGAACCGGAGATGGTTCTCCTCAAGTTTCAGGGAGGCAGGAAGGCTGTTCCAGAGGGAGGCCCCAGCCGAGGCGAGACATCTACCCCCAACTCGTTGCTTGGAGAAGCGACTGACCCTGAGGGAGTTGGAGACGGATGAGCAAAGAGCTCGAGAAGGAAGATATTTGGGAAGAGAGAGTTGAAGGTATGGCGGCCCCAGGCCCCAGAAGGCCTTGTGGACAATGCAGAGGGTTTTGAACTTAATCCTTGCAGCCACTGGGAGCCAGTGCAGAGATTTCAGTCCAGGAGAGATACGATCCCTGGGCTTGAGGCCAAGGACAAGTCTCGCAGTCCTGTACTGGATAAGTTGCAGAGGGCGGAAAGAGTATAGGCAGGCAGATTTAGATAGAGGCTGTTGCAATAGTCCAGCCTAGAGAGAACCAGGTCTCTGGAGACAGTGAGCTTCTGGGGGAAGGAGAGGAAAGGAAGAATACCTCTGATACCTCAGTGTTGTATTTCTGACTGTGGTGGCTTTCGCTTTGAGTCTCTTGGGCTCTCCCGACCTGTCCAGGAGACTCAAAGCAAAAGCCGCAGCACTCAGAAATACAACATTGCTGTATTTATAAATGCTGCGGTTTTCTTTCTATGTTTCTCGGGTTCCGGGAAACGTAGAAATAAAACTGCAGCATTTTTAAATACAACAACGTTGTATTTAGGTTTACTGTGGCTTCAGCTTTGAGTCTCCTGGGCTCCCCCGACTCGGGTCAGGGGAGCCAAGGAGAGTCAAAGCTGAAGCCACAGCAAACATAAAAACAACATTATAAATGCTGAGTCTTTCCTTCTAAGTTAGAAAGAAAACCACAGCATTTATTTTGCAGTGCTTTCAAAAAAGAATTATATTTAAAGCACTTATCAGCAGCAGGTTGTGTTAACCTCTGCTCTCTGGCAAGAATGAAGCAAAAGCCACCTGCTGGTAGCTTTTGTATATTACAGCTGGCTGGCTTTTGCTTCATTAGTGCCACAAGGGCAGAAATTAACACAAGCACAGGAGGCGCATCGATTTCAGATTTTTCAGTTTGAGCCTCATTTGCTCAAAACGTTACATAGGAACTTTGTTTAAAAATATTTTTTATATATATTTTTGATTATGGGCCATCTTTTTAGCCAATAACATTTTTGAGAGCACTATCCCTTTAACTACCTGTTACATAGTGAAAAAACCATAGACATGGTTGATATTTGCCTGCTAAACAACATGCTCCTATTCAGCGACGACTACTACATTCAACTACAGGGCACAGACATGGGCACAACCTTTGCCGCGTCATATGCCAACCTTCTTGACGCAGATTTCGTACAAACATGAAGTCATTACACTTAATGTCACACTGTACATAGATAATTTAAAAACCAGTTTAGCAACACAGAGGAAAGAAAAAAAGAAAAGGAAAAAAAAGGAGGAGAAAAAGAAAGAAAGACAATTCCTATTAAGACAGTAGATTAATACTTTGTGGTACTGTTCCACCATTCTCATTCATATTCACCCATTAGAATTGACATACTCTGATGATATATAGGATTCCTTGCTCAGTGACTATTAATTTCTGAAAAGATGTTAAATAACATGTTTACCAGAGCTATCAATAATCACTATTGGGAGGTTGTCATAAACCTATGCCATAAGTTGGTCAAAACTGCGGATGTCATGTGAATAAACCGGTCACAGTAGCGTACCCTGTGATTATTAAATGCAGGGCACTGCATCACCAGATGAAATAAAGACTCAATAGAGTTTGATTTGCATACTCTACATGTTTGCAGTTCTCGTGGGACTCCCACCTTGGGGCCCAAAATCTCCAGCGTACAAAGAACTTTAAGATGACATTTTAAATGCCAATCTCAATATTTGGAGCTTGGGAATTTCACCAAATAAGATCCGAAGTGAGTTGGGGGTAAGTAGACAAGTTCCTTACCCATGTAGAGGTTTACACGACTCAGATCTGACGGGTCAGTTAACCTGTCCCATTTTTTTTAATTTTATTCTTGAAAACTGTTTTAGATTCTGAACCATTTAAATCAATCATAGTGCTGACGTTATTTCATCTTTTCTTTTCTTTTCTCACAAATAGATTTGTGTTTTTCAATAGTAAGACCTTTAGGTAGAACCTAACAGAGCTCGCCCCTGCGCTTTCCAAGGTGTAGACCAAAGATAAACTCCTACTGATTGAGTGGGACCACCAGGACATGGGGCCCAATTCAAATCTGATTACACTTATCGCGACTGAAATTGGCAGCCCCAGAACCTGTTTCAGGATTTTACCCTGCAGTACATCAAAACACTTCCTGCCTGAGATGTTCATCAATTCACACCCATAGAGGACAAGAGGCTAAACTTTCACTCTATAGAACTCTATTAGTGGAACTAAGGAGTATGAGCACAATTCGCTTTTCACCATCTTCAACAATGATAAACATGACACAATCTTTTCTTCCATTATAACTATTTCTCTTTCTCATTGGTTCTTAACTGCGATCTCGTAGCCTAGGTAACGAATTGAATCCAGTCGCTATGGTGTGGCATTATTCAGTTTCTGCGAGTATTCCTTGCACTTCCTCTTAGTACTACTGACCATCACATAAGATTTTGCTGTGTTTATTTGCAGGGTGCTTTCTTTTAAATATTGGTCTATCCCGTCTAGTTGCCGTTGGAGGCCAGACAGGTTGTAATCCATTAGCAAGATGTCATCTGTGAATGCGATACACCTCAATTTTAGCCCCGACCACATGGGCACAGACCCTCCCCACTCGTTGCTGGTTTCCCACAAGTCAGCTAAGTACATGTTGAATAGTGTAGGGGCCAGCACACACCCATGGCACAATGGCACACTCCTTTTATCAACAGAATTTTTCTGGACAGTTCCCCTAATGTGTTTAATCTAACTCTGGTGGAGTTGTCAGATACAATAGTTGGATCATCGCTAATGGAGGAAAATCTATCCCCGATTTCAACAGTTTAGACCACAGCCTAGAAATATCAACGTTATCAAACCCTGAAGTCAATCGCAGCTACATATTAGGTACACCCGGAATGTGATGCTACATCAGACAGACAAGCCCTCAATGCTAGACCGCTCATTATGGTACCCACACTTTCTGTAGCCAGTTTGCATTGGGCTTAGTAGATTAATTTTCTCTGCCCATGACGTTAGTTCCCTTAATACTAAATTAGCAAAGACTTTTGAGGAGGTGTCAAGTAGGGAGATCGGTCTGTAGCTAGATGGTTCAGCTCTATTCCCTTTTTAAAAATTGGGACAAGTATTGATTCTGACCAAGAAGTGGGCTGGTGTAATCTACCGTTACATGCATAAACAAATTAAACAGGGTATCTGCCTAGAGTACGGGATTATCCTTGAATATTCCGTTCATTACTACATCTGTGCCACTTGTTCTTGAGTTCTTTAGCTTACCGATTATCATCTCGATGTCGAGACGATCAAAGACGAAAGGTTGGGTTGGGGAGCTAGATCTATATGCTACTAGAGAATCTGTGCTGTGTGTATCTGCATTGTATTTGCTTGAGAAATGCTCAACCCACTCCCCTTCGCCGACACCAGTGGCTTGGGCAAGTGCCTATGACTTGTTTTTATTATTTATTATCCACAAAATATCTTGTGTGTCTTTTTTCATGATTTTGGCTAGCAATTCCTCCCGATATATTTTGTGTGCTGTGCAGTTTACACCAATTCCTATATCGTTTTGGTATGGTCTTTTTTTGTTTCTCTTTCCTCCCACTTCATATCATTGCATTTAAACAATTTCCTTAAGTCTTTGTAGACTGTGCGTTTTTGGGTTTGGATCTCACTGTCATGGTTCTCCCTTTTTGGGTGGAAAGGAGTGTGTGAATGACTGAACAACCTTTTTTCCCTTGGTTTCTTGAGTCTAGCAATTCATTTCGGGATGTTTTCTGGGAGAGTTTGTATTCGTTTTCTCCGTTGCTCAAATTGTTCTACCACTCTGGCAACCTTGAGTTTACCTCTCTTGTGTTATGACTATATTGAGCAACGCTATTTCCAGAATTTGAGACTACTAATGCTTTTTCTGACATCAATACCCTTTGCTCCTCAAAGCCTTCAATTGTCAGGTTTATTTGGAGCCTTGCACGATCACTAGTTTTCGTTTTAACAATTTCTAGGGATCCAATTTAATTTGCATCAAAGTTTTTGTATAACAATATAGTCAAGAACTGAGGTTGTGAAGGTGTTAGACCACGTGGGTACATCTTTGAGGGCACCTCCATTCAATATATTGTTTTTCCTGAAGACCCATCTAGTTTAAAATGTTGACCAAATCTTTCCATTGTTGGCTTTGCCTGCTTTATGCACAATTGGTGTTACTCGCCACCCCTCATCCAATTCATCCTAGTCAAAGTCATTAACTTGGCATGACAATTGAAGTCTCCCAATATCATAATGCCTACTTGTGGATTTTCGCTTAACCAACTGACCACAATATCTTTGATTTTATTCAAAGTCCCCTCAAGGAAGGCAATCGTTGGGTTGAAATAAACATTCATCACGTGGACCAATGAGACACTAAGAATTTTCCCTGTGTCTGCAATCCTTGGGATCAATATGGCGTCAGAGTTGGTTGTAATTTCGGTTACGCTTAGTCCCTTTACTACCTTACAGCTGTTATAAACCCTCCCGTTGGCCTAGCCCTAACACCTTTTTTGGCAGATTTGGAAAAGATGTAAAACCATCCCACACTGGCATTGACCTCAACAACGTTTCCTGCAAAAGAATAAGGTTAGATTTTTCCCACATCACATTGATGTCACTGTTCAAAAAGGCGTTATGTCCACAATAGTTCCAACTTAAGATATTTCATTTGGTAAATAAAGCCCGGTCTGCTTCGGACTGTGGATGGCAAGACTGAGGAAAGCCAACCCCAATTGAACGCCTCGCTTACTGTCCATGTAAAAGTGGCATCTTTAATCCTTGGTTTAGTTTGGACTAGTCCTCTGTCTCTGTTGTCAGCTTGACGTGCATCGTAACATTCAAATCCTTGAAGAAAGATGGCTTCTTGTTGCCCGATTATAAGCTTTTCCACCATTTCTGAGTGGAAATCTAGTGCGCATTTCCAAAAGTGTTCGTAATCAAAAAGGTGAACATATTTTATGTCAGCTGATGAAACTGATCTCAGTTGTTGAATTGTAGTAGT
The DNA here is from genome assembly GCF_040938575.1 of Ambystoma mexicanum. Lineage (NCBI taxonomy): Eukaryota > Metazoa > Chordata > Amphibia > Caudata > Ambystomatidae > Ambystoma > Ambystoma mexicanum. Next base: position 1,316,036,968 of record NC_090931.1, on the reverse strand, counting down.
GAGGAGAGCTAGCAGCCTACTTCTGTTCAATGGGATGTTGTGATCAGTGTTGCATATAGATTCAGAAATTAAGAAGTACCCAGTCTCCTTTTGAAACAGACTGTCGGACCTCACTTCAGTTTGCAGATTGTCTCTCGTTGGGCGCACAACTGAGTCAATTGAAACATAGTCCTGAATATGGGGCTGCAGTGAGAGCCCACACCTATATGTTGGCATTTGTTTTTGCTTAAGTCTACCCGGGGGAGGGTGGGGCCAAGACCTCTGTTGGTGTTTGCGCTCAATGTTTTTCTAATGTCCAGCGTTTCTTCGTTGTTCCTTCCCTTAGAGTTCCACAGAATCGCTGCTTGCGATGTTCCTCCTCGTTTGGGGATATCGCGTGAATGATTTCTTGCTGTCAGCTCTGTATCAGAGTTTTGGACCGACGATTGAAGTGATGCCCACCTGGGCCTTGATGATGAAACTTTAATACTACTCCCCCTTTTGTTTCTCTTATCCTCAGTGCTTTCATTCTCGTCACTGATACAGATGATCACTCTCGAGTTAGTGTCACTGCTCTTCATTTGATTAGTATTTTTTCCTGCAAACGAAATGTTTGGCAGGTACTTGCGGGACTCCTTATTGGAAGTTTGATGTCCTCCTTTCATGTTTTTAGATTTTTTTGTCTTACGTTTTTGTCCTCCTTAGATTGAGTTTCAGTTCGTGTTTTGTTTTTATGGAGGATTTTATTAAATTAGGGATCTCGAGTGAACCTCCGTCCTTACCGCATTCACCTCTTTTTCCTTGTCAGGGAAACCAGTAGCATCGGAGACTTTTATAGATGGTCCTCTCGCTGTGTATCGATGCACATGGGTGTGATTTGTTAATCAAAAGTGACTATCTCATTTAAGGACTGTGTATTCTGTCATACTTTGTAAGCCAAGGTGTCAGAGGCGAATAAACCATATTTAGGACAGCCAGAGATGTTGAGCCGCCCTCTATTGATTTGTTGCAGCTTGAATCATTTCACTAGACAAAGGCATGGAACTCCGATCTTTCGATGCTATAGAATCATTCATTCTGTGGCTATCCAGTATAAGTGTGTCAGGAATCGCCTCATTGAGGGTGTCCCGAGTTCTGAATAGGCCGGGATACACACTTAGTCGTTCTCTGAACCTTTCAATCACGTGTATTTCGTTTTCTAAGCTCACACAGGTGTCAAAAATAGTGGTGGTCACTTGCTGTTCCACATCCGTAAGAACTTGTCCTGAGATTTCTGACTCCAAGTTGTCCATATTTTCCTTGTTTGGTTGCATGTCATTTATTGTTATTAAGGTGTTGTCTAAAATCATGCACCCGTCTTTGATTGATTGGCTGAACAGCTTAGGTGGCTGATGGGGGAAGAACATAGCTATCTTTCCCTGTTTCTTTTTTCCAGGAGAGTTTACCTGGTGCGCCACTGTGTGTTCTATGGAGTTACCGGCGGGATGTGCAACAGCACTCCTCAGCGGGTAATGTTTTGATTTGCCTCTCACATGCCTATGCCAATAGGTACCAAGGATCAAAAAGACTAACCCCGCAGGCTCCTTGAACTCTCTGGCACCTTATTTGATTAAGCTCAACTATAGAGGGGGAAATAGAGAGCTTGAGCTTTGACAAATGGAGACGAAATACATCCTAGATCTTGAAACGAAGAAGCCAAGAGGACATAATCTTGATGAAGAACTTTACACCTTTCTGGGAACATTACACTAGGATGAAGCAATTGGAAATGACAGAGTACATGACTGGCTTGATCTAAGCCCTATAAACCCAACCACTTGATTTGTTCTATTGTCATTTTCTGTTGATAGGCACCTTTTCTCTATTTTCCCCTTTTTATTATTGTTTGTTTTTAATATTTGAGTGTTACTCTGGTTGTCTTAATAGCAACCCTCTGCAATACCAAGCTTTGGAGGACTTATCAAGAAAATCTTTTGGGAATTGCTTGTCCCTAGTATGTCTTTCTCAAAAGTAAGCGCTATTTGGAAATATGGTTGGATATCATTTCAACAATTCTGATTCCATGCATTTCACTTAGGTATGATACAATTTAGACTCTAGACTGCTGACTCCTAATGTAATTTGATGATGACCATTGGTTTAAACTATATTTGAATGTGACAAGTCAGCCCGGGATATTCTGAACCTCCATTTTATCATCTGGCAAATGTTTTAGATGTATTAAGCCAATCTGGTAAATGTTTTAGATGTATTAAGCCATTATGGCAAGCTTGGTTTTGATTTGCAGCAGATGCATCATGAAGCACTATGCACTTTATTAGCGAAGGTGCACATAATGCATCTGCTACAGATTAATTTAAGTATTTTCTTGCACCATGCACTTTATTTGCCAATTTGCACATTAATAGGTTTGGTGGATATGTACCAACATGGATCCAGCCCTTTATGCAACTACATGAAACTTTGCATCCTCATGGGATCCATCTAATATATTCACTCTGTAGTATATGCACTACGCATTGCCTTTAGAATCATCTTAATCACAGGCAAGCAAATCCACAGCCCATTCAATTCCGGTGCTAGTGGCTTGGACGGCATGGTCTAGGCACCAATGCATCAAGCAATGCAATTAGGGGGACAACACTATAAGCACTATGCACTACATCTGTGACTTTGTATATAAACAGGCCTGCTAGACCAATTCACATGTTTATTAAGTCCATGGCATAACCGTATACAACGATTGGCCCATGGTTATAGATTACATGCCCTCTAAGTAACTTAGCCGAAGGCTCTAAAACTAATGCATCCAGCAATTCAATTTGAGGCTAGCATGGTGAGCACTAAGCACCTCATGAGCTATTTTTGCACATGGACGGTTTGCCGGACCCACATACATTTAGATATAGTCTGCGACAACTCTGTATACAACCTTCTGGCCCGAGCTAATCGACTCTATGCCCCAACGTAATTATAAGAATATTGCACAATAGTGGCAGCACTATGCACTTTATTAGCACTTTTGCACATGAAGAGGGCCAGTCAGCACACACACATGATAATTCGGTCCACAGTGCCATTGCATGCCACCACTGGTCTCCTCATGTGATTAATTAAATGCACCTCATACATTACTAGTTGCATTCTACTGTATTTGGTATCATTACCTTACGCGTGTTACATGACCAATTGGTTATGCAATTTCGTAGCACTATGCCCTTTAAATAGTCAAGATTGCGCAAAGTGTGAAATTTCTATGACCTACCATCAAGATCCCTTTAGCACTATATATATATATATGTATGTATTATGCATGAAATAACTTTCTCTGGCTGATGGCTATTTTTGCAAATATATATATATGTATAATGCTCGAATATATATATATATATATATATATATATATATATATATATGTATATATATATATATATATATATATATATATATATATATATATGCGATCGGGTTTCTGCCTCCCTAACCCTACCCATCCGCCCTCACTAAGCACCCCCCAGGTTTGCGTCTCCTGAAGTGACAGAGAATGATGGGCATCATGCCCTCACTGCTGTCTGGGAGGTGGTCCCTACTGCTCTGACGTTATTAACTTTTATTCATAGTTTTGCATATAAGACAGGAGCATGTAAAGGTGAGTAATATTCGGTATTAACTATAGAGGCTTTTTTTGGTTGCCCTCTTGAACTGCAGTTGTATTCTTTCGATGTATTGTTCCCATTAATTATTGTATTATTGTTCTACATGAAATCAATAAAAAATGTAAACAGTATATGTGTCTTAGATTTAACATTCCAAATTCATTATTCGCACACAGGGAAGGGCGGTCAGCCAATCAGGTAGCTGGAAATGCGGGCGAGAACACACAGTCTACCGCTTGCGTTTTCCATCCACCCGAGGCCCGTCCCTGGGTGGCACAATCTTGATTGAGCGGTGGCAACAGGTGTTGTCCCCCCACCCCTCCAAGACATCCTGCACCCTTCCACATTCCCCTTCATTCCTCCCTACTTACCTGGTGGACAGGAGATTTGCGCTCCAGTCCCAGTGCTCCCTCCAGTCCTCGACGCTTGCCATGGAAATAGAAAAGGGACTAGATCCCTTTTCCATTTACTATGGCAGGGGCATTATTTTTATTGTGGGAGAGGTCTGCGTTCCGGGGGGAGTGCGGAGGGGGGCGTACATGGCCTGTAATGGCCTACAACCATTGCTACGCTTCTGCCTGCCTCAGGCTGGCAGGTAACTATTACCCTTCGATGGATGCCGCCTGATGCTGGGGTGATAGCTAAAGAAACGCTGGGCCCACTTAGGGGCATTGCTATTACTGAAAGGTGCGGTTGTTAATGCAAATTACTAAATGCAATCAAAACCTGGTTTCATCGAATCCTGGTTTGGAAGCACACTCACATGCATATACCTAAGATACTGGGAAAATGTGTTTGCGATGTTGACGTACATGATTCAATAACATTTTGGCAACGTCTGCTTACAGATCACACCACCTATTTAATAATTGCAATGATCAAGATAATGGGAAAAATATATGATCATTTGGGAGAAAAAATGTTTTAACTTGTTTTAATTATGCTAGTTCTCAATGATAGCTCTGAATTGCACTTGATATATGATTATCTTTTAACATTTTGCCTCCCATGGAAAACTGTTATTTACTGGTATTTGTTGGTAATCACTTTATATTATGTGAGATCATCGTTTGTGTAAGGTTTTTATTAAACTAAGACGCAATTAAAAAAAAAAAACAATATGAATGCAGAAAGTTGTGTTACTTTGAGTTGGGATAAAGCTGAGATACTGTCCATTTACAAGAAACGGGTGAGGACTTCACAAGCTAACTATAGACCCATGTTATTGACAGCCTGTCAAAAGTATATGATTGAGTTTTATACATCTTGAGAAATGGATTTATGGTAAGAATGGAATTTCCAAGACTCGGGCTGCTTTTAGGAAGGATCCAAGTATGGAGGATCAGAGTATTGGTTTATTTTTAGTATTATAAAAGTTGATCTTTTAAAAAAAGAAAGTGATTTATATTTCGTTTGCTATTAAAACTGTCTTCAATAGTGTTGACTGCAAAAATGTATGGGAGATTCCAACTGACATGGGTGTCCCTATGGGCATTTTAATAGCTATAAAGAAATTATACAGACAACACAACGCTCGATTATAATGGCCACGGAGTAGACATTTTTTATGTCTTCCCCATAAAAGTTGGCATTCAACAAGGCAGTATTCTTCCCCATTTAGCAATTTTTTTTAACAATTTATTTACAGTGATTCTGCTCCAAAAATTTCGTATCCCAATGCTCACAGCCCACGATTACGATTAACTGGTAAGAAAAGAGGAATATTGTTTTATGCAGACAATGGCAACATTATTTCCAAAACAATGAGATCTAAATAAACAATTACAGGTTTTTATCCGATTTTTGTTCCAAATGAAAACTAGTTGTAGACTCTGTCATAATGGTCATTGTGGCCTGCCATTTGTCCCGATGCTTGAAGGTTCCTTGGTCAAAGTTGCATTTAATGGTGAAATGCTAAAGTAGGTCGAGGTTTGCAAATATGTGGGTGTTCTTTAAATTACGCACTTTACATTGACTGTCGTATATGTGTATAAATCCAAGATTTCGTATGGTAGTGAACTATGGGGTTCTTCTCAAATTGGTAAGAAGAAATCCTCCCTCGCTCTTTGTCTCACCGGCTTCAGCAGCATTTCGAGTAAACCAACTGCCTGGGTTAATATTGCGACTGCGTTGTTGCCCAACACATACCTAAACCTTTGTTGGTGTTACTTCCTTTCATGGATTACAATGGATTGGTCAGACTTCTGCATCTGTTTCGCCATTTCCCCTGATACATAGATATAGTCAGGAAAGCGTTTTAGGGTGGGTGTATCGCACAAAATGCTTTATGAATCCAGCACAAAGTGTTTACTATCAAAAGAACTACAATCTGAAGAGTTACTTCAAACTGAAATTGGAAGAGCGAGAATGGATTTTGTTTAGAATTTAACTCAATCTAACATCGTTAGAGAAAGCAAACTTTCAGCCCTGAAAGAAAGGTTGAAAGACTTGAAATGCGCTATTAAGGAAAGTTTCTCAAGTTTGGTTGTTGGCACATGATGTATTGTCCCTGAAAAACAATGCAAGTAGCCCTCTTTGAAGACTATCAACTGTTTCAACTCTAAAACGGAGGGCTCTCGAACAACAAAACTTAATGATACGGTACCATGCAGCAAAAAATAAAATATTCCTTAACGGACAGTAGATAAAATGATTTAAGGTCCCACCGCAGGTGACAGTGTTATTAATTCTTCCTCCAATCCAATTTCGCTCATGACATTCAATATAATGCAGCTTTTTCTGAATAAAATTAACTGGAAGTGCAATGTGGCTTGCAAGGAAATAAAGCTGCAGGCAGATGTGAGGGTACAGATAAAAGATGATCTATAGGCTGGATGTCAAAGTACTACTGAAATCAAATAAGGTAGTGCCAATGCAGTTTATGTAGCGCTGCAGACCCCAATACGGAGCAGACTGAAACAGTAGGTTATCCTAGGTGAAGGATCCCGGCATTACCTGGGCATGCGGCAAAGTGTACAGGTAAGCACAGTGAATTTAATAGCAATTACTTTTGAAGTGTTTTTACTCTCACATTACTTTAGTTCTAAAGCATTTCAAAATAACTCATTGTTACTCAATGGGACACACTTTTGGAGACTTGGACACTATCAAAATAATGTTTTTGAAAGGCCTCTGCCATTAGTTATTTTGGAATGTGTCTTAGGTGTGACCCTTTTCCTACTGCCCACCCCGGTGCTAAAATAACTAAGACCACACCTGTTTGCAGCACAAACTATCTGAGTGATAGCTTTTGTGTGTAAAAGAAGTTTGGTAGCAGATTGTCTATTTATGAGTCATTAAAACATTCTTCAGGCCTGTGAGTAACCCCATGCAACTCAATTTGCTTCTGTGTCAACATCTTTTTGAATGTCCATAAGGGAAATCTAGCACAAAAGTAAATATCTTTTTTCTAAAAGCAATCAAGCATTGATAGAGCGACGTTTCCCTTCTAGCCTGTTGCCACTATTCTGGGGTACCACCATGTAGTCTCCTGCAGTGGCTCGATATATCTGCATAGGCTACCCTCCTTCTCTTTCGCTTTCTTTCTATGCGGAAACCGTTACTCCCAGAGTTTGGGTCACCCTGAAACACCACCAAACCTCTCAGGTTTTCTTTCTACTACCAAAGAGAGACACAATTCTGTGCTGCGTCACCAGTTCATTCAAAATAAACCTACTAGAGAATCTTCTACGTGTGGAGGGAACATGCCCATATATACGCTCTATACATGTGGCTTGCCGTCTAGAAAACTGCCCAGAGAAGTAAACATATTAGCAAGTGCTTAAGTTACTCCCATACAACCACTCAATTAACCTTTGCATCTTCAAATGAAGATTCTTTCTGTACCTTTGGACTGCATTTTGTGACACAGCATCAACAAAACAAAACAGATATCCTTCAACAATCTGGATTAAGTAGGTCAGGATGGGAGGGGTAAACACTGACTATCCTAGGGTTTCCAAGTACAGCTTGTTGCTTGGTTTTAGAGTCTCACGGATACAGAGCCGAGCTGGCTTCTTTGTTTCACAGTGTCAGGGATGCATCACTTAGCTCACTTTTTGGCTTCATCCATCGAAGCCTAAGTGTACTTCTCTCCCAAATAGATAGTATGAGTCCAGTTCAGATATCACCCTCTAGCCATTGGTTGTCCTCCTGGGAAAGTAAAATCTCATTAGTCCAACTCCTAACAGAAGCATTCCCCCCACCCCTTTGATTTTTGACAGGCTCCGATTGTGAAGCATCTGCCACGGGTAGTCCTTGTTTCCCTTGGTCTGGGCTCCACAAGTGCCTGAGATGCAGGCCTCAGAAGGTTTTCAAATGTATATCCTTCTCTGCAAGCTGTGCTATACCTGTGACAGTCACCTGGGGCGAGCCAGCAAGGAGAAAGTGGGGAAACCTCTGGCCATTGGAGCCACACACTCAGTGTCACAACCTCACAAGGTGGTAAATGCTGGGGTACCCGTGAGCTCCTGCAGTCCTCCTTCCTTAGCCAACAGCAAGGGTCAGAAATCATTAATGCCCGAAGGTCCTCAATGATCCCAGAAAGAAAGGTGTCTCCTAGATCCTGGTAAAGAGGATCTAGGAATAGGTGCAGGAGACTCCATAGGGAGCCTAAAGGAGGACTCCCAATATACCCAGGACCAGAAAACACTGAAGGCAGCTGAGGAGCAAAGCAAAGCAAAGCAGGAATTTCCTGAATTCTTTAGGCCCATGTAAGAATTCTGTGCACTGAGAGTCGGATCTCGGCATACTTCAACTGGGTCAATCCACACCTAGGTCCCAAACTTGAACTAAGTGCCAAATCTTTCGACATGCAGCAAAATGCAGGCAGCTGATGTTTGCACTCAGCGAGCTAACACTGGTTGATTCAGTTTACCTTTGCTAGCAAACAACAGTAGGGAGAGCCAGTTCTCTGTGAACCTATCAGGCAGGGGACCAGCTCAGGAGATCCAGTCCCCGTCAGACTTAACAGGCGCGAAGTGCCAGCTAGGTAGAGCCAGTTCCTTATGAACGTGGCAGGCACAGTACTGGTTCAGAAGCAGCATGACACTTCCACCAGCCCCAACAATGGTAGGTCTGGGCAGGAAATGAACTCAACCATTGGAAAAGGCCCCTTAGTTGGAGTTCAGAAGGAAAGGGTTTTACCCGCCCGGGAAGGGGATGGCACACAGGGCTAGGGCCACGGAATCCCAGCAAGGAATAGGGCAAGAAATACGAGAGCATGCTTATTGACCCTCACACTATAAAATGAGTTAGTACATCAAACCACTAGTCCTGAGGAGGGAAGGGCGGCATTCTTGAAAACTGATGTGTGAGAGAGAAGAGAAAGAGATTGGAGGAGAATAGAGGGGGGTTGGATGAGAAGAACAAGCAGGAAGAGGAGCTGGTGTGAGAGCAGTAAGTTGAGGAGGAAGAGGTGGAGGAGTATCAGCAGAAACTGGAGTAAAACCGGTGGAGGAGCAAGAGCAGGTGGAGAAGAAATAAGGTCAGGTGGAGTGTAAGGAACTAGAGAGTCACTGGGAGGGCAGAGTAAGAGATTGTGATTGGGTCAGCTCTAGGGAACCATAGACATCCAGGGCCCAGATTGAGGATAATGTAGAGGGCCTATTAAGGGCCTCTGGTCAGAGGTTGGCTGTGGCCCACAGAGAAGGAAGGGTAAGTTGCTGAAATGAGACATGAGGACTATATCCTGTCCCAGATGGATTCAAGAACACATCAAATGTCAAAGAAGGTTCAAGGCATTTTATTGAAAAACTTTGGCTGGGTCTTCCAAAAGGACCATCCATCTCTCCTTCGTCTCCCTTGGGCGGTTCGCTCCTTAGCCCAGACATCCCAAATAGTTTATAGAGATGGGTAACCCAAACTGCCTAATACCAGACTGCCGGGTCATGATGGCCTAAGTGCTCTGGGAACAATCTAGGTGACTCCTAACCTGGAACCCACAATAAGAATGCTATCTAGAAGAGTGGCCTCCCACTCAGCGTGGTTCACTTGGTCCTACTGTTGAACTCTCTTGTATCCCTTGCCCCGATATTCTATTCCTCCTCTACCCTTCCTTCTACCCTCTTCCTTTCCTCCCACTCTCCACGGTCTGTCCTCTTCCATATTCCCTTCTGTCTATCTGATGTACTCTTCCTTACTGCTACTCCCTTACACACCACTGCTATCCCTCCTACCTGTAACTCCTGGTCCGGCAAGATTTGGTGTGGGGACTGAGAAATATGTCCCGGACATGTTTTGGGACAGTTTGATCTCGGGGTACTATAAGAACATAACAATAGCAGGGGTCCAGGTGTTGGAAAAATGTAATATTGTGTTCTACAAATCCTTTTGTAGTACAAATTTAGGATTGGCACTATTGGAGTGATCACCATGGTCGAGGTTTGACCTTGTAGAGCCTGGAAATTGATAGCCTGTTTTCTTTCGCCTCTTCCTGTTGCGATCATTTTAGCTTTTTCCGTGAGCTTTATCATCCTCATCTCTTCCTCTTTATTCTTCTTATTTACTTCGGTTTTAATTATTTTGCACAAGGGGCTATTCTTCAACGGATGATGATTTTGACTTTTTTATGGTTTAATGGATTGTTTTTATTTGAATTTACTGTTCATTTTATTACTTGTTTTATTAGCTGTATTGTATTGAAGAGACATTGTAAAAGTTATTTTTTACCAAATACAATTAAATACATACTTTTAAAAACTCCCAGCCCAAATGGGGCCATGTGAAGTAGGGGGAATAGTAAAGGAGGTCATAAAAGAAAAAGAAATGACAGGCACAACGAGGGCTTTAAATAGCTGTATGTATGTTACTTTGTATATGCGTTAACTGTAAAGACTTACCTGAATGTACTAAATTTCCCATCATGTGGGACCCACAGAACATTGGGACTGAGAATAATGGGCAGGACTGCCCTGCCTGTCAACAAGAAGAATGGATTTACCTTTAAAAAGATTATAAAAGAGACAGTTGAAAAAAGTCAGTAAAAGGTGGATGAAGAAGACAAGGGAAGAAGATATAGGAAAAGTAAGAGAAAATAGAAAAAGAAAGTAAATCTGCTGCCTGGGGGGTAGGAGGGATGCGGTTCCGAGCGGCCCCCAGTGCATCAAGGCCCATGTGAATAAATGTCCCAGCTTGGTCGTGGCCTATGTGGATAAGGTCCACCAGGGTGTCAGAACGGGCGTACCATAGGAGAACGATAGTCCCAGGCTGCATTACAGCACAGCCTGCGAGGAAGCTAATGCCCCCGCCCCCGGTCCCAGAGAGTGTTGGTGGTGAATCTGAAGAACCTTCAAGGCAACAGCGGCGTGGGCAGGCTGCCAGAAACACCAGGGGCCTGTGATAGCTGCGGCATCCCCGTGGTCACATGGGGAGGATGGAGCCAGCAGGACTTACCCTGCTACTTAGCTGGAGCCATGGCTACTTATCTGTAGCCTTGCCAGCGGGGTCCTATTGTCATGCCGGCTTCCACACGCATCCCGCCCAAGCCGCCCCATTCACAAGTACCTGCAACAAGCACCCCTCACTCCAACAGCAGTACTGCCCGACTGCTTCCCGCTGTAGCAAACAGCCCGCGCAAGGATGGCCCCCGCACACGGACTTGGCGGCTGTGGCCACAGCGACGCTGGGGAACACCAGGATTAGCAAAGGGTTACTTCTTGGTCACGTGGTGCACAAGGCCGCTCACGTGACTCCACAATGCTTCACTTGTTCAGTAAACACACTACTGCTTCCTGGTCACGTGATGCGCAACACCGCTCACGTGATTCCATGAGGCTGTGCTCACGTGACCAACCAGGAAGCCCCCCAGCATAAAAGAACAGAATCAACACGGCCACGCTTCTCAGCTGTTTTCTCCTCGCCGAGTGGCGTTTTGGATTGCTTGTATCTGGAGTCCTCTGTTTTTTTTATTTACCCTGTTTCTTCTTTCCTGGAACTGTCTTTGCTTAACCCTAGGATTTGGTGATATTGGACTCTTGCCTTCCTGGTTTCTGGAATTTTGGTCATTGGATTTTGGACTTCCTCCTGGACTTCTGTTTGGCTAAGTTGTTTTGGACTCCAGCAGTGCTTTTGGGAAGCTGCTGCTTTCCTCTTGCAGCAGGTGCTTTCAACACCGAAGGTACATTACAAAGATAAGGTACTACATTTCTCCTGGCCTCCCCAATTCCTTCCCACCACCATTGGAACCCTTCCTGTATTGGCGTCTATCCAAGGGAGAAACATTAGAGATTCGCCTTTCCTGCAAAATTGGTAGGTGCCCTCCCTCTCCTTTCTTACGATTACACTTGCATTGCTTGATCTTGCATTCACATCTGCCTAACTGTTCCTTTGCTTTTTTATAACTGAAGGGTAAGCTCATGTACAAGTGGAAGGACTAAGGAGCTAATAATACTTGAAACAAGTGGGAAGGCGTCCTGCCACTTCCTTTGGAGCCGTTTACCTACGTGTTTTGGTAAAGGCTAAATTCTTTCGCATGTTAGGTATGGCAGTGGCTTTGTTATTTGGCTGACTGTCATAGGTATTCTAAAAAGACGAGCAAGAAAAGCCCTTCAAGAGTGCATCATAGCATGCTTTTATTATTTTGCTAATGCTAATAGGTGCACAAACATATTTTATACATTTAGAATTTTTCAAGAAATACTGCTATTTCATAATATACATTTTAGATCAAAATACATTAATTTTGTTTTGGAAATGTATTAAAAAAGAAAGAGTGATTGTTAAACATTATTGTGGCATACATTCAGCAAATGCAACATATCTAACACATATAGTGCACAGAGTCACCATCAATCATGTTTTTTTGTGTCTTGGGTAGATCATATTTGCAAGACAGCATGGTGTCTGAGAGCTCTAAAAGAGACAGGGACCTAGTCGTTGGTTAACGTCAGGAATCAGATCAGGTAATGAAACGGGATTGTGGGAATGAAGCCCTCAAGGTTATGTAAACCTGTGACGTTTCGGCAATGAGCCTTCTTCTTGGGCCTCGACTTGGTCTCCCCTGTGTGTAGAAGAGAGGGAGAAAATGAAGAGTTTTAAGTAAAAATGGGGGGCAAAACTTGCTGTAGAGTTCATCTCCAAAGAGGGATGAGTCTAGTGCTAGTCTGACCTGCATGCATTAAAAACTAATTGAGACCAAATGGGGGTACAACCGTGAAGTTGTCCTTTCGCTTGCTGGCACTCGAATACTAACCTGGACGGACGTCCGGGGTTTAAATTGGCTTCTCGATGTTGAGGATGGGGAGTTCTATTGAACTGTCCGACATCAGGGCTTAACAAGGAGAAAGTTGAAGGTAGATGGTAAATCTACTGGAAATGCTAAAAAGTGGAAAAGGAAATGGAGACAGAAAACAACAATGTGTGTTTCAGTGAGGTTGGAATACAAATACAAATTCCACTGCTAATCATATACCTCGAGAAGTGACCATGCAGTACCTGGGGCACAATGATGTGCTGCCCGCAGCGGATAGTGGGCTGGATGCTGTGGGGAAGCAGTTCTTTGTTCAAAGTGCCTGGATGATAAGTTGCAGGCTGGGGAACACGTTCAGGCATCCGATGTCAGGGTACTGGAATCAGCACTGAGCCGTTCCTTAGTATTGCTGTGTTACCCTAGGTGGAGATAGATCAGCAAAAGATTAATAATGGCGCCGAGGTGGGTTAGGAGGATACACACATGCGGCTTGGTACGCCTGTGACTCCCAACCCGTTTGTGTGGGTTGGTGCTGAGGATCGGCTCGTGGGGCCACGAACGCAGGAACAGAGTCTGCCGTTCCCGGTCTCCACGTAATCTGCCTACCAGGGGTCTCTCACCTGTAGATGTCTTGCGCCGAGTGTTTTCTTTGCTCGGGGTTACTGCATCTGTAGCGGCTCGCGTAGCTGCAGTGGGGGAACTGAGCTGTGTCTGTAAATGTGAAGCGTGCATGTGCAGGAGACATCTGTCTGAATCTCCGCACATGCGCACTTCGTGTGGCGTCCCCGAGTTGTCATGGCACCCGTGTGTGTCAGTGGAGCTTGCGTGGATATATACTTGGGGAGACAATCGTGGGAGGCCTTGGCCTGTCTTGGATGGTGTCAGTTCGCCTTAAAAAACGGAAAGGCGTGTGAGTAACAATTCTTGTGGAGGGTAATTTGTGTCCAACTCCAACATTTACAAATATCGACAAGATAAACAGCCTTGATGTTTTTAGAGTATATCATTGGAGGCTGCCACTAGGTTTCGAAGGCATACATTTACTCAGATACAGTACAATGTTGGTATACAGTGTGTAGTGTTGAAAAACGACACTTATTTTGTTCTGACAAAGTGACAGCGCATTTGAATATACATTTTTATCATAGTAGCATCATGTCGGTGTACATGAATGAGTGTACTAATGTGAGGCCCCAAAATGCTTAAGTGGGGGCAAATCATACCTAGGGAGTATATGCACATCTAGTAACATCTGGCTAGGCAGAGAGACCCGTGAGATGCAGGCCTTTGGGTTTGAATTGGAAGTGCTAGAGTATTTGTGTGTTGTTGAGGTAAGGCAGTGGGTGAGGAGGCCCAGCTCATCCATAGGTGGTTCGTATGGCTTCGTTTAGGCCCTTCGTTATGGTTTTAAGATCCACCATGATTCTTTATGACGTAGGGCATTAGATGCATTGGCGGTATTGACAATCGTGTGAGCCACCCACCAAAGTATGTCATCTGCACTATGTTGGTATTCCATATAGTGAGAGACTAATGGTGCTGAATGAACTCGGCATCGGATCCTGGAGCGATGTTCGCCAATTCTCTTGTTAACCTGCCTCTGAGTTTGGCCAACATATCTGAGCCCACAGGGGCATTCGATGATGTATATCACATTGGTAGTTTTGCAGTTAGAAAAGTGTCTGATCTTCCACTCCTTGCCTTCCGTTTGAAATGATGTTGTTTTTCTTGTGAATTTGCAGACATTGCATGTACCACATGGGTGGTGGCCCACTATTTCCCTCATGTTCCAAAGTCTGGTCCTTTGAGATTTTTTGTTGAGCCTAGCATGGGTTAGCATGTCCTTCAGATTTTTGCCTCTCAAAGCATGCTTTGAACACCTTTCACGGAGCTAGGCGATGGACATTTGAGGATAGCATCCACTTTTCGTGAGTCCATGCGGACTCCTTTAGGTGTCAGGATGAAACCAAGAAACTCGACTTCCGTGGCATGGAAAACACATTTTTCAAGTTTAGCAAATAGTTTGTGTTGGCGCAATTTCTCGAGAACTGCCCTGACATGTTTTCTATGATCAGATTCCGAAGAGGAGTACACAAGAATGTCATCGATATATACGACAACACAAACGTCGATGAGTTCCCGAAAGACATTGTTCATGAAGTATTGGAAGGCAGCCGGTGCATTGCACAATCCGAAAGGCATCACCTGGTACTCGAATAGCCCATATTTGGTGCGGAAGACAGTTTTCCATTCATCGCCTTTCTTTATTCGCACCAGATGGTAGGCCCCCCGGAGATCTAACTTGGTGTATATGCAGGCATCCTTCACCTGGTCAAGGAGTTCAGGGATCAGAGGCAAAGGGTATCGGTTTTTACCAGTTATCTGGTTCAATGCGCGGTAGTCAATACAAGTTCTGAGGTCGCCTTCTTTTTTAGGCATGAAGAATAAAGCCGAGGATGCAGGAGACTTAGACGGGCGAATAAAACCATTGGCTAGGTACTGATCTAGATATTGTCGTAAATGAAGATTCTCGGGTTCGGTAAGGGCATAGATCCTGCTGCAAGGGGGTTGTGCACCGGGCAATAGATCGATCTGGCAATCGTACGACCTGTGAGGCGGTAGAGTGTTGGCCTGTTCCTTTTGGAAGACGTCTTGAAATTCTTGGTATTCTGGCGGTATTTGCAAAATGACAGGGGTTACTGTAGCTAGGCCAATATTTGGATTTCTTGGATAACAGGTTTGTGCACAATCTGGAAAGGTTATCCTCTTTGCTCGCCAGTCAATTCGAGGATTATGTGTTTCCAACCAAGGGATTCCTAGAATTACTTGAAATTGCGGAGCCTTGATTACATCAAACAATTGCCTCCCGATGTCCGTCTTGACCCAACAATGTCATTTCAGTAGTGGAGTGTGTTACCGGCCCAGAGGCAATTTCGGTTCCATCCACTGTGGTGATGACATCCTTACTGGTTTTAGGGCAAAGAGGGAGGTTGATCCTGGAAGCCAATTCACGATCCACATAGTTTCCTATAGCCCCACTATCGATGTATGCCTTAATGGCATGTAACCGCCCAGGCTGCTTCGGATTTACGAGGACCATTGGCATGATGAAATGCAAGGTCAGAGAGTTAGTTTTTATGCTCGGCAAGCAGACCCCTACGCTTGTCGGGCGTGGTCGTTTCCCGACTCAGATTCCATCAGGTTCTTATCAGCGACTCCTACCACCTTCTTAGACGGTTTTATAGGGCAATCTCGTAAAAAGTGTCCAGAAGCCCCACAATAAAGGCATAATTGCATTTGCCGTCTTCGTTCACGCTCTTTTTGAGTTAAAGGTCCTTTAACCACTCCAATTTGCATAGGTTCAGTAACATCGGCACCCTTGGGGTTAACATGGGTTTTGACCAAAACCCGTGTCTCAAACTTGGACCGATCTGCCTTTCTGTTTTGAAGCCTGTGATCTAATTGGACCAACAAGTCTATATATTCAGAGCAGTCTTGGGGTGGATTTACGACCTGGGCCAGGACATCCTTAAGTTCTCCACGTAGACCTCGATGGAATAACGTGATTCTTTTATCCTCCGGCCATCCAGTCTCCACAATTAACCTATTGAAGGTCGCGATATAGGCTAAGAGGTCCTGGTTGTCCTGGTTACCCTGTTTTAGGGATAGAAGCTTGTTGTCCAGGGCCTGTCCCTGAGAATGCCGCGCAAAAAGTCTTTCCATGCTTGTCTGGAAGGCTTGAAAGTTCCGAAGAATTGGGTCATCTTGAGTAACCAGTGGAACTGACCAATCCGCAGCACAGCCGCTGAGATATGATAGTACAAAAGCGACCTTGGTTTGGTCGTTAGGGAAGGCCCCAGGTCTGCAGAGGAAGTGCAATCGGCATTGATTCATGAATACGGCGAACCTTTTGGGGTCCCCGGCAAAACGTTCCGGTGGGGCCAGTGGCATATTTCCAGGTAGATTAATTTGCACGGGGTTATTTGAAACCAATGGGGCGGAATAACCCCCAGAACCTGGTAAAGGAGTTTGACCAGCCTGACCTTGTAATAGCTGTCTGGCAAGATCATCAGTTCGTTCTTTAGATACAATTAACTCTCTCCTGAGGGCATTCGTCTCCTGGCGAGCGGAATGAACTTCAGCCCGTAATTCCCCCAATAGCTGGGCCAGCTGGTCTGTCTCAGAAGTCTCCATAGCGCCCGGGTGGGAAATTGTAGGTAGGCTTCGCGTTCTGTAATGCTCACCTGATTCCCACGGAGGCCGATCTGTTCTGGACTGCTATGACCTCTTCTAAGGTGATGCGCAGGACTCGGAAGACGGACTGGACCGGACCCCCAAACCTCGCCTGTCTGGCCCATAGAAGAATCCTTCTGTAGATGGAAAAGGAGATTAACTGTCTGCTAGATAATGTGTCGGATTCCCCCCCTTCACCCTCTCACACTCCTCGAACCCCCTCCGCGATTCCCTGTAGAGTCTCACCTTAGAGTCTGAAAGGACGAGCTCTCCATCCTGCTTCCGATGCAGGGGCGCGTTGATTTCCAGTTACTTCACTGGATCTCGGGTTTGGTGAGTATTCAACTCCGCTTGACTTTTCCGATATGAGGCCGTAAGTATTCAGTTGCAAAAGTTCAAGCCTTAATTGTCCGTTGTCCTTTTCTCTATTTCAGATGTAGGATGAAGAATCCGCGTAGAGGAATGGATTCGCCGAAGGTAACTCTGGTGAGTCTTTTTGATGGATGGTTCCCTTAGTGAACTTGCTTTCACCCACTAATGCGTGTGTCTTTTTCCCCTTAGGGGCCGGGGTACGGAAGTGCCAAAGAAGCGGCGCCGACCCGAGGTGAGGAAAGATTGTCCCAACAATAATCAGGTAAGTCTTAAGGTGGAAGAATCAGGCCTTCCTCAATCTGTTCCTTCGCTCACCTTTGTTTTGTCTCTTTTTCTCCTTAGGCGCTGAAAGGCGACGGATGGTGCCAATGGTGGCTGAAGAGCCCGAGGGCGCCTCGTGAAGGTGAGTGGAACGCGGCACTGCAGCGAGAGATGCGATGCGCTTTCATGTTGCCATCAAATGCAGTCGAGCCCTTATAGTTTTAACCATTACCAAAGTGCAAAGAATCAGTGCGGAAATAAAGAAAGAACTAGACACGGGGGAGGAGATGTTCCTTTCAAACAGCACTCACGAATGCTTGTGAACAGTTGAAAGAAAGAAATAAGCTCCTTGACGATTTCAAAGCAGCCACTATCACAAAAAAGACCAAGAAACTAGCAAAAGATATACGAGAATTCAAACTAAACCACATTTACTCATACACCACAGATCAATTCATAGAGGCCGCCAAAAAACCATCACTGGCTCAACGAGGACAAGGTAAAAGGGGATGGGTAACTTACTCAGATTCAAGCAAAGATTCTGATTCCCAATCCAGATACAACCAGCAACTATTTTTGCAAAATTTCCACCACCTTACCCCCCTTTTTTAGTGAGATGAGGGTACGGAGGAAACGCTTGGGGCCTACCATGGTTTCAGCCATGTACTCCAATTAGTTGTGAGTCGCGGGGACGGAGATGCTCCAACAGACAATAAATAATCCCTCTACTATGCCAATCTTCAATCTGGCTGACTTGGAACTTTCTCAAGCCCAAATCTCTGCTCTATCAAAATGCCATTCATTTGTACCATTGCAACAAACCAATTAGTTCACACTGGAAAGGCAGATTCCTATGAACAGTCAGATTAAAAGTCTTCTTCAAAGACTTTACCAACACTGAAAAAGAATTAGACTCAGGTCTACACGTCCCCTCTACCTTTTCCCCACAGGACAATCAAATTCCACTGGATACAATTACATTTGAAAAATGCATTTTGAAAGATTTAAATGCTTTGAAAAACAATAAAATGTTCCTCAAATACAACCTTTCTAAAAGAGGAAAACGAAGCTCTCAGAAGTTTATCCAAGAATGCTGACATAATTATAAAACCAGCAGATAAAGGTAGAGGTGTTGATTGGTATTATGTCCAATGTCCAGTACCAACAGATGGTAAACAACCTGCTACTGGACACGGACAGTTATAAAATAGTGAAGCAAGATCCTACCAATGATATAAAAGCAGTGACTGAGGAAACTGTAAAATGTAGATTTGACCGAGGATGGATTACTAGCAAAGAATTTGAGTTCCTTACTAGTAGTCAGGGTCGTATACCCACCCTATATGCCCTACCCAAAATTCACAACGATCCTGTGACTCCACCTGGCAGACCAATAGTTTCATACTGAGGCTCAGTATTTGAACCTTTGTGCAAATTTGTAGATACGTTTCTCAAACCTATGAGCACATTAACACCAACATACTTGAGAGATACCACTCATACAATACAGACCTTAGAGAACCACAAATTTGATCCAGCTAGGCAGTGGATGGTAACAATGGATATAAAGTCGCTTTATACCAGCATACCACAAGACCTGGCTATCGAATGCATGAGGGACCAACTGACGCAATATAGTCTACAGAATTGGGGGCCGGACAATTTCATAATAGAGTTAATGACCCTGGCGCTGTGTACAATTTATTTCAAATTCAAAAAACAGTTCTATCTACAAATAAAAGGGAAAGCAATGGGAGCAGCATTTGCCCTTGGCCTAGCGATTCTATTTAAGGCTAACTTTGAATCCAGCATAATCCTCTCCGATATGAATCCTTTCCACAACCAGATATTAATTTGGAAAAGATATATTGATGATATCATCTTCATCTGGGATGGACCAGAGGATGGATTGAAATATTTTCTTACATGGCTGAACAATATGGATATTAAAATGTAGCCTTTTCAGAAAGCCAAGTGAAGAAATACATTACTGCACTTCTCCAGCGACCACCCTCGCCATCTTAAAGAGAACTTACCCTATAGGCAATATCTCTGAATCCAGAGAAACTGCACAACATTGGCAGACTTCTACAACCATGCCAATAATTTGGACTGTAGATTACAACAAAGGGGCTATCCTAAAAAGCTCCCAGCAGATCAAAGAATTGGGCTAGATTTACTGATAGCGGCATACTACTGACCGCCAAAGTACCTCCCAATGGGGAACAAGAAGAGAGCAAGACAATGTGTTATCACTCATGGTCTGCATACATTCCAAGTACAAAAAATAAAATCACAAAATATTGGCCTCTAGCCAAACTTTGTCTACCTAATGAACCCATCCCCAGGTTTGCATTTAAGCGTGCATAGAAAGTGCGAGACAAATTGGTACATTCTAAGTTCACCAAATCCACACCCGGACTGGTCTGTGAATTTACGAGCCACCATTGGACACTTTCGATGTGTCAACTGCATAGCATGCCAATTCACTAAAAATATTAAATCTTTCAACATTGGAGACTGCATTTGGACTTTGTCCAATTTAACCAATTGTAAAAGCAAACAAGTAGTATACTGCATGGAGTGCCCATGTGGACTCAGGTATGTGGGCCAAACTATTAGACCAGTCCACATCAGGATCTCCGAACACAGGTTGAATATCCGGTGCAAAAACCTTTCGGCACTTCTAGTGAACAATTACAACGAATAACGACTCTCAGCGAATGATGTTTTATGGTGGGTGCTAGACATAGTGAAAGAATCACCAAACACAACGAGAAGCATTTAATTCAAAGAAGCCCGTTGGATACACAGACTGGACACCCACCAACATGGTCAACCCCCACCGTCACTACTTTGATACCCACAAGTACTCAATGAAAAATGCACCCCCCACCACGATTTCTTTGACTCATTCGCAAGTATGCAGGCAAGATCCACCAACAGCGACATTTTACCAGGAACTAAAAACAGTGAACACATTTCATACATACTTTTTGTACAAGCTGATTCCCAGCTAACGGATCTGAGGTTCGTAACATTCGATTAATGCATCCGGAGACAGGAATGAGGATTTCAATATGCCCACATGCAAGTATCACGCCTCACTATTATTAGTATAAGTGTCCCGGTTGCACATCTGAGGGTCATCACATCTGTGGATAGGTAGGAGGATTTAAATATGTTCACATGTGAGGATCACGCTTCTTTATTATCACTACAAGTGCCCTGTTTGCATATCCGCACGTCAGTCATTGTTTGGGACATTGATGCTTCACAACATCTGAGGTTGCCTTGACAACAAGTACGGAACAAGTTACTTACCTGTAACTGTTGTTCTCCAGCATGGGTCTGGCATGGATTCACATGCTCATGAATATTCCCCGTCGTCAGGCTGGGAATCCTCGGTAAAGAAAAAATCTGTTTCAGTTTAGTTTCTGAACTGTCTTTCTACTAGTAACCAATCACTGGTCTCTGGTTCATACTGCCCCCAGCCAATGACTGCCCTCTACCTAAGCCCCTCCTCGGGCAGCCATCTTCAGATTTGGTAGCACAGAAAGTGGCAGTAGGACCAAGTTAAGAGCCGCAGGGGAGTAGGAGTTAGGGTTCGCATGTGAATCCATGCCAGACCCATGCTGGAGAACAACAGTTACAGGTAAGTAACTTGTTCCTTCTCCAGTATGGGGTCTGGCATGGATTCACATGCTCATGAATATAAGAATACATAGCAGTACACACATGCACAACCACGGGAGGTGGCAAGGCTCAACATTAAGCATTTCATCAACTGAACATTAAGCATCTCTTACCTCCTCACCAGGCCCACTTTCAGGCGAACAGGTTGCGCAGCACTGCCTGGCCGACTCTGGACTCCTCCCTGAATCCCGGTCGACGCAGTAGAATCTCGTGAAGGTGTGCGTCGATTTCCACATAGCAGCCCTGCAGATGTCCAGCAGGGCACACCAGATAGGAATGCCGTGGTAGCAGCGATCGCTCTGGTGGAATGGGCTCTCGGACGGTCGGGCAACGGGCGGTTTGCCAACCGGTGACAGTGCATGATGCAGCGGGAGAGCCATCTGGAAATGGAAGCCTTCGAGAGGGCCTTCCCTTGGTTCACAGGTCCAAAGTTCACAAACAGCTGTGATGTCTCCCGAAAACTCTTCATGCGGTCCACGTAGAACTTCAGCGCTCTAGCTACATTCAGCGAGTGCAAAGTCCTCTCGGCAGGCGACGAAGGCGACGGGAAGAAAACGGGTAACACCAAGGGCTCGTTGAGATGGAAGTCCGACGGCACCTTGGGCACGACAGAGGGGAGCGTCCTCAGCACCACCTTCGTCTCGTGGAAAGTCAGGTATGGAGGTTTACAGGAGAGGGCCTGGATCTCTCCCACTCGTCGTGCGGAGGTGATGGCCACAAGAAACGCAGTCTTCCACGAGAGGAACTTCAACGGTGCCGAATGTAGAGGCTCAAATGGCGGCCCCATGAGCCTGCTCAGCACCACGTTGAGCTCCCACGCCGGAGCAGGAGCCTTCACCGGTGGGAAATGATCGGAACAATCCTTTCATAAACTCCTTCACCAGACGATGGGACCACAGAGATGATCGTCCTGGAGTTCTGGTGTAGCGGGAGATCACTGCTAGATGTATCTTGATGGAGGCGTGGGCTAGCCCCGCCTTGGCCAGCGACAGTAGGTATGGCAGCACCTGGGGGGCCGTAATCTGCAGAGGGTTAATCTTCTGTGCACGGCACCAGACAGAGAACCTCTTCCACTTATGTCCATAGCACTTGAGAGTCGAGGACACCCTGGCCTTTGCAAGCACCTCCTTGCAGTCCGCCAGGATATCGTACCTTCCAAACTCTAGTGCTGCAGGAGCCAGGCCTGCAAATTCAGCGACCCCAGGTCGTGGTGGAGGATGGCGCCTCCTTCTCTGGCGAGGAGATCCGCGTCCGTCGGCAGTTTGACTGGGGGCAGGGGGGAAGCTGACATGTCGAGAAGGTCCGGGAACCAGATCTGTCTCGGCCACGCCGGCGCGATGAGGATCATCTGCACCGGGACCGCCTGAGTTGGTTGATGAGTCGCAGCAGCAACGGCAACGGTTGGAACGCATACAGGAACAGGTTGTCCCAGGGGAATGAGAAGGCATCGCCCATGCTCCCCGGCTAGGGAAACCTGCTGGTGAACCTCCGACACTTGGTGTTCGTCGCCGTCGCGAAAAGATCGATCTGGGAATTGCCCCATCGTTGGAACAGCAAATCCACTTGATCCTGTCGTAGTTCCCACTCGTGGCACGAGCGCAGCTCCCTGCTGAGTGAGTCGGCGATGGTGTTCTTTATTCCTGCCAGGTGGAAGGGTACCAGAAACATCCCTTGGGCGACGGCCCAGTGCCACAGATCCTGCGCCTCCTTGATTAGAGCTGGGGATCTGGTACCTCCCCCTGCTTCCGGATGTAGACCATTGTGTATGGTGTTGTCCGTGAAGATCCTCACCACCTTGCCCTTGAGGGACGGAAGGAACGACCTGAGGGCCCAGAACACAGCCCGGAGCTCCAGTACGTTGATATGGAGCGCTCTCTCCTCTGGGAGCCAAAGGCCTCTTGTGTAGAGATCCCCCGTGTGCGCTCCCCATCCCACCAGGGAGGCGTCCGTCGTCACCATCTCCCGATTTGCCGGGTCAGAAAGTCCATACCCGCCACCAGATGTGCGCGGGTGCCCCACCACCGGATCGCTTGGCGGAAGGTCTTGTTGAGCGACATCCTGTCTTCGAAGCTGCCCGCCGCTTGCATCCAACAGGCGTTGAGGAACTCTTGCAGTGGCTGCATCCGCAATCTGCACAGGCGCACTAGGAAGATGCACAAGGACATCATGCTGAGAAGGGACTTGATGGACCTCACCCTGGCCAGGTCCATGGTCAACAGCCGCTGCACCTTTCCCATGATGGCATTCGTCCTTTCCTCCGACGGGGAGGCCAATCGCGCTACTGTGTCGAGCTTGGCTCCCAGAAACAGTGCAACTTGCGACGGAACCAGGTGGGATTTGCCAAAGTTGATGGAGAATCCCAGATATGTGAGCAGCTGGACGGTCTTCGCTGTGTGCCCGACGGCGAGATCTCTCGTCTTTGCTCGGATGAGCTAATCGTCCAGGTAGGGGTAGACGTGGATCCCCTGCAGGCGCAGCCACGCCGCCACTGGTGCTAGGCACTTGGTGAATACCCTGGGCGCCGACTTCAGTCCGAAGGGAAGGACCTTGAATTGGTAGTGCCGCCCTTGGACTACGAATCTGAGAAACTTTTGGTGTCCCTTTAGAATGGGGATGTGAAAGTAGGCATCCTCCAAGTCCAGCGACGATAGGAAGTCGCCTTCCTCCAGCTGTCCCAGCATGTGCTGGAGGGTGACCATCCGGAACTTCTGGGCCTTGATGTACTTGTTTAAACGACAAAGGTCCAGGATGGGTCACCAACCGCCTGTCTTCTTTCTTACAAGGAAGTATCAAGAGTATACTCCTTAGCCCTGGAGACTCTTTGGGACGAGCTTGATGGCTCCTTTCTTCAGCATCGCCCTTTCAGCAGCAGTTGTGGGACGTGGTTTTCCTTCCTGGCCACGGGTGGAATGCGGGGGCACTTCTTTAAAAACTCAAGAGTGTGCCCGCATGCCAGGGCATCCAGCACCCATCTGAGATGGACTCCCACACGCTGACTAACTTCGCCAGCCGGCCTACCACCGGGGTGCTCAGGTGTGGGCCAGATGCTACGGCCAGTTCAGTCCTGCTTGGCAACGGCCTTGCCGCCTTGGCCTCCTTGGTGACGACGAGCTCCTCCTGACTTGCCGCGTCCTCTGTAGGCCTCCTGCAACAAGGAGCGGGCCGCCTGGCGGTACGTCGAGGGGACGCCGCCGAATACTTTGGAGGCACCTTGCTTGCCTCCGGAGTTCCGAAAGGGCGGCCGTCGTTGCTGCAAATCCCCCAAGGCCCGGGCCGTCTCTGTGTCGGCCTTGATGGCCTGCAGTGATTCGTCCACTGCCTTGCCAAACAGGTTATTCCTGTCGAAGGGCATGTCCAAAACTCTGGTTTGCACGTCTTGGCGGAAATCGGTCGCCTTGAGCCAACCACTCCGTCGAAGGCAACCACTGTTGCCCAACTGACGGAAACCGGTGTCCGCAATGTCTGTGGCCACCGTTATGGCGTGGTCCCAGGCCACCTCGCTTTCCTGTAGGATCTCCAGGGCCTTGGCCCTCTTGTCGTCTGGTAGGAAGTCCAGCAGGGGACCTATCTTAGACCAAAGCTCCCCGTCTTAACGGGCCACTATCGCTAGGGTGTTGGCCGCTTTTATCGTCGTCACCGCCGACGAGATGACCCGTCGCCCCATGGCGTCCAGTTTCTTCCCCTCGCCGTCCGGGAGGGAGGTTGAAGTCAAAGTCGTAGCCCCTGCCGCCTTCTTCTTGGCTGCCCCCGAGACGACCGAATCCGGGGTCGGCTGTACCCTAACACACAGAGGGGCGGAATCCGGGACCCGGTACTTCTTCTCGTACTGGTCTCTTGGCAAGGGTCGTGGACAGGTTCTTCAAGAGCAACAGCCCTTCGTCCCAGATGTCGTCAAGTAACGGGACAGAGAGGACCGTCTTCCTTTTGGCCTCACGCCATTGAAAGAGGAAACCTTCCTTCTTCTGTTCTTCGGGGCACAGCTCGTAGAGCTTGGATGCCCTGGCAATCATGCCGTGAAAGGAGCCAATTTTGTCGGGCGGGGAGGCCCGAGGGGGTGGTGATGGAAGGTCCAACCCGTCGTCACCACCGTCGTCATCCGTCCCCGTCGTGGCCGTCTCTGTACCAGTGTCCTCCCTAGGATCAGGGGAAGGAGATGAAGGCTGTGAGGGCCGCAAAGGATGGAGGGGCGGGAGGTGGGGTGAACTCTCCTGTGCTTGCTTGGAGGGCTCCCCGACGGGCCAGGCTCCGCTGGATTGTCCGTTGGGGGTAAGGGCAACCTCGTCCTTATCTTCGTACATAAGGCCTGGATCGCCATTAAGATGGCTCCCGAGTTGTCCCGTGGCTCGGGTACCGGCTGCGACGGGCGCGATGGCTGGGGAGTGGAATCCTCTGCCTCCACGGGTACCTCGTCAGCACCGCCATCACTCTCTTCGTCCGCCTCGTCGGGATCCTTCCCATGGGGCCGGACCTCCTCGAACTCCTTGTTGAGGATCTTCACGACTCCAGCCAGCTCCTCTTCAGAGGCTGCATCCGTGTCCATGACGGCCACGTCCCCCCCTCTTTGCCACCGGCGTTCTGACGGGGGTCTTATCGATGGGCTGAAAAGAAGATTCCCTCTGCGGTGGTAGGGAAACTCTGGGCCCAGAGGTCGCCACCACGACTCCCTCGATAGAGGCCTTAGCCGGGTGAATCAAGGCCTTCACGACTTTTGGTGTGCTTGAGGCCTTCACCTTGGGGGGAGGGTCACCGCCTCGCTCCCCCTCGGCTGCTTTTTGTCGGGATCGACCGGGGCCTCTCCAGAAGCTTACCCGGGTTCTCCGACTTTCTCTTCCCCGAGCCAGTTCGTTGGATCGTGGTTGATACAGTCGGTGAAAGTGCACCCTGCCTGGCAGCCGAGGAGCCCGACTGTTCGGCGCTCACGGTGCCCACGGACTCGCGGTCTTTAGCCTTCTGTTGGGCCCCTGTCGCCGGAGCGCCCTCAAAGGACTTAGAAGACCGCTCGGACCTCTTCTTCTCACCCACCGCTGGGCTCTTCCCTTCCAGCCAGTTGGTGCGGCGGATCCGCCGATCCCCCCATGGTCCGTTCCGACATGTTCCTGAAAAACGCACAGTCCTTTTCCACGTGCGTTTTGTCTTCGTGAAGGCAGTAGAGATATCTAGAATGCTCATCCTCCTTGAACACTTTCTGCAATTCGCATCCAGGGAAGTTCCAGAACAGCTTGGATCCGGGCGTCAAGCTTCCTTTGTCCTGGGCCATGTCAACGGGGTAGGTCTCAAGGTCTTCTGGAATCCTCCAAGAAGCGTAACTCAACGAAAACTTCGCCCTTGAGGGGTGTTGAACATTCCGAAACGGGTTCCTGTTGATCGGAAGTAGAAACGGTGGAGCTTGAGGTTCGATTGACCGAAAAAAATTTGATTAAACTCTTTGAAAAATCGAAAAACGCAGTAAAAGCTCGAGAGCTATAGCATGAGGACTCCCAACACTTGAACGTGCGGTAAAAATCTGAAGATGGCTGCCAGAGGAGGGGTTCGGGCAGAGGGCAGTTATTAGCTGGGGACAGTATGACCCAGAGACCAGTGATTGGTTACTAGTGGAAAGACAATTCAGAAACGAAATTGAAACAGATTTTTTTTTAACGAAGATTCCCTGCCTGACAACAGTGAATATTCATGAGCATGTGAATCCATGCCAGACACCATGCTGGAGAAATACTGTCACACCCACACAACATGCATTGCCTTCCTCAACGTGCCCTATCAAACTAGCCCCTTCTGTTACCATAGTAACAGCTGGGACAACCACCACGCGTACTCAAGCCACACACAGACACGCCAGATTAACTATGGAGCTTCAAACACAAACTCAAAGTATGCCACCACTCGGGCATTTGAAGATGGAATTAATCCAGCCCCTGACAAAAGAGAACACTGATGCCAGTCCTGGCTACCTCTTTCCTTTTCTTTCACCCGCAAAGATTCTAGATACTAATGGATCTCGTTCCATGTACTCAGCAGAAGCCACGCTCCAAACCACAAGACCTCAGACATAGATTAATAGCATTTAGCTCAACACACAAGGTACTTTCACTTGCATTTCCTTTTCCCGCTTAAAGTAATGGCTGCCTCCAATGTTAATACTTGGCAACATGTCTTGCAATTGTCTATCTTTCTAGTTGCTAATTTTAGTCTTTTGAGCATTTAGGAATCCCAAACCACTAGACTCCACATTTTTAATTAAATGCCACTCCCACAGAACTTTCACCTTATAAAGGAAGGCTCAACTAGGACAGCGCAGCAGCCATCCATTGAATATTTTACTTTTGGAACCCCTCCAGCCCCTCTACTTCACCTTAAGGGTAAGTCGCACCTGGGGAGTTGTCCATCAATAGGCAGATGTAAATATTTCACAGGGCAGATGTCATTCAAGCTGATATACTCCCATTTTGTCTGCTTCCCCCTGTGGTGTCTCCAACTGCCCTGAGGAAGGCTGTATTGATTGCCAACTTGCTGGCTGCTGCCAAAATGTGAAGCCGAATCCCCATATCACAACAGGGGTTTTTTAATGTAGAAATGATGTTTACATCCACGTAGGCAGACCCAACTATGGACACTCAAATTCTAAGTTCATAAAAGTGATAAGTTCTCTCAAAACCTTAGGTAAAAAGGAATTTCACAACAGATATTTATTTTGTGCTACTCATAATAACTACTCATTAACTTTGATATCTGTGAAAATATGATATTTACTAAACAGGATTTAGCGCATAGACTGATGTTTAGACCCTAAACTATTACAGGGAAGAAACCACTGAATTTTCTTCAATTTTATTTTCTTAGTGAATTCAGAAGACATGTATGTTAAATTTTTGAACTAATCGATTGTTCTCACATTTTCCTTTTTGCGTTTGATTGAATCTTACAGTTTATATTTTCAATGTCGTCTATGTATTATGTCACTCTTCATGTTATAGTATATTGCAATACTGTCATCTTTTGAACCATTTAAATAAGAATAAACTACTTCCAAATAGAAGTGAACACACTACACAATTACACATGAATGTCTTTTTGCTTTAGGATATACCTAACGTAATATCCTCGTAGATACACGCCACTTATGAATTATGCTCATAGTGAATTTTTAAGTACTTTAGCACAGCGGGGACTATATATATTTTCTGAGACTTACTGTGAAGAGGAACATCTTGAACCATGTCTCTTTCCCTCGGTTTGTCTTGTTCGGTTGCCACCATGGTGGATTCTGGATCTCGCAGTCCTGCAAATGGAAAGACAACATTCTACCTAGAAGAGGTGCTGGAGGCACTGGGTGATTGACAGTGGTACCCCCATGAATCAACAAGGCACACTCACTGGCGGCAGGGACTGAGCCCCTCTCTGCTAACTCCCTTAACCTGGCTCTGGGGTAGGATCAGCTATGGCACATGTCCAGGTAGGCCGCCTACTCCAAGTTAGTGGGGGGCCCCTATTCCCCCTGACAGGGTCAAGCCCTGGCCAGGGGGGGGGGAACAGAGGATGACACTGAAGTACCCATATGGATTTGTGGGACTCAGGAAGGTATGAATTAGCTACTCAGGGTTGTTTACATGATTGACTGTTGCAGACATGTGTCTCTCAGTAAAAAAGTACTTTTCAGAAGCACAGTGTGTTCCCCAGACACCCGTAAGTCAATTATTCTTCTTTACTCACTAGTCAATTGCAGTGCCCATGGTGTG
The DNA here is from genome assembly GCF_040938575.1 of Ambystoma mexicanum. Lineage (NCBI taxonomy): Eukaryota > Metazoa > Chordata > Amphibia > Caudata > Ambystomatidae > Ambystoma > Ambystoma mexicanum. The sequence continues at coordinate 1,316,007,851 of NC_090931.1, read as the reverse complement.
ATTCTATCTCATCTTGCCAATAGTTCTCAGCAGTAGACCTAGGGGGGATGAATATGGGCAATGCTTGCAATGGAGTGGGCCGCCTGGTTCATCCTGTGCATTCTGTCACTGGGGCCTGGATCCCAGAGGTGCTAGGCTCCACGATCAAACCTGTCTTATCGTCTTGCCTCCAGCATGGGACTTTTTCACCCATAATGGCTTCCAAGACAAGCCACTCCTCCTATCATCTTCACCCGCTTTATCACATGCTGTTTCCGTTGACTGACTGAACTCTTTTTCATTCACCATGCAGTCTGTTGGTTCTTGAAAAGTGATGGTAGAAAGAATCCTTACTCTATAAGTGCGTTTATATTCCTGGGATCTGCTTGGGCTACTAGAATATATTCATGGTCACTAATTTGACAGCAGAAACACCACCAAATGCACATTGGGATCTTTGTTGCTTAATAACAGACATAAGATACGGGTCAGATCTCTGCCCTGCTTTAGGAGGCACTGATTGCAGCCCCTCCGGGTGTTGATACCCATCACCAGATATGTCCCCAATTTAAAATGTGCCCTTTGTTTGCACACACCTGTGTTTCCACAAAACTGCACTCGCATTCCCTTAATGCACTTGCAAAATATCTAGAAACCCTGGCAGCCTAATCCAGATGAATGGACCAAGAAAAGCTTATTTCAAATAACTGCCACCAATCCCCCCATGGGCCGCTCTATAATCCTGACAGCATACCCACCTCTGCAGGACAACACTGTTAATTGCCAAATCCTAGGTCAGAATAAGGGAATGGCCATTATAGGCACAACCACCGTACCTGCTCAACGAGCAAGAAATTATGGCACCAGGGAGAGTATGATCCCTAAACCTAAACAGGGACTCCAGTGAGTAGATTGACTTATTTCGAGGGCCGATGGTTGTGCCTTGGCACACCCATGTTAACTACTCTCTTGGAATATTGCAGGTGTCATTTAACATCTCCATGAATCGAGTTGGTGCGAGTTTATAAGGAAATTCCAAATCATTCTCCTTCATGAGACCTGTGCTATCGATTGGGTAGCCCTTCAGGGATTCATATTCCTTCCAGATTCCTGCACAGAAGGTACCCAAGGGAAGACCAAGTGGGGGCCTGATTGCACAGATTAATCAAACTTTGAATTGGCAATTGTCATCCCGGGAAACAGGCTTCCCAGACCTACAGCAGTTGATATACACAACCCGAGGGACATCAACGATTGTTATTCAACGTATATAACACCATGACCACCATGGAAAGAATGCTCGACTTAGTAGGGGTATGGGAAGGACTGGCTCTGAGCAATTCACATATTGTGGGTGCGGGGGATCTCAATTTGCAGATTGAGCACCTGTCAGAGTTAGAAGGTCCCTGGGAGGATCGGATTAGGATACAGCTTGGAATATTCCCTCACTGGTTGCCTAAAGCCAAAAAAGGCTCATAGAAATGCGGTCAATGTGGATCGCTCCTTCTACTCCTTATATTTAAGGGTGTGTAATGGGCTATTTGTCACAGACCAACCTGCTAGAAAGACGTTTCTTGGACCTAAAGGTTTCACGCTCATAGAATACATATTAATCTCAGCGAGAGATTGGAACAGGGTTACCAACTTCGAGTGATTGATAGTGGTCTATGGTCACTTTCATATTTATCAATGACTTTTTCATGGTCCTGCAATCCCTCCTTGGCAAGCAGCGACCCACTGTATAGTCAGGCTATTTCTGTAACAGGACATGCACTAGGAGCAGTTAAATGGGCAAAACTCAGAGGACGATAATAAACCTGTGCTCTATGAGGCTATTTTACCAAATTTAGCAAATATCTGCAAGGAGGGGGCGTCAGACCTTGAAATGTTCAAGGAGTTTGAAAATACGGTTGGAGTAATCCACCCCTTTGCAACTTGCCCTAGGCTGGCAGCTAAAAAGCATGCAGTAATTAGTACTGCATGGCATGACCGGGAATGCTTCGATGCAACACAACTGCTATTAGACACCACAAATTTACAGAGATACAGACCTGTTGCAGGCCTACCATGGCCTGGGATACATTTTTGTAAAAATAGTTAGAGCCCAACTTCAGGAACACTTGGAAAAGAAGAATCTATTAGACCCCCTTACAATCAGGTTTCCGACCAGGTTTCAGATCGGAGACTGCGTTATTGACAGTCTGGGATGAACTGCAGGAGACAGCGGATCAAGGGGATCCATCGCTGTTGATTATGCTGGACTTGTCTGTCGCATTTGATACCGAAGACCATAACATCCTGTTGAGCCGTCTAGAGGCGATTGGGGGGTTTAGGGGGGGGGGAAGTCTGTACAAGCTTTACAGTGGTTTAGGTCTTTTCTGGCTGGAAGAGGGTTAAATGTGAATGATTTTTCTCTGTGTTTCTTATGCAAACATCTGGTGTTCCACAAGGCTCCTAACTCTCCCCTCTCATTTTGAACTTATACATAAAACCAATTATAGATATATTGAGGCAACATCGAGTGAAATTCCTTTCATATGCGGATGATACTCAGATATTCCTGCGAGTGGAGAGAAGAGAGCAGACATTTGAACTAGTGGAACACTGCCTAAAGGAAGTACAAACATGGATGAGTACCAACCAGTTACTGTTAAATGCCAACAAAACAGAGGTAGCACTGTTTGGCTCCAAATGCCATCTGCACCAGCTGAAGCAGGGACTGTCACCTTGTTTCTTGGGTTCACAATTGGAATTCTCCTCAAAGATATAAAATGTGGGTTGTATCTGGGAAGACAACATGGGGGTTGGAGCCCAAGTTAGTGCGAAAGTTCAATCCGTGTTTTACACACTATGCATGCTTAGACAGATTCTCTCGTTTCTAGCAGACAAGCATCGGGTATCAGTCGTGGGGACTCTTATTAATTCTATATTGGATTATGGAAATGCTCTGCTGACTGTCCTCGCAGAGTTCCAACTACGCTGACTGCAAGTAGCACATAATGCAGAAATTAGATTGGTTTTTGGGGTGGTAAAATCTTCCCGTCTCCAATGTAAGACAGTCTTTACACTGGTTGGCTGTGAAGGAGTTTATACACTTTAAAGTTCTGTGTCTTATGTTCAAATGTGTGAACCAGTTTGCACAAGTTATTAGGTGGATAAAATCAATACTTATATTCCAGGCCGCCAACTCCGTTTTATTGACAAGCTGTTGATACAAGTACCTTGGTCTAGATATTTGAATGAAGGGGACCGTAGATTTGGAGTTTATACTCCCAAACGCTGGAATAGTCTCCCGAAAGTTACCTGAAAACATAAAAATCTTATTTCATTCCGAAAGGCAGTGAAGACCTACCTGTTCTGTTAAGGTGATGCGCCAGGTTGAATGTTGATAGGTGAAATCCTTTCTTGGTGATAAGTGCCTCACAGAAACGAGAGTTGAACTTTTTGTAAACATTGGCGCCCAGATACGATTAATTTCGTCAGTTGCGCGATTATAACTAATCAAATCAAAATTAGATAGACTTTCAACAGGACTCCCTGTAGATAAGGTGTGCTTGCGCTCCTGTACATCCAACTATTCAAAATTTCATAAGGTGAAAAAAGATCAGTTTCTAAAATCAGAATGAGAGCGTTTAATGATTTCCTATGACAGGGGGACAGTGCAGCCTTTTGGAAATTGGTTATTAGCACAGAGGTAAATGGGGCTGGTGCCCTTAAATGTAGATTACCTCAGCAGATTGGTGGAAAAACCTCGCAGATCTATGTGGGGGAGAGCAGAATACCAACATACGCACATTTTAGAAGTCACGAATAACCAAGGTAGGCCTCTAGAATGCAGTACTCTGCAACTTGGTTTAGATGAAATGATCACAGCCAATAAATTGCAAAAATGGGGAAAGGCCACTAGGCGCAACAGTGTCCCTGCTGATATTTTCAAGGAAGAGGTTTTGATTTGGGCTCCTGCTCTCTTGAAATTCTTAACAGCCTGCATCAGTTTCAACACTGTTCCCAATACTTGGCAACATGAAGTAACTGTGGCACTATATAAGAAAAGGGGCTGAGAACACCCGGCCAATTATCGGCCAATTTCGCTGCTTGAGAGTACTGGCAAAATATTTGACAAAGACATTTTAAAACATATTCAGCAGTGGGCCGATGGCCATAATATCATCCATCCAATCCAAACGTGGTTACAAAAAGGGAAATGCACTCTGGAGCAAAGCTTTCGCCCGTTTGCGACTGTGCAGAAATACACAATATTGAAAAAGGTAAATAAGTACGATGTTTTTGTTGAGCTCAAAACGGCCTTCGATGGAGTCCCATGGGAGTTATTCTGGCATACCGTGCATAAAAGAGATATGCTGAGCAACCTCCTATCGATTGTACTCTCTCTTTACGACGACAACAAAGCTGTGGTCCGTTGTGGCCTGGCAGGGGAGGTAAGGTCTCAGGTTGAGGTGACCAGACGGGTAAGGCAGGGATGTGTCCTCGCCCCCCCTCTTGTTTTGTGTGTACATCGAGGAGGTCATTACAACATTGTTAGAGGAGTGCCTGGATCCCCCAAAACTGGGCATTGAGAGATATCCAGCGCTATTCTTCACGGACAACATTGTCCTACAATCTACCTTGCGGCAGGGCCTTGAGACGACTCTGTGAGCAAACATACCCTAAATATAGGGAAAATAAAGTCAAGGGTGTTAAAACCCAAGTTTACCAAACAGCAAAGGAACATTTCTGAAGTTGAAGGTTGTGTGCTAGAGCAGGTTACGTTTTATGATTGTTTGGGAGCCAGATTCCACGAGAATGGGGTTTGGACCTCCCAAGTTGATAAACTATGTACCAGTAAGGAAAAATGCAGCGGTCTGGTACTGGGTCTTTTACCATCGACATGGCAGAAAATCCGCCTCACCAGCAATACAACTGCATAGGAAACCGGCTTGCACGTCCGCCTTGTATGGGCGGAAATTTGGGGCTATGCCAGTGCCTCTGAACAGGTCAAAGTAGAGAAGAAGATCTTAAAGAGATTATTCCAGTTGGAGATTGATTAATGTCCCATTGCCTTCAAGCTCACAATGAAGCAAGCGTTATACTGCTAAGACTACAGTGCCAGCCTGATGGGAACTATATTGCAATGTCGTTGTCCTCTTGGTTAATCTGGATGGAGGAAAGTGCTTGCAGTGGGTCAAGCACGTGAAGAAAATGATTGATTTGGAAAGACCTCTGGATGTATCCAGTAAATATTAACAAATCTGCTTTCAGCAGAGTCAAGAAAGCCAATAATAGGAACAAACTGATGGCAAACTGTCAACATCTGGAGCTGGGCCCAAGATATCTCGAAAGCAAGTCCAAATTTGTCTTTGAAGGATATTCGGCTTTGAGGGGTACCTGGACTATGTCACCCCCCTCCCACATATGCCCATGCTGTATACTTTAAATATCGTAGGGGTACCTTGAGATTGCCTTAATTTACGAAGTCTTAGAGCAATGGAGGAACGGGCATATGTCCACTATGTAGCTCCAGTGTGGAGACTTCGTGTCACTTTTTGATTCTTCTGCGCAAGCCTCAGAGCTTTAAAATCCCTCTATTTGAAACCTATTTTGAGAGTGGACGGCGTATCAATTATTTCGGAAGCAATGACATGTCTTGCTTGCACACATGAACCAGCTATTGTTGGCTCTGTAGCAAAATGTATTCACTGAGCCTGGATGGCGAGGCCAAGAAATGTATTAATGATGGCTCAAGTGCTTATTTAGTATACGGCTCGTTTAGCTGTTTCTAGTGAGAGATAACCAAATCATTTTTCTATTTGAAAGGCTGGGAGTTCTCTCCCAAATATACTTTTTTAGTTTCCGTTTTTTTATCAGCTCTTCGTATCATCATGTTCATGTGCATTTGCAATGCCATTTTAGATTATATCCTTATAATTAGTGAACGTTTTTATATATGTTACATCGGGCTGCTTTTTAATGGCTTAGTGCCGAACAAAAGAATGATGATGATAACTGCAAAACTCGAATGCCATGGCAATTACTGTGCTTTTGTTTCAATAGAGAAACTCCAGGTGTTTGTCCGCACAAGCTCCTCTTAAAGGCAATGCCACAGATTAAAACTAACCACAATGACTGCGTGCAGCCCAATGATAGGATCCAACCCCTGGTTTCCGCCCTGCTAGCACTACTAATAAGGGGCCACGACCTGATGCTCCTTTTACATGCATTGAGTTCTGAGCCTTTTGCAGCTGGAACCCATTTCTAATTGCTCTCTGCTTTGCCGAGTTATTCTGCCTTCAGAATTGCCAGTGATTGTCTCCTGTTCCTTAGCCACCTTGCTCCACTATCAATTCACGACATGGAGAAACTTCCCTTCACCCTCTGCCTTCAGTCAGCTATGTTGCTTCTTTCCCTTGTCCTGTGCCCCTGCAGACTCTAGCCCAGCTATTGTGCTGTTTCCCTGTAGCCTCCAACCTCTTCTCCTCGTGCTGTGTTCCTGTAGTCACCGTTCCTGCTCCGTTTACTTTGTTCACACAGTCTCAACTCCTGCTAAATGTTCTGCTCTTTTCCTACTCTTGCAGGTCTTTATATTCTCACATTTTACCATGTATGGTCAGATTGTTTGTTCGTTTCAGCCTTAGTTTTAGTCCCAAAACCTATGCCCCTGCTTTCTATAGATTATGTGTTTTCAGTCCAATTCTACGGTCTGCTTCAGTCACCTAGGTTCAACCCATTGCTATAGATTGTCAGTCACCTAGCTCCAGTGCTTTGCCACAGTTTTCAGCCTTCCTAGTTCCTGCATTCCTTTTCTGAATTCTTGTTAAGCTTGACACATTCTTTCATCTGTTCACTACTTTGTTATCCTCTTGAGTTCTCAGTGTTTGGTATGTGTTCTACAAAGTCCTCACATGTGTCTCTGTACAGGGATTGGCTCGTATACTCCAAGAGGCAATATCTGTCCCTTCCTTTGGTGTGTCTTTCCTGTAGTCCATAGTGTAACTAATGTGACAGTTTGTTAATTGCATTTCTCCCAAAAGGCGTCCACTGTATGTTTCCGGCAAAACCCATAAAGGCTTGTCTCATGTAAGTACAACTCCTTGATCATGCCTTAGGGTCCAGACACACACACTACTATTGTTGCCCCTCTTGCATGGGCTTGGAGGGCGAGTATGTGGTAGATTAACTTGCAGAGAAGTATGGAGCTCCCCTTGTTTCTGACAGTAGTTTCAATTCTGGCCTGCCTAGTGGGATTACAGATTGCAAGTGTAGTACATGATTCTCATCCCTTCTTATTAATCATCTAGGTCTGCCTTTTTATTTTGTTCCATTGTTCTTATTTGCCTTATCTGTTCTTCCTTCTTGTTCCCTCTACTGCTGTATGTGTTTTCCTCTCCCTTTTCATCGCCTTAGCAGCTCCCAAACCAAGCGAGGGTGCCCATGTGCATCTCCTGACAACACTAACAAAAACAACACATACAATTGTTTTTATGTTTTATTACATAACTACCCGTAAAATAGCTTAGTGAGTTAAGGGCTTGCTGCAGAGGAGTGTGTTCATCATACAGGCCTTGTTTTAGCACTGATCAGGTAACTAAGGCTTCATTCACAAGAGGTTTATAAATTAAGCACTACTAAACTATGTTGTGACAACACTATTTACAGCACCAAAAGAATGCACTGTAAATGCAAGCAGTGTATGAAAAATAAGTTTCTTTTAGAGTAGAACACCCAAGGCGACATATTCTCTTCTTATGTTAATCAGTATTTCATTGCCTAGCTCTTTTTTTAATGGTCCCTCTACCCATATCCTAAACAAACAAGTTACTTATCAACTGTAACGTTCTTTCGATTGGATGTTCCTCCCACATATTCCTCATCTTAGATATATTCGTATCGTCAGCTTTGCTGCTTTGGAAAAAAAAATTCCACACCAGAGGGCAATGTGCTCAATGTCGTGGCGTCGATGTCCCTCGAGGGCTGCCGTAGTGTGTCAACATCATCCGCAGTATAAATAGCTCGAGCCGCGCCCGTTGGCTTCAGTTCTGTTTTTTTGATATCCTCAGGAGTTGGTAAGGCATACCCTTAGACCGTAAGCTCTCAAGGAACATTGAGTGTAAAATACGTAAACTGTACGGCGGGGTAGGTTGGGAGGGTCGATGAGGAATGCGTGCGAGGAACATCCAATCTAAAGAACATTACAGTTGGTAAGTAACTTGTTCATCGAATGGATTGTGTCCTCCCTCATATTCCTCATCTTAAGTAGACTCCCAAAGCAGTGAAAATTTAGAGGAGGGAGTACTCATTTATTCTGCTCATGGACCGTATGTAGAACGGCCTTAGCAAAAAGACCTCTTTGGGAAGAGGTGGAATCTAAACAATAGTGTTTCACAAAAGTGTGCATTGACGACCAGGTGGCCCCTGCATAAATATCTTGCACCAGGTTAACCCTCCGAGGAGATGGCAAAGTCGCCATATCCCTAGTAGAATGAGCCCTTAGCCCATCTGGAGGTGCTTTACCTGCCAGCCTGTAACACTCTCCAATTGTTAGAATTAGACATCTGGATAAAGTCTATTTTGTTACTTCCAGGCCCAATTTGTGGCCAGTATATCCAACAAAAAGTTGGTCATTTTTCCTAAATGTTGCCAGTCTAGAAATATAAAAGCTGAGAGACGTTTTTTGGGTCCAGCCTGTGAAGCCTTTCTTCCTCCTTACTGGCATGAGGGGGAGGCTAGAAAGATGGCAATGTGATCTTCTGAGTCAGACTATTTTTGGTAGAAATGAAGGTTTGACTACAAGTATAACTTTGTCTTTATGGAAGATGGGGTGAGGAGGCTTACAAGAGAGCCAGCAACTCACTCACCCTGCGGGCTGATGTAACAGCCACTAGTAGGATTGTCTTCAAAGTGAGAAGCCTTAACAGACAAGAATACAAAGGCTCGAAAGGAATGCATGTAAGGAATTATACTACTAAATTTAGATCCCAAACAGGGATTTAAAATGGGACCAGAGGGTACACGTTACTGAGACCCTATAAAAACTGTACAATCAATGGAATTTGGAAGACACCTTTTCCGAGGAGCGCTTAAAAATAGAAAGCACAGCTAGGTATCTTTTTATTGTACCAATCTGGAGCCCCGATTGGCCAAATGTAATAGGAAAGAAAGCACCATAGGTGTACCACATAGGAATGGATTCACATTCTTATCCGTGCACCAGTTACTGAACTTGTTCCAACGACAACGGTACAAGGACTTTGTTGCTGGCCTTCTGGTCGAAAGCAAAATCTCCATTACGTTGTCCGGAAGTTCCCAATCCTTATATCTCAGACTCTCAGAAACCATGCCTGAAGGCTGAGTGTTTTGACCTCTGGATGGAGAACCCGACCTTCCTCTTGCGAGTTAAGATCCACTCTTAGTGGAAGACGTATTGGAGGGCAGATGGACATGTCCAGAAGGTCTGGGTACCACGTCCTCCTGGCCCAATCCAGGGCAATTAGGATCATGGTTTTCCTGAACTTTCTCAACCTCCTGATTATGTGAGAAATCACAGGGACTGGAGGAAATGCGTACAGGAGTGGAAATTCCCAGTCCACTACGAAAGTGTCCCCTGGAGCTCCTCTTGGAAGAAATTCCCTTGAGCAGTACAGTTCGCACTTCCTGTTGACACTGGTCACAAACAGATTCCCTTGTGGGGTTCCCCAAAGGGTGAAGATCTCTTGAAGGACTTCCTGAGCTAGTTCCCACTCGTGGGATACTGTGCTCTGCCTGCTCAGAGCGTCTGGCGCCGTGTTCTGCTCTCTGGCTAGGTGAACTGAACACAGAGATTCCTTCTTGTATTGCCCAGAAACAAGAGCTGCATTGCCTCTCTGCACAGTAGTAGTGACCCTACACCTCCTCTCTTGTTGAGATAGTACATGGCCACTGTGTTGTCCATTATTATCAGGACATTAATTCCCTGTGCAGAGGGCAGAAAGGCCTTCAGCGCTAGTCTGATTGCGCTCAGCTCCAAAAGCTTGATGTGTAGTTTGGACTCCGATGGAGACCAACAACCGCTGATTGTCAGATCATTGGTGTGAGCTCCCCACCCTGTGAGTGAGGCGTCCGTCACTACTGTTCTCTCCGGCCATGGTTGTCAAAAAGATTCTCCCTTGAGAAGATCTTGAGCCACCCTGGCTGGAACTTGCAAAAGATCTGACATATTCTCTGAAAATTGGGACAATTGACTCCTGAGAGACCATTGAAGGGATCACATTTTCAATCTGGCCTCTGGCACCATAAAAATGCAGGATGCTATGAGGCCAAGCAACCTCAGAAAATCAAAGGTCGGCAGATGCTGGGCATTTTGGAACTTTGTTACCATCTGCAGAATGTGATGAGCTATCACCTCGCGAGGCTTTCCCCGAGGAGGTATCCAAGACTGTTCTGATGAATTTGAGTCTTTGGAATGGTATCATATTTGACTTCTTGTAATTGAGGGAGAAGCCCAGAATGTGTAAGAAGTGGCAGGTCATGCTTAGATGTTCCTGGGGCTGTTCGGGTGAACGTGCCCTGATTAACCAATCTTCCAGGTAGGGGTAGACGTGAATTCCCCCTCTCCTGAGACTCGCTGCCACTACTGCCATCAGCTTGGTGAAAACCCTCAGGTCTCAGGTCAGCCCGAATGACAGAACTCGAAACTGATAGTGAGAACTGCCATCCACGAACCCCAGGTACTTCCTGTGCTTGAGATGGATTGGCACATGAAAGAAAGCATCCTGAAGGTCCAATGATAACTAGTCTTGGAGTTGGAGAGCCTGAAGGATCTGAGAAAGGGTTACCATCTTGAAGTTGTCCTTCCTAAGGAACTTGTTCAAGTTTCTTAAGTCCAAGATGGGTCTCAATCATTCATCCTTCTTTGGGATGAGAAAGTATGGGGAATACCAACTCTTGTTCCTCTCCACTACAGGTACATGTTCTATTGCACCTTTCTCTAGCAGGGTTAAAATTTCCTGCAACAGGAGCGGTTCTGGAATTTTGACAGAGTTGTATCCCGGTGGATGGTCCTGAGGCCTTTTCTGAAAAGGAAGGCAGTAACCTTGAGCTACTGTTCCCAGTGCCCAAGCATCTGAAGTAATGCCCCGCCATTCGTTCAGATGCTGAGAGATCCTGCCTCCCACCGGGGTCTTGTGGGTCAAGGCCTCAGAGTGGCTTAGAGGCGGCTGCAGCAGCAGCAGAGGGGACAGTTACAGCTGCTGGGGCTGATCTAGCACCCTTTCCTCGTCCACCCCAAGGACATTTTCTTTGTCCTCTTTGACTAGCCTGTCCTCTTCCCCTTCCAAATGAGGAATAAAAACAACAAGGACGACTCCTCCGGGAAGATGAGCCTGAGTAGAAATGTTGCTGAGGTTGATGTATGTAGGCGCTAAGTGACTTAGCCGCCGCCTTAGAGGTCTGCAGCTTCTCCAAACGTTCATCTGCCTTGCTGCCGAGCAACCTCAAGCCGTCAAATGGCATATTGAGAGGTCTGGCCTGCACATCCGGTGCAAATACCGTCTTTCTCAGCCACACAAACCTGCGTAGCACTGTGCTAGAAGCCATGGACATGCTGATGCTGTCAGCAGTGTCCAGTCCTGATTGGAGGCATTCCGCCATAGCCTCCTTTCCATCTTTTACAATCACAAGGAAGCCGTTGCGTTCCTCGCCCTCAGGAATGTGTTCAACCTCTGCACTAATACAGTCCCACAGGGTGTATGTGAACCTTGCAAGGGTGCAAGTCACATTTGTCGACTTTAAAGCCATACTGCTCGAAGAAAAAATCTTGCGAGACCAGGCATCAATTCTCTTATCGTCGCTATCTGGGGGAATAGAGGGGTATGCAGATTGTCTTGTGGATGTAGCTGCCTGGACAACAAAGCTTCCAGGTGTCAGAAGCTTAGTTAAATAGTCGGGGTCAGAGGATAAGGGTCCATGTTTCCTAGCAAAATTTTTTTCGGGTTTTCTCATGCGGCCATAACCTTCCTCTGAAATGCTGTGTAAAAAGGAAGAACATGATCCTTCTGAGGACCTTGACTAAGAATGTATGTCATGTCATCTTATTCGTAGATGGGTGAATATCTGTACCACCCCATGAACTCCACCACCCTATTTATAATATTTCTATATGCCTGGTCAGCGTGATCAGCTGGGTCAGGTTTGTCAAATTCCAATTCAGGTGACGTGTCTATGCCACTAGCTGTTTGGAGACAGTCATAGAGGTCAGACATTCTGGACTGAGGGTCAATTAATTCCTGCGGGACTTTCTTTGCACCATATCTCACCCCAAAAGGGCAAGTCTCCTCCTCCGAGGATTGTTCCTCCTCATAAATAGAGGCCATAGACTTGAAAAAAGTCTTTCCTTGGTACAGGGTGAAAAATTGTAACCGTGGTTTGTGAGGGCATCGACCTTGGTTTTTCCAAAGACGTCGATAATGGTGTCGGAATCAATGTTGCTCTCGACAAAGGCATCGATGGCGTCGAAATTGTCGACGCTGGCTTTGATAAGGTCGAAGGAGCTTTAGATAGAGACTTTGTTGAGGAAGGTGTTGACAGAGCCTTCAACACTGGTGTCGAGTAAGCCTTCGACCGAGGAAACCTTCAACACAGGTTTCGATGACGGTTTTGGACCTGATGCATTTTGTCTGATGTCGCCTTCGGTTTATGCACCGATATTCCTGTCTTGCTCCTTTTATGAGGTATCAGAGAGGTTTCTCTCGATGACACCCTTGACGATTTCTCGCCGGATTTAGAGCGTCTAGTCTCTGACGTTCCCCTGTCATCCTTAGAATGTGCTGGGGCATGGTCTTCACGTGATTTCTTCGAGGAGGTCGGGCCACATTCGTAAAGATTTGCATCACTGAGGCTCTAAAAGGCAACTATTTTCTAGGGGAATAATGTGTTGATGGGCAAGTGATAACCCCTGTATCGGAAGATGAAGGAGGCGATCGGTGACGCCTCTTCTTCATCTTCTTCAAGGAAGGCGAAGATTTTCTAGGCCGACTCCTCGACCTAGACTTCTTTGACTTACGTCGGGACTCTTCCCTAGACTCTGAGGTGCATTTATTTTTCTTCAAAAAGGCCTTCGAATATTCCTCCCCCACCGCCAATTTACCTCGTCGTTCCTTGAGAGATTTAACCGTCACAGCCTGACAGGAACTGTAGTCGTCAACTCGATGGTCAGAACCCAGGCACCAGAGGCAAACTCGATGGGGATCAGTTATGAACATTTTCTTCCCGCAATTCTGGCACTTTTTAAAGCCAGTTTTAGGGGTAGAAGGGTTAGATGAGGAAGACATCTCGAAAGACTGAAGCGCCGTTTTCATACACACAAAGCAAGAGCTTTCATAAAAATGGAACAGAAGCCAACGGGTGCGGTTCGATCTATTTATACTACCTATGACGGCGACACTCTACGGCAGCCCTAGAGGGACATCGACACCACAACATTGAGCAGAGCGCCCTCTGGTGTGGAATTTTTTTTCCAAAGCAGCAAAGCCGACAAAACAAATATATCTAAGATGAAGAATACGTGGGAGGACACAATCCATTCGAAACTTGTTTAAGAGTGCGATAGAAATAAAATATCAATTCAATTCACTCAAGATCATGTGTGTAGTATTTGAAATCCAAAGCCTTTGTGAACCATCACTCTTCTTGCACCTTCCTCAACCTCAACTCCAATGTTGCTCCTACTTTTTGTTATCTCCTCACACTGTCCTCGATTGTTAATCGACGAAGTACTGACACAACCAAGCGTATGGGCTTTTGTATAAGGAAAATATGTTCTATATTCACACATAGAAAGACAAGTAAACAGAGACTGATGCATACTGGCCACACATTGGGGATAGCAGCACAAAGCTCAACGGCAACTGTTATGAACAACTGAAGTCAACAAAGCTGCAGGTATGTAAACAAGATTATTGCTTATGATCGGGGTGGCCAGCTCTCTCACATTTTGAAATGCCCCTCTGCTCTGCAATGGGACAGCAGAAAGACACTGCAAAGCGAACCAGACTGGACTACCACAAATGCTTCAACCCCAATAATAGAGTAGGACCCCCTTAAGGTCCGGAAACTCCTCAAGAGCTACTTCTTCTCTTCCTCCTTCTCTCTCCCCTGCTAACCTCCTTTCTCTTTGCTTCTTTCCCTCCTCCCTTCTCTTCCCCAACCTGCACAGCTAGCTGACTGGTTGCCTGGTGCACCTCCAGAGCCCGACATGTCCCAGGCTCCTCCGCCAGTCCAGCACTTGCCTCCGGGCCTCTGCACTCTGCTTGGCACTACACATTATGCTCCATGAGAGAAACAACAACTCTGCACTTAACCCAGGCCCCTGCTGGACTGGGCGCACTTGTCCCCCTCCCTTGCACCTCTGTTCTGCGCACTTGCAAGAACTTGACCTTGAATGTTCTAGACCTTGCAAGACTGTCTATCCGGTCCTCCCTCTGTCTCTCCTCCCTAGCTTGGTCATGCTTGAAATTCTCATGCATAAATGCATTGGATCACCAACTATCAAGCAGTCTGAAATGTCACCAGAGTAGTTCATTTTTTGGTATTCTCTTCCCCCTCTCCCGACACCCTTTTTCTCCTCTTTTGTCAAGCACTTACTAGTAGATATGCCCCTGGACTAGTATGCTAGTTACTGTTGCTAAATCATTCAGATTCTTCAAGCCCTAAGAATGACAACTGTATTCCCTTGTTCCCTTCCTGCCTTGAAGCGCATTGAAGCACTTCACTTGTGTATAAGCGCTTCACAAACAAACAATTACAATTTAGTACATCAGTTCTAATTTTGAACAGTCTTCTCATTGCGGTGGTCCAAAAACTGTTGACATATCCTGCATAAAAATGTGCATTGCAGATAAGAATGGGCACATTTTATTTTTCCGTTACCTATACACGATGCCGAGTTTATATCCATTGGATATTACAACCAGGGACCCACTTACTCAATGGGTCCACCCTAGTCAACACCACTCCCATTCGACTGTGGAGCAGCTCCAATTCTCACAGATCGAAAGCAGGCCGTGGGGAGCTGGAAAAATTGCATACA
This sequence comes from Ambystoma mexicanum, assembly GCF_040938575.1. Classification (NCBI taxonomy): domain Eukaryota; kingdom Metazoa; phylum Chordata; class Amphibia; order Caudata; family Ambystomatidae; genus Ambystoma; species Ambystoma mexicanum. Next base: position 1,315,992,814 of record NC_090931.1, on the reverse strand, counting down.
CAACCACCGATACAGCAGACAGCCTTACGGAAGCTCCGAGAATATGTACAAAGGTGACATGCTCCATGTGCTGCAGGCACATTAAATGAAAATCCGGATAAACCAAAGAGATCTTTGCAGTTGAGAGCAAGCAATGGAAATCTTGGGCAGCGGTTCTAAACCAAAGCCAACTGTCATGACTGTTTGACATATTCTGTAACACAAATGCTCCCCTTCGTACATAAAAAGTGAGTACATCACACTACTCAGAGACTCTCACAGTAGAAAGTAGCTCTAGTAAAAAATGGCAGAGTGCAAGTGAAATGGATGGGCTGCATAGTTTAAGCATCACTGCTACAATGCTCACAGGTAATGAGATCAGACAGTAGCAAGCCTTGATGACATAAAAACATTGCCTCAAACAAGGTACAGTGAGACCCCGAGTAACAGCTGACCATACCGTGGTATGCAGTACTCAGGGAATACAGTAAAAGGAAGGAAATACTAACATGTGTAGGATTGGATACAGGCAAAGGGTTCAAGCAATGCACGTAGAGGAATCCCAGGCTACCATAGCAACTATTAACTATCTACTCGTGTAGAGTAGCAGGTTTAAACATGATAAATGTCCATGAAAACATGTTGCAAATGTTCCAACCCAGTACAGGCTCTGCATTCAAACATCACTGCAAGCAGAGGCCAGGTCACCGGTTAAAAAACGAGTATCATAACACCTCTAGTTTGTGGGTGCCCCCATGTTAACACAGAGAAATAAGGAATTCCTTTGAGACTCCTTGTCACTCCTCTGAATCGACCGCCAGCTTGTGCAGAACCAGATATCGGCATGGAGATAACTCAACCATCATGATGAAGTCTATTTATCCGCTGCCCTGGATGGGACACCATGTAAATTAGGAGGGGATAGCACCACAGCCTGACATGTTAGTGATTTCACTTGGCCAAAGAGGAGGACTCTTCCCTTATTTCACAGGGCATCAAGGGTAGTAATACTAATCTCCTGCTAATCCGATAAAAGCACTGCAAGCTCAAACTAATGTAGTGTTCTCGAACACTTAATGGTAAGATTGCCCATGCAAAAGAAAGTCAAATTTGAAGCCGGGATTCAAAGATGGCTGCTTGTCGGGGTAAACTTGCTAGACACAGCTCGTCCCCGGCACAAATTAAAGGTGGAAATAAATTGACTTAGCAGCCCCGTTCGACGAGTGGATGGAGACGGAGCAGTGTGCGCTGCGGCCCACCATGGAGCCCTGACTCCTCGGCCCCTGCTCACGCTGGAGAGGGAAGCGAAGTGCCGTGGTTGGCTACAGAGTTGGACCATGCGTGGGGCCGGTGACTGCCTGGGAGGGTTACCAATGGCAGGAGCTGCTTAATCTGAGAGGTCGTTGAGGGAGAAGTGCAGCCGCTGGAGGAGCCTGGCGGCAGAGCAGAAGAGAATGAACACCTCCGGGCTCGAGAGAAGCTTGTGGGGGCTGTGGTCGCCATGGGTCAATTGAGATGGCGGACCCCGGTGGGACCCAACGACGAGAGTGGAGGAGGGGAGCCGGCCTCCCTGAACAGAGCAATGCTGCCCTCTGAGACGAGGAGATCCTGCACAGAACGACAAGGCATACCCCACAGGAAACAGAGAAGGTACCAACCCCGAAGGGCGGCCGCTGGAATGTGAGAAGTGGCGGGTGGCCGCTGAATACTGAAACAGCAGCAGCAGTGGCACGTGGAAGCGGTTCCTGGAGGGGGGCCCCCTATATCTGCCCCAATGGCACTCTGTTCCTCGAGCAACATGAAGGAAGGAGCCCGAGCCCGAATAGGCAACAAGACTCCCTGACAGGGCGGGGCCCTCTGGGGGGTACGTGGCACACCGGGCTCACTGCAGTAGAGAGAGGACATTGGCCCCACAGGGGGTGCAGAGCCTGAACTCTCAATTTGAAGAACTCTACTAGCCCGTGAGAAGCCAACGGATACCCTGGGCACACTGGATCCATTTGCATAGGAGCGTACAGACCCGGGCCTGGCTCTGGAAAGCTGAGCAGTGGAAGAAAGGGCAGGCCGCTACATTCTATGGAGAGTTTCCTGGCATTGAGGTGAGCAGCGCCCGAGCAGAGAATGGAGGAGCAAATGTCGAAAAACAAGGGCAGAAGAAGGAACAAGGAGACCCCAGCTCACCAAACTGCAGCTACCCAGGCAGCAGAAGGCTCACTAAACAGGTGTTGGCATCTGGAAGGGGGTGATGCAGGCTTTAGGGACTAAAGCCTGCATCACCCTCAGACGCGAGCACAGGAGGAGGCGAGCCCTCACCTCAGATGTGCCCCATGGCAGTCAACAAGGAGAATCTGGTGCAGTGCTTAGCGGACCTCCAGAACCGGATCGCAGGTCCTTCCAAGAACAATTCTCCTCCTTGAAGGCTAATTTCTAAGGAGCAGTGCAGGAGATTAATGGGGGAACTCTCGAAGCTGGGGGACATGTAGACACAAACAAACTGGCACTGCAAGACCTGGCCGAGGACACAAGGAAAACAGGTGAAGAATTGGAACTAGCAATGATGTCGCACAACCTGGAACCCCAGTGCGAGGACCTAGAGAACAGGTCACGGCGATCAAACATACGCCTTAAGAATGTCTCAGAGGAAGATACAGATAAGGACCTTAAATTGACATTTGAATCTTTCTTTGCCAAGCTGCTTCTGGAATTCCCACCGGATGGGGTTTGCCTCAATAGAATTCATAGAGTGGGCCCAACAAGAAGAGAGCCAGGAGCCCACCCGAGGGATGTCCTGGCCACTTTTGCATCCTATGGCCAAAAGAAGTTCTGAAAGCAGTCTGCACGGTCACCTCTTTGAAAACCAACGTAACAGAAGTCCAACTCTTTCAAGACCTGGCACATTTCACCCTGCTTAAGAGGAGGCTGATGGGGCTGGTAGTCACGATCCTTAACCAATAGAAGATCCGCTACAAGTGGATCTTTCCGTTTGGCTTGCTGTTTCACATGGAAAGGGAGGTAATGCAGGGTGACGACATGTTAAGAAGGACTCAGCGTGGTCTCACCAGAGAACTGCGACAGTGCTTTGGGTCCAGAGGACATGGGCCCTGGAGCGGTCTACAGTGGTGAGGGATAATAAACAGTCTTGCACCCGAAGGGCTGGAGCAAATCTAAGGATGTGTTGCAGGTGGTGTGATGATGAAGATGCTCAGTCAGAATTCAACTTAAGGACACTAAAAAGATTGGTCGGTCAAGTGGAGTCAGGGATGAGGGGGGGGGGGTCAAATGATGATTCCTAGGTCCCTGCTCAAGAGAGGGCACTAGGGGTTGCACGAGGGGACTCCAGGGGGTGGAGGCATTAGCGGGGGGTGAGGGATGAGCATTGGGGAGTTTGCTTCCTTAAAATTCTATGGAGAGGAATAGCGAAGCCTCTCCACAGTTCTTGGGCCCAGGTGGTTTACCGGTACATGGTCGGGGCTTCATCCCAAAGTTATCTCTAGGACCCACGGACTGACCTGGGTGGTTGGAAGGGGGGTGGGAGGTGGTTTGGGGGGGGAGGGGAAGCTGCAGTACACTTGGATTGGTTCTCGGTGATGGGAGGGGACGGCCAGACCCCGGTGATGTGAGTGGGTGAATGAAAATAGCTAAGGGGGGGTTAGCATCCACACCCCAATCGAAACATACAATGTAGGCGGACAATCCCCAGAGGCTCTCTAGCAGAGACAAAGAGGGGGTCGGAAAGGGGGGAGTTCGGAGGAAAGGGATGGGAGGAATGAACAATGGGTTCAAAGTCCTCACAATATTAGGGGATTGAATTCCCTGTTAAACTGGCTAAAGGTGGACCATTTCTTGAGGCGTGAGAAATCAGACTTTCTCATGCTCAAAGCGACCCATGTCCAGAAGAGCGGCAAGTTGAGGCTCTGCCTTCCGATGGATCCACATATTTTCCAGGCTAACTAAACCGATAAAATAGCGGGAGTCTTGATGGCCTTCAAGCACATCCCCAAACTAGGGGTTTTTTGAGCTTAAAGGAGGATAAACAGGGCCATTTTTTCTTCATTAAATTCCACATCAACACTGACATATTTACCCTTGTGAGGGTGTATGAGCCGAACTCCGGGCAGGACGGATGTCTCAGAATTACACTGGCTGAGCTTGAATGGTTTGACGAGGGGGACATCATATTAACCATAGATCTGAATGTGGTGTGGATTCCGGGGCAAGATCGCATTGAGGCGGGACAAGCAACCAAGGGAAGGTTGTTTCAGGAAATCGAAGAGAGGTTTACAGGTTAAGGTTGGTAGATGCCTGGCGCACATGCAGGGGCTCAGAAGAGGTTACACATACTACTCGGATGTCCATAGAACTCTATCCTGCATAGACTATATCTGGGTGTGTGCTCAGCTAGCGGGACGAATACGGGAAGTTTCCCTAGGTGAGATAGCACTGTCTGACCATGCCCCGCTGGGTGCTTCAGTGTACATGCTTCAAAGCCAGAGGTGCCTCTGGCAATGGTCAATGCTGGAATGGATTCTGGCGGACTCAGTTCTGTGGGTAACGGTGGGGGAGAAAATCCAGACCTATTTTCAAGAAAATGCCATGTCCGACACCTCTCCAGGGAACTGGTGGGATGCCTTCAAGGCAGTACTCGGGCGGGGGGGGGGAGGGGGCGGTGGGGTAGCTGGTCGCTCTCAAGGTCTCCAGGGACAACCAAATTAGGAGAATGGAAGACGATCTGGAGTTAGGGGCTAGTACTGAGAGCTAAGAGGGTGGAGAGGAGCCTCTTTAACACGAAGCAGACATTCTATGTTAGGGGGAACACAGTGGGTAAGCACCTAGCGAGGCCGCTAAGGCAGAGGGGAGCGGGCCAGACAACCCTGAAAATTCAGGACGGAGCGGGGAACGAAATCGTAGAGACAGAGGGAATTCTCAGGTGCTTTGAGCGCTTCTACAGCGATCTCTATGCCTCAGATAGGCCCCAAGAGGAAGCAAAGAAAGTATATCTGCATGCGGTAGAGCTGCCAACATTGTCGCTGGTGGACAGAGGTGCTAGACGCAGATATCTCCAACGACATCAGGAGTGAGCACCTGACCCCCTCCTGCGGCACTCTGCTTGCAGGAGGAGCCTATTGACCAAATTCTACACTTTGCCTGTGGAGCATTTGCTCCTACTAAGATGACCGCCCCGTTCCTGCATTACCATCAAGACCGCAGTGATGTGGCCTGCGACGACGCCCTACCGGCATACCAGCACCGCAGTATCTATGGTAGCCCTGCTGCGATCCGATTGGAGCAATGCCATTGGAAAAGCTGATCGGAAGCAAGCCGGAAGGCTTGCAGTCCCCCCAGCAAAGGCCCCCTTAAAAGGCTCTTTGTCTGGGCCTGTCCAGGGCTTTCGACGGCTCGGCGCGCTGCGCTTCCTTTATTACCTCAATGGATCCCACGTCATTTTGCTCTTGCCGCCTATGCCTGGGAAGAGCTGCCATGTCTTGGCAACATGCACTATATTACGTTATCTACAATACTCACCTTGTCCTGGTAAGCCGCTTAACATTGATCAATTGTGTTTTATGCTACCGCATGCTACCTCACTGACTATGCGCTCTGTCTCCTGCTGGACACGTTCACACACCCCACCTACCCGATTCATCTCTTACCTCTGTTAATCCACCAATACTGCCCAAGCACCATGAGGTGAGGCTTGGCCAGGCTATGTTCTCCATGCGTGATAACCGAATCTTGGCGCTATGTAACCCCTGTAAGCTTTCTTCGTTTCTTGCTTAGAGTGCCCCATGTGCAAAAATCGAATCTTGGCACTATGTGATCCCGGTAAGCATTTTCCGCTTCTTGCCCAGAATGCCCCTATGCGCATTTCAGGGGGTTGCGAAACTACTCCCACACAACCTGTTTTAGCCCTCTGTAACACGAAGGGTGGCTCTGCCAGTTAGTGTAATCGTACCTATTTGACTCACACGCTGACTGAGCCCACGTAACATGAGGTGAGGCCCTGCCAATCGATATAATCCTACCTATTTGAGACTCCGATCACACCACTATGTTTGTAACCATAGGTTTATGTACCATGCAATTTCTGTAACAAGCGCCTGGATGAGGATTTTGTGCGCTGAAACAAATGTAAAAATAAATAAATATTATGGAGGAGGAGGTTCGAGTGTCCACTGGGAAACTCCCCCAACGCAAAGCCCTGGGACCTGATGGCTTTACGGCCACCTTTTATAAGTACCACCGCTCTATCCTTGCCCCAAATCTAGTGCAATTATACAACTATTTTGAGGCGGGAGGGGGATATCACAGAATCCATGGACCAAGCTAAATTAGCGGTGTTCCCGCCCGCAAAGACCCGGCGCCTTGTGGCTCATACCGCCCGATAGCCTTGTGTGACATGTCAGAAAGATGGGGGGAGCCGACCCAGCCCCCACTGGTGCCTGTGTAGGAAGGACCCTCCCACCCCTCACCTGCAGCGATAGTGGCCTTCGGGCCACAACAGCAGAAAGCCGGCAACCATGACACAGCAGGGGCATCCCTTTCACGGGTGCCGTCAAGCTTCACATTACAGGTAAGGGACGTAGAAAAGGGATGCGTGGCACCAAAGGAGTGCCGCTCTAACTCACAACACCAACCAGCAAAGGAGTGCGCCACCAGCTGAGAGGTGTCAGCTGGAGCCTGTGCAGCAACGCCACCACTAACCCACCAGGGATGTATTATTAAAAATTAAAGGCCCCATGAGGCCTTAAACCACTAAACCACCAGGGATTATAATAATTATTTTAAAAGGCCCTACAGGGCCTGGTGTGTTCCAGCATCCCGGGACCGCTTCAGGGTCCATGTTGGAAAAGAGGCATGGCTTACTAGCCCTTTTAAAGCCCTGCCTTGACCATCCCCGTCACACCCCCTGGAGCCAGGTAAGTTATTGGTTAAGGTAAGTGGCAATCCTGGGAGGGGTTGGGGGATTTAAGTAAGCCAGCATGAATGTGCAAATGTGGTTTAGTTGGGTGAGCACAGGAGGCGCTGCAGGACGTCCCAGAGCCCAGTGAAGGTAAGAGCGTTTGGGAGTGCGGAGGATATCGTTAAGGAGGGGGTCTGTGGAGTGCTTGTGTGAGGAGTGTGAGTAGCAGAAGTAGGAGTAGTAGAGTGGGGTAGTAGTGGCAGAGGTAGTAGTGGTTGGGAGCAGAGGTAGTAGGTGGTGAGAGTAGCGAACAAAGGCTAGTAGTCCGGTGGGGGTTAGTAGGAGTAGGGTGAGCGGGGAACCACATCCCTGGGTGAGCAGGGCATCATATCGCTAGGGGTTTGTAACAGTGAGAGGTGTGCAGGACATCATATCCCTGAGTAATCTGGAAGGTGGTAGAGAGGTAGTTGTAGTAACGGGGTGGGAACAGTATTTGAGGTAGTGGCGGGAAAAGTGACAGTGAGTGGGAGAATAGGAGTAGCTATTGGTACAGAATTGAAGAGGATTAAAAGAATAGTAAGAGGCTGTGAAGTGGAGTGAGGAAGTCTGGAGAAGAGGGAAGAGGTAGAGGGGTAGTGGGAAAAATAAGTTGTAAGAACAGGAGTGGGAAAGGAAGTAAGATCAAAGGGTGGAGGTGGAAAGGCAGAGTGAGAGATTGGAGGGACAGTGACATGGTGGGAGGAGAACAGTGGAAGGGATTTGTATAGCGAAGGGTCAGCAATGAGAGGTTGTGGAAGAAGTGTAAGTGACGCTGGGTGAAAGAACGACCATTCCCTATTTTCCCAGCAACTACCCAATGATAGGAGAGGGAGAGTTAGATGTTCCCTCGGCAATCAGATAGCAAACGACTTAGGGAGACCAGCTTTAGTTGTAGTAAGAAGAGAGACAGACCGGGGTTACCGATCGGTAGACTACTAACAGCCCGATATAGACATCTGGGGCTGAGAGGTGAATTGCAGGCCAGGGGAGGGCTAGAGGAGCGAGGGACAGCCCTAGCTCCAATCATCCCCAGTCCCACAGACCCCAGAGAATTAAGGAAACAGATGCACCATTCTGACCACTTATTTTAAAAAACACCATTGAACATTTACTCAGGAGTCAGCGTGGTTATTTGTGGTGGGCCGCCCGTCACACTTGATCAACAGACACCAAGATATATACCAAAATTCTGGCAGCTAAAATCAAGGGCCTCATCCTGGGCCTAATCCATCCCGACCAGTCAGGGTTTATTAGATCCTGTCAGACTTTTGACAAACCAGGCGGGTATGTCACTTGGTGGAGAAGGTGACGAAGCCTGGGTTCCCAGCGGTCCTGCTAGCTTTGGACGCAGAGAAGGCATTCGACCGCGCGGAGTGGTTGTTTCTTTTTCTCACCATGGCACACATGGGTTTTGGAGAGAGGTTCAGAGGGCACGTGCAGGCGGTCTACCAAGCGCCTACCTTACCACAAAATGCTAATAAACAAATCTTTAAAAAATAATAAAAAAATCCTTACATGCCCTTCTTCGTTCCACATTAAGTATGGTGTGTCAAATTTACCTGGTATCCAAATATCCAAAATCTTCTCAAGTTCTATATCCAGCTCTTCAAAAGGCTCAAATCCTAGTGAGGTCAAAATCCACTTTTTCAAAAATGATCAGTTGAGTGAACACGAATTACTGCAAACTGTAGACCATTCCAAAGAGCTAAAATCCAAGGGCAGCTAAACAGGGCTCTCTTTGCTGTTTTTTTAATTCACCTATTGGTAGACATTATCGTGCAAAAGGGGTAAAGCTCTCAAGGGTCGGCTGGTTCAAGACGCTACTTGGTTTCATACATAGTCTTTCGTAGCACAGTCTGTTGTCAATAAGGTAGATATTTTTATGGACCTATATGCGAGGGAGTTGAGATTCATGCACCGATATTATGACGTGCCTGCACTATTCAGTGCAATGATAAGGTATTTATCGTCTGCATTGGGGGATTCTGTAAGGGAATTCTGTGTCAAAAATATATTAAACCAAATGCCGCATCCCACAAGGGTATGTCCGGTCACCAATTAGAACAATTGTGTGCACGCCCACATCCACATTACCCACAACATCAGTTACCACATGTATGCGCCCGATAGACCGATTAATCTAAACTGGGGCTATGGCCTTAAGGTTCACCTCTTATTTGAACACTGCTTAACACAAGTCCGCCACGAAATGCAACAAAATGGACTCTGCCATAATAGTCATAAAAGTGAAATTGTACTTGTAGACATTGTGGCCTTCTCGCCCATCCCCTTCAAATGGGTGGACTCAATAGGCCCTACTCCAATACCTGTGTAGAAAATAATTATTTGGCATATTCTATAGTACCCTCATATTCACCCCTGAAACAATGCCCATTGCTGTGAATACATACCACCCAAAGAGGGATCCCCCTAAATGTATTAAAAAAAGAAGAAGAAATACAGATTGCACTGAATCCTACAGAATAAACTTGACCCCAGTTACTGCACCGAGAATTCAGAACCACACTGGTAGAACAATATTTACCTTGAAGGGCATGCTCACGGTACGACGTCCTTTCATTGCGGCCTGTTTTTTCACCGCAAATTTTTTAATGAAAAAAACCCATGGAATTTTTTAGGGGGTTTAGAAAGTTATATATATGGGGTGAGGGTTTTTGTGAATAAATAAAAAATTAAATGTAATGGAGGGTGTGGGGGGAATCCCCCCAAAAATAATAGAAAAAAATAATTTGATGGGCTTTTTCGTAAAAAAAAAATTGCGGTAAAAAACCCCGCGAAAAAACATCCCGCGATGAAATGACATGGATCATCATCCGGCCTTAAAGTCCCTCCATTTACTCCCCAAAAAAGGAATGCTAAATCTTGCACATAATTCACAACCCACATCATGGAAGCATGTGTGGCTACCTCTAAAAAAAGATCCTTTCCATTAAAATTGGCGCAATGCCACCTTAGATGCATCTTTCAAAGTCTGCACCAAAGAGATAGCGGGTATGCTCCTTCACATACAAGGCTCATCTTCATGAAATGCCGTACCACCTTCGTTTGAGAGGGTAAGACGGCATCCTTTTATTTTGAAAGTGCCTTCCAGACATCCCTTACTACATTGTCTAACGTAACCGTGCAATTTGGCCAGCCTGTGCTTTTACACAGGTTACTGATCAAATGGCTACGACCAGTGCGCCCCATCTTGTAACCATGGCATGCATTTGTATTTGTATTTATTTATTTATTTGTATTGCGCAGCCTCCCCACGGGCATCAGGGCGCATGTTTAGAAAGGTGGTTACAAGAAAGTGTTACAGCAGGCAGTTAGAGGTTACACTTATATATACATAAACATATATAAATTATGTACAACATTTACAGGGGTAATATACAGATGCATTATATACAAGGTAGCCGGGAAGGTGCAGCATGCAGCCAGTGACCGACATTATGTTTTATTTCTCATTGCCATATATGCCTGCAGCATCATGCACTTTGAAGTAAAGCACAGGTATTCATTCATTAATATTTTATATCCTGCTTAATACCGGAGATCAGCCTCTAGGCCGTGGACCAGGATTCGAACCTGTGTTGCTCTGCATTGTCATACTTTCAAGACAAACGCATTGGCCTTGAGCTATCCTCTCTGCACTGTATCTTAGCAATTTATTTTCCTCTTATGGAGCTCTACTGCAGGAGATGATCTGTGTACTATTCAAAAACCCCTAATAAATACATGAGAGTACAATACAGCAAAAAGCAGTGTTCTTCTCTGAAAACCCAAAGTCTCTATATGGAAGCATTCAAAAGTATCTAACCATTTGGGTTTTAACAAAACATCGGAAACTGCAGATCCAGGGTCTCACTGCAATTGAAAAATGTCCACATAAGACAAGTTCATTCCAAAAGGTCTATATACATTTCCAGCCTGACCACAGCAATGGTGCAGCTCAGGCTTCGGTGAGGCACATGACTGCTTGTTGAACACTAGATGGTCATGAAGCGTTGCTCTCTTGACATGGGTGTTTAAGGGGAGGTTGGGCTTTCTAAGCACAGAGTGATTCTGGAATGCCCAGTCTCTTCCAGTCCAAGTCTCTGGGATTCCATTGTGAAGAACTGGGTAATCAAGCAAATATCACTAGGAAGAAAAACGCTCTAGGGTCAAAATGACCATAATGAATTGGATGGAACATTATGATCAGTATCCCTCAGTCGATGTTGGGTCTCAGCTTTGAACTGTTTTGTATGGCACCTCAAAGACCTGAGCTGCAGAAGTTCAAGCTGTTTAGGTTCAGCTACTGTGGTTGTTCAACTCTAGGGATTTAGCTGGTTTTGCTGGCATCAAGCATTTGCATAAGGAGCTTCCTGTGGTGTCAGGCCCAGAGTGAGTGTGCAGGAGGGCAATGGCGGGCCAATGAAGTGCTGTTCAATGAAGCTGGGGAACAGTGCAGACTTTGTGGTCCCTAGGAGACACAGCTCCTATAACTGTTACCAAAGCAGACAAAGTGGATTCTCAGCAATGTCAAACAATTAAGGAGGCCCTTCTGGAGTGACTCCAGGCAGCACATGGTTGTGTCAGCAGCAGCCCTACAGATAAGGTGTGTATCGGCCACTTTTACTCCCTAAAAATAGGCAAAAACTCCCAAAAAATAAAACCAGGGAGTAAAAACAATCCCAACAAAAATGGGAAATCGACACATAGAAGCCTGTTACTCTGTTTTCACCCTCTCAACTCTATGCATAAGTCTGGATCAGTAGTGCGCATAGTGCCACAGGAAGAAGTAAAAAATGAATCTTAATGTGCATGAATAACTTGGGCAAATAATTATTTTAAAACATTTCTATTTAACATTTAGGGCATATTTCTTACTGTTGTTTAATACTCCTATTGGAAACAGGACTTACCTTTTTACTACCTAAAAACATTATTTGACTTCCAATTTAGGATAGGAAGTTAAATGCTCTCAATCCAAAATCTTATCGGGAGCACTGTTCATCAGGTAACACTGTCACCTAGGATTGAAGGAGGAAATGAGGACATCACAGTTGTACCGACAGACCACAACTATTGTTTGGCTTTACAGTGGTAGGACATTGTCTGCATCAGACGAACAAGTTACTTACCAACTGTAACATTCTTTCGACTGGATGTTCCTCCCACGTATTGCTCATCTTGTGATATTAGCTATCGCCAGCTTCGCTGCTTCGGAAATCTTTTTTCGGCAAGGGGCACTGTGCTGGAGGTCGTGGCGTCGATGGTCTCTAGAACAACACAGTGGCCATGTACTACCTCAACAAAAGAGGAGGCGTAGGATCACTACCCCTGTACAGAGAAGCAATGGAGCTCTGGTTCTGGGCAATACGGGAAGGAATCTATCGGCAGTTCACCTAGCCGGAGAGCAGAACACGGCGGCAGACACTCTGAGCAGGCAGAGCACAGTCTCCCACGAGTGGGAGTTAGCTCAGGAAGTCCTTCTGGAGATCTTCACCCTTTGGGGAACCCCTCAAGTGGATTTGTTCGCGACTGAGGTAAACCGGAAGTGTGAACAGTATAGCTCAAGGGAATTTCCCCCCCCCTGAGAGGAGCTCTAGGAGACGCGTTCGTGGAGTACTGGGATTCTCCAGTCCCTGTGATTCCTCAAGTAATCAGGAGGTTGAGAAAGTTCAGGAAAACCATGATCCTAATCGCCCCGGATTGGGCCAGGAGGACATGGTACCTGGACCTTCCTGGCATGTCCATCTGCCCTCCAATACGTCTTCCGCAAAGAGAGGATCTTCTCTCGCAAGAGGAAGGTCGGGTTCTCCATCCAGAGGTCAAGACACTCAACCTTCACACATGGTTACTGAGAGGTTGAGATACAAGGATTGGGATCTTCCGGATGATGTTATGGAGATTTTGCTTTTGGCCAGAAGGCCAGCAATGAAATCTTTGTACAGATGTCATTAGAACAAGTTCAGTAACTGGTGCAAAGATAAAGATGTGGACCATTTTCAATGTGGCACCCCAAAGGTGCTTTCTTTCCGATTGCATCTAGCCAATCTGGGGCTCCAGATCGGAACAATTAAAGGATATCTTGCTGCGCTGTCCATTTTGAAGCGCTCCTCGGAAGAGGTTTCTTACTGCAAAATTCCATTAATCATTCAGTTCCTGAAAGGACTTACCAATGTATATCCACCAGTACCGTTTCTTGTCCCAACTTGGGATTTAAACTTAGTTCTTAAATTTCTAATTTGTATACCATTTGAGCCTCTGCATTCCTGTCCATTGAGGCTTCCAACACTAAAAACTGTCCTTGTGGCATTAACATCAGCCCGCAGGGTTAGTGAACGACAGGCTCTCTCATGTAAACCTCCATATATCATCTTTTACAAGGACAAGGTAGTTCTTAAGGTTAAACCATCTTTCTTACCGAAAGTAGTTTCTGACTTCCATTTGTCACAAAAAAATATTTTACCAACATTCTATCCTCCTCCTCATTTGGGCAAAGAAGAGGAGAGATTGCATAGACTGGACCCCAAAAGGGCCCTCAGTTTTTACATTTCAAGAATGGCAAAATTACGTCAAGATGACCAACTCTTTGTGGGTTATATAGGTCGTAAATTGGGGTTAGCGGTGACAAAACAAACTATATCCCGCTGGATCATTCTGGCTATATTGGAATGCTACAGATTAGCAGGAAAAGACCCACCGGATGGGCTATGGGCTCATTCCACTAGGGGAATGGCTACTTCTGCGGCTTTGAAGAGGGGAGTCCTTGCAAAAGACGTTTGCTCGGCTGCAACATGGGCATCAATGCATACCTTCATCAAGCATTATTGCTTAGATGCCTCCTCCTCCAACAAGGGTTTATTTGCCAGGGCGGTACTTCATTCCATCCATGAAAATAATAACTAGCACTCCCACCTCCAAATTGATCACTGCTATGGGAGTCTATCACAAGATGAGGAATACGCGGGAGGACACAATCCATTCGAAGAACAAGTTACTTACCAACTGTAACGTTCTTTGGACTGGATGTTCCTCCCACGTATTCCTCAACGACCCTCCCAGCCTACCCCGCAGTACAGTTTACGTTTCTTACACTTTCCTCTCACGATGGGCCTATCAGTCACAGGACACGCCTGGGTGTTCCACGAGTATTTCCTCGAAAAAACAGAACTGAAGCCAATGGGCGTGGCTCAAGCTATATATACCAGCAGTGACTTTGGAACGGAGCCCATCGAGGGATAATCGATGCCACGACCTTGAGCACAGCGCCCTCTGCCGAAAAAAAAATTCTGAAGCAGCGAAGCTGGCGAGAGCGAATATCACAAGATGAGGAATACGTGGGAGGACACAATTAATTTGAAATAAACCATCTCAATTCTCAGAGATCCTCCCGCAAAAGGGCAGGGCCACATCCATGGCTGGAGTTGAAAAGCAGGTAGAGGTATAACAGAAAAGACTTCATCTCAGATGATTCTGCCAAGAGAGTGGAAGTGAGCAGCAGTGATATGAAGCTGCTGCAAGAGACTACAAATACACACGGCAATAGGTGCATACGACATCCAATAGAAGTCACATCATATCTGCACCACAGATCCGTGGCACAGGAACAAAACTTTGCAGACTTGAAATATTTACTTTGCTGCTGCCTGTAAGCAACAGGACAGCTGAGGGAGAAGACTGAGTGAAATGAACTCCTGGGCTCTCTGTACACGTTAGTTCATAATAGGCTTTGGCACCCAAACTCTTACAAACAAGGGCCTACATTTTCTGACACTATTTATGCCACTATTTATGGCTATAGTAAGTGGGCATAGCACTTAGACCTGGATGCTAGCATGTGGTCTGTGTACAGCTACTTGGACATACTCTGCTGTGGCAACTGAGTGAGCCCCACAGAAGCAGGTCTGCAATTCTCTCACTTTTAGGACGTTCGGCACACCCAACCTTGTGAATCTAGCAAGGTGATAATAAATCATGAGAGCTGGAGCAAGCCAACACAATGTTCCTAACACTTTACTAAATGAGGTATGTTTATACAAAGAAACGGACATTCCGGGGCAACACATTAGCTAGCGAATTGCCCACTGCTTCATAAATTGGCAACTAATAAATAGGGGAGCTATTAAGTAAGCAGCGCATTGGTCTTTGTAAGACGGCTTGTCCCCATTAGGGTCACTTAATGGGAGAGCGCACTAATGAAGCAGGCTTGCGTGTACAGATTGCCAAGTGCAGCTCTTCAGGACACCACGCACATTCCAGAAAACAATAACTCATTGTCTCGGTGCAGTAACTGGGGTCAAGTGTATGCGTGTGTGTTGGCAAACTCCCAATGAAGGGCAGCCGAGTTGCATAATCAGAGATGAACAGATGGCAAACATGAAACATACGTCTAAGGAACAACCAGATTAGACTCCACGTCGGAGTTAACCCACTTAACATCACACATCCAGATCTATGAATGCATGCGTTACCTGTTGCACACATGTCTCTCTGGGCGAGCAGAAAAGTCAACTTGCACATAGTGAAATAACAAAGGTATTGTGCAATTTACCAGCTCAATCCAGGAATTTACGCTCACTGTGATGGGGTCAATGGATTCGACGTAGTGCCACCAGTGTCTTGGAACAAACAGGACCTGATGAAATGAGAAACCAAAACTTAATAATCCGCTTGCTTTACATAGCACCCCTAAGTGGCAAAAGCACGTACAAAAAGCACTGCTTTTGGAGGAACAAAAACTTCGAAAATGATCAAACTACTATTACATACATTTATCAAAATCTCCTCTAACGCAACAGCTGCACTTGCCTCCATTCTGCAATGAACTAGCCCCTGCTGTGCCCCACGATCCTCCTATCCCATAAAAAATGGACAGATCCTTAACTCCCAAAATTCTATCCGCTGGGCTCCAAAACAGCCTCCTCTGCCCCAACACTCGTGAAAGCGTGTATCAGGTTCACAGCCAACAGTTGGTGCAGTTCTCTGCAATCAGATTTTCACTGAATGCACTCCATCGAAGCAGCTCTCATCCTTCATCTTTGGGAACTTTCCACAGTGAGAATTGGTAGAAACCTGAAGGTGTCTGCCTGACTAGTCCACGGGGATCTGTCATCCAGGTGGCCATCCATTGCTATTGGATCCAGTTCCTGGGGGTGGACAAGTGAGGGAGGATAACCCGGATCAGGGGTCCTCGGGGAGTGGAAGCGGGACACCGACAGGTGAGACGTGGTATCCCCCTTCTTATAACACCTTTTCCGCAGCCTACCACGTAGGATATGTAGACACTCCACTCCCCATCCCCTTTTCTGACACCAACACTTTCTTACACCACGAAAGACAGACTAACACTAGAGCCGTTTACCTGACATGTCCCAACACAAGTGTCAGGCAGAGTCAGGCAATTGACCAGAACACACCACCCCCACCCCCACCCACACACCTGACGGCCCTTTTCCATCCTCACAGGGATAAAAGGTGGAGCACGAGAGCACATTACACACAACAAAACAGCTATCCAAGCACAGTAGTTCAAGAGGAGCAAAAAGGTGGCGAGAACCGAAAGGACGGCAAGGAGAGAAGCGACATTGCCATTGTCAACCCAGACCCGGGAAGCCTCCGTGGATAGAATCGTAAGACCGCGAACAATAGCCAGCGTGTGTTGCAGATATCACCAGTACACGGAGCACGTCTACATTGATTATCAGAACAGGGAGAGATGCTTGCTACCATGGTAAGGCCTTGACTCCCGAGACAAGAAAAGCCAAGTGGGTCATCACAGCCGGTGAGTCGGGGGGAGAACAGATAAGAAACCGACCTGTGTTGAACAAAAGTCAAAAAGGGAATATTAAGGGAAGTTCAAAGAACTGTTAACATTAAGGAAAAACCAGCTACAGAGGGGTATGAAACCATGTGGGTGCTCATTCGAGAGACTCTGGTTGATCCCTTGTTTGTTTAAACTACCGATACCAGACGGCCGTAGGAGAGCCGGAAGGAAAAGATCAAAGTGGTCATAC
Organism: Ambystoma mexicanum; assembly: GCF_040938575.1. Taxonomy (NCBI): domain Eukaryota; kingdom Metazoa; phylum Chordata; class Amphibia; order Caudata; family Ambystomatidae; genus Ambystoma; species Ambystoma mexicanum. The sequence goes on along the minus strand of NC_090931.1, from coordinate 1,315,975,885 downwards.
AGGGGTCTAGCAAAACCCCTGTACAGTCAAAAGTCTTAGACCCACACATAATTGAAAAGACAAGGGAGGTGAATCCTGCATAGCGACAAGAGAAAGAACGGTGTGATTGGCAAGTGTGAACCCGACAGAGGGATGCCGATGGAAGGGCGCGAAGTCTGAAGTCCCAACTAACAGTGTGTTGACAGGAGTGAACCAGACAGAGGGATGTCCACAGTGAACTGTTTAAAAAGACATTAAGGCTTGAGAACCACCACAAGTGAAATTGTTTTGAGAAAATAAAAAAAAGCCGCAGTGAACCCGACGGAGGGAGGCTGATATTCTAGAGGGGTCTGAGCCCAGAAGAGGGGGACCCAGGCGTGAAAAGTCATCAATTGGAAAAGGAACATTTTGTTTGTTATTTTAAACATACCAGGTCCTCGGAGGCAAGAGACTTTTTGTAGAAAAGAGACTTAACCACCGAAGGTCCTGATAGCTGAGAACGGAACTGTTGTCTCATGTCAAGAGAGACCAAATATGAGGTCAGACCATACCCGGGCATAGGAGACCTACAATCAACGTCTCCTCTAACTATACTCACATTCTGTGTTTTATGGCCTTAACTACATGTTTTCCTTCACTTACTAGGAAGTTTTTTGGGAAATGTACTAGCGTTTTGTTTACTCCTTGGACACCTATGAACAGTTTTTTCACTGTATTTTAGATGTAATTATGTGTTTGTTCAATACTATGGTTATTATAAATTGTTATGCAGATAATAACACTTAAATATTTTGCAGAAGAAAAAGCATCAGCGAATTAATAATAAAAAGCTGATCATTTCAAAAACTAAGTGACATGTGTTCATTAGCAGCAAATGTCTGTTTCTAATGATGGTTGCCCCATGTGGATGGGCTTCCAAAAGGGTTTAAAACCGGTTTGCATTTAAATGTCTTTGCATGTTCTTGAATCATAGAGGGTAGGACAACCCCCCCAGTTATAGATTTTCAGGCCCTCCAGTTCTCCCCGCTCCCGGGCAGCCTCTTTGTGTTCAATTGAGTCGTGATATAGCGCTTGCTATAATAGAGGGCCATAAATCACAAATGTGTCAAGAGAGACCAAATATGAGGTCAGACCATTGCCGGGCATAGGAGACCTACAATCAACGTCCCCTCTAACTATACTCACATTCTGTGTTTTATTGACTTAACTACATGGTGTCCTTCACTTACTAAGAAGTTTTTTGGGAAATGTACTAGCGTTTTGTTTACGCCTTGGACACCAATGAACAGTTTTTTCACTGTATTTTAGATGTAATTATGTGTTTGTTCAGTACTATGGTTATTATGAATTGTTATGCAGATAATAACACTTAAATATTTTGCGAAAGAAAAAGCATCAGCAAATTAATAATAAAAAGCTCATAATTTCAAAAACTAAGTGACATGTGTTCATTAGCAGCAAATGTTTGTTTCTAACAATGGTTGCCCCATGAGGAGGGAAGACGAATGTGGGGTTTGGCTGAGGATGCTCCCTTCGAGAGGAAGAGAACACCACAGGTACATACCGGTGACTCACAGACCTACCCGCATTCGCACAGAGGGCACGGGGGAAAGGAAACTGCCAGCGTGGATATAATAAGGGCTTGTTCTTCTATTAAATTGCTTTCACCAATCACAAACAACACTAGCATCTTTGAAGAGGAAGTTAACATTTTCAAACTCGTCAGGAAGATGGAAGTCAAAGTATTTTTTGACAGATTACCAGATCTGGGAGAGCAAAGATCCACATCAGACTATTTAAAAATGAAAAACAAGAGCTCGTTCCATCCCCAAATTAATCACCCGGTTATAAACCTCAAGACCAAAAAAGACCTTAAACGGTTGAAATACAGAAACACAAAAAGAATGAATATCAGAAGTCACCAACTTAAACTAATAAAAGAACTATCCAAGGACACCACAGTCACACTTAAACCAGCAGATAAAGGGGGTGCTCTGGTATTAATGGACACACATTTTTACAATGAAGGTTGTCTCAGACTCCTACAAGATCAACAGACATATCTACTGCTGGATATGATCCTATCATGTCCATCAGCACCATTATCAAAGAAACTATCGAAAAAGCCTATGATGCAGACTGGATATCAGAACATACCAAGGATTTTCTAATCAAAAAATTACCCATAACACCAGTCTTTTACGCATTACCAAAGGTACACAAACATGTCAATAATCCACCTTTTCGACCAATAGTGGCAGGCACCGAAAGCATTTTTCATCCACTCGCAATCTATTTGGACAAGGCTCTACAACCACTCGTACAGAAAACTCCCACCTACTTAAAGGATACAGCTCACTTCTTGCGACTACTCAGTGAGATTCAGACAACAGAAACTAACCTTATACTATTTACAATGTATATGAATAGTCTACTTTTTTTATTTATTATTTGACTTTTAGTTTTGTAAAAGAAAACAAACTTTTTGTCATTTCCATTCCAATTCCCCAAAACCCAAGTCCTTCAACATTTTGCATCTATGGTTAGTACATACTTGGGTTAAATTTTTCGCAGATTTTGGGGCTATGCCATTGGTGGTTCCTATGTTTGCGATGGTGGTGGTAATATCGTATCCATAAAGTTAATCATACCGCAGGTTAGCAGTACATTAGTCCCCATAATCAGAAGGCTCCACCATTCAACCATGTTACCATTTAACGGTGCATATTGTTCTGGGTGTAAAGAGTGTTGCCTAGCGGTTTGTGGACATTCGATTATCAGGTGTTTGGTTGATTCAGTCTCTTTTTGACAGAAGCGGCATATGTCGTTCTTTGTAGTGGGATCTTTTATTTTCATCAGCTGCTCTTTTGTATTGTAGAGATTGAGATGTAATCTTAAAAATTGTTCCGATGGTAATTAGAAGGAAATTTGGCCAGATACCTAGGCACTTCATCCATTTTCTGCGAGCTAAAGCCTAAGTCTACAGCCGAAGCTAATGCAATGCGTTGTTCAGAATTTATGATCCACTTCCATTGTTTGAATTTTTCTTTTGCCAGTTGTGGTAACTTAATGACCAAGGACATTTTTATGTCAGCCTCATTCAGAATGGCTAGTAATTTCTCCTCCCAACTATGTATCAGTGAGGCAGATGTGTCATGATTTTGTTCGCTAGAATGAGATAGGCTTTTGAAGCTGGAAATATTCGCATTTTCCTTAGAAGTGCTAAAGATTTCCACAGTACGGTAGTGTGTAGAGATACTATGCCCAGTTCATGCCTCAGAGCCACCATTGAGACGCATTGTGGAAGCCTTGCGCCAAAAACAACCTTCTAATTGAGCCCAAAAACTTGCACTGATATTGCACCCTGATTCACTGCCAAAGCACACCGCTGGGATCACTTTTTGGAGATAGAAGGTCATTAAAGGTTGGAGGGAAAATTTTCCATAGTTTGTATGCAGTTTTCGACCTTGCAAAGCAAACATTCGCATACGACATTGGACATCATTGGTCCAACTCCATTCTCTGATCGAGGTATTAAAGGAAACCCCAAATATCGAGTCGCATCAGTTTTGGTCAATGACTCATCTAGTTTCCAATTGAAAATCGCTTTTTTCGATTTGGTTTTAAGTCTTAAAGCCATCACTTGCGATATTTTCACAATTAGATAGATCTGTAAGGCTGACAATCTTTGTAAACCTATTTCCGTACTGTCAAGCAGCACAATGTCATCTGCATAGATTACATGGCTTACATGAGTTCCATTAATTTTTGGAGGAAAACACTGTTTGTGCGAGTGCCTAAGGTAAGTTGGCTATAAAGAGTTTAAACAGCAGGGCTGCAACAGGGCAACCTTGTTTTACACCTCTTGTAGTTTTTTTATTCTCTGATAGTTCACCTGCTGTGTTTAGGCGCACACGCATGCTAGTATTAGCTTGGAGTGCCATCAGCGGGGATAGTAACTCATTTGGGCAGCCCCAGTTCTTCAATTTCTGCCACAGGAGCTTCCGATTGATGCTATCAAAAGCTTGTTTTAGGTCGATGAATGCCAAAAACAATCTTTTTTTGTGTTTTATTGCATCTAATTGAACCAGATTTAATAATAACAAATTGAGTTCCACGCCAGCTCCTTGTGTAAATCCGGTTTGTCTCACGTCAAGGATCATCTTGTTTTCTGCCCATCGCAAGATTTTTCTTTGCAGAAAAGTGGCAAATATCTTGCCCATAGTATCTAGCAACGCAGTGGGCTGATAATTTGCTGGGTCGTCGTGGTTACCTCTTTTGAACACCGGAACGACAATCGCATTAGTCCATGAGTCAGGGATCTTTGATGTTTGGGCAATTTGAACGAATAAGACTTTGATAAATTGCGCCCTGTTTCCCTTATTTGCTTTTAGCATAATATTGGAGATCCCGTCAGGGCCTGCAGCACGAGAAGACTTTAATTTTTGAATTGCTTTTTCGTTTTCAGCAGAGGATTCAATGACGTCCCATTTACACTCTTCCGGTATAGAATTTGGAAGAGGGTCTATACACATCCATACCACATCAAGATGGCATAGAGGCCTTGGAATGGTTTCTACTTAGACAACATGATACCCTCACATCCACAAAGTCTTTGCAATAGAACTGATCAGGATTATCCTTTACAACAACTACTTCAGATTTAACAGCAAATACTACCTCCAAATATCAGGGACTTCTATGGGTTCCTCGGTAGCACCAGCCTACGCGAATATATTCATGTTTCATTTTGAATACAATTTTTTTCTGGATAAAGAGCCATGGAAAAGCAAAATCAAATTTTGGAAACAATTCATCGACAATGTTTTTGGTATATGGCAGGGCACCACGGAAGATCTTCAAGAATTCTTTCTATATCTCAACAATTGCCAGGAAGGAATTTCCTTTACATTAGAAATTGGAAAACCAGGGGTCCATTTCCTGGATGTACAGGTAGAATGGAAAAATAGGTAATTCTGTACAAACATTTACAGGAAATCCACCGATGTAAACAGTGTTTTACACTTTTGCAGCTTCCATCCATTACACCTTAAAGACAATTTACCATTCAGTCAATTTCTCCGTTTGAAAAAAATCACATCTGACCCCATGATATTACAGTCAGAACAGGCAATTATGAAAGAAAGATTTAAAAAAAGAAGATTCCCAGAAGAAACTATTGACCAAGCTATATTACGGATAAGTACAGTCACCAGAGAGAATCTTATACCGGAGAAACCCAGGAAAGAAACAACAAGACTCATTCATACACTGAAATACTCAAGCCAAAGCCATCAGGTGAAAAGAATTATCAACAAAAACTGGGATCTCATAAAATCGGATCCAAACTTGAACAAACTATATCCAGATCCACCAATGTTAGCCTACAAGTGGGGCAAAACCTTTAAAAGTAGCCTTATCAGGGCAGAAAGAACGAAAAAACCTACACAAACAACACTGAGGAAACAAAAAACAGACACCTATGCCTGTCTCAATTGCCAACATGGTTCAACCTCGATGAAAGGAGAGCTTATAAGACATCCCAACAGTGGCAAGAAAATTATGCTGAAAGACTTTGCAACCTGCGAAAGTAAAAATGTAATTTACGGCCTAACATGTCCATGTGGGCAATACTACGTAGGGAAAACAATAGGCAAAGTACAGGAAAGATGGACTGAGCATAAGTCCAACATAAGAACAGGAAACATCAAATCCCCAGTTTCAAGACACTTTAAAGAAAATGGACACAACACCTCCCAAATACAAATGGTGGTTCTAGAGGTTTTCCGAACTGCACCTAGAGGAGGAGACTTTGCCAAAAGATTGGCTCAAAGAGAGTTATATTGGATACACAAATTGGATGCCATGACCCTATTGGGACTGAACGAAGACTTCTACTTGGGACCCTTTCTCTAGATATCTCATCTAGGAAGAAGCTTAACAATATTTAAACAACGTCCTTTCTTTAATTTACCATCATGGTCACCTAGATCAGTGGACATAGTCAGACTACCAGATAAAACATAGCAATAAGGTTAAGGATACAGACACTGAAAATTAACCTAGACAACAGTACCAAGTAGATTGTACACCCTAGAACAGAATGACAGAAGACAAGAATTATGGATGTCTCCGACTATGCAATCTGAATATTGCTATACCTCTATTTTTGATGAGATGCAATTTAATTTTGAGTGATAGGATATAATTACTGGACTTTGCCTTGGAATCTGGGACCAAGTAGACTGTAAGTCTCATTATTAAGAGACAGAACACAAGAATAAATGGTTACTTATTATATTATTGGGAACTGGATAATGTAATGCTTATTATGTGTTTGGTTTAGCAAATGACACCAATGATTGAACGCTCTTACAAATCAAACATCTCTTATATGTACCATGAGTACCCATCCTATTAAGACATTTTGTCAATCTAAGCTCTAAGAATTACACACATCTAACACACACTACTATATAGTTAAGAATAACTTCACAAGATAAGATACTTGACATACTGCATACCCATTTTTACATACAGCAAAGGAACGGATTAGAAATCCAGATTCCACATGTTTACCTTAGTTACAACACCAACTCCTTTTAGGGATGTTTCACCATACATCATTTTCAACAACACCAGGTAGACACACTGGTTTTTGATCGCCAACATTCTCTTTCACCATTTAACAATTAGAGGTACCTTAACTTCTCTGAACCACATTGCTAAGTGGATATTTGTGTTATTCTTTTATTATTTTTTCCTTACACGTTATTTTAAAACTATTTTTAAACTAAAATTAGCAATACTATCTGTATAAATCACCGGATAAGCTTTACCTCTTATCACGCTTAATTATTACTCATCCCGCTCTAATCGAACCTTTATTGATTTGAACAAACCCTCGTGCTTACGTGAGCGTTTAGGACGTCACCTTGTTTACATGAGTGACGTCATGTTACGTTAAAACGTCATGACGTCACAGCGCAGAGCTGCTTTTTAAACGGCCATTTTAGCTAGCCATTTCCACACACAGATACGGCGGCTGAAGATCTACGTCTACATTGCTAATATATCATAGGTAAACAGATATCCACTAGGGACTTGAGAACCATTTCACTATGACCTTGTCACTCTTAGTTAACAAGTTAATTGTATTAATGAGATTCTGTAACGTCCTTTTATAAGCCACTTGTTATGATTTTCTTAGATTACCATTGGCTTCATTGACAGCCACAGAACACAAGACTTCTCTATCCACTCTGTCATCTAGACGATCGTTAACTATCATCAACCACCGTCTTGTCACCTTTTTAGCCAACTACAAGGGTAATACTTGGAATATTCTACCCCCCTCTTTTTAAATAGAACTCCATCACTAGATAGATGTGTTAGCTACCTTTTGAACAAGAATCTGTGTGGATAGTAACTAATAGGGCTCTCACCCCTCATTGATCTATACCCATTACATAGGGGATACTGAATAGACATTGAATGGACTCCTATCACAATGTACAATCTAGAGCTGGAGTATGTAAGCATGCAATTACATTGAATAGAACGCATTGCCAAACCCAGATATGTTACTCTAAACTTGATGACACAAGCTATGGCTACACGCCCGAGTGATAGGTGTTTAAATTGAGGTTATATTGTTTATTTATTGAGGAAATGAAACCACTATTACCATTATACTAATCATGTGCATATAGGTACCTAAAAACACAGTAACCCATGCAAGTGATGTGTTTGAATTGTAAATAATTGTAAATAATTTTTGACATACCATCACATTACAAGTAATTATATGTTTTTCTGTAAACTTTCTTTAGATGTGATTAATTGAAAAATTGAATATGCCCCTGAAGAAGAGATGTTTTTCTCGAAAAGCGTTGGGCCCATTACAAAATAAAAACTATACTTGAAGAAAAAATCCTTTCTAAAGAAGAATCATTTTCTAAAAAATATGTATTGATGTTTACCATTTTTTATCATAATTTGTTTGCTTGAACATTAAAAACTACATACCTAGAGTATGTTCATTAGTTTACCTTAACTGTTTGGCTCATCTATTGAGCTTGTGAAAGTGTGCAGGGGACGGGAGTTCCTTTATTTAGGAACTTATTTCGTTTTGCATTTATCTCGCAACCTATATGCCAGGGTTGACTGTTATCTCCCTTGCACCTTAAGTTTGCTTTAAGCAATTTCTTTGCTATTTAAATACAATCAGAATGTTTTTAATTTCTCAAGATAGGAGTGCATGGTGGACATAACTGTGGATTATACCAATCACAATTGGGCCAGCTTCTGCAATGATCTGAGCTTTGGGGTGAACCACTGTTCGAGGTCTATTGTAACCTCTCCCTTGATTTCACTTTCTACACAGACAACAGCTCCAGATGCAATCTTCAAATTCCTTGGCAGGAAAGGTCTCAGAGGCCGCGTCGTGGCTTTCCATCCCGTTTTTAATGGACAGGGATGAGCCTGCAGGCATGGATATCTGTCAGAATGAAACTGGCGTAAAGTGAAGCGAAATCTTGTTCCAACAGCAGATTTGCACTACTGATCATGAAACAATCTTAACAGCTTTGCTCCATGATCCTATCCTCTGCACCAGTGGTCCTCAGCTCTTCTCCGATTTCAATGGCTGTGAACATCACCCAAGCCTCGGTCCCTATTCCTTTCTACCATCACTACAAAAAATGTCTTGGGGACATTGTTCCTTCATTTCTTGTACACGTACACACAAACACACACGTTTACACCCGCCCCCCACTAGGGTCCTGGGACCAACTGCTTCTCTAATGTCATCTAGGATGACTGCACACTGCTTAATGAATCATTATCAAGAGCTAATGCATATGCTTCCCCTGCCATTGCACCCAAATCCATTCACTCTCTTCTATGTGCTTGCAACCTCACTGCTCATGCCAACAGAGAAATTACACCCCTGCCCATGCCCTCACCTTGCCATGCTTAATGTTTTAGTTTAAGATTTGCAACACATACAAATGTGCTTCTTTAAAATAAACTAGAATCCAGTTTAAGATACTGCGCATAAGGTATTACTCCAGTGTAATGCTACCCATGGCGGGTAGGGATGCCCAGCCCACTGGCTTTGCTGCTCAACCGAGCCTGCCACCTTTTTTCCATGTGTTATGGTTGTGCCCCAAGATACAAGTCTACTGTGGGAAAGTGTGTAGTACAATTTCTTGAGTAACCCTAGACCTCATTCAACCCAACCTTAAATTGATCCTGATGGGCATCTGGAGGGATGTGGACCTCACAACGTCTGCCTAGTCATTTGTGACCACAGCAATGTTTGGGGCTAATGGGTTCATTGCAGTGAATTTGTGGGTTGCCATAATATCTGCAAAAAGGGGGTGGACGGGTATATAAACCTGTAACAAAAGGTGTACAGGGGACAGGATTGCACCTAGGAACATCCAGGGCTTTGATGGGAGAATTCACAGTGAACATTGCACAGGGGTGTTGTTCAATCAGGCTATTCGAGTCCAATAAGAAAATGGAATGTTCTGGAACCAAAAAAGGAAACTGCTCATGGCAGGAATATGGAACACGTTGCGCTTTAGAAAAACAAAGGGGTTTCTGGGAGTCTCTCTACCAGCACGAACACAGCCCATTGACCTGTTCTTGGGTGGATGGCCCCTGGGAGATTCTCAACCAAGTCTTACTGTTGGTACTCTTGTTCAGAGGAGAATTGCCTAGCATTTCGGTGCTCGACTGCCTCTGGGCAGGACAAAGACTGATATGCAGGGATATTTCTCCTCTGTGAAAGGGACAGTGAGATAAAGACTTGGTTGAGACTCTCTCAGGGGCCATCCACCCAAGAACAGGTCAATGGGCCGTGCCTGTAGAGAGACTCCCAGAACCCCCTTTGTTTTGCATATTAAGTAACTTTGGGTCTCATCTTAAGTTACCAGGGGAATCCAGACGTGGACCCTTTGCTCACTGTTCTCAGAGAGGCACAGCTCCACCTCACTGATGATGCCCTACAAGGCTGAAACACGTGTATGGGGTTGCTGTTGGTACTCTTGTTCAGAGGAGAATTGCCTAGCATTTCGGTGCTGGACTGCCCCTGGGCAGGACGAAGACTGATATGCCAGGGATATTTCTCCTTTGTGAAAGGGAAAGTGAGCTAAAGACTTGGTTGAGACTTTTCCAGGGGCCATCCACCCAAGAACAGGTCAATGGGCCGTGTTCGTGCTGGTAGAGAGACTTCAAGACCATCACCCCTTTTGTTTTGCGTTATGCTTTAGATTATTTTCTAAATCTTTGATTTCAGAAACTTGAAACAATGGTTTTTAGAGTGTGAGGGAACAGCTCATCTCAGGGATAAGCTATTTGCGAAATGTGTACATAAAACACAATTGGCACGGACTATTTTTGGCAAAATTTACCGGAAAGCAATCAAAATGCTGTCATAGCCACAACCATTAGATCATTTATGTCTATGAAATTTTAGGAGAGAAGACTTATACGTTATTTGAATATATTATTTTACTTATTTTTAAAAAAATTAGAATGTGTTTTGGATGTATTTTAAATTATTGCAATAAAATGGATTTGAATGTTTGATGTAATTGTTTTTGTGAAAGGCCTTCATGAACAACAGCTTAACAAAAGAGAGATAGTACTGATTGTGCTCATTGTGCCTTGAAAATGCCAATAAAATGAGTGTATGATACAAAAAATAAAGATTTCAACAGTTAAATCCTGGATATTTTGTACATAAAAAGCGATCTAAATAAATGCACATCATTAATAGTTTACACAGTTTTTGTGAATTTTCACCTTACAAATCAGATTTTGTATCAACATAAATAAAAGCAATCATCTAGAAACGCAGAACAGTTATTTCACAGATGACAAGTTATTATGACATTACTTAGTAGTAGAACGTTGAAATACTATTACAAAGGTGATAGTATTTCTCCCATTTTTTATAAATGCTAGTAAAGAAATTGTTCCCAACCACGATAAACGTAGAACTCCAGTGACGCATAGTTGCAAACGTTTTTCCAGAAATCCACTGGATTTTGCCTTAGCAACAAATTCTTATCTTATTACATAGAACTATTAAAGAGTCCCTGGGTGGATGTAACCCATCATATTGAACAACATAGTTATTAGAATGGTGGATCATTACATCACCACTGTAGATAACGCAGTAGACTCCCTTGCCCCGCTCAAAAAAGGCCAGACACTAAAACACATGGTTCACCTCCGACCTCCATGCGTTACGCACACAAAAAAAGTAGCTGAAGCCTCCTGGCAGAAGGACCCTACCAACTCAAACAAAGCTGCGTTCACAGTCAGCGCCAGAAATTACAAGTAAAACATTCATTTAGCTAAATCCACCACCTACAACGATAGAATTGCTAAGGCAACATCCTCTGCACAAAAACTATTCATAATCCTTTGTGAGCTAGTGTTAGGCAGAAACCTGTGCAGTTCCCTTGGGGAACACTGCAAAAGATTTAAGACTACAGGTATAGCAGTAAACCCACTTGGTAGCAGTCTGCACCACCCAGATTTACCTGGTAGCTGTGGCTGAGCAGTCAGACTTCCCTCAAGAAGAGTTAGGCATTATGCAAAGTATACACAATATGTACTCAGACACAATAGCACAAGCAAACACTGACCAGAGCTTGGTTTCAAAGGTATAAAGTTATTTATTTTTTAAGAACACATAAGTTGAAAACACTCTAGCAAAGTATAGTAAAAACACTTCAAACACAGTTATAATAAAAGCAGTTTCAACCCTTACTCCTCTCTAGCCAACTCTAAGTTAACATCACATAATTTAAACAGAGGTGAGTGCTTAACGTTAGATGACACTCTAGTAGGTTCAAGAAAGGGATAAAAAAGAAACAGAAACGGGTTAAACACACCACTCTAAGGTCTAGAACACTTGCAATAGGCTCAAAGAAACACAAAGTCACAGGTGAGCAAAAGTCACTAGGCAGGGCCCACTCTTAGAGTAGCCGGAGCGAAAATGTGCCCAAGATCACACTGTTATTAGGGATTCAAAGTCTTGCAAGGAGTTAGAAAGAGTTTAGAGTGGTTTAGAAAGTTTAGCCAGGGTGTCCCAGGCACTCCCAGGGTCGAAAGCCGGGGGCTAAATCTACCCCGTACAGTCGGTAGCAAGGGAAGCCAGGCGGAACACGGTACCTTAAGCGGAAAGGATCCTCCAGCGGTGGCAGTTGTTCCAGGCAGTGGCAGCAAGGCTCGACGTCGGTCAGGGGAGAAGAAGTTCTCGCTGAAGAGCAGAAGAAGAAGGTCGTTGCACTGCCCGGGCAGAAACCAGCCGCGGAGTCCTCCGGTTAAAGGGTTGTACCGACTTTCGTGGTTTGAGGTAAAAGTGGTGGGGTTCCGGTTGCCGGGGTGCTTGGCACTGGCAAGGCGGCCACGAGATACCTCGAGAAGCGAAAAGAAGGCGAAAACTGGTTGTCCCCACCAGTCAAGGGAAGGAGCCACTCCGTTAAGAGTTCTCCTCGGTCGTCGGGAAAAGTGGTGAGACGGTTCAGCAGGGCTCCACCGGGTGGTGTCGTCGAAGCAGGTCGGCTCAGCTCTTCCCTCGTCGGATTCTTGGTCCTGTGGCGACTTCTGAAGTTCCAGTCCCCAAAGCCCTGCTTTTATGCAGCAAACCCCCATTCACCCAGCCTAGCTGTCACTCAAACATGCTAAGTGGTGAGCCGACCGGCTCACCACTTGGGCCAATCAGGACGGAGTGCGACTTGAGTTACCAAGGTAACTCAGTCCAGGGTGCCTAAATCCCCCTCCACCCCTCCTAAGTACCCCAGACAGAGTGGCACCACTTTGGAGGGCTTCTGTGGAGAAGCCCGCCAAAAGTGGAACAAAGGGCTCCACTTTGGGTCAGAGTTACAGAGGCGAACACCAACGCCATTTTAGCATCAAGTTTTGGCAAAAAGTCCCAACCGGAGTTATAAAAATAAATATATAAACCGGCGGTATGTTTAAGGCTACCGTAAATAAATAATTAAATGTGTTAGCCTAAAACAATGGGAAATCCCATAGGAAAATATTCGCGGTCGAATATAAAACGTAGTTTCCACTGCCACCAGCCAAAACTCGATCAGGGGGGACGGAGACGTGCCCCCTCGACTAACAGACCCTGGGGCAATCGAATTGCCCCAGCCAGTACGTCCACAATATGATGGTTTGTACTGGTTCTGTTCAGGATCCAAGACTAGCAAAGTCTTTTGGTGACTTTACATGCCCTGGGAGACAGTAGTCAGTCCCAGGGTATGGAGTCTATGTTGGGGAGTCCCTAGGACACCCCTGGGTCACGGCACAGAGGGTGCTGTGTAACCCACATCACAAAAATACATGAGGCCCTATGGGGTAAAAGACCCCATAGCCCATTCAACACAAGGTTTAACCAAGAAAACACACTTCAACATGTCCAAGAGTGAGGGTAAAAGAGTCTCACTCTTGGCAGGAGAAAAAAAGAAACCCCAGAAATCCAGCAAAGCTGCTGGGGGACTCACTAGGTAGGGAAATTCAGCCTAAACAGAGAATTCTCCCTAACACTCGCCCCCCCCAGACTAAGGGACAGGAGGATTTAATCCACTCCTGGATGAACCTCATACCTCTAGTCGATGATATACATCCTAGAGAGTCCATCAGCATTTTGATGGTGACACCCTGACCTGTGCTCAATGGTGAAATCAAACCCTTGCAGGCAGATTGACCATCTCAATAGTTTTGGATTTTCCCCTTTCATTTGCATTAACCATCTCAAGGGTTGGTGGTCAGTCTGAATAACAAAAGTAGAACCATACAAGTATGGCCTAAACTTCTTCAGTGCCCACACAATAGCAAAGCATTCTCTTTCGATAGTTGCCCACCTTGTCTCAGGATCCTTCAGTTTCCTACTGATGAAGCAAATGGGGTGCTCCCTACCCTTCTCATCCAGTTGGCTTAGAACTGCACCTATACCTACATTGGAAGCATCAGTTTGTACAATGAAAGGTTGGTGGTAGTCAGGAGCTCTCAATACTGGAGCTTGGCAAAGAGCTCTCTTCAGTTTTTCAAAGGCCTGATTGCACTCCTCATTCCATTTTACCTTTTTAGGGAATTTGGGAGAGGAGATTACATTCAGTGGAGAAGCTATGGTCCCATAGTTCTCAATGAAATTCCTGTAATATCCAGTGAGGCCTAGAAAAGCTCTCACTTGGGTTTGAGTAGTTGGTGTTGTCCAATTTTGCACAGCTTCAATCTTGCTGGGCAAAGGCCTTATTTCTCCACCTCCTACCTCATGTCCAAGGTAGACCACTTTACTTTGACCAATCTGGCACTTACTGGCTTTGATTGTCAAATGGGCCTGTTCCAGAGCCTGCAACACATGTCCTAGGTGGTTCACATGTTCTTCCCAGGAGTGGCTGAAGACTGCAATGTCATCCAAGTATGCCATGCAGAAATCTTCCATCCCAGCCAGAACTTGGTTCACCATCCTTTGGAATGTGGCAGGTGCATTTTTTAGTCCAAAAGGCATGACCTTAAACTGGTACAAGCCAACTGGGGTTGAAAATGCAGTTTTCTCCTTGGCATGGTCTGTCAGGGCTATTTGCCAATAGCCTGACGTCAGGTCAAATGTGCTGAGGTACTTGGCTGCACCAAGTTTATCCACCAACTCATCTGTCCTGGGCAAAGGGTGGGCATCAGTCTTGGTGACTGCATTTAGAGCTCTATAGTCCACACAGAATCTCAAGTCTTTGGATCCTGCCTTTGGTACTAACACAACTGGGCTAGACCATGGACTAGTAGAGGGCTCTATTACCCCGAGATCAAGCATCTTCTTGACCTCTCCTTTGATGTGGGCTCTGATATGTTCTGACATTCTGTATCCTCTGCTTTTGACTGGCAGACAGTCACCAGTGAGTATCTCATGCTGGCCCCAAGGGGTCAAGCCTGGTGACAGTGAGAACAGGGAGGCAAACTGATTTAACATAGATTTGCACTCCTCTTGTTGCTCAGGTGTCAGGTCTGAAGAGAGATTGACTCCTTCAACTTTTTCATCTAAAGGCACACCTCTGAGGAGATCAGGGAGAGATTCACTCTCTTCCTCCTCTGCAGCTGAAGCTAGAAGCAAGGCTCCTACATCAGGTCTGGAGATGTATGCTTTTAGTCGGTTGGTGTGGAAGACTCTAGGAGCTTCCCTGGGTCTGCCCAGATCCACCAGATAGTTGACCTCTCCAAGTTTTCCCACAACCTTGAAGGGTCCCATCCATTTGTCTTGCAAGGCCCTCTGCCTTGTTGGGAGCATAACTAGAACTAGCTGGTCTTGAGTAAACTCAACCATGTTAGCCTTCTGGTCGTGCCAATGTTTGACCAGGGCTTGACCAGCTTTCAAGTTGTCACTTGCTTCTGCCATCATGTGTGACATTCTCCTCCGGAGACCTATCACATAGTCAGTCACTCTGACTGGCTTGAGGGGAGGAGCACCTTCCAATCCCTCCTTAATCAGGGCCAATGGACCTCTGACGGGATGGCCATAGAGAAGCTCAAAGGGAGAATAACCTACTCCCTCCTGAGGGACTTCTCTATAAGCAAAGAGAAGGCATGGCAGTAGAAGGTCCCACTTTTTCTTAAGGGGTTCTTCTAAAGCACCTATCATGCTCTTCATGGTTCTGTTAAACCTTTCAACCAACCCATTTGTCTGAGGGTGGTAGGCGGTTGAGAACTTGTAGGTAACTCCACAGGTTTTCCACATGGCTTTCATGTAGTGGGACATAAAGTTTGACCCCCTGTCAGAGATTACCTCCTTAGGAAACCCAACCCTGGTAAAAATACCAAGGAGGGCCTTAGCCACAGCCGGAGCTGTAACAGTCCTCATAGGAATTGCCTCAGGGTACCTAGTAGCATGGTCTACTACAACAAGTATAAACCTGTTGCCTGAGGAGGTTGGAGGATCAAGGGGACCAACAATGTCAATCCCTACCCTCTCAAATGGGACTCCCACAACTGGGAGAGGCACTAAAGGTGCCACATTCTTGGAACCAACCTTACCAGAAGTCTGGCAGGTATGGCAGCTCTTACAATATCTATCTACTTCAGCCCCCATCTTTGGCCAATAAAAGTAGAGTGAGAGCCTTTCCTTGGTCTTCTTGAAACTCAAGTGACCAGCCAAAGGTATCTCATGGGCTAGTTGTAAGAACTGTTGTCTGTTCTCTTGTGGGACTACAAGGCGTTTGTAGTCTCCAGGTTCAGACTCAGTGGGTTCACTGTAGAAGAGGCCATCTTCCCAGTGCAACCTATACTTCCCAGGCTCTTGCCCATCAGCTTGAGAAGCTGCCTGGTGGCGGAGACCTTCCAGAGTTGGACATTCTCTTTGCCCCTTACGAAAAGCTGCCCTGCTAGGCCCACCTTCTGCCAGTAAAGACTGCAGCTCAGGATGGTCCTCAGGGTCCAAATCTCCAATAAGGTTGGGGCCTCCTTCTAGCTCTTCCTCAGAGTCTAGCTCAACCACACAGGGTTGTACCTCCCTCTCAGCCTCAGCTGGAGGTGGAGTTACAGGTGTAACTTTGGACAACCTAGGGGAAGTCCTTGTTGGAAGCACTGGAGTGCTTGCTGCTGGCTTTTTCCTAGGAGTCTTGGGTTGCCCCTTTGCTCCTGATCTGGTAGTTACTGCAGTAAGTTGCTCCAGTGGGAGAGGAGTGATTTCTGTCATCATCTCCTGAGATAACCCTCTCAGGGTTTTCTCTCTTGCAGGTTTTGTGAGTTCCTGGAACCTTTTGCTAGGAGGTCTGGGGGTATGAGATACAACTCCAAGAGCTTTGAGGTCATTACCCAACAGAACCCTACCTGGCACTTCACATTGTACACTGACAGGTATTTTTACAGCCATATCATTACATTGGATGAGAACTGGTAACTGGGGACACATCTGCACAGGCCCACCAGCTAACTTGGTGAGGCATTTGGGTGCCTTAGCAACATCCTCTGCCTTGAAAAATGATTCATCCACCACAGTTATGCTGGCTCCAGTGTCCCTAATGGCAGGAGTCTCCTGACCATTCACCTGGACACTGTCCTTATAATACTCTTTAGTATTATCTGGGATAGAGTTATAGACATCTAAATTCTGTTGTTCCCACAACCCCAGAGAGACTAAAGAAACACTAGCTGAGACTCCAGTGGGTTCATCAGCTAGTAATAGAAAGTTTCCACTTGCCATATGTATTTCCTCTTCTGGAGCGAAGGCTAAGGAGGCAAGCTGGACCCCTGAAGGTTTACCCTTACATCTGGGATCTCCTTTCACATGGTCAGTAGCCTTACAAACAAAGCATGAGCCAAAGGCTCGCTGGAATGGAGGCTTGTTCTGACCTCCTTCTGGTCTGGGACCAGGAGGTACACTAGCCTGATTTGGTTTCCCCTGTGGCTTACCCTTATAGTTTTGTTTGGGGCCCTCTTTGGAATTTGTAGTATTAGAATTCTCTTTGGAGTCCTTTTTAGACTGTTTCTCCCCATCCTTCTTCTGAGTTACCCCAGAATCCCTGTGAGTGGCCCTGTTGGCAACCCACAAGTCAGCAGCTTTAGCTAGTTTCCGGGAATCCAATTCCCTGGAATCAGCCAAGTGTTGTCTGAGCTCAGGAGAGCAGGCATCATAAATAGTCTCCAACATAAACAAATTCTTCATACCTTCATAAGTGTTCACCTTGTAACCCTTAATCCATCCCTCTAAGTTTTTCAAACATTCATTCACCCAGGTAGCCCAAGGGGTACCATCATGCTTTTTGAGGCTCCTAAACCTCTTAAGATACTGGGAAGGGGTTTTCCCAAACCTAGCTATCAAAGCTAGTTTCACACATTCATAGTCCTTCCTATCCTCCTCCCCCATCTCCATTACCACATCAGTTGCAACAGGGGGAAGCCTAGAGAACAACCAGGTGAGCAAGTCATTTCCTGTGATGTTCTGGAGCCCATGATTATATTCAAACAGAGACAACCAATCCAACACATCCAACTTAGGCTCATACATACCAACCAATTCTTTAGGCATCCGGGGTCTTTTAGGACTGGAACTTCTAGAGGAGCCAGAGAGAGAAGCATTCTCAACAGATAATTTCTTCATTTCTAAGTCATACTTGAGCTCCATTTCCCTTAGCCTTAGTTCTTTGTCAGTTTGAGCATTAAGTTTCTTATACTCCAATTCTAGCTTCATTTTCTCCAGTTCAAAGTACTGAGGACTAAATGTGGGACCTGGTAAAGGTCCAGTAGGTACAGCAGGTAGAGCAGGCAGAGGCCTAGGGGGGACAGTTACAACAGCCTCACCCTCCTCTTCTGACTCTTCCTCAGAATCATCAACATTTTGCTCCATGTTAACTTCAATACTGTCATCTACAGTTGCTGGAGTGGTAGGTTCCTCTGAACCATCACCCAGACTTTGGTTAGCCAACAATCTTTCAATCAGCTCCATTTTCTTGCCCTTAGTCAGGAGATCCTTATGTTTACAGAGCACTCTTAAACAATCAGCAGTTTTGGCTGCAAGGGACTCTTGACTATAGCTTTCTATAACTGACATGTTAGAGGATTACTTTTTACAGTGCTAAGCTTTGTGGTTAGTTGCACTAAGGTATCTAAAGCACAATAAAATGTATACTCAATACAAATCCCACCGCTGTACACCAGTGTTAGGCAGAAACCTGTGCAGTTCCCTTGGGGAACACTGCAAAAGATTTAAGACTACAGGTATAGCAGTAAACCCACTTGGTAGCAGTCTGCACCACCCAGATTTACCTGGTAGCTGTGGCTGAGCAGTCAGACTTCCCTCAAGAAGAGTTAGGCAGTATGCAAAGTATACACAATATGTACTCAGACACAATAGCACAAGCAAACACTGACCAGAGCTTGGTTTCAAAGGTATAAAGTTATTTATTTTTTAAGAACACATAAGTTGAAAACACTCTAGCAAAGTATAGTAAAAACACTTCAAACACAGTTATAATAAAAGCAGTTTCAACCCTTACTCCTCTCTAGCCAACTCTAAGTTAACATCACATAATTTAAACAGAGGTGAGTGCTTAACGTTAGATGACACTCTAGTAGGTTCAAGAAAGGGATAAAAAAGAAACAGAAACGGGTTAAACACACCACTCTAAGGTCTAGAACACTTGCAATAGGCTCAAAGAAACACAAAGTCACAGGTGAGCAAAAGTCACTAGGCAGGGCCCACTCTTAGAGTAGCCGGAGCGAAAATGTGCCCAAGATCACACTGTTATTAGGGATTCAAAGTCTTGCAAGGAGTTAGAAAGAGTTTAGAGTGGTTTAGAAAGTTTAGCCAGGGTGTCCCAGGCACTCCCAGGGTCGAAAGCCGGGGGCTAAATCTACCCCGTACAGTCGGTAGCAAGGGAAGCCAGGCGGAACACGGTACCTTAAGCGGAAAGGATCCTCCAGCGGTGGCAGTTGTTCCAGGCAGTGGCAGCAAGGCTCGACGTCGGTCAGGGGAGAAGAAGTTCTCGCTGAAGAGCAGAAGAAGAAGGTCGTTGCACTGCCCGGGCAGAAACCAGCCGCGGAGTCCTCCGGTTAAAGGGTTGTACCGACTTTCGTGGTTTGAGGTAAAAGTGGTGGGGTTCCGGTTGCCGGGGTGCTTGGCACTGGCAAGGCGGCCACGAGATACCTCGAGAAGCGAAAAGAAGGCGAAAACTGGTTGTCTCCACCAGTCAAGGGAAGGAGCCACTCCGTTAAGAGTTCTCCTCGGTCGTCGGGAAAAGTGGTGAGACGGTTCAGCAGGGCTCCACCGGGTGGTGTCGTCGAAGCAGGTCGGCTCAGCTCTTCCCTCGTCGGATTCTTGGTCCTGTGGCGACTTCTGAAGTTCCAGTCCCCAAAGCCCTGCTTTTATGCAGCAAACCCCCATTCACCCAGCCTAGCTGTCACTCAAACATGCTAAGTGGTGAGCCGACCGGCTCACCACTTGGGCCAATCAGGACGGAGTGCGACTTGAGTTACCAAGGTAACTCAGTCCAGGGTGCCTAAATCCCCCTCCACCCCTCCTAAGTACCCCAGACAGAGTGGCACCACTTTGGAGGGCTTCTGTGGAGAAGCCCGCCAAAAGTGGAACAAAGGGCTCCACTTTGGGTCAGAGTTACAGAGGCGAACACCAACGCCATTTTAGCATCAAGTTTTGGCAAAAAGTCCCAACCGGAGTTATAAAAATAAATATATAAACCGGCGGTATGTTTAAGGCTACCGTAAATAAATAATTAAATCTGTTAGCCTAAAACAATGGGAAATCCCATAGGAAAATATTCGCGGTCGAATATAAAACGTAGTTTCCACTGCCACCAGCCAAAACTCGATCAGGGGGGACGGAGACGTGCCCCCTCGACTAACAGACCCTGGGGCAATCGAATTGCCCCAGCCAGTACGTCCACAATATGATGGTTTGTACTGGTTCTGTTCAGGATCCAAGACTAGCAAAGTCTTTTGGTGACTTTACATGCCCTGGGAGACAGTAGTCAGTCCCAGGGTATGGAGTCTATGTTGGGGAGTCCCTAGGACACCCCTGGGTCACGGCACAGAGGGTGCTGTGTAACCCACATCACAAAAATACATGAGGCCCTATGGGGTAAAAGACCCCATAGCCCATTCAACACAAGGTTTAACCAAGAAAACACACTTCAACATGTCCAAGAGTGAGGGTAAAAGAGTCTCACTCTTGGCAGGAGAAAAAAAGAAACCCCAGAAATCCAGCAAAGCTGCTGGGGGACTCACTAGGTAGGGAAATTCAGCCTAAACAGAGAATTCTCCCTAACAGCTAGAAACTACCATCGACCCTCCTGCATTAGTGGTAAAAGACAAGACCTGGTGTGGCATCGTCCAAGACACTTTCACTGGGAAAATGACACAGCTCCAAGCCAGAATCCCGACCAATGTTTCAGTCCGCGGGTTGGCCACCATAATCAAGGGTCTTAAACCATCCTGATGCAAAGGGGAAATCTGCCCAGCATCACTGGTTAAAGACTGTGCTGAACCATTTCTTCCTTTAATCACTGCTATCACCAATGCTTACTGGCGTCCTGCTCCGCCCCTACCACCATCAAGGAATCCTCGCTTTCTGTTGCTCAAAAAACATTCTTGGATCCTATGACCATGAGCAACTACCGCCCCATAACAACGGCACCTTTCCTCCTGCATATTATTGACAGAGTGGCCTACCTCCAAATTCAAGACTTCCTCGAATCCCACCATATTCTAGGCACCAGGCAATTAGGCTTCCACTCCAGACATGGAACCGAGACAGCCCTTCTGGTTCCGAAAAACCAACTGGATGATGCAATCAATGCTAGAAAGCTCTACCTCCTACTCCTCAACCTCCCAGCAGCCTTGACCTGGTCGACCACCACATACTGTGCCACCATCTCATGACCCCTGCGCATTTCTCTTCTGATGCAGCCAAATGATTATGTCGTATCTGACAGAACCGCGAGAGTCTTTGCAGGTAACGCAATGGCCGACCCCACACCTATATCCTGCAGTATTCCCCAAGGCTACTGTGTCTCACCCACCCTCTATAACGTTTACACAATTTGACCTCCTCTACCTCCTTGGCACATCAAATACAAACTACGCTGATGACACAAATGCTCATCCCGCTGTCTGGCGGTTAAACCCAAGACACAATCAAGGTCAACAATTACGAGAACATTCAAAAATGGATGCCAGCGCATAGCCTCTGTTTGAACAACGAAAAAACAGAGCTATTGCTTATTGGCTCCCCAGCCTGCCTAGCCAAATTAGACAACAGTTTCAAATCCTTCACCATTGACGCCTACCAAAATCCGGTGGCAACTCCAGCGAAAAACCCTGGGTGTCTACCTGGATGCCAGCCTTAACATGACACAGCAGATCAACCACATAACCTCAACTTCAGCCTGCGCCACCAAGCTCATCTACACGAGCAAACCGTTCCTCTCTACAGAAAATGGCCTCACTGTTGCCAGGGCACTTATTGGTTCCAAGTTGGACTATTGTAATGTACTACTCTGTGGCATTTTGCTTACAAAAATTAATTGGCCATACCTAGATACAACTGCAAAAGAGCAGGAGGTTCCCGTTTCCCAGTGCGCACCCCTAGCCTCTGAAACAACTTCCCCCTCTCTGCTGCGGGCTGAGCCATCATACCGGTCATTCAGAAAGAAGCACTAAAACGCACCCCTTCAATTAACCACTTCTCCGATTTCTCTCACTTTTGATACCATCTGTATGTAACTACCGCCTAAATGCCTACAGGCTTTGTGCGCTGCTATAAATGAATAAATAAATAAATGTAGCACAGAAGAAAATAATTTATATGAGGTAGTATTCCAAAATAAATCAAAAGATCCATAGGCAAATAAGTTAATGCACATCATTTTTATATTTTTCGTTGAAAAACCTCGTAACGCAAACTCCTGCATTATTTGTTGTTTGATTTGACCCTGTATGTATGCTAAAAGTATTTATACTGCACCAGTCACTAACATAGTGGTCTAGCAGCGCAGAGGTTCGACTGCACATAGAGAATAAATAAGGGCAGCAGGGGATTGCTTGTTCGCAGGTAGAGATGTTTGCATGCAAGACTAGATCTCCGATTTATACATCTGTCTAAAAATAGAAAAACGTTAAGTAAACAGGAAGGTTTTTCATGGTTTACGGTGGATTAAAAAACAGACTGCTTTTCCCACCTCAGCCCACTCAACAATCCACAAACGAAAATGTGATCTTCAAAAAGCACCTCCTCTAATGTATCGTATAGACGTTCCTACCAAAGACAAAAACGCATTTTTGAAGGGCCAGTTAAGTTGGAGGAAAAACTAGGGTGTAAAATTCTTTAATTTAATGTGGCAGATCCAAAAAAAAACGTTTATCGGTGTAAGTGATGCGATGCGCACGCATGCCTCCCATGTCTTGTGACAATAAAAGTTACTTCCTAAGCACAAAGGGCATTTGAATTAGTGCATCGATGGGCACATTCAAAACGCCTTTCCCACCATCTGAACGGTTCCATGTAATAATGTCGCCACAAAAATCTCGCCATGCAAAAACATCGCCAAAAAATGGCCGTTTTTTGTGGCAACATTATTGTATGGAACATGGGGGGGCCACCCCTGTAATCCCCAAATGTATTTATTTATTTTTTGCCCCTGTCTCCATATATATGGTCACCCATATAATATCGCCACAACCTTTTCCCGGCGATATTATTTACGGCGACCATATATATGGGGATAATATTACCTGATACCATCTGAACAGATGTGCAGGTAAGGGGCATTTTTGCACATTTTAAAACGCATCCCATATCCACAAACGGATGCATTTTAAAATGGGCGTAACACAAAGGAATTCCCCTGGTGCAGGGGATGGGCATACACATCTGTCAACGGGGGAAAAAAGGCAATCACTCTTGATGGTGTGTAAAAACGGTCAACTTTTATTCAAACTGAACACAAACTTTTAACTGCAAGATAGATTCTCTGTAGTTGTTTAGAAGTCTAGCTTCTCTTCACTGCTCAAGTGAAATTTCTTTAAATTCTTCCAGAAGCTGTACCAGAATCAGTCTCTCAACTTGTCACTTAGACAGAACTTTTCTTATTTACTAAATGTAACTTTTCCAACCACTTTCAATCCCATTTTAAAAGTCTTTCCAGTCTTTCTTCTTCATTTTTATTTTTCTCTCCTTCCACATTGCACTCCATTTCTTATTATTAGAGTCTGACTTTCTCTTTATCCCTTCGTTCTTCTCTTTTCCTAGCTGCAGTTTCACTGATAACTCCTAGAGGTCCTCGCAGCAGGCTTAACATTAATTCTTGGTACCTGCAGTTCCACCAATGGCTCGTAGAGGTCCTTGCAGCATGCTTAAGGAACAAGTTACTTACCTGTAACTGTTGTTCTCCAGCATGGGTCAGCCATGGATTCACATGCTCATGAATATTCCCTGTCGTCAGGCTGGCAATCCTCAGTAAAGAAAAAATCAGTTTCAGTTTCGTTTCTGAACTGTCTTTCTCCTAATACCCAATCACTGGTCTCTGGGTCATACTGCCCCCATCCAATGACTGCCGTCTACCTAAGCCCCTCCTCTGGCAGCCATCTTCAGATTTGATAGCACATAAAGTGGCAGTATGACCAAGTGAAGAGCCGCAGAGGGGTAGGAGGGAGGGTTCGCATGTGAATCCATGCCAGACCCATGCTGGAGAACAACAGTTTGTTCCTTCTCCAGCATGGGGTCTGGCATGGATTCACATGCTCATGAATACAAGAATACATAGCAGTACACACATGCACCACCACAGGAGGTGGCAAGGCTCAACATTAGGAATTTCATCACTCAACATTAAACAACTCTTACCTCCACACCAGGCCCACCTTCAGGCGAACAGGTTGTGCAGCACTGCTTGGCCGACCCTGGACTCCTCCCTGGAATCCCGGTCGACGCAGTAGAATCTCATGAAGGTGTGAGTTGACCTCCACGTAGCAGCCCTGCAGATGTCCAGCGGGGGCACACCAGATAGGAATGCCGTGGTAGCAGCGATAGCTCTGGTCGAATGGCTTCTCGGACGGCAACGGTCGGTTTGCCAACCGGTGACATTGCATGATGCAGCCAGAGAGCCATCTGGAAATGGAAGCCTTCGAGAGGGCCTTCCCTTGGTTCACAGTTCCAAAGTTCACAAACAGCTGGGATGTCATCCGAAAACTCTTCGTGCAGTCCACGTAGAACTTCAGTGCTACATCCAGTGAGTGCAAAGTCCTCTCAGCCGGCGACGAAGGTGATGGGAAGAAAACAGGTAACACCAAGGGCTCGTTGAGATGGAAGTCCGACGGCACCTTGGGCATGAAGGAGGGGTACGTCCTCAGCATCACCCGCCTATCGTGAAAGGTCAAGTATAGAGGTTTACAGGAGAAGGCTTAGATCTTTGCATCCTCTGTGGATCCCTTTCTGGCGGTTGCTAGGTAAGGGGCTGATACATTATGCTTTGCACAATGATAATTTATCAATGATCGAGTATTTCATTGCGAAATCCAGTATAGTCACTATTACTCTCCGTGTATGTATTTGTTGCAGTGTTTTATCACAGCTGGCAATCTGCATTGTAACACTTTTTTGGCGGCAGCATCGCAATTCTAATAAGATTCAGCACCAATTGCACTCTAAGGTTAGTGTTTTTGTTTTACCATCCAGGACCATAACAGACATGGTACGATTGTTTGACTTAGCTAATCCTGCTTTTTTTGTTCCTCTCCCTTCCCTCTTCCTCACCATTCAAATCACATATTGACACGTATGTATCATTTTCAAACTTCACATATGTTGGAATGCATTTAACATGAAATTGAACACTTGATGCCTGCTGGCACTATTTTGTATTTACTTGTTTATCATAGTTGGTCTGTTTTGGAATTTGACATGCTTTTCTTTATTACCTGTGGTTTTTAGACAGACTCTATTTTTGTCTTATACTGTTCAACTACCTTTGGATGTTTCACGTGCATATTGGTGACATGCATTTGGTATGTTGATAATACTAATATGGCACTCTCGCTAAATACTGTTCTAACAGTAACTTTTGGTTGTTGAAACTAACTTGATTTAATATTGATTGTGCACGCATTGTAAATGATGAATGCTGCTAATGCATTATGTGCACATTATGATTTGTGGGTCATAGATCCGTTTATCAATTTAATCGGATTATATGAGTAAATCTAAGAGCTGGCCCTGACGAAGGACTTTTGATTCCGAAATGCATAGGCCACTAAGAGCTCATTTAATGCATCTGCTCTGAAAAGGATGTATAGCTGCCAAGCATAACAATATGAATAAAATTTAATATTGTTTTTTGACTGACCAACATCAAACAGCGACACCACAAAGTGGTGTTTGGGAGTGCAGCCCGCACCGCTGGCTTCACGGCCTTGGTCCTCATCCCAGGGCTTGGATCTCTCCCACTCGTCGTGCGGAGGTGATGGCCACAAGGAACGCCGTCTTCCACGACAGGAACTTCAACAGTGCCGAATGCAGCGGCTCGAATGGCGGCCCCATGAGCCTGGACAGCACCACGTTGAGCTCCCACGCCAGGGCCGAGCCTTCACTGGCGGGAATGACCAGAACAGTCCCTTCATAAACTCCTTCACCAGGCAATGGGACCAGAAAGATGATCGCCCCGTGGTCCCGGAGTAGCGGGAAATCGCTGCTAGATGGATCTTGATGGAGGCGTGAGCCAGCCCCACCTTGGCCAGCGACAGTAGGTACGGCAGCACCTGAGGGGCCGTAATCCGCAGAGGGTTAATCTTCTGTGCACGGCACCAGACAGAGAACCTCTTCCATTTGTGTCCATAACACTTGAGAGTCGAAGGCGGCCCTGGCCTTTGCAAATACCTCCTTGCAGTCCGCCGGGATATCATACCCTCCAAACTCTAGCGCTGCAGAAGCCAGGCCTGCAAGTTCAGCAACGCTGGATCATGGTGGAGGATGGCGCCTCCTTCTCTGACGGGGAGATCCGCGTCCATCGGCAGTTTGACTGGAGGGGGACGCTGACATGTCCAGAAGGTCTGGGAACCCGATCTGCCTTGGCCACGCCGGTGCAACGAGGATCATCCTGCACCGAGACAGTTTGAGTTGGTTGATGAGCCGCAGCAGCAACAGCAACGGAGGGAACGCATACAGGAACAGGCCGGCCTAGGGGAACGAGAAGGCATCGCCCATGCTCCCCAGCTGGGGAAACCTGCTGGCGAACCTCTGGCACTTGGTGTTCGCCACCGTCTAGAACATGTCGATCTGGGGAATGCCCCATCGTCGGAAGAGTATGTCCACTTGATCCTGCCGCAGTTCCCACTCGTGGCACAAGCGCAACTCCCTGCTGAGTGCGTCGGCGATGGTGTTTTTTATTCCTGCCAGGTGGAAGGATACCAGAAACATCCTACGCCCCAATGCCACAGATCCTGGGCCTCCTTGGATAGGGCTGGGGATCTGGTGCCTCCCTGCTTCCAGATGTAAAACATTGTTGTGGTGTTGTCGGTGAAGATCCTCACCACCTTGCCCTTGAGGGATGGAAGGAACGACTTGAGGGCCCAGAACCCGGCTCGGAGCTCCAGGATGTTGATGTGAAGTGACCTCTCCTCCAGTAGCCAAAGGCCTCTTGCGTGGAGATCTCCAGAGTGAGCCCCCATCCCTCCAGGGAGGCACCCGTCGTCACCGTCTCCTGATGGGCCGGGATCTGGAAATCCATACCCACCGTCAGATGCACACGGGTGCCCCACCACCGGATCGCTCGTCGAAAGGTCTTGTTGATTGAGATTGTGTCTTCGTAGTTGCCCATCGCTTGCATCCAACGGACGTCGAGGAACTCCTGCAGTGGTTGCATCCGTAGTCTGCAAAGGCGCACAAGGTAAATGCAGGAGGACATCATGCCGAGCAAGGACTTGCCTATGATGGCCTTTGTCCTCTCCTCCGACGGAGACGCTAGTCGCGCCACTGTATCGAGCTTGGCTCCCAGGAACAGGGCAACTTGCAATGGTACCAGGTGGGATTTTGTGAAGTTGATCGAAAATCCTAGATCCGTGAGCAGTTGCACGATCTTCCTTGTGTGTTCGACGGCGAGTTCCCTTGACTCTGCACGAATGAGCCAGTCGTCCAGTTAAGGGTAGACGTGGATCCCCTGTAGGTGCAGCCGCGCTGCCACTGGTCCCAGGTGACTTTAGTCCGAAGGGAAGGGCCTTGAATTGGTAGTGCCGTCCTTGGACTACGAATCGCAGAAACTCTCGATGTTTTTTCAAGATGGGGATGTGAAAGTAGGCGTCCTCCAAGTCCAGCGACGATAGGTAGTCGCCTTCCTCCAGTTGTCCCAGCACGTGCTGGGGGGTAACCATCCGAACTTCTGGGACCTGATGTACTTGTTTAGATGAGGAAGGTCCAGGGATGGGTTGCCAACCTCTGGTCTTTTTCCTTACGAGGAAGTACCGCGAATATACTCCGGAGCCCCAGAGCCTCTTTGGGACGAGTTCGATGGCTCCCTTCTTTAACATCGCTCATACCTACAGTAGTAGTTGTGGGACGTGGTTTTCCTTTCTGGCCACTGGTGGAATACAGGGCACTTTCTTAGAAATTCCAGTGTCTGCCTGCGGGCCATCCAGAACCCAATGGTCGGTGGAGATGGACTCCCACACGCTGACGAAGTTCGCCAGCCGGCCTCCCACCGGGGTGCTCAGGTGGGGGCCCGACCCTACGGCCGGTTCAATCCGGCTTGGCGGCTGCCTTGCCGCCCTGGCCTCCTTGGCGACGACGAGATAATCCTTACTTGCCGCGTCCCCTGTAGGCTTCCTGCGACGAGGAGCGAGCCGCCTGGCGGTATGTGGAGCTGCTGCCGAATCCCTTGGAGGCACCCTGCTTGCCTCTGGAGCCCCGAAAGGGCGGCCGTCATTGCTGAAGAATGCCTCAGGCACGAGCCGTCTCTGTGTCGGCGTTGATGGCTAGCAGCGACTCGTCCACTGCCTTGCCAAACAGGTTGTTCCCATCGAAGGGCATGTCCAGGACCCTGGTCTGTACATCTTGACGGAAATCGGTTCCCTTGAGCCAACCACGTCGGCGAAGGCAAACGCTGTTGCCCATCTGGCAGAAGCCGGTGTATGCAATGTCAGTGCCCACCGTTATGGCGTGTTTGGACGCCACCTCTCCCTCCTGTAGGATCTCTAGGGCCTCAGCCCTCTTGTCGTCCGGGAGGAAATCCAGTAGAGAAGCGATCTTAAACCATAGCTCCCTGTCGTGGCGGGCCACGATCGTGAGGGCGTTGGCCGCTTTGATGGTAGTCGCCGACGACGAGATGACCCGTTGTCCCATGGCGTCCAATTTCTTCCCTTCGCCGCCCGGCGGAGATGTCGAAGTTGATGCCGATGCCCCCGCCGCTTTCTTCTTGGCTGCTGCGGAGACAACCAAGTCCGGGGGTAGGTTGCGCCCTAAGGCACATGGGGAGGAATCCGGAACCCGGTACTACTTCTCGTACCAGTCTCTCTTGGCAGGGGCTGTGGATGGGTTCTTCAGGAGCAACAGCCCCTCGTCCCAGATGTCGTCGAGTAACGGGACCGAGAGGACTGTCTTCCTTTTGGCCTCCCGTCGTTGATAGAGGAAGCCTTCCTTCTTCTCTTCCACGGGGAAGAGCTGGAAGAGCTTGGATGCCCTGCCGATCTTGGCGTGGAAGGAGCCAATTTCGTCGGGCGGGGAGGTCCGAGCAGGTGGTGATGGAAGGTCCATCCCGTCGTCATCACCGTCGTCATCCGTCCCCGTCGTGGCGGTCTCTGTTCCCGTATCGTCCCTCGGCACAGGAGATGGGGAACAAGGCTGTGCGTGCCGAGAAGGCTGGAAAGGAGGGGGTGGATGAATTCTCCTCCGCTTGCTTGGAGGGCTTTCCGACGGGCCAGTCTCCGCTGGGTCGTCCGTTGGTGGTAAGGGCAACCTTGTCCTTATCGCCGTACACAAGGCCTGGATCGCCATCAATATCGCCCCTGAGTTGTCTTGCGGCCCAGGGACAAGCTGCGACGGGCGCGATGGTTGGGGAGTGGAATCCTCCGCCTCCACGTGTTCCTCGTCGCCACCACCGTCGCTTTCCTGGTCCGCCTCTTCGGGATCCTTCCCGCGGGACCGGACCTCTTCGAACTTCCTGCTCAGGACCTTTACGACTCCAGCCAGTAGTTCTTCAGGGGCTGTATCTGTTTCCGTGATGGCCACCGGGCCCCCTTCTTTTCCTACTGGGGTTTTCACAGGGGTCTTATTGATGGACTGGAAAGAAGATTCCCTCAGCGGTGTCAGGGAAACTCTAGGCCCCGAGGTCGCCTCCACTGGGGTAGCCTCCACAGGCTTCGCCAGGGCCGCCACGACTCACTCGATAGAGGCCTTAGCCGGGTGAATCAGGGCCTTCGAGACTTTTGGCGCACTTGAGGCCTTCACCTTGGGGGGAGGGTCACTGCCTCACTCCCCCTCGGCTGTCGTCTGGATCAACCGGGACTTCTCCGGAAGCTTACCTGGGTTCTCAGCTTTCCTCTTCCCCGACCCAGAGCGGTGGCTCGTGGTCGATGGGGTCGGTGAAATTGCACCCTGCCTGGCAGCCGAGGAGCCCAACCGTTCGGTGCTCCTGGTGCCCGTAGACTCGCAGTGCTTAGCCTTTTGTTGGGCTCCCGTCGCTCAGACTTTTTCTCACCCGCTACTGGGCTCTTCCCCTCAAGCCAGTTGGTGAGGCGGGCACGACAATCCCTCATCGTCCGCTCGGACATGTTCTTGCAAAGCTCACAGTCCTTCTCCACATGCGTTTTGTCTTCATGATGGCAGTATAGACATCGAGTGTGTTCATCTTCCTTGAAGACATTCTGCAGTCCACATCCAGGGCTGCCCCTGAAGAGCTTGGGTCCGGGGCGTCGCGTTTCCTTTTTCCTAGGCCATGTCCACGCGGGGTAGGCCTCAAAGATCTTCCAGAAGCCTCCGAGAAGTGAAACTCGATGAAAATTCCACCCTTGAGGGGCATTGAAGAATCCGAAACGGGTCCCTGTTGGTCAGAAGTAGAAACGGTGGAGCTTGAGGCTCGATTGACCGAAAAATGTGATGAAATCTCTTTGAAAATTCGCAAAACGCAGTAAAAGCTCCAGAGCTACAGCACGAGGACTCCCAACACTTGAACGTGCGGTAAAAATCTGAAGATGGCTGTCAGAGGAGGGGCTTAGGTAGAGGGCAGTCATTGGTTGGGGGCAGTATGACCCAGAGACCAGTGATTGGTTATTAGGAGAAAGGCAGTTCAGAAACGAAACTGAAACCGATTTTTTCTTTACTGAGGATTCCCAGCCTGACGACGGGAAATATTCATGAGCATGTGAATCCATGCCAGACCCCATGCTGGAGAACATTAATTCTTGGTACCTGCAGTTCCACTGATGGCTCCTAGAGGTCCTCGCAACCCAGGCCTTTCCTTTCTCTATGTTCGGAAAGTGAGATCAGCTGTTTCAGCTCCCGATTTCTCAGCTTGGCTCAGTCCCTTATCACTTCTCCTTCACTTCTCTCGGTGCTCCTCACAAGCTCAGCTGTCAGTTATCAGCTGTTCGTGGAGCTTCTCCTTTCAAGGACCACAACGAAGTAAATGTCTATAAGTATAGCAACTTATTTATGCGGATTTTACTTCAGGCTTCCTTCCAGCACAGCTCACACTTCGATCAATGTTTCTTCCTCTAACTATTCAAAACAAACTCTTTAACTGAAGATCATTTATCAGGTCTACCTTCTAATAAGCCCAGGCATAACGGCTCTCCCTCTCTTCATCCTCTGTAACTTGGCAACTAGAACACACAGGAGACTAGCTTAGATAAAAGCACCTACACAGTTAACCTCGTCTCCCATTCGCCAGTTAAAAATGTCCTTTATCATGTTTATGTCCCGCTCTCGTTGACTCATTCCTTTATTCTGAATAATGCTGTGAGGTGCTGTGAGGCCGGGTGTTATCAGATAACATCCCCTGGTTTCATATACTTTAGCCCCTCACAACATCATGTGACACGGATATTCCTGACACGATCATTTATTTTTGTAAATCATTTTTTTTTGTAAAGTGGAACAGCAGTGTTATGAATCAATGCTGCCACACTTTCATTTTTACCCCTCAGATAGGGATACATGTGTTGTTACAACCAAGATTGAATGTGCAAGGCATGGAATGTAATATTGATATAAGAAATCTTATTTAGCAGTAGAAAGGTGATATGTTTGCCTTTGAGGACAGTTTTAGTAAAGATCTCACGTTCTCTTCTAGATGGTGGTTGACAGTTCTATGGAATGTGAGGTTTGGAAGTTATGAGTAAGAGGCGGTTAGGAGAGAGAAGGTAATGCAATTGTTTGCAGCTATCTTGAGTTGTAGAAACCTATGTATAACAATAAAACATGTTTATTTAAATTCAATGGTCTCTGTCAACATAACTTGGCGATGAGCTGAAGAATCCATGTAGGGTAAGAAGTGATGGAAGTGAGCGACAGCTTCAGCCACCGCGATTGAGTGGCAGTTGCCGCTGGAATGAACTGACGCACTGACAGCTAAAGGCAATGTCAGACAGCTGAAGACCTTAATATGGAAAGGACATTGATGAGATTAACTGTTGATGTACAGACTGCACTGAGACTCTTGGGGTTAAACAATTAGGTCCACACGGACAGCAGGTAGGTATACAGGGAACAGGTAAGTTACATGTAGGTCAAGTCCTTATGTAGGGAGACATCCACCTGTCCCTCATTCACTCCAGCTCCAGATCCCAACTGACACTTGATAGAATTCCCAGGAGTCTTAGTTCTCAACATTCCATATTCAAATGAACCTACATACATACATACACACTCACCGGTCAGGGAGAGCCAAAGAGAGACAGGTGTAAAACACAACACATCTCCCCCTTATATAACAAGGGAACAAAACAGAGGAAAGCACAAGGGAACGGCAAAAAACAAACTACGTAATAATCCTTCCAAAACCCTACTGCCAAGCCCAACGCTCCGAGCACCAAGCTCTCTCCCCTCTGTACCTTCCACAGCTAACACATAGAACACCCCCACCAAAACAAAACAACTGTTCCATAGCTGGCCTACCACAGAACTCGAATCAGGGAACCAGCCCACCATCTGCCAACACCCTAAACCAACAAGCTCCAAACACACAACCATCTTCTCCAACCACCCTCTGCAAAATGTGCAAAATCACTGTTCAGGGTTACAACCACACTATCAACCTAAAGTCACAATACCATTCCCCACACATGGCACACCACATGCCAGGGATCTACCTCATCAACCCAATTTGGCAATGGCCTACCAGGGATCTACATTCCACACACTAATTGGCACGACAACTGATGGGCATCTACCCCGCTCAACAATTGATGGGCATCTACCCCGCTCAACAATTGGCACCACAAAAACCGGGCATCTAAATCCCGCTAACCAATTGGCATCACAAATGCGCCTCTTGACTTCTGGTTAGCTGCTTCTTACTCGGTTACTCCTTTTCTGTCATGGCTTCCTTCAGTTACCAAGATCCTCGTCGCCAGTATTGAGATAAACCTTTTGGGTAAGACAGATCACTCAGGAGCCCAAGGCGACATGGATAGCTTTTACTGGGTTCACAGACATTGGGTAAGTATATTAGGAGTTAAGTCAGCACAGTTAAGACAAGTTCATATGGGAGAGAAGTATAGCCATAGCTAGAGAAGCATCCACCGGTCCCCCTGTGCTCAAGCTACGAATCCCAACTGACTCTTGTGGAGTCCCCAGGAGCCTTGCATCATAACATTCTACAAAGACCCAACACTCCATGCTCAAACACACTCAGGGTACCACTAGCTCAGGTAGATCACAACAGACATCGAGAGCATTGAAGCAGGAAGGATTGCCGGTTGGGTTACTATTGGATGGGAGGAGAACAGGGGGTTGCTTAGCAACATGTACCTACCAACAATGCCATCAAGTGACAGTCGCGCCGAGGATCACATGGCACGCAGTTGCTTCAGTACGTGACGTGCCATCATAAAGCTTGAGCATCCAGATTGTGTTGCTAAGCTACAGCCAAGACCCAAGGAGACAGCACAACGCAATCAATCACTGAGCAAACTGCCATTATAAACCTGCCCAACACACAAATGCTTGGGAGATAGAAACAGGTAAGAAATGTCAAACATTCCTGGGCCAGCATAATTTCTTCCATATGATATATATGATATGATCTTTTATTTAAATCGCGCTCATACACAAGTGTTGCAGAGCGCGACCAGGCAAGGGGAGGGGAACAAGGGAGAACAGAAAAAGAACGATCTTACTAAGCCCAGTGACATTAAGACCGCACAAGTGCATGGAAAAGGGGGAAGTGTGTGGAGGGGGAGAAGTGGAATGTGCAGAATAGAAGAGAGAACAGAATAAATAATAAGTGCACTAAGTAAATAAATAAATAAATACAGGCAGTGAAAAAGTGGTAGTGCAGCCAGCTAGTGGCAAGAGCATGGTTATAGGGTATATCTGATAAGTGCAGAAGAAAAAACGGGGACTGTATGGGTACAGATACAGATCCCAGGGCAAGGGGTGGTCCAGAGGCAGTGCATGAGGGAGGCAGGTTAAGGAGATACCTGGGTCCGAAGGACAGAGGGTGTCCAGGTGCCCGGTGCCAAGAAAGAGCACAGATCAGCAGGGGAGAAGATGGACAAAGCAGAAGCGAAGAGGAAGCAAAGACAGAATCACCAGGTGAGCCCTGTGTAACCTGGAAAGACTAGAATGAAGTTTTCATGATTTTTGTTCTAGCAATGTATGGACCAAATTATTCCATTGCGAGGAAGGGTACATAATTAGTCCACTACTAGGTCACACTTGTTAGCTGATAGTTAGGAGATTGCCAGAACCAATAACTGATTTTAACGAACAACAATTGAGCATACTTGAATGCAGTGTGGCTAAACTAGATAAACATTATGCTGTTAAGGAAAACAAAATGTAAGCCTGATATCACTTTGCTACCAGGGAGCAAAGAAAAGGTGAAACTATACAGGAATTTATCACAGCACTACAAGGTCTTGCGAGTGTGAGTTTGGTCACTGTCAATATGAACATCTAAGGGACCAACTGATAAAGTGCATAAATGATGCAAAGCGAACTATGGAGAGAGAGAAGATGCCCTTGTTAGACAGTGCTATAGAAACAGTGAAGAATGTTGAACATGCAGAATCTTGTGTTAAGAGGAGGGAATGACAAACAGCCAAGGGGAGACTAATTTAATGACAAGTATGAATAGAAAGGAGTTAGAAATGAGTGTGTGGGGAGGAGAATGCCATTAAGCAACAACCTGCAAATGCTCAGTTTAGATTTATCAAAGACGTTTGCTACTATGTACTCAATGGGAAAGAAGAATCGAAGATTTATAAAATAAAGAGATGCTTCAAATGTGGGAGCAATCAACATTTGTCATTGGACAAAGAAAGCATGGCGGTGTATATTGCGTGCAGAGTGTGGGAGGAAACAGCATTTGGCCAGGTGCTATAGGAATAATAAAGGTCACCTGTGATTGGAGGAATGATGCAATAGTTGGGAATATGGAAAAGGTCAGCTCTTTCAATATCGTCAGGAATGTCACAAAAAATAGAACACATAGGTTGGTGAATGCAAATGGAATAGGGATCAACATGTTAGACCTAGTGGGGCTGATTACAATTTAGTGAACTGTAGCACATGTAAGCCAACTCCTCATAGTTGTATCTTGAGAGAGTCATATGTTTGACCTAATTTATACAAAGAAGTTCCCATTAAGATTGTTGGTAAATTAGAAGTAGGTCTGAGTTAAATGCAAAGTGTGCTAAAACAACAGTTTATGTAACCATAAGTGGAGGAACTCTATTGTCATGGGATAACCAACCTGAGTTGGGTATCAAGTTAGATCCCAACAAGTTGACAAAGACGTATAGGAATGATGGGACATAGAGAATGAAAGCATTGCTAGATGGGTGCCCAGTGTATTTAATAAGGTGGGAAGCTTGAAAGAATTATTGCACAAAACCGTGTTAAAACAGGATGCATATTGCCTAGTATCAAAACTGAGAACAGTTCCACTAGCACTAAGAGGCAAATTGAAATAAGAGCTGAAGAGCCTTCAATCAGAGGGAGTAATAGAACCTGCATATGCATTCGAATAGATTAGTCCCGTAGTTTAATTAAGGAAGTCTACCGGATCAGTAAGGATGTCCATTGATTTGAAGGAGTTGAACAGGAATGTGATAGCAGCAAGATGTCCTCTTCCAAAGATAACAGAATTAGTTCTAGAGGTGTCAGGAGCAACCATGTTTTCTATCTTAGATTTAAAATCTCCTTATTACGATCCCAAATCCCCTGAACATACCACGTTTATCACACAATGGTGGTCCTATTTTGTTAAATTTGCATGTCATTCGGATAAGTGTTGAATGCAAGTATGTTTTAAAAAATCTTGCATAAGTTACTAGATTTGTGTGGTGTTAAATTGTATAAGGATATTTTGGTTTGGGGTGGCAGTAAAGAAGAACATAAGAGGCTGCACAAGGTATTAAAGAAATTGGGCAATACCGGACTCACTTTGACAAGTTAGAAAACCTACATCAGAAACATGTAGATTTAAGTAGACAAAGGTAGACTACTTGAGGCATGAGTTATCTGCCGAAGGGGTATGACCCAAGTTAGATACAATGAAAACTATAAACGAAATGCCAAGTCCTAAGAAGAGATCAGAGTTATCTTTTATTAGGTCTGTTTGAATATTATTTAAAATATGTGAGAAACATGTCTAACATTATGAAATAGATGAGAACATTAACATGAAAAGCAGTACAGTTTGTTTGGACACAAGTGTGAGGATGAATTTCTAGCAATGAAAAGGTATATAATTTAAGCACATGCACTTAAGGGATTAAAAAAAAGGTCTGAATATGCTTGTAAACATAGATGCATGGGAGGCTGGGTTGAAGTAGTACTTATGCTAAGTGATGGACAGAAAACATTTGCAGTGGCATGTGCTTCAAGTTGTTGAAGGATGCTAAATTCCGATATTTTGTGATTGAATATGGAGGCATAAAGTTGCATGTGGGTTGTGTCCAAATTCAAATCATACCTGTGCGGCAAACAATTTGTAATTAGGTCAGATCATAAGCATTGGTAGCAATGTTCAACAGAAAGGAATGGATGGCGTTTCAAGCAGTAATAAAAAGTGGATTACGGAACAACAATGACTACATTTTGAGGTGGAGCATGTGATAGGAAAATTATATGTAGTTGCAGATGGGTTATCAAGAAATACAATCAATGAGGACAAAGAGGAGGGAGAATCTTTAGTGGAAGATGACAAAGGAAATATTCCTGATCATCCTTGTAGATGTAGAAGGAAAACATTGAGTTAGGGTGGAGTTCAGATAATGGAAGGCAAGAAAAAAAGAGTAAGTAATGAGTTAGGAATTCAAGGAATGTGTGTTGTGGTGAACCACAAGGAGGAGTTGGTCTAAGTAATGCCATGTTCCAAGGATTTTTGTTACAAAATAAAGAAAACGCCTATTTAGCCCTATTGCTATGAGGGAAGTTCCCTGCCTCACAATACTAAAAGGGTGCTCGTCAAAGTTCAAATAAATCATTGTTAGTCCATATCCTAATAGGTAATTGGCCCTACTATATAGGAAAAAATAACAAAAAAATAAGGATCCCCGAGCAATAGCCTCAATCTTTGGCTTGTGCCTGGCCCAACACTTTGTTATCTTTTTCAAGAATGAGATTTTAAATGTTTGTCAAGTACTCGATCTCTTTCCACAAAGTTCACCAATTTATCACAGTTCGATCCTCAGGTTCTGTGCCAAGTTTTGAAGTCTTTACATAAACTCCGTACGGTTTCCTTTTTTCAGGAAAGACAAAGTTCCCTTAACACAATTCCACAATTTTCCACTTGGTGCTTGACAGTGTCCTTGTCTTGTTTTTAAACACTGTATCCCTCCATGTTCTCTCTCAATTGTGTTCACTGTGGTTTGTGTTTCAACTTGCTAAGGGCCTTGTTAGGGCGCCTGCCCGTTGGTGTTTTCCTGGCCCCCGTAACCATTGTGGCTTCTCCAGCTTCTATTATCCATGTTCGCCCCGCTCAACTGCGTTACCTCTTCACAAGCATTCACTTCCCATCTGCTGCACGGTAGCTAATGCACTTCTCATGTGGTGGTCAGGGATTCAATATCTCCACTGCGGTCTGATCTTGGCATCACTTAACAGGCCCCAGGCTCACAACGGGTTCTGTGTAGTCACGCCACCAGGCAAGACTGTTCGCTCTCTCCCAAACTTGGCTGCTTGGTCAGTCAGGACGCCAGTCTTCTGGCGTCTTCCCAGCGATTTGCTTGCAATCCACACTACCACCACATCTGTGGTCTAGCATGGGTCCGTCCCTCCAGGACGTCTTCCCGTCAGAGGCTCGCCGCTCGGTAGGATTCTCTCTCCTCCATTCAAGGTACCTCATCTTTATATGTATCTTATCACAAACAAAAGGGGTGTGTCGTTCCTCTTTGACTGTGGAGTTTAGGCAGGATACAGCATTACCTGAAGCCAAAGAGATTGAAGAAATGTCACTATTAGGTGAATCCAAAATAGAAGTAACAGTAGTCTTTCCAAATCTCATGTAGGCAATGTACTCTGAACCGGGAGTGCCTTTCCTGCAATGGGTGTGCATGTCCCTGAGAGGGGAGTTAATCCAAGTGAGATCCCACTTGCCCAGAACCCTAGGGAGGGTCTTGCTGAGCAGGCTCACTTGCCTAGCCTAAAAGGGGGCAGCTCACCTCTGGGTAACCGTGTTTATAGAGGTCAGAGATTAGCTGTACCAGAAGATATGAGAGACACAGTGGTAGCAGTGGGACATCAAGATCATTTAGGTATTGGGAAAAGTAAGGCTATATTACAAACAGATTATTGGTGACCTGGTATTGACAGTTTAATTGAGAAATGTGTGAATGCATGCAAAGCATGTCGGAAAAGTGACTAAAGTACAGCCCATAGTGGTGCTCAAGTCCGAAAGATTCTGTGGGATGAAAGAGCATTAGATTGGCTGGGACCGCTTAATTGTAGGGAACCAAGTTAAGGATCTTCTATGCAAATGGTCGGTGGCCTGTATCCTGAAGGACAATTCAGTAAAGAGTTTAATCAAATTTCTATAATCTTTTTTGGAGGGAAGGATTTTACCAGGAAACCTGTCATAAACAAAGGACCCCAGTGAGTCTCAAAGTAATTTCTGGAGAAGTATGGCACTAAGCATGTCACCAAAGGCCTTATATGTTTACATCAAAGCGCTTTACAGAATAACAACAGGTACAGTAGTGAATGAAGCATAATTTACAACATGAAACAAACCAGTGGAACAGTATTTAGAACAATTTACTCAGAGGAGGGAGTGGGTAGTGAGGGGAGGGAGGACAAGGGGGGAGCCCACAGGTGAGGTCATTGGGAGGAGGAGGAGGGGGGGGATGGGCGGGCAGGGGTTTGGGGGAAGAGAGGTAGGGAAGGAGAGTCAGGGGGAGTGAAGAAGGGCCTTCAGGGAGGAGCAGGAAGTTGAGTAGGTGGGGGAGGAGCGGATAGAGAGTGGTAGGGAGTTCCAGTGGAGGGGGGCCAAGAGTTGGAAAGAGCGGTAGCGTGAGGAGGCACAAGGGGCAGGGCGTACAGTGAGAAGGTAGAGATCAGCTGAGCGGAGAGAGCGTGAGGGAGAGTAAAATGAAAGGAGGGAGGAAAGATAGGGGGGTGTGAGGTCATGGAGGGATTTGTAGACAAGGCAGAGGAATTGAAATTTCAATTGTGAGAGGAAGGGGAGCCAGCCGAGTTGAGAGAGTGAGGTAGAAATACAGTCTCAAGGGCCAAGAAGACAGAGTGCGGTTAGAGGATAGATATATCACCCTAAGAGTAATGGGTGTGAAGAAAGGTTTAATTGTACAGTCCTGGATGGAATCAGGATTGTGGTTACCATAGGGGGGAACTGGATCAGAGTGTTAATGGAGAGAGTATTTCAGTACAGGATACAACCACACAGTACAACAGGAGAAACACCATTTGAAATACTGGTGGGCAGAAAACACAATACACTGTTAGGTCATAGTTGGATGCGAAGGTCTAGGATGACGAATACTGATTTAGCCAAAGTGAAGGAGAGAATGAGGAATAGAGGAACTGAAGACAAGGTAAGATACAACTATAAGAACAATTGTTGAGAGATGAGAATAGACCCAAGGTCTACGGTGAGATTGCTGCAGCATGTGAAGTGAATCAAAATATTCAGGAAGAAAGAGGGTCAAAGAAGACTTAGGATTTTATGTTGGGTTGCAAGGAGAAGGTGTGTGGAACAAGAAATCTTATTTAGCAAAGATGACATATTTAGTGCAGTTGCAGTAATGACTTCACATTCTCTTCTAGAAGGGTGAGAGTTCTGTGGAATGGGAGGCCTAGAGGTTCAAGTAGGAGGAGGTTAGCAGAGAGGTGGTGGTGATGGAAATGGGTTGCAGCTGTCTTAAATTGTAGAAATCTATTTACTGCAATAAAACATGTTTATGTAATTTCAATGGTCTCTGTGTCAATACAACAAAATGCTTCAGTCTTTATGTTTACATTTCACTGTGATGGGCCCGTCATTGTGAAATGCCCTCACAGCACACCCACATGGGTGCTGGAAGGCTGTCTTACATTAGTCTGTGAAGCAAATGATTGTTTTTATTGTGTTTGTGGCATAACAAGCATTGCAAATATTCAGCTATTACATGCTTTTCACACTTGCCATGGCACTTAAGAGAAGAAAACTGCAATTAGCATAATTAAATCATAACAAAACATGGGATTTTTCCCAAGAACCAAACCAATAGTAACTGGAGGAGTGGAGGGGGGCGGGGAGGGAGCTGTATACAGGGTAGGGACATAAAAGACTGCTTCGGTCACAATTAGAATATTGTAGACTGTCTTTACGTCTCTGTGTGTGGGATTAGGATGGGTTCTTCCGGTAGGAGCCCCTGCAGGTATGGGCCTGTAGACTGCACAGCCTTTAACGACTCGGTTGTAAGCCAGAGACATCTGCACATCAACTATATGTTGTGTCCCTTTCTTTTCAGTCCTGAGTTTCCATGCAACGCAGCGCCGGGGGCTGTTTTGCCACACCAGGGAACTGCCGCGCATAGTCCAGGAAGGGGGCCCAGGTGCGCTCAAATTTAGACCTGTTGCCAAGTCTGATGGCAGTAACTTTCTCGGCTTCTACGATTTCCCAACATTTGGACCACCACATTTGCGTAGACGGGCCCTCTGGGTTTTTCCATAATCTGGCGATGGAGATTTTGGCGGCAGTTGGAAGGTGAGAGCAGAGGTCCGCCATGCATCCTGTTAAGGGGAATTGCCCATCTCCTGTCGCGCCCAGCAGTGAAATTCCCGGATCTCAGGGGATAGTAAGCCCGGTGATTCCTTTGAATTGTTCCAGGATATTCTTCCAGAATTGGGTGGCTTTCGGGCAAGTCCAAAAAAAGATGGAACAGAGGACCTCGGTCTGGGCAGCCCCTCCAACACTGAGCCGGGATGGCTGGGTTGTATTTGTTTAGAATTTCAGGGGTACGGTACTGTAGCAGACTTAAAATGCCCCTTCTTTGTTCGTTACACATTTTGAGCTTTTTTGCGCTCGGGTCCAGATGTGATACCATTCCTCCAGTTCAATCGTTCTTCTGATGTTCTCCAGCAGGGGACTGGCATGGATTCACATGCTCACGAATATTCCCCGTCGTCAGGCTGGGAATCCTCGGTACAGAAACAAATCTGTTTCGTTTCTAATCTGTCTTTCTTAGTAGTAACCAATCACTGGCCCCTCCCCTGGCAGCCATCCTCAGATTTGGTAGCACATAAAGTGGCAGTAGGACCAAGTGAAGAGCCGCAGAGGGGAAGGAGGGAGGGTTTGCATGTGAATCCATGCCAGACCCATGCTGGAGAACAACAGTTACAGGTAAGTAACTTGTTCCTTCTCCAGCATGGGGTCTGGCATGGATTCACATGCTCATGAATGTAAGCAGTACACACATGCACAAACAACCATGGGAGGTGGCGAGGCACAACATTAAGCATTACATAAACTCAACATTAAGTATCTCTTACCTCCTCACCAGGCCCACCTTCAGGCGAACAGGTTGCACAGCACTGCTTGGCCGGCCCTGGACTCCTCCCTGGAATCCCAGTCGACGCAGTAGAATCTCGTGAAGGTGTGCGTCGACCTCCACGTAGCAGCCCTGCAGATGTCCAGCAGGGGTACACCAGACAAGAACGCCGTGGTAGCAGCGATCGCTGTGGTCGAATGGGCTCTCGGACGGCCAGGCAACGGTCGGTTTGCCAACCGGTGACAGTGCATGATGCAGCCGGAGAGCCATCTGGAAATGGAAGCCTTCGAGAGGGCCTTCCCTTTGTTCACAGGTCCAAAGTTCACAAACAGTAGTAATATCTTCTGAAACTCTTTGTGCGGTCCACGTAGAACTTCAGCGCTCTAGCTACATCCAGCGAGTGCAAAGTCCTCTCGGCCGGCGACGAAGGCGACGGGAAGAAAACTGGTAACACCAAGGGCTCGTTGAGATGGAAGCCCGATGGGTGCATCTTCAGCACCACCCTCGTCTCGTGAAAAGTCAAGTATGGAGGCTTGCAGGATAGGGCCTGGATCTCTCCCACTCGTCGTGCGGAGGTGATCGCCACAAGAAAAGC
Source organism: Ambystoma mexicanum (assembly GCF_040938575.1). Lineage (NCBI taxonomy): Eukaryota > Metazoa > Chordata > Amphibia > Caudata > Ambystomatidae > Ambystoma > Ambystoma mexicanum. Next base: position 1,315,933,638 of record NC_090931.1, on the reverse strand, counting down.
TGTTTTCCACGACAGGAACTTCAACGGTGCCTAATGCAGAGGCTCGAAGGGCGCCCCCATGAGCCTGGTTAGCACCAGGTTGAGCTCCCACGGCGGGGCCGGAGCCTTCACCGGCAGGAATGAACGGAACAGTCCCTTCATATACTCCTTCACCAGGCGATGAGACCACGGAGATGATCGTCCCGGAGTAGCGGGAGATCACCGCGAGATGTATTTTGATGGAGGCATAAGCCAGCCCCACCTTGGCCAGTGACAGCAGGTACGGCAGCACTTGAGGGGCGTAATTCGCAGAGGGTTAATCTTCTGTGCACGGCACCAGACAGAGAACCTCTTTGAGGACACCCTGGCCTATGGCAAGCACCTCCTTACATTCCGCCGGGTTATCGTTTATCGTACCCTCCAAACTCTAGTGCCGCAGGAGCCAGGCCTGCAAGTTCAGAGACCCGGGGTCATGATGGAGGATGGCACCTCTTTCTCTGGAGAGAAGATCCACGTCCGTCGATAGTTTGACTGGGGTGGGGGGGACGCTGACAAGTCCAGAAGGTCTGGGAACCAGATCGGTCTCGGCCACACCGGTGCGACGAGGATCATCCTGCACCGGGAATTCTTGAGTCGGCTAATGAGTCACAGTAGCAACGGCAACGGGGGGGGAACGCATACAGGAACAGGCCGTCCCAGGGGAACGAGAAAGCATTGCCCATGCTCCTCGGCTGGGGAAACCTGCTGGCGAACCTCTGGCACTTGGAGTTCGCCGCCGTCGCGAACATGTCGATCTGGGGTTTGCCCCATAGTCGGAAAAGTCGATCCACTTGGTCCTGACGCAGTTCCCACTCGTGGCACGAGCGCACTCCCTGTTGAGTGAGTCGCAATGGTGTTCTTTATCCCTGCTAGATGGAAGGGCAACAGAAACATCCCCTGGGCAACGGCCCAATGCCACAGATCCTGGGCCTCCTTGGATAGGGCCGGCGACCTGGTTCCTCCCTGCTTCCGGAAGTAGAACATCGTGATGGTGTTGTCAGTGAAGATCCTCACCACCTTGCCCTTAAGGGACGGGAGAGCCCAGAACACTGCTTGGAGCTCCAGGATGTTGATGTGGAGTGACCTCTCCTCCAGGAGCCAAAGGCCTCTTGAGTGAAGATCTCCGGTGTGCGCTCCCCATCCCTCCAGGGAGGCATCCGTCGTCACCGTCTCCTGATGTGCTGCGGTCTGAAAGTCTGTGCCCGCCGCGAGATGCGCACGGGTGCCCCAGCACTGAATTGCTTGGCGGAAGATCTAGTTGAGCGGGATCTCGTCTTAGAAACTGCCCGCCGCTTACATCCAACGGGAGTCGAGGAACTCCTGTAGAGGACGCATCCACAGCCTGCATAGGTGCACCAGGTAGATGGAAGAGGACATCATGCCGAGAAGGGACTTTATGGACCTCACCCTAGCCACGTCCACGGCCAGCAGGTGCTGCACTTTACCCAGGATGGCCTTCGTCCTTTCTTCCGACAGAGAGTCCAATCGTGCCACTGTGTCGAGCTTGGCTCCCAGAAAGAGTGCGATCTGCGACTGAACCAGGTGGGATTTGGGGAAGATGATGGAGAATCCCATATCCGTGAGCAGTTGGACGGTCTTCGCTGTGATGAGCCAATCGTCCAGGTAGGGGTAACCTTGGATCCCCTGCAGGCGCAGCCGCACCGCCACTGGTGCTAGGCACTTGGTAAATACCCTGGGCGCCGACTTCAATCCGAATGGCAGGGCCTTGAATTGGTAGTGCCGTCCTTGGACTACGAATCTGAGAAACTTTCGGTGTCCTTTTAGAACGGGGATGTGGAAGTAAGCATCCTCCAAGTCCAGCGACAATAAGAAGTCGCCTTCCGCCAACTGTCCCAGCACGTGCTGGAGGGTGACCATCCGGAACTTCTGGGCCTTGGTGTATTTGTTTAACCGATGCAGGTTCAGGATGGGGCGCCAACCGCATGTCTTCTTTCTGATGAGGAAGTATCTTGAGTATACTCCGTAGCCCCGGAGCCTCTTCGGGACGAGCTCAATTGGCTCCCTTCTTGAGCATCGCCCTTACTTCTAACAGTAGTTGAGGGATGTGATTTTCCTTCCTGGCCACGGGTGGAATGCAGGGGCACTTCTTTAGGAATTCGAGAGTGTGCCCGTGGGCCAGGGCATCCAGCACCCAACGGTCGGTGGAGATGGACTCCCACACGCTGACGAACTTCGCCAGCCAGCCTCCCAACGGGGTGCTCAGGTGGGGGCCTGACGCTACGGCCAGTCCAGTCCTGCTTGGAGGCGGCCTTGCTGCCCTGGCCTCCTTGGCGACGGCAACGAGATCCTCCTGACTTGCCGCACCCTCTGTAGGCCTCGTGCGACGAGATACGGGCTGCCTGGCGGTAGGTAGAGGAGCCACCGCCGAATCCTTTAGAGGCACCTTGCTTGCCTCTGGAGTTCCGAAAGGGCAGCCGTCGTTGCTGCAAAACTCCCAAGGCCCGAGCCGTCTCCGTGTCGGTCTTGATGGCCTGAAGAGACTCATCTACTGTCTTCCCAAACAGGTTGTTCCCGTCGAAGGGCATGTCCAGAACTCTGCTTTGCACGTCCTGGCAGAAATCTGTTGCCTTGAGCCATCCCCGCTGTCGAAGGCAAACACTGTTGTCTAACTGGCGGAACCCGGTGTCCGCGATGTCCATGGCCACCGTTATGGCCTGGTCCGATGCCACCTCACCTTCCTGTAGGATCTCCAGGGCCTCCGCCCTCTTGTCGTCCGGTAGGAAGTTCAGCAGGGGAGCGATCTTGTACCACAACTCCCTGTCGTAGTGGGCCACTATCGCTAGGGCGTTGGCCGCCTTAATTGTCGTCGCCGCAGACTAGATGACTCGTCGTCCAGTGGCGTCTAGTTTCTTTCCCTCGCCGTCAGGTGGGGAGGTTGAAGTTGAAGCCGTCGCCCCTGCCGCTTTCTTCTTGGCCGCCACCGAGACTGCCGAATCCGGGGTCTGCCGTGCCGTAAGGCACAAAGGGGCGGAATTAGGGACCTGCGACTTCTTCTCGTACCGATCCCTCTTGGCAGACGTCATGGACGGGTTCTTCAGTAGAGCAAGTCCCTCATCCCAGACGTCGTCAAACAACGGCACCGCGAGTACCGTCTTCCTCTTGGCCTCGTACCGTTGATAGAGGAAGCCCTCCTTCTGTTCTTTGGGGAAGAGCTGGAAAAGCTCGGATGCCCTGGCAATCATGGCGTGAAAGGAGCCAATTTCTTCGGGCGGGGAGGCCCGAGGGGGTGTTGATGGAAGGCCCATCCCGTCGTCATCCGTCCCCGTCGTGGCTGTATCTGTTCCCGTGTCATACCTAGGATCAGGGGAAGGAGATGAAGGATGAGCGGGCCGCAAGGGCTGGTAGGGCGGAAGGGGATGAACTCTCCTCCGCTTGTTTGGAGGGCATCCCAACGGGCACGGTTCCGCTGGGTCGTCCGTTGGGGGTAGCGGCAACCTCGTCCTTATCTCTGTGCATAAGGTTTGGATTGCCATCAAAATGGCCACCGAGGTGTCCTGAGGCTCAGGCACTAGCTGCGATGGGCGTGATGGTTGCTCCTCCTCCACAGGAGCCTTGTTGGCGCCACCGTCGCTCTCTTTGTCCGCCTCCCCAGGATTCCTCGCGTGGGACCGGACCTCCTCAAACCTCTTGTTGAGGCCCTTCACGGCTTCAACCAGCTCCTCCTCAGAGCTGTATCCGTGTCCGTAACGGCCACCGCCCCCCCTTTTTTCCACCGGGGTCTTCACTGTGGGCTGAAAAGAGGATTCCCTCCGCGGTGGCAGGGAAACTCTGGGCCCCGAGGTCGCCTCCACTAGGGTAGCCTCCACAGGCTTCGCCAGGGCCGCCACGACTCCCTCGATAGAGGCCTTAGCCGGGTGAATCAGGGCCTTCACGACTTTTGGCACGCTTGAGGCCTTCACCTTGGGGGGAGGGTCACCGCCTCGCTCCCCCTCGGCTGCTACCGTCGGGATCGACCGGGGCTTCTCCAGAAGCTTAGCCGGGTTCTCCGACTTTCTGTTCCCCGAGCCAGAGCATTGGCTCGAAGTTGATGGTGTCGGTGAAAGTGCGTCCTGCCTGGCAGCCGAGGAGCCCGACTGTTCGGCGCTCCCGGTGCCCGTGGACTCGTGGTGCTTAGCCTTCTGTTGTGGTCACGTCTCCAGAGCGCCCTCAAAGGACTTAGAAGACCGCTCGGACCTCTTCTTCTTCTCACCTACCGCTGGGCTCTTCCGCCTCACCAACTGGCTGGAAGGGATCTGCCGATCCCTCATGGTCCACTCCAACATGTTCTTGCAAAACGCACAGTCCTTCTCCACGTGCGTTTTGTCTTCGTAATGGCAGTAGAGGCATCTAGAATGCTCGTCCTCCTAGAACACATTCTGCAATACGCATCCAGTGCAGTTCCTGAACAGCTTGGATCCGGGCGTCGAGCTTCCTTTGTCCTGGGCCATGTCCATGGGGTAGGCCTCAAGGTCTTCTGGAATCCTCCAAGAAGCGTACTCGACGAAAACTTCGCACTTGAGGGGCGTAGAAAATTCTGAAACGGGTCCCTGTTGATTGGAAAAAGAAACGGTGGAGCTTGAGGCTCGATTGACCGAAAAAATGATATTAAACTCTTTGAAAAATCGCAAAACGCAGTAAAAGCTCGAAAACTATAGCACGAGCACCCCCAACACTTGAACGTGCGGTAAAAATCTGAGGATGGCTGCCAGGGGAGGGGATTAGGCAGAGGGCAGTCATTGGCTGGGGGCAGTATGACCCAGAGACCAGTGATCGGTTACTACTAAGACAGCTCAGAAACAAAACTGATACTGATTTTTTCTGTACCGAGGATTCCCAGCCTGACGGGGAATATTCATGAGCATGTGAATCCATGTCAGACCCCATGGTGGAGAAATAAAAAAACTACAACCTCTGCGCATTTTTTACTTGCACTTGTTTTTCAAAATTGGTTTGAATATCTTTGTATGCTGTTCCGAGGCATGCATTTGGAATGCAAATTTTGAATAAGGTTCAGAGGCACAAAAATGGCCACCGTATGTTTTGCCTGATGATATTTTGGGGAAGGGTCTCAAAGTCACTTCCTCCTTCACAAGGAACGAAAGAGCAATGAGTCACCTTTCAGTAAATAATCCAAACATCATGTAATGTAATATTGCAAACCTATCACAGCAATTCTGCCGACAATATTTCCACAGGAGCAACTTGCCAGACCCCTGTAAGCAGCTTCAGCCCCCTGCTTTCAGTTAGAAGTTCTTGAAGGTTCACTAGACCAGCCCAAACAGATGCACCATAAATTGGATATAACGGTAGCCTAAATGATCGAATAAGGAGACCCAAAGTTAACCACCAAATCCAGTACATTTTTAAAGTTCATGTTTTGTTGCAAGTGATTTTATAACAGCAACTTCTGCATGTTGTGTCCATGCCATCTGTCCCAGTACTGAGATTGATGGTTTGCCGCTAATCCACAAAACCCCAACAAGCCACCAAAGATGGGGACATTACAAAGTATATTAAAGTTTAGAATATACCCCCTCAGGTTGGAATGATCACAAACCCCAATACATCCCAGAGGCTGTAAAGGAAACCAAGGACACATTCACAACCTATAGATGATACACTTACCAGCAGAGGAAAGTGTAATACCTGAGCACCCACAGAACTTGAACTCTTCTATCATAATGCACAAGGGAACGTGGTGTAACGAACACACTCGAGGTTTGTGCTCCCAATAATAAAGGGTGCTACTTGCCAGCTCTGCAGTGATTATAGTATTCCATAACTAAACCTAACCAAAAGCAATCCTGGAAAAATCAAAGTGGTCCACAAAAAGCTGTGAACCATAGGAAGTAGGTGTCCAAAAGAAGCAGTCCATACCCCAAAAGGAGTTCTTGCCCCATGTAGATGCAACAGAACAAGCAAAAATACTTAACAATAAAAAAAGGCCTTCACAAACTTGGGATCCACACAACGAAGTCTGCAAGAAAAGCAGAAGGCACTCTAGGTGGAGTACCCGCGTCAGAGCGCTGAGATCATGTTCCCATCATTGTTTATTGCCATACGCATGGTCTGACATCCGAACGTAATGTGGGTGGCACCACAGCCTTCTGGGATTAGTAACCGCCCTTAGTTTCTCGAGTATGCTGCACGCCTCAGGCCGTATGCAGTGACTTTTCTGGTGCCATGCAGTCTGGGAATTTGGACAGGTCCCATCCCCCCGCAAAGCCCATGAGGGGCACGGGTGATTAGGAAACTTCCTATAGAAATGTGCTACTAGTAAAGTATCTTGTATGTTTTTTGCCGCTTACCAGAATGTGTCTTCAGGACCATAATCCTTGCAGTCAATGAAATGTTGTAACTAGTGCCGGGCCCTCGATTTATATCTTAACAGCGAGATATGAAGAAATTGTTGCATCTTCCTGTGTTTCGGGAACCACAGGGCATATGCCACCGGATTGATAACCTTGTTGATCACATATGGTCCCAAGTACATGGGGCCTAGTTGTCTGGATCTGGTGAGATGCAGGTGTTGGTGCAAATCCAAACCTTACACCAGGCACATATGAAATGTCATCAGTTTGATATTTATCCGCCTCTGCTTTGTAGGTTTCTTGGGATTTTTGTAGCTGTTGTCATACCCGTTTATGCACCAATGTTTGAATTTCCACGGTAGTATGTGCCTGTTGTATGGTGTGGATGCTGGGTATCAGATCCGGGAATGTTATGAGATTCCACCAGTATAAGGCCAAAAAATGTTTAAATAAATACATACCAGTAGTTGCACGGGGTGCGTTATTATACACATATTTGGCTAATGGTAACAAGGTGCAGCAACGATCAGGTTGTTGGAGGCTCTAAAACCCCCAAAATTGTTATAGAGTATGATTAAGTCGGTCTGCCCATTGGTCTGCAGAAGGTAAGCAGATGACTGACAGATCTCAATGTCCAGTAAGCCTGAGAATGTCTTTCAAAAACATGCCGTAATCTATGGACCTCGGTTTGATATCATGTTGAAGGCAATCTGTGTAGTATGTAAATATAAGATGTCATCAGGGCAGCGGTTAGTGCCGCTGTTGGCATTCCTACACAGTGAGTGAAGTGCCCCATAGTGGCAAAGTAGTCCACAACTACCAAAACAGTGGTCCATGGGTGATCTTTTGGCAGCTCCTATGAAGTTGAGATTTATGATCCTCTACGGTCCTGTGGGCACTGGTAATGGACATAGCAGCTCTAGTGGTTTTCCTGTGCTTGATTTACCTTGTGCACACATGGGGCATGCCAATAGGTACTCTGACATCTGCCATAACTCCTGCCCACGAGCACCATCTCTAGAGGCAATGAATTGTCTTAGCAATGCCAGGATGTCCGGCCATCTTATGGTCATGAAACAGATGCATAGCTTTCTAGTGTAATCACAGAGAGGGTAGTGCTCAACACCCTTGAAAAAACAGAAAACCTTGGTTGACCTGGTGATTCATACATTGAGGATCATGCTGATGTTCTTTGGTCCATTCTCATAACTCATGGAGGTCTCTCTATCAGAGACGCCACAGAAACAAACAACCCAATCAGGAAGGAGGGCAGGTATAGAGTCCTCTCTGTTATCTGCAGTACCGTTCGCATCCTGAGACATCCGGGAGGCATCTGCCTTGCCATGTTTGGGACCAGGACGATAGGTCAACAAAAAGTCAAACTCCTTAAACAACGAATGCCCTCAGGCTCGCTAACCGGGTGACGGTACGTCGAATGACACTTAGTGCAAATACATTTTTATGATTTGTTGGAATCGTGATATGATGTTGTGCACATGAAAGAAAATGGCACCATTCACCTAGAAGAGTCTTTGATTGCCAGGAGTTCCGGTTCAGTAAATTATAAATTACTCACCGTAGTGACTAACGTACTCTTAGTCCATAGTCCCCTTTCCTCCATACTGTATAGGCGTCCCTTCCAAGGGACAGGAGACAGAACCTTTTTCACCAGAAAAACCTTCTTCCCCTTTAAATTTAGGGGCGCACAGGGTGCGGCCCTAGGAGCATGCGCTGCCCTGACTTCACCCTCCGGCGCCACACCTCAGTCCCCATTGACGCGTCGACAATAGATTTAACATTGCCTAATGACACCAGTATTAGGGAGGGCAGATGGTATGGAGGAAAGGGGACTATGGACTAAGAGTACGTTAGTCACTACGGTGAGTAACTTATAATTACTCTTACGTCCCATCCCCTTTCCTCCATACTGTATGGGGGATTAGAACTGAATGTAGCCCCAGGGTGGAGAGGAGACACTCCTTAAGCAAATAGGCTCCTGAGAACCGCCTGTCCGAAAGCTGCATCAGATCTAGAGCCGGCATCCAAACAGTAATGCTTGCAGAAAGTGGAGAGAGTGGCCAAAGTGGCTGCCCTGCTTATGATTTGCCAACGGACATGGCGCTGGAATGTGATGGCTGTTGCCTTGGCTCTGACTGCGTGGGCGTGCATGCTAGCCGGTAGCGGCTTGTGCTGGCCCTCGTATGCTTCTTTGATGGCCGAGACCATCCAGCAGGATATGGAGGCCTTGGAGGCCCAATAGCCTGGTCTTGCACCTCCGAAAGTGACAAATAGGATGTCTGATTTGCGGAAGCCCTTGGTCCTGTCAAGGTAGAATTTCAGGGCATGCCTGACATCCAGGTAGTGCAGAACTCGCTGTGCCTCGCCCTTAGGATCGGCAAAGAACGTAGGAAGGACTATTTCCTCGTTAAAATGGAAAGCAGACGGAACCTTAGGCAGAAATGCTGGGTGTGTCCGTAGGACTACCTTGTCCTTGTGAAAGTTAGTATATCTTTCTGAGGCGACCAGCGCCTGGATTTCGCTGTAAGGCCATCTTAATGGTGACCATCCTGATGTCCAGGGACACCATTGGCTCGAATGGTTTGTGCGCCAGGGCGCCCAAGACTATATTCAGGTCCCACACAGGGTGTGGCCTCTTGATGGGTGGGTAGAGCCTTGCGAGCCCCGTCAAATGTTTGACAATCCGATTGGAGGAGGAGAAGAACCCCCTCCTCCGAATTCCTGTAAGACCCTATGGCTGTGAGGTAGGTGCGGCAGGTGTCCACCTGCACGCCAGAGTGGGCAAGGGGCGCCGAGAAGGAGAGCACGTTGTCTTAAGCACATGCCAGGGGGTCGATTTCCTTGGAGTCTGCCCAGTGGCAGAACCTGGTCCATTTACTCTTATACTGGGCCCTGGTAGCCTTGCTCCTTGTGCTCTGTATGATTTCCAAAATAGCCCAGGATAGGCTGAGATGTCTTAGCGTTACCTGCTCAGGAACCAGACTGTGAGGGCTAGTTTCTGTTGTGCGGGGTGGATGACCCTACCCCCCCCTGCTGCACCAGAATATGTGCTGGGCCCCTCTAAAGATGAATCGGAGGCATCTCCGAGAGGCTGAGCAGCTTCGAGAACCATGGCCTGGCCGGTCACCATGGAGCTATCAGAATGATGTTGAGCTGGTGAGACTCCTCAATCTTGCAGATCAGCGGAGTGGGCAGAAAGGCGTACGCTGCCATGCCGTTCCACTGAATCCGAAATGCGCTGCCCAGGGAGTCGGGGCCCTGTCCCTGCAAGGAGGCGAACTGAGGGCACTTCTTCTTGTACCAGGTGGCAAAGAGATCCACCTGGGAGAGACCCTATCTGTTGAAGATCTGCTGAATAACAAAGTTGTTTAGCTGCCACTCGGAATTGTCCGCTCTCAACCTGCTGAGCCTGTCCGCCTCTAGGTTGGATTCCCCCGGAGGATGGACTGCCGTGAGGTAGATGCCGTTTTCCAGGGCCCACTCCCACATGCTGATTGCCAGTCTGCACAGCGGAGGGGATCTGGTGCCTCCCTGCTTGTTGACATAGTACATGCTGGTCGAGGTGTCTGTCTGTATGAGGACAACCTTGCCCCTGAGAAGTGGAAGGAGTGCTTTGAGCGCTAGCCAGATGCGTTCAGCTCCAACTAATTGATGTGGTATTCCTGCTCCTGTTGAGTCCAGGCGCCATGGACCGAGAGATTGTTCAGGGTGGCTCCCCAGCCCTCGAGCGAGGAGTCTGTGGTGATGGTGACCTGCGGGGTGGGAGGCCGGAAGGGCTTGCCCGACCTTAGGTTGCAGTCCCTGGACCACTATGTGAGGTCCGGGCAGAGAAATGGAGGAACGTTGATCATCTCAGATCGAGAGCCCCGCTCCTAGTTCCATGAGGCCGCGAAGTGCCGCTGAATCCTCGTCATCCTCAGTCTTGTGTGTGGGAGGGCTAGTAGGACTGCCGCCAAGATACCCAGGAGATGGTGGTACCACAAGGGCGAGGTCACTTCTCTGCTGAGCACGTGTCCCAGATGAGGCCCAAGAATTTCAGAATATGCGTGAGCTGCAGCTGGGACTTCTTGAGATTGAGCAAAAAGCCCAGATCATGCAGTGTGTTCATGAGGGCATGGGAAGAGTGGTGAACCGCTTCCGGAGATGTAGCCCTGAGGAGCCAGTCGTCGAGGTATGGGTAGATATGGAGGCCCTGTGCTCTGAGAAGGGCAGGGCAGCCACAATATTCTTGAGTCTGGTAAAGACCCTGGGGGCCGAGTTGAGGCCAAAAGGAAGCACCTTGTATTGGAAATGGTAGCCCATGATCCTGAACCGTAGGAAAAAACGATGGGGCTGTCAAATCGGGACATGTATGTACGCGTCCTTCAGATCCAGGGGTCACATCCAGTCTCCCTTGCACAATGTCTCCGCTATAAAATCTGGCATAACCATCTTGAATTTTTGTAGAGATAAGGAGAGGTTGAGGGTGGTCCAGCACAACTCTCAGGCCCGCCTGGTTCTTTTTCGGAGTGGCGAAAATCCTGAAGTAAAAGCCCAAGCCTCGCTGGGAGGCTGGGACTTACTTCACTGCCTGGCTCCCTACGAGCGAGCGGACCTCTGCCAGAAGAGATGCTATCCCAATTGAGGGAGTGGAGGGGGGGGGAGGGAGGAGAGGCAGGATGGGTAGGCGGTACCCCGTGGATACCTTGGAGAGGATCCAGGGATTGGCGAAATTCTGGCACCAGGAATGTGCATGAAGGGCAAGCCTCCCCCACCACTGGCGACACGTGGACCCGGAGGGGTGCGTTATGCCTTCTTTCCATCCAAGGCTGAGGAGGGGGATTGGAAAAAGCCCTTACTCACCACCGCCACCTCCTCCTTTTTGTTGCTTGTGCCGATTTGGAGTTGGCGAGCGGTCCGGCTGCCTGGACCTCTGTTCTTGGAAGCTGCAGAAACCTGCATACGTACAGCCCTTGTCGGAGCGCTGCTGTGACTGGGTGTACGATTTGGCCGTGGCCTTTGTAAGGATGGATAAAGATTTGGCTGTTTGTGAGCGGTTTTTCTTTGTGTCCAGCTCCTCATCTTTGGTGGAGTGGAAGTGGTCTCCCCCCACCCCTTCGAACGGCAGGTCTAATATGCGTTCCTGGATGTCTGGGTTGAATTTCGTTGCACGGAGCCCGGCTGTCCTTCTCATGTCCTTCTCATGTCCGTGGCAATACAGATGGCACGCCCAAGGTGGCAATATGGGCCACGGTGGACTCCATGAGGTCCTGCGCCACAAGCCTGGCCTCAGCCATTCCCGCCTTAAAGCGTGATTGGCTCTGCGTAGGGAGTTCCGGGAGGAAGTCTGCAATTTCCTGCCATAACCTCTGGTTAGCAGCAGCCAGCATGGCATCGGGGTTGGCCTGATGCAGATGCAAGGACGTGTTGGAATACAGCTTCTTCCCGTAAGCCTCCAAGATCTTCTCTTCTTGCCTAGCAGCGCCACAGACGACGAGGCTAAGGACGACTGAGGCTTGGAGTATAGTGATGCCGCAGTGATCACCGAGGAGTGTGTGTGAGGATGGGCCGATAGCAAGAGTGTATCACCCTCCATCTACCTGTACTTGGCATCCAGGCGTCGATTGGCGGAGTGGGGCTTGAGCCAACCCTTCTTGGCCAGGGAGGCTACATCGGTCTGCAGTAGAATTCCCGCTTTGCCAGAGGCACGTCGCGTGAGGACTTCAGCAAGGACCCCCTCTGCCAGTTGCTCGACCTCGTGTTGAGGCAGGCCCAGGTAAGCATTGGAGGGAGCATGTCCCTGATGGCATCCCTGAAGATAACCCCTCATCCGAGGAAACTTCATGAGCCCAAGGAACCTGTCCTCACAGGCTGGCGGGATGGTGTAGGGGGTATTGATGGGGTAGCGGGAGGCTGCTGGAGCTGCTGCATGCCCTGCCCATACGGACGCAGAAGGAATCTGCCCTGCGCAAATGAGGGATAGGCTGTTGGCCACGTACCTGGTTGAGGCCAGTCCCACCTTGGCACTCGTTCCTCGCTGAATTCCTGGAAAGGCGTTGTCAAGCTGCCTGCCACGTGCCTGCATCGTGTTGCTCGGCTCGCTGGACCCAGCCTCCTCCAAGACTCTTGAGTGTGGATCATGAGGCCTACCCTGCTCCTCGAGCCTAGACCTGGTAGGTTTGACACCCTCAGCCCGGGGGACGGAAGAGCCGCATTTGGGTGCCCCCTCAGACGTATTGCTGGTACTAGGGCGTGGTCCCTCAGACACAATGCTGGTACAAGGACGTTCCCCCTCGGGTGAAGACCCGGTACAAGAACCTTCCAGTCCCTTAGCACTGACACCGGGTGGATCCGAGGATCCCTCGGCCCGAAGGCCGGTAGCTGGAGTAGCCTCGGTGCACGTGTCGGTACGAGAACCTGAATGGGCCCTCCCACACGGGCGAGTCCTTGGAAAGGAGTCTCCCTTGCAGGGTGCGATGGAGAATAGAGGCCCTACCTTGAGCCTGGATCGAAGTTTGACGAAGTCCTTGAGGTCCTCTGGAGGTGACTTCTGGAAGAGCTCCCTCCACCTGGCTAGTCTGTTCTTCAGATACCTCGATGATAGGGCATTGCATACTGTACAAGCTTGCCAAACGTGTTCTGGGCCAAGGCAACCTAGACAGAGGGCGTGGGGGTCTGAAGTTGGGACGAGCCCATCGCAGGGTGGACACCTGCTTAACCCTGTGGAAGTTGACATGCGCCGGAGAGGAGCGTGACGCCTGAGGACCGAGTACCTGTATGACAAAAGACAAAAAAGACAGAAGAAGTATCCGTGCGTGGAATTACATGGCAGAAGCCAAACCCAGGAGCACTGGTGAATTCGGCCCGTTCCCGTCAACACGGAAAAGGGGACTGGGCCCTGGTGTCGGACGGCGGTGTCAGGGCAGCGCATGCCAAGAGGCCACAACCCTGCGCGCCTCCAAATTTTAAGGCAAAGAAGGTTTTTTCTGGTAAAAAAGGTTCTGTCTCCCGTCCCTTGGAAGGGACGCCCATACAGTATGGAGGAAAGGGGACGGGACGTAAGAGTATGGTGTAATTTTGCTCTGCAGGACTCAATTTCCTGGAATAGTAAGCGATCAGGTATAGCCTGCTCATGGCTTTACACTGTTGGGACAAGATTGTTCGCAAGGGGAAGGAGGATGCATCTGTCTCCAATAAATACGTGAGTCCAGGGTCTGCATGTCGTAAAACAGGGCTATGGTGAACTTCTGTTTTGGGGTCTCAATAGCATTTCTGGCCTCAGGATTCCATTGGTATTGGTATGAGCAGACTGTCAGAATGTCCGGCAAAACAATAGTTCATTGTCCTGTGTCGAAAACACCTATTTCCAACCCTTACACTTAAACTAATATACAAAAGGGAAACTGTGAACTCCTAAATGCAAAAGGAGAAAGTAAAGTTCACAGCTTCAAAACAAAAAGGCTCTTAGGGCTCTTCAACCAGGAGTAGAGACAATGGCTTCTTCCCTTCTGCCGCAATGTTCAGAACCAAAAAGGTAGTTCGCCTTCTCTTGGTTTTTCCAACACCCCAGTCAACTACTGTAAGGGGTCAGAAATGTGAGGCGCCCAACTTTGTGAATATTTTTCAAAAGATGCAATTTTATTAAACTCAAAAGGGTTTGATAAAGGCCTCACAAGGATTTCTCTACCTATGAAATAAGCTAAAGGAAACGCTCTAACAAAAGGATTCCGTCTGTCGCGCTTGTACATACAATTAACTCAACAATTAAACATGACAAAAACATGAACATTGATCTGTAAGACCGAATAATAGTTCCACTTTGTAATCTGGGTGAATTCCCCCTTCCCCAGATTCAATCAGGATTTCAGTCAATGATTCAAAAGGATAAGCAAATCCGGTAATGTTACAAAGTTCCTCTTACGTGATAAGTCTCTCATATGTGACTAACCAACAGTTCAAAATTGTTCTCCAAGTCTTTTGTCTCTCCACTGATAGTAGAGAGTTCCACACAACAACCTCTTGGCATCACACAGGTATAATTCCACAATATATAAATGTCAACAAAATACTTCTGTCAGGGTGATTCTGCAATAGTTGATATGCACTCATATCAGCAATTACTTTCTTGCAACGAGAAGAATGTACTTCCATAATGCATCTATGTCAAGGAAAATACTTCTGTCAGGATGATGTTGGGGAGTGGTGGTCTTTATGGTATCCCCCTCTACATTCCCGCAGCAAATGGGTCTCGTGTTAGGTGAGAGACGTCCCCATGTTTGTTCGTATGTATTATTTGATTTGGGACAGAATACCAAAAGCATAATCAAAGCAAAGAAACAAAACCTTTTTAAACCACACTTGCAGACTCCATTTTGTGCCGTCCCAGAACGCCATCTTTGACTAAGGCCTAAACATGATCTCTGAGAACACGGCTCACCCTCTGCCCCGAGTGGCGCGCCACCAGCCCAGCCTCCCCCCTCCCGCCAGCTCCGCGCAGATCTCTATCTCACAGAAGTACAGTCGTGTATTGTTGCCAATAACCTGTATCATTTCTCTTCCTCTGAGCCAATTGCCCTGTGTGTGACCGGAGCCAACCCTGGCCTGTGTGCCCATCTGTCTCCACAAACCCGCACATGCCCTATCAACCCCCACCTCCTCACCCACTGCTTGCAAGAACACAGACTCCTTTACCTCTTTTGATGCTGACCGGTACCTAGCCCCCTATGATGACCAGAAGGGGCACCCATCGCAGTCTAAAATCCTCTGTCATATATCTGTTGTAGAAATAGCACTTGTCAATTTATATCATGAGGCATCAGGTAGATCAAACTCTTTCAAGGTGGGCGCCTGGACTGATATACTGTGTTTTATGAGCTTTCGGGGACAAGAGCCCAAGCTAGCTATATATTTGTTAAATGAACTTTGCAGTGCCTCCACTAAATGTCAGGATTTTAATGCTGATTATTCGTTTCTAGAGTCTTGGATATTGTCACAATGGAGAGATTAGTTAGCAGGATTGCACTTGAGATCCTGACCTTCACCCGTACCAGATGAAGCCCAGCGGACCCACGTGCTATGAGAGGCAACGTCTCCGCAACCGCCAACCAGAACCTGTCACCCCACTATGGCATATAATGTAACAGTATATTGAACCAATGGCCATGCAGTATTCTTCACCTATATTGTTTGTCATGAATGACGCTCTCTTGCTTTATAACCTCATGTTTTTGTATTGTCTGGCAAAGCGCTCTCAGAGCAGCAGAGTCCTCTGCATGACAAACTTGCTTTATATAAAACATTGTTCAAATTGCAATCTTTTGTCATGATGCCTACCTCCAAGGTGCCAGACAAGACCCAGCTACCCCAGAGGCAGACATCATGTCTTCAAGGGAAGTCACAACAGCCTCAAGTAGGGGCTCTTTGGACTCAGTCCTGGCGCCTTTGGCGCCAGGTTCATATCGGGCCACAGTCCTGGCGCCATAGGCGCCAGGCTCATAAAAGGGGACTTTGTGTTAAAGGTGCTTAGTGTTAACTTACCTGATGCAGACCATGCTGCAACATCCAGGCCTTCTGAGGCCTGAATGGAACTACTTTATCTTTGGAACTACTTAACCACACGGGTGTGGTCAGGGGAGGAATACATACCTGAGAGGAAGGATACATACCTGGAACTACTTTGAAAGCTATTTAAGCCACGCCCAAGCAGCAACTCACGCTTCTCGTTGTTCTGCATCTAGCAGCTGGACGCTCACCGTGTTTGCTCCTGCATTCTGTCTTCTGCCACTCCTGCCAGCATCCTGGAACACCTGCAAAGAGAGAAGAGAAGAGAAAAGGGTAAAGAAGAGTCCTTACCTGCTAAAATCCGCATTCCGGAGACATCTCGCCGACGGTCCTGAAAAGGAAGACATCCATTTAAAAGCACATCGCATCGATCGCTGCAGCGCCGCATCTCACTCACCTGTACAAGGTGCCACCACGTTCTACGGCGACATCTGGACTCGCAGACACATCACCGCGCCTAGGGAGAAAAAGACAAGAATAAAGGTGAGAGGGGAAAGAAAACAAGGAAACCTTAATTTCCATTACAAAGCTTACCTGTTGGGTTATTCCAACTTCATTTCGGGTCGGTGCCGCATCCAGGCATTTGCGGACCCCAGCCCCTATGGGGAAAAAAAGACATCAGCGTTAGTGGGCGCATGAAAAGACATTACCCAAACGCCCATTAAAGACTTACCTGATTTCTTCTGGATTGAGCTTCGTTTCGGGTCGGTGCCGCATCCAGGAATTTCCGGACCCCGGCCCCTATGGGGAAAAAGACATCAGCGTTAGTGAGCGCATTGATACAAGGACACAGAGAACTCTCATCAAGCTCACCAGAGTCTCATTCTTTGGTTCCACAGCTCTTCTCAGAATAGTTTCCGCACCTGAAAAAGAGGCAACAAACAATTATTTTTGCGGAATCATACTCATTAACAGAATCCTTACGGTACTATACCGGGAAAACAAAACTTGAACCCTCTACAATCAAAATCCCAGTGAAGTAACTGGATACAACGCGCCCCTGCATGAGAAGCAGGATGGAGAGCTCAACCTTTCAAACCCTAAGGTGAGACTTCACGTGGGGGTCGCAGGAGGGTTTCGTAGAGGGGTGAGAAGGGAGCGGGAGGCTTATACTTTCTCGCGCAGATTGTTAATACTCCCTTTTCACATACAGAAAGATATTCCTGCGAGCCAGACAAGCCAGATTCGAAGGTCCGGTCCAGTCCATCTTCCGGGTCCTGCGCTTCACCATAGAAGAAGCAACAACACTCCAAACCAGACCTGCGCCTCCTTGGGAGTCATGTGAGCGTAACATCTTTCTCCTGGTCTCATTCCCTACTGGGGTGCGTCTATTGACTTTTTTGGAAGCATGTCAAGACCAGGCCCATTCAATGATTCTGCAATCGTTCACGATTGCAAATGCCCCCGAAGCCTGTATATGCTCTGAGGGAGTATAATGAATTGTATTTAAATGAAGATTGGTTGAGGGTCTTCTACGCCTTCTCATTTATGCGTGTATAAATGTGTTTTAATATGCTGGATTGAGGATCAGCAGTTTTATTGTTTATTATTTTAAATCTATAGTAGTACCATGAATTGTAATATATAAAGTACCTTATGTCTGTATATTGTTGGTTTGTTACACCATTGTTATGAATTTATAATGTGGATAAAAAGTTATTCTATTACTTTTTTAATGATAGATGATGAAAGTGATTTAAGCGGTCTTGTATTTTTGTTTTACGCTATTTTAATTTTGTAAAAGTTTTATAACGGATTACAAATAAATATAAATAAATAGTTCACAATTCACTCTCATTTATTAATTTGTATCTATTTGTAGGTTTATATAGCTCCAGAGCCCACATGAGTCTGGGCGCAGAAGAAAAAAGGAGAAGTCTAAAGCCTGGTCAGGTCACACAAAGGTCCAGAGTCATTCAAAAAGGAGAGTTTTCAGATGCTTCTTGAAGTTTAGCAGGTTAGATTCGGCACGTAAATCTTTTGGTACCTTTTTCCAGGCCATAGCTGCCTGCACAGGACAGGATCTACCATATCCTCCGACCCGTTTGTTATTAGGGACCAGTATACATATTTTGTCACTAGATCTAGTGGCTCTTTTGGGAACAAGCACCTGCATGCATTGTTTTAGGTATCCAGGGGCTTGCCCATAGCAACATTTATGCACAATAGTTAGTGCTTTAAACCAGGTCCTGGCCTCCACCAGAAGCCAGTGGAAGTTTCTCCTGTGCTCTGAGATAGGCTCGTACCTGCACACATTGTTCACCAGGCGCACAGTATCATTTTGCAGGACCTGCAAACGGCCGAGGCTACCTTTACTGTATAATATACTATATAATATATAGTCACTCTTTGAAACACTTGTGTACAGGTGCGTTATAAATGCCATATAATATAGCTATATAGAGGGCGTTGCAGTAATCAATCCTAGGCAAGATTAATACTCGAGCTAGGATCGCACAGTTAGATTCTGACACAAGGTTTCACCAACCTCAGTAACCCAAGATGATACTGAGTTTTGTTAACCACATTTTGAGTGTGGGCTTCTGAGCCAAAGGGTGCTTCCAGAGTGACTCCTAGAGTCTTCACCTTAGAAACTATGGGGATGAAGCGATCAATGGTGATGCTCATATGGGACTCTTCTAAATTCCTTCTGGTCTGAGATGAACCAAAAAGCAAAAGCTCAGTCTTCGCAGCATTCAAACATATGCCATTACTTGTCATCCAGTTCTGGAAGGTATTGTAAACCAGTGAAACTCTCTCAGCATCTTCCTAATAAACTCCCCGCAGCTCAAGAACGAGCTGTGTGGGGTCTGCATAGTTAGTAAAGCAGGCACCTACATTTTGCTAGAGGGTACACGATGGTTGACAAAAAACATTAAACAGTAATGGCGATAAACAAGCCCCCTGAGGGATGCCACACTTCAGCACCTCTGGGGTCGAGCAGGCATCACCCCATACAATCCTGGATGATCGATCATCTAGAAATGAGGTGATCAAAACAGATGCTTCATCAGAGCATCCTCCTACCGCCCTCATCCTGCTCACGAGCTTCGTATGATTCACAAGGTTGAAGGCTGTCGACAGATCTAATAACATCAGCAGCCCTTCCTTGCTTTTATGCATGAGCAGGAGCATTTCTGTCTGTAGGTCCACTCTAAAGCCAGATTGCCTCCAGGGCAAAACTGTGCACTTTCCAGGTGTTCCTGTAGTTGAATCGTTGCTATCCTATCAATTATTTTCAGAAGAAAGGAAGCATTAGAAATCCGCCTATAATTCTAGTAGTTCTTAGGATTCAAGGCATGTTTTTTTAACAGCTGAGTCACCACAAACTTCTTAAGGGCCATGGTTACTTTCCCTGAACGTGGCATTGATTAAACGTGTCAGAAAGGGTATAAACAATTCTCTATTCTCCAAGATGATTTTAAAGGGAAGGGTTTCTCCGACACAGGTCGGTGGCCTCATGGATTTCAGGGCCTTTACCAATTTGTCATCCTGGATGGGTTTAAAGGAAAACTTGGGTTGCTCCAACAGAGCTGCTTTCTTCTTTTCTCTGTACATGCCTCTATATCAACCTGCTCCTTATTGAGGGCAATATTAATATGAGCTTTTTTGATCTTGTCTGAAAAGGCCTTCTGAATATTTTGACAGTCCATATTAGAAGGCATAATTTCAAACATCACAGCTTTAGGTTTTTCTAAGTCTTTTAAAATCGCAAACAGTTTCCTGGAATCGTTTTTTGAACTAGCGATTTGACAATCAAAATAGTTTTTCTTAGCCAGAAAAAAGTCTGCACAATATGTTTTCTCTAGTGCTTTCCACAGATTTGTTTTAGCCTGTGAGGGATTTTTAGCACAAAGTGTTTCTGACTTTTGCTTCTCTTTCTTTTGATTGGCCAATGATGTTGTATACCACTTCTGTTTATTGGCTGTGTCTCTAAATATTCTGGTTTTGATAGGAACTACCTGATCTAGAAGATTGGTTATCACTGTATCATATTCTGCTACTAGAAAATTGGGTGAGTGTAGGGCTGAGGTGGTCCTCATAAGACAGGAAAGGCTAGTCGCCAAGTCTTTCTGACAATTTATTATAGTTCCTACTAGCCACTTTCTTCAAAAGGTTTATTTTATTTAGAAACAGAACTGGAATCTCTAAACCAAAGGAAGGAAGTAGTTTCTTACCTGTAACTCCATTTCTCCAGCGTTGGTATCTTTCAAGGATTCAAATGCTGTGAACATTTCCTGTCGTCCTATGGACAACTTCGACATTTTAGTGTCCTATCCACGTTCTTTTCGGGTGCTTTAGGCCACGCCAATAGGACATCTGCTATAAATAGCCCCACCCCCGTGGCTTCCCTTCAGATTTTAACCTCCAAAGTAGAGGGAACCCAAACCCAGGTTTGCCTGCAGGGGTAGCCGGAGGGCGCATGTGAATCCAAGAAAGATACCAACGCTGGAGAAATGGAGTTACAGGTAAGAAACTACTCCCTTCTCCAGCATTGGATCTTTCATGGATTCAGATGCTGTGAATAGATTACAAAGCAGTACAACCAATGCGTGGTGGTGTATCACAGGCAAACCAATCAATAGCATCTTATCACATACATGGGACAATAAACCCACACGTGACAGAGTAAAATAGAAAACCCCCGAAGCTGCAGTGCCTACCTTACTGAAACAGGCGTTGGAGGGCTGCCTGTCCCACCTGCACATCTTCCACATGTTGCTGTCCCTAGACAGTAATGCCTGGCGAAGGTATGCGTCACAGCCCAGGAAGCCGCCTGGAAAATGTCCACCAGCGGTATCCCAGACCATAGCGCCGCCGATGACGCTGTGACCGCGTAGAATGAGCTTTTCTGCCGGAGTGGACGCATTAGCAAAGAATGAGGGTAAGGCAATTGAGGCAAGTTTGTGATACGCAAACGGCACTTTCGGGATAAAGTGCGTATTTGTAGCCAGGAGAACTTTGTCCTTCATGAACCTCAGGTAACATGGGTCAATGACCAGTGCCTGCAATTCAGACACCTGTCTGGCCGAGGTAATTGCCATCAAAAACGCCACCTTCCCGAAGACGAACTTCAAAGAAGCATGGGTTCAAATGGGGGTTTCATCAAAGCCAAAAGAACTGGCTCCACACCGGTGCAAACCGTTTCCCCGGGGTAAATGTCCGAAACAGTCCTTTCAGAAAATGTTTCACTAAACAATCACTAAACAGAGGAGGAGGATGGCACCTTCTCGTGAACCTAGAAACTGCTGACAAATGCACCTTGATGGAAGAGAACACCAGGCCCCCTTTCACAAGGTGTAGCAAGTATGGGAGAACCTGAGCCGGGGAAACATCCAACCGTCTTATATCAGGGTGACCCTCACACCAGGCACAGAACCTCACCCATTTATGAACATACGAGACATTGGTAAAAGGGGCCCTTGCCGCCTCCTAGATCCGGCGACACTCCCGGGAGATCCCTATATGACCGAAATCAGTGTGGTCAGGAGTGAGATCCGGATCCGCTCCTAACCGCAACAGCTCTTCCACCGCTAGATGAAGGAGATCTGAAAACCACGTCTGCCTGGGCCAGAATGGGGCTACCAGAATCACCCTGCAATGGTACTTCCGCACCCACTGGATGGTCCTCCGAATCAGTGGAAGCGGGGGAAATGCATACGCGAAGAGGCCCGTCCACGTGAATGATAACGCGCCCCCCATGGGCTCCGGATTAGACCCTCTGCTGGCAAACTCCAGACACTGTTTTCCATCGTAGAAAACAAGTCTATCGGGGGGAGACCCCCCCCATCGCCAGAAGATTGTCACTTGCTGCGCCTTCAGCCACCACTCGTGCAGCTGACTGGCGTCCCTGCTGAGCACGTCCGCTTGAACATTCAGATCCCCCGACAGATGGAAAGGGACAATACTGATCCCTTAACCCAGAGACCAATGCCAAACGTCCTGTGCCTCCTTTGACAGGACACGGGAAATGCATGCCGCCCTGCTTCCTTAAATAGAACATTATGGTGGTATTGTCCGTCAAAACCCTCACCACCACTCTGTGGATTCGCGGAAGAAGAACAAGTTACTTTCTTACCTGGTAAAGTTCTTTCGATGGGATGTTCCTCCGACGTATTCCACATCTTTGACATTGATTACCACAGCTGTGCTGCTTTGGCAAACTTTTTCGGCGTAAGCGTCCTGCCTCGATGACGTCGATACGCTCCCTCGAGGACCTCCTCCAACGGTCAACGTCACCGGATGTTATATGTAGGATGCACGACGCCCGTAGCCTCAGTTGTAGTTTTTTCCCCCAGAACGTGTGGCACCAATCTCCCGCCAGTATTACTACAGAAAGCCTTGCGGAAACGGAAGCTGCAATCGCATAACAAATTCTGTAGAGGGACAGGTAGGGAGGGTACAATGTAGAATACGTCGGAGGAATATCCCATCGAAAGAACGTTACCAGGTAAGAAAGTAACTTGTTCTTTGAGGGGATTGTGTCCTCCGACGTATTCCACATCTTTGACAGACTCCCAAAGCAGTACCAACTTAAGGAGGTGGGAAAATAATTTAGAATCGTTTAGAATGCCCAATCAAATTACAGAATAGAGGACTACCTTACCAAAGGCCAAATCTTGCCCATGGATAGAGTCCAGGGAATAATGTTTCACAAAAATATGGACAGAGGCCCATGTGGCTGCTTCGCAAATATTGCAAATCGGAACACCCCTCTGTAGTGCCGTGGAAGCAGCCATACCCCCTAGTAGAATGAGCCCGTAAGCCTACTGGAGGGTCCTTTCCCGCCAAACGATAACACTCAGAGATCGCCAAAATGATCCATCTAGACAAGGTCTGCTTGGAAACAGCCTGACCTAAACGCCTTCTAGCGTAACCAATAAAGAGCCGATTGTCCACTCTGACCCGGGACATCTGTGAGAGATAGAAACTCAAAGCTCTCCTAGGGTCCAACCTATGGAGCCTCTCCTCTTCCTTACCAGGATGTGGAGGAGGATAGAATGCTGGAAGAATTACCTTCTGGCTCAGATGGAATTCAAACACAAACTTTGGAAGAAAGGAAGGCCGTACCCTAAGGACAACCCTGTTCTTATGGAACACAGTGAAGGGTGGTTTGGCGGAAAGTGCCTGCAACTCACTCTGCGTGCGGAAGTAACCAACTAAAAATACAGTTTTAAAGGACAACAGTCACAATGGACAAGAATGTAAGGGCTCAAACGGAGCTCCCATTAGGAATTTAAACCCAAATTCAAATCCCATGCCGGCACCTGGAAAGGTGACAGTGGAAACACATGAGTTAGCCCTATTACTGAGATATCAAAGGGATTTTAAAATAAGAACTTTCCTCAGACGAGTGCTTAAATATGGACAGCGCCACCAGGTACCCCTTAATGGTACCCACTTGCAGGCCCTTGTGGGCTAAAGAAAGCAAAAAAGACAAAACCAAAGGAATAGAACGTTGGAGAGGATCCACATTCTGTACCCTGCACCAGTTGCATAACTTCTTCTAACGGCAACGGTACAGGGATTTCGTTGCAGGCCTTCTAGGCGAAAGCAACACCTCCATCACATCTTCAGGGAGGTCCCAATCCTTATTGATAGGCAGAATCCTGTGCAGTGCCCTTAGGGACCACTACACATAATTAAGACTACAGGTGGCAATACAAGTTTTACCTTTGATACAAGCCTGTACTACTATGTCAGAGTGGTAGCAGTGGCAGAGCAGCCAGGCTTATCTCAAGAGTATATGAGCAGTAGCAGAGATTACACAAAGGGACCACAATTACTGTGACTCAAGCAAACACTGACTCAAGGTTTCAGGTAAAAAAATATAAGTACATTTATTTTTAAACCATTCGTTCTCAGCACAACACTTCTATTAAACTCAAATAAAAAATGCACGTTAAATATACTACAACTAACCAATTCCCTTTGTACAGTAAGTCTCAAGGTAGGTATCCTTTGTTTGAATGAACGGGTGTTACGAACAAAACACGTTACCACGAATACCACTGCGATCACTTTTTGACAGTTCGGTCTACTAAATAAATGCGTATCCATGACATGAAATGCTACCGGGGCAAAAGCACACTTAGCACCTGAGATACCCAGAGGGAGTTGGAGGCAAAAATCACAGGCAATATTTGGTTAGGCAGGCAGAATCAAGAAACGCTTAGAGACAGGAGTTCAAAAGTCAAAGGGCCAGAGCCAGGGTCGAAGGACACCAGGGCCTGTTGCCGAAGATCACACAGTCAGACAGTTCACGATTCAAAGTAGCCAAAAGTTCTTCGATATTGTCAATGTTCAGAAGCAAAAGTTATAAGAAGGAGGCAAGACAAGGGCAAGCCCTGGAAAATGAAGAAAAGGGATTCACAGAGTTTCCTCAAGGAGAACACAGTACCCTTTTCCAATGGTGTAGCTGGTGCCCTGGCAGTTGTTCCTGTTGGTTTCCCGCAGATCCACGGTTCCTGGAACTTCGTTGTGAAGGAGGACGTCTGAAGGGGGTCTGCACCACACAGGGATGAAGCCGGCAGCAGCGACGAGGAATAAAAAGTGCGCTCCTTAAAAACAGGAGAGGCTCCTTCAGGTGGCTATCCGGACCACTACAGCAGTGTGCAACGATTCCGACCAAAGAAGAGGATACTCTGACTGTAGAAGATGAGCTGGTTATCCCCACCAAGCTCAAGGGAAGAAGACTCCAGACTGGATCTTCTCTAAGTCGTTGAAGGAAAGATAGCTCAGGACTGCAGCAGGGATTCACCGGGACGGGGTAGTTGCATCAGCCGTCGTTCTCTCCGCTTCTCTTTGGTTCCTTGTAGTTCTAGTGGCGACTCTCTGACTTCTAGCCCAAGAGACCTGCCTTTTATGCGATAAACCCCCATTCGCACTGCCTGGCTGTCAATCACCTAGCAAGGGGGTTGTCCAGCTCGGACAACTACCCTGGCCAATCATGACAAAGTGCGAATTGGGTTTCCTAGGATATCCTGTGCAGGGGGTGACTACACCCCTCCCTCACATCCAGCCCACCTAGACACCCAGGCGCCTTGAGCAGGGCTTCTGAGCAGAAGCCCGCCAAAAGACAGTGAACAAAGAAGGCGAACCTAGTTTGCCGCGCAAAGTAAAACACAAGAAGGACTTTAACAAAAAGAAATGGTGAATAAACCCAACCGGAGCCAAGAGAAAGACGATTTAGTGAAGCGGGTTTATGTTCGAGGCTAATATAATAGCCAAGAACAGTACCACGTTTATCTAATATAATCGCGGTAGAAAAGTTAGGGTAGATACCACTGACACCAGCCAAGTCTAAATGTTAGAAGAGAGAAACAAAGCTCTAGGAGGTACAGATAAAAAGGGACACGAATTAACCCTTTCCAGTACTCCATGGAAGATGGGGTGTACTGGATCTGTGGTAGATGGACTAAGTAAAGTTGATGGTAACTTTACCCTTTTCTGGGGGACGGTAGTCGCCTCAGAAATGGAGCCGAGGGAAGTCTCAAAGACAAGTTTCAGGGAGTTTAGGAGTTTTGGTGTCGGGACCGACTGTCCTCTGCGCACCCTCTCTTGTTGATAGTTGTTTTTTAGCCTGCCGCCTGGCACATGGTTTGGCTTGGGAGTCACTCCTAGGTTCCCAATTGGTTACGCAGTTGGTGGGGAGACCAACCTTTGTTAGCAGTGGGCGCTGGCTGTATTCAATTGTCCGTTTGCAAGAAGAGTCAAATAGTAATTGACCAGTCCTCGAGTCATGTGATTTGAGATTTTATTGGCGAAAAAACAGCATAGATACTATCTATTGTTCTTCTTGTGTCAATTGGGGTTTTACAAAAAACAGCCGATGCACATTTCAACCTGGGTCTTTATCAAGGCAGTTGTCCAGTGGCAGCAGGATTGCTGTTTAGTGCTTGCGGCTGGTTGCCCAAGTAAGGGTTCCAGTTGGGGCTGGTTAGCCTGGTCTCGCTCCGGGATCGGCGCTGCGTGGTGGCTCGTCCGCTCGTTGGCTCAGCACCTCGGAGCGAACGACCCAGGTTGAAACGCGCGTCGGCTGTTTTTTGTAAAAACCCAATTGACACAAGAAGAACAATAGATAGTATCTATACTGTTTTTTCGCCAATAAAATCTCAAATCACATGACTCAAGGACTGGACAATTACTATTTGACCCTTCTTGCAAACGGACAATTGAATCCAGCCAGCGCCCACTGCTAACAAAGGTTTGTCTCCCCACCAAAAGTCTCAAAGACAACCCTGTGCCACGGTACTGAAGGTGCTGTTTGACACACAAAAAGAAGGGGGCTACTGAAGTGGTGTACTTCAGAGTCCATAATCACAAAACAGGTAGAAACATAAAGCAACACACAAGTAAGAGTGGGGGAAAAGCTTTCACTCTTACCAAGTGGAAAGAAATAAACTCCAGAAGTCCAGCAAAGCTGCCGGGGGACTCACTAGCTGAGGGAAATTAGCCATAGATGAGAATTCTCCCTAACACTTATATATCAGCCTTTCAGATACCAAGCATGAATGCTGAGAGACTTGACCTCTGGATGGAGAACTCAACCCCCTCCCGTGAGAGCAGATCGTCTTGGTAGGGAAGACGACATGGAGGGCAGATGGACATGTCTAGAAGGTCCGGGTACCACGCTCTCCTGGCCCATACCGGAGCAATGAGGATCATCCGGGAACCGAACCTCTGCAACACCTGCAGAATGACGGGGACTGGAGGAAACACGTACAGCAGTGGGAAGGAACACTCCACTACGAACACGTCCCCTAAGACTCCTCTTCGAGGAAATTCCCGCGAGTAGAATCTCTCCCACTTCCGGTTGACGCTGATGGCGAAGAGATCCACTTGTGGGGTTCCCCAAAAGGCGAAGATCTCCAAAAGAACTTCCTGAGCCAGCTCCCACTCGTGAGAGACCGTGCTCTGCCTGCTCAGAGCGTCCGGCGTCACGTTTTCGGCTCAGGCCAGAGAACTGCCGAGATCGAAATTTCCGTCTGGATGGCCCAGAACCAGAGCTGCATCGCCTCCCTCCAGGGGGAGTGACACTGCCCCACCCCCCTTTTCATTGAGGTAGTGCATGGCCACTGTATTATCCGTTATAATCAGGACATTCTTCCCTCGCACAGATGGCAGAAAAGCCTTCAGGGCTAGCCTGACAGCCCGCAGCTCTAACAGATTGATGTGGAGTCTGGACTCCGACAGAGACCAACGACCGCTGGCTGTCAGCTTGTTGGCATGAGCTCCCGAATCCGTGAGGGATGCGACCATCACGATCGTCATCTCTGGCCACGGTTGCCAAAACGGAGCCCCTTTGAACAGATTGCCTTCGACGGCCCACCACAGAAGATCCTAGGCGACCGAGGGCGGAATCTGAACGGGGTCCAACATCCTACCGGAGAACTGTGACCAATGCATCTTGAGAGCCCACTGCAGAGATCTCATCCGCAGCGTGGCCTCTGGCACCAGTAAAATGCTGGATGCCATGAGGCCGAGCAATCTCAAGAACTCAAATGCCGGGAGACTCTGGGCACCTTGAGATGTGTCCACCATCAGCAGAATGCGGTGAGCCCTCACCTGGGGGTGGGGGCGAACACTGCCCCAGGGATGTGTCTAGCACTGCCCCGATGTACTGGAGCCGCTGGGCAGCTGTCACATGAGACTTCTTTAAGTTGAGGGAGAAGCACAGCTTGTAGAGGGAGTGGCAGGTGACGTACAGATGATCCAGGACTTGCTCGGGAGAGCGCGCCCTGATCAACCAATCGTCCAGGTAGGGGTAGATGTGAATCCCCCTTTCCTGAAATGTGCTGCCACCACCACCATCAGCTTGGTGAAGACCCTCGGGGCGGAGGTCAATCCGAACGGTAGGACCCGAAACTGAAAGTGTGAGTCGCCAACCGCGAACCTCAGGTACTTCCTGTGCTTGGGATGAATCGGCACATGAAACTAAGAATCCTTGAGGTCGAGAGACACCAACCAATCCTGAAGTTGAAGGGCCTGAAGGACTTGAGAAAGAGTAACCATCTGTGCAGCTGTGCTGCAACGTCACCCGATGTGATAAGTAGGACGCACGACGCCCATAGCCCAGTTATAGTTTTTTCCCCCAGAACGTGTGCCACCAGTTTTCTGCCAGTCAGACACACAAGGCCTTGCGGAACGCAAGCTGCAATCGCAAAAGAAATTCTGCAACGGGGAAAGTAGGGAGGGAGCGATATGGAATATGTCGTCGGGCCATCCCATCGAAAGAACGTTACCAGGTAAGAAAGTAACTTGTTCTTCGAGGGGATTGGGGCCTCCGACCTATTCCATATCTATGACAGACTCTGAAAGTAGTACCAAGCAAGGAGGTGGGAAAAGAATTTAGAACACAAATTTAGCATGCACAATCAAATTGCGGAATATAGGACTGCCTTGCCAAAGGCCAGATCCTGCCCTCTGATGGAATCGAGGGAGTAGTGATGTACAAAAGTATGTACTGAAGCCCAGGTGGCTGCATCACAGATGTGACGAATAGGAACACCCCTCTGCAGGGCAGTAGACGCAGCCACTCCCCTGGTAGAATGGGCCCGCAAGCCAGCCGGAGGGTCCTTACCCTCCAAGCGGTAACACTCGGAGATAGCTAAAATAATCAGAGACAAAGTCTGTTTCGTCACAGCTTGTCCCAAACGCTTTTCAGCGTAACCAATGAAAAGTTGATCGTCCACTCTGACCCGGGACATGCGCGAAATATAAAAGCTCAACCCTCTCCTTGGATCAAGCCTATGGAGCCTCTCCTCTTTCTTACCAGGATGTGAAGGAGGATAGAACGCCGGAAGAACAACCTTCTGGCTCAAATGAAATTCCGAAACCACCTTCGGAAGAAAAGAAGGACGAACTCCAAGGACAACCCTGTCCTTATGAAACACAGTGAAGGGTGGCTTAACTGAAAGTGCCTGTAACTCACTCACTCTGCGAGCGGAAGTAACTGCAACCAAAAACACAGTTTTAAGAGTTAGCAGTCTCAAAGGGCAAGAATGTAAAGGCTCAAACGGAGCACCCATAAGAAACTTAAGAACAAGGTTCAAATCCCAACTGGGCACCAGAAAAGGTGACGGAGGGAACACATTAGTAAGCCCTTTCAAAAAACTGAGAAATTAAAGGAATCTTAAAATAGGAACACTCTCCAGACGAGCGCTTAAATATGGACAGCGCCGCCAGGTAACCTTTAATGGTCCCCACTTGCAAGCCCCTGTGGGCCAAAGAAAGCACACAAGACAGAACCATGGGAATGTCACATTCAAAAGGATCCACATTCTTAACTCTGCACCAGTCACAGAACTTTCTCCAACAGCAACGGTACAGAGACTTTGTTGCCGGCCGCCTGGCCGAGAGCAACACCTCCATCACATCTTCAGGGAGGTCCCAATCCTTATACCTCAACCTTTCAGAAGCCAAGCGTGAAGGTTGAGGGATCCGACCTCTGGATGGAGAACCTGACCCCCCTCCCGTGAGAGCAGATCGTCTCGGTAGGGAAGATGACATGAAGGGCAGATGGACAAGTCGAAAAGGTCCGGGTACCACGTCCTCCGGGCCCACGCCGGAGCAATGAGTATCATCTGGGAACCGAACCTCCGTAATACTTGCGGGATGACGGGACTGGAGGAAACGCGTACAGCAGTGGGAATGACCACTCCACCACGAACGCGTCTCCTAAGGCTCCTTTTGGAGGAAATTCCCGCGAGCAAAACCTATCGCACTTCCGGTTGACACTGGAGGTGAAGAGATCTACATGAGGGGTCCCCCAAAGGGCGAAAATCTGGACGGCCCAGAACTTGAGCTGCATCGCCTCCCTGCACAGAGGAAGTGACCCTGCCCCCCCCCCCCTTTTTGTTGAGGTAGTGCATGGCCACCGTGTTTTCCGTTAGAATCAGGACACTCTTTCCTCGCACAGTCGGCAGAAAAGCCTTCAGGGCAAGCCTGACGGCCCTCAGCTCCAACAGATTGATATGGAGTCTGGACTCCGACTGAGACCAATGACCGCTGTCAACTTGTTGGCATGAGCTCCCCATCCCGTGAGGGATGCGTCCGTCACGATCGTCACCTCCGGCCAGGGCAGCCAAAATGGGGCCCCCTTCATCAGATTGCCTTCGACGGCCCACCACCGAAGATCCTGGGCAACCGAGGGCGGCACCTGAACAGGGTCCGACAGCCTGCCAGAGAAGACCACCAATGGAGCTTGAGTGCCCACTGCAAAGATCTCATCCGCAGACGAGTCTCTGGCACCAGAAGAATGCAGGATGCCATGAAGTCGAGCAGTCTCAAGAACTCGGACGCTGGGAGATTCTGGGCAAGTTGAAACTTGTGCACCATCTGCTGAATGTGAAGAGCCCTCACATGGGGAGGAAAACACTGCCTCAGGGACGTATCGAGCACTGCTCCGATGTACTGGAGCCGCTGCGTTGGTGTCAAATGGGACTTCTTTAAATTGAGGGAGAAGCCCAGCTTGTGAAGGGAGTGGCAGGTGACTGACAGATGATCCAGGACTTGCTCGGGAGAGCTCCCCCTGATCAACCAATCGTCCAGGTAGGGGAAGACATGAATCCCCCCCCCGTTCCTGAGATGCGTTGCCACCACCACCATGAGCATGGTGAAAACTCTCGGGGCGGAGGTTAATCCGAACGGCAGGACCCGAAACAAAGTGCGAGTCGCCAACCGCGGGCCTCAGGTACTTCTTGTGCTTGGGATGGATCGGCACATGAAAGTAAGCATCCTGGAGGTCGAGGGACACCAACCAGTCCTGAAGGACTTGAGAGAGAGTAACCATCTTGAACTTGTCCTTCTTGAGGAGTTTGTTCAAACCGCGCAGGTCCATAATGGGTCTCAATCCCCAGTCTTTCTTCGAAATCAAAAAATAAGGGGAATATCATTCCTTGTTCCTCTCCGCTACAGGCACCAGTTCTATTGCGTCTTTCTCCAGCAGGGCTTGAATTTCCAGCGCAAGGAGAGGATCCGGACTCTTCAAAGAGAGGTTCCCAGGTGGATTGTCGTGAGGCCTCTGCCGAAAAGGAAGACAGTAGCCGTGGGTTATGATCCCCAGAACCCACACATCTGAAGTAATGGCTCGCCACTCTACAAGATACTGCGCCAGCCTTCCCCCAACCGGCGAACCATGGGACCTGGCCTCATGACTGAGTGGTAGCGGCTGCGGCGTTGCCTGTGGCAAAGAGGCAACTGCCCGAGCGGCCTTGGCACCTCGAGTACCCTTGTTTCCACCTCTGGCACTCTTACGGTGGCCTCTTTGACTGCTAGCTCCTCTCGCTTTACTGAAGGACGAGTAATAGCGAAAGGAACCTCCCCTCCATAGCTGTCCCCTAGGATGAAAAGGCAGAGGTTGGCGAACTGCAGCGCCCAACGACTTTGCTGCAGCTTTGGAGGTCTGCAACCTCTCAAGGCTCTCGTCAGCCTTGCTGCCAAAAAGATGTTCACCGTCAAAGGGCATGTTGAGGAGCCGGGACTGCACATCAGGAGCGAACCCAGACTTCCGCAACCACGCAAACCTGCGTATTACGGTGCTTGCCGCCATGGACCGGCTGACACAATCTGCCATGTCCAAACCCGACTGAATGGCCTCACACATGGCATCCTTGCCATCCTGAACCATAGCAAGGAAACCATCCCGTTTGTCCCCTTCGGGAATACGTTCAGCCGCTAATGCAACACAGTTCCACAGAGTGTGTGTGAAATGAGACAAGGCACATATGGAGTTGGCCGCCTGAAGCGCCATACCCCCTGAAGAAAACACTTTCTTCGCTCAGCCGTGAAAACGTTTGTCGTCCCTATCCGGAGGGATGGTAGGATACGACGCCTGCTTTGCCGGGGCCGTAGCCGCCTGCACCACCAAACTCTGCGGAGTGGGGTGCCTGGACAAGTAGCAGGGGTCGCTACTGGCTGGACGGTATTTTCGCGACAAAGACTTGCCCACTGCCGGAAGACTCTCCGGAGCAGTCCAAGCCGCCGCCACCCTTCTCTGCAGAGCCATATGAAACAGCAAAACCGGGTCAGTGGGGGGACCAAGATCAAGAATGTCCGTGAGATCATCCTGAACGAACTCCCCTGGGGGAGCTGACCAACCCAAGTACTCTGTGACCCGAGACATAAGGCGCCGATATGAAGAATCGGCATGAGTGCCAGGCTCCGGCCTACAAAACTCCACCTCCGGAGAGGTGTCCAGTCCACTGGCATCATGCAGTGACTGCCCCAGGTCATCAAACTGGCTATGGCCCGAGATAAGCTCATCTGGTACCGTAACCGGAACCAAGCCGTCATCAGAGCCTTCATCACCCTCTGAAATGTACTCCAGGTGGGGAGAGGAAGACATCTGGGGACCAAAGCAGTGCCTGACCTTAGCCAGAGCCTTTCTAGGGGCTAACCCCGTGCACGGGGCCCCTCCGACACCACTGCCTCGAAAGGCGTTGAGGGCGCCAAACGAGTCAGCGCCGGCGTTGACAGAAACGGCGTCGATGTCGAGCAAATCAGCGTCGACGTCAGCTGCAGCGCCGCCAGCATCGACACAGGCCTCGAAGCCAGAGGTCCGAGCGTGTCTCTCGACGACCTAGGTGCCGACAGCGTCGATGACCCCCGCGGAGGTGGAGCCTCGAGAGAAATCGCAGACGACCTTCGAAGACAGCACAGGATCTCGAGAGCATCGAGGACCGGGACCTGGAAAGGGCATGGAGAGAACGGCTACCCTGTCCGAGCGGGACCTCTCCCACGAGCCGTGCCGATCACTCGAGCCCGAAGGTGTACTAGCGGTGTCTCTCGACCGGTGCCGACCGACCCTACTCTGAGGCGCGGGTGAACTGGTGCCCTGCGATTCAAGAATCGCTAGCATCTGCTTCCCGAAGGAAGCCCATTACTCCGGTGTCGCTTGCATGGAGGGATAAGCGACCCGCCGACGGGCGGAGTCCTCGGAAGAGGACGGGGAAGGCGACCGAAGCTGGTGCTTCTGGGAATGCCTCGAAGAGGCGGAGTGGCGAGACAGACTACTGGAAGGAGACCCACTGGACTTCCGACGATGACACGGAGAGTCGCTCCTCGAGTCATCCGTCGAAAGCCCCGCAGACCTCGACTTCCGGGGCTTAGACACCCGACCTACCGACAGCTTCTTCTTGCGTTCCCGCAAGGCCTTTGCCGTGAGCGACTGGCAGTCGACACAGTCATCCGTATCGTGGGCCTCCCCGAGGCACCAGAGGCAGGCGTTGTGCGAGTCCGTGACCGACATCTTGGACCCACAGTCCCTGCATTTCTTGAAGCCCGGACTCGGGGTTGAAGACGAAGTAGACATTGCCGCGAACAGGTCTTCACAAAAAACCAAACAGGTTCAACGAACCGAGAAGAAAACAGCAAACTCCAAAGAGTCAAGGCGTACCGAGATTCATGAAGCGAACACGTGCGCGGAAAAAACGGAACTGAGGCTATGGTCGTCGTGCGTCCTACTTATCACATCGGGTGACATCGGCCGTCGGAGGAGGTCCTCGGGGACAGCGCATCGACGTCATCGATGCAGGACGCAGAAGCCGAAGATTTTCCGAAGCAGCACAGCTGTGGACATTACCTGTCATAGATATGGAATACGTCGGAGGACCCAATCCCCTCGAGGTGTGATTTCTTCATGGATGTCATCTAAGGTTAGAGATGTTGTTATTCCTAAGATTTTTTCTCTGGGAATGATGGGCACTGGGTCTGGGTTGGTGGATTCCTCTTCTACCCCAATGCGAGATAAAGCATCTGCCTTGCCATTTCGACAACCAGGTCGGTAAGTAATCACAAAGTCGAATTCAGCAAAAAATAATGCCCATCAGAGTTGGCGGGATGATTGAGCCTTTGCCACCTTCAAGTATTGTAGATTGCGGTGATCAGTGATTACTGTAATTGTATGTCTTGCTCCTAGAAGGTAATGCCGCCAAGCCTTGAAGGCCGCCTTAATGGCCAGAAGTTCCCTGTCCGTAATGGTATAATTCAATTCTGGTGCCGTGAATTTCCGTGACCAGAAGGCCACTGGTTGGAGTTGACCCGTTTCAGGATCTTTTTGCGAGAGGACCGCTCCCTTTGCCAAACTGGAAGCATCGGTCTCAACCACGTACGGTAGGTCTGGACGTGGGTGTTGCAGGATCGGGCTGAGATGAATTTTTGTTTTAAGTCCTGAAAGGCTTTCTCGGCCTCCTCTGACCATTGAAAACATTTGTTCTTTCGCAGTAGAGAAGTGATGGGATGTACTAGCTGCAAGAAGCCTGGAATGAAGCAGCGATAGAAGTTCGCAAATCCGAGCATACTCTGAACTCCTTTAATTGAGGTTGGAGAAGGGCAGTTGAGAATGTCGTCAACCTTCCACTAATCCATGCGTACACCATGTGGGGTTAGGACAAACCCAAGGAACTCTACCTCCATAACATGGAAGAAGCATTTATCCAGTTTTGCAAATAGTCTGTGTTGTCGAAGTTTGTCCAGAACACCACGGACGTGTTTCACATGTTCCTGTTCAGACGATGAATATACCAGAATGTCATCTATGTATACTACGACACACACATCAATCAATTCTCGCAGGACGTCATTCATGAAATACTGGAACGCCGCTGGGGCATTAAAAAAGGCCAAAGGGCATCACTTGGTATTCGAATAGCCCGTATTTGGTGCGCTTCCATTCATCCCCTTTCTTGATTCGCACCAGATGTTATGCCCCTCGAAGATCAAGCTTGGTATAAATTCAGGCATCTTTAACTTGGTCCAATAGTTCAGGAATTAGTGGCAAGGGGTAACGGTTTTTAACTGTGACTTGGTTCAATGCGCGGTAATCGATGCAAGTCCTAAATTCTCCTTCCTTTTTAGGCGCGAAGAATAAGGGAGAGGCTGCGGGGGACTTAGATGGGCGAATAAAGCCGTTAGTCAGGTACTGGTCCAGAAACCTTTTTAGATGCAGATTTTCAGGTTTCGTGAGTGCATAGATTCGCTCGCATGGAATCTGTGAGCCAGGTATAAGGTCGATCTGACAGTCGTACGATATATGGGGAGGAAGAGTATTAGCTTGATCCGTCTGGAAAACATCCTGATAGTCTTGGTATACCGGACGTAGCGGATTAGTCAGACTCATGATTGTTGTCGCTTCCTTAACCAAAGGTTTCTTTGTTTGATAACAGGTACAAGCACATTCGACTGAGAAGGTCAGCCTCTTAGCACGCCAGTCGATGCAAGGATTGTGTGATTCTAGCCATGGCATTCCCAGAATTATTTGAAATTGTGGAGCCTTGATTAGATCGAACACGATGTCTTGCCGATGTCCGTCTTGGCACAAAAGTGTCATCTCTGTTGTTGAGTGTGTTACTGGACCCGAAGCGATTTCAGTTCCGTCGACAGTGGTGACTAAATCTGTTATTGCCTTTTCGCACAGAGGAAGATTCATCCTTGTAGCCAATTCTTGATCCATATAATTTCCAATGGCTCCGCTATCGATATATGCTCTGACTGCATGCATTCGGGACGGCTGTTGGTGATTTATGAGGATCATTGGCAAGACTAGGTGTGAGGTCTGAGAGTCCTTTTTGCTCGACAAGCGGACCTCTGTGCTTGTCAGGCGAGGAAGTTTTCCGACTCAGGCTCCGTTTCCACTTTGCCAGCAATCCCGACTGCCTTCTTGGGTGGTTTTACGAGGCAGTCTCGGAGGAAATGGCTGGCTGAGCAGCAATACAAGCACAGGTGTTGTTGTCTTCTTCTATCTCTTTCAGCCTTGGATAACGGTCCACGTACTCCTCCAATCTGCATAGGCTCAGCCAAGTCGGTGGTTTTGGATGCATTCTCCTTTGGGCGCACAAAAACCCGAGTGTCCATTCTAGCTCGATCTACCTTACGGTTCTGTAGTCTATGATCAAGCTGAACCACCAAATCTATGTATTCCGCACAATCACTGGGAGGGTTGACCACTTGAGCTAAAACATCCTTTAACTCCCCTCTTAAACCACGGTAAAACAGAGTTCTTTTGTCGTCTGGCCGATAGGTTTCCACTATCAGTCTATTAAAGGTTGCGATGTACGTCAATAGATCTTGGTTGCCTTGGCGTAGGGACAAGAGTTCATTATCCAATGCCTGAACCTGAGAGTGGCGGGCAAAGAACTTCTCCATGTTCATTTGGAACCTCTGGAAGTCTCGCAAGATGGGATCGTCCCGATTGACTAGAGGTACCGACCAGTCTGCAGCACTGCCACTGAGATACGACAATACAAAGGCTACCTTAGATTGGTCGTTTGGAAAGGCCCCTGGCGTACATAGGAAATGTAGTCGGCACTGGTTTATAAAGACTGCATACCCTTTTGAGTCTCCTGCAAAGCGTTCTGGAGGTGCCAAAGGTACGGCTCCTGGAAGGACTACTTGAACTGGATTGCTGGGTGTAGTCAGAACCGTTGACACCAATCCTGGTAACGGTGTTTGCCCCACCTGGGATTGAAGCAATTGTCTAGCAAGCTCATCGGTACGATCTTAGGCCACAATCAATTCTCTCATTAAAGCATTGGTCTCCTGCCGGGCCGAATGTACCTGGGCCCGGAGTTCCCCCAAAAGCTGGGCTAGTTGGTCTTTCTCAGCGGTTTCCATGACGTCCAGGTAGCGATTTTATAGAAGTCTTCGCATTCTGTCATGCTCACCTGGTCTCCACGGGGGCGTAGCATGTAGCCGTACAAATGATGTCTGCACTGGCGTAGCTCTGGTGGTATGGTGATGTCCTCTCCCCTGTTATCACCCCAGGAGGCGTTTGTCTGCAATGTTGAAACAAGATATTGGGCCTCATTACGAGTTGCCCGGTAAAACCGGGTTCATTACCGGAATGAGCGGGTCCGTGCTCGTATGAACCCGCTAATAGCAGGTGATTACGAGTGTGCGAGCACACGCGTCCCCCTCATGCCGGTAGTGGCAATACCGCCATGCCGCTAAAGGGCCTCCAACTCCCCTATACCGGCATCGCGGGACCCGCCTATAGCGGTACCGTCTCATACCAACCCCTAAATACCGGCATGGTAATACCAGCATGGTAATACCGTGTTCGCCAAAAAACAGACCCGGAAATTACGTCATCGCGTGGGAACGGAAAATGGGCCGGCGGCCATCTTTAAAAACACAATCCATTGCCATCCTCCATAACCACCAGCCGATACTCGGAGAGCACAGTGGAAATCCATAGAGGATGTCAAAGGCTACCAGGAAGACCACCCCCCGGCTGCATAAACATCGTTACTCAGACGCAGAACTCACCATATTAGAGTACACTCTAGCTGCACATGCAGACACAATACAATCCCACGACAAGAAGCGGGAGGTGCAGCAACAAAAGAGGCAAATCTGGCAGGAGGTAGCCCGCAGGGTATCAGCCGTAGGTCCCGCCCCGCGCAGTGTGAGGGACTGCAGGAAGCGGTGGGATGACCTCCGGTTGAGGGTACGCAATATCATGGCCACCAATCTGAGGGAGGCCATGGCCACAGGCGGGGATGCCCACCCCCCTGGCAAATTGATGCCCTGGGAGGAGACGGCCAGCAGATTCATCAGTCCTGAGTCCATCGAGGGATTATGCGAGATGGAGACGGGTGCGGCATCAACTGCGGAAGGAGGCGAGTGACCCTGCATATCCCTGTAGGGGATCTGCATGAAGTAGCACAAGTGAAGTGGTAGAGAGTCTAGGCAAGGCAATGCATGTCCCAACACCCACATGACCATACCCAAATACAGATGGCGGGCCAAACGCTGCCACACTGAAATGCATGCTGAGTGCCCATCCCTTAACCAACACACAGCCAACACACCTGGAGCTTGCCCATGTGATACTTCACACAAACCCAAAATCAACGTCATGTCACCTGCCATGCAGTGAATGCTTACATGCCCCCTCTGAATACCCTGCGTGACACACCTGTAAGACATGAAAGCATGATCAAATGAATAATGAACAGCACCGCCACTGCCATGTCATACAATCACTGATGCCCTGCATCTCTTCTACCCCCCCAGGCACTGATGAGGAAGAAGCAACCCAGGAGACAACTGCGAGGGCATCCACCTCGCACCGTAAGAAGAGGGCAACCGCTGGAGACAAGCAGGCCACACCCACACCTGTCCAAGGGGAGTCCCTGGAAGCACCCGCCTCTACTGGGGAAGAACTTGATGCCAGTGTGGAGCCTGAGGGAGACACCGAGGTGACATGCTCGGCCACCCCGAGCCCCGTGCCCACTCCCTGGCCCCAACACCTGCAGTCACCCACCTGCAGTGAAGTTGATCCCTGCCTCCGTGACTGTGACCTACCCACCTCTGAGGAGTCCAGTCCGGAAAATGCCATCCACGTGACTGCACAACCCACCACTCCAACCCCCTCAGAACCCTGGAGACACGATTGTCGATGGTGGAGGCCCAACAGGAGGCCATGTTAGACCTACTCCGCCAGTACATAGCGGATGGGGAGGAAACCAGGTGGGGTATTGCCACAGCAATTGCAGGGACCACAGCGGCCATCGAAGCAAACACAGCCGCTGTCAATGCATCGGCTCTGCTAATGAGGGACTGCCTGGGGGCGGTGATACAGCTGCTGACCTCAATGCTGCTTCACATGCAGCGGCCACAACTTGCAGGAGGTGTGGAACCTGCCAGTGAATCACCTACTACCTCCACACCAGCTTCATCTGTCCCCACCAGCCCAGTGCGCCACACACGGAGTGCAAGGCACACTGAAATGCCGCCTCTGGACAGGAAGAAGTCACGGAAGTAGTGTGGGGGGACAATGGTAGTGGAACACAAGGTTGGGGGTGAAGGGGTGCATCTTGTGGAGTCTATTGGGGGTGTTGGTGTTTGTTGGGGGGGTCACGGAGGGGGGAGTGGGCACATTTTTGCTGTTGTAAATAATACACACGTTGTGATAAGAAAAATCCATGGCTGGACATTGTTATTTTTGTGTGCATCCATTTAATGTGGTACGGTGTTCAGTGCCCAACTCCAAACATTCCAAGTGTGCATGTCCACATTGGCCCAGTGTCTGACTGACACAAGTCTTTCATAGTGCCTGTATTCGTGAATTAGTGCTTGGCGTACAGCATGGCCATCCTGTGCATCATGTACTGGCAGGGGGGCTACTTCACCTCCGTCTCCGTCCTCACCCGGCCCATGCATGTCAATGTCAGGTGGCAGTGGTACATTTCTCCGGACGCACATGTTGTGCAGCATGATACAGGCCATGGTGATCTTTGCCACCTTCTCAGGCCTATATAGGAGTGCCCCACCAGACCTGCTGAGGCAGCGGAACCGCCCCTTCAACAGGCCAAAGGTCTGTTCAATCACAACACGGGTACGGGTGTGCACACGATTGTACTCCTCCTCGTGGCTGTTCTGAGGGTTACGCACAGGGGTGAGTAGCCACGGCCTCAAGGGATATCCTCCATCACCTGCAAGCAGATTCAAATAGGTGTGTGTCACTCTGAACTGTGGCCATGCACATGTCCCTGTAAGCATGAAAAAATGTTATCCAGGTGCAATCTATACTGTCATGAGGTGTGGTAGTCTGGATGGCGTTCAATAGATGATGCAGGGTGTAATTATGCATGCTGAGGCAGATATGCTGTGGTAGTGCAACAATGTTTTGACTCCAATTCATGCTGTTCATTATTTACTACGCATGGTCACACTGCCCACATTGCCACCCTGTTCATTCATGCATTGCTTGCCATCACCATGATGCCCTGGTTGTGCCTCTTACTTGTTCTCATCTATATGCATTATTTGTGATATGTGGCCCAGTGAAGTGTCATGTACCGTTTGACTGGTTCAGGTCAGGAGTGTTTGGCTCTGCATGCATTCTCCAATAACCGGCTATTCCCACCCAGGTGCAGTATTCCCCCCCCCTAATGCATCCCCACACATCAGTACCCCAAAGCACTGCCATGGGACGGTTGTGCAACGCACCAAGCAGCCAGGCACGTGGTCCGGCATGTCGCTCCATGTGATGGGGTAGCATGGAATTACCCAGTAACATGGCATGTGTTGATCCAGGAAATCGGGCGCAGCAATGGGTGATGATCTTCCTGGAGTCACATACCATTTGCACATTGATGGAGTGGTATTGCTTGCGATTGCGGTAAACCGCCTCTATGGCATGGGGGACTACCAATGCCACATGGGTGCAGTCGATGGCACCGACACAATTGGGCATGCCTGCCAGTGCATGGAAGCCTACTTTGGTTTCGGCTACCTCCTGGGCAGTCCGTGGTAGGGATATGTGGGTGCTTGCGTGCTTCAGGAGGGCATCCAGCACTTGGTTCAGCATGCGTGAAAATAGTGGTTGTGAAATGCCATGCAGCTGGCCCACTGTGTGTTGGTAGGTGCCTGTGGCCAGGAAGTGTAGCACAGACACCACCTTTAGTAGTGGGGGGATGGCAGTGCGTATTCCTATGTGGCTGGCAATGTCGTTCTGTATCATGTCCACTATGTTGGTGATGGTGTCACGGTCCAACGGGTACAGGGTGTGGATCTGCTCAGGGGTTAGGTTGAATGGGCTGGGTCTGGTGCGAGGGATTGGTGGCTGCCTACGAGGCACTGGTGGCTGCGCTGGTGGTAATTGCTGGGCCTGTCTCGCCCTCCTCCTCCTGCGTATCCTCTGTGCTGCCTGTTGTTGCTGCTGTAGTTGTTGTTGTTGCTGCTGCTGTAGTTGTTGTTACTGCTGTAGTTGTAGCAGTATAGGCATGCCCTCCAGTGCCATGATTGCAACTGCTAGTGTTAGCATTTTGCTGTAGGAAGGGGTGTGGTGTGTAGGTGTGCTCCTTTTGTACTGGGCCACTCTACATTGCCTACACCTGTGGGGGGGTGGAGGGGATTGTGGTGTGTGGGTATGCTCAGTTTATACTGGCACAGCCTCCATTGACTCCACCTGTGGGGATTGTGTGCACCTGTGGCAGCTGCCTTGTATCCTGCTTGCTGTTTGCGGGTGGTCTGAGATGCCTGCAGGCCGGCATCGTGCAGGCCGTGATTACCGGCTTCGCGATGCCGGTATTTGCATGTATGCGTGGGTTGGAATTTCCCCCTATTACCGGCATGCCGGTATTTGCTCCCTGAAGGGGCGTGTGTACGCGCCTATGCCGTTACTAGCGGCACCGTTGTTTAGTGTGCCGCTAATACCGGGTTTGCGGGTCGGAATGCAACGGGACGGTAAA
Organism: Ambystoma mexicanum; assembly: GCF_040938575.1. NCBI lineage: Eukaryota > Metazoa > Chordata > Amphibia > Caudata > Ambystomatidae > Ambystoma > Ambystoma mexicanum. Next base: position 1,315,892,552 of record NC_090931.1, on the reverse strand, counting down.
CGATGCCGGTATTACCACACCGGCATCATTTTTGCCTTACCGGCATACCTTGTAATGAGGCCCATTAGCTTTTGAGTAGGGCTGGATTGGTCCCACCTCCTTCAACCTCCTGATGTCCAACTCCTCTTCTGGCTCACCTTTGAGTTTTGTGAGGTTGGCTCTCCGTCCTGCTTGACTTCAGCAGGGGCGCAGTAAGCTCAGTCTTTCCCCGGACACAGTTACTTTGGTATAGGTGCTCAATGTCTTTAATTCCCAAGGTTTAAACATGTTTTGTCTTTCTTGCAGGTGCGGATTCGTACGGAGGTTTGGATGAAGATTTGACTCTCCTAGGATGCTGGGCAGGTTATCTCCAGGTGAGTATTAGCGCACGTGAGTGGCGCTGGATGGCTGAATAATTGTTAGTTTTTGTTTTGTGCACGACTAACCTGCTATTTTCTGTTATTTCTATGCAGGCGTGGCGCGGCCCCAGGATGATGGATGGAAGAACCGCTCCGACGTATTCCTGAGGAATGCAGATGCGCGGCTGAGTATCGGAGGCCTGTGTGGATGCCCTCTTCCCAACAAGCACGGCAATCCAAAGATCAGCTGAAGGTGAGACCGATGGATGAGAATTACAGGTAAGGCCTTTGTCGCTGTAATAACACCTGTTCTTCTCTCCTTCTTCTTTCAGGCACCGATGGATGGAAATCTCAGAACGGACGTGGCTGTAGAAGCCTCGAGGACAGAGCAGACACGGTGAACGTTACGCTGCAGGAGTGCAGAATAACGCAAAGTGTGTTCTGCCTGCAGGGTGTGGCTTAAATAGCCTTGCAAGTAGTTCCAGGCAAGTAGTCCCTTTACCACACCCTGCCTTTCAGGTAAAGTAGTCCCTCGGTCACGCCCTTGATATGCAGAAATGCTCAGCCTCACTAGGCTCAGTAAGTAGTCCATATGGTTCAAACCATCTTATGAGCCTGGCGCCAACGGCGCTAGGACCGAGTCCAGGAGGTTCTGGGACGCTCCTTTGGGGCTTGATAAGCCCTTTTGGGTGTCAATGAATGGGGTGGGCCCATCAGTTCCAGGGGTTTTGGAGCACGCACCATGACAGAGCTTCCCCGGTGGATTGTCGTGAGGTCTCTGGCGGAAAGGAAGACAGTAGCCGTGGGCTATGATCTCCAGAACCCACACATCTGAAGTAATGGCACACCGTTCTACCAGATGCTGCGCCAGCCTTCCCCCAACTGGCGAACCATTGGACATGGCCTCATGACTCAGCGGAAGCAGCTGCGGCAATGCCAGGGGGCAAGGAGGCAACTGCCCAATCGGCTTTGGCACCTCGAGTACCTTGCTTTCCACCTCTGGTACTCCTACGGTGGCCGCTTTGACTGGCAGCTCCCCTCGATCTACTAAAGGAAGAGTAGTATCCCTCCATTGCTGTACCCTAGGCCGAAAAGGCGGAGGTTGACACATTGCATCGCTCAAGGACTTCGCTGCAGCTTTGGAGGTCTGCAACCTCTCAAGGCTCTCGTCAGCTTTGCTGCCAAAAAGATGGACACCATCAAAGGGCATGTTGAGAAGCCAGCACTGTACATCAGGAGCAAACCCTGACTTCCGCAACCACGCAAACCTGCGCATCACGGTGCTCGCCGCCATGGACCGGCTGACACAGTCTGCCACGTCCAGGCCAGACTGAACGGTCTCACACGTGGCATCCTAGCCATCCTGAACGAGGGCAAGAAAACCATCCTGTTCCTCCCCTTCGGGAATGTGTTCAGCCGCCAACGAGACACAATTCCACAGAGTATGCATGAATCTTGCAAGGGCACAAACGGAGTTGGCTGCCTTTAAAGCCATATCCCCAGAAGAAAATACCTTCTTGCCCAACCATCAAAGCGTTTGTCGTCCCTATCAGGAGAGATCGTAGGGTAGGCAGCCTGCTTTGCTGGGGCTGTAGCCGCCTGCACCACCAAACTCTCCGGAGTGGGGTGCGTAGACAATTAGCAGGGGTTGCCACTGGTTGGACGGTATTTCTTCGGTAGCGACTTATTCACTACCGGAAGACTCTCCAGAGCAGTCCAAGCCGCCGCCACCCTTCTTTGTAAGGCCATATGAAATGGCAACACCGGGTCAGTGGGTGGACCTTGGTCCAGGATATCCGTCAGGTCATCCTGCAGAAAATCCACAGGTGGAGCAGACCACCCCAGCTACTCCATCACCCTCGACATGAGGCGCCTGTACCGGGAGGTATCAAGACCACTGGCGTCATGTGAAGATTGACAAAGGTCTTCCAATTGGCTATGACCAGATAACAGGTCATCCGGAACCTCAGGAGGCACAACCCCCTCATCCTCAGACCCTTCCTCTACCTCTGAAATGTACTCCAAGGGTTGGAACAAGTCCACCCTGGGAGGAGGAACAGAGAATGGGTCAAACACAGGCTGCACAGACTTGCCCAGCGCCTTTCTTGGAGCTTCCACAGCTCTCCGGGGCACCTCTGCCAAGTTCTCAACTAAAGGCGTCGAGGGCGCCGATGGGAGTGGCGTCGACGACTTCGACAACTGCATCGAGGTCGGAGCCCCGAGCGTGTCCTTCGACGGACTCAGCGCCAATGGCGTCGATGACTTCCTCGGAGCTGGAGCCTCAAGAAAGTCCCTCGACGGACATGGCGCCAAAGGCGTCGATGCCTTCTTTGAAGGCCTCACAGGCTCCAACGGCCTCGACGGCCTCGAGGACCGAGACCTGGAACGGGCACGGTGGCGGTCATCCTTGTCCGATCGGGACTCTGACCGTTCCCGATGATCGCGCCAACCGCCTGAAGGCGTGCGGGCAGTGGCTCTAGCGCGTTCCTTGCCGGCTCCACTCGGAGGCGCGGACGGAACGGTGCCCTGCGATTCGAAAGTCACCATCATCTGCCAGCGTAATTCGTCCCATTCGGCCGGCGATTAGTCTTTCGTGGGGACAAGCCATCCGGCGTCTGGCAGAGTCCTCTGACGAGGAAGGCGACCGTTGACGGCGCTTCCGTGCATGCCTCGAAGAGGCGGAGAAATGGCGGGACCCACTCCTGGAACGAGACCCCCTGGACTTACGCCGACACAGAGAGTCACCCCTCGAATCGTAGTTCAAAAGTCCAGCAGACTTTCATTTACGGGGTTTGGAAACCCTACCTGCCGACAACAACTTCTTCCGCTCCCGCAAGGCCTTCCACGTCAAAGACTGGCATTCATCACAGTCATCGGTGGTGTGGCTCTCACCGAGTCACCAGAGGCAGATGTTGTGCGGGTCCGTAAGAGACATCTTGGAACCGCAGTCCCGCCACTTCTTGAAGCCCGACTTCGGGGTAGCAGAAGACGAAGACATATTCACAATACAACAATAGAAGATTCACAAGAGAGAACAGAGGCGCGCCGAGATTTCGAAGCAAACACGTTTGTGGAAAAAACTGAACTGAGGCTACGGGCGTCGTGCGTCCTACATATAACATCCGGTGACGTCGACCGTCGGAGGAGGTCCTCGAGGGAGCGTATCGACGTCATCAACACAGGACGCCTACGCCGAAAAAGTTTTCTGAAGCAGCACAGCTGTGGTAATCAATGTCAAAGATGTGGAATACGTCGGAGGATACAATCCCCTCGAAAACAACCTCAGGGCCTAGTGCACTGCCCTCAACTTCAGTACATTGATATGCAGTGAAGTCTCCTCCCGAGACCATAGGCCCCGTATCTGTGAGCCATCGAGGTGTGCCCTCCACCCGAACTGGGAAGCGTCTGCCACAATCGTGAATTGGAACTTCTGCTCCAGCAAGGGCATGCCACTTACAAGATTGGGCGTGCAAGTCCACCACCGAAGGGCGTCCACCATGCCCTCGTCGACCACCAGCTTGTCTGACCATAATCCTCGACCATGCGAACACCTGTCTGTGAGAAACTCCTGCACCGGCCTCATGAACAGACAGAAATTGGGAAGGAGAGGGATACACGACGCCATGGCCCCCAACAGTGACCTGTAACCTCGGACCGAGACCACTGTACCCCTTCGCCACTCACCTGTCTTGGATCGCAACTTGTCCACTCGCTCGCTGGAAGGTTTTACCAGATTGTCCTAAGAAACTTTTGCCCAGAGAAACACCAACTCCCTGGACGGCGTCAAATATGATTTGTCGAAGTTGACGGTGAATACCACCTGTTGCAAAAAGCCCACAGTCGCAATGAGACTCCCTTGCCCGTTCCTGCAACAAACCCCTTACCAACCAATCATCCAGGTAGGGGTACACATGAAGGCCCTCCCGCCGGAGGAAGGCCGCCAGCGGTGCCAGACACTTCGTAAACGTCCTGGGGATGTCTTCAGGCAGAACGGGAGGACCCGGAACTGATGGTGATCGTCGCCGACCACGAAAGGCAGGAACTTGCAGTGGTTTCCCCTCATCGGGATGTAAAAATATGCATCCTGCAGATCTAAGGACGCGAGGAACTCACCCGGTTGCACCGAGCGGATGACATCTTGAAGGGTGAGCATCTTGAACTTCAGGCGTTGTAGATTCTTGTTCAACACCCGAAGATCTAGATTAGGCCTCCATTTTCCATTGGGTTTCTTCACGACGAAGCACTGGGAGAACACCCCCTGGCCTGGTTCTATCACCCCTTTCTCTAGCATGAGAACCACCTCTTGCCGCAAGATTGGAAGATACTGCTGCACCACATACACCAGCGGAATAGGGATCGGAGGCCGCCGAAACTCCGAGTGGCCGAGACGCACTGTGTCCAGCACCGAGCGATCTGATGTCATCTGCTGTCGCTCGTCGACATGGTTTGCCACCCTGCCCCCCAGTATATTGTCCATATGGCAGTCATTGTTGACCTTTTGACTGCCTTCCTTTAGCAGCTGAGGCTTGTGAACCTTTCTTTCGCTGAGCTTGAAAGTCCCTGCTCTCTGAGCTGACTGCACTGATCGCTGATAGCCTTGAGACGAGTAGCTGGAGCGCCCGTAACTTCGGTCTCTGGAGGAGGCAAACCGGGCATTACCCAAGGCTCCCCGAAAAGCTCGAAAGGAGCGAAAAGAGCAACCACCTTGTAGGGAACCCAAAGACTTTGACATCTCGGAATCCTCTTTCATCCCCGTCATCAATCTTTTTGCCGAACAAGTGTTCACCCTCACAGGGCATATCAATGACCTTATACTGGACTTCTGGGGGAAAATTCATACACTTCAACCAGGCCTGCCGTCGGAGCACCACCCGGTTATTAATTTGCTTAAACCCTGACTATGCCAGACCCACTGGAATATTGATGCTGTGGTTGGAGGCCTCCTCCCCCTCCCAAACCAACAGCATTGCCTCCTTACGGTGTTGTTCCGGAAGATGGTCAAGAATCGGAGCTAGCCGGTGCCAAATTTCTCGATCATATCTGGCCGTAATTGCCAAGGAAATTCCTGCCTTCACAGTCATAGCCCCCACCGTCAGGACCTTCTTCCCAAACATATCCTGTTTCCTGGCATCACTGTCCGGGGGCGTAACACATTTGTGTTGGCTTCTGGCCTTTCCGGCAACACCAAAGGTGAGTGTTGCGACACCAAACAGCTAGGGGTAGACTCAGGCGCCTTGAATTTCTTTTCTAGCCAAGCCTTTACCACAGGCTCAGAAAACAGGTGGCACATCGTGCGCCGGCCTTCATGCCACACGTGGTCGAGAATCGGAACTGAATAGACCACATTCCGTTGCTTTCCCATATGGTCGAAGAGATAGCAATCCTTACGTTCATCTTCAGGTGCCAGCCCAAACCTCTGACACGCCTTTCCATCATGGCGTGTAATGCCCCAATATCACCTGGCGGAGATGGTTGTGCCGGACTACTGGGCTGCTCCACCTCAGGGTCTGTGTCCCAGGCATTGTCCCTCATTGGCGACGAAGACACCGCCAACAGGGTGTCACCAGGAGTACTCTCTGGGTCTGAATCAGGTAATTCCCCTTCCTCAGGATGGGTCCATGGATGGTCCAACCCCATCGGCAACAGCAGCGGCTACCGTGCCAGAGGCAACTTACTAGCGGCCACACCAGGCAAACCGTCGACCACTGGCACCGCCGGACTCGGAGGCGGGGCAGCCTCACCTCCAGTTGCCCCAACAAAGATTGGAGCGTATTCAATACTTGTAGAGACAGCAGAGATTGCTGATTAGCCAACGGGTGAAGGAGCGGCTCAGCCCCCACCCCACTCGACGTTGACAGCCTCGCACTCTGCAGATTCAGAGCCGACGGATCAAAAAGCGGCTCTCGTTTCTCCTCCATCCCCGAGGAATCTGAATACACAGCCAGATCTTGCTGCAAAATGTCCATAGGAAGCATGTGCCCAAAGCCAGCGGACTGCCACGGGCCACCCGTTGGCAACAAGCCTTCCGACTCATCTGCGTCGACAACAGCAGTGGCCCACTGTCCGTCAGAGTCGTGGACGGGGCTGATGACACCACCGTCGACGACGGAACCGCAGACTGCACCTCCACCGTCAATGAGGGAATATCCGTTGATGATCCCTGTCGTTGGAGCGGAGGCTTCCACAAGCTTAGCCTTCACCGGAGACCAGACTTTCTTGGAAGACAAACTGGAATGGTGCTTTGAAGACTCTCGGCTGGACGAAGACTTATGACGATCTCTGGACGAGTGCTTCGAGGAAGACTCCTTCGGCTTCGCCTGTCCTTTGTCCTACCACCAGACCCCTTGGACTTGTCAGGCCGATCTGACTTGGAAAGCGAGGAACCACTCACCCCCTTTGAATGATGCAACCTGGACTTAGATGACTTGTAAACTCTCCCCACCTCCAACGTAGTCAACTCCGTCTGTTGATTTTTAGCAGGAGGGTTCAGCAGACGCTGCTCGGCGGTGCTCAGAGGCCTTTTCCGCTCTCCCTGAAGACTGCCCCCCCCCCGGGCTGAACCCACCTCCAAAGCCGGGTAAGTGCCCTCATTTAGCCAACATATGAGCAGACGGTTATGGTCTTTCAAAGTCTTCTGCGAAAACCCCTGGCATATATCGCAGGCATCCCCCGAGTGATGGGGGTAGAGACAGTAGAGATAGTCCGTATGGCCATCTCCGTCGAATACCTTCTTAAGGCCGCAGGCAGTACAAGGTCAAAAGAGACTTTTTCTGGACCACTGATGACATCCTGGCCAATACAAAACAGCACATGCAAACATGAAGAAACACGAGGTGATCCCAGTTGTTTGGAGATGGTTGAAATCTGAAGGGAAGCCGCGGGGGTGGGGCTATTTATTGCAGACATCCTATTGGCATGGCCTAAAGCACCCAAAAAGAACACTGATAGGACACTAATGTGTTGAAGTTTTCCATAGGAAAACACTAAGTTACAGTTAGAGGTTTCCTAGCCTGACGATGGGAAAAATTCACTGCATGTGAATCCATGAAATATCCAATGCTGGAGAAACAAAGAAATGGTCAGACAGATACAGGGTCTGACAATCAGTGGAGTTAAAAATAAGATTTTTACTATCACCCCCATCCATGATGTTCCTAATTTGCGCATGGGGTCCTTATCATGGATCTCAAAGCCACTTGTGAAGAAGCGTTGGGCCAAACACGTGGCGTCCATATCTTCACGGTTATTATAGCATTTATTGAAGTCTCCCAGCACTAAGGTCGCATTATTGGGTTTATTCACGGACAACAGTATTTCGATGAGTTCATCAGAAAACAATGGCATATTATTAGGGGATCAGAGCAGGACAATATTCATGCAATTGTACGGGGTGGGAGTAACCTTTATAAGCATCATTTCACAATTGTTACAACTAATAGGTGTCTGAAAAAAAAGGTTCTCACAAACCAGTATTGCTACTCCTCCCCCCTTCCTCCACATCTCTATTGTGTCCATAAAACATATATCCTGGCGGTGCAACAAGGTGTATGTTAGGGCAACTAGAATCGTGCATCCAAGTCTCTGTTAAGCACATAATGCCAATCTGCTGGTCCACAACATACTCTCATACATTTATGGCATTCTTATCTAGAAATTTGGTATTCAGTAACGCTATCTTGAGAGGCAGAATAAGACTCATCCTTTGTATTCCCGTCTCTTCAATCATCACAGCAGTAGACTCTTTCCCCCACCGCTGAGGGTCGGGGAATTGAATCACTGGCATTGCCCCTGTAAGTACAGTACTTCTTTGGTTACCCATAAGCATAAATAAGTCCCCTCCAAACGGACTGTGGGGGGCAGGGGGGAGGAATCCAGCACGTAAAGGGACCTATACACTACGGCCCATGTCGGGATTATATAAGACTAGAGGGGGACCGTTACCAACAGTGAAAGATAAACGGAGTATGCACCCACTTGGCTACATAGTAGCATATAACAGAGCAGGAAAGGTCAACGCTGGTGCGACTTGCGCCGATTCATGCAGACTTGCTAGTTCCCCGACGTGCCCGACAGATATAGAAATAGTTGCACAGACTACAATTCCACTGGGAACTGTAGTTTGCTGTACAAAGCGTTACAGAGTCCAGGCAGAGGCAGACCACACTGCAGAAGGATAGATGAGGCTACTCTATTAAGGTTTAATGATACTGGTGGGGAAAACAAACAATTAGTGAGCAATATAAATCCTAAAAACAGCTAAAAATTGTCAATTAACATTTTCATATCTAGAAAGCAAAAAAAGCTTAAAGAGTTCGATCAACTCGATGGCAGTGTGCAAAATAGGCTAACATTGCAAAATGCCAGATAAAGGAGCTGCAACTAACAAGACAAACAAGAAATAACATTGATAACTAATGCAACGTAACATCAATAATTTTGATCAGCCAAGATACTTCCACAACATTTAATCATCATCTTAAGTAATTTAATAATAATTTAGCATTCACATAGCGCTACGATCCCTCGGGTATCTGAGCGCTGATTATTATTACCCACAGTGTGTGGTGCTCATTTATCGACCTCGGAAGGATGAAAGGCTGAGTTTGGCCCTGCTGGGATTCGAACATGAATCGGCAGGCTCAGCATGGATATCAAAGCAAGCGCTCTACTCGCTGTGCTATCTGACCAGTCTTGCCTCTTCTTCACTACTTTCACCAATATCATAGTACATCAAAAGTTCTGCCTGGTCTACTACTTATTGTTTGTATTGCCAGAATATTGTCCTGTAAGACTATTGAGACTGTTTGCCTATCTTTTTCTAGCCCGTTCAGGAAGTTGGATCACCGCTTTCTGACAATCATAGTGATAATCCTTCAATTTCTCACCCCCCATCCACTTTTGGTGAGCTAGTTTTATCTACTCTTAATCATGTCAGAAGAGATGACCCTCGCATTTAGCGATGATTATGCTACGGCATTAATGAATGCCATATCCATTATTAATAATAGTGAATTTAGTGAAAATACAGAGAAAACAGATGAATGGAATGAAATTGTCCAGTTGAGAAAAAGATTGATTAGGACAGCGCTACATGGCGCCATTATGCTAGAATATCTCAAAAGTAAAGCTCTCCCTCAAGATTTAACTGTACTTAACGAGCCTCAGCTTTTTTTGGACAACACTAAATTTAAATTACAATGGAGCTATATGGCTAACCGGTGTGGCCGGGATTACTTAATTTTGATAATTGACACGGCCAAAGAAACATCTGAAAAAATAGAGATAGATCTAAAAAAAACTAGGATGATATTAAAAAACTTGTTTCAATTGACAATCTAAAGAAACGAATGGAGGAAATAGACAAAGAAATGAAGGATTTTAAACAAATGAACACTATGGAAAGAATCCAGAGGTAGAAAAAAGATCTCGGTAGGTACAACCATGAGAGAGCATACCCATATACGAAAGAGGGTTATAAAGTACAGGTGACACAAGGAAATGGGACAGGACGCCACAATAGGAGAGTGAGGTTTAGGGTAACCTCATTCAGCTCCAGTAACACCAGTAGCGATCCTGACAACACTGGGGAAGGAACGTCTACAAGTACACCCAGTAGAGGAAGGGGTAACTCCAATTATAAGAGAGGAAGATGGAATCACAATCAAGGTTCTCGTCCTTTTTTATACAAAGGCCCCAACAGGGGAAATTGGAACGGAGACCAGAAACAAACACGCAGCAGCAATCGCTTTTAGTTAACTTGTCCAATTATACCCCAACTGAAATGGAAGTACAACTTCTTAATAAAGGTTTAGGGTATGTTATCTCAAAGCAACACAATCCCTTTCTTTTCTGTACTGACTTTTTTAAAATTCATGCAGAAAATTCATCTAAAAGAATTCTTTGCGAATTCAAGTGAGGAGTCTGGCGAGTCCTGAATGGTGAACCACTCTGGACTGAAAAAAAACTCCACCTTTTGTCCACCATCTTATGCTTTTACACCTGAATCCGAAATTTTGGAGAAAAGAGTATTGGCTTTTGACCCTACCAAGGAATTGTAAATCTTGATTGAAGTGAAAACCGCAAAGCCTGGGAAAGAGGCTGGATTAGTAAACAAGAATGGTTTTTTGAACAATTTAGACACAACGATTCCTACATTTTACTGTCTGCCCAGGATTCATAAGACACTCAGCAAACCCCCTGGTAGACCCATAGTCTGTGGGATTAATTCAATTTTAGAACCTCTTTGCACTTTTTCTGATAATTACCTAAAGGGTTTTGTTCTGAATATGAAATCTATCTAAAAAGACACTAAAGATGTAATACATGTATATACAAATATTCCACAGCAGATAACTTTGGAAACAGTGGAAGAAATTTTGCATACTAGAGTATACCAGGATCCAGTACCAAATTCCTTTATTCTATAGTGCACTGAGTTGGCCTTAACAAGGAATTATTTCGAATTCCAAGGAGTATATTTTCAGCAAATAGAAGGAACCGCTATTGGGGCCACAATGGCCCGAGTGTAGCAAATGTATACGTCGAGGGATTTGAGAAAGAACATATCTACACAACTCATCCTTTTACTCAAAAACTACAATCATGGGCACGGTACATCAGTGATGTTTTTGTAGTCTGGACAGGGACATTTGATCAAGCTAATGAGTTTTTAGTGTGGCTAAATCAGCTCAACCAGCATCTAAAATTTACCATCAATATTCAGAAATTTTCCATAGATTTTTGGGATTTGACCATTTTTCATGAGGCAGGCCGCCTCTTAGAGAAATCTTTTCATAAACCTATGGAAAGGAATTCACTTTTGCATTACCTGAGTCATCATGTAAAGCATCTGAGGGATAATCTGCCCTATTGTCAATTTTTACGACTCAAAAGGAATAACAGTCAGCAAGCTTCCTTTGAGGATGAAGCAGTGTGTAGGTGCTTGGACTTTTTGTACGACGCCTAGTTCTTGTAGTGCTAGCGCTTTAGAGAGTCTGTCCTCCTTGTCGTTGAGACTGAGGTTGAGATCGCCTATGAGGATGGTTTTAGATGTGGTTTTTAGTTTTTCCGCTAGGCTGTGAGTGATGTTTTCATGAAAGTCTTGTATACGGCCTGGTGGGCAGTAAGCCAGATAGATGGTGATGGTAGTGTTTGGGGAGAGGGAGATCTTTACTCCAAGGGAGTCAGTGTTCCCTCCAAGACTGGTAAAGGTTTGTCTGATCTCTAGGTGGTCTTTCACTATGAGTGCAGCACCGCCGCCTATAGTGGTGAGTCAGTCCTGTCTGATGATGGAATAACCTGGTGGGATGGCCAAGGAGAGGGCTGGCACAGCTGTGCTGTGTAGCCAGGTCTCAGTGATGGCAAGGATATCTAGGTCGATGATGAGTTTGTGGATTTCAGTGGCATGTGCTGGGATGGAACTTGCATTGATCAGTACACATTGCAGTGAGGTGGGAGGCGTTTGCTTGGAGTTACTGGGTCCTGGACCCATAGGTGGACTGCGTGGTGTTAGGTTATTTGGGATGGTGGGAGAGCTTGAGATCCGCTGGGAGTTTGGGCTAACCAGTGGTGTGGTGAGTGAGTGTCTAGAGGGTAGGCCTAGTAGTTCGTTCCTGGAGTTGATAGCTCTTGGGCATGTCATAGGTCTAGTGAGGTTGGCGTGGGTAGTTTGAGGGTTACATATGGTGAAGAACGATGGTATGAAGTGAGTAGGGGGGATGGTTGATGGGAAAGGGTGTTTTATGTGGCGTAGTGGAGCAGTGGTGATGGTCACTAGGCAATAGGCTGCTTTGAGGATAGTCGCAATCAGGAAAGGGTTGGTTGATTTGACGTCTTTCACATGGCAGGGAGGGGTGCTTTGCAGGTGGTAGCAAATACAAAATAGGCTAGTTTGGTATCATATACATGAATAGCATTTGGCAAGGAGGGCTGCTTTGGAGGTGGTATCAAATGCAAAATAGGCTAGTTTGGTATCATACACATGAATAGCATTTGGCAAGGTGGGCTGCTTTGGAGGTGGTAAATACAAAATAGGCTAGTTTGGTATCATACACATGAGTGACATTTGGCAAGGTGGTCTGCTTTGGAGGTGTTCGCAGATGAGAGAAAAATAGACTAATGTGACATACGTCATACACATGGATGTGATGCATGTGCCAATTTGATATTTTACACTGGGATAGCACAATATTATACAGAAGGGTAGCACAGTATTATACAGAAGGATAACGTATGGGCAGATAGGGCTGCTTTGAAAAGCTTGGCATTCACGTAGCAGACAGATTGGCATTAGAGTGAATAGGAATGGGTACAATATGCTTATTGATGGTAGCAGTTGGGAGGAAGTTGGCGAGTTAGGGGATTGATGGTGGTCATAAGGGTACTGCGTCGGTGGTAGTTTTAAAAGTTTGCCTTAGATCGGGGTAGCGGTAACCTGCACCGAAAAAGGATGGTGTTGTAAAGGTGTTTGTAACGATGGGGATAGGCAGTGTCTTACCTTGCAAAAGTAGCAAGAGGTGGGTGGGAACAGGTCAGCTGCTTCAGGCTTCGAGTGTCCAGGCTGCGAGTTCTGGATATGGACAGGAGTGCGGGCAGACCTCCAGTCACCGACAGGCACGGACAGGCCAAGTGCCTTATGTATTGTGCCTTGCGTGGGTGCGCTGGCTCACGCCTCCCAGCGGATGTGGAGGTTGTAAATACAGAGCGCAACCAATGCGCTTCGTTGATGGTTGCAAGGCAACCTAGAACAACAAGATAGCGGTGGCCATCTAATGGGAAACCACGCGGTATTTAAGGGGATTTCTGAACCCCAAGTGGCATGCCGAACTCTTGCGTTTTCATCTTAATCTGATAAAAACAAAAGAAACCATAAGAAAATGGCAAAACCTGGACCACAAGGAAGGAGAATGTGATCTTTGTGCTGAAGGTTTTGTTCAGGATACGAGACATCTGTTGATAATCTGTTCAGCCACACAATCTATGCGTGAAAAATACTTCTCTAAATTTGTTCATGATATCGAATGGTTAAAGACTCAAGAGTTCTAGCATAGACTCTCAGCGGGCAAATAAATCACCTTAGCAATAGAATTACTGAAACTTTTGAACAAAAGGCATTTCATAGAAATTACTCTGTAAAAAGGCATCCATGTTGAAATGTAACAAAGGAACAAAAGAAATTTGTCAATTCCAGCTTATATTTTATAAACATTGTTTTTCTCTTTTTCGTTTTCATTTTAAATGAAATTAACTAAATTGTCAAATGTATTATCTATTTTAATGTATTTTTATACTTGTGAGACAACTGTGTAAAAAGTCTATATATGACTAACACAATAAAACATTTTTTTTAAATAAAGCCTTACACTTTCCACAACTTCAATGTTAACTGCTACTACTGAGAAAAGACGAGACACAATGGTGCTGTTTATTCCACACTTGTGATTGCAACATGCAATGCAGGCCATGCCCCCCTCCTCCTTAACACCACCCGTCAGAAGGGTAGCCTTCCTGCCATTCTTGTTCTCCTACTCTGGTTTTAACCAAGTACTGTAATGGGTTTCACCCAATCCTGGTCTTATTTGGCTTAGGCAATGCTTGTTCAGGTCCGTTCTTTCTATTGCCTCTGTTTCTCTGGTACATACACAACTGCATGTTTAACTTTCACCTTTTTACTTTGGCAATGTTGGTTCTCTTCAGCTAGATTCGCTAGTGGTTTTGGCAATATTTTTTGGCTTTGGGTTTTAAAAATATTGCCCTTAAATGTTCGTGGCAATTGTTCTGTCCTTTAGGTTTAAAATGGTTCTGCCACTTCTTACCCTTTGTATTAACGTGCCACTAAAAACAAATGTCTACATTTTTCACCAGTTCGATTTATACATCTACTCTTCAGCCACTTAGTTTCCTTTGAATCAGTTTGGTATTCAAAACACCCTCACTTGGCTATCGGGTGATCACAGTGCACTCCGGGGTCACAGTATGCAAGTGAACTCACTCGGTCTAGCTTGAGCGTCCGCTCGCTCCACTACCAGTGGGTTCTCTGCTTCTTCTACTGTACGCGGACTGGAAAAGTGCTTTGTTCAATTTTCTTTCGTGCAGCGTCTTTCAAAATTGGAGCATTTCTTGCTCCACAGGCTATCAGGTGCTCGCCTGTCCTGCTTTGGGGACAGCGTTCCTACTTCTCTCTTCCCGCTGCACAAACTCTGCAAACATAGTCCTCAGTGGGGAAAGCTTTCAGATCTGTGTTTGCCAATGAAGCCTGCCAACATCAACAAGCAGTAACTGACAAGTTAAGTGTGGTCTGGGTTGGGAATACAGCAATTACTGTATTCTGAAAGCCCCAACACTCTTCTTAGTAAATAGTATTCCTATCACACTGTAGCAGCCTTTAGGTGGTTTTATTTCCCGGTTGTGTTCCATACGTAGACATTCTCCCTCTATCCAGGTATCTCAAATTTAGGTCTTTTGTATGCATTGCTGCTTCTCCAATTTAGGAGTTCACGCTCTGTCCAGGTGATGTTTAGCCATGTGTCACTTTTAGATTGAACTGTGACTATTACCCATGCATCACACTTGGAATTGTGGAGATTAGTCATGCATCACAAAAGATTGGATTGTGTAGATTAGCCACATGGAAGAATTTAGCGAGTAGCCAATTAACTAACCACCCTGCTTCTACTTCCTCAAACACACCACCCAAACATTATACACACCCACTGGGCTAGCAAATCTATACCCTAACATGCACCCAACACAAGTAACACACAAAACAAACAAACCCAGACACTGGAACTTACCCGTACGGACACAAGCCAGTGCGCACAACACTAAATACCAGCAATCTACACATAAAACACACAGACACACCAAACAGTCACACACAAAACATCCCAAGCATTGGACCTTACCTGTTCGGATAAAACAAGCCTGTGCACATAACCTACCATCTGCAAGCCAACACACACAAATGCCAGTTTCTCGTGGTTCTGGACTTATTACTCTTCCCTCCATCTAACCAACCCATCCTCTTTCTTGCAGAGCCACGTGAGCGCCTGAAGACTGCCATTGGGTGGTATTGGTGCGCAGTATAAATCAACATACCAAACATAAAACCCTTCCCGCTGAGTGATCTCGGTAAGCAGAGTCGCTTAAGGGAGTGACCCTCCCAGAACCGGCATCGCTACAACAAAAGTCTGCGGTCTCTGCTTCCCTTCAATCTTGCTGTGGAGTCACAGCTAGCACTCCAGCTTCTGCTACACCTCCTACTCCTGATGGCCTGCACTTGAGGGGACAGTTTATGACTCCCATCCTCCCTCAGATGTGGGCAATTACCACTTATAGGTTGCAACTTGGATTCTTGTGCCTTTCCAGTCCTCTTTGTCGTCCAAGTACTAGTGGTATTATGGGTCTTGAAGTCCCCAATTTTCAATTCACTCCTTTTAAAGAAATAATCGTCATAAACTTTGTTTCTTTCCTTAAGTTCCCTTTCAAAAGGATTATAAGGTTTTACTGCATAGTTTTGCTCTTTAGGGGATGTATGACTTCCAGAATCTGAGCTGGTAAAATTCACAGATTCATCTTCCAACTGGAACTACTGCAACAGCCTCTTTCTCAATCTGCCTAACTTGACTCGTCCGCCTCTTCAACTTATCCAGAACAGGACTGCAAGACTTATTCTCGGCCTTAAGCCCAAAGACCACATCTCTCAGGTCCTGAAATCCCTCAACTGGCTACTTGTGGCTGCAAAGATCAAGTTCAAGACCTTCTGCATCGTCCACAAGGCTTTCTGGGAACTTGGCCCTCATTATCTTCAACTATCTCTTCCAAGATACCTTCCTTATAGAGCCCTCCGCTCTTCCACCTCCAATTCTCTGTGAGTCAGTTGTTTCTCCAAGCAGAGAATGGGAGGGGTAGATCTCTTTCCTCTGCAGGTGCCTCCCTCTGGAATCTGACTCTCTCCACCTTGAGCCGGATCTCCTTAAGTTCTGAAAGCTCCTCAAGACCTTCCTTTTCGCCTCCTCTTTCTCACTCCCTCTACCCTGCTAACCTACCCTTCATCCGTCCGCTGACTGGCTGCATTGTGTCCTCTGAGTCTTACAGGGCACCAGGCCCCCACCTGATCAGTCCCCCTGCACTTACCACCTAGCCCATCTTTCACTGCCTCCTGGCTTACTTGCACTACATCCGGCTGGGTTGCTCCCTCTAGCCCCAGCCTTCCCTGCACTTAAATCAGAGCCCTGCTGCTCTGGTTTCACCACCCCTGTACCCTCAACCCTGCACTTTTTGTTTGTGCACGTTCTCAACCTAAATGACACCAGGCCTAGTAAGATTGTCTTGTCTTCCCTTATTTCCCCCTCACTTGTCTGGTTGCGCCTTGAAACACTTGCGTGTAGGCGCATAATGAATACCAAATCACTCAAAATTCCCTGGTTGAGAGCTTTTACCTTTACAATTATGCTTTACCTTGGGAGAATGTTTTCTACTTCCAATACAGAACTGATCAAAACAGTTCTCATCACCCTTAGCTTTGGGGGAATAGCAGCTTCTTCTGGCAAGAGGCTATTATACACTCCAGTATTATTGCCTCCTCCTCTTAACAGGAAGAAAAATACTGAGTCTCACCCAACCGAGTCCTGCCATTCCCTTGTGGACCTTCTCTTCCCGGTGATCCTCCCAGCTAATAACACCCCCAGGGTCAGGATCAGGTAACGGCCACCTTCCCCTGGCCACCTCAGAGAAGACTTAAGGTAGGGTTTTTGGGAGCACAAAGCAGGATTCATCATAGTACTGCCTCTCTTCCTCTGGTTACCATAAGCACACATCTTTGCAAAGTGTAGAGGTTGGCTTCTCACTCTTGCTCTTGCTCTTTCAAAACTCACAGTTAATACCAAGGTATGGCCTCCCTTCCCCTGGATATCAGATGCACCAGTGTTCACAAGACCATGAGGTTGTTTTGTCACTAATGGTGTTTCAAAGCTCAGAGTCAATACCAGGGTACTGCTTCCCTTCCCCTGGATACCAGATGCACAAGGCCAAGACGTAGTTTCTCTTCACCTGACTTTCCACATTCTCCACAGAACCCCCGGTTACCATGCATATAACAGTCCACACACAATTGAGTGAGAGCCCCAGATTAACAATCTTCTTGCCTGGTATACTCCCCTGCCAGGTCATTAGTAACTCTCTTTCATAACCTTCTCAACAATACTGAGGTGGATGATTCCCTTCCCCTGGTCACAATGTTCGCACTTCCATAAGGATGCTTTACCTCCATTGGTCCTTCAATGCCTCTCAGCAACACCAGGGGGAATGACTCCCTTCCCCTGGTTACAGAATTCACACTTCTCTTGGTTCCTTTCAATGTATACCATCATAGCCCATATTCTTACAGAATTGACTTTCTAGTTTGTCAGGTACTGAGACTATGAAGATTATGAAAGATGCAGTAATCAAAACAACAATGGTTACTCTTGACTGCTCATTACATTTAGGTGGTATGTCTGGTTCACTAAGCTGCCAGGCTTCTTTTTCTTTTTTTCTCTTTTTCTCTTTTTCTCTCTGTCTCTCCCTCTCTTTCTCTTTCTCTTTCTCCCTCTCCCTCTCCCTCTCCCTCTCCCTCCTTCCCTCCTTCCCTCCCTCCCAGCATCCACTCACAGAAGGGTTTGCCAGTCCGTATCTCAAATGGGTCCCTGACCCTTCTTTGACTATCCAGGGCCTTTTGTGTTTGACCCCAACAGTGCTTTGATGTCCCAATCCCTTCCCGAGGGCTCACCGGTTCGGTCTGTTGACTTCTTGCCGCCCCGCTCTTGTTTGGGTGCTTAGACAGCTCTACGCTGGCAGAGCAGACCTCGCCTGCAGGTGCACTGTGTTCCTCCGGCGTTCCAGCTCCCTGGAGAGTCAGAAAGCCTTTCCTACTGATTCCCGTCATCCTCCCTTCTCACTGGAGCTTTCCTGGACATGCCACTCTTCAGGGACCAGTCTCGTCTGTTCCTGCTTCCTTTCGGTTCAACTACACACTGGCTGCCACACCCCCAGTACTTACCAGGAGCAAGTCTCCTTACCAATTCTCCTGCGTTGATTTTCAATGGTATTGGACCAATCGCATGCGAGAAACAACTAGACTATACATGCTGAATTTCAGAGTTGCTGAGCATTCCTCGGGGGGGCCTCTTCCTCGTCTCATTATTAGCAGTCGCCCAGAATAGAGTCTGGTTTTTCCTTGTCACGGTACCTAGGAGAATGTCTTCCCTCTATACCTCAGCATAGACTATGGAGTCATGGGGAACAATGTTAAGGGGGTCGGGTCTGATGTATAGAGAATATACCACTTTGTCCGTTGGTAGTCATCCCTATTCCCTCCCATGTGATACTTCCCCATTTCAACAGCCCCAGGGGGACTCTGAGTGTGGCTGCACCGCCCTGGCCACCCGGTAAAGGGCTCCCCCCAGGGGAACAGGGAAGACATCACCAGATTTCTCACATATGGTAGATGACAAGGAGGAATCGTGGATGCAAGTACTGCTATATAATGTGTGATGCTGCAGTGACCGTGGGGGGAGGGAGCCTCCGATTCATCACCAGGAGAATCTCTTTTCTCCTATGGCATCGGTATAGGTTCCACTGTAACTGGCCCCAAAACAAATGGTTGTGCAGAACCAGTCTATATTAGGATTGTGAAACGCCTACTATGGCGTTCTAATAATCACCCCAAAAAGAGGTGCATCTATGAGATCAAAAGCAAATGTCCAGAACGTTTTGGGATCCCCATAAACCATTCCAGGGGTGCAAGAGGAAACAGGGAGAAGGAGCCCAGTCCCATCCCTTGTGGACCAAGCATGACTGTAGGTGCAGCAAACAAAGCAGCTTCCACCCCCTGACCTAATTCAGGGGCGGCATTAGGTAAGGGGTTCTGGTTGTGCTGGACTTGGTCCAGGCACGTATGCAAGGCACTGAAATCCACATGCAGGGCGGCTAACACCTGTGTGATGGCTGCAACTGGGTCTGGAGCGTGACCCATAGGGGAAGTACATGAAAGGGAAGGCTCCTCAATCTGTCCCAATACTGAGATTGATGGTTCGCTGCTAGTCCCCAAGCCACCCAAGACTGTGATATTAGAATGTATGCTACAGTCTACGATAGAAACCCCTCATTAAGGTGGAGAGGATAACAAACCGAAATACATCACCAGAGGCTGTAATCGAAAACAAGCTCACATCAATATCACATAGATGATAATGAACCCACTTACCAGCAGAGGAAAGTAAAATACCTGAAGACCCACAGAACTTGGGACCCTTCTCTCAGAAGACAAAATGGAATGTGGTGTAATGAACACACTTGAGGTTTGTACTCCAAATAATAAAGGGTAATACTTGCAAGCTCTACAATGTTCATAGTATTCCATAAGTAAACATAATCCAAAAGTAATAGCGGGAAAGAAAAATTGTTCACAAAAGTCTGTGACAAAAGGAGTTTGTGTCCAAAAAAAGCAGTCTGTGTCCAAGAAAAGCAGTCCGTGTCCGAAAAGCAGTCTGTGTCCGAAAAGAAGTCTGTGTCCGAAAAGAAGTCTGTGTCCGAAAAGAAGTCTGTGTCCGAAAAGAAGTCTGTGTCCGAAAAGAAGTCTGTGTCCGAAAAGAAGTCTGTGTCCGAAAAGAAGTCTGTGTCCCACATAGATGCAACAAACCAAAATCACTACTAATCCAGAAATACTTCTTAACGAACTTGGAATCCACATGACAAAGACTGCAAGAAAAGAAGAAGGTACTCTAGACGGAGTACCCGCGTCTGCTCGATGAAACTGGCCAGACAGGAAACTGTTGAAGAGTGCTAAACTCCTGTTCCCATCATTGTTTATTGCCATACGCGTGGTCTGGTGTCCGCATGAGGCGCAGCGACCCCAGCCATCTGGGATTAGTAGTGTGGACTGGCATTGTGGCCGTGAGCAGCCGACCAAATTGCAAACACAAGTAGTTAGCAGGGTATGCTGCACACCTCAGGCCATATGGGGTGACTTTGTGGGCACCCTGTGGTCTGGAAATTCTAACACCAACCTGGAGTCAACGATAACCTGGTCAAGTGACCAGCTCATTTATACGCTGCACCAAATCTCATAATTTTAGTTTTGATTAGTTGATTACTAGCTTATTGGCCACATGATGCTCATTTAAGGTATACAACCCAGGTTGGAGGTCCAAATACATTAGAGCCAGAAAGACGCATCAGCAAATGTAAAACATGAAGACAAACTATTTATCCTTCAGAAAAGTGGGTGGTGAGAAAGCGGTCTGCTAGACTCAAAGCAAAGAATATACCTGTCATGATCTCTGCTTCCAAAAGGTCAGGGTTTTCCCAACTCCCTTGGAAGCAGATCCATAACCCAGGTTCCGAGGGCCAACCAGTCCCAATTGGGACCTTTTGGACCCAGTCCTGGCGCCAGTGGCACCAGGCTCATAAATGTGCCCAGTCCCAGCGCTGGAAGCGCCGGGCTCATAATGCTTGGGTGGACTTACCTGCAGCAGACCATGCTGCTTACTTGCCTGCCAGCTGAGCCTCTGATCCTCTTCTGTTTGGAACTACTTTTCCTGTTGGGTGGGGCAGGAGCCACTCCCTAGATTCAGAACACTGGAACTCTTCTGGAAAGCAGGAACTCTTTTCTTACCTAGGCGTGGCTGTGGAAGGAGACACCTAAGCACTACAGGAGGCTATTTAAACCACACCCGGTGGATGAATCTTGCTTTGCGTTATTCTGCATCCTCTGCAGCAGAACGCTCATCGTGTCTTCTGCATCGGATCCTGGGCCTAAGGAAAAAGGCTTACCATCCTGAATCCAGTCTTCAGCAACACCTATAAAGACAAGAAAGAACAGGTTAGCATTCCGGCATCTGAAAGACAAAGGCTTACCTACTCTTCGTGCGCTCCAGAGGTCTTCACACTGCATTCCGGCATCTGAAAGACAAAAGCTTACCGACTCTTCGCACGCTCCGGAGGCCTTCGGCGCTGCATCCTGCATCTGAAAGACAAAACAAGGTGCGTTTAAAGACATTGGGGAACTTTGATACTCACGTGCCATTACTCCTTTCCACATCAACCCCAGTGGGTATTCCGGCACCCTGCAGCCGCTCCGAACTCGTACCTGCAAAATAAAAGACAGTTAGAGCGCATCGTGAAGCAGGCAACAAGCGCTTACTTACGTGCTTCCAGGCGCTTCTATTCATCATACGGACTCCATCTTCAACTCACTTCAGCCCGTCATCCGCCATCGCCGGAACCTGCAAAACAAGAGACATCATTGCTAAAGACTTTAAAGACAATAGAATTACTCGAAACTTACCGTTCGTGCAGTAAACGACGGACAGCAGTCCTCTGAAGTCAAGAGGCCTGCGCTACCGATCCAGTGAAGAAACTGGTTACAGCACCCTGCCCCGAGGCAGATGGAGAGCTCGGCATTCACTTACCTAAGGTGAGAGCGTTAACCTTTGGGGGTCTACAGGAGAGCAAAAAAGGGAAGAGATAGGGACACCCCAATAACCCCAGTTCATTAATCCCATATTTTCTGTCTGCAGACATCTTACTCTTGAAGTCAGGCATACAGTGCACAGAGGTCCAGCCCAAAGAGCCAACCGGGTGCTACACATCACCTTTGAAGATACGGTAGTCGCCCAGTCAAGACCGGCGCCTCTGCGAGAATCAGGTGAGCGTTACAATACCTGAGGTCTAAATAATGAAAAGTAAGAGAATTTAAAAGGAATCTGTGACAATGGCAGGAAGTACTAGTGATGGAGAAAATGGCCGACCCATCCATCTGCTATCTTGATGCCCCTAAAGAGCAAAGGGAACCTAGGTGAAAATAGGAAAAAGCACCCGAGAGGAAAAAGTTAGATTGAAAAATAATCCTCAAGCTGGTCAATGCAGGTATTCTTGATATCCGGAACAGTAAAAATAGACCTTAAATTGTCCACCCAATGCAAAGCCGAAACCAACCACAAAAGACAAGTAGAAGGAAACCGCCGAACAACAGGCAAAGGATGTTGAGCACAACAGCTTGACTAGGATACATGGTGATGTTCTGTGCTTATCTTAACCCCCTTTATAGTACCTCATGAACTGGAAGACCTTGATGACTCCAGAAGTGATCACTGCCATATTGCCCCTGGCTGCATCTATTGTCAATAGTGCCAGCTATCGCCTTTGGTGAGGTGCAGTCCTTCTACGTGTATGGTGAGCTGACCATCGGTAGATTGGCAGGGAATACATCAAAGGACAGCAGAGATTAGGTGGGTAGACTAGTGCACTGTGGTTGCTCAGTGACATAGCCACTGCTATATGCTATCACCTATTTTACTTCTTTCTTTTATTACACTGGCAATCCTTCCATCACGAGAATAGCAGCATATAGGAAATGCAACAGACTTGCTTGCGATACAGAGCATGTAGATGTTGGGGTGTGAGGAAAGGGCAACAATGTAGTTTATCTATTTGAGGACCGAGACACTGAGGGTGAACATCAAGGAGCAGATCAAATAAACAGCATGCTGCGAGGAACTCGAGGGCGTCCTCACTTCTTTTCCACCTGAAACCACCTCTCAGATAGCCAGGGAAAGTTGGATCATGACCGTGGGGGTAGATATGCGAGGGAGGATCACCTGGGTGGAGGGAACTTGGGGAGAGGGGAGTTGAAGTCCCTAGGTGAGACATGGTATTCCCCTTTCCCTTTTCGCAAGAAACCATATACCCCTCAATCCTTTGTACGCTGTTAGCACTTTCCCTTTTCTTATGTCCAAACTATTCCCCAGAAACCTCACCTCAATAATGTGACGAGGAAGAAACCAACTAGGAGGACACATCCTCATTTGATTGATATAAACACATGCCAAGACAGTACATAATTATACATACTTTCTTTATTAAATCAGACAGTCGCAAACAACATTCTGGTACTGAGACAAAGAAGAAGGCTATGGGAGGTACATAGGCAGAACCACCAAGCATGTCCACATAATGGAGTTTACCATATTCAGACAATTGTACTTAATGACCCACACCTGGGGTCACTTAACATACCTAACCGATATACAAATGCTCGCTGCATGGATGGAAGAGGAACAGGCTGGAGGAGGGTGCTGGAGACCCAGGTGCCAGGAGCCGTGGTCCAGCAGGAGAGCGACGCTGAGGCCATGGTCAGCCGCAAGAGGGTCTGGATATCCTGCTACCCTCCTGAACGGTCTCCGCAGCAGACCCTGTGGTACTCCCACTAACCCCAGTCCCTGTGGGAAAACAGGAGAGCAAACAGCGCTCTCTGTGTCTGCTGCAAGGGAGTGGCAAGGCTCAGGGAAGCCGGAAAGCAGAAGGAGCCTTGAGAGGCCCATTGCGAAGGACAACAAGCAAAAGGGAGATGCTGTGTGCGACCAATGAGTGGAAACCAGGGAAACTCTCATACTGGTGCGCTCCAGTAACTTGTAACAAAGTCCTTTTGAATACCGAACAAACCTGAAAGTTATTGTAAGCTCTTTTTGAATGTCGCATAGAGTAAAAAGCAACTTGAGCGCTTGTGAATTGAGTGAAAGAAAAGTGATGCATGTAGCAGATATCATGGAAAGTATTATATGAAACACAAGTATTGGCAAAGTCAAGAGAATACCAAGAGGGATATGAGATGAGAAACCAAGTATTGGCCCAAAGCTAAATGGGCTCCAGAAATTGCAGGTCAAGAGGAAACCTGTGTTGGCAAGAGTCAGAGGAATACAGAAAAGTTTAACAAAGTGCATGGTGGCCAACCAAGCCACGGTTCAGTGTCAGAAGAGTTTGACACTGGCTAATCAACTAAACATCACTGTCAAAAGGAAGCAATGGCTAATTGTTAATGGAAGCAGTCAAGAAGGGGGCATCAGTTGCGAGACCTGCAAGGGTGGACTGTGTGGTCCGACAACTACACCTAGACCAAGTGCTCCTGCATGGAAAAGCCAATGAAAGTATACATAAAGAAGTTTGTGTTTTGTAACAAGCGCCTACTTAATTTTGTAGTCAAGAAAAAGAATTGCTGATGTGAATTGGTGAAAAGTACTGATATCAAAGGAAGTTAGGAAGTGTCCCAATGAACTCGGTTGTTTTTTAAAGCTGGAAAATGTGAACTCTTGGGGAAAGGAACCCCAATATATTGTGAACTGTTTTGAACTTGGGGAAGGGGAAGCTGATCATAAGTCAAGAGCTGCAAGAAGCTCTGAACTTTCTTTTGAACCCTATTTTGATGCTGACATTCCTACACATTGTATACAGTTAGTTGTGAGGGCAGGTATAGGTTTTGGACACAGACAGACATTTGATTTGGTCTTCCTGACACAGACTACCTTAGTTTTCGCTGAGTAGGGAAATCCTGCCTTAGCATAGGGCAAGTTAGGCCTTACTCCATCCTGCCTTTTAAGTTAATAAAACTTTTGAGGATCAATTTTGAATCTGTTGTCCGTGTCTACTTCTTGATGCCTTCAGAGCGCCACAGCGCTCACTGCATGTTCGTTAACATATATCACGCAGGATATTTAACAGATTATAATGTTATGCAAGCAGCAGCCTTTTTGCACCAATTGGCAGGGTGCTGATGGTACGCACTTGTTCTGCACTCCGGGACAGTGGTGGGTTAGAAGAAGGATATGGACACAAGGTGGACATGGTCACTTATTTTATTTAAATGATAAAGAAGGGGGGCGCTGTTGCGCTCAGTGAAGATGGCCACCTGATCTTCGGCTCCGTCCTGTGAGGCACCTTCCTAACTGAATTCTCCTGTTTGCCCCCACGCCACGTTTATCCGATACTCCAGAGGGGCTGCTGGGGAATCCAGGCACCTGCTGTCCAATTGCCGCCCTCGGTGCCACTCCTGCCGCGGAGATACGAACCGCCGCGGGCTGAGCGGGAGCGGGTGCCTCCCTAGCCCCGCACTTTGATCCGTGGGATCGCATCGGAGTCCCGCGGCTTGTGGCCTGTTGAGGGGGAGGAGCGCTACACTCGCTCTCGCGCTCGCCCTCCCCCGCTTGCTGCGAGGGCGGCTGGCGCCGTTCGCTGATTCCTGCAGTCTCCCGACCCGGCCTCCAGAGCTCCGCTCCGCTGCTCCCGTCCGGGGCGGCGTGCTGCATACCGCCGAACCCGCGACGGTAGTGGGTGATACCCAGGCCCCGCTCCTGTCCGAGGAGCCGCGCTGGAGACGGGCGGCTCGCGGCCCACTGTGGGTGTGGGCGCTCTGCTCGCTCTGTGATCTCGCCCTTCCCCGCCTGCTACGAGCGCCACTGGCCTTGTCCCCTACACCAAAGGGACCCCCGCACCGGAATCCAGAGCGTTTCGCTCCGCTGCCCCGTCCTGGGCGGCGTGCTGCATACAATTGAGCCTCTGCTCCTTCATGCGGTGAGTCGCCCCGAGCCCCGGTCCTCACCTTTACAACTCTTATACACCTGGGGCCGCGGGTGTCTCCTGGGCCCCCTGGCACGTGGTGGATGCACCTCAAGTCCTCCTCAGACCCAATATACTGCACCATAAGCATTTCTCTTGGCCCACGGTTGGAGGTCTGGATCACCCTCGGCTGCTTCTCCTCCCGCACCTGTGTGCACTGTGACCACCAACTATTAACATTCCTGGTTCCATTTCTCCGGAGACCCCAGCTTCCCTTGATGCCCTACTTCCACCGACCGCTTCACTGCGTTTCATAGAGGCATTCCTCTCCATTGGCTTATCCCCTCGCCACCAACTCCTTTTCAGACCTGCTTAATGGGGTAGCCGGCACGTCTATCTGTCTATACGGAGATATCCTGTACTCACCCGCCGAACCTCCCGACTGGTGAACCTAACTCCGGGGCCACGCTGGGGGCCACTCCACTTGCCTTCAGTGATCTGCACCGTATACCACCCGTCTCATTGCCTTCTATTGTGGTGGTCTACTACACCAGATCAACGTCTACGACCCTGGCCACTTCTGCCTCCACTGCTGGTCACTATCACCCGAACCCTGACCACCCCTACGGACCTTACGGTGAGGCACTCGGACCCCCTCGGCGTTCACCGGCTCCCTCGTGCTCCGGCGGAACCCCAATCGGAGACGCCATATACCTGCCTCCCTGGCACCCTGCCCGGGCCTCCCGCTCACACGTTTCCTGGACGACCCCGGTGTCTCCCCTTGTGGCCCTACCCCCTCTCTGCTGAACTTGGTTGTCCCCCCTACCGGCGACATGTCGACACGAACTGGCAAGAAACAATCCTCGATCAATATCTTCACGAAACCCTCGGGGACCCCCGGAGCTGAGGCGCCGTCACCGGAGCCTTCCCCCTCACCGGTGTCGGAACCGTCCGATTCCCAGAAAATGATGGAGTTTATCCGAGAGGGGTTCACCACAATTCATAGTAAACTCGATGACATGAACGGCACGATCTCCTCCATCAAAGCACACATGGAGAGGACTGATAGTCGTGTCGCCGAGATCGAGACACGAGTAGGCACCGCCGAGGATGCTCTGGGTTCCCTCCGAGCAGAGGTCTCCACGCTGTCTACCCGCATTACGGAAGTAGAGAAAAAGAATGAGGACCTCGAATCCCGTTCGAGGCGCAACAACCTCCGCATAATTGGTGTGCCAGAGAACAGTATACATGAACCCATGGAGGATTACGTGGAGAGCATGCTACTCCAACTCCTTGACTCCCCCAAACTCTCCCCGCAGTTCGCGATCGAGAGGGCCCATCGATCACTTGCGGCGAAGCCCAGACCTGGAGCACCCCCACGACCGATCATAGCCAGGGTCTTAAACTTTCGCGACCGCGATGCACTCCTTAGGGCAGCAAGAGCCAAGGGGGACCTTCTTCTGGGCGCAGCCAGGATCCACTTATACCCGGATTTCTCTGTATCAGTTCAACGTGAACGAAAGACTTTCCTGGCAGTGAAGAAGAGGCTGCGCGACCTCCAGGTTAAATATGCCATGTTATACCCCGCTAAACTGCGCATCGAACACTCAAATCGGGTTTACTTCTTCACATTACCCGAGGAGGCATCCAGGTTTATCGATGAACACTTTCCCGGCTGAAACATCTTCGTGCTAGTCACTGGTATTGGCTCGACACAGGTCGCTCTAACTGTGGAACGGACACCGCCTACCCCGGCCTTATTCCTTGTTTGCGTTTTAGTCACTCAGCTAATACTTGATAAGCTTCCTGTTTAATGCCTCATTCTCACTATTGACAAAAGTGTGGGTATCACTGCTGTTGTTGTTCACTGAGATTGTTACCCCCAGTTTTCACTGACTTATCACAACATGGCCGGGTGCCTGGGCAATCTCTTGTTCGCCCCACCCCCCTCCTGGTTGGGCCCTGGACGCCCGTCAAATGCTTCTTCTCCCCTTGTTCACCTTCTTTGGGATTCCCTTGCAGCTCTCGTAGTTGTGCTAATATGCTTCCCGGTCCAGTTGATCGGATACATGTACACTTTCACTCCTGTTCTCTTGGTTCACCACATGCTGTCCATTCCCCCACCGTCACCCATGAGGCCCGCCCATGGGTGGGAGCGGGTAATACTTGTGGGCTTTATGTTTATCCTAAAATTGCCTCATGTTCGGAGCATCGCCGCCAGGCCAACACACAGGCCCCCCAGGCGTTGATGCCATCATGTTTGTTCGGGTTGTTTGGGTATGGGATGTTCATCCCTTCGTTTGGGGGAGGGATGTGGGAGGGAGAGGGGGGACCGGGGTTAAATGTTAAAAACAGCTTGGTATTCGCAGAAAGGGCAGAGCTCGCAACATCGTGGTCCCGTCGGCGTTTTGGACTGGTCCACTGTGGGCACCATCATTGGGGAGCACATTTCCACCCACCCGTATTTCTCCATGGCTACACCCGGGGGGTCGAGTGAGGAAACCCTGACATTTATGAGCTGGAACATTCGGGGTCTGGGCAATTATAAGAAAATGAGGCTACTACAACTCCAGGCCGAACGACACGGGGCTAAAATCCTCTTCCTTCAGGAGACACATGCATGCGCAGAATACTGCGAAAAATTTGCTAAATCTTGGGGTCCCCAAAGGTACTACACCACCTATTCTACCCAGAGCCGTGGAGTTATGACCCTTATTCACAGAAACCTTAGATACAACCCTATCGCTACGATTATAGACCCCCTGGGCAGATACGTTCTACTCCATGGTACCCTACAGAATAAGGAAGTATTCCTGTTGAATATATACGGCCCCAACATTGATGATCCCGGATTCTACTCGGATCTTATAACTCTCTTAGATGGCTTCCCTCTGGTGCCGATTCTCTGGGGAGGGGATTTCAATACAATATTCGACGTGGATCTGGACAGATCTGGCTCCAGACCCCGTCAGCTCTCCAGGGCAGCTTACACTACACTCTCCTCTCTTCCCCGGTTGTCCCTATTTGACGCATGGAGGCTTCTCTACCCTGATTCCCGCTCTTATTCCTTCTATTCCTCGGTTCACGATTCCTTTTCTCGGATTGATAGATGGTTGGTGTCCGATGGACTAATAAGGAGTGTATCCGGCATGGCGATACTCCCCAGGACCCTATCTGATCACTCCCCCGTGACTGTTACACTATGCTGGGGCCCGGATGGGGGTCGATCCAGATGCTGGAAAATGAAACCGCATTCCCTACTCGATCCGGTATTTAGCTCTGAGTTGGAGTCGGCGATCGAGGAGTTCTTCGAGATCAATACCAACTCCGTGTCCTCACAGGCCACCCTTTGGGAGTCCTTTAAGGTCTACATCAGAGGCATTGCCCTCTCCAAGGAAAGTGGTATCCTCAAAACCATTCGTAGGGAAATCGCCGAGAGCGAGGCCACGTTATCTTCACTGGAAGCTCAGTATTCCCTTGACCCTACCTCTGTAACCCTCGCGCTAATTGGCACTGAATTGGACACCTTCCGCGCCCTCGCGGACCGCGAGCTGAGGTTTCTTGATAATCCTGGGCGGGCGAGGAGGTATGGTGAGGGCGAACGCCCTGGCCGTCTCCTAGCTAGACTCCTCCGCCATGAGTTTGGTTCCCCACCCATTCCCGGAATTCAAAGGCCCGATGGATCCATGGCCACCTCCCCCGGGGATGTCAATGCGGAATTCCTTTCCTTTTACCAATCCTTATATGCACACTCTGACAACGCCACCGATTCAGAGATCGATGCTTATCTTGATGGGCTCCCGCTCTCGGTCCTTTCTCCCGACACCATCGGATCCCTTGAGAATCCATTTACCCCTGAGGAGTTCTCGAATGCTATAGACTCTCTATCCTCGGGTAAGACCCCAGGCTCAGATGGTATTCCTGTTGAGTTTTATAAACATTTCAAATCACTCCTGCTCCCCCACCTGGTGTCTCTTTGGGAAGAGTCGGTGGAGGCGGGCCAGTTTCCCCCTTCTCTCCGCGAAGCCACCATAACAGTCCTACTAAAGCCTAACAAATCCCCCACTCAATGCGGCTCTTACCGCCCGCTTTCACTGATCAACTGCGACGTTAAGATTTTCGCCAAATCACTCGCTTTACGTCTGGTTCCCTACATGCCACATATCATCCACCCTGATCAAGCTGGGTTCATCCCGGGCCGCTCCACCTCCTTAAATCTGAGACGCCTCTTTAATATCATAAGTAGGGTGAACCCGGGTACACACGCGGTGGCCGCGACCTTAGACATGCAAAAAGCTTTCGATTCAGTCTCGTGGAACTACCTCTGGCGGGTACTAGATAAATGTAAATTTGGCCCCACCTTCGTGTCCTGGGTCAGACTACTTTACTCCAACCCTGTCGCCAGGGTTTGGACTGAGGACCGCTGCTCCCCTCTATTCCAAATAGCTCGGGGCACCAGACAAGGCTGCCCCTTCTCGCCCTTAATCTTCACCGTGGCAATGGAGCCATTTGCAGACATGCTTCGCCAGAACCACGGGCATAGGGGTCTACGTACCGCCGGTTCCTCAGATATAGTCTCGTTATATGCTGACGATGCCCTTCTCTACATCCGCTCCCCCGAAACTAATTTAACCCCAATACTCGTCGACATTGCTCTCTTTGGCCGGATCTCAGGTCTCACGGTGAACTGCTCTAAATCAACCCTTTTTCCTCTCACACCCAGCACACTCCCCCCTCCCGATACCATGGGATTCACTTGGGCCCAATCTAGATTCACTTACCTGGGCGTAGAGGTGTCACGTCATACTGAACGGGTCTTGGAAGATAATTTCCATTCATACCTCACAAACCTTATGATAAAAATACAGGGATGGAACAAACTTCCAATCTCATTGGCCGGCAGGATAGGGATACTGAAGATGGTGGTACTTCCCCAACTCCTGTACAGATTTGCCAATATCCCGCTATGGCCTGGTGCCGGATTCTTTCAGACATTGACACGCACTCTCAACTCTTTCCTCTGGCACTCCGGTGCGGTTCGCCTTTAGCTCAAGACCCTCTCTGCCCCAATGGAGGCTGGTGGCTTTGGGGCGCCAGACTTCCTCAAGTACTGGCTGGCGGCTCAACTCCAACATACCGCACACTGGTTCAACATACCAGACCCCCCTCCCCACGTTAGACTAGAAAAGCTGTCAGTCAGCGATCGAGACATCCGATCTCTCGTGTTCGTGCCATTGCCAGAGGTATCAGATTCAATGGACCCAGCGACATGCACATCCTTGGCCTTGACCAAATCTTGGCAACTACTGGGCATCACCCAACCCTTTCACGGTAACTTCCCAATTTGGAATTTCCTCCCTGGAGTCCCGCGGGTCCCTCCCTCCGTGGTTCGCACTTGGGCTGAGGCGGGTTATGAATTACTGCGCGATATATTCGAACAGGGTAATTTTGTAGAATGGCCTGACCTCCCGGCTCCCCTTAGACGGAAACCCTCCGTCTGGCTTCAGTATTCATCTCTACGTAGAGTACTCAAGCACAAGTACACATGTTTCCCAACTCTGCCACCTGATGAACCTGCAATCACCGAATTATCCTCACCTGACCCAATGAGGGGCAAAATCTCCAGACTATACACCTTACTCCAAACCAGGGCACCCCCTACATTCTCCAAACTACGGCGCTCCTGGGAATCAGACCTCTGTCTCGAGATAACCGATGAGCGTTGGTCCCACATGTGTGCACGGATCCACGGGGTGTCCTTCAACTCCCGGTTCAAACTGATCCAATTTAAGGTGCTCCATAGGTACCACTACACCCCGACCAGGTTACACCGCATCTCTAGCGACGCCTCCCCTAGATGCCCTAGATGCGCCCATGAGGATGCCGATTATATCCACATGATCTGGTCATGCCCTCGTCTCATCCAATTCTGGACCTCGGTCTGCTCCACCACATTGACTATCCTCGAATCCCCCTTTCTGCCATCCGCAACGAAATGCCTATTCCACGATTTCCCTGAACTCCACCGCGACTCCAGGAAACTGGCTGGCCTCTGCATGCTACTAGCGGTGCGTTCAATTCTACTTTGCTGGCTACGGCCTATTCCCCCTACCCACGCGCAATGGCTCAGAGCGGTTACGTGGGCCTCCGACACCGAAGAATCATGGGCGGCTCAACAACCCGCCTGCTCCAGGCCTAGGGATATATGGCAGAAGTTCCGCTCATTCATGTCCTCCATTGATACCGACTCAGATCCCGCATCCCCAGCTCCCTCTCCTAATCCAGCCTTGGGTGGTCCCTGAGCTGTCTCTCAAATACCCCCATACCGACCTTCCATGGGTCCCCCGGGTGCATATGTTGATACCCTTTTCTCTATGTACCCCGTTTGCATGTATTATATGAAATGTGCCGATTGCTCTGTTTTGCCTCTGAAGGCTCTATTGATGCTCACCTGTATCTGTGTTACCAAGCTGAATGAATAAATAAAAGTTTAAAAAAAAAAAAAATGATAAAGAAAACAGACCTTACTCTCCCTATCACTATGGGGTAGTTCCCTGCCTCACCATCTAAGCTAAAGACATTTGTCCGTCGTCAGGAAGCCAATAAAGTAAAATGTACTCTGTCCATCTATCCCTACTATTAATGACTAAGCTGGGCCACACAAATGTCTCGCGTTATGTGGCCTCCCCTTTGCCTTTTTGTCCTGTGGCGTATTCTCAGGGTGATCGCTTGTAATAAGACCGACGGGTCTGATCGAGTTCCTGTAACTCTTTCCAACAGTCACTATATCTTAGGGTCCAATTCACATGACTCTTATCCTTAATGTTTTCCACACAGGCTTTCCACCTTCTTCCTCTTATTATATTTGGCTCATGCTTTTCATAAACCTTGAGATTTCTCCACTCTTGGAAACTCGTTAATGTATTCTGTCTGTCCTGTTTTGTTTCACTCTGTACTTATTAAATACTGTGTCGTATCACTCTTTCTTACTTGTCCTCAAGTAGCTTTCCCAGAATTCTCTCTGGGATGCCTCTAACCCCAAATATATTTATCCTCTGAGTTAATATCTCACAATATTTCCTTTGAGGTCTCAATGACTTGGTGTTCATTGCATTTACAGGAAACTTGTGACCTAATTAGCGCTTTCTTCATCGATAAAACTGGTCAAATCCGGCAGCAAATTTCTTCAAGAGAAACTATTACTTCAATTGTTTCTCCTGACACAAGTAATGCGATGATGTCTGATAGAAATTAATGTTTTCAATTAGATCCTGTTATAGAGAAGCTGGTGGGTTCTGTTCTAAGTAAACTTAAATAGGCCTACCCTTTGGATTCAATCCCTCTGCACCTGTGTCAGTCTTTGCCGCTGAGCTCTATTTCTCTTTTCACTGAAGCAGTGATTTTTTTCTATTTTCAAACGGTTTTATTCCAAAGTCTTTAAAGCATACACTAGTTACTCCTCTATTTAAGAAATATCACCTTGTCCCCGCTGAGTACTCCAACTATTGTCCCATTTCTCTTCTGCCAATGCTGATTAAGCTTGTGGAGCTGTTCATCACCCCCCAACTCTCATGTTATCTGGAAGTCAATTCTTTTCTTTACCATTTTCAGGGTTGAGGCATCTTAGAGAAACAGAATCAGTGATGATTTCTGTCCTGTATCACATGCCTTTGTTTTGAGACCACGTGAGGTCGGAGTTCTTATAATGCATGACCTCTCTGCGGTCTTTGACACAATTGACCATGCCATCCTGCTATCGCAGGAATCACTTTGTTTTGGTTTTCTTCTTTTTTATCAGACCGCTTCCAAAGAAGTTTATTTCCATTTAAGGCAGAGCCTGTACCCATCTCCTGTGAGGTTCCTCTCTCTCCCCTCTTCTTTTTAATGTTTATCTTTGGCCCCTGGCAGACCTAATTTCATCCTATGCTGGCCGGTTTACACCTATGCCGATGATACTAAGTTTCCCTTAATGCCCCCAAATTGGATCTTACAGGCAGGTAAAGATCATGCTTTAATTCCATCGGGAGCTGGATGTTGGATAATTGGCTGAAGTTAAACGGTAAAAAGACTGATTCTGCTGATTGGTCCCCGGGTTTATGGACTCTGGACCTCTGGCCTGAATATCTTGGCCATTGTCCTGCCGTCACTACCTCAGTGAAGAGCTCTGGAATCAAATTACATTCTTCTGGGTCAAGAGATAACCTGCATTGCACACCACTGCAATCTGAGTATCTGAAACTCAAACTGCTAAAAACGGGGTAAGACTTTATCCCTTTACATTCGCGCTCTCGAGCGGTCACTGCTTCGATCATAGAGTCTCTGGACTATTGTAACAGCATTTATTTGGGGCAAGTATAGTTTCTGCTGCACTGTCTTCAGGTTCTGCAGAGGTCTGCTGCGTGCCTTGCGTTAGATGCAACAAGGGGCTCTCATTCGCTATTTTTGCTGCAGCAATAGCATTTTCTTCTGATTAAACAGTGCACCGAGTTTAATACTTTTAACAGTGTTCACTGTGCGGTGTAGGACCATGGGTCTTCTTTTCTTAATGATAAACTGGAGCGCCATCTGCCATCTAGAATTGTACGCTCCTGTTCTCAAATTCTGTTTGTAGTGCCTAGATTCCATAAGACACATGCTGGGGGGGCACTCCTTTTCGGTTTTGGCTCAGAAATTGTGTAACGCCCTTCCAGCTCCACTTTGTGAATTGGTGGATCATTTTACATTACCCAGGACTTTGAAGATGTTTATTTTTGTATAAACTACCAGGGTTAGGGGATCTTTCTGTGCAGTCTGTTCGCCTAGCGCCCAGATGCCTTCAGGCCATGGTTGTGCACTTGGTATTACGAGTCCTCCAGACACTCCAGCATACACCGGTAACCGTTTTCCTCGGGATTACGCTTGCAGGGTTCAGCACTCAGTTGGGGGCCTTGATCGGCTCTCTCAATCGTCCATTCGCTCTGGTTTCTCAGTCGACTCTGGTTCGGCGTGCTTCTAGGCTGCCCCTTCACTGGATGGCAGTCACTGAGAGCTGGTGCGGCTCTGAGCCCTGCTGACCTCAGCATCGTTGCACGGGCGCACGGCCCACCACAGGATGTCCGCGGCACGCCGCCACTTCAGACGCTACCTTCTTGTCTGCACAGACAACGGTTTATCTGCTGTCCGCCTCTCCAGCCCACTGGCATCTCCAATGGGGCTATTCTACTTCCTGTAGTGCTGTGGGTTCCGCGGTCTTGCTTCCCTCTGCCCCTCCAAGGCGTTCTGATACAAGAGTGCTTCCACTGCGTACTGTTCCGTCTCCTCCTTTCGGGCTTCTTCGTTCTACTTTCATAGTGACTTATTCTTAAAGGTGTTTGTCCTTCTTCGTCCCATGGCTTGCTTGAGCCAGCAATGTCTACATCATAATAGAAGACGCATTCTTTTAAATATAAGACAGCCCCATATATGCAGAAAAAGGTGTCTTCGAAAGGGAGTTCCCCGTGGGAATGGGAGTCCTTGTCCCCTAAGGGGGAGTCACTCTCAGTGTGGTCCAACTTTCCCACATCCCTAGGAAGGGTCTTGTGTAGCAGGCTCCCCTCCCTAGCCTCACAGGAGGTTGCTCTCCCTTAGGGAGAAGGCTGGAATACTCCCGATTCGGCACAGGATACAGAATGTCAAGAAGCACTGCAGGCAAATTGAGCAAAACTCTACCAAAGATTGTCTCTCCCTGTTGGCAACATTGTCGAGAACTGGGTCAAAGTTTGGCCCCTCAAAGCCTTTATCAAGTAAAAAAAAAAACTGTTTCCAATCAAAGTAGGCAGATCACAATATAATAAATTGTATAAATATATACAATTCATTCTATATATACATAAATATACATATTTATAACATGTATAAACAAACAGTAAAAAATGCACTGCACAATAACAAACCTATTTTTTGTTCAACAATCAGTGTAAAAAATAAAACAGCCATACTTGCAGTGTTTGGGGCACCTTTAATAACATTCATCCAGGAACTGAACTGTGCCATTATTCTACTTAAAAAAGAAAAGCCCTGGCTCTCACTTCTCTGCCAATCAGTCATTTTTCCGCCCTTGCGACTATGGAAGC
The DNA here is from genome assembly GCF_040938575.1 of Ambystoma mexicanum. Lineage (NCBI taxonomy): Eukaryota > Metazoa > Chordata > Amphibia > Caudata > Ambystomatidae > Ambystoma > Ambystoma mexicanum. Next base: position 1,315,856,755 of record NC_090931.1, on the reverse strand, counting down.
TTTGGCGGCTCAGTTATGTCCCTCCACGTTCTCCCGTCTGCTCTCGCGTAGCAGTCTAGTCTTTTCCAAGATGGCCACCGCGGGATTATACTGGCACACAGCCCCTGGTCTGGGCATTGCAACCCTTGCCCTTTGCAAGGGTAAGACGCTCGCAAGTTCACTCCTGTTCTTTGCTCTATCTTTTCCCCCCATTGTTTCCCGCTCTGCCTCCCTCCTGGTTTCGCTCTGCTTCCTTCCTTGCAGCCGAGTTCAACACCATCCACTAAGACCATACAGTACTAGCGGTGTCTCTCCTGCTTGCTGGCACTCGCTCAGTGTGCTGTGGCATGCTCTGCTCCTACTCGCTCCCTGCTACATGCAGAGGACTGTCTTCTACCTTACAGGCATTCTGCTCCTGGTCGCTCCGTTCTACACTCAGCGGAGTCTCACCTACCTTACAGGCATCTCTCGGTGTGTAGGGGTAGTCTCCCGTTACCAGTTGGCATCCCTCTAGTTACTTTCATCGCTTCCCCCGCAGGCATCTCTCCAGTACTGCTCGACTTCTCTGTTATAGCTGGTAGCTGGGTACTTGTTACCTCTTACACTCAGTGGCCTTGGTGCACATTACTTACCTGTCATTCCTTCCCCTTGTCCTCTCTCCTCTATTCCGGTCTCCTGCCTATTCCTCATTCTCTGGCAAGGAGATCTGCAAACTCAACCATCCAGCATTAAGCCTTCCAAGTACTTTGCTGTTGAAGAAAGACCACCAGGGTTTTTCTGCCAGGAGGCTTTTTCCCTGGTCAGGGGTTGGCTCCTCGGAGTCCCCACTCCCTGGCTTGTTGCACATACAGGCAAGGTGGCCTGCGGAGGAGCTCGCCCTTATCTCTACAAGAAGAAAGAAAAGAAGACCAAAACAAGACAGAGGAAGAAGAAGAACGACTCTCCAGAGGACCCCTCCAAAGACACAAGTGAGGAGACTGAAGAGGAAGGGTCTTCAGATTTTGAGACAATCAATAGCAGTCGTAGCAATGCATGCAACCAATTATTTACCAATGACAAGCTCCTTTATTTGCCCCAAAAGTCAGGAAATGCAAGGTATCCCAACAGCTTTGCGTTGAGTCATGCTTTGGCACATTATTAAATATAGGCCATTATACACCCTCCCTCCCCATCAGGGCACAGAAGAGGCTGTCTGTGTTCCACACACCGACCAACCACCATTATTACATCTGTCCCCAAACATTTTTATTTCTGTTTGGAGAGGAAGTTAGGAAAGCCGTGAGGTAGGTGAGGTTTTGGGGGCAAGTTAGCAGCAATTAAGGCTGGTGCATTTTTTTTTAAATGAGGGCCGTAAATATGTGAGTAGCCGAGAACAGGTCGGCATGAGGGGCGAGAGGGCTATTGGGGGAGGTGGGGTCAGCGGTTGTGTCGCCTAGGAAATGTAAAAATAGTGGGTTACAATGGTGCATTTTTTGGTATACGTTCTGTGAAAATGTTGGTAAATGTCACACAGTTTACAATCCTTTTTTTTTTAGATAACACATGAAAAAAAATCCAATAGATGCCAATTCAACAACAATGCAGAGGAGCATTTTTCGGATTTTCTTGATGCCTTTTGTCCACAATATATGCCAGTATTTTGCCGGCAGTGAGGAAACAGGTTTATGCTGGCTGTGCACAAACATGTCTATTCTGGGCGCACCAAGGTATCCTACAAACAATGCACAGTGACAGTACATAGGACCGGCAAAAAGCACGGCACATACTGGAGGTTGGTTAGCCTCAATAGCCGAAACGTTAGGACTCCAGGGCTTCTGAACCTGCTAATCAGCAAGCCCCTGAGACCTGTCTCTCGGTATCTCGAAGAGAGTGGCAGATATAGAACAAATACTGGACATTCATTTTTCAAGACAACAGAAAAGTTACTACAGACAGAAATTAGATCAAATAAATGATTTGCCTTTATCTGTGTTGGATTGATGTAATCATATTAGCGAAAGGGATTGAATCCCTTTACATGAACCTAGTGATTTCTCGGGGTGTACCTTAAAAGCAGGATCACCAAGCTAGAATTTTTACAAGGGATGTCGTTGCATGGTGTGGAAAGCAACTCTAGGAGTCTGACTCCAATCTCTGCATTGGTGCAACACAAGGAAGTGCGAGCCACCGTGCAGAGTGTCAGCAAGTCTTGTGTGTACAGAGGAGGACGCGTATTCCTTGATCAATGGTGTATTGGAGTTTGCAGTAGTGCCAACCAACACAACAGCCGATTGGACACATGAAATGGTGTTGCACCGAGTAATAACAAAAGTATAACGTGGAGGTTTGGGCAGCATTAAAACGTGGTAGTAGAGGAATATTTTGAAACCAAAACATGTCCTCTGCTACCACCAACATATGACCTGCGATGTACTGCATACATTATAACATAGCCGCCAAACTATACAATCTTGGCGGGATCAATCACCATCAGGCGTTGTGGCAGGGCATTGGCCAGGGGGAGATCTCGACAAGGGGTGGGGGGAACGTTTTGCAGGACTCTGGTCCAAACAACCACAATACCATAACACGTTCAGTTTTAAAATACTGACTGTGTTTTAACAGGCTTCATAAATCTTCGTACTTCATATGAAATGGATGGCCCTGTACCATTACGCCCTCCTGGTGTCAAGTTCTGTATTAAGGACATTAGTTATGTCCACAGGGTACCATAGCCTGTTTCTTTAAAATACTTCAACCTTTCAGAGTGTAAAACAACAAAATTACATTTCCCTTAAAATTGCCAGCTCACAATGAAATCTGTTCTACATTAGAGTCAATGAGGTATCAAAGAAAAACAAAATGCACTTTTATATTCACGCCAAAAGAACCTGGGAATATTAAATGCAGCAAGACGCTGTTGCCTTGTGCTGTGAACGAAGCTGTAAATCAATTGACAAAACACAGAACACCCGAGGAGCGGGACAACATGTTAAACAGGTCGGAGATGCCACAATATGGGACGAATTGCCGGGAATTAAGTAAACCACGCCGTTACAAAGGCGGCCTCATTAAATACCTGACCAAACCATAAGAGATGCGTACGTGCGTCACCTTGTAGCGCTATTTAATGCGCGAGTGCGAGGTTGCTGTGCCCAAAGGTAACGTGATAATATACTTTTTCATTACCTGGTATATCGACAGAAGGGCCCTTTAAACGCGCTAACAGAAGTTATTATTAAGATCAACATTAATTGACAGAAGAAATACTTTCAGCAGTGGTAGAAGGGTACCGAAAAGAGTAGTGGAACTGTGGTCTCGGCAAGGAAGAGGGTAGGTGGGAGGGCGCATAGTGCAACATGCAACTAAGGCTCCTATTACAACTTTACACTTGCACAGGGACATGAATGGACCAATCATCTGCATAGAATGGTGAATATGGTTGTAAAAAATAGAGGAATGGTAAACAGGAAAAAATAAAAGTAGCGGAACACCGCTCCAGACCGTTCTCGCTCACTTCAAATCATTGACTTTCAGAATTACACAAAATCTGGAGTTTTCCAGCACTAGTACCTTTTGTATTGTGCGGGGTCGGCCGGTGGCCGTCACACATGCATGCAACCACACGCACCCATGCATGCAGAGAACACACGCCGGAGACGTGTGATGGCTCCGGTCTCGGGCGCGAACTGCCGGGCACCGCCTTTATTATCGCAACGCGCATGGGCGAGCTCCGTAGAGGCTTGCGCATGCGTACCTCGTGTACGCAGTACACGACATCCCTCCTTTTCCCCGGAAACAAACAATTAACAAATAACTGCAGAAACAACAACAATTAACAATTAACTGCAGAAGTACAACCTGGTTCCTTCTTCGGATTTGCACCGACACATTTCCCCGCCTATGGTGCAGGGTCCATAATAAAGTCTCGGAACCTCTGGGGAAGTCGTCGTCCGGCCCTGCTCGGGTATCGTGGTGCCGTGTCACCAGGAGCCTCCGATGTCTCGTGATATGCCGTTGGGGTAGCGTCCTCCATCCCTGTCTCTGCCCCTTGTTTCGGGACCTGTTCTGCTGTTGTCTCTAACACCAGCGGCCCTGATGCGCTTGAAAAACGACACATTTCTGGTGACTGTTCCTCTGGCATTGGCTGCAGTGACCATTGTACCTTTCACATGTGTTACACCCAGTGGTTGGGTCTCGTAAATTGTCGACAGCTTTCCCTCTGCTCTTCTGTTTCGCACCAACACGGTATCTCCAACTGCAATCTGTTTTTCCGGCAGTCTTCTCCGCGCTGTTTCATTCTCGTTTCTCCATGACCTTTCTAGTAGTACTTGGTCATTGTCGATCACTCCTGGTTGTCTCCCCTCTGATTCAGGTATGAGTCCTCTTGGGATCCCCTTGAAAAGTGCCTCCGCAGGGGCTATTCCAGTTGATCGATGAGGTGTTGTGCGATACTCCCGGAGAAAGTCGAATAAGTTCCGTCGAAGATCTTCACCTCCATTTTCGGATATGCGAAACACCTTGTTTAGTGTGCGCATGAACCGCTCTACTTCTCCATTGGCTCTTGGCCATAGTGGGGTGACTTTTCGGTGTTTTATCCCTCTCTCTTCGCAGTATCGAGCAAACGATTGTCCTTGAAACGGTGACCCATTGTCAGAACATAACTCGATGGGGAAACCGTGGGTAGCAAATAACTTGTCCATGGCCAGGGTGGTGTGGTCGGTGGCTTGGGACTCGACCAGTTCCACCTCCGGATATCGGGACCATTGGTCAGTTACTACTAGGAAATGTAGTCCTCTTCCGGTAGAGCCAAAATCAGCATGTACTGTCCCCCAGGGTAACTTACTCCTTGCCATGGTCTGAATCGGGGTTCCCTTCTCCGCCGGGCTCGTGGCTTGGCACGGGATGCATGCCCTCACAAACTCTTCCACTCTCTTCTCCAATTCGGGGAACCAGACTTTGAGTCGGAGACGTGCCTTCATCCTGGTCATCCCCTGGTGTCCGTTGTGTGCCAACTGAAGGACCTTCGGCAAGAGTGACCTGGGGATCACAATTCGGTGCCCTCTCAGAAGGAGACCATCGGCAGATACTGACAGTTCATGTCGTGCACCCCAGAGCAATTGCAAGTCTCTTTGCGTTCCTGCATTTCTCCGGGCATTGTTCAGAAGGAGCTCCCGCCATGCTCCCGAGGCTACCGCACCCTTTACTCTCAGAAATGCCTCATCCGAGTTCGATTAGTTGGCAATCTCTTGTCTTGTCAAAGCAATGGGAAGCGCAGACTCGACGACCATGTGAATGATGTCCACACAATTTGCAACCTCCGTAGTGTCTCTGGGTCGTGCTGCGCCGGGGTGACGAGACAAATAGTCAGCAGGGTTGTGCGTACCCGGGCGGTATACCAGCTTCACCCCGTACTCCATGAGGGATAGCATCCACCTCTCTATCCGAGGTGGCGGTTTGGAAGAGGCGCCTGCCAGAATGGGAATTAGGGGCTTGTGGTCCGTCACCACTACAACAGGCTTCCCTAGGATGTATAATCTAAAATGTTTGCAGCCCCATAGTATTGTGAGGGCTTCGCGTTCAATTTGAGAATATCTTCTCTCGGTGTCTGAGAGTGCCTTGCTGGCGTATGCAACTGGTCGCATGGATCCCTGTTGATCCGCCTGCACGAGAACCGCCCCGAGTCCCACTGGACTGGCATCCACTATGATTTCAGACTCCCGGGCCGGGTTGAAATATGCCATGGTATCTTGTTCAGACAGAGCATCCTTGATGGCCGTGAATGCTCTGTTCCTTTCCAGCCCACGTCCATGCTACTTCATTCCTAGTGAGTGCTCTCAGGGGTTCAGAGAGGGACGCTAAATCTCAAATAAAACGCCCACAGTAGTTTACCATCCCTAAAAAACTGCGGACTTCTGCCGGGGACGTGGGAGGTGACGCCTCTCGAATGTCTCTCACCTTCTCAGGATCTGGGGATATGCCTCCCGCATGGAAGACAAATCCAAAAAACTCTAGGCTGTCCTTCAGGAATTCGCACTTTTCTTGGTGCAGTGTCAGGCCGAGGCTGTGGAGTCTGTGAAAAGTGTTTTCCAGCTGCTTGATATGTTCTGCTTCAGATTTGGCAAAGACTAGGATATCGTCTGACATGTTTATTACTCCCTTTAGTCCGGACAGAGCCCCCCCTGATAGCATTTTGGAAGATTTCTGCCGCCGAGGATATTCCAAAACTTAGTCTTTTATATCGATACAGTCCTTCGTGTGTTGTAAAGGTCGTAATATATCTAGACTCCGGGTGAAGCTCCAACTGGTGGTAACCCGCTCTCAGGTCTAGTTTCGAGAAGAATTTCGCACCCTGAAGTTCTCCAACAATGTCGTCCAGAGTGGGAGTGAGATGACGTTCTCTTTTTATGGCCATATTAGGAAGTCTGTCTACGCAAATGCGCACAGCTTTGGGGCCACTACAATTGGGGAGACGCACAGGATGGGCCCTTCCACCTTTTCAATGATATCTCGTTCCACTAAGTCTTTTAGCTCCTTTTCCACCTGAGCCCTCAGATGAAACGGTATGCGACAATGTTTCAGCGCCGTCGTTCTGACTGACTCATCAATGTGGAGCCTTATTGGCTCAGCCTTCAGTTTCCCTTTGCCCCTGAAGAGTCCTTCAAAGCGTGTCAGCAGGCTGTCCAGATCCGTATGATATACAGCAAAAGTGAAATGAACCAGGTCTAGTGCTTCAGATGCTGCGCAACTTAAAAGAGAATGCGGACTTGCACTGGTTACAAAAAACCTCGCTTTGATGCTGTTCTGGCCATGGTTCACTGGGGCTACGAATACCCCTTGGATGGGTAGGGGAGTATCTTCACCAAAAGCGTATATTTGAGCCTTGGAGGGCGACAGGGTTGGTGGGCCTGCCAGTGCGTTGTAATGTCTGTCCGCCAGTACGCAGACTGAAGCTCCCGTGTCGATGAGGACTGGAGTGGGAATCTCTCCAACGTCTACAGTACATATGGGTCTTCGCCGAGTTCCAGGGCCATTTGCGATGCTGGAAATGAAGAAAATGTCTTCCTCCTCTTCTTACTCTTCTTCGGCAATGTGTAGGTCGTGCACGTCCTGTTCAAGGGACGATATGCCCCTCACAGTGCGAGTGCCACCTCTACCGGCCCTCTCAGGTCCTCTGCTTGCTGCCACGGGCATGGCGGCCCTACACATCCTGGCATAATGACCAGGTATCCCACACCTGCCGCATGTTCGTGATTTGGCTGAACATTCGCCTCTGTGTGGGAGGTCATATCCACAATAGGAGCACGACTGAGGGGTACCTGATGTCGTGGGTCCTTCTCCCCTCTTCGGTGTCCATCTGGCCTTCCCAGGTGCGAAACGTACGACTGCAAGTGCCTCCTCCTCATTCTTGGGATGCGTGGCTGCGTCCATTTTCAATCCTCTGGCCTCCGCCAGCTCATACGCTCTTCCCATGTCCAGGATCTGCCGGAGGGTCAGCCCTGGTTTCCTCAGGACTTGCCTCCTAAGTTTTCCTGAGCAGCATCCTTGCAGCAATTGGTTGCGGACCATTTCCTCTTCGTTGACCCACCTGTAGGAGCTCGCTAGGTGTCTCAAACGGGCACAAAACTGGTCCAGTGACTCTTCGCTCCGTTGTTTTTCCGCCCCATGACAAACCTTTCGAAGTCAACATTCGCTAAGGGTAGGAAGTGATCCCGAAGTGCTTGTTTGACAGCATCATACGTCGCCACTGGAATGTCAAGGGAGTCATATTTTCTGGACTTCAGTGCCTGCGGAGTACATCATGATGGCGATCTTTGCCTCGTCTTCTGCCTCACCCGAGGCTCTGAACATCATTTCCAGTCTTTTGACCCATATGAGCCATTTTGGGCCAAGTTTCGATGGAGGCCCCGTGGTGTCAAATTCAGGCATGGGAGCCAGAGAGGTGCGCACTCTGCATGGTATTGGGGCAACGGCGCCCTCATCATCTGTTTCTTCACCCATCACAATAGGTACTCACAGTATTGTCTTTGCAGGTTAATGGGTGATCCAACTCCCAACTGTGACAGAGTCTTCCTGTTGGCTCTTCTGCCACTTCTTGTGTCACAGCCCTGCACCAGCTGGGCTGTGGAGTGTCCAAAAATTGCTGCAACTGCTTGCAACGGGCAGATGGCGCACGAGCACCCGAAGCGGGCCGCAACCACTGCGTATGTCGTAGTGAACGAGCACTCAAAATGGCCGCCGGCTGTTAGAGCGGATCCGCGACTGCGGAGTTGTGTTCCGTTTCGCCGACGTCGTCGGAAAAACGGGAAGAACAGCTCCGATCCCGCCTCGTCGCCAATTTTGTATTGTGCGGGGTCGGCCGGTGGCCGTCACACATGCGTGCAACCACACGCACCCATGCATGCAGAGAACACACGCCGGAGACGTGTGATGGCTCCGGTCTCTGGCGCGAACTGCCGGGCACCGCCTTTATTATCACAACGCGCATGCGTGAGCTCCGTAGAGGCTCGCGCATGCGTACCTCGTGTACGCATACACAACAGTACCTGTGAGTGCTTGCTTTAAGCGTCAAAATCACTCGTGTTTCTAATCAGAATTCTCACGGGGAAATAAAGGAAAGGTGTTTGCACCATATGCGTTCGCATGAAGGCAAGCAGGAGGGGTGGAGGGAAAAACCCACAAATGATCTAATGTTTGAGTTGCGTGTAAATTGCACGGAGGGGAACGGTTACATTTACACTTTTCAGTAAACGGGTCCTCTTTGCGTAATTTTCCATTTTTGCACAGCTGAGTGCCAAAGTGGAGTGTAAAAAGGTGGCATACTCCATGCACGCTACCTACCCTCTTGCATGCTTGGAGTGCAAAATTAGGAAAACAAACCGCCATTTATGGATGGCAGGCAGAGTTTACAATGAATTTCTATGGAATCCGCCTGTTTTTTGCTCGTGTAAAAAACAGATGGGGTCTATAGGAATCCACAACATTTGCACCAGCATTTGAAAAGTACATGATGGCGCAAACTTAACTTAGGATCTAACTTTCACACATTAGATGTACTTTACAGCTCATTGAACATCAGCCCCTAACAACTAGCTATTAAGTGGCTGTAGGAAGAGTGTTTGTTTCTAACGCGCGGAAGCCTGAGGCCATCAGGGTCACAGGGGAGTCGAACATTCGCCGACGCCTCTCCCGAAATAAACTACAAAACCAAAACTAGGTCATACCATCAAAACCACTGTTGCAAGCATGCTTGCATCTGTTATCAAGTATTACTCGATGGAACCCAAAAACGTATAGTCCAGTATATCAACTATTTGTAAGTAGCACCTCATAAGGGCCGCGACTGTCTTGAAGAGCAAACCAGTGATGTCTGCATTACTTGTGGCATATGGTTGCAAGGTCCAGTGCCACATGGGCTCAATATGAAACTGTTTACTCACATTTTATAAATGATATATCAGTTATATGTGATTTTACCAACCACAATTACACAGAGTGGTACATTTCATTGCGGTCAAAACACCGACATTTTTTAATTTTTTTTATTTGGGGGGGGTTCCCCACTTCACTTTATAAATGTATTTAATCTTTACTGTGTTACTGTCCGCTCTGTTATGTGCCACTCTGTAATGTTTGCAATATAATGACTGGATACTGATATATCCACTTGACAGCACATTAACCAGACCTAGCGGTTATCGGTATTGTGAAAGCTACCTTGTTTTTGATGTATTCATTTTCAACAAGTCATCTGGTACTTAACCAGTTATCTGTTGCTCTGTGGACTCGTTTTATTTAAAATTAAATATACAAACAAAATAAAAAGGTGAAGTTACAAATACTTTACCTTTAAAAAGCTGAAAGAGCAGTTTAGGAGATTGCTGTTCTAAATAGTTTATAACTTCCCAGACCTAATTCACTCAACTATCCCTGGTGAGCTCTTATCCAAGTCCCTAAGGGCTTTCCCAAAGCATTCTCATTCCATGTGTGAGACTCCAAACACAGATGTATGGGCTAAACTGGCTGGTTGCAGACTTTGTTGGTTATTAGTGGGGTACCTATTGCTGTACTGGGAACCTCTGAATCAAGTCCAACAGCCAAAACATTGCTATTTTAAGACAGTGAGCAGGATATGGATGTTGTCATGTTTGCTTATGACAACTGGCTGCTTCGGAGCGACATTTGCTTTGCGAATTAGAAATTGGCTAATTATCAAGGATGTCTGGATGTAAGGAATGAAACCACACCTGAGAAAAAGCTGAAGACAAAGCCTGCAAAATGGAATATGGCCGCCCCCCAGTGACTTGCGGTTCTAGTGTTAGTTTGTTGTGCATTGCTACTTTACCACTTTGGATGGTTCTGGTGGGTTCCCTGTTCGGTAGGCCATGAAATGTGGTGATGAATCGATGGGCCACTGGGCGCAATCTTGAATTCGGTTTTGTCTGGGTTGAGTTTAGGGTTGTAGGTGCTCATCCAATGGTTTATTTCTATGAAGCAGTTTGTAAGAGTTGGGTTTATTCTTTGCTGGCTTGATTTTGTGGATGATTGGAGTGTCATCAACATAGGTATAGCAGGTGAGGCTGTGTTTGATGCGGTTCATCAGGGGGGTTATGTAGATGTTGAAAAGCAGTGGCGATAGCGAGGAGTCTTTTTGGACTCCTCATGTTGTTTTGCGAGGTTTTGGCTCGAATTGTGTTATCCAAGTTGTTTCCCTTCTTTCTGTCATGAACGATTTTAGCTAGAGGAGTGCTGTGCTGCCGATTCTATTATAAAGTCTTTTGATGAGAGTTTCGTGGTGGACGGTGTCGAAGGCTGCTGATAGAACAAGTAGTATTAGTGCCGATTTCGTGTTGGAGTCTGCGTTCGTTTTTAGATCGTGCCATATCGATAATAATGTTGTTTCTGTGTCTCTGATGGGTCTGAAGCCTACTTGTGCCTGGTCTAGTATCGGATGGCTTTTTCTACACATTCTAGTGTTGAATAAGAGTTTAAGTGTGAAGAAGGCCGGGAAGTCAAAGAAATGTTAAATGAGTACCCAGATAGAAACATGTTGAGGGGACATTTATGAGCCATCCTTTATAGCAGATGTACAACGATTAAATACATATTGCATTGTGATAAGCCATCTACTTATCACTGCTTCTCTTTCTCAACTTGGAAACCTGGTTCAGATTGAGGGACTTCATGGTCCCAGGAAGGTTCAATAGTGATCACAATTCCCCTGCTGGATTTTGAAGAGTTGCCAAACCCGGTTATTTTGAAGGGTGAACCAGGGTGTCATTGAGGTTTTGGGGATAATACAAATGGGTAGAACGTGGAAGTTGGAGTACTCCAGGGAGCTATCTGGGGAGCTGATTTCTTGATGATTGAACCTACAGTTCAGCGGTTGATATGATATTTTATTTATATTGCGATCGTACACCAGTGTTTCAGAGCTCGACCAGGCAAAATGGAGGGGAACAAGGGAGAACAAAAAGAAAACAGCAATCTTACTAGGCCCAGTGACATTTAAGAAAGCGCAAGTGCATGGAAAAGGGAAAAAGGGGGAAAGTGCATGTAAGGGGGAGGGAGAGTGTCGAACAGAGGAGAGAACAGAATACATAATCAATAAAATAAATAAATAAATGAATGAATAAATAAGGGCATAAACCATGGTAGTGCGGCCAGCAAGTGGCAGGTGAAAGTTAGTCAGATAAGGGATATCTGATAAGTGCAGGAGAAAAGTGGGAGGGGTAATGTATGAGTACAGATACAGAACCCCAGTGCAAGAAAGGGCCCCAGAGGCAGTGCAGGAGGGTGGCAGGGTGAGCAGGTACCTGAGCCTAAGAAACAGAGGGTGGCCAGGTGCACAATGCCAAGAGAAGAAACAGATCAACAGGGGAGAAAAGGGGAAAAGGCAGAGGCAGAGAGGAAGGTCTTGAGGTGCTTCCGGAACAGAGGATTGGTTTTCCTCAAGTTTCAAGGTGGCCGAGAGGCTGTTCCAGAGGGAGGCCCCAGCCGAAGAAAGATCTACCCCGAGCTTGTCTTTTTGCAAAACGACTAACCATGAGGGAGTTAGAGGTAGAAGAGCAAAGGGCTCGAGAGGGGAGGTATTTACAGAGGGATAGTTGAGGGTATTTTGGACCCAGACCCCAGAAAATCTTGTGGACAATGCAGAGGGTTTTAAATGTAATCCTTGCATCCACTGGGAGCCAATGAAGGGATTTCAGGGCTGGAGAGATACAATCCCAGGGCTTGAGGCCAAGGACAAGTCTCGCAGTCCTGTTCTGGATTAGTTGTAGAGGACGGAGAGTGGAGGCAGGTAGATTCAGAAAGAGGCTGTTACAGTAATCAAGTCTGGAGAGAACGAAAGCTTGCGAGACGAACAAGTTACTTATCTTACCTGGTAACGTTCTTTCGATGGGATGTTCCTCTGACGTATTCCACATCTTTGACAGTAATTACCACAGTTGTGCTGCTTCGGAAAACCTTTTCAGCGTAGGCGTCCTGCGTCGATGACGTCAATATGCTGTCCCTCGAGGGCCTCCGTCGATGGCACCGGATGTTATATCTAGGACGCACAACGCCCGTAGCCTCAGTTGTCATTTTTTCCCCAGAACGTGTGGCACCAATCTCCTGCCAGTATGACTACAGAAAGCCTTACGGAAACATAAGCTGCAATCGCATAAGAAATTCTGTAGAGGGGCAGGTAGGGAGGGTACGATGTGGAATACGTCGGAGGAACATCCCACCGAAAGAACGCTTCCAGGTAAGATAAGTAACTTGTTCTTTGAAGGGATTGTGTCCTCCAATGTATCCCACATCTTTGACAGACTCCCAAAGCAGTACCAACGTATAGAGGTGGGAAAAGTATTTACAATTGCATCAATTTAGAATGCCCAATCAAATTGCAGAATAGAGGACTGCCTTACCAAAGGCCAAATCCTGCCCATGGATAGAGTCCAAGGAATAATGTTTCACAAAAGTATGGACAGAGGCCCATGTGACTGCTTCGCAAATATTGCGAATCGGAACACCCCTCTGTAGGGCAGTGGAGGCAGCCATACCACTAGTAGAATGAGCCCGTAAGCCTACTGGAGGAACCTTTCCCGCCAAACGGTAACACTCAGAGATCGTCAAAATGATCCATCTATATAAGGTCTGCTTGTAAACAGCCTGACCTAAACGCCTTCCAGCATAACCAATAAAGACCTGATCGTCCACTCTGACCTGGGACATCCGTGAGAGATAGAAACTCAAAGCTCTCCTAGGGTCCAACCTTTGGAGCCTCTCCTCTTCCTTACCAGGATGTGGAGGAGGATAGAACGCCGGAAGAATTACCTTCTGGCTACGATGGAATTCCGACACAACCTTTGGAAGAAAGGAAGGCCGCACCCTAAGGACAACCCTGTCTTTATGCAACACAGTGAAGGGTGGTTTGGTGGAAAGTGCCTGCAACTCACTCACTCTGCGTGCGGAAGTAACCGCAACTAAAAATACAGTTTTAAAGGACAATAGTCACAACGGACAATAATGTAAGGGCTCAAACAGAGCCCCCATTAGGAACTTTAAAACCAAATTCAAATCCCATTCCGGCACCTGGCGAGGAAACACATTAGTTAGTCCTTTTAGAAACTGAGATATCAAAGGGATTTTAAAATAAGAACGTACCTCAGAGGAGCGCTTAAATATGCACAGCGCCGCCAGGTAACCCTTAATGGTACCCACTTGCAGGCCCTTGTGGGCTAAAGAAAGCAAAAAAGACAAAACCAAAAGGAATGGAACATTGGAAAGGATCCACATTCTGTACGCTGCACCAGTCTTAAAACTTTCTCCAACGCCAACGGTACAGAGTTTTCATTGCGGGCCTTCCGGCCGAAAGCAACACCACCATCACATCCTTGGGGAGGTCCCAAACCTTGTACCTCAACCTTTCAGATACCAAGCGTGGAGGCTGAGCGATTTGACCTCTGGATGGAGAACCCAACCCCTCTCTCGTGAGAGCAGATCGTCTCGGTAGGGAAGACGACGTGGAGGGCAGATGGACATGTCGAGAAGGGCTGGGTACCAGGATTTCCTGGCCCATGCGTAAGCAATGAGGATCATCCAGGAACCGAACCTCCGTAGCCTCTGCAACACCTGTGGAATGACGGGGACTGGAGGAAACGCATACAGCAGTGGGAAGGACCACTCCACTACGAACGCGTCCCCTAAGGCTCCTCTTGGAGGAAATTCCTGCAAGCAAAATCTTTCGCACTTCCGGTTGACAATGGTGGCGAAGAGATCCACTTGTGGGGTTCCCCAAAGGGCGAAGATCTCCAATAGAACTTCCTGAGCCAGCTCTTACTTGTGAGAGACCGTGCTCTGCCTGCTCAGAGTGTCCGCCACGACGTTTTTGTCTCCGGCCAAATGAACTGCCAAGATCGAAATGTCCTGCTGAATGGCCCAGAACCAGAGCTGCATCTCCTCCCTGCACAACGGGAGTGACCCTGCCCCCCCTTTTTGATGAGGTAGTGCATGCCACTGTATTGTCCGTCATAATCAGGACAGTCTTCCCCCGCACAGATGGCAGAAAAGCCTTCAGGGCTAGCCTGACAGCCCGCAGCTCAAACAGATTGATGTGGAGTCTGGACTCCGACAGAGACCAACGGCCGCTGGCTGTTAACTCGTTGGCATGAGCTCCCCAACCCGTGAGGGATGCGTCCGTCACAATCGTTATCTCCGGCCATGGTTGCCAAAATGTAGCACCCTTCATCAGATTGCCTTCAACGGCCCACCACAGAAGATCCTGTGCGACCGAGGACGGAATCTGAACGGGATCCAACATCCTGCCGGAGAACTGTGACCACTGCATCTTGATAGCCCACTGCAGAGATCTCATCCGCAGATGGCTCCTGGCACCAGGAACATGCAGGATGCCATGAGGCCGAGCAACCTCAAGAACTCTAACACCGGGAGACTCTGGGCACGTTGAAATTTGTCCACCATCTGCAGAATGTGATGAGCCATCACCTGGGGGAACACAACCCCAGGGTTTTGTCGAGCACTGCTCCGATGTACTGGAGTCGCTGGGTAGGTGTCACATGGGACTTCTTTAAATTGAGGGAGAAGCCCAGCTTGTGAAGGGAGTGGCAGGTGACGGACAGATGATCCAGGGCTTGCTTGGGAGAACGCGCCTTGATCAACCGATCGTCCAGGTACAGGTAGGCGTGAATCCCCCCTTTCCTGAGATACGCTGCCACCACCACCATCAGCTTGGTGAAGACCCTCGGGGCGGAGGTCAATCCAAACGGAAGGATCCGAAACTGAAAATGCCAGTCGCCAACCACGAACCTCAGATACTTCCTGTGCTTTGGATGAATCAGCACATGAAACTAAGCATCCTTGAGGTCTAGAGACACCAACCAATCTTGTAGTTGAAAGGCCTGGAGGACTTGAGAAAGAGTTACCATCTTGAACTTGTCCTTCCTGAGGAGCTTGTTCAGCCCATGCAAGTCCATGATGGGTCTCAATCCCCCGTCTTTTTTCGGGATAAAAAAATAAGGGGAATACCAACCCTTGTTCCTCTCCGCTACAGGCACCAGTTCTATGGTGCTCTTCTCCAGCAGGGATAGGATTTCCTGCGCAAGGAGTGGATCTGGACGCTTCAAAGAGAGCTTCCCTGGTGGATTGTCGTGAGGCCTCTGCCGAAAGGGGAGACAGTAGCCGTGGGTTATGACCTCCAGAACCCACACATCTGAAGTAATGGCACGCCATTCTCCAAGATGCTGCACCAGTCTGCCCCCAACCGGCGAATCATGGGACATGGCCTCATGACTGAGCGGACGCGGCTGCGGCAGTGACTGATGGCAAAGAGGCAACTGCCCGAGTGGCTATGGCACCTCGAGTGCCTTGCTTTCCACCTCTGGCACTCCTACGGTGGCCCCTTTGACTGGTAGTTCCTCTCGATCTACCAAAGGCAAAGGAAGAGTAGTACCGAAAGGAACCTTCCCTCCATTGCTGTCCCCTAGGACGAAAAGGCAGAGGCTGTCGTACTGCAGTGCTCAAAGACTTTGCTGCAGCTTTGGAGGTCTGCAAGAAGTGGAAACGTGGTTGTGTGATGAACAGGAACTCAGACGAGAAGTCGACTGTTTAAAACAGAATTGTGAAGCCTTGGCCCAGAGATGCTGCATGAAAAAGCTAAAGCTTGAGCTGACAATATTGGAAGGAGTTGGTAGAACGGAGACCCTCAGCCAATGGTCAGTGTGTGGAGAGAGAGGAGAGGCAAATCACAAACATAACAGAAGCGGTGGGGAACTGGATGGTAAGAGCCAGTAAGAAGCAAAGCACCCAGGCTAGACACAGGAATAATGCTCCATGTTAGAATATTAACTTCATAAGCAAAACCTTTCTAGAACAGCTGTTCTAAGAAACCGCGTGCTCAACTGACCCTGCTCATAGAGCTAGTGGATCCTTTCTTCTGTATATATAATCAATTATACACAGGTGCATAAGGCAGCATATACAAATTATAATACAGCTCAAATTTAAGTGGACAGTATTTGAATGCAAACAGAGGAGGACAATGTATAATCAACAAGGTTTGCAGATGTATTTTGGACACAGTCCGTCCTCAGGGAAACCTCGATGCGTCCACAACCGGAGTAAGTGTAGGATCAGTCACAAAAGCACATGAATTAAGTTCATGCCATAAAGATCCGGACTAAAAGAAAGATCCAGACCAAAAGAAAGATCCTGACCAAAAGAAAGATCCTGACCAAAAGAAAGATCCAGACCAAAAGAAAGATCCAGACCAAAAGAAAGATCCAGACCAAAAGAAAGATCCAGACCAAAAGAAAGATCCAGACCAAAAGAAAAGCATGCCAAGCAAGGAAGCAACCCGGGAGGATAGCTCAGAGGCAACGTGCTCGCCTTGAAAGCAAGACGACAGGGAGCAACAAAGGTTCTATCCCCAGGTCCATGCTTCGAAACCTCTATTAAACGCATTATAAATAACCTATCATATCATATCGAAAGGTCTGCTGACAAGGAATTGTGGTGAACCAGCAGGAGGATTAGGACTTTTGTGAGCCATGTTTCAAGGGTTTTATTAAAAGAAAGAGAATCAAATGCCTAACTTGACCTATTTCTATGAGGGAAGTTCCCTACCTAACAAAACAAAAACAGAGGTTGGATGCTAAAGTCGAAATTAAAGCTCTTTAGTATGAATCCTATCCAGCTAACTGGCCCTACCACTAAAGAAAATACCTAACTAAAAGAATAAAAGGGGAGGCTTTGAACACTAGCCGCAGGAAGGCTTCTGTCTGGCCCAATTCATACTTGACTTGGTTTCAGTCTTCCTAAGCTCCCTTTCCCTATTAGGATATTAATTCCAGCCTTGATATCTAACTTAAGCTTTGCAGTCTCTTTTTTTTTAATACATCTTTTTATTATTTTCATATCAATGCATAACAAACAAAC
This sequence comes from Ambystoma mexicanum, assembly GCF_040938575.1. Classification (NCBI taxonomy): domain Eukaryota; kingdom Metazoa; phylum Chordata; class Amphibia; order Caudata; family Ambystomatidae; genus Ambystoma; species Ambystoma mexicanum. The sequence continues at coordinate 1,315,839,358 of NC_090931.1, read as the reverse complement.
ACACACTGTTGCTTGACTGAGTATCATAAAAGAGTACCATCAATCACAAGAAAAAAGTCTTGACAGTAAGAACAGAATCAGGTTCCATTCATACATGTTACGCAGTACGAGGCAAGAGCTAGTAATACTCTTCAACCCTCCCACTCCATTCACCCCAGACACTATGCAACTTGGGGGGGGAGGGGCACCCTTGTGAATTATACACCTATCTCTCCAAGGCCATACCACATGTCAACGTCAGCAAACCACTGGCTTATCCCGGGACAGTCCAGAACACCCCACATCAAAGCAATAATCCTTTTAGTCAGTCCCAAAGTTACAGACAAAAACATTTTCTGACATTTGGTAAACCCTACCTCACCCCAAATGCCAAGGAGCACATATTTTGGATCGTTCGGCACATCGGACCCAATGACAACCACTCCCATAACTACAGTCTCTCCTTTTAATAACAACATTTTTTGATGTAAACAATTCCATTCCTCTATGATTCCTGGGGAATACATAAAGTTTTCTGTCCTTTCTTCGTTTAAGGTGCTGAGACTCTCCAAAGTCCTGTAGTCCTCAGATAGTTTCTTTCCTTTCACACAAGTCATTTTGGATAGGGTGGTGGTCCACTGTGGTTGTTCAAAGTTTGCAATCTTTCACACTTACTTAGCCTTAATACAATTATTCATATTTCATTCTACCCTCCCCCTTTTTATGTGTTTGTTGCATACTCTGGTTTCTCAGGCTCCCGTACCTGAGGAGCTTTTTCCAGCTGTTATTTAGTGTTAGTACTTTTCTCAGTCCCCCTTTCATAGGTTTTTTTTTTTTTTAATTCTCGCTTTTCTCAGGCTCCCTTAACCTGAATTATGTAACGAATAGGAGGAATTAATCCCTTCTCCCGAAGAGGGTGCCCCTCCCCCACTCTGTGAGGCTAGGTAGATGAGGCCACCCCGCAATACCCTCCCTAGGGGTAATGATTAGAGGCAAGAGGGACCTCATCGGAAGACTCCCCTCTGGGGACAAGGACTCCCGTTCCCACAACGAATTCCCTAAAGCCAAACATATTATGGCCTATGTGGGATGTTTCAACATGCCATAAACCATAAAGTATCAGACCTGGGGCGAAGAAATTCTTAATGGATAGCGTTATCTTATACCAAAGGATCATGTTCCTTTCATTCAAAATGCCCCATTTACTGGGACGAGGACATTAAAAAGTGTGAATCCAGAGGGAGGAGAATGAGAAGAGATGCTCACTTACTCAGGTTGGGGGAGGCCCCATCCGGCGTAACACCTGGAGATGACGGGATCCAGAGAGCACGTCAGTTTTCAACTCGCTGGGAACTGCAGAATTGAATGCCAGACTTGTGGCAGACCTTCAGCATGGGAACCTGACAATGCAGAAGCCCAGGAAGATGTGGTGGCGAGAGCACAGAGGGAAGTACGTGGTGGACAGCTGGTCCGCATAACATCGCTGATATCACTGGCAATAGAAAGTCACAATGTGTGCAGGGTAGTAGCCGAACACTGCAACATCGTAACTAAATGGAAAGAAAAGAGAAGACGCTGGCAGCTCAAGAACGAAGAGAGCACTTCCAAGGAAGACGGCTTCTGAATACGTTCCACTTCAAGAACAAAGGTAACGGGAAGAACGAGAAGACCGGGAGTATAAAAGGGAATTATATCACACAGTTTACTCATCATAGTAGAAGCTATGAAACAAAGTTGACTTTGAAACAAAGTAGCTACACACATTGTGAATCAAGAGAAGGGATTGTTGAAAAACTGACCAGTGAGAGAGAAAACCAATGCATACAAATACCCTGGGAAAGGGGGAGATAACTCATCCTGTACAAGAAAAAGTTCAAGAAAGAAAGAAAGAAAGAAAGAAAGAAAGAAAGAAAGAAAGAAAGAAAGAAATAAAGAAGAAATTGTTGAACAGTGTGAGTGAAAACCAATACATAAACATACCCTGGGAAAAGGGGGAGATAACTCGTCATTCTGTACAAGACAAAGATAATAATAGAAAGAAAGGAAGAGATGAACCGGAGTGTAGAAGAACTAGGCAATTGAGCCAGACAAATTAAGCAAGTTGTTTGAAGGAGGAACAGAGTCCATCGTCACAGGAAGAGAGTGAGAGAGTTCAACGGTTATTGGTACAATAACACCACGAGACCTTAGACACGCCCACTTACCCAGAAATGCCATAAAAATACCGGCTGTGTGCATCTGCTTGCGCGCACATCTGAAGTGCGCTGGAAGTGTGCTGCTTATCTGAGCATCACTTCCCCCTTTGCTTTCTGGGGCAAAATCCCTTTACATCGGCAGTCTATAGGTGAGTCTCCCCTTCCTAAGTTTTCTTGTTACTCCAGCTTGGCCCGGCGGTCTTGTGAAGGGTATTATACATCTAACTCTTTTAACCCCAGGTATCTAAAGCTTAAAAACGGCCATGCCTCCCTGGCAAGAAGTAACAAGGTTAGCCTTCTAGCTTACCCGGAAGGCCCCCCCCTCCATGGGCGTTATGCGCAAAATCACTGAAGGCAATTCTTTGCTGGCTAAAATACATATGGTAGGCAAATAGACTTTTATCATCGGGACACAAATCCTGTACTGGCGTTGCCCTCGCTGGAGCCAATCATGTCATCCGCTGATACAATAGAGTGTACAAATCAGGCTTTTGAGACAAACCCCGATTCAATCCAGTTATCCACCTTGCCAGATTGTGTAATTGTTGCCGGTTACAATCAGATGCCACCGGACCATCCAGCCCATCACAAAGGCAGTAATTGTAAAAAAGAACAAGCCATCTCAATTACGGAAGCGCTCACAGCCATTTCCGTGATGGCCAAAAATAATGAACAGAACACTTTGGGGGTCATTACGAGTTTGGAGGTAGCCATGGTGCTATTAGCGCCATGGCTGCCTCCAAACTCGTGTCCGGGTTCCTTGAATGGGGACTTACCGGGTTATTCCAACCTTGGAGGATCCGGTAAGTCCCATTCAAAATACCCATTCCCATTAAGCCCATGCCTTTCTAGCACTTGGAGCCCAGGATTCCTCTCAGACGTCTGCAGCCACTTCAGAAAAGATGTGGGCTGATCCTGCAGTACAGGCATTTTCCATGCCATGAGCCATAGTGAACCTTCCAATCTCAGAGGGGTGGGACAACTGGATGGATTGATAAATATCAGCGTGATTCTGGAAGAATTACTGGGATATCCACTGGCCTTTTCAACTCAAGTGGGTACCATGCCTGTGCTGGTCACAGTGGTGTGGACCGTTATTGCTTGCAGCATTCCAGAAGTCCTCCTGTGGTAGGTAAAAATGAGTGCAGGCCAATAAACAACCAGAGTCCCAAGGATGAAATTAGGAACCTGTTGCTATGACCCATAGGTTTGGCCTTCATTTGATGAAGCTTAGGAGCCTAACCTTACTCCTGGAGGCAAAGAGATCCATGTTCATGGGGCCCGAACAAACCCATGCAGCCTGGAAACAGAGGCCTACAGGCATAAGTCAATTGTATCCGTGAGCAAAGGCTGCCATTTTGTGAGGTATCCTTGAAGAAACTCTGCCCTTACTTGAATGTTCCTCAGGATAAATAATTCTCTAATCAACCTGGCCATGTCTGCTGGAGTTAAAGTGTGTGCCTCCCAAACAATTGATAGAACAAGCTGCTGCTGTAGCATGTAGGTAAAGTAATTAAAAAATGGGCCTCATTACAACTGTGCCAGTCCGGCAACAAAGGTGCCGGTAAACCTACCGGAGCAGCACAGTACAACTCTGCAGGCGGGAGCCGTCCCGTCTGCCAGGGTCAGACCTGGCGGGCGGAACAGCACTCGCCCGCAGACATTAACGGAAGCACCGGCACCGTTATTAACGGTGCCGGTGCTTCCATGGTCCCCATTCCCATTTGAGTCCTATAGGACTCAAATGGGAATGGGGATTAAACATTTACCGGCGCCTGACTTCCCAGAACGCCAGGGTTGTAATCCCCAGTGTTTCCGGTAAATATTGCAAGTCCGGCGGCAATCCGCCGGTAGCACTGGCAGGGTTACCGCCAGATTTGTAATGAGGCCCAGTGTGTCTTATTTGGCAAGGTTCAAATTGCAAAGGAACCTGCCATAAGGTCTATAAAGCAGATACGCTCCCTCTACTCTCAAGATGACCACAGATCTACTGTTGAGGTATTTCCACATCTGGGTCCCCCACCTACCTGGCTTGCACCAGACTAATAGTAGATCTAAAGAACCACCAAATCTGGCATTCCAGCTCCAAGACTCCATGTGATGCACTCACCATTTGATCTCAGTCTTTTGTGATGAATCAGAGGTGATTCACCCAGGAAACCTGACCTGGCCAGGGAAAGGCAGAGGCTTTCTGATCCTGACCCAGGGGGTGGCATTAGCCAGGAGGATCACATGGGAGGGGAAACAGGTCAGGAGAAACGGTAGACTCACTTTGGTATTCCCCCCAAGACCCCAGTCTCCTAATTGCCTATTGTAGGATAGAAGCTGTTGATAAAACTAACTTTTATGTTAGGGACTTCAAGTCCCAGAGTAATGGGGCAAAGAAGAGGGCTGCAGAGGCACAAGGTTGTGCACTGCAACCCATTAAGGTTGATGACCCACACCTGAGGGTGGCTGAGAGGCATAAAAGGCTGCATCAGCTGCAGGCCATAGAACCAAGCTGGAGGAAGGTGAGGCAGATGAGGCAGAATCAGTAGGAGGGAAGCGATAGTAGTGTTTGGGGGAGTTTTGCAGCCTCCAAGAAGCAACAGAGGAAGAAATTACAGACGAGCCAGGACGCGGGGACCAGAGAGGCAAGAGAAGTTGATGCCAGTCCTGAGAGGAGCATATGGGCTCGTGATTTCAGCTGCAGAGGTCATGCTGCAGAAAGTGTACCTTTGTGTAACTCTACCCATTGTAAAACGCGCAATGGTGGCAGGAAAGCACTTAACCGCTGGTGAAGTCATGAGGGCTGTTGCAGACATTGCACAGTGGAAAGCACACCTAGTAGTGTCTCCCTGACCCGTTGAAGTGGTCAGCCGTGGTAGGCGTGAAGCAGTGCAGGAAAGTAGGCCTGACCGCATAGGAGAACTGAAGCAAACAAGGTGCAGAGCATGTTTCAAACCCACATTGCCGAAGCCAAAGAGGTGTAGAGGAGAGAAAGAGGTATTATCAGCCTTTCTTTACTAATACAAAGGTGGAACAAGGTTGGCAGGAGGGCTGCCCTTCCGATACAAGAGGTTCCTGAGGAAGGAAGCATTGCATGTCGTGCATCGGGCAAACACTTAGGTTTAGTAAACAGCACCAGTGTGATTCTTGGTTTCCTTAAAGACATTCACAAAACTAAAAGCAGAAGACACTGCTAAAACCATTGAAGTTGAAGTGTTTAGAACTGGTTACTTGACCTGGCCGCAAGGTAGTAAACCAGGTCAGATAACTTTGTACAAATTGGTTCTGTTTGGGCAGAAGAGTATACCCAAACAGAGCGGCAGTGGTCTGTCTTAGCTGGCAGGAGAGTATACCAGGCGAAGAGCTTTGTGACCATTGGTTCTGTTCTGGCAAGAGTACATCAGAGCAGAAAGTTGTAGTAGCAGTAAGCCTGGCATGAGAGTAAACCAGGTGGGAGTTAATGAAGTACGGTGGGGGCAGGGCTAGGGGTAAAACTTGTGAAGAAGTAGTTGAAGAATCGCTGAAGTGTTGCCAAAAAGCTGTTTTAGGATCTTGGCTACAAGTGGAAAGAGAAAAGCTTTGTTCAACAAGTGTGAATCATCTTTAGATAGGAAGTTGGAACTTTGGGTTGGCAAGTTGAATGAAAAGAAAACTGAAACAAACCTCTCTGTTATGATACAGAATTTCTTTGTCCTTTTTGAACAGTTAAAGGAAAGCCTGCTTGAATCTGTGGAAGGGAAGGTCTCCCAGATTATCAGAAGAAGCAGCTGTTATGGTGTGGATTACAATGTTCATGCTGTTGTTGTTAAACTGCCATATATTTCCTTGTTGATTTGTTGTACAAGTGTGAGGGACAGAAACTGTTATTAGAGTGTTTCCTTTAGTTTATTTTAGGCAGGAAAACCCTAGTTAGCGTAGAGATAGTGAGGCACGTATCCAACCTTTCAAATCGAATAAAATTGCATGTTTTGAAAAACGTTCACAAAGTAGTCTGCGTCACAATTCCGACCCCTTACACTTTGCTTCCCAAAAGGGGGATTTTGTCCACGTAGGACCTGCTTACAGTCTCTGGAATCCCCTGTAATACAGCCCCCCTGGAAAGATTGCTTGCATTGATGAGCCAAGGTGATGTAGTACACTGGCCAGATGTTCAAGGGAAATCACCTTTTCCCCAGAACTCTTGTAGCACCTACTTTATTAGCATAATCTTCCTCAATAGAAGGCATAAGGAGCATTCTTGAGAGCACATTTTAAAAGCAACCCCATACATGTCAAGGTTTTGAACGGAATTGATGTCTGATTTGCCTGGGATTACATTGAACCCAATACCTGTAGGGGCTGAAGCATCTGCTGCATTTGTTTCAGGGAATCTCTTGGCAAGAATGCAACATTATCAGAATGTTGTCTAAGTAGATTAAAGAAGATTAGGAAACTGTCTCTGTATGTTAATGCAACCTCTTTGGGACGTAGTAGCTTCGTAAGGCAGGCACAAGCAAGTTGAAGAAAGACTAAACGGAAGGCAGATGAATTTATAAGAGAGACCATCTGGTGTGAACGAGAGGAAGGACTCGGATGATTAGAAGTCATGCTCAAGCAGTTTTATTCAAATAAAAAGACCCAAAGCGCCTGACTAGCCCTATTACTACTAGGCAAATTCCCTACCTACATAAATAAAAGCTAAGGGTGCACATCAAAGTCCAAAATAAAGATCTTCAGTCCGAATCCTATCCAACTAATACTTTAGAAAATTCGGAACTAAAAAAAAAGGAAAATGCAATGCTTTGTTCAATAGTCTCAGCAGGGCTTCTGCCGGGCCCAACGTATGCTTGACTTGTTTTCAGTCTTTAAAGTTTCTGTTCAGACAGCAGGATGTTTTTCCCAGTCTTTGTATCAAGTTATGGGGTTCAGTCTCTTCCTTTTAACCAAGAACACTGTCTCTTGTTGTGAACATTTCCATTTTTTCAGGATACCATGTAAATAAAAACACTTTCAACTTTGAGAAGTTAAGACTCCCCCAAAATCCTGTAATCCTCAGACAGTGTTTTCTTTCACTCAAGTTATTTCACATAGGGCGGCTGTCCACCCTGTCCTGTCTGAGCTCTGTAACTTCTGTGGCTTTCTCAGCGCTTATTAAAAGTGTCCATGTCTTTTTTTGCCACCTTTTTCGTAGGGTTCTCAGTCTCCCGTAACTTGCATAGCTTTCTCAGCCGTTACTAACAATGTTCATATCTTTCTCAATCTCCCTTTCATCGGGTGTTTGCACACTCTCGTCTCTCAGGCTCCTGTAGCCTTGATAGATTTCTCAGCTGTTTTTAACAATGTTCATACCTTGCATCTGTAAGTTCTGGGTTGGGTTTCTCAAGTTCCCATAACCTTGTCGGGCTTCGTAGCCTTCGTTCAATCCATTCGTACCTCTCAGCGGTACGCTCTCCGTCAGGTTTCTCAGGCAACCGTAACCTTGTTGGCTTTCCCCGTGGCTACTTGCCTCTGTAGCTATGGTCCAGCTTGTGAGGAGCTCGGAGACCTGGGCTCCATCGCATGATCAGGTCTCTGCATTCGTTACCTGCCTACCAGCCCAACACCAATCCTTTGTGGCCGTGCCACCAGACGGGACGGGCGGATGGTCAGCATCTCGCTCGCTCTCCTTGCTGCCACAGACTCCGCGGCCCAGTGTGGCTCCGCCCCTCCAGGACATTAGTACTGCCTAGGAGTCTCCTTTCTTATACACATCACAATTAGAAACAAAACAGTGCCCTCCTTCGTTGTCCATGGTATTCAGGCTGTGTTCAGCATTACCTGTAGCCAATAGAGGTAAAGAAGAATAGTTGTGAAATATAGTCGTTACGGGAGATATTAAAGTCTCTTCCACATTCATACATGCAGACAAGGTTGTTTGGACTGGGAGTTCCGCTCTAGAATGGGGGTCCTTGTCCCCAAGAGGGGACACACTCCCAGTGAGGTCCCACTTACCCAGACCTCTAGGCAGGGTCTTGCATAGTGGGCTCAGCTCAGTAGCCTCAAAGGGGGTGGCTATCCTCTGGGGGAGAAGGGGTGAATTGTCCATAGTCATCACACCATCCCAGCTGAATCTGAGCTATTTCCTGTACACATAACGATGGGAACTTAAGCATAGGTTTTTTTTAGATCTATCCACCTTACACCCTGGGCACAAACCATCCTGGAGCAATGCAATTGTCCCACCTTTGAAATGGAGGTAGGTAAGCCAGGTATTGGTTGAGAGCCCGGAGATTGAAGGCAGAACAAAAACTCTCGTCTTTCTTTTCAACCAAAAACAGGTTGCTGCAAAACTCCAGAACGTCCTGGGACATTAGTGCCCTCCTTTGTCTGGAGACCTGAAATTGTCTGGGGCATATATCTAACTTCATGGAACTTGTGAAATCCAAACAAAAAGCCTCCACTGTTTCTAGCACCACTGAATCCTGAGCAATACGCTCTCATGTTCGGTGAGAGTATTATATTCAATCCCTAAACTGTACCTGGAAAGAAGACTGCCCCATACTGTAAGGAAGGCATGGTATCAACAGTAAGACAGACACAAGTGACCACAGTTCAAGGGTCTTTATTGAACTTTCACAAAGGGGTGATAAACGCCTATCTAATCCTAAATCTGCAGATGGAAGCAAGCTACAACCATCAAATAATAATAATTGAGTCCTAGTGGAGTCTTGTCAAAATAAAAGGGCCTATACTAAAAGAAAACTATTGCCAATCCTTACCGCTAATTTACAAATAGTGTGGGGGAATGCTCATGAAAAAAAAGTGTCCATAAAATAATATGTCAGGATGTTCGGGCCGTTGGCCTCCCTTCCCCATGTTTTCAGCACAGGGTAAGGCAGTTCACTCGAGCAAAGCACACACTCTGGCTTCTATACAGTTCTATTTCCAGCAACAGGGCCTTCTGTGTCCAAGTCTCTTTTCGCATCACAATCTCTTGATTTAATGGGTCACAAAAATAAGATACAACGTTCGGATCTTCTTATAAGTATTCAACCCGGTTGCTTCACCCTGGATCCCCTCAGCCAGGCTGAGATCCCTGTTATTTTATGGTTGTTACTGCGGATCCCCCTCTTCCGGTCTCAGATCTTACTTTTTACAAAGTTCAGAGAAAATTTGTTTTCTTGGTTAACTCACTGTTTAGCCCGGATCCCCCTCAGCCGGGCTCAGATCCATCCTCTTTTCCAATTAGTCTCCCTAAGCCGGGCTCGGACAAATTGTAGTTCAAATTGGTTTATCGAAGACTTTCGAATGTGCACAAAATTTAACTTGACCTGTTGCAAGACCACTTCGATACAAACCTCTGTTTTACAATATAGTCGCCATTCTGTTGTATACCTAACAGAGACCTTCAAATGAGCACCCTCTAGGCGCCGGATCTCTCTGTATATGGTATCTTGCTTAGTCTCCCCAAAGTTCATTCACTCCTTTGGTTTCCAATTATAGCCACGTAGCTCATCACATGCGTTTCATACACTGTCTTCTTTGGATTTCTTCACACAATGTTGCTGCTTACAACCTTGGTTCAAACACAAGCTGGTTTGGTATCTGTCTCTCCGACTGACCGGCTATGCTGTCTTTACTGACGCTGCTTTGTTGTAGGAGCCAAGGCCAGTACCACAGCGGCAACCGTTCTGCCTTGTTTATCGACACTGTAGAGCCATGGGTACCTTCAATGCACAGTGCAGATTTGTTCAGCTTTAGGTCCCGGTCTTAGGTTTTTTTACTTTTCAAGGTTTGCAAAAGCAACAGTCTGTAAAAGGTCAAGGACACTTCCCTCCTTGCCACCCTGTCTGGTCTCGCCGTCTTTCTCCTCTTTTTAAACTGCCATCTTGGAACTGCTGTTTCCTCGTGTGCCTTACCTCGCTCAGTGTGTGCTTTCGTGCTCTGCCTTTTATCCGTGTAGGCAAGTGTGATGAAAGTCAGGTTTGTGTGTAATGATCGGTAATTCCATGACCTCGTCTGACCATTGTATTGGGACACATCAGGTATACCGCGCTGGTGTTAGTTCGTTGTAACTCACAGTGAACAGTCTGTGATAAAGTGTTTGTGTCGGGAAAGGGGGGTTGAGTTCCTAGGTATCCTACCGGGTAGGATGGTTAAAAGGTGCTACAAGGAAGGGGATACAGTGTCTCACCATCCGGTGCCCCACTTCCACTCCCAGAAGACCCCGCATCCATATGATCCTCCCGCACTGGTCCAACCAGAGGAACTGGATCCAAAAGCGATGGCCGTGTCCTGGCCATCTGGATGACAGATCCCCGGGGACTAGCAGGCGGGACACCTTCAGGTTTCTCACAATACCTATCATTGAAACATCCTACTTGGCTGCTCCTTATAAATTCTCTTTTAACAAATCTCTCCTTTGGGGGAAAAAGGTTGTTTCAGAACTCCTTACCCTGCACGTAGAGAAGCCTGGTTGCATTTGAGGTTGGCTGGCTGAATGACCATATGTCGATCAGTCCTGATAAAACAATGGGATAGAAAATGTGTCTCCTTGTTACTGCCTCCCTATCCAATGTTTAGAATGTGGACCCCATTTGCCAAAGCATATTCCCCTTTGTGTCCACAGACTCAGAACCTCTGCGCCTATTGAGATACCCTCTGGCCTGCATGCTTCTGCCAATTCAGGTATCTTAGCCAGTGGACCAACTGTTTCCAAGAGTTTATCTTGGCAAGTATTACAGAGTCTGTCTGCTCCTGTTCTGGGCTCTTTCCTGTATTTAGATAGAAACTTAGCTAGCTTGGGTTCCATCAGTGGATTACATTTATCGGGGTATGTGATGTCCATTGGTCTGTTAATATATGCCTGGGCGTACTGGGCAATATGAGGAGAAGCAAGTTCTTCCTTGCAAATGTGATGCTATTTTGAAGAGGGGGTCAAACATAAGGACATCACTTGGATCAGAAACCCACAAGGCCTTGAGGCATCTTGATCTAGGAGAGCCTGGACTTGGTCAGCTGGGGGTATTATGTCTAGAGCATCGTAATATATGGGAGACAAATCTAGTGGCTACTGGCGATGTATCCAGTGCAAGATCAACTTATGGGTCTGTTAGCTGGCTTTGGATCCTTGTGCCCATAGAGTAATGCAAGGAATCACCATCATTGCCCCAGGTTGAGTGGAATTTGAGGTAATCACACCACACTCATCTTCTGTGCACACCATTTTCATCTTCAGTATATTCTTCTGGGTCAAGATGAGCATCCCTCATTACCTGTGTGTTAAGGGGAACCATCTCTCTGGGGAAATTATTGTGCAAATGCAGCTGTTATAGATCTCCCCACCTCTGCTAGCAAGCCCAAAAGGGAACTATGCATATAGATTGAGTGATGTTGTTAGAAAGGCATCCAGGAAACAATTACATCCCCATCCAGGTAGCAGTAGCACCTCTTCAACCAACTACTCCTCTCGTATGTACTCCGTCTTCCCTCATTACCGTTGTTAAATCCTGCTATGCTCTTGGGGTGTTTCAACTGTTTATTAAACTTAAAATACAAATAGTACTTAGGCCTCTATAGCCCCAGATGTCCTCAGTGTACATACTACTTTCGGCCTGTTCAGGGCATCAGGGTATGTGCATGCACCAAACTAAAGTGAAAGTAAAATTAATCTCCCTTTTTTTGGGAGCTCCGCGTACCCCTGAAAGAAATCATGGTGCCGTCATAATAATGAAGGGCATTGTACACCTGGCCTGTGTAGACTGATTAGTGCCTGATGTACTCCATTTACAACATGAAATGCTATTGCGCTCCTGTAAGGGAAAAACACTCTACCTGCCCACCAAATCAATTAAGCAGCAAATACACAAAATAACAAATACAAAACAGAGAGCAAAAAACTAAAAAGTTATACTTTTATCCGACACACCAAGAAAAAGAGGAAGATGCAGATGTCTTCAATGCTATATGAAGAATGGGTGAGGCGAAGCTGCTCTCAAGCAACTAAGGAATTATGTTACATATAGTCCATGTTAAAAAAGTTTTAATAGAAGTCTTACTGCTGCTGACCGCAATAGAAAAAGAGATATAAAGGCGAAGAATAGCGTTCGGTCGTTCATGGAGACCGAAGTAGCAAACGAGTGCAGGCTTCTCTCAGGGAGTCCCAGCTACTTGGCTAGTAAGACATGTCTGGTGTTTGAAACCTACTTAGACATGGTTAGGCCCCGATTTTCACATAATCTTTACATAAGGTAGAGAGTGCCTAACTTAAATATAGTAGGTATTACAAAGAAGTGGTCCCAAATGGGAATGGTCTTTGTCTGTGCGCCTGTTAGTGGAGGAGTCACTTTCGCACTTCCTTTTTTTCTGTTAAGGATATCAAGCAACCAGACACAGGCTCCTAATCCTGCGATTGAATAGAAATGGCATTCACAATGTAAATGCAGCACTGCATCTTTTGAAGAAATGTTATGAAATTAAAGTGGTGCATTGTGTGGCTACCCTATTTAACTCAAGCTTGCAGGGTGAGGGCAAACATGCCAAAGGAGTGAAGTGCAGTGTCCCAATTACCCAATTGGTAAAACAAGAATGAACAAGGTGGTGCCTTGTATGGACATACCTGGCACTGGTGGTACCCTTAACTTGTTTTGAATTAATATTAACCTCTATATTTTAATGTATCAGTGAATTAATTTAAAGATAGTTGTATTTTTGTGTCATTTGTATGGTACACCAGCGCTCTTGCATATGTTATTGTGGCTAGATGACAGTTGGCCTCATTACGAGTCACCCGGTCTGGAAATAACGGTGGCGGTAAACCCGCCGCCACTGTTGTTTCCGGACCGGGTCATCTCCAGTTGTGCTCGCGGGAGGTGTCATTCCCGCCTGGTCTGACCTGGCGGGTTTAACACCACCCGGCTGCAGGCGGATGTGGAAACACCGGCACCATCACGAGATGGTGCCAGTGTTTCCACTTCCTCATTCCCATGGAGTCCTGTAGGACTCCATGGGAATGGGGATTTACCGAATTCCGCCTCCGGAATTTCCAGGTCACCAGGGTTGTAATGCCCCGGTGATTCCGGGAATCACAGAAGCGGAATGGTAATACAAGTCCGGCGGTAACCTGCCGGAATTTCCAGCACGGTTACCGCCGGACTTGTAATGAGGCCCATTGTGTTCAATAAAAGTCTTTTGAACGAAAGAAAAAGAGATGGCCTAATATGAAGCATCCTTGCCTGCCATAAAATTGGTATCCAGTAAAAATGTAGTTAGTGAAAAAGTAGTGGTGAAAATACCTCTATAGTGAAAAAGTTGCCAAGCAAAAAGTAATACAAAAAATGCAGCAGAAATGTAGCCAAAAATGTAGTGCTACTAGGGTAATAAGGAGGGTTTAGTAGGCTTGTGATTGCCTGGGTTAGGATAAGGTTTGGGGTAAGGATAGGGGTTTGATTAAAGACGGAGTTTGGTAAGTCGTTAGGGTAGATTAAGTGTCAGGGTTAGTATTAGGGTAGATGATATTGTAAGGCTAGGGCTAATACAGTAAATGTTTGGGTAATTGTTAAAGAAAGGGATAGGGAGGTTGGAGAGGGTTGGTGATGTTGGCCTAGGATAACGATAGGATAAACCTAGTGGTTAGGGTAAAGTAAGCATTAGGGTGTGGTTAAGTTACAGTTAGGGTAAAGCTAGTATTAGAGCAAGGGTTTGTATTAAGGCAAGACTATGTACTTTGTGGTGAGCTGGGGAAGGGGTTGGAGATGGGTGCACTGTTCATTTTCTATTTAATTTGTATTGAGTAACATACAAATAAAATGCTTTAGCATGCTGAAGGCTTATTGTTCTGTAAAAGTACAGGGTAGAATAAGGGTTGTTATTAGAGTTGGTGGAAGCTTGGCAATGGAGTTAGGGTGATTTTGGACGTTTTGTTCGAGGTCTGCTTCATATTTATGGTTCCAGCCTTGTACCTTTCAGTATTAAAAAAAAGCTTTTTTGGTGACCTTTTTACTGGCAAAAGGTACACATTTTGGATTGCTTGTATTGAATGACTACATTTTTTAAAACAACTTTTTGCAGACTACATTTTCACAGGACTACATTTTCCTGGGGGACATTTTCTCATAAAACCATAAAATTGAATACGCGCTGCATAGTGGGAGTCAGAGTGAGAAGCAAAGTGCCCAATATACATTCATAGGAGTACCAATTCAGGTTGAGATATCAGGTCAATGCCAGAGTACCCTGCGCAGAAGTAAAGAAAGCCAATCGAGGAAAAAGCTGCACATTGAGAGTCCCGGTGAGAAGCAAAGCAGCCAAGACACATCCATGGAAGTACTCATGCATGTTTTGATCTTGAGTCCATACTAGAGTAACTCTGACCAGAAAAAAAAGTAGGTCACATGAGGAAGCATTGCATATTGAGAGTCCCGGTAAGAAGCCTGTGGAGGAGACATGCCCAAGTTAAAAATATAATATGAGACCAAGAATGAACGTACAAATCAAAAATAGGTCTGCGTCAATCAAATGAGTTGAAAGTGATGTGGATGCCTGAGACCTTTCAAGAACCAAGAGAGCCTAGATTTGATATCACATCCTCATACAGTATAAAAAAAGAACTAAAGTGTTCAGCTAAAAAGTGATATAGTCAATTTCTTGATACTGCTTCACCAAAGGGTGTTTTTTAACAGCACTTTCAATCGGTTTAGTAACGCCACTGCTACAGTAGCCGAATTCAACCTCTTCAATATCTGCAAGATCTAGCTCCCACTGTATTATTCACTTTATTAAGAGCTTGATTTACACGTTGTCCTCAGCAGGCTGGACTACTCCTTCAGCCTCATTTTGGGACTCCTCCACCGTCCCTTTTCCCCCTTACTAAAATGTTGAACTTCACAACCTGAAGTCTCCACAACCTGTGGCGCTCTTCTCCCACCATCATCTACTTGCAGAACCTCTTCCTCTTATGGTGAAATCCATTAATTGGCTTTTCACTGCTGACCTTCGAGACAGCTTTTGGTGCTGGTTGTGAGGAATCAGGGGAGGGATCTCCATTAAAAATGATTCAAGATCAGTAGTGCCTGCTGATTATTTTAATTCCAAATTAGCAGGAGCAACATAGCTTAAATAGGGTGTCTGGACCAACAGAATGTGGCTGGTGGGGAAATCACCAATGACCCCAGAAATTGTCTAAACTAATCGGTTGAACAGGTTCATTTTATCACACATTTTTCTTGGAAAAAGTTGGTAAAAACCCATAAATGTAAAATTGGTTCTGTACAGTAACCTGAAAACATCCAATAGAACAACAAACTGTAAGCAGGAGCATTTTCAGGATTCCTTTACCCAAAATATTCCAGTGAGCCTGCTGCTGTGAGAGCATTTGCTAATTATATAAATAGTTCTTCTGACCTACTCATGAATAGTAAAAAACCTCTCCCGTCCATTTCACACGATGTCATTCTAGCAGATCTACAAGCTCCTGACCACAAAGGGGCCGGCTATGACCATATACATTACATCATCACTCCCATTATAACTCTCCAGATAGGTGCTATTTTCCCATATGATAACTGTGATTTTCCTGCCACTGTAGGCAACATGCCCACCCAAGTTTTCAAAATGGCATTGCTGAACACTCGCTCCATTGTAAAACACGCCACAGAAGTGGCCGACTTGTTTCGAATCCAAAATTTAGATATGTGCTTAACTGAAACATGGCTTTCCACAGTAACAAATCATGCTGCTTTATTAGCCACCCCCCGGCTATACAATTGTAAGATCTGATCGTACCAATGGAAGAGGGGGAGGAGTTGCCTTTATTCATAGAGATTCTTTAAGAATCCATACGCCCCCTTTGATTGTACTGGACAATTGTGAACATCTATTGATTCATTTATTGCTTGACGACAAAAGCACTTTAAATATTGTGATTATTTATCGTACCCTCTCGAGTATACCACTGATTGGAGAGCAGCTACTTACTGTGCTTGGAAACCTTACAAAGTCCACCTCCCACACCATGTTATTTGGACACTTCAACCTTTGTGAACATTATAGCTCTGATTATATCACTATTTCCCTAGTTACTTCTCTTCAGGCAATAGGTTTCATACAACTTGTCAAACACCCTACACCCAAAAACGTGGTCACACTCTGGATTGTGTATTGATGCACAATCTTCAGGCCTTGCCTCTAAACATCACTTTATGCCCCTGGACGACCGAAACATAATGCTCTTTGATATTGCTCTCCCTACTATACATATGAAGGCCAGCCTACAACATCGCCTGGAAATTAAAACCAGAAATCTCAAGGGAGTGCCACATCAGCTTTTTCAAATCTTTTTTTACCCCTTATTCCTGTCTCTCCCTTCTTCCATTGAGACAAACTTTCTAGTGCAGGAATTTCTCATCACCACCTCCTGGGCAATTAATAAATTAGCTCCTACCACTGTTAAAAAAAAAAAAAGTCCTTGAAAAATCATTAAGTATAAAAAACTTAAAAGATCTTCTGAAAGACAATGGAGGAAAAATCCCTGTTCTAACTCACTTGATTGTTATCGACTTGCTGCAGCTGACTATAAAGAAGCAATCTTATCAGCAAAAAAAGATGAACTTCGAACACAGAATCATGAATGGAAAATCAGATAAAAAAAGATGTACTCATAAATGAAAAAGTTCGTATAAAAAAAAAAACTATTTAACATTTTGAGAGAAGTTGATGGTACTAAGCATTACAAACACTGTTTGGTGTTAAACATTTCAAGCTGGTTACTTTACAAAAATCAAGAATCATCAGGCTGTCATTAAAAAATCCAGTCTCGTCTTACCTGACTAAACTGATTATACATATAATAGTGGTGGCCCTGTGCCAAGCAAGAGCTGCATGGCTCCAGAATTCAGTCTAAATCTACTCACTCAAGTGTCTGTAATTGATATTGTGAACAGGCTCAAACATACTGTATGTATCAGCGACATATGCCCTGCAATTATCATCAAGGACTCCATCCACTGCCTTGCCTCCTCTGTCACCAACATTGTCAGTTCAGTTGTTCCAGAGAAACTAAAGGAAGTATGGATTATTCCAGTATTAGAGAAACCACTCTGGACCCGGATGTTGTTGGTAAGTATCTACCGATCACAAACATCTCGTTCCTGCTCAAAGTTCTCGACAAGGTCGCCTATTTACAGCTTAAAGAACACATTGAAAAACACTGTCTCTTAAGGACCCGTCAGTCCGGTTTCCGTGCTATGCGCAGTACAGAGACAGCCATGTTAGACCTATGAGCAAACTTTGCAGAAATTGTCGACAATGGCAGGATTCAGTTCACATATTGTTAGATCTGTCAACCGCATTAGACTTGGTCGACCACTCCCTGCTGCTTCAGAGACTAGAGAAACCATTGCCTGGAATGCCTCGTTTCTTGGCCTAAGAGGTGGTATTCAGGCCCCCTGGAACTTCTCTTGTGGAGTTCCACAAACCGCCAGTCTTTCACCTACCCTGTTCAATGTGAACATGCACCCTCTCTTTGACCGGCTGGATACCGTCAGCATTAAATACACCAATTATGCCGACGAAACCCAGCTGGTTTTTGAGCTCTCGGGAGATTACGATACCGACTCCGCTCTTGTTGATAAATCAAGAACCATGTTACTAAAACAAGAAGATCTTTGCTTTGACTAGCAATACTGGCAAGGCACCATGCTATCTAATAAATCGGTTGCAAAAAGCCTCTACCAGACGTACACTCCACTCTTGCGGTTCTAATAAACTTAATGTACCTAGACACAAGTTAAAAAACATCGGAGGCACATGCTTTCATGTCTATGCCCCACGCTGTGGAACTCACTTCCCTCAGATTTCTGTAATATCTCCTCCCTTACCAGCTTCAAGAAGCATTAAAAACCTACCCCCAACTCATAATGACTAGGTTTTTTATTTGTCCCTTCTGATCTCTGAACTTGACCTCTCCTCTGTCCTACTGGCTCTGCTCTTTCTTTATTCTGCGCACTGAGGCCCCTGGGCGTGGGGCGCATTACAAGTATTAAAACAAATAATAATGCCAGAATGCCACTGCAATTACATTTATGCTGCTTCTAACACCAATATATGCCAGAATGGCAATATAAAGCACTCTTTTGTGCTGCCTATGAGTAAACATTCCCCTGTAAAACAATGTATTTTCCAACCTTGTAAACCTTGAGACTCCCATGCATTGGGTCTTCTCTGCATTTACCCTA
The DNA here is from genome assembly GCF_040938575.1 of Ambystoma mexicanum. Taxonomy (NCBI): domain Eukaryota; kingdom Metazoa; phylum Chordata; class Amphibia; order Caudata; family Ambystomatidae; genus Ambystoma; species Ambystoma mexicanum. The sequence continues at coordinate 1,315,821,006 of NC_090931.1, read as the reverse complement.
TGAGGCATACCAACATGCGAGATAGGTGGAAGTGACCCGACTCTATTGTGCAATAGAGCTTGGAGCAAAGTTTTGGTTAAGTTTTGCTTTTGGACACCTGGACTCCGCTGAGCTTGTAGGTTTTTTTCCCTTGTTTTTGCCTTCCTGCTCAACCCTCTTTCCTTGTTTTTGCCTTCATGCTCACCAGGGATTCAAATCTCATCAATCTTTTGTGGGGAGGATAGGGGGGTCTTACTTTCCTTAGTGCCCTTTCCCTTTGTCATCTTCTTTCCTGGTCCTTCCTCTTCCTGGGTACTGGTACTTCTTTAACAGGTTTTAAAAGCCCTTTTCCAACTTTGAATGTTTCTTGCGTTTTTCTCCTGCTTCTGTATTCCCAGAGATGTTCTTGGTACCTCTTGATATTTGCATATTCCAACACCCTTTTCCTTCTCCTTTGAAGGGTGTTCCACTTCTGTCTCCAATTCATTCTCAAAATGTGTTGACTCTCAGGTCCTGTGGTGATTCTTTCTTGGATTGTTGGCCCTCCTTTTGTCTTGGACATCCTTCTTCCCCTACAGCCATTGTGGGCTCTTCTCTGGGTTTCTATTTATTTTCCACTTAGACTAGTGCCTTCCGCTTTCCCTTGAAATAATTTTTTTACTTCTCCTTCAATGCCCATCCTCCCACTGAGGCCTTCGCTTGCACCTTTCTAATCTTCTGTGCGTGTTTCCCATCTCAGGTGTTACCTGGCACCACCTTTCCTTCCTGTTCTTTACCTTCGTCCCGCCTTCCTCCCCATTGGTCTTTCGTATATTGCTGCCCTGTGGTCTCCTCTGTTCTTTCTGGAATTCCAATATTATCCATCTCAAAATTCCCATCTCAGTTTTCCTTCTCCCCTTTTCAATACCTCTTTGTTGTCCAATTGTACTGCTCTCCTCTTCTACTTTCCCCTCTATTATCTGTCCATTTGTTCTAAATGTTTGCCCCCCTCGTTCTCACTCTTTTTCTTTTCTCCCCTCCAATTTCCTTCAACCGGTCCCCTGTTTGTTCTTCCTTTTCGTTCCTGTGTCTCCTTTCTTTGTTTTATCCTCTATTCCCTTTTCTCCAGGGACCCCTGCTTATTCCTGATCCCCGTTTCACTTGTTCCCCCCTCTTCTTCCCCATTCTTCTTCTTGGCTTCCATGCTACTCCGACTAGGTCCTTTCCCCGTCACCATACCATCTCTCTTGGTCACCATTCACCTTCCAGTCTTTCTCTTTTATAGTTTTGCCCGCTACCTCTGCCCCTGCCTTGGCTATGCCATATGCACGGGTCTCCCTCTGGTATGCTCTCCTACTTCCTCTCATTGTCCTCTGCCTTCCAGGCTTTCCAGCCAATCTTGTCAGCTCCCTCCTGTCATCCCTCAATTATTTCACTCCTCACTTTTTTCACACTACCTCCCCCACTCACGACTTTCACCACCCTCCTTACTTTCCTTATGTCCTCTGGTACTTTCATTTCGGTCACATTCCTTTGTTTGATCTCATCTGCCAGGCTGGGTCTGCTCCCATGGGAGTCATTCTACTCCTTTCCTCTCTGGCTATGACTGCCATTCTCCACCAGACACTTGCTTATTATACTGTCGGCATCTCGTTGAATGCTACCTAGGTGCCCCACCCAAGAGCTTCTGAAGTTAGGTCCAAACTGGGCTGCAGGATTGGTCGTTCAGCACTTGATCATCCACCTGCCTGTCACACACACCATCCTGGGAGGATAACTCAGCAGCAACGTGCGCGCCTTGGAAGCAAGACGACACGAAGCAACACAGGTTCGATACTCGGGTCCGCGCTTAGAAATCTCTGGGTGTTTAAGCGCGTTATAAATACGCAACTAAGACAAAAAAATAATAATAATTTTAAAAAACTATTACGCAACTAAATAAACAAAAACAATTCCTGTAACAGCGCCTCAATGCCCGCAGGCTGTGCGAGCGCTTTAAAAAATGTAAAATAAATCCACCACCTAGCCACACATCCACAGATCTGTGGAACCGTAATCTTGGAGATGGATCTGACATATAAGAGGTGGAATAGTCCAATGTCATCTTGTCCCAGCATGTGATCTCTATCCCATGGCCTGATCACCTTTCCGACACCCCTTCTCACCCTCCATTTTCTAGCACCCCACCCCTCCTTGCAGACAGATCCACTCCCTGCTCCACCTGCAGCGGCCTGCCCCTTAGAAATGACCACAGGGAGCCAGTGAGTATCTCCACCCAAATCACCATCTAAATCCTAGAGCTAGCACCACTGCACCCACACCTGGGCCAGGTAATATGCTTGGGAATGGCTGTAATGGCTCTTTCAAGCTAGCGTTTAAGATCATCTCCAAAGAGTATAAAGCCGCCATAATTAAAGCTAAAGCCACCATTTTCAACACTAGAGGAGCAAAGGCGAAATCATGGACCAAAGAGATTTTTGCCATCTTCAGAGAGTTGGAAACTCCCACTCCACCCCCGCAGACCCTCCACAAAGACGAAGACTGGTGTAATAATATCCAATCGTTATGCTTGATAAGCATAACACTCTCCAAAACAAAATCCTCACCCATCAACAGGCACTTAGCCATCAAATATCCAACCTACACAGCAGCACCGCAGGTGACCTCCCTTCCCCCCTTTCACCTTTAAGGAAATGACTGAACAAGAAGTCGTCGCCCTCCTTAAATCTATTAAACCTTCCTATTACAAAGGGGACACCTGCCTGGCTCAACTCATTAAAGATTGTGCATCGTCTCTTGCTCCTTTCCTTACAGCCTCTATCAATGCATCCTTCACAACAGGCCATGTCCCAACTGGCTTCAAGGAAGCATAGGTACGCCCTCTCCTTAAGAAACCTGCACTTGACCCAACCATCCCAGGGTATTACAGACCTATTACTACGGTCCCCTTTCTATAAAAATCCTCGACAAGGCAGCCTATCTGCAAGTACAAAAATTCCTCGAGGCTAACCACCTTTTTGGCCTCCGGCAGTCAGGCTTCCATTCTGGACATTGGACCGAAACTGCACTGGTAGACCTCAAAAACCAAATGGATGATTTCAGAGATGCTGGCAAACCTGCCCTCCTGCTGCTCCTTGATCTCTTTGGCTTTTGATTTGGTGGGCCATAATACTCTTTGCCACCATCTCTCTTCAGCTGCTAATTGTTCCCCTGATGTCATAGCTTGGATCACCCCGTTTCACCAGGAAAGGGTTATGAAAGTCTTCTCTGCCTGTGCCCACCCAAGCAACATTAAATGTGGAGTCCCATCAGGGCTCATGCATCTCACCTACCCTATACAACTTGTTCACGAGGCCACTGTTCAACACTCTGGATGCATTGGGCATCGCAGACACGAACTATGCTGATGATACGCAGGTCCTCATCCTGCTCACTGGTGACTATGCATCTGATATGGAAACCCTCAACTCCATTTACTCCACCATCCAAACTTGGATGGCAAAAAACTGGTTTTGCCTTAACGGTGAAAAAAGCGAACTTCTGCTAATTGGCTCATCTGCTACCCTAAAAAAACTGGATAAACAATACAACTCCTTCACGACTGACAACATACCAATCCAGGTATCTCAAGTTGTCAAGACTTTGGGTGTCTACTTGGACTCTCAATGAACAGGCAGGTCAGTGCCATGGCATCTGCAGCAGCCCACTACTCTAAACTGCTCAACGCAGCCAGACCTTTTCTGTCAGAACAGAATTGCCTCACCATAGCAAGAGCAATATGTGGGTCTCGGTTGGATTATTGCAACGCCCTCTTAGCAGTGACATCTGCTAAAAACATCAGTAAACTCCAAACTGTCCAAAAGAATGCCCTCAGGGCCACCACAGGCATCTCCAAAAGGGACCACATTTCAGAGACCAGGAAGCAGGTTCACTGGCTCCCCATCAAAGAGTGAATTGTCTTTAAAACTCTTGCCCTTACGCACAAATGCGTCCATAACATGCCCCCCCCACTACCTATCACAATTGCCAAACCTACCACTGTCAGACCCACAAGAACGGCCTACACCAACCGAATCTCTACTCCTAAGACCCAGAGGATTCATGCAGGAGACGCCAGTTACCCCGTTATGGCCGCTACCCACTAGAACACACTACCACCCCACATGAGTTATTGAGTCACACATAGCCCTACGGAAAGCGATAAAAGGAACAAGTTACTTACCTGTAACTGTTGTTCTCCAGCATGGGTCTGGCATGGATTCACATGCTCATGAATATTCCCCGTCGTCAGGCTGGGAATCCTCGGTAAAGAAAAATCAGTATCAGTTTCGTTTCTGATCTGTCTTTCTTAGTAGTAACCAATCACTGATCTCTGCGTCATACTGACCACAGCCAATGACTGCCATCTCCTTAAGCCCCGCCTCTGGCAGCCATCTTCAGATTTTTACCGCACGTTCAAGTGCTGGGATCCTCGTGCTATTGCTCTCGAGCTTTAGTGCTTTTTTCACGCTTTTTCTTAGGAAAATTCTCTCTTTTTCGGTCAAAAGAGCCTCAAGCTCCACCGTTTCTTTATCCGATCAACGGGGACCCGTGTCGGATTCTTCTACGCCCCTCAAGGGTGAAGATTTCGTCGAGCCACGCTTTTGGAGGACTCCAGAAGTTTCTCAGGCCCATCTCGATCATGGCCCAGGAGAAGGGAAGCTCGACGCCCGGAAAGCTGTTCAGGGTCTGCCCTGGATGCCAGCTTCAGAATGTCTTTGAGGACGAACACTCCCTTTGCCTCTACTGCCTGCATGAGGACAAGACGCCCGTGGAGAAGGACTGTGCGTTTTGCGGCAATATGTTGGAGCGGACCATGAAGGACCGCCATCTACGTCTCGCCAACTGGCTGGAAGGGAAGAGCCCGTCAGGCGAGAAGAAGAAGTAGTAGTCCGAGCGGTCTTCTAAGACCTTTGAGGGCGCCCCGGCGACGGGGGTCCAACAGAAGGCCAAGCACCGCGAGTCTGCTGGCACCGGGAGCGCCGAACGGTCGGGCTCTACGGGCGCCAGGCAGGGCGCATCCTCCCCGCCACCATCAACCACGAGCCAACGCTCTGGCTCGGGTAAGAGGAAGGCCGAGCACCCGGCGAAGCTCCTGGAGAGACCCCGGTCGAGCTCGAAGGCCCCATTGGAGGGGGAGCGAGGTGGTGACCCTCCCCCCAAGGAGAAGGCGGTGAGCGCACCTAAGGTGGTGAAAGCCTTAATCCACCCGGCCAAGGCCTCTATTGAGACAGTCGCGGCGGCCCTGGCTCAGCCTGTGGAGGCTACACCAGTGGTGGCGACCTTGGGGCCCAGAGTCTCCCTGCCACCGCAGAGGGAGTCCTCTTTCATGCCCATCGACAGGACCCCCGTGAAACCGGAGAAGAAAAAGGGGGGGCAGAAGGTCGTCGTGGATTCAGCCTCAACCTCTGAGGAGGAGCTAATCGAAGTCTTAAGCCACGGCGTTGGCATGGAAGAAGACCAGCCCGTCGGAAGGGTACTCGACGTAGGAGACGACGAGAACGTTGAGG